>NC_133325.1:77946138-79415513 GCF_042186555.1 Aquarana catesbeiana | reverse complement strand
GAAAATTGGGGGCTTGAGGAACATGTATAAGAGGGAGCATAAGAAGATCCAGGAATCAAGGAGATCAGGAGCATCAGCAGATGATGTTTATGTACCCAGGCTGTGGTACTACAATCAACTCCGTTTTCTGGATGACCAGAATGAAGCCAGGCCATCACTTTCAACCCTTCCCTCCACCCTTCCCTCCACCCTTCCCTCCACCCCAGCAGAGGCTGATGAGGAGCAAGCTGGGTCTTCCATCCTGGATGAACCAGATATGACCATCTGGAGTCAGGTAAATTATTTTAACAAATATTTACTGTACTAATATTAATGATGTTAACTGGATGTTATAATTGTCTAAAATAATTTGGCACTCAAAATTGGGTATACATATCAATTGACAGTAGTGGCTAAATATGTTTGGCACCTGCTTGAAATAATTAAGGTGTCTGATTAGACTCTTTTATTAAAGAGAAGTATTCACATTGAATTTGCTATTCATGAGAAGCAAACTGTGTGTCATTGATGAAGCCAAAAAAATATACTCAAACTATTGTCCTTTTTTTATACACAGGATGAGTCCATCCAGGAGGAATGTGGGGAAAGTGGCAGGCAGGAGGAGACCAGGCCCATGGACAGCCTGGAGGAGGCCGGATTCACCATCATCCTGGAGGAGGCTGGGCCCAGTGTCAGGCAGGAGGTGGCTGCTCCCAGTGAGGTGGCTGCTCCCAGTGAGGTGGCTGCTCCCAGTGAGGTGGCTGGGCCAAGCGAGGTGGCTGGGCCCAGTAGAAGCCTGACCGAATCCCAAGTGCCTCCCCTCCACCTTCCCAAAAAAAGGGCCAGGAAGGGGATGGTCACACAGGACGCATCCCTGCGCCTCATGCAAGAGGCCACCCGTTTTTTAAAAAGCCCCCCCGAAGCGGAAGAATCCTATGGCTGCTACTTAGCCAGCAGGCTTCTTCAGATGGATTGGGAGCAGCGCCTCATTTGTGAGCGCCTATTTGGGGAAACAATCCATAAGGGGCTGCAGGGCACGCTAACACAAAACACCCAACTACATGAGGCAGCCCCCCCTCCTCCTCCTCCTCCTCCTCCTCCTCCTCCTCCTCCTCCTCCTCCTCCTCCTGCCACAACTGAAACACCAGAGCCACAGCCTCAAAAGAAGGCTACAGGGAAGGCTGCAGGGCAGCGTGGAGGAAAGGCTGCAGGGAAGAGAAGAAAATGATGACCTGGGTTCAGTCTGGTCTGACAGAAGACGCAGGCTGTTGTAGGACCACAGTCTGGGGACATCTAGATCATCTGCTGGTGCTGTTGATCTCTGGGATTCTTGGACCAGATTGTGCTCCCTCTTATATGGACTCCTCAAGATCCCAATTTTCTGGTACACCGACTTTTCCAGCGTTGACTTCCTCTTTATTTTATTTTGACCATGAATAAATGGATATTTTTTGAGTTTAGCAAAAGACTTTATGTGTTTTCTTTGAAATCATTGATTTTACACACAATGTTAAATTAACAAGGGACAACAATCTCATTGAGTTTGAAAAAAAACACACCAAAAATACATTACTAATGTTAATAATGTTCAAGTGGTAAGTCTTGAAAATCCAAAAAATTACGTAACCAAAAACGGTGCTTTGGGTTAACTTTATCTAAAACTAAAAAATAAACACTATAAAAAAAAAAAAAATAATAATGGGTTCTTTGTGTTAACTTTACAAACCTAAAAAAAATAAAAAAAATAAAAAAAAAAAATAAAAAGGGGAAAAAGTATTATTAGTATGGAAACATTGTTTTAAAAAGGCATACTATATCATTCATGAGATCAAAGAGAAAAAGAATCCAGAAATCAGTTTGGGAGAACTCTGATTATGAACAGCAAAACACCTTCGTTCTTTAGAGCCTTCGTAAAGAAGAAATAAAATGCGCTGCATTGAACGATCACAGATTTTGCAGCGTGATGAATGTGCTACCTACAATACGAACACTAGTTTTACTAGACCGAGTGCTTCCGTTTAGTTTTTGCTTATGAGCATGCGTCGTTTTTTTTGTCCGTCGGACTAGCATACAGACGAGCGGACTTCGGGGTCCGTCGTACTTACGACGTAAAGATTTGAAGCATGCTTCAAATCTAAAGTCCGTCGGATTTGAGGCTAAAAAAGTCCGTTGAAAGTCCGGAGAAGCCCACACACGATCGGATTACCAGCCACCTTTAGTCCGTCAGCGTCCGTTGGACTTTTGTAGACGAAAAGTCCGACCGTGTGTACGCGGCATTAGAGTCAGTGGCGGCTGGTAGGTTCTTCTTTTGGGGGTGCGGCAAACAAACACCCCCCCCCCGGCACGGCACTGAGACTTCACCCCCCCCCTCATGGGCGGTCTGGCACTTACCCGCTCGTGTGGTGGGGCTGCGGTGTCCTCTCCTTATCTCCTGGAATGCGGGCAGCAGCAGCTCCGGTGTTTTTGAAGCCTATTAGAGCCTTTGGCTCTAATCAGGTGCTTTAAAAAAAACACCCACCCTGCATTGGAATCCATGGTCCAGCATCTTAATATGTAGGGGCCAGACGCATGGATAGGGCAATCGGCGCATGTGCGCCCCCTATGGACGGGCTGCCACTGGTTAAATTACAGCTAAAGGCAGAACCTTTTTTTTTTTTTGGATAGAGTGAAGAATATCTGTCAGCAGGGCTTTTTTTCAGTGGGAATGTGGGGAGAACACAGTTCCAGCACCTCCAGCACTGAATGTATTTAATGGCAAGGGGTGCTGGGGTGTGATGGAGGGTCTACTGATGCTGGCTGCTGGGGTATCTATTGTTGCTGGGGGGGATATATTTTTTGAGTGGGAATCTATTGTTGCTGGCGACGGATCTTTTGTTACTGGCAGGTAATTTGTTGCTGGAAGTGATCTAGTGTTGCTGGCTGCTGGAAGATCTGTTATTGCAGCTGGGGGTCTATTGCTGCAGGCTGCAGGGGATATATATTATTGTTTTTCTTGTTATCATTACCAAATTCCATACAAGTTACTTAGCACTACAAAACGATACTTGGCTCTATATTCTCTAAGGGGCCATACTGGGAGCTGGGTAGGGGGTGGAACCAAGGATCAGTGCTCGGAGGTGGGTAGTGGGCAGAGACACAAAGTGACTTAGAAGGGGGGAGTTCCTGCACCTATTCTCTGAGAAAAGAAGCACTGCCAGTCATTTTTTATTGCTGTTTGTGCCCCTATTACGGGAATTCACCCTCTCTATTTGTCCTGTTTGCCATTATCATTAAATAGTGAAAGTAAAACAAAATCCCAAATTTTGAGTCGTCTCCAGAAAACTAATAGAAAACGTCCAATGATGACACTAGTTATTGTAACCTGGGCGGCCCCAAGGGACTGCCTTAATTTGCAGGGATTTCCTCTCACTTCCTGTTTTGGTTATAGGACAGGAAGTGAAGGGAAATCTCCCAATGGGACTCAATAAGCAAAAAATAAATCTTTATCCAAAATAGAAAAAAAGTTTTGCCTATAGTTCTACTTTAACTCTAATCAGCTCTAATTAAAGTACAACTTAAGTCAAAACTTTTTTTTTTTAGTTTTGGATGGAGTGGAGAGAGATTAGAACACCTGTTAGGTTTTCCATGCTGTCTGTGCCCCCCCAAGGGAGATTAATCTTCTTAGTTTACCATTACCACCAAAAGTTAAAGAAACCCCCACATTTTTGGTTGCCCCACCTGATAAAGTTAGAAGTAGTCTGTATATACTGTAAAAATATATATTAGCCCATACTTTGAAAGGTTTTCATTTTTTCCGTAAAGGGTGAATTAACATTTTAACTTCTTCATCTCCTTCTCACTTTACCATTTTGTATGCTGTTTTTACCATACACACGTAAGTTTTTCGTTTTTTGATTTTTTTTCTTTTTCTTTTTCGTTTTATTATGCAGTACAGTATTGTGTTAAACAATAAAGCAGAATTACACAAATAGTAAAAAAATGTGCCCTTATTTTCTTTGTAAATAACATTGCCCGCTTTGTACTGGAAATATAATTTTAAAGTCATTTTATGAGGGGACTGGTTTTGTGGCATGACATTTTACTAGTAAATATATGCAAATAGTAATATCAGGCTTCTGAATAATTACATTCTTGTACATGAGAGAATATTCAGGTTTTCCACCTGCTGCTTTTAGGGCTCACTGAGTCATATCATCTGCACTACAGGCGTAGGGGGATCTGAAGTATACACATACAGGGTCCAGGGTAAACTAAAACATCCCATACATTAGTCATTTTTTTTTTTCGTTCAACCAGCAGGTAAAGTGAAAACAAATGAACTGATTCCCCCATCTACACATTCAGGCCCGGTTCACACTGGTGCAACCTTCGCTCCGACTTCAAGAGCACGTCGCATGACAAGTAAAAATTAATGTTTCCCTATGAGAGCCGTCTTAACTGGTCCGACTTGTGTTGGTCTGACTTTTGAAAAGGTTCCTGCACTACATTGGTCTGACTTGGGTCCGATTTCAGCCCATTGAATTTAATGAAAGTCGCATCCAAAATCTTAACTGATCTGACTTGTGACATGCGACGTGCTCAGAGGCAATGTTAAAATGCAAAATTTATTAAAAAAGAAACAGCGTCGGGTCCCCCCCAAAATCCATAATAGACCATTCGGTATGAATAAACATTCACATGGGGGGGGCGGGATCTGGGGGCCCCCTTTTAGATACCAGATTCTGATAAGCCCCCTGCCCACTTGCCCCCAAGCACCCCCTCCATGTTGAGGGCATGTGGCCTGGTATGGTTCAGGAAGGGGGGCGCTCGCTCGTCACCCCTTTTTTTCCTGACCTGTCAGGTTGCATGCTCAGATAAAGGCCTAAGGGTCTGGTATGGATTGGGGGGGGGACACATGCCATTTTTTTTTCTCAAAGTCAGATCAAAATCAGACCCCGTTCATTACAGTGGCATAGAAGTTGAATCGATATCAGACCCAAGATGCAGGACAAAGTTGGATCAACAGTCGCACGACTTTCATGTCGCGACAGTGCGAGCCGGGCCTCATTGTAGATGGGGGAACCCTCCCATTGAGCTATTGTATTTTGACAGTCGGGAGACTTACCCAGCAAATGAATACACGAATCAGTGCTGCTGGCTATAGCTGGCAGAGCAGATTGAATGACAAAAAAACAGAGTGGCGGTGTTAATTTGGACGTAAAATTTAGATTTAGTTTTAGTCATAGTCTTTTGACTAAAATGCCATTTTAGGTTTAGGCGTATTGTAGTCACCTGAATTGTTTTAGTTTTAGTCGTACTTTAGATGACTAAAATAGTGTTAATTTAGTCAGCAAAAATATTTTCGTCGAATAAATTAACACTGCAGAGCGGATGTACAGAAGTCGATTGGTGGATCAACTTCTGTACAATCATCCTGCCCATGCATTAATAAAAATTTGTCCGGTCTCTGCTGAACCGGCCATATTTCGATCCATGTATGGCCAGATTTTTCCTGCTGCTGGTTAGTGTTCTTTAAAGTTTTATCAAATTTTAGGGGGGCGTGTCCGGATGTGAACCGAGGAAGACGTGCCTCATATAGAGCTCCGTCTATCCTATACTAATCCTCAGCCATCCTCTTCCCAGAAAAGCCCGGTGAGCATACAAAGCAACCCTGCCTGTCCCAGGGCGTCCCCTGCCTTAGTCCCATCATACCTTTTGGAGATCGGCGGCGCGGCTGTGTGGATACACGGTCTGCGGCCTTCTACACTCAGCAGGGACCCGCCGCGATTTTGAGGCCTACGGAGCCTCTGGAATCCTCTGCGCTCCAGTGCCGCGATCCGCGGGACGAGCGATCGCCTCACACCCGCACATCCTCGGTAGCATCCCAGGAGGTGGCCAGCAGCAGGGATACCCGTGTGGCTCCACACGACCGGCCGCATACACACACGAACTGCCACCATCTTGAGGCCTACAGGGCCTGCTGTGTTTTCCTCGGCCGGCTGCCGTGATTAGTGGAATGGCCGGCCATCACATACTTCCACTTCTGTGAACACATCTCTGAGAGGGACAGGTGGTGACTGCTGCATCTGGGGGCTGTCAGCCAGCACCATTAGGCCTCTGTCAGGGTGCTCAGCATAACACCAGCCACAGATGTCTGTCACCCCTGCATGACAGTCTCCCTCTCTGCTACCACAGACTCTTTAAAGAAACAGGCCCACCATCCTGAATCTTATCCTGAAAAACTCCAGACCGCTTGCCCATGCCCTCAAAGAGCAAAACAGCAACCAAAAGGCGCCTGCGCAGCCCACCCAGTGACCCAGTACCATATTGGATCAATTTAAAGCGCTTTTAGCAGACATGGAGCAGGCAGCGATTCCAATGGCCTCCCCACCTCCTCAGGCGCCTCCACAAGCAAGTGATACCACTATCATCCTTGCGGCCATAGAACAGAGCAGAACCTCCTTACTGGTCCGCATTGACCATCTGGATGAGGAATGTAACCTCATCAGGGCAAATCTGGACAAATTCAGGGGCAGACTTTCTGAGACTGAGTCGCGAATTTCCACCACGGAGGACCTTACTCCCCGCCATGATGTTGCCCTTCACACATTGCAGCGCACCATCCAATCCCTGGTAGCTAAATCTGATGACGCGTAAAACCGTCTTCAGAGGAATAATGTAAGGGTCCTGGGTCTACCGGAGGGGGCGGAGGGGGACCACCCAGCTGAGTTTGCGGAAGCATTCTTTAAGACACTTCTTAACCTGACGGAGGTCCCACCAACATATGTGGTGGAAAGGGCTCATAGAGTTCCGACTGGCCGGAGTACCCCTGGGGCTCCACAGAGGCCCTTCCTAGTGAGATTTCTCAATTACAGAGACCGTGACCGCATCCTACGTGAGGCCCGCAAGCATCCCACCCTTCCCTTTGAGCATACAGTGGTGCATCTATATCCTGACTTCTCCGCAGACTTGCAAAGACGTCGCAAAACTTTCACTGATGTCAGAAGACGACTCCGGGAACATGGTTCAGCATGGCGGTTCAGTGAAGTTTTTTGAATCTCCTGACGAGGCGACACCTGGTTACTATCTCTGCAGTAATTCTTGAGTCTACTCTCCAATCTGCAATCCTGGCTGATGTTTTTGACCCAAGGCTCATATGTTCAAGTTCCATGGCGGTTTGATTAACCCAACATATTACTTACTATCACTGGTTAATGCTGTTCTGGATTTTCCGGTTCAGCGTGGGGAGGGGGGAGTGGGGAGTTTGGCCATCCATTTTTTTCATGCATCAGAATCTGCAAAAGTACAGGTATCTTCAAACTTGGCCTCTGTTAGCACCATGTATGCTTCCTCATGTGGGAACTTTCACAAATCCGGGGGGTGGGGAAGGGGCACAATTCAACAACTTATCCATGTGAGCAACTGACGGGTATCCTTTGCAGAGCTATGGAGCGCTACAGACACGGACACTATGCCTTCAGAATAATGGACCCTTGAACAGTTCTTTTATGTGCTCTTTTTTGCACTGTTCTTCTTTTTTCTATTGTCTCACTTTGACCTTTTCTATGGTCATGTCTTTCAGGACTTTTTTTGGACAAGTTTTGGGAAAAAGCTGCGTGTATTTTTTGTTTTGGTTTGCTACACAGTAGCAGGGAGTTAAAGGGGTTTTGAGATTTTTCTACTTGGCAGGTGCAGCTTTTCACTATGGCCATTCTGTTATACAAATGATATGGTGCACACATGATTTACATAGCCTACTTTGCTACTTCTCTTTGATACAGGTACACTATATAATATATGTTAAGTTAAAATGTGAGTATGGCAGGATCAACGGTTAATGTGGTATCTTGGAATGTTCGAGGCTTAAACGACAAATTTCGTAGAGCCTTGATGTTCCAATATTTGAAAACGATCACACCACATGTGGTGTTTTTACAGGAGACACATCTGGATGGGAGCAGGGTACTGGCATTGCATAGAGCCTGGATACAGCGGGCAATGCACGCAACATACTCCACCTATGCTAGGGGAGTGTCAATCCTGATTAGCAAGGCGGTACCCTGCACCATACACCATGTCATCTCACATCCGAGTGGCAGGTTCCTGATAGTTATAGCTGACATTAGTCCATGCCAAATGGTCTTAGTTAATATCTATATACCTCCTCCTTTTCAGGTTCAGGTTCTCTATAACCTCCTTGGTATATTAGCCCCTTACATCTATCTTCCTCTCATAGCAGGGGATTTCAATGCCATACTCTCTGCCACTCTAGACTCATCGAATGTAGCTAGGGTGGCATCTGCCGATCTTTCTGCCTCGGCGGCTACGGCCTCCCTGACAGAATTGTGGCGATGGAAAAACCCCACCACCAAAGGCTATTAGCATTTATCAAAAACACACAGGTCCTCCTCGAGGATAGATTTGGCATTCGCCAATGTTACAATTAGTGGGAGGAGCTAATTACCTAGCTTGGGGCATTTCAGATCACACACTGCTATCGGTGCACATTGGTATTCCCTTGGCTCTCAAGGGGGGGCGTGGAGGTTGAACCCCGGCTGGTTGGAGGTGGAAGAGGTGTCCTCTCATGTGGCGCCACATTTCACTAACTACTGGACAGATAATATGGGTTCGGCCGATCCCACCATAGTATGGGACGCGTTCAAGGCTTGTATGCCTGGACATTACATCTCGGCCATTAAGCAGGCCCGCAGGTCTCACAATAGGAAAGAACAGGAACTGCAGGAAAAGGAAAGGGTCTGTGAACTTGCTTAAAATGATCAGTCTGATGAAACATATGAAGAGCTGCTAGAGGCAAGACGCGTGCTGGTTCTTCATTTTACTGAATTAACACATACATCCAGGGCAAAAAGTGCTGAATCAATATTTGAGCAGGGGGATAAGAATGGCAAGCTGTTAGTAATGTTAGTGGCAGAACAGAGAACACAGACAAACATACCATGTATTAAAAATGATCACAAATCCAACTGATGTTATGGACACACTTGTGGAGTACTACAAGGCCTTGTATGCTCCTATCCCAGTCTATGATAATCAAGAATTAGATGCATTATTGACGTCTCTGAATGTTCCGGTACTGTCTGAACGGACAGGGACATTTTGGAGACTGAAATAACCGAAAAAGAAATAAAAGCGGCTATCAGGGCGTTCCCCCCCTCATAAAGCGCCCAGACCAGACATTTTTTGTATTGAGTGGTACAGGCTACATATAGAGGACATGGTTCCCAGACTGCGAGGCTTGTTCTATTATTGTCTTAAACATAAATGCCTCCCAGATTCATTCTTAGAGGCGCAGGTGATTCTCTTGCCGAAACCATGCAAGGACTCCTTGTCCTACTCCTCTTACAGACCTATAGCACTATTAAATCAGGATCTAAAGATTTTAACAAAGATACTAGCTACAAGACTTTCCCAAGTTATTACTACTTTAGTAGACATAGACCAGGCGGGTTTTATACCACAAAAGTCGACGGATACTAACTTACGCAGACTGTTTGCTCACTTGCAGATTGACCATGACAAGGTGGGGAGTAGGGCGGTAGTGTCCCTTGATATGGCCAAAGCCTTTGACTCTGTGGACTGGAATTATATGCTGGCGGCACTGCGCCACACTGGGTTTGGGGAAGTTTTTATGACTTGGATCTCCCTATTATATAGTGAACCCCAAGCGGTCATAAAGCTGGGCACATCAGTCTCCTCCCAATTCCCAGTGGCACACGTCAAGGGTGCCCGTTGTACCCATCCCTGTTCGCTCTAGCGATAGAACCTTTGGCTATAGCTCTGAGGAAGTCCCCTGACATGGGAGCATTAGAGGTGGGAGGTATACAGGAATGCATTAAGTCTATGCAGACGATATGCTCCTCTTTCTACAAGATGCAGGGCCGTCACTAGAGGCAGTGTTTAAAATACTAGATAAATTTGCCACGTTTTCGGGACTGCGAGTTAACTGGGAGAAATCCAATGTGATGGCTATTGATGTAGACGCCCAGGCCTTGGCAACCAAATGGGTTCCCATTGCGTGGGTGACGGAGTTTAGGTACTTGGGCATACGTATATCGCCCAGGGTTGGTAATTTTCTGTCCATAAATTTACTCCCATTATTGGCCAAAGTCAAATTGCAGCTTGATGCGTGGAGACATCTCCCATTGTCCCTAATTGGAAGGGTCAACCTACTAAAAATGAAGATTCTCCCAGTTTTTCTATGCTTCCTGCGAAACATACCAATTTGGATTCCCTGTTCTTTTTTTAGGAGGGTGAACAGTCTATTTAGCTCCTTCCTTTGGGCCACTACTCACCCCAGAATTGGTCTCCATACTTTACAGGAGCCCTGGGGTGTCAGGTCACCTGGGACCAGGTGACAGATGCACTCTGTAGGAGTCGGAAGTGCACCGATAAGGTAGTGGACCCTAGGACTGACTGCTGCGGATTGTGCACCGCTAAGGTAGTGGACCCTAGGACTGACTGCTGCGGATTGAACCCTGGAAGGTTCAGGAAGCAGGTCTACAGGATAACTAACATGGATCGCAGTCGGAGCTAGAGCATAGATTCCCCAGGGTGCAGAGTCTAAGAGCCAGCGGGTGTTCACCAGAGCCTCTAGTGGTGAGGATGGACTGTGCTGCAGTCTGGCTCCAGGTCGCGGCCCCCAGGGTCTCACAGCTCACACTCACCGTAGACTACAGGAGAAGAGGAAGGAGGCAGCAGGCTGGACCGACAGGGAAGTAAGGGGTAAGCCAAAGGTCAGGGCGACTAGCAGACAAGGATAAACATAACACGCCAAAGGTCAGGGTAACAAGCAGACAGGGAGAGTCGAGAACATGCCAAAGTCGGTAACAGGAATCAGACGTAGGAAACACAGCAAGTACACACAGAGGCTAACACACAATGGTTGATCAGCACTGCTGGCTTGCAGTGCACAGGTTAGTATAGGGCTCCCTGATAGGGCCTGGGGTGGGGCCATGCTTAGAGGAGAGGTTATAAAACCAGTCAGGTGAGAGGCAGCTGGTCTTTAGAGATGAACACATGGAGACAGGTAAGCTGACAGAGAAAACTCTATTGCATAACCATGACATGGGGTCAAGGTGGACTAGCGCTACCGGATCTCTTCAAATACTTTATAGCAGGACAAATGGTGATTGCCAGACGCTGGTTGACAAGGGATGACGGGATTCAATTCAGTTCTGACATATTAGAGCCGGGCGCATCTCCCTTAGAGAACATGCTGGGGGCTGAAGATCTACAAAAGCCGCTATCAACAGTTTACAAAGAACTATTTGTGGAGAGGCCAAAAACGCTCAACAAATGCAAAGACACATGGAGTGCAATAGTAACAGATTTTGGGGGGGGGATTGGGATGATATGTGGGATCACCCGTTCCCGACTCTGGTGTCGGCCAGAGATAGGCCCATTCAATTTAAAATACTACACAGAGTGTATTATACCCCTGCAAGGATAGCTACGATATATGGTACAGGTGCAACAGAATGCTGGCGCTGCACAGTTCGCCATGCTGATTTTGATCACATATTTTGGCAGTGCCAACCGATGAAGGAGTTCTGGAAATGGGTCACACGCACTATACAGAAAGTACTTTCGGTACCGATTCCTGTTACGATCGCAGTCTGTTTGCTTTGCCTAGTGGAGGAGTTGGCGCCCCGAAGGGCGCAAAGAACTATGATTTGCTTTCCCTTTTTTATGCACGTAAAGCTATCTTATTGTGTTGGAAAAAACCTGAACCCCCCACAGTATCCTACTGGAAAGGCATAATCAATAAAGCACTACCTTTTTACAAAGCAACATACTAAAGCAGGGGTTGCCCTAAAAAATTCGAGAAAGTATGGCAATGTTGGCTGGATGAAGAGGACACCTTGAATTGATCTGCTACGGTGGGGGAGCGTTTTAACAAGCACTCTATGTATTGGGTAAAATGATGATTTGCTCCTAACTAATTGGTTATCTGATTGTGCGATGATTGTGTGTACCATTGATCCCTAGAAAACAAAATGTTTTTTCAAATTTTTTTGTACAGTTATGAGTATGGAATGTGATTTGGCGATAGTGAAAGGCTGCACAAGGGTTGGGGGGGGGGGGGGGGGAGTTTGGTACACATTGTACTGTACTGTATGCGTTGTGAAAATGTTAATAAACAAGAATTTTCAAAAAAAAGTTTTATCAAATTTTAGGTTATGTCTTTACCCTTATCTTTCAGTTCAGAGACAGTTTTTTTTTCTGAGTATATTTCTTTCCATAACTTATCAACTGTTTTAAAGTGGCAGATTTTCCATGTAAAAGGTTATCTTATTGTAGGCAGAAGGAAATAATGTAGAATTCACATTTACGTAAAACTTATGGCATGCTGACATTACTCATGAACATTGTATAACAGATGATCCATACTTCCCCATACCCGCCCGACCTGCCCGACCAACCCGTACGCTGGGGAGGGGCCATCTCCTTTTTCACATTACACTGCCCCCCCCCAATTACCCTTCCTAGCACAAATCCTTCTGCCCCAATCACCCCTCCTAACACAAATCTCCCCTCTTACTACAAATACCCCCCCCCCCAAAAAAAATTACCCTTCCTAGCACACATCCTTCCCCCCACCCAAATCACCCCTCCTAGCTCAAATCCCCCAATCCCACCTCCTAGCACAAATCTTCCTCCCTCCCACCCCAAATCCACCCTCCTAACACAAATCCTCTCACCCCAAATCCCCCCTCCTAGCACAAATTGCCTCTCTTAGCACAAATCCCCCAAAATTACCCATGCTAGCACAACCCCCCTCCCCACCCGAATCACCCCTCCTAGCACAAATCCCCCATCCCCTCTTCTAGCACAAATCCTCCTCCTCCCAAATCGCCCCTCTTACCACACATTCCTACCCCCCCTCCCCAATTACACTTCCAAGCACAAATCCTTTTGGCCCAATCACCCCTCCTAGCACAAATCTCCTCCATCCCCCCTCCTAGCACAAATGTTTCCAACTCTGAATTCAGGCATCTTACACTCAGGATTATTGGCTGCTAAAGATTCTAGCAGCGCTTCTAGCTCTGCAAATGACTGAACACTGGATTCATCACAGGCGGTATTGGTAAGTATCATATATGTAATATACATGTTTCCTAATGACAATGTCTCTTGGAGACAAGTTGACCTTCCCTAATTCAAAAGTCCCATCAAGTGATACAGTCCCGTCATTAGAGTAAGTGGGGAACCTTTAATATTCAGGGAACTGCAAAGCTGAAACTGAAAATGACAAATGATAAAAAATCCAGACAAAGAATTAAAACTACTCATTATTGTCATGTAAATTTCAAAAGTTTCCAACTTACTTATTTACTTCCCACATGTGTGACGGAAAGTAATCTGTGCCAAGTCAATAGAGGGGAACATTTGAATGACTTATATAGTCACCATAATTTCCAGGTACAGTCCAAACCTCTACACATTGATTTCATTATTCTCAGGGTCCAAGGTCCTCAAAGCTGGGTCCAAGTGGTCCCCAAAGAGGAGGTAATGACCACTGCTAACCAGCACTAGTTTCTCCAGGGAAAGGGTTCATCCTTTATAGAATATTTAACACTCATTTAAAAATTTTTTGGCTTTAACAAATGCTGATCAAACACATACTTTTCATTCAGTGAACCAAAAAAGATCAAATTATGTATATATTTTCTTTTTTTTAATGTAACCACTTGGTGACTGCCTCCTGTAGCTTTACTGCTATAGGACGGCTCTGCTGCGCAGGATCACGTAAATATACAGCATTTGCATTTCCAGGTAGGGGGCGCTCGCCGTCATTCGCTACAGCACAAGCCAATCAGCAGGTAAAGGCTGATCAGCTGAGCGAATGACAGAAGAGAGCCCTGTGTTGGTAAACAACACAGGGCTCTCTACAGACAGCAGAGATGTGCCGCTTTTTTCTCCCTGCAAATCAGGGAGAAAAAAGCGGCACATTGCACAGTAAAAACACAACACAGTAAACATTTTAGGCACACAGTTAACCCTTTGATCGCCCTAGAGGTTAACCCCTTCCCAGCCAGTGTCATTAGTACAGTGTATATCAGGTGTAGTGAATTAAAATTCAAGGAGGTCCGAATCACAAGTCTGTGCCATGAAAGATTGTACGCATCTTCTTTTCTTTTTTGGTGCAAGCCACACTCCCTGGTGCTTTCCTTACTGTTTCCTCCACTCACTCTGGTAATACTCTGTAAATGTAAATGTCCCTAATAGAGTTCCCCCTTACATCAGGTGCCCCTACCAGAGTAATTCATTACATTGGGTGCCCCCATCAGACTACCCCCATAAATCAGTTGCCACCATCAGAGTGACCCCTTGCATCAGGTGTCCCCATCACATCAGGTGTCCCCATCAGAGTGCCCCTTAAAATAAAATGTGCCCATCAGAGTGCCCCTTAAAATAAAATGTGCCCATCAGTGTGCCCCTTAAAATAAAATGTGCCCATCAGGGTGCTCCTTAAACATAAAAGCATAAAATGTGTCCATCAGCATGCCCCTAATTTATGTTAAGGGGCACTCTGATGGGTACATTTTTTGTTAAGGGGCATGCTGAGGGGCACATTTTATTGTGCCCATCAGTGTGCCCCTTAACATAAAATGTGCCCATCAACGTGCCCCTTAACATAAAATGTGCCCATCAGCGTGCCCCAGAGTGAACCTTAACATACAATAAGGGGCATGCTGATGGGCACATTTTATGTTAAGAGGCGCTCTGATGGGCATATTTATTTATTTATTTATTTATTTTTTTATAATTTTTTGGGGCGCATACTGATGGACACATTTTATTTCAAGAGCAACACTGATGGGCACATTTAATGTTAAAGGGCACACTAATGGACACATTTTATGTTGAGGGGCACTCTGATGGGCACAACAAAATGTGCCCATCTGTGTGCCCCTTAACATAAAATGTGCCCATCAGTGTTGCTCTTGAAATAAAATGTGTCCATCAGTATGCCCCTTCACATAAAATGTGCCCATCAGTGTGCCCTGCACATAAACTGTGGCCATCAAAGTGCCCCTTAACATAAAATAAGTAACATGCTGATGGGCACATTTTATCTTAAGGGGCACTCTGATTGGCATTTTATATTAAGGGGCACTCTGATGGGCACATTTTATATTAAGGGGCACTCTGATGGGTATATTTTATATTAAGGGGTACTCTGATGGGCACATTTTATGTAAAGGGGCACTCTGATGGGCACAACAAAATATGCCCATCAGTGTGCACATTAAAAAAAATGCCCATCAGCGATCACCTTACAAAAAAATGTGCCCCATATACCTTGCTTGCAGGAGTCAGTACAATTGGCATGCTGCAGGGGACGGAAGCTGCAAGATATACCTCGCAAGGAGTGAGAGCCACGTGTCAGGAGCCGCCAGCAGCAGGGGGTGGGGCGAGCACATGATGTCACGCCCCAACTCGCGGCTCGGCTGGAAGTGAGAGCCAGGAGCCGCCAGCAGCAGGTGGGCAGGGTGAGCACATGATGTCATGCTCCAACTCGCGGCCCGGCTGGGAGTGAGAGCCAGGAGCGGCAAGTAGCAGGGGGGCGGGGCACGCACATGATGTCATGCCCCCAACTCGCTGGGAGTGAGAGCCAGGAGCCAGGAGTCGTGGTCAGGAGCAGGGGGCGAGGCGCAGACATGCGGCGTCCCTGGTCGCTGGGAAACCTGCGGTCCCAGCAAACCAGTTACTGCTGACATTTGGCACTACACTGGCGGCCTGGCCGTCCGGGCAGGAGCGTCGCTCGGTCCGTACGCGGACCCCGGGCTGCCATTTAATGACGGCTGGTGTATATTATTAGCACTGATCACTGTATCACTGTATTAGTGTCACTGGAGATGTCAGCATCAGTTAGTGAGTTCCCCTGACAGCATTAGTTGGTGTCAGATTGGCCGCCGCACTAGCGCAGTCATATTATAAGATGCTGATCACCGCTATTACTTTTGCGCAATATACACTTATTGGAATTTTTTTTATTTTTTTTTTTACCAAAGACATGTAGCAGAATACATTTTGGCCTAAATTTATGAAGAAATTTCATTTTTTTTTTTTTTTTATTGGACATGTTTTATATCAGTAAAAAATATAAGACACTGTACAGTCTCAATGTGACCAAGTACACAGTATTTCCTTAGTATTTCCTTAGTATATAGTATATAGTATAAACAACTTTTTGCTTGCCCTCTTATGCCGCGTACACACGATCGGACTTCTTGTCGGAAAAAGATATGATGGCTTTTCCGACGGGATTCCGCTCAAGTTTGCCTTGCATACACACGGTCACACGAAAGTTCGCTGAACTTACGACCGTCAAGAACGCGGTGACGTACAACACTACAACGAGCCGAGAAAGTTCAATGCTTTCCGAGCATGCGTCAAATTGTTTCCGAGCATGCATAGGAATTTTGCGCGTCGGAATTGTCACAGACGATCACATTTTCGGATAGGAACTTTTTCCGACCGAAAAATTGAGAGCATGCTCTCAATCTTTTGCTGGCTGGAATTCGGCCAGCAAAAGTCCGATGGATCATATACACGATCGTATTTTCTGACGAAAAACTCTCATCGGTCTTTTGCGGGCTGAAATTCCGATAGTGTGTATGCGCAATAAGGCTGCATTCACACTACAGTTTTTTTGAATTGCGGGCAGATTTGCCACGTATCTGCCCGTGATTTGAAAGCGGCGATGTGTGAAAGACAAATCGCGGAACTCGCATTTGAGATGCCATTCATGAAAATGACACCTCAAATTGCGGTGCGGATCTTCCGCGATTGTCACGCGATAAAACGTGCTGCAATCACGGCAATCTGCATCGCAGGAAGCATGTTGCTCAAAAAAGTTCAGGAGCTTCTTTTAGGCGACATGCTTCCCGTGATACGGATTGCCACGATTGCAGCATGTTTTATCCCTGCAACAATCGCGGCAGATCCGCACAGCGATTTGAGGTGTCATTCAAATTAATGCCATCTCAAATGCGAGTTCTGCGATTTGCGATTCACACATCCGCGCTTTCCAATCGTGGGCAGTTTTGCTGCAAACCTGTCCGCAATTCAAAGCGCTGTACTGTGAATGCAGCCTAAAACTCCTGAAGAAGCAGACAATTCCGAGAAACATTTAGAGAAGAATCTGGATATATGTTATGTGATAGGTTTCAAAGTATCAGCCCTTTTTGCCATCACTATATCACTATCCAGTCAACAGGGAGCACTAGGGTGCCTCCATGTGGCACAAAGTGTTTTTTATATGTGCTTGTCTTTTAAACCAATTGTTGTAATAAACATTATTTTTTATATATATACAGTATCTCACAAAAGTGAGTACACCCCTCACATTTTTGTAAATATTTTATTATATCTACACAACAACAACAACAAAGACAACACTGAAGAAATTACACTTTGCTACAATGTAAAGTAGTGAGTGTAGAGCTTGTATAACAGTGTAAATTTGCTGTTCCCTCAAAATTATTCAACACACAGTCATTAATGTCGAAACCTCTGGCAACAAAAGTGAGTACACCCCTAAGTGAAAATGTCCAAATTGGGCCCAAAGTGTCAATATTTTGTGTGGCCACCATTATTTTCCAGCACTGCCTTAACCCTCTTGGGCATGGAGTTCACCAGAGCTTCACAGGTTGCCACTGAAGTCCTCCTACACTCCTCCATGAAGACATCACGGTGCTGGTGGATGTTAGAGACCTTGTGCTCCTCCACCTTCCGTTTGAGGATGCCCCACAGATGCTCAATAGGGTTTAGGTCTGGAGACATGCTTGACCAGTCCATCACCTTTACCCTCAGCTTCTTTAGCAAGGCAGTGGTCATCTTGGAGTGTGTTTGGGGTCGTTATCATGTTGGAATACTGCGCTGTGGACCGGTCTCTGAAGGGAGGGGATCATGCTCTGCTTCATAATGTCACAGTACATGTTGGCATTCATGGTTCCCTCAATGAACTGTAGCTCCCCAGTGCTGGCAGTACTTATGCAGCTCTAGAACATGACACTCCCACCACCATGCTTGACTATAGGCAAGACAAGCTTGTCTTTGTACTCCTCACCTGGTTGCCGCCACACACGCTTGACACCATCTGAACCAAATAAGTTTATCTTGGTCTTATCAGACCACAGGACACGGTTCCAGTAATCCATGTCCTTAGTCTGCTTGTCTTCAGCAAACTGTTTGCGGGCTTTCTTGTGCATCATCTTTAGAAGAGGCTTCCTTCTGGGACGACAGCCATGCAGACCAATTTGATGCAATGTGCGGTGTATGGTCTGAGCACTGACAGGATGACCCCCCACCCCTTCAACCTCTGCAGCAATGCTGGCAGCACTCATACGTCTATTTCCCAAAGACAACCTCTGGATATGACGCTGAGCACGTGCACTCAATTTCTTTGGTCGACCATGGCGAGGCCTGTTCTGGGTGGGACCTGTCCTGTTAAACCACTGCATGGTCTTGGCCACCATGCTGCAGCTCAGTTTCAGGGTCTTGGCTATCTTCTTATTCTAGTCCATCTTTTTGTAGAGCAACCATTCTTTTTTTCAGTTCCTCAGAGAGTTCTGTGCCATGAGGTGCCATGTTAAACTTCCAGTGACCAGTATGAGAGAGTGAAAGCGGTAATGCCAAATTTAACACACCTGCTCCCCATTTACACCTGAGACCTTGTAACACTAACGAGTCACATGACACCGGGGAGGGAAAATGGCTAATTGGGCCCAATTTGGACATTTTCACTTAGGGGTGTACTCACTTTTGTTGCCAGCGGTTTAGACATTAATGGCTGTGTGTTGAGTTATTTTGAGGGGACAGCAAATTTACACTGTTATACAACCTGTACACTCAATACTTTACATTGTAGCAAAGTGTAATTTCTTCAGTGTTGTCACATGAAAAGATATAATAAAATATTTACAAAAATGTGAGGGGTGTACTCACTTTTGTGAGATACTGTATATGTAACCATGAAAGTCCACAATAGCCTCAAAAAAAATATAGGACGTAGGTACTTTTTAATGTAATTTTTGCCACATATTTCATAAAGTAAAAAATATAATTTTTTATTCAGAATTTTCAGTTTTATTTCATTTATATAATAAAAAAAAAATAAAAAAAACAGTGGATTTCAATTAAAAAAAACAAAACAGTGAAAACAAACAGAAATAAGGGGGGGGAAGAGGAGGTTCCGGAGCTCACAGAGGATGTTACGAGGAGGCAAAAAAACACAGTAAAAAATAAAATAAAATTGATTATTCTGCAGACTAAGGATATTGTTTAGTGAATGAATGAATGAATGAATGAAGGATTTGTAGAGCGCTGCAAATGCGAACTAAATCGCCTCAAGGCGCTAGAATGCGTTCTCTGTTGCCAGCTTCTTAGAAAAGGAAGGTCTTTAGTGTCACTATAATGACATTAATTGACTACTTGAGTTTCGGAGGAATTTACCCCCTTTCATGACCTGCCCATTTTTTGCTTTTTAGCACAGATCTAATTTAAAGGGGTTGTAAACCTTTGTGGTTTATCACCTTAATGCATTCTATGCATTAAGGTGAAAAAACACTTGGCAGTGACTGGCCCCCAGCCCCCCCCCCCGTTTTACTTACCTGAACCCTGAAACTTGACTCGGCGGGGACGCGCTGTCTCTCTGCCTGGGGTTCTCGGCTCTTGATTGGATAGATTGATAGCAGTGCAGCCATTGGCTCCCGCTGCTGTCAATCAAATCCAATGACGTGGGCGCCAGGGGGGCGAGGTCGAGTAATACATTCAGCGGCTATGGACGTCGAACGCTGGACTCGGGAGCGCGCCCACAAGATAACCCCCTCGGGAGAGCTCTTCTCCTAGGGGCTTATCTGATGTGGGGAGGAGCAGCGAGAGCCATCAGGGGACCCCAGAAGAGGATGATCGGGGCCACTCTGTGCAAATTGAGCTGCACAGTGGAGGTAAGTATGATATGTTTGTTATTTAAAAATAAAAAAATAAAACAACCCTTACAATCTAAGTGGTAATTGAGCAGTCATGCAACGCTGTACCGAAATTAAATTTATATAATTTTTTTCACAAAAATAGAGCTTTCCTAAAAGACTCCCATGGCAGCATACGTTTGGGTAGCTCTGCCCTCGCTCCTACCCCATAGGACCCTACTCCCATAAATTTTCAGGCTGAGCCAGATGCCATGGTCCTTTTTTATCCTCCTCAATCATAGTATGCTGCGGGAGAGAGCGTGAGTCTGGAACTAGGGTGCCCACGTGTCCCGGATTGCCCGGGACAATCCCGCAATTAGCAGGTCTGTCCCGGGTCCCGGGCACCCTCATTCCGGGACAATACAGTGTCCTGGAATTGCCCCCTGGCCCTGGACCGTTCTGATGCCCTCTAAAATATCCCCCACATCGCTGCTGTCACTCACTGACAGCCTGTGGTGGACCCCTGGTAGTCCTTCACTTTTGGGGGGTCACAGCATGAACCCCCCCAGAGCTGAAGATGTGACACCCCCCGGGCCCCCGCATGGGAGAAGTAACATCAGCAGCCAGGGGCGGGAGGGGCATTCACTTTCCCGGGGTTCCGGTATATCAGACTGGTGGCAGGCTATAGGTGACAAGTGGCACACTGCATCTGGTGGCAGGCTACGGGTGAAAAGTGGCAAACTGCATCTGGTGGCAGGCTATGGGTGGAAAGTGGCACACTGCATCTGGTGGCAGGCTATGGGTGGCAAGTGGAACGCTGCGTCTGGTGGCAGGCAATGGGTTAGAATTGGCACACTGCATCTGGTGGCAAGTGACACGCTGCAGCAGGCAATGGTGGCAAGTGACAAGCTGCATCTGGGGGCAGGCGACAGTGGCAAGTAACAAGCTGCATCTAGTGGCAGGCAACTGTGGCAAGTGGCACACTGCATCAGGTGGCAAGTGACAAGCTCAGGGTCCCCACTGATTCTGCATTATGGTGAGTTGAACAATTTCATTATATATTACAATGTAGTACAACACCAGCCATTCACCTGACAAATCACCCCTGCCGCCGAATTCCCCGTCAACCCCAAGACTACATTCCCCCAACCCCCCCATCTTTTTTTGGGAAGGGCGGCAGGGAGGTGTCCCTGAATGGCAGTTTGGAAATGTGGTCACCCTATCTGGAACCCAGGAAGAAGCTGAGGGAGTGATTGCTACAGGACACAGGAAAAAGAGAGGACTGTGCTGGGGGAAGCCAGAGAGGGAGCCACGCTGTACCATTGCCATCAGAGAGGGAGCCACGCTGTACCATTGCCATCAGAGAGGGAGCCACGCTGCCCAGCACCACCAGAGAGGGAGAAAGACTGAGCCACTGCCATGGTACAGACATGCTACACTACTGACCAGAGTCAGCAACGGAGTGAGCAAACGTCCAGCCAGAGGAATCACTGCTGCAGTTTTGCTGGGTCTGGTTAGGGGGCCTGTTGCCATTATCCAATACTGCTCCTGGGGACTGAGCCATTATGAATTGCCTAAGCTGCTATCCTCTAGGTCTTATTGAAATGGGACTTTAATAGACCACCAACTCTTAAGATAAAAAATATATTTTAATAGTATACTTTAAAAAGACGTAGAGATGTCTATGACATACAAAAGTACAAAAAATACATTCCATACAGAATCGAAACAAGAAATATACAGATGACAATGTTAAATGAACTCTTCTGGGGGTGGTGTACCCCAATAGCCGACGCGTTTCCGGTATTCTGATACCTTCATCAGGGGTTTGAGAGTTGCAAGTATTTTACAAGTGTATAGGTTCCAGTGGAATGACTTTGTGTTCAGGCAGCACTTATGACCCCCAAGGTCAAATGACGTGTTTCATGGACGCCAGACCCAGATAATAGAGAATATAACAAAATAAAACAAAAACTCTTGCGCATAAATGTATAAGCCCGACAGTTTCAAAAGTTCTCGATGGATGGTAGCTTTCAGCCTTGCTGCCCTCAAGGATAGGGAAATCCTAACATACAGACAAAAAACAGAAAAGAGAGGGCGCACCGGCCTTGTGCTTTATCTTTAAAAAGGTTTATTACCATCATTTGACTATTATGCGTGATTTTTATCTACCCTTGTGAGTAGTACTTTTACGTTTTCTGTTTTAATAAACCTTTTTAAAGATAATGCACAAGGATAATAGAGAGACTGTATGTATATTGTGTTACTAATATCCAGGTATGTTAAATAAGCCAAATTGGGATAAGCATTCGTTGGAGCTTATATAATACAGGTTGCATGACGAGCGGATAAGTGTCCAAAACGGTCCTACAGCGGCTGTCTCCTGGGTATGGCCCTTGCAGTGTCCGGGTCCAATGTGGGGTGCCTTCCCACTGTTAACATTATCATCTGTATATTTCTTGTTCCGATTCTGTATGGAATGCATTTTTTGTACTTTTGTATGTCATAGACATCTCTATGTCTTTTTAAAGTATACTATTAAAATATATTTTTTATCTTAAGAGTTGGTGGTCTATTAAAGTCCCATTTCAAGGGGGGTACTTATTTCTGTGGTCTATTACGTGAGGGATGGGACCACCACACTCTATATTTGTTATGATGGAAGCCTCTTTCTTGCTGACGTAACACACGCCAACGAGCTCCAATGCAGGACTGCCAGGATGAAAATATGGGGGGGGGGGGGGTCACACCATGTTTTGCCGCACCAGGTGACATCAACCCTAGTGACGCCATTGCCCCTGTGCTTTATATTTGGACTTTATTAAACCACTTGCCGACTGGCTCCCGCTGATATACGTTGGCAGAAATGCACGGCTGCGCAAAACAACATATGGGTACGTTTTTCCCTTTAAGAGCCACCCGAGACGTGCTCCCGCAGCATGATGGGGGACCCGATGCGCGTGGCCGGTGGGCACGATCACGGGCACGAGAGCCAGCACAGTTATTTGTGTGTGTAAACACACAAATCCCTGTTCTGTCAGGGGAGAGGAGAAATATTGTGTGTTCCTAGTAAGTAGGAACAACGATATGTTTCCTCCCCCAGTCAGTCCCATCCCCATACAGTTGGAAACACTAACTAGGGAACACATTTAACTACTTGATCGGCCCCTAGTGTAACCCCTTCCCTGCCAGTGACATTTACATAGTAATCAGTGCATTTTTATAGCACTGATCGCTGTATGAATGTCAATGGTCCCAAAAATGTGTCAAAAGTGTCCGATCTGTCCGCCGCAATGATGCAGTACCGCTAAAAATTGCAGATTGCCACCATTACTAGTAAAAAAAAAAAAAATAATAATAAAAGTGCCATAAATCTTTCCCATAGTTTGCAGACGCTATAACTTTTGCGCAAACCAATCAATATACGCTTATTGCGATTTTTTTACCAAAAATATGTGGAAGAATATATATTGGCCTAAACTCATGAAGAGAATTTGTTTTTTAAAAACATTTTTGGGGATATTTATTATAAAAAAAAGTAAAAAATATTGTTTTTTTTTTTTTTTTAATTGTTGCTCTTTTTTTGTTTATAGCGCAAAAAATAAAAACTGCAGAGGTGATCAAATACCACCAAAAAAAGCTCTATTTGTGGGAAAAAAAGGACGCAAATTTCGTTTGAGTACAGTGTCACACGACCGCCCAATTGTCAGTTAAAGCGACGCAGTGCCAAATTGTAAAAAGTGCTTTGGTCAGGAAGGGGTAAAATCTTCCAGGGCTGAAGCCGTTAATACCCTTCTCCTTGGATGGGATACCTGAGGCTGCCAAGCTGGCATGATGGAGTTGCATTATGAAAAAGGATGAGGATGTCTCTGGGTGGAGATGAGAGTTACATTGTGGAGAGCCTCTTCACTATGTAACTCTCATCCCCACCCCAAGTCATCCTCATCCATTTTCACAATGCAACTCCATCATCTTCACCCCACCCACCATCACCCATCCCTCTCTCCACAATGTATCCCCATCCACGCCCAGCATCACCCATCCCTCTCCAGGATGCTGGCTGTGGATGGGGATAAAGGTATTGTGCTTTAGTCAGTCAAGAGTTGTTATATTGATGGATTCATGTATCACACTATACCAAAGGACTCAGTGGGATGGCCAGTGGGCGGATTCGGTGGGATGGCCAGTGGGCGGGCCCTGAGGAATGTTGGTGGTCAGGCCCCGGGGGGGCCCAGGCCTAAAGCTGTGTAAGGGGCCCCAAAATTTCTGATGGCTGCCCTTCCTGCAATTCTACAAGCAATGATAAGGTATATAATAGTGTTAAGGGGCACTATAGAGGGAGACATATTTAGGATTATACTTTGGAATTTGTTGGTATTAAGGTGTATAACATTATATTACTCATCTCTACAGGGAGGCCTATCCTGCCTCCAGCTAACAACCAAATCTTCTACTCCCCTCATCAGTTCATCCCTCACAGTCCCTACCTTTTGTTTCACCAGCCCCTCCCTCTTAGATTGTAAGCTCGCAGGAGCAGGGCTCCTCTAACCCTCTTGTTTTGAATTGTACTGTTGGTGTAGTGTCTCCCTACATTGTAAAGCTCTATGCAAACTGTTGGCGCTATATAAATCCTGTATAATAATAATAATAATATTACAGTGCGATATATGAACGCCATTATCCCCAGGGGCGTTGACCTCTGAAGCTGGCCCCTGTCATATCAGGAACATCTATATTTTATCTTTAGTGGTTTATTTTATTACTATGTTTAACCCCTTCGCGCCAAGCATACGCATATATGCGGCCTCAGCTTTCGGGGTTATACCGGGATGATGCTCGCAGCTGCCGTTTTTTAGAGCGGGCGATCGCTTTCCAGGGATAACAACCGATATGGCTAAAAGCCGCTTGATTGTTATCCTGGAGGGGACATCCCCCCTCCTGCCGCTCTGACCGGGCCTCCCGTCCCACCGGGAGACCCGATCCTTGACCCGGCACTTCCCACTTCCGGCGTCTAGACACAGACTGGAATGAAGCCTCCTGAATGTAAACATGGAAGCGACGTCACAACGTCACTTCCGGTTTACTTGGTTACCAATGGCGCCAGATTTAAAAAAATATACAGTATTCAGAATCGCTTTTTTTTGGCGATCTGAATACTTCAAAGCGTTTACATTCCTTGTCACAGCAATAAAAGTGATCAATTTTTTTTTTTTAAACACAATTTAATAATATAAAAATAAATAAAATAAATAAGAAAAAAAAACATTTTTAAAGGGCAAACGCATATGGAAGTCATGCCCGCATATGTAAATGGTGTTTAAATCACACATGTGAGGTATCGCCTTGATCGTCAGAGGGAGAGCAATAATTCTAGCACCAGAACTCCTCTGTGACTCTAACCTGGTAACCGTAAAAAAAATTTCAAGCGTCGCCTATGGAGATTTTTAGGTACCGTAGTTTGTCACCATTCCTCGAGTGCGTACAATTATAAAGCATGACATGTTTGGAATCTATTTACTCGGCGTAACATCATCTTTCACATTATACAAAAAAATTGGGCTAACTTTACTGTTTCATTTTTTTTAAATTCATGAAAGTGTCCCTTTTCCCAAAAAGCTGCGTTTAAAACACCGCTGCACACATACCGTGTGACATAAAATATTGCAACAATCGCCATTTTATTCTCTAGATTCTCTGCTAAAAAATATATATAATGCTTGGGGTTTCTAAGTAATTTCTAGCAAAAAATATGGATTTTAACTTGTAAACACCAAATGTTAGAAATAGGCTTAGGCATGAAAGGGAAAAATATCTCAATTGGTATATCTACAGTATATTCACTCTCATATGTATGAAAACCATTGAGAAGAGGACTGAGAGATACTAAATGCAAATACATATATATGCTGTACATATATTGTTTGGTAAACATGGTTTTGATTATTTTTGTGTATGTAAATAATTGATACAAGTCTTATTATATCTAGCAGCACATGATACATTGTGTGATTTGGTCCCAAAGAAGCTATGCAATCAGCAAAACATGTTAACCAAGCGCCGAAAATACACATGTAGCGGTACACCCGTAAGGGCTGCTGATTTGGTTATAGCAATCCGCCAATCACCCTGCTGCCAACCTCCCATTCACCATTCTGAAGACAATAAACAGTCGTTTTGCTCCGTTTTATTGCTTTTTATTGTAGGGTGCAACTTGGGTGGGAGAAAAGGGGAAATATGAGATGCCCATGATACAGCACATTCTTGAAATTACTTGTGGCCTTGGCCTTGTATCTTTGTATTTTTGTGCATTAACTTCTTTACTAACTGCTGCTTCTTTACTTTGTGCAAATCCTTTACTGCATAGTTCCTGAGTTGCTAGCTTAACTTCCAATGGAACAAGAGGAACCAATCTGAATAATTCCTACTTGTAGACTAGAATGATATTGTCTTTTTGACTCAAAGAACCAAAGGTGTACACAGCTTCCTTCTCCAGCTTCTATGAATCGGACAGTCACTCAGTCTTTGGAAGTTATTACCAATGTGCTAACCAGGCCAGAGATGACACGGCATCTCTCCCCATTGACCTGACACATGGCAATAAATGGACTACTACTTTCAGCCAGTCCATTCTTAACAATGCTGTGCTCCCCGGCCACACAGCATTCTACACTGCTCTGACCAGTTTCTCTTCTTACAGTTCTGTGTCCCCAGTCACAGAATGCTGCTCTTCGTCCTCCGCTTGACTGCTACTTCCTCCACTTGATCTTCATTACATCCAAGTCCTGTGTTTCCCGGTCACAGCAGCTCGATGCATCCTTAAAGATGAAGATCTTTATCTTTAGTTTCCTCCTGAGGGCTCCTCCATCCCTCCTCCCCGCATGGGGATGCCCAGGACAGCACCACACTTACTCCATGCTGTCTTTCCTGGAACTCCCAACTACCCCCCGGAAGCATGTGACCCCAGCTTATATGAGAAGCCTGCCCCTTGCCAATGCAAGTTAATGGTTGGTCAGGGCTCCTCACATGAGCTGCCTGCCACTCAGATCTGAAGTCCAACCTCTCTTCCAGAATCATCCCTCTGAAAGCAGGGGAGGCATCTCTGAGTCAGAGTGTAGGTGGCCACCCCCCTCCCCCCCCCCCCCACTACACTGATCATACCCAGTCCCAAATCACAACAACCAGGCCCAGCCTAAAGCATTATCCTGGCTAAATTTACCTGCGCTTGGGTCCTGCAGCTAGGAAAATACTACTCTAGCACCTACCCTTAGGTAGAGGGTGCTACATTCACCCCCCACTAAAAACACAACTGTCCTCAGTTGTAGGAAAAAAATGAAATTTAGAAAAATACCTACTTAATAAGGAGGAAAGGCATCTCATATCTGAATAGTTGGATGGGGAAAAAGGAAACAAACTTGGGAAAAGGGATAACATTTGTATAAAAGTACAAAATTACATATACCATATACACTTGTACAAATTATACATACTGACTGCAGATCCCTGCAACTATCAGGTACATACAAACAGAACCAGAGCACTGCTTCCTCGGGAGGAATACTCTGCTTACTGCAGGTCTTCATCTGTTACGATGATGGAGATAGACAGCTGTCACATCTCATGGTTTTTCCTAAGAGAAGACATAAACAAAATACAATTAATCTATGAACTAACTAAAACATACACTTTACCAAACAAAGGGGGTTATCATCCTCTGTCTGGTAACAGAACAACTTAAAGACCAGATTTGACATGTGGCTCCCTGCCAGGACTGCCGCTCCCTCAAAAGGTCTCTGAGAGACCTCCTGCAGATTGCAACCTGAACAGACATGCCAATAGTAAGACACACATGCCCGTAGGCCAATAAACTTTCTGTTTGGCTCCTAAACAGAAGACCTTTTTTTTTTATTTAGCAAAGTAGAGGCTCCAAATTAACAGGGTCCTTTTCTGAAGCAAATGTTGCAAAAGGGATTTGAGCAGAGACATCGCACCCCATGACTTTGTCCATGTCAGCCACCCTGAGTGACAGTCTCCTGCTAAACAGTCATTTGGGGAAAGCCCACCCTAACCCAGCTGCCCTCTTGCAGTCAAATGGGTATTATCAACATCTACTAACGGCCAAAACCAATCGACACTATTCTGTACTCCTACTCCTGGACCTGTCTGCTGCCTTTGATACGGTTGACCACCCCCTCCTCCTCAAAAAAACGACATGCCTTTGGTCTCCGTGACTGTACACTTCGCTGGTTCTCTTCCTACTTATCCAACCGCACCTTTAGCGTTTCTTATAACTCTACTTCCTCCTCACCTCTTCCTTTCTCTGTTGGGGTCCCTCAGGGTACTGTTCTTGGACCTCTACTATAATCAATCTACACCGCCTCCCTGGGTCAACTGATAGCCTCCCATGGCTTCCAATACCACCACTACGCTGAGGACACCCAAATCTATTTCTTTACCCCTCAGCTCACTCCCTCTGTCTCCTCACGTATGGAGATATCCAGATATATCAGTCTGGATGTCACACCACTTCCTCAAACTCAATCTAGCCAAAACCGAACTTATAATTTTTCCTCCCCCATATGCCTCTTCCCCTGATCTCTCTGTCAAAATCGATGGCACAACTATAAGCCCATCCCCACATGCCAAGGTTCTAGGTGTAGTCCTAGACTCTGAACTCTCCTTCACACATCCAATCACTGTCCAAATCCTGCCGCCTCAACCTCCGCAACATCTCCAAAATACACCCCTTTCTAACCAATGACACAACAAAGCTCTTAATTCACTCGCTGGTCATCTCTTGCCTCGACTACTGCAACTCCCTTCTCATTGGCTTACCTCTACATAGTCTATCACCTCTTCAGTCCATTATGAATGCCGCTGCCAGACTCATCCACCTTACCAATCGCTCTGTGTCTGCCACTCCTCTCTGTCAATCCCTCCACTGGCTTCCGCTCGGCCAAAAAATTAAATTCAAAATTCTAACAACTACGTACAAAGCCATCCACAATTTCGCCCCCAGCTACATCACTAGCTTAGTCTCTAAATACCAACCTACTCGCTCTCTTCGTTCCTCTCAAGACCTCCTGCTCTCTAGCTCCCTTGTGACCTCCTCCCATGCTCGCCTCCAGGCCTTTTCCAAAGCCTCTCCAATCCTATGGAATCCCCTACCACAATCTGTCCGCTTATCTCCTACTTTATTAGCTTTCAGACAATCCCTGAAAACCCTTCTTTTCAGAGAAGCCTATCCTACCCACACCTAACAACTGTATTTTCATTTTTTCCATCAGCTCATCCCCCACAGTTATTACCTTTTTGTTTCCACTTGACCCTCCCTTCTAGATTGTAAGCTCTAACGAGCAGGGCCCTCTGATCCCTCCTGTATTGATTTGTATTGTAAGTGTACTGTCTGCCCCCATGTTGTAAAGCGCTGCGCAAACTGTTGGCGCCATATAAATCCTGTATAATAATAATAATAATCTGTAGCTACACACAGTAGTCCTGCTCACAGATAGTATCTCGGGTCCGGCAGTCTCTTGCGACTGTCCCCTTCACTTCTCACTGAGACAGAATAGCTCTGGGTGTGCTGTCCTGCTTTCAGAACGAGCACTCTGTCCTTATAGATAGCCCTCCCGAGCTTCCACTCTCTGTGAATGTCCTTGAACCGGACCCAAACTTCACTTTCCGGTGTCCGCTGGGGTTTTGGGACATGTAAATAGTCCAAGACCAAGTAATTCTCCCATTGCTCCTGGGAGTTTTCAACTATCTCCATAATATGGTCCGAAACATATGGGTATTCCAGGCCCCACTCCTTAGCAACTCTCTTCTGTACATCCCATTGGAACCAAGAAAGCCTCTGCAGTTCTTTTGGCCTTCCCCGCCCAGGCAGAACACAGGAGTCAGTGGCCTTGTTAACCCATTGTTGATACATTGACGCTCCTCCAGATGAAATTCTTGGAGAGCTAGAAGAACGTCTATGGAATTGGACAGGGGTCAGTGCTGGGCACAGTGGTTCTCCCAGCGCCTTTGCTGCAGCTCTGGAGGATGGGGATTTTCCTGGAACACACAACTCCTCCTCGCTGGATGAATCCTCCCGGGAGAAGACCATTCAAACAAATTCTCCACTGACCCATATCTTTCTAGCATTTGAGGGGACCCCCAATCCACAGCCCGGCACTTGCTCACCCTGTCCGGCTCACCCGAGGGATCCCCCTCCTGCAACCTAGGCTCCTTCCAGACAGGCACAGCAAGGGACTTACAAACAGCCGGATCTTCAGGGGTTTCTTCCAGAGCTTGTCCACTAGCAGTGACAATCTCTGGGTCCCTGGCCAGGCCACAGGCTTTCCTGACATTACCTTCGGACTTGACCTCAGAGAGCTCTGTGATGGGCGATCTGGATGACATCTCCTTCACTGCGGGGGTGGGTGACACACGACCCTATCCGGGCTTCCAGGTCATCTGTGTCTGTGGTATGCAGAGCCCAGTAGTTGGATTGACGGAGTAATATTGCGTCTCCTGTTGCACTGATCCCAGCTGAGTCAGTGGATCTCCGCAATGCCCGCACGGAGCCCAAGCCCGAACTCCAACCATGGGCCTGTGACACAGCATACATAGCCATTCCACACCAGCTATTACTCCCAAGGCCAGTCCTCTGGTGAGCTCCATTCGGATGCCGGTGTCAACCAACACCTGATCCTGCTGTCCAGGTAACCACTGCATAGCGGATGCGCTCTAAACACTCTCTGCCATCTTCCTCTGCCTCGTGTCTGGCGCGCAGCAAGCTGAACACTCTCCTCTAGGGCGTGGCTCCACCCCTCACTTGTTGGTTCAGCGCGCGAGGAACTGTAGCTGTACATTTTCAAAGTGCCCTCCAGCGACACCTGGTGGCAGACACTATTGAACTGCAGGCTAACTTGGCAGCAGTCACCAACTACACATGAAAAATGTTCCCATTGCGATGTCCCACTGTAAGAGATCGACTCCCTGCAGTCCCTGTCCGCGACACCCCCTTGTGTCCATCTTACTAAGGGCAACAGCGACATCCACAATCTCACTCCACACTTTCTACTTTCCACTTTCCGCAGGATAATTGAGCTCTTGCAAACAGTGGGTAGTGTCCACGCTGTACACACGCTAGACACATTTGTAATCCAAAAGGCACGATGCAGCTGTGGTTGCCACATTTGACAGCACATGATTACAGTCACTGAATTGCAGGGTTTGTTACTGTTGTTAGTGTCCATTGGTGCAACTGGGTGCATGACGTGCGCAGGCTGCGCTAATCCTGGACGGTTTCCATGGGCAACAGCACTTAGCAACAGGGTTGGTTTGGTTGCTATGGGCGATGGCCAGCAGGTTAACTGTGAAGGCAGATCTCGGTGGGACCTCCAAAATGTAGTGGTACCCCCAATTTTTTGAAAAATAAAGAAATTAAAAATATTTTTTTTACATACTGTCACCAGTGCAGTACAGTGTTATCATATAACTGGTGTGGCGGTGATCAGGGACACTAACTGGTGACAATATGTAAAAAAAGAACAGTTTGTGCAGGAAGGGGGGCAGTGTGTGCAGGAAGGGGGTGTAGCATTAAAGGGAGGCAGTGTGTGCAGGATGGGGGTATAGTGTTAACGGGGGGCAGTGTGTGCAGGAAGGGGGTGTAGTGTTAAAGGGGGCAATGCATGCAGAAAGAGGGGCAGTGTTTACAGGAAAGGGGTGTAGCATTAAAGAGGGGCAGTGGGTACAGGAAAAGGGTTGTAGGGTTAAAGGTCACAGTGTGGGCAGGAAGGGGGGCAGTGTGTGCAGGAAGGGGATATAGCGTTAAAGGGAGCAGTGTGTGCAGGAAGGGGATTCAAAGTTAAAGTGGGACAGTGTGTGCTGGAAGGGGGTGTGGCATTAAAGGGGGTCAGTGTATGCAGGAAGGAGGTATAGTATTAAAGGGGGGCAGTGTGTGCAGGAAGGAGATGCAATGTTAACAGGGGGCATTGTATACAGGAAGAGGGGTGTAGGGTTAAAGGGCATAGTGTGTGCAGGAAGGGGGTGGAACATTAAAGGGGGCAGTGTGTGCAGGAAGGGAGGCAGTGTACACAGGAAGGGGTGTAGGTTTCAGTGGGGGCATAGTGTACAGTTTTATTTATTGAGGCTGTACTTCTCCTGTGGATCACAGGAGTGTAGTCTGTTTTGCTCTCCTGTGTCCCATTCTCAGCAGACAGCAGGCTGAAGCCCACTGGCGGCTGATGTCACAGAGCTTATCCAGTCTGCTGAGAGCCTGGGCCGGCCACTCCCACTCCCTCCACAGCACAGCACTCCAGTGAGCATGTGGGGGGGCAGTGGGCAGAGCAGGTGATTAACAGTCACCAGCTCTATGCTCCCGGAGCTGTGAGAACTGAGCGATCAGCAGTTTCTCAGTGTTAGAGCCAGCGGGGGACCGATGCAGCATCCAGCTAGGTAAGTATAATTAAAAAAAAATAAAAATACTTACCTTTTAAGCTAAAAAACCTTCTACCTTCAGAACTACTTTAAGGCTCTATTTATCAGTGATTTCACCCTGTGTCTGTGCAGCCTCTGCATACCAATTGACTTGAATGTGACTGCCTGGACATAAATGGATGGGATGGTACGGTTGTACGCATAAGTACGCTAGTGTCAGGGACGCTATAAATAGAGGAAATACCTCTCATTCACTGTCCAATAAATATTGTCACTGGCATACCTCCCAAATTTTTGAGATGGGAACGAGGGAAACCTATTAGCAAAGCAAAAGTATGCAGGCATAGGACACACCCCGTCACGCCCCCTTAAAGGAGAATTAGTTAAACCCAGTGCTTTTTTTTACCACTACTATTCCTTTATACTGGCTTTTGAAATTTTCAAATGCAGCAGTTTAGAAATTGGATGAAAGGTTTAGCACTGGGAAACACTTTTAGAAAGATGAAAAGTGCATTTTACATACAACTATATAGATCAGACCAAAATGAAGGACAAAGGGACAATGAGACTTTGTTTCAAATCAGGGACAGTTGGGATCTATGCACTAGGTTGCCACAAACATACAGAACATTCTATTGCACTGTGAAGCAATAATTAAGTCTGTAGCAGTAACTATGGAACTTTCAATTAATCACAGAACATAAGAGTCACTCTGATTTCCTTTTAGTCATGTTGTCTAGAGAAGAAAAAGAAGGAATTACAACAGTCTCTGGCTTGGCTTCAATGTTTATTGAATAACATGAGACAGCAGTATGTGATTATCTAACCTAAAGATTCTTCTTGACCTTGTTTAGAACATGTACAGACATGAGTTATCCTATGACCATGCTTATATAAAAGTTACAATATATAACTGCAATATATAACTGCATGCTCATTGCAAATAAACAATAATCTATCAGCCAAAATATTCCAGCCCTGTCAAAAGCTATCTCTTCAAACAGAGCTTGGAATAGCATCAAACTCAAGACCCAAAATGTAAATTAGTTTTTTTTTTTTTTTTTAGAAGCACGTGATTAGAGCTGGAGGATTTAATAGGCTTCAAAAAAGGGTGGGCTCGGGGCGCAGGGCACATCCCCCAGAGCCCACCCAGTTGTGTGACAATAGTGAATTAATATTCATTATTGTCTTCCTGATTCTCCTCCCGGCCAATCCTGGCTCAGGAAGCGGGTTCTGAGACCTGATTGGCTGAGAGGAGAAGCGAGAACACAAATGGAGAGGCGCCTCTGGGTGCAGTAGTTTGAACAACCGGTTTTAATCTCATGAAAAATACACTCACATTTTAAAAGAAAGCAATAAGCATGGTATACATGTGTCGAGATGACGCTCCCAAGTGCTGTGCCATGTACATCTATGCTGCTAGTGGCTGCGGGCTGTGACTCTTCCGACAGATGGATTCGTCGGCTCCGGAAGGCGGCCTCAGAATGAGGCTTGAAACGCGCGATGCAGCTGGCTCAGAAGGGTGTTGTCATCAAACGTGGATGCGTTTCGCGAGCGTGCTCACTTGGATGTAGTTACAAGTCGCACTCCTTTCTCAAACGACATGATACGTATACCATAAATAGAGGAGGGGGGGAAGATGTGGGCGGAACATTGGAAACTAAAACCAAGATAGGCAAGCGGCTTTGGGTATAATTAAAAGCGGCTCTGAACACAAGAAAGACATTATAAAAACATATATAGGGAGGCATATAAAAATAGGATTATAATACAAATGGATCATGGTACAAAATTAACATTAAAAACATGCATATGTGTCAAATAGATAAGGAGTATTAATAAATATAGAAAATAATAAATAAAAAGTAAAATTAAATTATAAAAATAATGGATATAATGGATATTAAATATACAATATATATATTTATGTATATATAAAGTGCTGATGTGTAGCAGACAAGGTAAAAACGTGTGGTGTAAGTCAAATTATTAAAATGAAGAACATGGATGAGCGGAACCAACTACAAATGATACGGTATATGCAGATTATATGGCATCTATGTGTATAAGAAACACACACAGATGCAACCATACTAACAATGTATGGATCCAAGGATCTCATATGCAAGAGTACTAGTATATGTGATATATATAATATATGATGAATAATAGTTCTGTTATCTAAGATATGTGTCAAAAAGACATAGCAATTGGTGGCATCAGGTAATCAAGTCTAGTGGCTCGAGTCACAACAAAAGGCATGTCAAAAGACATGACAGTCAATGGCATCTAGTGATCATGTCGAAGGACATGAATCACAGCTAAGGAACAAACAAGAGAAGCATTATACATAACTCCCCAATGCACACAAGCATATGCACACAGATATACGCATGCATACATATAAATACATATACGTGCGCATGCGTGTGAGCACAGGAAGGCTCAAGGTACTCTGATGGTGGAATATAAAAAATGTGTTATAGGATGGTCGAAATTTCAATTCCTTCATTCATCCCACCAGAGGAAAGGACATCTAAAGTGTAAATCCAGAACGTTTCTCTTGCGCACAGCTTTTTGAAACGTTCTGCGACTGGAAGGGAGTTAGGAATTTGCTCAATTACCCAAACTTGTAATCCTATTATGGACTGTTGGTGAGCTTGAGTAAAGTGTCTGGGCACACTATGTGGATCGGTGTCGCTTTCGATCGATCTCCTATGTTCTCCAAACCTGGTCCAGGGGGCTCGGATCGTGCGGCAAACATATATCAGGCCGCATGGACAAGTTAGTCCATATACAACAAAGTCTGAAGAGCAGTTATAAAAATCTTTCAGCATATATGTTGTCCCTTTAGTGGTGAAAGACTTTTGACCGTTTTTAACATATTTGCACGTTTTGCATAAAGGCTTGCGACAATGAAACATCCTGACTAGTGGTATAAGGACAGGTTTTTCAGGAGAAACGCAGGAGATTTTGCTGGGAGATTTTGCTGGGAGCTATTTTAGATTTCAAATTAGGCACTCTGCGATATGTGACCCTCAATTTATCCGGAATGAAGGGTTTTAGGAGTGGATCCCGCAATAGGATACTCCAGTGGTTTGCCATGATTTTTTCCATCTTTTTGAAATGAACGTTAAAGGTGGTGGTAAAACGTACAGTATGATTTTCTTGTTTCAGAGGTTTTCCTTTTAGGTAATATTGATAGGCTTGGTCAATAGACGCTGCTGGATAATCTTTGTCGTTGAACTTCTTGAGTAAAATACTTTGCTCCACATAGTCACTTTCCCTCTTACAGTTTTGTCAGAGACTGCAGAACTGGCCTTTAGGGATATTGTTAATCCATTTCAGTAGATGGCAGCTGTTATAGTGCAAGTACGAGTTGCCAGCTGTGGGTTTGACATAGTTTTTGGAAATAATAGCAGAGGTAACACTATATTACGTGGGTTATTATGGAGAATGTATGCATTCTCCCAGAACCCCATAGCCAGATTAGCATATGAGGGCGCAAAATTTGCCCCCATCGCTGTTCCCTGTGTTTGTAGATACAAATCCCAGTTGAAAATAAAATAATTATGTGTCAAACAGAAAAAAGCGGCATCCAAAATGAAGGAGGCCTGACGGGGGTTGATGAGAGGGTCTTTGGCTAAGAAATGTTCTAATGCCAATAGGCCAAAGGAATGAGGGATGGATGTATATACGGGCGTCCGCAGAACTTTTTTCAGGGGGGGGGCATAATTTTATGGACACCCATGCTCGGTCCCTTTTTGACAATGTCATTAAGGGGAGGGGCCCAGCATGGCGCTTGTAGGTCACCATTTTTGACGCCTATTAGAGCCTATGGCTCTAATCAGGTGCTTAAAAAACACCCCCCGCCGCTGTAATTCAGGCGTCCTCCCCCCTCAATGCAGACCCCCCTCAGTATAAACATCCCCCCCTCAATGCAGACCCCCCTCAGTATAAACATCCCCCCTCAATGCAGACCCCCCTCAGTATAAACACCCCCCTCAATGCAGACCCCCTCAGTATAAACATCCCCCCTCATTGCAGACCCCCTCAGTATAAACACCCCCTCAATGCAGACCCCCCCATCAGTATAGACACCCCCTCCCCCTCAGTGCAGACCCCCCTCAGTAAAGACACCTCCTCCCCCTCAGTGCAGACCCCCCTCAGTAAAGACACCCCCTCCCCCTCCCCCTCAGTGCAGACCCCCCTCAGTATAGACAGCACTCCCCCTCAGTGCAGACCCCCCTCAGTAAAGACACCCCCTCCCCCTCAGTGCAGACCCCCCTCAGTATAGACACCCCCTCCCCCTCAGTGCAGACCCCCCCATCAGTATAGACACCCCCTCTGCCCTCCCATAGCGCTCCCCCATGTCCATCTAGACTACACATAGATAGTAAAGTGTACAGACCTCAGTTCGGACAGATACACACAGCGGTGTCCCTCGGGCTCCTCCTCCTGTGTGGATGTGGGAGGAGGAGGAGGCGGCGGCTTCAGTCCGCTCCGCCGAGGGACACAAGAGATCTGAGAGGAGCAGATTAGTGTAGGGCAGCGGGTAGTGTTAGCGTTGCTGGCGTGCCGCTACCCCTCTGGTGGGTGTCACCCGGGTGCGGACCGCACCCCCCCGCCCCGCACCCCCCTAGCAATGCCTCTGCTGCCGCAGCACGGGGGTGGTCAGGGGGAGAGCTCAGAGAAACAGACAAAGGAAAAAAAGTCCGCAGCGGCCGCGATTGCAGCTGGGGTGGATATTTCATACACAGTCTGCAAGCAGCCAACACCACCCGATGATTCCGGGGGGGCAATTGCCCTGCCTTGCCCCTATTTGCGGACGCCCATGGATGTATACAGAGAGTTTACATCAAGTGAGAGTCAAACGTAAGTTGGCTCCCACTTGTATGCAGAAAGGAGTTTTAATAGGTGAGTCCCATCCCTAATGTAAGACTGTAACTGGTGACTAGGGATGAGCCGAACACCCCCCGGTTCGGTTCGCACCAGAACCCGCGAACGGACCGAAAGTTCGCACGAACGTTAGAACCCCATTGACGTCTATGGGACTCGAACGTTCGAAATCAAAAGTGCTCATTTTAAAGGCTAATTTGCATGGTATTGTCCTAAAAAGGGTTTGGGGACCCGGGTCCTACCCCAGGGGACATGTATCAATGCAAAAAAAACTTTTAAAAACGGCCGTTTTTTCGGGAGCAGTGATTTTAATGATGCTTAAAGTAAAAAAAAAAAAAGTGAAATATTCCTTTAAATATCGTACCTGGGGGGTGTCTATAGTATGCCTGTAAAGTGACGCGTGTTTCCCATGTTTAGAACAGTCCCTGCACCAAATGTCATTTTTAAAGGAAAAAATCTCATTTAAAACTGCTTGCGGGTTTAATGTCATGTCGGGTCATGGCAATATGGATGAAAATCAGTGAGACAAACGGCATGGGTACCCCCCAGTCCATTACCAGGCCCTTTGGGTCTTGTATGGATATTAAGGGGAACCCCGCACCCAAATTAAAATAAGGAAAGGTGTGGGGCCACCAGGCCCTATATACTCTGAACAGCAGTATACAGGCGGTGCAAACAAGACAGGGACTGTAGGTTTGTTGTTAAGTAGAATCTGTTTGTAATTTTGAACATTTTTAACGTGTTTAGCTCCAGCCAAAAAATCTTTTCTAAGCTTTTTGGAAAACATAGGGAAGGGTTATCACCCCTGTGACATTTGTTTTGCTGTCTTTCCTCCTCTTCAGAAGATTTCACCTCACTTTTTTGTCCCAATGAAAAATGTTTTTTGAAAATTTGGGTTTTTTTGTGGAACAAGGATTGGAAAGCATCAGTGGAAAGGAGAAATTGTTTTCCCATATTAACTCTTACAGGAGAGAATTTCCCTTCCTAGGGGTAGATTTCATCTCACTTCCTGTTGTCTCCTTCCGTTTGCAAGTAGGAGTCGTTTGTAAGTTAGATGTTTGAAAGTAGGGTCCTGCCCTATATACTCAGCAGAAATTTGGGCCTTAGGTGTTGCTGTGGCCACAACACTGTAAGCCCTCACAGGGCCCTGCTGTGAAATATTAGATCAAGAATTGTAATTACATGCCCCTGTTGAACAGGAGCTGAAAAATTAGGCCTTAGGCACTGGTGCTGGTGCCACAACACTGCAACCCCTCACAGACACTCTAGTTGGAACGCAGGAACGAGCCCTGCTGCAAATTATTGCTTCAAAAATTGTAATTACACGCCCCTGTTAAACAGGGGCAGAAAAATTGGGCCTTAGGCACTGGTGCTGGTGCCACAACACTGCAACCCCTCACAGACACTCTAGTTGGAACGCAGGAACGAGCCCTGCTGCAAAGTATTGCATCAAAAATTGTAATTACACGCCCCTGTTAGACAGGGGCAGAAAAATTGGGCCTTAGGCACTGGTGCTGGTGCCACAACACTGCAACCCCTCACAGACACTCTAGTTGGAACGCAGGAACGAGCCCTGCTGCAAAGTATTGCATCAAAAATTTTAATTACACGCCCCTGTTAGACAGGGGCAGAAAAATTGGGCCCTAGGCACTGGTGCTGGTGCCACAACACTGCAACCCCTCACAGACACTCTAGTTGGAATGCAGGAACGAGCCCTGCTGCAAAGTATTACATCAAAAATTGTAATTACACGCCCCTGTTAAACAGGGGCTGAAAAATTGTGCCTTAGGCACTGGTGGTGGCGCCCAGAACCAAAAATGTTCTTACAAGCTATCAGCGTGATGATTGAGGAGGAAGAGGATAATTACTCAGGGATAGTCACTCAGCATCAGCATAGGCAGTCTTTGAAGGGATCTGAGATTTCAAAAAAAATTATTCGGTTACATCAGCATCAGGTGCTTGGTAGCTGGTGGTGATCCAAGACTCATTCATTTTTATGAAGGTCAGCCGATCGACCGAGTCGGTGGACAGACGCACCCTGTGATCGGTTACCACGCCTCCAGCAGCACTGAATGTGCGTTCCGAAAGAACGCTGGATGCAGGACAGGCCAGTAGCTCAATTGCATACTGTGCAAGCTCTGGCCAGTGATCCATCCTCAAGACCCAGTAACCCAGAGGATTTTCGGTGGGAAAGGTGTCCAAGTCTGATCTTGCCCCTAGGTATTCCTGCACCATGTAAAACAGACGCTGGCGATGGTTGCTGGAACCGATCATACCTTGGGGCTGCGGACCAAAAAATTGTCTGAACGCATCGGTCAGACGGCCACCTTCTCCACCGCTCCTTCTTTGACTGACCGAAGCCTCAGCAACACGTTGTCCAGAAACAGGAGTTTGTAACCTCCCAGTCTCTGGGAACGCGTTGCACAGACCTTTCTGCAAGGCCTCCCGAAGATGTTTCATCCTCTGCTCCCTCTGCGATGGCAAGATAAGGTCCGCAACCTTACCCTTGTAACGTGGATCAAGGAGGGTTGCCAGCCAGTATTGGTCCTTCTCCTTGATACCACGAATACGAGGATCCTTACGCAGGCTTTGCAGGATCAGGGAGGCCATGCAGCGTAGGTTTGCTGAGGCATTCGGTCCGGAGTCCTCTGGGTCACTAAGAACGACATGGTCCGCAGCCACCTCCTCCCAGCCACGTACAAGTCCATGTGTTTCTTGGGACTGATCCCTTAAAGACTGCTGCTGATGCTGAGTGCCAGGCTCCACCTCCATACTGACACAATCTTCCTCCTCCTCCTCTTCCTCCTCGTCCTCTTCCTGTGTGATCGGCGGGCACGCAGGAACACTGTCTGGATAAAGGGGGCCTTGAGAGCTAAGGAAGTCCTCCTCTTCCTGCCTCTGTTCTGCCTCAAGTGCCCTGTCCATTATTCCACGCAGCGTGTGCTCCAACAGGTGGACAAGGGGGACAGTGTCACTGATGCATGCACTGTCACTGCTCACCATCCTCGTGGCCTCCTCGAATGGTGACAGGACAGTGCATGCATCCCTGATCATGGCCCACTGGCGTGGGGAAAAAAAACCAAGCTCCCCTGACCCTGTCCTGGTGCCATAGTCGCACAGGTACTCATTGATGGCCCTCTGCTGCGTGTGCAGCCGCTGCAGCATGGCCAACGTTGAGTTCCACCTGGTGGGCATGTCACAGATTAGGCGGTTCTTGGGCAGGTTAAACTCCTTTTGGAGGTCCGTCAGCCGAGCACTGGCATTATATGACCGGCGGAAATGCACACAGACTTTCCTGGCCTGCCTCAGGACATCCTGTAAGCCCGGGTACCTGCCCAAGAACCGCTGCACCACCAAGTTAAGGACGTGAGCCAAACAGGGCACATGGGTCATTTGTCCCTGTCGGAGGGCAGAGAGGAGGTTGGTGCCATTGTCGCAAACCACCATTCCTGCCTTAAGTTGGCGTGGCGTCAACCACCTCTGAACCTGCCCCTGCAGAGCTGACAGAACCTCTGCCCCAGTGTGGCTCCTGTCCCCCAAGCACACCAGCTCAAGCACCGCATGGCATCTTTTGGCCTGCGTACTTGCGTAGCCCCTTGAACGCCTACGGAGCACCGCTGGTTCCGAGGAAGAGGCCATGGAGGAAGAAGAAGAGGAGGGGGTGGAGGAGAGAGGTGTGTCACAATCAGCATTTTGGAGGCGTGGTGGCGGAACAACCTCCAACACTACTGCACCTTGTCCTGCATCCTTCCCAGCTGCCAGCAGAGTCACCCAATGCGCCGTGAAACTTAGGTAACGTCCCTGTCCATGCCTGCTGGACCATGAGTCAGCGGTAATATGCACCTTACCGCTGACCGCCCTGTCCAGCGAGGCATGGACATTGCCTTCCACATGCCGGTAGAGAGCCGGAATCGCCTTCCGTGAGAAAAAGTGGCGTTTGGGTACCTGCCACTGAGGAACCGCACATTCCACAAACTCACGGAAGGGGGCAGAGTCTACCAACTGAAAAGGCAGCAGTTGAAGTGCTAGCAATTTTGCCAAGCTAGCATTCAACCGCTGGGCATGTGGATGGCTGGGAGCAAACTTCTTTCGGCGGTGCAGCAGCTGGGGCAGGGAAATTTGCCTGGTACAATCTGACGTCGGTGTACCAAAAGCAGATTGCCCACAAGTACTTGGCTGTGACACACCTAATTTTACACCTTCATTCCTCTCACTGCAGGTCTCAGAGAGGACTGAAGGTCTAGTGGGGTTGGAAATCTCAGCTGATGAGGAGCAAGGAGAGATCCTCTTTGTTCTTTGGTGTGGGTCTTTTAGATACGCTTGCCAACGAACTGCATGGCAGGTCAACATATGTCTGGTCAAGCATGTGGTACCCAAGCGGGAGATATTTTGGCCACGCGAGATACGCTTGAGACATATGTTGCAAATAGCAGCGGTGCGATCTGATGCACTCGTCTCAAAAAAGGCCCACACCAAAGAACTTTTTGAATAACGCGCAGAGACTGCAGCGCCCTGCACATGTGGAGCTTTGGGGTGTGATGCAGTCAATGTGCTGCCCTTAGGCTGGCCCCTGGAGGGCATCCTGCCTCGTTGGTGATGTGCTGCCGCCTCCTCCTCCTCCTCCTCCTCCTCCTCCTCCTCCTCCTCTCTCCTATCAGGCCCCCACGTTGAGTCAGTGACCTCATCATCCCCTCCCTCCTCATCACTGGAGCAAACCTGGCAGTATGCTGCAGCAGGGGGAGCATGACTGCCAGATTGCTGTCCTTCTTGGGCACCCCCTCTGTCCGCGCTCATGTTACTGCCTTCATCGAGCTCATTATCGTCATCAGAGCCTTCCAAACGCTGGGCATCCTCCTGGAGCATGTACCCAACACTGTGGTCAAACAGTTCGAGGGAATCCTCATGAGGACATGGTGGAGCTAGGGAAGGAGTCACTGATGACATTGAGCTGAGGGAAGAGGCCGCTGCTTTGCCAGACAAAGCACCCTGGGCATGGGTGAGAGAGGATGAGGAGGATGAGGACGGCTTGGTCATCCACTCGACCAAGTCTTCCGCATGTTGCGGCTCAACATGGCCAGCTGCCGAAAAAAAGGCCAAGCGTGTCCCATGGCCACGTGCTGATGAGGATGCACCGTCTCCACGACCAGCACTAGACACAGAGCCTGCTTGCCCTCTCTTATTGGCTTGTGACTGTCTGCCTCTCCTTCTTGGCCTTCCAGACATACTAATGGCCTGTAGCTGCACTAAGCTGGGATAGAACACCTGTAATTTTCTTCAAGTAGCTTTATATACTGTAACCAGACAAGCCTGCCTGTCAGTAGGAAGATAACAGGAACGGATCTAGCTGAACACTGTGAGCAGGACGCACTGTACTAAATGTAAATAGTCTAGCTGCCTGACCGTGGTACTAATAGGATCAAATAGAACACCTGTAATTTTCTTCAGGTAGCTTTATATACTGTAACCAGACAAGCCTGCCGGTCAGTAGGAATTTAACAGGAACGGATCTAGCTGAACACTGTGAGCAGGACGCACTGCACTAAATGTAAATAGCAGGAACGGATCTAGCTGAACACTGTGAGCAGGACGCACTGCACTAAATGTAAATAGTCTAGAAGATAACAGGAACGGATCTAGCTGAACACTGTGAGCAGGACGCACTGCACTAAATGTAAATAGTCTAGAAGATAACAGGAACGGATCTAGCTGAACACTGTGAGCAGGACGCACTGCACTAAATGTAAATAGCAGGAACGGATCTAGCTGAACACTGTGAGCAGGACGCACTGCACTAAATGTAAATAGTCTAGAAGATAACAGGAACGGATCTAGCTGAACACTGTGAGCAGGACGCACTGCACTAAATGTAAATAGCAGGAACGGCTCTAGCTGAACACTGTGCGCAGGACGCACTGCACTAAATGTAAATAGCAGGAACGGATCTAGCTGAACACTGTGAGCAGGACGCACTGCACTAAATGTAAATAGCAGGAACGGATCTAGCTGAACACTGTGAGCAGGACGCACTGCACTAAATGTAAATAGCAGGAACGGATCTAGCTGAACACTGTGAGCAGGACGCACTGCACTAAATGTAAATTGCAGGAACGGATCTAGCTGAACACTGTGAGCAGGACGCACTGCACTAAATGTAAATAGTCTAGAAGATAACAGGAACGGATCTAGCTGAACACTGTGAGCAGGACGCACTGCACTAAATGTAAATAGCAGGAACGGATCTAGCTGAACACTGTGAGCAGGACGCACTGCACTAAATGTAAATAGCAGGAACGGATCTAGCTGAACACTGTGAGCAGGACGCACTGCACTAAATGTAAATAGCAGGAACGGATCTAGCTGAACACTGTGAGCAGGACGCACTGCACTAAATGTAAATTGCAGGAACGGATCTAGCTGAACACTGTGAGCAGGACGCACTGCACTAAATGTAAATAGTCTAGAAGATAACAGGAACGGATCTAGCTGAACACTGTGAGCAGGACGCACTGCACTAAATGTAAATAGCAGGAACGGATCTAGCTGAACACTGTGAGCAGGACGCACTGCACTAAATGTAAATAGCAGGAACGGATCTAGCTGAACACTGTGAGCAGGACGCACTGCACTAAATGTAAATTGCAGGAACGGATCTAGCTGAACACTGTGAGCAGGACGCACTGCACTAAATGTAAATAGTCTAGAAGATAACAGGAACGGATCTAGCTGAACACTGTGAGCAGGACGCACTGCACTAAATGTAAATAGCAGGAACGGATCTAGCTGAACACTGTGAGCAGGACGCACTGCATTAAATGTAAATAGTCTAGATAGAAGATAACAGGAACGGATCTAGCTAAACTGAATACAGTGTATATATATATATGCAACACCTGGGATGCATATATATACACAATACACTGTAAGTGCAGCTAACTGACTGACTGTTCTGCCTAATCTATCTAACTCAAATCAAATGACACTCTCTCTCTCTCTCTCTCTATCTCTCAGCACACCGGAACACACACTACACAGGGCCGCCGTGCAGGCGGCCTTATATAGTGTGGGGTGTGTACTAAATCCCCTGAGCCATAATTGGCCAAAGCCACCCTGGCTTTGGCCAATTACAGCTCTCTCTACTGACGGCGCTGTGATTGGCCAAGCATGCGGGTCATAGTGCATGCTTGGCCAATCATCAGCCAGCAATGCACTGCGATGCCGCAGTGAATTATGGGCCGTGACGCGCCACACGAATTTAGCGCGAACGGCCAATAACGTTCGCAATTCGGCGAACGATCGAACAGCCGATGTTCGAGTCGAACATGGGTTCGACTCGAACACGAAGCTCATCCCTACTGGTGACAATGGGCTGGAGGAATTGATCAATGTATAGACTTAACCCCGTGGTGACACTATACATGGCAGCCACTATCGGTCTGCCTGGAGGGTTGTCTAAACTCTTATGAACTTTGGGAAGGTGGTAGAAATAGGGGATTAAGTAAAAAAGACTTCTCAAATTTATTAAGAATGTTGTCTTGGAAGGCCGCAGACACCAAAGTGTCAATCTCCTTTGCAAATTCGGGAGTGGGGTCTTTATTAATTTTCTTATATGTAGTGATATCTGAAAGTAGTCTCCTGGCTTCTTCAAGGTAATTGCTTTTGTTTTGTATAACAATTCCTCCACCTTTATCGGCCGATTTTATTATTAGATCATCTGCTGCCATCAAAGATTTGAGGGCTCCGATCTCAAGGCACAAAAAGTTTCTAGTTTTGGTGGTGCTAGAAGACTGACATAGCTTTTTGAAAATCTGCAAACACAACCCTATAGAAACTGTCTGTATAGGGGCCTTTTGCATGTGTGGGATTGAAAATTGACTTAGGTTTAAAAGATGTATGAATGACTGGGGGAGAAGTGGCAGAATGTTGTGTGAGAAGGTAAATCAACTCAGAATCAAACAAAGGATCATCTAAGTCTTCAGAAGAACTGGTGTCAAATGAAAATACATCTGATGAAATGGGGAGAGGTGATGTGGAGAGAGTGGTATTGGACAGAAGACTCTTTATTTCTTTAATATGGTAGTACCTTCTCAGGGTGAGATTACTTACATATCTATTAAGATCCTTAAACAAAAGAAAGGGATTAGGTTTGTTTAAGGGAGCAAAATTTAAACTTCTACTGAGAAGTGACATATCTGCATTGGAAAGGCTACGTGAGGACAAGTTGAATATTTTCACAGTTTCCTTATTTTGAGAGCATGGAGATTGCTTCTTGTTTCGTCCTCCTCTGCAGCCTCTCCGGTGAGCTTTCTTTTTTTGGAGGCTGTTAGAGGAGGACTGGGCACTAAAAAAGGAGAGGGAGTCAAGGAGGGAAAGTCGGTATTGGAACTCGGGAGGTCGTCATGATGAGACATGGATGGAACAGCATCAACATCAGAAGAAACAACTGCTACTGTGGTCTCCATATTATTATCAAAGGAGCTACTTATCTCTGAGTTAGCAGATGTCATCTGGTTGGAAATGGAAGATGTTGAAGCTCATCCAGGAGCAGGAGGGATGGTAGCGGGATCAGTCAAAGTTAATTGGCTATCAGAGGAATGCTTTGGGTGTGGTCTATTGTAAAATAGATTCAAGGCCTGAAGGAGACTGGAATTGTTATTTTTATTGGAATGATTGACATTCCCATAGTTAATCCTGGGACGCTTTTCTTTTTGGGGGTGCGAACCAGTGTTTCGAAGATGCCTAGTAGACCTCTGATGTTTATCTGAATTGAGTGGGCCTAAAGAAAGGCTCATGAGAGGACGTGGAGGGTCAGTGTTAAGGGATGGATGGGAAGAATGAAACGGTGGGCTGGAACAAGTGGTAGGCAGGGGATCTCTCGGTCCTAAAAGATATTTCCCTTTTTTATTATTCCAGGTGAATACTCTATCATTATTGAAATTATCCAAATCCCGTCTAAATTTCCCTAATTTAATGTGTAGCAGCTGGTCTTCGTCAATTTTGGTGTTTTTCTTTAACATATCAAACCAAGACTGTTGCCAGTATATATCAGATGGACTTATCAGCTCTACCATAGAACTATTATAGAAAATTTATAATTATTTTCATAGACCTGCATTGGGAGATATACGATTACTAAGTTGTTGTGCCTATACTTGTTATTAAGAGAGGAGAAGCGACCCTACTGGGCGCCGAGGAGGAGGAGTGAGGAGTCAGGAGTCACAGGGGAAGAAGGAGGAGACACAGGGTGAATGCACCGCCTGTTGCCATGAGGAAGCCTGTGACTTAGATGGGGTAAGTGTGGGAACCGGGAGACCTGACCGATTGCCGGAGGGGGGTGTCAGTGGACGGATTGCCGCCCACCTCAAAAAATATACCATCAGCCGCCACTGGATCTGACCATTAACACACCTTCTCTATTAGGAAGTCCCCACTCTGGATGACTGAGCACATGGGACACCTTTGGACAGAAGCATTATCAGCCCACGGGAAGAGGAGAATTAGATGTACTATCAGATTTAAATACACTAACAAATTGAAGCCAAACTCCAGCTCACACTGCATTAACTTAAGCAGTTACAGTAAACAGTACAGTAAAGTTTTATTTTGGAATGAAGGTTTTTACATAAATAAATAAAAGCTGATCATTGTAAGCACCCCTGTACTTAGTAAATGGTTTGACTCAACCCTTTAACTGCTACGTTTGGTCTGTTGAAAAACATACTTGGCCAGATCACCAGGGGAAAATAAAGGAAAGAAAGCTTAAAGTGGATGTAAACCCTCACATATACCCAGAGAAGTGAGCAGCCTCAGATGATAAAAATCTCCCTATATAATTTTTACATCCATATCTGCTGTCTTCAGCTTTATATACTGTTTAGAAAGTTCAGATTGTGTTAGGAAATGATCTATTACTGTTTAACACAGAGTGTGATGTCTGGGCATACAGCCAAGATAGCTAAAACAGCTGATTGGAGGAAAGGCACACACCCCCTCTCCTGATAGGCAGAGACTCTCAGGAGGTGTTTTGTAATAGGGCCAGCTGCCTGCTAATCTATTTATAGCAACCTCACCCGACACAAATTTCAGGTTGCTTTTATCTGATGTGTCAGAGAATTTGTCAGGAGTTATCAGGCTGATAATAGGGGAACAGATCAAGAGAAAGCCACAGGACTTAGATCTTTGAAGAGGGATAACAAAACACTGCAGATATATGTGCCCAGCTCAAATTTCATGAATTGGGTTTACATCCACTTTAAATAAAGAAAATGAATGCAGCCATCACATCTAAGAATTGAAAAACTGCAATATAATAAATGTTTGCTTTTGGGTTTAATTCTAAACAAGAATCACCAAAGAGAGCTTGATATCCAATCTTGCTGAAATCCCTAGTATTAAAGTGACAAACAGCTTACAGGGGGAGTTTGGTGTACTAGGGTAGGGGGGAGAAAGGGGAAGCTCTGTACTGGGGAGGTGGGAGCCAGGGATGGACTGGCCACCGTGACTACCGGGAGTTTCCCGGTGGGCCGAATGGCTCAGTCGGCCGGTTTCAGCGGCTGCCTATTGTGTCTACGATTTAACCAACAATCGCCGACAGCTGGGGTCTGACGGGTAGATCGAGATGCAGGCAGAGTAGCGCAGGCAGCCTCTGTAGTAAGTTCTCTCTCATGTCACGCTGCTGCTGCTCCCCCCGGCGGCCCCTCCTCCTCCTCTCTTCTCGTCTATCTCCAGTTGCTTGTGACATCATCTGGGATGGACAAGAAGAGAGGAGGAGGAGGGGCCGCCGGGGGGAAGCAGCAGCAGTGTGACATGAGAGAGAACTTACTACAGAAGCTGCCTGCGCTACTCTGCATTTGAAGAAAACAAGTAAACGCTATGCCCTTATTGTACCCTATGAGCCCTGAATGTGCCCTGATGTGCCCTGAATTTATCTCATGTGCCCTGATGTGCCCTGATTGTACCCCATGTGCCCTGAATGTACCCCATGTGCCCTGATTGTACCCTATGAGCCCTGAATGTGCCCTGATTGTACCCCATGTGCCCTGAATGTTCCCTGAATTTGCCCTGATGTACCCCATGTGCCTGATGTGCCCTGAATGTGCCCTGATGTACCCCATGTGCCTGATGTGCCCTGAATGTGCCCCATCTGCTTGATGTGCCCTGATGTACCCCATGTGCCTGATGTGCCCTGATGTACCCCATGTGCCCAAAAGTGCCCTGATGTGTCCAAATGTGCCCTGATGTGCCCTGATGTGCCCCATGTACCCTCATGTGCCCCATGTACCCCATGTACCCTTATGTGCCTGATGTGCCCTGAATGTGCCCTATGTGCCCTGATGTTGCCTGAATGTGCCCTAAATGTGCCTGATGTGCCCTGATGTACCCCATGTGCCTGATGTGCCCAGATGTACCCCATGTGCCTGATGTGCCCTGATGTACCCATGTGCCTGATGTGTCCTGAATGTGCCCCATGTGCCCAAATGTGCCCCGATGTGCCCCATGTACCCTCATGTGCCCCATGTACCCTCATGTGCCCCATGTACCCTCATGTGCTGTACCCTGATGTGCTGTGTTCTGTTGCCCCTATGTGCGCTGTGCCCCGATATGCTGTGCCCTGGGCCAGTCTGGATAAAGTCCAGGGCCACATTTTTGTCCCAGTCCAGCCCTGGTGGGAGCTCTGTCTTGGGGGGGCTAGGGGATGTGGGGAGCTCTGTACTTGGTAAGGGGGGAGCTGTGGGAGGAGGTAGGAGCTCTGTCCTGGAGGGACTAGGGGGTAGGGGGAGCTTTGAACCTGGGGGGTGGAAGAAGGCGGAAGCTCTGTACTGGGGAGGTGGGAGCTCTGTCCTGGGGGGGGGCTAGGGGGTGTGGGGAGCTCTGTACTTGGTAAGGGGTCGGGCTGTGGGAGGAGGTAGGAGCTCTGCCCTCTGACTAGGGGGTAGGGGGCACTCCGTACCTGGGGGGTGGAAGAAGGGGGAAGCTCTGTACTGGAGGGAAGATGTGGATAAGCTTTGTGCTGAGGAAGTGGGGATGTTTCTTCCAGTGACACCACTGATGTAGGGACAATTTTTTTCTTCCAATGGAACATATTTTTCTTTGCCATATATTTGTGCACCTATTTCAGACCTTTCACTCGTACTATTTCATTGCATGCCACAAACATAACAAACATTTTGTTGCTCGCCACTATTGGCCCATCCCCTTCTCTACCCAAGGGGAAGGGCGTAGTTTCTCATCTTCCTCCTGGGCACCAGTTAGCCTTCTCCCGGCACTGGATATGACAATAAGATTAATAAACATTTTACAAAGGTGCACTGTTTTTCAAAACCTGATGTGACCCCGTGACTACATAGGCTTTTTTCTGGAAAAGGTTAATCTAGCCTTTAACAAGTACATATGTTAGTTATTCCTCTTGTAGAAAAGTCCCAGCCCTCTCCAGGCCGAATGGTGATCTCCAGAGTCAGGGACAGCTGACATCCTTCTGTGTAAAATGGGTTACAAGGCATGATGGATGTAATGCAAGGTAGATTGTTGGGTGCCAGACACTTCTTGAATGCAAAGAGATTTATTGTCTCTTCAACAGAATTGTGGGAGAGAGGGTTGGGGCCAGGACACCCTTAAGTAGATGCAATGTTAATTGGCAGACTCCGAGACTTCTATAGGCAGACAGCCATGCAGGGAAAGGTATCCAGGTAGACACCACATCTGCATGATTAGGAACGCTGTCTCCTATGGCAACAGCCTTGTAACAGTTTCTAACAAAGTTGTGCAGCGGTGCCCCCCATGGGGGCGTTGCGCATAGTAGTTCCACTCCTCACCCTGCTTGGCCAGGCATTCACTTTAGACACACATTGCCAGTCAATAAACAGTCCTTTAGCTTGTTTTTGTTGTTTTTATTTAGGGGATTTAACTTAGATTGGGGAAAAGGGACATGGGATGCCCAGATAATTGATCTTATTGAATTGAACAAATGATTGTGAATCTACATTGGCAGTCTCTAATGCTCTCCATACTCCTCCAGCACATCACTTGAGTAAACTCCACTCTCTCTACTGGGCAATCATAGTTTCCTGATACAGCTAGCACGTGTTTAGGCCCTACTCTGAATAAGTTCTAACAGTTCCATAATAGTCATTTGCTGGCAGGGGTCTGAAGCCCCTGTTGATTTAGCAACCGATGGCATTGAAAAGAATACTCCTTGTACTAGCTGAAAAGCTTGGTGGACTACTGGTCCCAGACAGTCCTGTCACTACCGGTGACATCACAGCCTCTCCCTCTGGCTTCACATCCAGTCCTGGCATGTCTCTCCCAGACTTCTCTACTGTGCCTGTCCCTCACCGACCCTGGAATGGATCCCTCCTGAATGACTTTCCTGGCAGTGCTCCCCGCTGTCCTCCTCCTACTCCTGTTCCAGACACCTCTCAATGGCTGTGTAATGAAGAGGTTCCTTCCCAGCTCCCGAGCTCTGGGCCCAAGGTCACCCCCCCCTAGAAAGGGGGTTTCCTCAAGGGCCACAATAGCCTAACACTCCATCACTCAGTTCTTCCACCCGACAACTCTGCCCTGCCTCTTTTTCAGAACCCTCTAGAAACAGAGGAGGCGCCAGATAGATGAAGTACATGTCAGTCACCTGCTGCTATACTCAAAACCACTCCCAGACCCCACATCAAAAATAAACAGGCACAGCTCACACCTAGGCCTGCCTAAATTTACCTAAACTGGCTGTAACAAAAACACAACTACTCTAGCAACCTACCTACCTAAGGTAGAGGGTGCTACAGTTGCAATGAACTCTTTCACTTCTTCTACAATCTCCTATTGTAGAACTTCACTCCACCAAGCTCTCAGTCTTTCACTAGACTCACTGATTCACTGCCCCTGGATCCCCTGAGCTCTTCCAATCTTCTCACTCAGTATCTTCCTCAAGCCCCACATCCCTGCTGGGTCCCTAGCTTAGCACTCACGGATACTCCTCAAGCGTCACCCCACTGGCTGGGTCCCTGGCTTGGCACCTGCTGAAGTTTCCCACTTCTTCACCGTCCCTGGCTGGTGAGAATGCTGCTCTGGTACTTGCTTCAGCTACTCACAGTGGTCCCCGGTAACAAAATGGATGGGCCCTTAGTGGCGACAGCTTTGCCCTCTACCTCCGACCACGACAGGTTCTCTGGCCAGCAGAACCGTTACTTTCGGCTGGACTACAGGCCCGCAGTCCCAACCCTACGCTGCTTTGTGCTTCTGGATAGGCCCTCAGACAGCCTAGCAGCCAGATATCCCCGGGATAGGCCTTAGGTTTCTGGCCTAGCAGTCCGAGCAATACAAAACACATCCACCCAGACAGCCATGAAGGTGGCACAGAACCCGGATCACCTGACTCCACCCAAATAAATAGGTTCTCCCAGCAGGCCAAGGGACCCAAGAAAATCCCTGCCCATTGGCTGAGACACCCCATTCATTCTAATGTCACCAGATACCCGCCCATCTAGTGACAGAAGAAAGTGCAGCAATTCCAGAATTAGGGTGAAATCAATTGACCTCCTAACAATTGGCCAAGACAACTATCACTTGGCAAATAAATTTAATAGCAACCCTGCCTAAACATCAGGGTGCTACACTCTTCTACCATTTACTGTAGGATTCTGGTTGTATGGAATACGAAGATTGTAGTACAGCAGGACACACTATCTTACCATATTGCATTGAATTTTACAGAAAATTGCAGCATTGTAGAATAAAAGGGAAACGTAAGTTTTACTATTATCAATGGTGTGCAGCGCTACTATCAAAAGTGATCCAATAAATTATGACTAAACAAGTTCATGTATATAAATCACAAATACATAGCAAAATAAAATAAAGTGCTGTGTGCTTTAAATACATATACAGTATCTCACAAAAGTAAGTACACCCCTCACAATTTTTGTTATTTTTTTTTTTGTGTGACAACACTGAAGAAATTACACTTTGCTACAATGTAAAGTAGTGAGTGTGCAGCTTGTATAACAGTGTAAATTTGCTGTCCACCCAAAATAACTCACACAGCCATTAATGTCTATACCGCTAGCAAGTAAGTACACCCCTAAGTGAAAATGTCCAAATTGGGCCCAATTATCCATTTTTCCTCCCCGGTGTCATGTGACTCACTAGTGCTACAAGGAATCAGGTGTGAATGTGGAGCAGGTGTGTTAAATTTGGTGTTATCGTTCTCACTCTCTCATACTGGTCACTGGAAGTTCAACATGGCACCTCATGGCAAAGAACTCTCTGAGGATCTGAAAAATAGAATTGTTGCTCTACATAAAGATGGCCTAGGCTATAAGAAGATTGCCAAGACTCTGAAACTGAGCTGCAGCACGGTGGCCATACAGCGGTTTATCAGGATAGGTTCCACTCAGAACAGGCCTCGCCATGGTCGGCCAAAGAAGTTGAGGGCACGTGCTTAGCGTCATATCCATGCCCAAAAGAGTTAAGGCAGTGCTGGAAAAAAATGGTGGGCACACAAAATATTGACATGTGGACATTTTCACTTAGGGGTGTACTCACTTTTGCTGCCAGTGGTTTAGACATTAATGGGTGTGTGTTGAGTTAATTTGAGGGAACAGCAAATTTACACTGTTGTACACTCACTACTTTGCATTGTAGCAAAGTATAATTTCTTCAGTGTTGTCACATGAAAAGATATAATAAAATATTTACAAAAATGTGAGGTGTATACTCACTTTTTTGAGATACTATATACACATCTATTAAAGTCCATGTGTTTCAAGCAAAAAAGTGTTCAGTGCTTCAAACAATATACGTTCTGTGCTTCAAGTGCAGACACTCTGTGCACTTATTTGGTGCACTTACATGTCCTGCTTGGTAGAGTACAATTGCAGTATACTGGCAGTATCCGGGTAACAAGACGGACACTGTGACTGCTCAACAGGGGGTAAGTGTGACCCAGGTTCTGGCAAGTGTAGGCAAAGTTAACAACGTTGTCTGCATGCAGTGTCTTTGTTCCCTGCAAATGGGCAAGTGCCCGCTCACCAATTCTGTGGTCAAGGCCAAGCGAGATGTTCTGGAACAAGGCAGGCTCTTCAGGTAACCCGACTGGCTACCTCACAACTAGAACACCTCACACCGTCAGTACAGGTGCCTCTGGAGATGCGCCTGAGATTCCCTCAGGCAGGATGTCCCCAACCATCCATGGATGCTTGGAAGGACGGTACGCCAACCCAGGAGGAAACACCTCTCCCCTAGATCCGGTCTTCTCCCTTGCCTCGTGGTGTCTGCCCGCTCCCAGGCAGACATGATAGTGTCCTTTCCTTTCTTTAATTCCAAAAGCATGCTGGGATTTGCAGTCCTATCTAGCATAGAAAGCTATGGGACCGTTTATGTTGGGGACTACATGTCCCAGGATCCTTTGCTACAGTCATGCTGGCCCGGATTGGCTCCTTCCTCCCTGCCAATAGGAAACTGGCAGAGGAACCTCCTACCAATTAGCATAGGAAGGAAGGTTGTCCCCCCTACAGGCCACCTTAATTGGAATAGCCCAGCTAGATGTGCCAGGGGGTGAGTTAGGGCTGCCCTTCACCAAATCTGTGGTGAAAAGGTCAGGCTTGTCAAGAGTTTTTAAAGGATCTGCAAAAATGTTAGTAAATTGCTACCGCTCCTAAAGCGCTTTTACAAACAGCTATTACCAGCGGTTTTTATCCAGCGTTTTTTAAGCTTAAAAAAAATGCTAATGTGCACGGAGCCTTAAAATAAATGGAATTACTCTATGGGACATCGTCTGGCTTATATTTCCCTCTACATGTACATGATAGAGCATTGATGGAGCATTGGTGAGAAAAGAAGTTTCTGATTCGCAGGCTTGGTTTTACACATACAAATCGCTGCAAACTTGCCTTTCTGGTGAGTGGGGACACAAAAAAAGGGGAGCACAGAGTGTCTGCACTTGAAGCGCAGAACTTATATTGTTTGAAGCACTGAGCACTTTTGTGCTTGAAACACATGGACTTTAACCCTTTCACTTCCAAGTCCATACGCAGTACGGACCTACAGAAGCGCCTGCAGGTGGCCAGGTCAGTAAGCCGTACGGACCTCATTTCCCCCTCTCCTATAAGCTTATGGTCACTTCAATGACCATAAGCTTATATCAGAATTGTTCAGCAGACCGCACCCCCGCAGCTACCATCATTAGCCGGGGTCCCTCCTCTGCCGCTCCCGCCGAATTCAGGTGCTGCTGGGGGCTTGGGGGGGACCCAGATGTGTCCCCCCCGCTGGTCAGATAGCCGCCTGTACTGCCCCCGCACTCCTGATCCATCCCTGCTCCAAGCGCATTTCTCCTTCCCTCCCGCTGCTTGTATCTTCTCCCTGCACTGAACTGTCAGGCTGGAGATGGAGGCAGGAGGAAGGGGGTGGGGGTTAGGTTGGGGCTTGGGGGGGTTGATAAACATGTGTTTACCAACCCCCCTGTACAATGGATATAGGCAGCGATCGCTGCTATATCTACTAACAGCTGATACATAGTAAACCGCAAGTGTTACTATTTATCAGACTGTCATTTTATGAATTAATGGAATCTCTATACAGTGGAACCTTGGATTACGAGCATAATCCGTTCCAGGAGAATGCTTGTAATCCAAAGCACTCGCATATCAAAGCGAGTTTCCCCATAGAAGTCAAGGGAAACAAACATAATTGGTTCCGCATTGTCTTCTATTACATGCAATACCGCATGTGGCCAGAGGTGGAGGGGGGCACCGGAGAGCCTTGGAAATGCTCGGGGACAGTTCGGCTGAACTCGGAAAGCCTTGGAAAGGCTTGGAAGCACTCGGGAACGGAGTATTTCAGAGTGTTTCCGAGTATTTCCGAGTGGTTCCGAATGTCCCCGCCGCCCCGCACCTCTGCCCAAATGCGGTACTGCACACCCCATTAGCTTAAATTCTGCTTGTTTTGCAAGACAACACTCACAAACCGAGTCAGAATTTAAAAAAAAAAAGTTGCTCGTCTTTCAAAACGCTCGTTAACCGCGTTACTCAAGGTTCCACCGTACAGATTCCATGCACTCATTCAATTAAAGAGGAAGTAAACCCTGATGGGTTTACTTCCTTTTTGTTTCCATGCAAAGGTAAAGCATAATGGGCTACTATGCATCGCAAAAAAAAAAAAAAAAAGAAGAAGAACAGTTGCCTATTTCCGTAAATTCGGTTTCCTCTTTGATTCAAAATGGAAATTTTTTTCTCCTCTATTTTTATAGCCAACTGCCCCACTATAGAGGAACCTGCGGATGTAGTTGGTACTGTGCCAGTGACCAAAGGTGATGTTTGTAGTTCTGTTTTTTGGATTATTCAACAACAGCTTTCAGCTAGTGTACAGTAAATACAGTAAGTACAGTATGTCCCTCAGAGCACCACAGCTTTCTGTGTTTTCTCATGGCTTCCTCTGTATCCCAAAATCTTAAAAAATCATCCTGCATCCTGAGTACCTGATTTCTTTCTGATCCAGAGTATGTTGCTTAATATCTGTTTCCTGCAATAAGCCTTGGTATTTACTTCCAGTTATCAGATATATATTTTCATGTAAAGTGCATGCATGCATGCAAGTGTAGGGATCTGATGCCCTCTACTGTTAGCCGCTAATATCACAGTGTTATGAATAAAAATGTATTAGCACTTGCTATGCCTGGGAGGCTGGCTTTAAAAGAAACAGGAGAAAGTGGAGAAAGAGAGAGAGGAGTTGGCACCACATGTCCACATTCACGGGATGCATTATTGCAATACTGCATTTTACGGGAAAATTATATTAACCCCTTCAGATCCGCACTATAGCCGAATGACGGCTACAGTGCGGACCTACCTTGTCGGGAGGCTGTCCATAGATGTCCTTCCCTTTGCACGCTCTCCGCAGTGCGCGCTGTGATCACCGAGTCAATGAGACCCTGGCCCCTTACCACGTGATCAGCTGTCAGACAATGGCAGCTGATCATGTGATGTAAACAGAAGATCGGTATTTGTTTTTTTTCTCCTCACGCTAACAGAGCAAGGAGAAAAAAAAGCCGATCACCAGCCTCTGTGCAAGGGACATCGGTCCTGAAGAGGAAGATGCACAGCCATCTCATCTGAGCCCTCTAGTGCCGCATACCAGTGCCCACAGTGCCATGAATCAGTGCCCACCAGTGCATATCAGTGCCATATATCAATGCCCATGAGTGCCACCTATCATTGCCCACCAGTGGTGCCAAACAGTGCCTCATCAGTGCCACCTAGCAGTGCTGCCTATCAGTGTCACCTATCAGTGCCCATCACTGCCACCCATCCGCGCCCATCACTGCCACCTATTAGTGCCCTTCAGTGCCACCTATCAATGCCCTTCAGTGCCACCCCATCAGTGCCACCTCTCAGTGCCACCTCATCAGTGCCCATCAGTGCAGTCTATCAGTGCCCATCAGTGCAGCCTCATCAGTGTACATCAATGAAGGAAAAAAATTAAGTTTGCAAAATGTAATAACAAAATATAAAACGGTTTTGTATTTTTTTTTAAACAAAACAAAAAATAAAAAACCCAGAGGTGATCAAATACCACTAAGAGAAATCTCTATTTGTGGGAAAAATTATAAAAATGTCATTTGGGTACAGAGTTGTATAACCGCACTATTGTCGTTCAAAGAGTGACAGCGCTAAAGGCTGAAAATTGGTCTGGGCAGGAGGGGGGTTTAAGTCCCCAGTAACCAAGTGGTTAGAAGATGAGGCGCTAGTGATGTTCAGTGAATCAAAAATGCAAATACAAATAAATAGCAAGCTACAGGTCCATATGTGATAAATTCCAGCACCAAATTGTGATGCTCAAAATCGGATTCCTAGTTCTTCACCACAAGAGCTCAAGAGATAGGTGGCCACTCACCAGAGAATTATGACCCATTTTTACAGGAAGGTCAAACAGCGCTTCTGGAATACCAATTCATTCCACTGACAGCACAGTTCCACTCCACTGGCCCCTCGAGATGAAACTAGGATGGGAAAAATGACTCCACAAGAGACATAGAGAGGTCTCATACTGTAGTATTTTTAATAGATAAAAGCAAATGACAACCACAAAAGGCGAATACACTCACATGCTACAGTGCTGATCTGGGCACCAGGTATAATCAGCTAGTCCTAGCGTGAATAGGCCAAGCCTAGATAGGATGTGGGATCAGAACCTGGAAGTGCGGCTCCTCTGCTCCGACATATGTTTCGCCGTATTAGCGTCTTCAGGGAGTGATGTCACACCACTCCTAGCTTGCTTAAAGATCCTATGCATTAAGGTGAAAAAACACCTGGCAGTCACCGGCCCCCCAGCCCCCCCCCCCCCATTTTACTTACCTGAGCCCTGGAATTTCACCTGGTGGAGACGCACTCTTACTTTGCCTAGAGTTCCCGGCTCTTGATTGGATAGATTGATAGCAGCGCAGCCATTGGCTCCCGCTGCTGTCAATCAAATCCAATGACGCGGGGGCTGAGTCCGGCATTCTAGTCTATGGACGCAAATGCTGGACTCGGGAGTGTGCCCGCAAAGTAACCCCCCCAGGAGAGCGCTTCTCCTAGGGGGTTATCTGAGTGGGGAGGAGCCGCGGGAGCCGCTAAGGGAAACCAGAAGATGTGCTCGGGGCCACTCTGTGCAAAACGAACTGCACAGTGGAGGTAAGCATGACATCTTTGTTATTTAAAAAAAAAAAAAATAACGCGAACCTTTACAATCACTTTAAAAGTGGAGAAGACAAAAATGTAATGCAAAATCTCCCTCTAGGGAACGCTGACTTACACACACTGTTCCCACCATACAGCATAAACCAACCTGATATCAACATGTAAAAAAGACACATTAAAAACATCGCAAATTGATCAAATATCATAGCTAAATCACATAAAGAAAATAGTAACATGATAAAAAATATAATAAACAGGAACCATATAAACTGGCACTATCTAGTGCCCAGGCATAATAAATGTGGAACCTAGATGCGCGCAACATAGCCTATAATGAAAAAAACACCACAGAGCACCGCCATCTAGTGGCCAATATCTAAAAAGGCCTGAAACAAAATGTATATATGGCCAAAACTGAGATAAATTGGAAAAATAAAATTATATATGAAAAAATATTCTATAAAATATTTTATAAAATAATATAAATTCATGTGTACAATCTAGATGAACTAACAAAAAATAAAAAAGAAGAAAAAGGAGAAGAAAACCCGGAAAGAGTCACCCCATATAAATAGATTTTTAAAGAAAAATGCTACACTCCACCCACCAAAAATGTGATGGATGGCCCATAGTAGAACAGTTCTCAATAGTCAGTTAAAAAACACTTCAGTGCCATGTCTGTACCTCTCCAATGCTGGCAAACCCTATCAATACCCCAAAATCTGAGTAGGGAGGGGTCATTACTGTGTACCAACCTAAAGTGGTTGGAAAAAACCATGGTACTTAAACCCTTTTTTGATGTTTTCTATGTGCTCCCCTACCCTTATAGCCATGGTCCTTGTGGTTCTGCCCACATTTTGGAAATTACCAGGACACATCAAGAGGTAGGTGACATATCTCGTGTCAGAGGTGATGAACGGACGAATATCATATTCACCCCCCGTGACCACCGATGGAAAACTGGTGGCCTTCCTAGTTTTATCCCTAGTGGTTCTGCATGCTTTACATCTCCTGCACTTAAAGAATCTTGTGCGATCCAAAAAGGTAGGAGGTCTCTTCGGGGGGTCCGGATAACATTTTTGACCAACATATTGAGCAACCCTGGAGCCTTCATATATATAAACTTTGGTTAACTAGGAAGATTCTTTTTTAAGGTAGGGTCCTTACACAATAATGGCCAATGTGTCTTGATAATTCTTTCAACATCCTTATACTGAAGATTAAAGCCAGATACAAAAGCAAAATCAAACTTATTTTGTCCTGGATTTAGGCTCCAAAAGAGTTGAATTGCTTTTTATTATATCCCCTTTCCACAAACCTGCCAATGAGCATATCAGTCTGAACCATGAAGTCTCCTTCACTTGCACAGTTTCTCTTGATTCGCAACTCGGTTTCTCTTGGTGGCAACTCCGAGTAGAAATGTAGCCATTCCGATCGGTCTCTTTGAAGTGGGTTTGTGTCTCTAGACAGGTACCCACCTTAAAGATTTTAACCACTTCAGCCCCGGAAGGATTTACCCCCTTCCTGACCAGAGCACTTTTTACAATTTGGCACTGCGTCGCTTTAACTGCTAATTGCGCAGTCATGCAATGCTGTACCCAAACGAAATTTGCGTCCTTTTCTTCCCACAAATAGAGCTTTCTTTTGATGGTATTTGATCACCTCTGCTGGTTTTATTTTTTGCGATATAAATGGAAAACGACCAAAAATGACCCAAGCTATTTGCTGAGAGGCATGGTGAGTATTTTGCAGCTCTCATTTGTTTTTGAAAATGAAGAAAGACAAGAATAAAAATTTTTTTTTTCTTTTTTCAAATTTCAAAACTTTGTGACAAAAAGTGAGGTCTGCAAAATACTCACTATACCTCTCATCAAATAGCTTGGGGTGTCTACTTTCCAAAATAGGGTCATTTGGGGGGGTTTTGTGCCACCTGGGCATTCCATGGCCTCCGAAACTGTGATAGGCAGTGAAGAGTGAAATCAAAAATTTACGCCCTTAGAAAGCCTGAAGGCGGTGCTTGGTTTTCAGGGTCCTGTACGCGGCTAGACTCCAAAAAAGTCTCACACATGTGGTATCCTCATACTCAGGAGAAGCAACAGAATGTATTTTGGGGTGTAATTTCACATATGCCCATGCCATGTTTGAGCAATATATCATTTAGTGACAACTTTGTGCAAAAAAAAAAAAAAAAATTGTCTTTTTCCCGCAACTTGTGTCCCAATATAAAATATTCCATGGACTCGACATGCCTCTCAGCAAATAGCTTGGGGTGTCTACTTTCCAAAAGGTCATTTGGGGGGGGTTTGAACTGTCCTGGCATTTTATGCACAACATTTAGAAGCTTATGTCACACATCACCCACTCTTCTAACCACTTGAAGACAAAGCCCTTTCTGACACTTTTTGTTTACATGAAAATTTTTTTTTTTTCAAGAAAATTACTTTGAACCCCCAAACATTATACCAGCATTTTTGGGGGAAAAAAACACACTTTTTTAAATTTTAATGCACTAAAACACACTATATTGCCCAAATGTTTGATGAAATAAAAAAGATGATCTTAGACCGAGTACATGGATACCAAACATGACATGCTTTAAAACTGCACACAAATGTGCAGTGGCGACAAACTAAATACATTTTTAAAAGCCTTTAAAAGCCTTTACAGGTTACCACTTTAGATTTACAGAGGAGGTCTACTGCTAACATTACTGCCCTCGATCTGACCTTTGCGGTGATACCTCACATGCATGGTGCAATTGCTGTTTACTTTTGACGCCAGACCGACGCTTGCGTTCGCCTTTGCACGAGAGCAGGGGGGGACGGGGGTGCTTTTTTTTTCTTTATTATTTTTTTGCTTTTTTTATCTTATTTTTAAACGGTTCCTTTCATTTTTTTTAAATCATTTTTATTGTTATCTCAGGGAATGTAAATATCCCCTATAATAGCAATAGGTAGTGACAGGTACTCTTTTTTGAAAAAATTGGGGTCTATTAGACCCTAGATCTCTCCTGTGCTCTCAAAGCATCTGACCACACCAAGATCGGTGTGATAAAATGCCTTCCCAATTTCTCAATGGCGCTGTTTACATCCAGCAAAATCTAAGTCATGAAATGCTCGTAGCTTCCAGTTTCTTAGGCCATAGAGATGTTTGGAGCCACTCTGGTCTCTGATCAGCTCTATGGTCAGCTGGCTGAATCACCAGCTGCATTCTCAGGTTCCCTGTTGAGACAGGAGAGCCAGAGAAAAACATGGAAGACGGTGGGGGGGCATTCCCTCACACTGCTTGTAAAAGCAGTCTAGAAGCTTATTAGCCGCTAGGATTGCTTTTACATGAAAGCTGACCGCTGGCTGAAAAGAATGATACCAAAATGATACCTAAACCTGCAGGCATCGTTCTGGTATAACCACTCAAAGTCCAGCAACATATCAGTACGTTGCTGGTCCTTGTTGGGCATATATTGTAATCTTTTTTTTTCATGCAGCCTGTGGGCTGAACGAAAAAAAGAAATTGATCGGTGGGTATGCCCACCATTAGAATACCTCCCTTGATCCACCCACTTCTAATGATGGGCATACATGCACCATTTATATATGCCGAAGCATGGGGGCATCCTCCCGCAAAAGGTAGGAGCAAATCGCTCCTCCGCCCCTGCTGCCCCCATGCTTCGGCATATATCACCTCCGCTGGAGTCATGGCTTTATATATCGTGGGAGCAAACGCTGTTGTCAAGATAAATAAATCCGCTCTGCAGCTGAATGGCGTACCTGAAGACAAAAAAATGGTTAACAATAAAACACAGTAAACAGTAAAGTATAAAAAATTGCATACCTGAAAAGCAAACATGATAAAACATAATAACAATAAAACATTGCAGAATAGAATACAGTAAAAAAAGAGCAGAACAATAGAGAGAGAATAGAGAGAGAGAGATCAGGCCTGACTCTGCGAACGCTGCAGTTATGTGTGTTTAGTGTTTTGTAAGTGACAGTGATCGATTGATACTGCACTTGGATGGGCTGGGCTGGGCGGAGGGGCAAAACGCAGGTGCTAGCAGGTATCTGGGCTGATCCCGCTAACACTGTGTTTTTGGGAACCCTAAACTGCTGGGGACGCTAGTATAGATCTGATCGGATCAGATATTGATCCGTTCAGATACTATACCACTAAGGGAGGTGTATGCTGCGTGCGTGGGTGTTAGCGCTACTGGCACTAACCTGATGCTGCCTGGGGCTGGTGCTTGCCAGTTCACCAAAACGCTACCAAAAAAACTGTTAGCGATCGCAGGGATCAGGCCTGACTCTGCGAATGCTGCAGTTATGCGTTTAGTGTTTTGTAAGTGACAGTGATCGATACTGCACTTGGGTGGGCTGGGCTGGGCCGGGCGGAGGGGCAAAACGCAGGTGCTAGCAGGTATCTGGGCTGATCCCGCTAACACTGCGTTTTTGGGAACCCTAAACTGCTGGGGACGCTAGTATAGATCTGATCGGATCAGATATCGATCCGTTCAGATACTACTTCTACTGTGTGTGTGTGTGTTGTGCACTCACATCGACGTCTTGTCTCCTCGGTGCCGGAACGGAAAATACCGAGCCGAGGAGAGATGACATCACTTCCTCTGTCGCTGTTTACTATACAGCAGCAGAGGAAGGATTTCATTGGCTGGGAGTGATCGCGAGGGGAGGGCCACGAATGGATGGCCTCCCCCTCACCTCTGATCGCTCCCGGACAGAAGCCGACCACCTCGGGCACCGGGGGGGGGGTCTGATCAGACAGGTAGGTGATTTTGCCTGCCCGTGCCATTCTGCCGCAGTATATCTGCGTGAGGCGATCGGCAAGTGGTTAAGATCCAGGAACTGTATACTTAATTGATGCCAAGTGCTAGTGAACTTGATATGATAATCATTACAATTTCTGTATGATAAGAACCTTTCCAATTGCTCTTGCGGACCCTCCCACACAATGAAAATATCATCTATGTATCCTCGGTACATTTGTAGTTTTGGCCACTGGTTGGTAAAGATACATTCCTCCTCCCACTTGTTTAGAAATATATTTGCAATCCTTGGAGCATACCTAGCCCCAGTGCTGTATTTTGGCCTAGGCCAACAAGGCCCAGGCCTAGGGTGGCACTCTGTGGGGGTGGCGGCGGCCGGGCCCCCCCCCCACCCGCACGAAAAAAGCCCCCCCTCTGCCTCCCGAGCCAGTCCATTGCTTTGCTGGCCGAGCGTCTCTCACATGGAGCACACACAGCGTGTGCTCACAGTTCCCCCCTCCCCTTCCCCTCTGCATAGACAGGAGAGAGAACTTGTCAGCGTCTCCTCCGGTGTTGTGATTCCAGGGTCGGATTGTCTTCAGTGGGCAGACTCAGCTACAGTCCGCATATCCTGGAGGGTGAGAATAAAATCCTGATCCTTTTCACTGTCTCTCCTTAAGTGCCGGTTCACACTGGTGCGATGCCAAACATCGCACAGACATCGCATGTAATTCGCAGCGCACTGCTGTTCACATTACATGCGATGTCTGTGTGGTGCGATATCAGCCATAGAGATAGTATGGCTGATATCGCACCGCATTTGGTGCAAACACGCACAGGACCCTTTTTTCTGTTCGGACCAGAATCGGATCGCATGTGTGTTCACACATATGCGATCCGATTCATGTCCGAACTGTCAGTTCGCAGTGCGATATGCGAGCTGAACTGGAGGCGTCGTTAACAATGTATTGACACTCCCCAGCGATTCGCATATGGCAGTGTGAACTGACATGCGATGCGGGAACACGCAGTGGATTCGCAGTGTTCTCGCATCGCACCAGTGTGAACCGGCACTTAACCTCACACAGGGCTTATCGATGCTTTGACTTTGTTTCTCCTATCATCTCCCTGTGATCTGAAATACAGACTCTCTGATAATTAACCCTTTGTGTCCTTGCTGTGCTTTACTACTCTGCTTCAATGGACACATGTACACTGCTGCTTACATTGATGGTTAACTCTTTACAGCTCAATATCTGCAGTCTGGTGATTCTGGAATCAATGGCATTTAACACCTTAGTGTCTGCTTGTATATATGTGGTTAACCTTTCATAGCTCCTTGTATCTCTAAGCCCCGGTTCACATTGATGCTACTTTGAAATCGCGCTACTTCACTTGAAGTAGCGCGATTTCAAAGTAGCAAGGTCAGCGCGATTTCAGGTGCTACTTGATAGACATTCGTGTGTCTTCATTCACAGATGTCTATTGAAGTCGCACCTGAAATCGGCAAAAGTAGTACAGAAACTACTTTTGCAAATCGGTGCGACGCTGCAAAATCGGTGTCGCACCGATTGGAACAGTGCCATTGCCTCCAATAGCCTGCAACTTTTCATGCGATTTGATCTCTCAAATCGCATGACAAATTGCTCCAATGTGAACCTAGGCTTAGGCTCAGTTCACACTGGCTTTGATGGGCACTTTTGAGGCTGCACTGATGAGCACTGATGAGGCAGCTTTGATGGGCACTGATGAGGCTGCATTGATGAGCACTGACGAAGCTGCACTGATGAGCACTAATGAGACAGCTTTGATGGGCACTGATGAGGCAGCTTTGATGGGCACTGATGAGGCAGCTTTGATGGGCACTGATGAGGCTGCTTTGATGGGCACTAATGAGACAGCTTTGAAGGGCACTGATGAGGCAGCTTTGATGGGCACTGATGAGGCAGCTTTGATGGGCACTGATGAGGCTGCTTTGATGGGCACTGATGAGGCTGCTTTGATGGGCACTGATGAGGCTGCTTTGATGGGCACTGATGAGGCTGCTTTGATGGGCACTGATTAGGCTGCTTTGATGGGCACTGACGAGGCTGCTTTGATGGGCACCGATGAGGCTGCTTTGATGGGCACTGATGAGGCTGCACTTGGTACCCACTTTTAACCACTTCAATACTGGGCACTTTCACCCCCCTCCTTCCCAGACCAATTTTTAGCTTTCAGCGCTGTCACATTTTGAATGACAATTGCACGGTCATGCAACACTGTACTCAAATTACATTTTTATGTTTTTTTTCACACAAATAGAGCTTTTCTTTGGTGGTATTTAATCACCGCTGGGATTTTTATTTTATTTTATTTTTTACACTACAAATAAAAAAAGACTGAACATTTAAAAAAAAAAAAGGATTTTCTTAGTTTCTGTTATAAAATTTTGCAAATAAGTATTTTCTTTTGATAAATTTTGACCAAAAATGATGCTGCTACATTTCTTTGGTAAAAATAACCCAAATCAGTGTTTATTTGGTGTTGGCAGTGATGGGGGACAGACAGATGTTTTATGGGGACACAGACATGTGTATGGGGACAGAGGTGCTTGGTGTACTGTTTGTGGGGTGATCTGTAACAGCTCTCTGTGTAAAATCATTCTCGCACAGAGAGCTGTCACAGATCTGCAGCCCCCCCCCCCTGCACTGAGCTTGGCGGGGAGAACTGTCACAGAGACATGTGTCTCTGTTTACATTGTGACGGCTGTGATTGGACACAGCCGTCACGTGATCGGGAGGGCCTAGGGCCTATCACGGCGCCCATATCCCGATCTCTGCTCAGCTGGATTCTGTGATCATAATGATCACAGGACCAAGCCGCAGCGCGCCTTGTGGCCGTGCTGCGAGCACTCGCTCTGAGGAACGTTCCTGAACGTCCACTCAGGACAAGGAAATGACCACCCGGCCATTTATGTGCAGTGGCCGGGTGGGAGGTGGTTAATGTACAGAGAGAAAGAGGTGGAGCTCTAAAAAGAAAAGGTGGGGCCTAAAGAGGAAAGGGTGTGGTTTACAGATGACAGGGCGGGTCTTAAACAGGAAGGGGCTTGGCATTGACAGGAAAGGGTGGGTCGTATTTAAATTAGGGGGTGCACAATTTTAGTCAGGCCTAGGGCAGCACAAAACCTAAATACACCTCTGCCTAGCCCCCATAGCCACCCCCTTGCTTTGTTTGTAGAAATCTCCCATTACCCCAAAATTTGGGTTCCGCGTCACTATCTTCAAAATAAGGTGTCTGTGGATGACTTGCCTTTGTGGCTTTTTTCCCTTTTTCTTTACTTGTGTAATAGCCGGGTGGGGACCGGTCACAGAAGTAGATGGTAATGGGTGGGTCCCCTCACCTCCCCAAGATGGGGGTATGGTGGGATCCTGCCAATTGTAGATCTTATTGTCTTTGTAATTCTTCATGTCTCTTTGATACTTTTTAATCTTTTTGTTTTTAGTTTCATTGTCCTGTTTATTAAGATAATGCTGGGGGGTTTTTTCAGTCTTAACTAAGTATTCTGGAGTGTCAGAGAATGGTGCCAACTTATCTTTAAGTGTGTTCAGCTGGGATTCTAACAATTGCAGTTTGTGTCTCCTTCTCCTGATTATAATTCCCAGCAATCTGTTCTCACACTGAATGAAAATTGGCTCCATTCTTTGAGTAGATTTTTTATCTTCCAAAGCATCATTGGGTCCAAGATCCCATCTGAGGCTTTTTGGAGTGATATTCTCCCTCTGATACTGTTCTAGAGTGGTAATATCCCACCAAGTCTTAATTTGTTTTTCCATGACCTTGAAGATCTGTTTGAAACCAGACTCAAGGTCAGCACTAGGTTTAGTAGTCTCTTGAAAGCACTCATACAAACTAGTGTCTCTATTGGTAATAAAATTACCATATGAATAATTAATCAATTAAAAAAAGAAAGTGAATAGGGCTGCCTCAAGTGAACTCTCTGAGTAAGAGAGATGGCATGAAAAAAATTAAAGACAATGAATGGCGCCCTGTGAATTGTGTTTTTTGACTGATTATTGAGGACTGTTCAACTATGGGCCACCCATCACATTTTTGGTGGGTGGAGTATAGCATTTTTCTTTAAAATCTATTTATATGGGGTGACTCTTTTCTTCTCCTTTTTCTCTTTTTTCTTTTTTGCTAGTTCATCTAGCTTGTACACATTAATTTATACTATTTTATAAAATATATATTTTTTTATAGAATATTTTTTATATATATAATTTAATTTTTCCAATTGATATCAGTTTTGGCCATACATACAGAGGAAAATGTTATACTTACCTGGCGGTAATTTTCCTTTCCTGAGGCAAAGCATGACAGCATATACGTATGGGTAGGCTCCGCCCCCTGCCCTATTCTAGGACCGGTTATACTATATAAGTAAGTCTCCTCCCCGCAGGCAGCATTCTTGTAACTTAGTATCACTGTGAAGCCCTTTTGGGAGGGACCTATATGTTGTCATGCTTTGCTTCACGAAAGGAAAATTACCATCAGGTAAGTATAACATTTTCCTCTTTCCTGACAAAGCATGACAGCATATATGTATGGGATGTACCAAATCACCAGACAATAATGCTGAAGTATTTAAGTCGAGGATTAGATCTATCCCCACTAACGACTGAAATCTATTGTAGCTAAGGCCGCTGGGTCCACTTTAAAATGGGCCCCCAAACTGTTGCATGTAGACCAGGTCGTAGTTTACATATTAGTTCTGGAGGGACTCCTTTGGAGCTCCGTCCATAGATGCGCAATCCGTCAGGAAAAGCAGTCTCTGCCCTCAATTGATGGATTTGTCCTAGCCATCTAAGCCCTTGATTAACTTGATCCGCACCACTGCAGTTGCCTTTAATGGACAGCAATTGTCTTCTAATGCCATTAGGCCTGAAGAGCCTATTGTCTGCTCCTTGAAGAAGGGCCAATTCTATGTGCACGCTTCATGGCCACACCGGAAGTCCAATGAATGTCCATCCCTGGAGTCATGCTAAAGGAGCAATCCCTAGAGACCAGATACCATCACCCCCTCATCCTAGATCCTGAGGGGGGAGGTGTACCCCATATAGGAGTTCGTTTCAACCTGTACAGTGGGGAGCTTCGTCACCGGAGAGGCTTGAACCTGGGTGGCTTGGCTTTGATACTGTGTGGCTTAGATGAATCCGGCAAGGTGAGGGAAAAGAAAAAATCTGATTTCAGCAGCAGCAAAACCGGCTGTAGCAGTGAGGAAAAAAATAGAATGCTGCCTGCAGGGAAGATGATGGTATTTGATCACCTCTGCCGTTTTTATTTTTTGCGCTATAAACAGAAAAAGACCGAAAATTTTGAAAAAAATTGATATTTTCTACTGTTTGTTATAAAAAAAATCCAATAAACTCAATTTTAGTCATACATTTATATGTTGAACCCATTGAATATTTATTTTTTTTGTCCCAAGTGATTGAATAATGACAAAAAAAAAAAATATTTACAAAAAGTTGTCACTAAATGATATATTGCTCACACAGGCCATGGGCCTATGTGAAATTGCACCCTGAAATACATTCAGCTGCTTCTCCTGAGTACGGGGATACCACATGTGTGGGACTTTTTGGGAGCTTAGCCGCGTACGGGGCCCCGAAAACCAATCACCGCCTTCAGGATTTCTAAGGGCGTAAATTTTTGATTTCACTCCTCACTACCTATCACAGTTTTGAAGGCCATAAAATGCCCAGATGGCACAAACCCCCCCCAAATGACCCCATTTTGGAAAGTAGACACCCCAAGCTATTTGCTGAGAGGCATTTTGAGTCCATGGAATATTTTATATTTTGACACAAGTTGCGGGAAAGTGACAAATTTTTTTTTTTTTTTTTTGCACAAAGTTGTCACTAAATTATATATTGCTCACACAGGCCATGGGCCTATGTGAAATTGCACCCTGAAATACATTCAGCTGCTTCTCCTGAGTATGGGGATACCACATGTGTGGGACTTTTTGGGAGCCTAGCCGCGTACGGGGCCCCGAAATCCAATCACCGCCATCAGGATTTCTAAGGGTGTAAATTTTTTATTTCACTCTTCACTGCCTATCACAGTTTCGGAGGCCATGGAATGCCCAGGTGGCACAAACCCCCCCCAAATGACCCCATTTTGGAAAGTAGACACCCCAAGCTATTTGTTGAGAGGCATGGTGAGTATTTTTTTTTTTTCTTTTTTATCTTATTTTTAAACTGTTCCTTTCATTTTTTTTTAAATCATTTTTATTGTTATCTCAGGGAATGTAAATATCCCCTATGATCGCAATAGGTAGTGACAGGTACTCTTTTTTGAAAAAATTGGGGTCTATTAGACCCTAGATCTCTCTTCTGCCCTCAAAGCATCTGACCACACCAAGATCGGTGTGATAAAATGCTTTCCCAATTTCCCAATGGCGCTGTTTACATCCGGCGAAATCTAAGTCATGAACTGCTCGTAGCTTCCGGTTTCTTAGGCCATAGAGATGTTTGGAGCCACTCTGGTCTCTGATCAGCTCTATGGTCAGCTGGCTGAATCACCGGCTGCATTCTCAGGTTCCCTGTTGAGACAGGAGAGCCAGAGAAAAACACGGAAGACGGTGGGGGGAGGGCATTCCCTCCCACTGCTTGTAAAAGCAGTCTAGAGGCTAATTAGCCGCTAGGATTGCTTTTACATGAAAGCTGACCGCTGGCTGAAAAGAATGATACCAAGATGATACCTAAACCTGCAGGCATCATTCTGGTATAACCACTCAAAGTCGTGAATGGCGTACCTGAAGACAAAAAAATGGTTAACAATAAAACACAGTAAACGGTAAAGTATAAAAAATTGCATACCTGAAAAGCAAACATGATAAAACATAATAACAATAAAACATTGCAGAATAGAATACAGTAAAAAAGAGCAGAACAATAGAGAGAGAATAGAGAGAGAGAGAACAATAAAACGACAACTATTTTTTTTTTAATTTTATATATATATATATATATATATATTTTTTACACTTTTTTTTGTAACTAACTTTTATAACTGTAACCGGTTCCAGGTTCGGGTCTCTCAAAATGCAATGGCATCTTGGGAGACCCTGTGAAAGTGTGCCTAGTCTGTGCAATGCTGTACCCTACGCTAATATTCAACTAGTGAATGGTAGCGTTCAAAACATTCACCAATGCAAAGACCAGGATTGTCAGGACAGAAGGGACAATAATAGCGGGTGTCACACCTATATCCGCGCTTGCTGCAGACACAACATCTTTTTTGGGGGGGTTTGCTGGGTAGGGGTACTTGGGAGGACATAAAGAAAATGCCTCTTATGCAGCCGACTGCATTTGGCTGGGGATGTGAATGGGGGAAGTACGGGTGCTGCAGAAGTGGTGGGTTCCCAATTAGGATTGGCGAATGCAGCAGGAAGGGCACTATGGGCACGCAGGCCTGTGTTTGTCTTCTTCTTGGTGGTAGCGGGACACTACTTGAGCTTGCCACCTCGCCAGATTGAACTGCACTTATGGGACTCGCCACGTCACCAAGTGTTACTGCAGTGCTGGTTTGACTACGACCGGGGGGGTACTAGGCCACTGGTGCTTGCCAGTTCACCAAAACGCTACCAAAAAAACTGTTAGCAGGGATCAGGCCTGACTCTGCGAACGCTGCAGTTATGCATTTAGTGTTTTGTAAGTGAAAGTGATCGATTGATACTGCACTTGGGTGGGCTGGGCTGGGCCGGGCGGAGGGGCAAAACGCAGGTGCTAGCAGGTATCTGGGCTGATCCCGCTAACACTGTGTTTTTGGGAACCCCAAACTGCTGGGGACGCTAGTATAGATCTGATCGGATCAGATATTGATCCGTTCAGATACTATACCACTAAGGGAGGCGTATGCTGCGTGCGTGGGTGTTAGCGGTACAGGCGCTAATCAGACGCTGCCTGGGGTGACGCATATCACCGCCGGGCGATCAGGGGGCTAAACCTTTATTCGGTAATAAACGGCGGGTGCCCTGACACTATAAAAAATAATGAACTAACCAGCGTCACCCGTAACAGTTATATTTACTTCTCCCTAACTATCGTCACCAGTGACACTAATACAGCGATCAGAAAAATGATCGCTTAGCGACACTGGCGACGGGGGGTGATCAAGGGGTACCCTAGACCTAAAGGGGGCTAACCCTAACTGCCCTAACACACTAACTGTCACAAACTGACACCATGCAGTAATCAGAAAAAAAAAAACCTGCTTGGTGTCAGTGTGACGGGGGGGACGGGGGATTAGGGGGTGATCGGGGGTGGATCGGGGGGTAAAGGGGAGTGTTTTGTGTGCCTGGCATGTTCTACTGTGTGTGTGTAGTGTTACACTCACATTGCAGTCTTCTCTCCTCGGCGCCGGAACGGAAAATACCGAGCCGAGGAGAGATGACATAATTTCCTTTGCTGCTGTTTAGCATACAGCAGCAGAGGAATGATTTAATTGGCCGGCGGCGATCGCGAGGGGGGGCCACGAACGGATGGTCTCCCCCTCATCTCCGATCGCCGCTGGACAAAAACGGACCGCCTCGGGCACCGGGGGGGGGGTCCTATCGGACCCCCCGCCCACGGGAGGCAGATCACGTATATGTATGTGATTCTGCCTGCCCATGCCATTCTGCCGACGTACAACGGCGTGAGGCGGTCCTTAAGTGGTTAAGATATGATGTTGTGGATTGGACAGCAGATTGAATAAAGCTGTCAATATACTGACCCATTCTTGATGTCAATGAGTTGATACAGTTGACAATGGGTCTTCCTGGCGGATTCTCTCTGTTCTTATGTATTTTTGGAATGGTATAAATCACTGGGATTCTACATGAATCTGGTACAAGATATCGGGCTTCTTTACTGTTCAGAATTGATTTCTTCACTCCTAAGTGTACGATTTGCTCCAGGCCTCGTTTCACTTTCATTGTGGGGTTTCTTGATAATTTAATGTCAGTAGTGGAGTCTTGGAGTTGTCGTTCAATTTCGTTTAGATAGTTTAGTTTGAAGCACCACTCCTCCCCCTTTGTCCGCGGGTCTAATTACTATATCTTTTCTAGCGACCAATGATCGTATCCCTTTTTTAATGTGCATGGGGTCCTTTACTTTCTTAATTTTCAGTTCATCTAGGTCTTTTAAAACCAAATTCTTGAAGACTTTGATATGTTGATTATCATGAACCTGAGGATTAAACAAGGATTTATTATGTAAGGAACTATGCTGTATCATCCTTTTGTCTGATGATGTACTGGTGTCCCTAGTTTGGGGATTACTCAAAATGGCTTTCTTAATATTAATTTTCCTTACGTACTTGCGTATTCCAATGTAGGTGTCGAATTTATTTAAATTCTTTATTGGGGCATATTTAAGGCCTTTATCTAAGACAGCTAACTCTTCACTGCTCAACTCTTGTCCAGTGAGGTAAAGATACCATCGCCAACTATTCTCACTTTCTTTTGGATTCTCTTTCCCGCTCTCCTTCCTCTCTTGGTTCTGGAGTTCTTCTTCGGTGATCTTCTTGTTGGCATCTCTTTGGCGAATACTTTAGTTCCTGTTGGTATCTTCTTGGGGACTGGTGAGTTTGCTCTTGCCTTCTTCTCGGGGATTGGTCCCTCCAACCTCGATGTAAAAAATCCCGCTTCTGTCTATCTTGTTGATAATAAGGTGAGTGATAATGGGGGTTGTCATCCACATAATGTCTCAGTGGTTCGAATCTGTTGTAAGTATGGATTGGGCTTCTCTCCCATCTGTCTTGTGGATGGGAGTAAGTCCATTCTCTAGTATCTTTCTGATAATTTTCATAGTGAGGTCTATCTTGTTGGGATCTTTCATAGTAACGCCCATCATTGTACGGTCTATCTTGTTGGGGTCTGGAATAATGACCATTATTAGGGTAAGCTTTCTTAAATGTTTTTTTAAATGGTTTTTTCGATTATTCATCGGGGTCTGATACCAATTATTTTGATGTCCTTGGTAGTCTTGGTTTCTTCTCGGTGTGTAGTAGTCATCTCTTTTCCATCCACCATGTGGTGGGGGGTGTTGAGAAGTACTAGCTACCGACTCCTGAATTCTTACTTCTTGTTCAGGAGTGGAGTAAGCTGAGGTAACCACTGGTTCCTCTAGCTTACTCTGCCACTTGAAAACTTATAGTTTTCCTTATAGTCTGATGTATCTCTTTGGTATTTTTTCATTTTTCTTTGTTGAACTTCTAGGTCTTTAGCCATCAATCTTTACTCATCTGATTGGCTAATTGGCTAAATTCAGTGGAGGACTTATGAGGTTCTAATTTGAGTTTTAAAACTTCTATCTGCTGGTCTATATATTGCATTTTTCTCTGTTTTCTTTTTAAAAGAAATTCCAGACCTTTTATACTTTTCCTGTTAAAAAACCCATACCACACATCGATGGACTATTTTCTCTCAGATAGCGTTCAAAAGTATTGGTGTCCCACCATAGGCTAACTTTCTTCTCCATGGTGTGTCCAAGTTTACGCACCAAACTTTCTAAATCACTATTGGCTTTAGTTTGGGTGGAGAAAATTTCATCCAAATTAATCTTTCTTTGTTCCATAAAAGTAAATACTTCCATAATAGCTGCAAAGGTGAAATAGTGAAAAACTGGAAATAATACAAAACAAGGACCTCTGCGCTACTAAAAAGTGAGACTGAAGAGATGCTGCAAAATCTAATGGTGTTCACAAATCAACCAATAATTAAAGTGCATATATAAAAGTCATTTCGCGCAAAAAACAATCCGTAAAGCTAAATAAATCACAGTGTAATCACAAATGGGTGGGTCAAAACATAAATACCGTATTTATCGGCGTATAACACGCACCGGCGTATAACACGCACCTCAATTTAGGAGGGAATTTTAAGGAAAAAAAACTTTTAGGAGGGAAGTTGAAGGGAAAAAAACTTACATTTAAATGCCCATCATTGCAGGCTTCTCAGTGCAGCCTTGCCCCAGTCCAGCCTTGCCCAGTGCAGCCTTGTCAGTGCAGCCTTGTCAGTGCAGCCATGTCAGTGCAGCCTTGCCAGTGCAGCCATGTCAGTGCAGCCTTGCCAGTGCAGCCTTGCCAGTGCAGCCTTGCCAGTGCAGCCATGTCAGTGCAGCCTTGCTAGTGCAGCCATGTCAGTGCAGCCTTGCTAGTGCAGCCATGTCAGTGCAGCCATGTCAGTGCAGCCTTGCTAGTGCAGCCATGTCAGTGCAGCCATGTCAGTGCAGCCTTCCCCAGTGTCCAGTCCAGCCTTGCCCCAGTCCAGCCTTGCCCCAGTCCAGCCTTGCTGAAGCCTGTGAGCTTCAAAATCGCCGACCGCGATTTGAAAATGGCGCCGCCGGCGCCGAAATACACAGAGCCGGTCCTCGGCTCTTCTCGGCGGCTCTCGTTTACTTTCGGTTCCACTCGGATGGTGAGCGGAGCTATCCGAAACTAGCCGAGTATACTCGGCTAGGTTCGGGCGGCGCTCGAGTGAAACCGAAAGCCGCCGAGAAGAGCCGAGGACCGGCACTGTGTATTTCGGCGCCGGCGGCGCCATTTTCAAATCGCGGTCAGTGATTTTTTTAATTCTGACAGGTCAGGATCGCAGGGGATCGGCATATAACACGCACCCGCGATTTTCCCCTGATTTTAAGGGGAAAAAAGTGCGTGTTATACGCCGATAAATACGGTAATTTCTTTCAAATGGTGAAAGTCAAAAAATGAAGATAAACAAAAAGTTCCAGTGCTAAATAGCTAAGTGATGGCTCTTGAAACAAATAAATAACAAAGAACGACAATGTATATCAAAAAATATTATTAATAATAATAATAATAATAATACAAATTAATTATACAAAGTCCAGTGGGCAAAAAAATAGGATGTAAAAAGTAAGTGGCCAAAGTAACAATGTGCAATCGTGACTCCAAAAAATATGGATGATTAAAATAAATAAATAAAATGAGTCCACAAAATAGTGAAAAGCTGTTCATAAATCTTCTCAGTGAATGCAACAAATTTGTAAATGTGTAGGTTAGTGGTGGGATGACAGCTGGGATATGTGCTCACAGAGCCCTTACCTTAAAAGGCAGTTTGAGACCAGTAGCTTCGTTCAGAGAGTAGATGATAGATGTAGGGCCGGATCAGGCTCACATCAGAGTCCGGATAGATATAGAAGAGAAGAACAAAAAAGGGGCCTCCGATTGTGTAGTAACATAGACCAAAATTTAATCAATAAAAACGCTGTACAAGGCAATAAAAAGATGGCATACAGCCAACAGGACGGCGTAGCGCTGTTACCTAGTACATTACTTCTGGTCCGCAATAACAACAACTGGGTCAAAGATGTGAACTTCCTGGTTGTGTCTAATGTGTCACCAAAGAAAAACTCCAGAATCAAGAGAGGAAGGAGAGCGGTAAAGAGAATCCAAAAGAAAGCGAGAATAGTTGGCGATGGTATCTTTACCTCACTGGCAAGAGTTGAGCAGTGAGGAGTTAGCTGTCTTAGATAAAGGCCACAATACACTGATTGTAAATAGACATTAAATAACAATGTACAAAAATGTGGCTCAATTAAAATACTCAAACCATAATATCATATATATCTGCAAACAAATGAATGTCAAACGACATTGGCAGTGGCAACAATACACTTAATGTGAATGAAAATTTAATAAATATGTACAAAAATGTGAAACAATAAAAATACTTAAACCACAATATCATATATACTGTATGTGCAAACAAATATAAAAAGAAACAGTGCAGCGCTGGATGGATGTCCTACGTGTGAAATATGTGAATATGAAATATGTGAATCAATGCATAAATTATAAATAGCAGCGAATACCAACCACTAAAAATTAACTGATATAGAATACATCAGCCATAATAATGATAAAAGTGAAAAATCACATTAGTAAAAAAAGGATTAAAGTGCAAATAACAGTAAAATCCCAAAATTAATGATGTTCAAGTGCAATAATGATAAAAGTGAAAAAATTACTAAAAAAGAGGTTAAGGTGAAAATCACAATAAAGTCCCAAAATTAATAATGTTCAAGTGCAAGTTCCTGGATCTGTATTCCACCACAGGTGCTGCCCACCACCTAGTGTTGAAGTAATGGAGGCTTACCAGATAGCCTGGGGGGGGGTCAAAACAGGCTCAGTGGAGATGTATAGACCTCTGGAAGTGTCCTGCAGGGAGCTCCGTGGAAGTTCCTCAAAGGGAGGTTAATCAACGACACCCAGGAACAATTCGAAAGGTGCGATCCCAGGAGTGTTCCTATATGTGGCAATCGAGGATTCGCTTCCGATGGACTCCAGTAAGGGTAAGTATAGATGCCAAAAAAGAGAAAAACTCCAGTAGTGTAGAGAGACTATATTTTTTTAATTAAAATTAGACGATACAGGGGGCGTGGCCTAGACCGGCATGGCGTAAGGAGTGAAAGACGGGAGCTCCGCTTGCCTACAATCCGAATATACAGATCCTGGACTTGAAACTGCTCAATTGTCGCCCACCTCTGGGTTCCTTGCCTCCCCCTACCCACGGGGATCATGTCACCGCCGAAGCAGAAGACGGATCCTGCCGCCAAACTGCCAAAATATCGGAACACAGACAAGGAGGTCGGGGGAGAAAATTACGCCGGCTCCTCCTCTCACACAGACCAGGCTGCGGAGGACACTACACGTGTGCTGGAAGCTATCTCAGACTGCAAGAGCACATTGACGAGTAAAATTGAAGAGGTAAAAATCGATGTCTCATTAATCTGTCAGGACCTACAAAAACTAAGAGACCGGGTCACAGAGACGGAAACCCGCATCAGTAATGTAGAGGACGAAATACTGCCGTTACAAGTCCACACTGAGCGCCTACAACATCAGCTTAACATGGTGCTTGCTAAACAAGACGATATGGAAAATCGTCTACGGAGGTGCAACCTAAGGTTTGTCGGCCTGCCTGAAGGCTCAGAAGGCTCCGATCCCCCCTCATTTCTGGAAAATCTACTTGTAAGCACCTTTGGGAGAGCCGAGTTCTCTACCTCATTTGTGGTTGAGCGGGCGCATAGGCTGCCGGCGAAACCACCTCCCCAGGGTGCGCCACAAGAACATTTATTGCTAAAATGCTTAATTTCCGAGACCGGGACGCTGTTCTCAGGCTTACTAGACTAAAGGGCAACATCCCTTTCAAAAACACCGAAGTCAAGGTGTTCCCGGACTTCTCAGCGGACGTCCAAAAGAAGAGGGTCCTGTTTACGGAAGCTAAGCACCAATTGCGAGTCCGCCACTACTCCTACGCGATGCTTTTCCCAGCGAGACTGCGGGTTGCTGGCGCAGATCGTACTTATTTTTTCGACACACCGGAGGCCGTGTTCGCCTGGCTGGAGGATAAAGCGGCGCCGGGTCGTGAGCCGGCTTAACTATCCCGGATCCTGAGCACACTGCGCTCAATGTGACACATGCTCTGCTGATTATGTGCCATTCAAAATGTTTGAATTAATTCCTTCTTACAGGTACTGTACCGCGGTTATAAGTTGTTACCTCTCCCCTATATTGCACATGCACATGTCTTTTCTCTCCTATGTGGACTGCCTGCTCCCCGGATTCTTTTGATACCATCATCTCCGGTTGCTGTACCCCTAAATATCTTACATGGAACGTGAGGAGTCTTAGGGCGAAGCCTAAACGGAACGCAGTTCTTTCTTATCTCAAAACACAGAGTGCAGATCTCATGGTATTGGTGGAAACTCATCTCACAGGTCAACTCCAAATGACACTTAAAAAGCCCTGGGTGGGATGGCTATTTCAAGCTCCATACTCTGCCAACTCCAGGGGTATTGCCATACTGGTGGCGAAAACAGTGCAATTTGTGTTACTAACTCTCAGGTCTGACCCCCAGGGCAGGTTTTTATTCTTGCATGCTAAATTAAATGGTTTGGAATTGCTAATATTGGCATTCTATATACCCCCTCCCTTTCAATTTAATGTCCTACATGAGGGGCTGGCATTTATGTCTCAATTCCCTACTGTTCCTGCAATGTGGCTAGGCGATTTTAATAATGTCATGAACAGGGAATTGGACCGTGTCTCAGTGACATCCCATGATAACCCGTCTCAATCCTACACTAGATTTGGTAAAACCCTTGCGGACCTGGCCCTTATAGATACATGGAGATATCGTGACCCGCTAGGTAGAGCATACTCATGCTTTTCCACATCACACAATACCATGTCACGTATTGACCTCATTCTGATATCCCGTACCCTCTCCCCTCTTCTGGGAGAAGTGGGTTTTAGTCTGCGTATTCTGTCAGATCATGCCCCATACTGGATTAAACTTAAGGTTGACTCACCCCCCAAGAGATACAATTAGAAGCTTAATCCATTTTGGTTGATGGTTGTCCCCGATTTGGGGGAGGCCGCCACTGAATGGGATTTCTTCTTCCAGACAAATAAAGACACGGCACCTTTTGGCGTGGTATGGGATTCTTTCAAATCCCATGCTCGTATGATCCTATCCCAACGCATTTCCCACTACCGTAAAGGCGATTTCCCTGCTTAACCCATCCAAAGCTCCAGGATCAGATGGATTACCCCTGGAATTTTATACAACATATAGTGAGACCTTAATTCCCAAACTTCATGAGTTATTCTCCTTTATATTCGAATCCGAATCTTTGCCCTCTTCCATGAGTGAGGCAAATATAGTATTAATACCCAAACCTGGCAAGAACTTAGAACTCCCTGAATCTTACCGCCCAATATCCCTTCTTCAATTGGACATTAAAATTTTGGCCAAGATCCTGGCGCTCCGCCTGAATGAAGTGATCCTCGCACTAATCCATCCGGACCAGACTAGGTTTATGCCTGCAAAAAACACGGCGTATAACCTACGCAGACTCCATATGAATATTCAAGCTGAACATGATACCCTGGGCTCTAGAGTTGTGGTGTCTCTGGACGCCGCAAAGGCATTCGACTCAGTTGAGTGGGCGTACCTTTGGGAATGCCTTGCTAAATTTGGGTTCGGGCCCAAGTTCATTAAGTGGATCCGACTCCTATATCAGAGCCCATGCGCCAGGGTCTTGGTCAATGGAAAAACTTCTGATTCCTTTCCTCTCTCTAGGGGCACAAGGCAAGGATGTCCCCTTTCCCCCCTACTATATGCACTTGCGGTAGAACCCCTTGCCTCATCCCTTAGAACACATCCAGGTATTAAGGGGCTGAGCCATGGAAGCCTGCTGGAAAAGATTAGTCTGTATGCAGATGATATGCTATTATATCTGGCAGATGCGGGCCCTTCCCTACAGTTAGCCCTAGAGGTGATCCAAAACTTTGGCAGATACTCAGGCTTGAAGATTAATTGGGACAAATCCCAAATCCTGTGAGTGTCCCCACAGAGGTACAGACCCGTTCCCCACTTCTTAGGGTTAGTGTTATGACTTACCTTGGAATTGTGATGACCCGTTCCCCGGAGGACTACGTCCGCCTCAACATAGAACCTCTAATAGCAATATTGAAGTCTAAAACACAGACTTGGGCCAAATTACCCCTCGGGGTGATGGGCCGTGTAAACTTGATCAAGATGGTCCTCCTCCCCAAGTTCCTATATGTCTCGTGGCATGCTCCGATATACCTACCTTTAAGGATATTTAACTCTATTGAGGCCATCCTTAACTCCTTTGTCTGGGTTTCGGGCCGTCACAAACTGTCCTGGCAATCATTGAAGAACCCGTCGGAATTGGGGGGTGTGGTTCTACCTGACTTTAATCTGTACTACCTGGCGGCGCAACTATCCCATTTTTTCCACTTAGACAAACATGACAAAGAACGCAATTTATCGCTGGCATGTTCCCCTTCTGGACGTAGATTCACAAACCCCTTCCAGATTATATTTAAAGGCACCAGTAGACTGGACAACAGGAAGGGGCTGTTATACCATCATTGTAGAATCTGGGAAGTGGTAAGGCGTAAACTTAAGGTGCCACTTACACACTCCCACACTCCCCTCTGGGACAACCCGGCTTTGGGGGAATTATTAAAGGTGCCAAATCATGAACTGTGGCTTAATCATGGAGTAGTGTTTCTATCGGATGTTTACTGTTTACATTGATCTTCCTAATACTATGCACTTCCGCTACCTCCAGCTTCGTCATGCCCTTAGAGCACACTTTGGTGAAATCCCCCCGAATGTAGAGCAATTGGATATCCTTTATATTATGCTGGGATCAGATCATCGCAAGCTGATCTCGGGGTTCTACAATTCTCTGTTACGACCCACAGCGGTAATCATTGCATATAAATTGAAAGATCTTTGGTCTGGGGATGTGGGAGGGTTGGAGGATGACGAGTGGGAAGATGCCTTAGATACCTGCAAAAAGTTATCGGACCGCCTAACACAACTCTATATTATGCACAGATCATATTTGACTCCTCTCCGTTTGGCCAAATACAAGCCTAATCAGAACCCACAATGCCCTAGATGTGATAGCTCTTCCAGCACGTTCTTTCATCTCCTCTGGTTATGCCCAGCAATACAAGAGTATTGGTCCCAAATAGTAAAATTCATCCATGATGAAATGGGCTCCCCCTAACATTATGCCCCAAGCAGTGCCTACTGGGGGTGTTCCCAGACCCTGATTCAGATAAATTTCATAAATTTTTTCTCCAGGAGTCACTTTTCATGACCAGGTTACTGATAGCCAGGAAATGGTTGCAGCCTACACCACCGACACTCCATGAGTGGATCTCTGCCATAAATAATGTTCTGCCATATAAAAAGGAAATATATGCCCACAGGGGCTGCCCTGCTAAATATGGCAAAATTTGGGACACTTGGTTGGGAAATGCCTCCATGTGCAATGTGATACCTGATTAATATATCTAGAAATATGTGTCTCCTTATTGTACCGCAGCTTTCATATGTGTAGTAAGATGTATTGTATATATATACCCTGTCCTGTACTTCCTCTGTATGGACTTCTTAGCTGTACACCGAACATAATACAACTGTACTGTTGATGTATGCATACTTTATGTAACTTGCTCTTCCAATAAAAACACCACGTTAACTGGAAAAAAAAAAAAATTAGACGATACAGGGTCACTGTAAAATTCCTGGCAGGGATAACAGAAAAAAACTCTCCACCGCCGTTTAAAATTAAATTGCGCATGCGCGATGCGTGCTGATGTTGTGACCCTACGGCCGTTTCGTCACAACTGATGTCATCAGGGCTACGCAACCACGCACGCGCATGCACCTTAAATAGCCAAGTGGCTCGCTGAGACGCGCCGCCGTTGGCTAGCTAAAAACACAAGTAAAATCATTGATTGGACAATATTAAACATGATGAACTACACATGAAGCCCAGGTCTATCCATTAACATAGATGGTACGTTTCCTAATAATTGGAAACAATTAAGGCAATATAACATAGGAACCAAACGGCACCAATAGGAACAGTGCCATCTAGTGGATGATTAAGGGAAGAAACCCTGGATATAGTGCATATAGAATAAATATATGCCAAAAATGACTAAAGATAAAGAATTAAATAAAAATATATATAACGATTGGCATATAAAATTAATAAAAAATATATATAACAATTGGCATATAGAATAATTGGGAGTTAACCAAACTAGTAAAAGTTTAGAAATTAAGGGAATATTGTGCAATTAATGTATATATACCCGAATGTGCTAAAATATATATAGGGGTATGAATCCCTGATGTATTGTGCAAAGGAAAATATGAATGGTTGCGGAATGGCAAAAACCAATGTATTAAAACCATTCACCAAAAAAAATTAACAAAGTCTGCCCCCTTCCTGTTGTCCGAGAAGGGACATCAACTATTATTAATAAAACAGTTGATGTCCCACTCTATGTTTAAACCACTGGGGGCATGAGAGCTGAGTTTATAGATCCAGTTCGTTTCAGATCTAGAAATGGTTCTTTTGCCATTACTGCCACGCCAGTGGGGAACATATTTTTCAATTCCTATAAAAATAGTGCCCTTAGGGTCCCTATTGTGCACAAGATCATAGTGTCTAGAGACACTGTGCTTCTCAAAACCTTGTTTTATGTTAGTGATGTGCTCTCCCAACCTAACATGCAACATCCTAATAGTTCGTCCCACATATTCCAACCCACAAGGGCACCTTAAAAGGTACACTACACACTTTGTGGTACATGTGATAAGCGACTTAATGGAATATGTGGCACCCGTGCCACTCGATGTAAACTCGGTCAATCTCCTATCTTGTAACGCTTTTACCCTGCAGACACTACACCTTCTGCAGGGAGAAAAACCTTTCAAGTCACCAAAAAAGGTTGGGCGTGTAGTGTGGTCTGGGACATTGGGTGCCAATATATGCCTGAAATTAGTGGCTCCCCTAAAGAGAACCCGAGGATTGTCAGACAATAAGGGTCCAAGGACACGGTCATTTTTAATGACCGGCCAATGTTTTTTAATAATTCTTTTAATGGCCCAATGCTGACTGGAATAAGTTGTAAGGAAGGCTAGTCCGAAGTCCTCTCTATTCTCGACTTGAGGGGGTTTCTCACCCAATAGGTCACTTCGGTCTCTATTACCCACCTCCACAATCAGGGATTCCAGTGTTGCATTGTCATAACCTTTATTTAGAAATCTGGATTTCAGAATTGAAGCCTCCCTATAAAATTGATTTAGGTCGGAACAATTTCGCCTTAGGCGTAAAAATTGGCCCTTAGGAACAGCCGATAACCAGGAACGGTGGTGGCAGGAGTCTAACAGAATAAAACTATTCCTGTCGGTTGTTTTAAAAAAAGTGGCAGTGGTAATCATACCATTAACAATAGTAATAGATAGGTCCAAAAAATGAATTTGGGTAGGGCTGGCCTCATAGGTAAGCACTATCCCCCTATCATTATCATTAAGGAGAGAAAGGTAAGTGGCCACAGACTCTAGATCGCCGTCCCATATAAACAGGACGTCGTCTATGAATCTTTTCCACATAATAAGCTGAGATGGTCTGTCGCGCAGCACCACATCTTCCTCCCACTTAGCCATGAAGAGGTTGGCCATGCTAGGAGCGAATTTGGCTCCCATGACCACTTCCTTTACTTGCAAGTAATGCACACCTCCATGCCAAAAATGATTATGCTCCATCGAGAAGTCCAGTAGCTCCATCACGAAATTGCATTGCGTGGTGGAGATACTGGAGTCTCGATAGAGAAAATGTCGCACCGCTTCATGCCCCAATCTGTGAGAGATTGACGTGTAAAGTGATGCGACATCCGCCGTCACTAAAGTGTAAGTAGCCTTCCACTCAATTCCACTCAGTAAATTGAGGACATGTTTAGTGTCCTTCAGAAAAGAGGGTGTACCCATCATCAGTGGTTGTAGGAAAAAATCAACATATTTCCCCACACGTGAAGTGATCGAGTCTATGCCACTGATGATGGGTCTGCCCGGGGGATTAATCAGGGTTTTGTGTATCTTTGGCAAAATATACATAACCGGCAGTCTAGGGGCTAGAGGGACCAGATGTTCCTTCTTTTTTTTACTAAGAATCCCCATATTGAATCCCTTGTCAATCAGATCATTCAACTCCCGTTTGTATCCAAGTGTTGGATCCGACGGCAGAGGGGAATAGGTATCTGTATCAGAAAGGATCCTTGACTGTTCATTGTTGTACGAGTCTTTGTCCAAAATGACAATAGCTCCGCCCTTGTCAGCGGGGTGTATGATAATGTCATTTCTATTGCACAACGTCTCTATTCCAACTTTGATATTGTGTTGAGGTTGCACTGATCTTATTCTTAAATTAGCCAAATCATTTAACACTAAATCTCTAAAAATAGTAATATTAGGTGCTGAATTAGCAGGAGGATTAAAGAGCGAGGCATTAGATAACCCAGAATGAACCAACCCAGAAGCTTCCCTATTAAGTTGCCTGGAGGGGTTGCTTAGAATATACCTTTTGATATTAAATTTACGCGTGTATTTCTGCACGTCTATAAACGTCTGAAAGCTATTTAGATTCCGGGGTGGAACAAATTTTAAACCTTTGTTAAGAGTGGATAGTTCTTCCTGTGAAAGTGCTTTAGTGCTCAAGTTAACAATACCATCAACATCTAAATTCTCCTCCTTTTTGGGGTGAAGTTTCCTCCCCCCTCTGCTCCCTCTCTTGCGTCGCCATTGCGCTTGTTTCGTCCCCTGCTGGCCAGCTGAAAATCTCAACTCTGCCGGTTTCCTCCTATGTGCTGACTTTGGGGGGCACTAGGGATGTTGTGATTTCCACTTGAACCAAATGCACTATCATTAGTTACATCTCGCAAAGGGGAAAATCTATTCCTAGTATTAAAATTATTCGCATGTTGGCCCTGTTCACCATTACTATCGCGATAATTATGCCCTGGTCTATGATCCTGCGGGTCGCAATAGTAGTGTCCACTACTGTGGCCTTGGTGAGTTCCACGACCACCCTGTTGTCTCCAGGGTGGAGGTGAATGGTGACTTGGTCGAGAGAAAGAATTCCTACTATTACCCCTACTTTGTAGATGATTGGGGTGTCATTGAGATCCCCTCCCTCTGGGGGGATAGGGGGAGGTATGATGCACATACGGTGCCTCAGACCTATTACCTCCCTGCATGTCATAAGTTGCAGGCATGGGTTGAGAATTGTGAGTGGTAGTAGTGGAAGGGGGATCAGTAGGGGTAGGGATCTGCCACTTGAAGACCAGATTGTCCCTATAGTCTTTGGCATCCCTATTATATTTCCTCCTTTTCTTTAATTTTTGCTCCATTTCTTCTTTCATAAGTATGGTTTTTAGGGCCTCTGATCTACGAGTGTAGTTCTGATCACCCTTAAAAGGAGTAAGCTTAGTTTTAATATTATTAATTTCTAAATCTAACATTGTTAGTCTACTCTTCTTTTTAGCTATCAGGAATTGTAAAAAACTAACTCCCGCCTCGTTAAAATATTTGAACCACTCTGCTAGTTCATTATCTTCTTTCTGGGGGTTGACCTCCCATCTTAGACTCCTCGGGACCATGTTTTCTTTAACATATTCCTCTAAATATGCTATGTCCCATCTTAAATGTACCTTGGTGATGGTGAGGTTTTTTAATCTAAGGAAACAACCTGACAGATCATCTCTGGGGTCATCTTTACCATCAAAGACTCCCGTGGTATCAGTAACTACCTGGGATCTGTATTCAAAAATATCAATTACAGAAACACCAGCTGCAAAAACTATATATCAAAAGCAGACAAAAAATAAAAAGAAAGAATTGCGCTAGGTGCAAAACCAATATATGAATAATAAAGTGAATGATAAAGAAGCCTGTGAAAGAAATCCTGCTGCTGAACACTATAACCCCGAGTGAGGGCACAGAACGTAAATATAAAAAGAAACAGTGCAGCGCTGGATGGATGTCCTACGTGTGAAATATGTGAATATGAAATATGTGAATCAATGCATAAATTATAAATAGCAGCGAATACCAACCACTAAAAATTAACATGATATAGAATACATCAGCCATAATAATAATACAAGTGAAAAATCACATTAGTAAAAAAAAGGTTCAAAGTGCAAATAACAGTAAAATCCCAAAATTAATGATGTTCAAGTGCAATAATGATAAAAGTTAAAAATCACATTACTAAAAAAGAGGTTAAGGTGAAAATCACAATAAAGTATCAAAATTAATAATGTTCAAGTGCAAGTTCCTGGATCTGTATTCCACCACAGGTGCTGCCCACCACCTAGCGTTGAAGTAATGGAGGCTTACCAGATAGCCTGCGACCGCCCTTATTCAGGGGGGTCAAACAGGCTCAGTGGAGTTGTATAGACTTCTGGAAGTGTCCCGCAGGGAGCTCCGTGGAAGTTCCTCAAACCTCCCTCCTGGGAGGTTAATCAACGACACCCAGGAACAATTCGAAAGGTGTGATCCCAGGAGTGTTCCTATATGTGACAATCGAGGATTCGCTTCCGATGGACTCCAGTAAGGGTAAGTATAGATGCCAAAAAATAGTAGTAGTGTAGAGGGACTAGATGGGTTTTTATTCAAATTAGACGATACAGAGTCACTGTAAAATTCCTGGCAGGGATAACAGAAAAAAACTCTCCACCGCCGTTTAAAATGAAATCGCGCATGCGCGATGCGTGCTGATGTTGTGACCCTATGGCCGAGTGTTTTTCGGCACAACTGACGTCATCAGGGGTATGCAACCACGCACGCGCATGCGCCTTAAATAGCCAAGCGGCTCGCTGAGACGCGCTGCCGTTGGCTAGCTAAAAACACAGATAAAATCATTGATTGGACAATATGAAACATGATAAACTACACATGACGCCCGGGTCTATCCATTAACATAGATGGTACGTTTCCTAATAATTGGAAACAATTAAGGCAATATAATATAGGAACCAAACGGCACCAATAGGAACAGTGCCATCTAGTGGATGATTAAGGGAAGAAACCCTGGATATAGTGCATATAGAATAAATATATGCCAAAAATGACTAAAGATAAAGAATTAAATAAAAATATATATAACAATTGGCATATAAAATAAATAAAAAATATATATAACAATTGGAATATAGAATAATTGGGAGTTAACCAAACTAGTAAAAGTTTAGAAATTAAGGGAATATTGTGCAATTAATGTATATATACCCGAATGTGCTAAAATATATATAGGGGTATGAATCCCTGATGTATTGTGCAAAGGAAAATATGAATGGTTGCGGAATGGCAAAAACCAATATATTAAAACCATTCACCAAAAAAAATGAACAAAGTCTGCCTTAATCGAGAAGGGACATCAACTATTATTAATAAAACAGTTGATGTCCCACTCTATGTTTAAACCACTGGGGGCATGAGAGCCGAGTTTATAGATCCAGTTCGTTTCGGATCCAGAAATGGTTCTTTTGCCATTACTGCCACGCCAGTGGGGAACATATTTTTCAATTCCTATAAAAATAGTGCCCTTAGGGTCCCTATTGTGCACAAGATCATAGTGTCTAGAGACACTGTGCTTCTCAAAACCTTGTTTTATGTTAGTGATGTGCTCTCCCAACCTCACATGCAACATCCTAATAGTTCGTCCCACATATTCCAACCCACAAGGGCACCTTAAAAGGTACACTACACACTTTGTGGTACATGTGATAAGCGACTTAATGGAATATGTGGCACCCGTGTCACGCGATGTAAACTCGGTCAATCTCCTATCTTGTAACGCATTTACCCTGCAGACACTACACCTTCTGCAGGGAGAAAAACCTTTTAAGTCACCAAAAAAGGTTGGGCATGTAGGTGGGTCTGGGACATTGGGTGCCAATATATGCCTGAAATTAGTGGCTCCCCTAAAGAGAACCCGAGGATTGTCAGACAATAAGGGTCCAAGGACACGGTCATTTTTAATGACCGGCCAATGTTTTTTAATAATTCTTTTAATGGCCCAATGCTGACTGGAATAAGTTGTAAGGAAGGCTAGTCCAAAGTCCTCTCTATTCTCGACTTGAGGGGGTTTCTCACCCAATAGGTCACTTCGGTCTCGGAGAGTTTTTTTCTGTTATCCCTGCCAGGAATTTTACAGTGACTCTGTATCGTCTAATTTTAATAAAAACCCATCTAGTCTCTCTACACTACTGGAGTTTTTCTCTTTTTTGGCATCTATACTTACCATTACTGGAGTCCATCGGAAGCGAATCCTCGATTGCAACATATAGGAAAACACTCCTGGGATCGCACCTTTCGAATTGTTCCTGGGTGTCGTTGATTAACCTCCCAGGAGGGAGGTTTGAGGAACTTCCACGGAGCTCCCTGCGGGACACTTCCAGAGGTCTATACATCTCCACTGAGCCTGTTTTGACCCCCCTGAATAAGAGCGGTCCCAGGCTATCTGGTAAGCCTCCATTACTTCAACACTAGGTGGTGGGCAGCACCTGTGGTGGAATACAGATCCAGGAACTTGCACTTGAACATTATTAATTTTGGGACTTTATTGTGATTTTCACCTTAACCTCCTTTTTAGTAATGTGATTTTTCACTTTTATCATTATTGCACTTGAACATCATTAATTTTGGGATTTTACTGTTATTTGCACTTTAATCCTTTTTTTACTAATGTGATTTTTCACTTTTATCATTATTATGGCTGATGTATTCTATATCAATTAATTTTTAGTGGTTGGTATTCGCTGCTATTTATAATTTATGCATTGATTAACATATTTCATATTCACATATTTCACATGTAGGACATCCATCCAGCGCTGCACTGTTTCTTTTTATATTTACGTTTTGTGCCCTCATATCGGGGTTATAGTGTTCAGCAGCAGGATTTCTTTCACAGGCTTCTTTATCATTCACTTTATTATTCATATATTGGTTTTGCACCTAGCGCAATTTTTTCTTTTTATTTTTTGTCTGCTTTTGATATATAGTTTTTGCAGCTGGTGTTTCTGTAATGGATTTTTTTGAATACAGATCCCAGGTAGTTACTGATACCACGGGAGTCTTTGATGGTAAAGATGACCCCAGAGATGATCTGGCAGGTTGTTTCCTTAGATTTAAAAACCTCACCATCACCGAGGTACATTTAAGATGGGACATAGCATATTTAGAGGAATATGTTAAAGAAAACATGGTCCCGAGGAGTCTAAGATGGGAGGTCAATCCCCAGAAAGAAGATAATGAACTAGCAGAGTGGTTCAAATATTTTAACGAGGCGGGAGTTAGTTTTTTACAATTCCTGATAGCTAAAAAGAAGCGTAGACTAACAATGTTAGATTTAGAAATTAATAATATTAAAACTAAGCTTACTCCTTTTAAGGATGATCAGAACTACACTTGTAGATCAGAGGCCGTAAAAACCATACTTATAAAAGAAGAAATGGAGCAAAAATTAAAGAAAAGGAGGAAATATAATAGGGATGCCAAAGACTATAGGGACAATCTGGTCTTCAAGTGGCAGATCCCTACCCCTACTGATCCCCCTTCCACTACTACCACTCACAATTCTCAACCCATGCCTGCAACTTATGACATGCAGGGAGGTAATAGGTCTGAGGCACCGTATGTGCATCATACCTCCCCCTATCCCCCCAGAGGGAGGGGATCTCAACGACACCTCAATCATCTACAAAGTAGGGGTAATAGTAGGAATTCTTTCTCTCGGCCAAGTCACCATTCACCTCCACCCTGGAGACAACAGGGTGGTCGTGGAACTCACCAAGGCCACAGTAGTGGACACTACTATCGCGACCCGCAGGATCATAGACCAGGGCATAATTATAGTGATAGTAATGGTGAACAGGGCCAACATGCGAATAATTTTAATACTAGGAATAGATTTTCCCCTTTGCGAGATGTAACTAATGATAGTGCATTTGGTTCAAGTGGAAATCACAACATCCCTAGTGCCCCCCAAAGTCAGCACATAGGAGGAAACCGGCAGAGTCGGGATTTTCAGCTGGCCAGCAGGGGACGAAACAAGCGAAATGGCGACGCAAGAGAGGGAGCAGAGGGGGGAGGAAACTTCACCCCAAAAAGGAGGAGAATTTAGATGTTGATGGTATTGTTAACTTGAGCACTAAAGCACTTTCAAAGGAAGAACTATCCACTCTTAACAAAGGTTTAACATTTGTTCCACCCCGGAATCTAAATAGATTTCAGACGTTTATAGACGTGCAGAAATACACGCATAAACGTAATATCAGAAGGTATATTCTAAGCAACCCCTCCAGGCAACTTAATAGGGAAGCTTCTGTGGTGGTTCATTCTGGGTTATCTAATGCCTCGCTCTTTAATCCTCCTGCTAATTCAGCACCTGATATTACTATTTTTAGAGATTTAGTGTTAAATGAGTTGGCTAATTTAAGAATAAGATCAGTGCAACCTCAACACAATATCAAAGTTGGAATAGAGACGTTGTGCAATAGAAATGACATTATCATACGCCCCGCTGACAAGGGCGGAGCTATTGTCATTTTGGACAAAGACTCGTACAACAATGAAATGTCAAGGATCCTTTCTGATACAGATACCTATTCCCCTCTGCCGTCGGATCCAACACTTGGATACAAATGGGAGTTGAATGATCTGATTGACAAGGGATTCAATATGGGGATTCTTAGTAAAAAAGAGAAGGAACATCTGGTCCCTCTAGCCCCTAAACTGCCGGTTATGTATATTTTGACAAAAATACACAAAACCCTGATTAATCCCCCAGGCAGACCCATCATCATGGCATAGACTCGATCACTTCACGTGTGGGGAAATATGTTGATTTTTTCCTACAACCACTGATGATGGGTACACCCTCTTTTCTGAAAGACACTAAACATGTCCTCAATTTACTGAGTGGAATTGAGTGGAAGGCTACTTACACTTTAGTAACGGTGGATGTTGCATCACTTTACACGTCAATCTCTCACAGATTGGGGCATGAAGCAGTGCGACATTTTCTCTATCGAGACTCCAGTATCTCCACCACGCAATGCAATTTCGTGATGGAGCTACTGGACTTCTCAATGGAGCATAATCATTTTTGGCATGGAGGTGTGCATTACTTGCAAGTAAAGGGAGTGGCCATGGGAGCCAAATTCGCTCCTAGCATGGCCAACCTCTTCATGGCTAAGTGGGAGGAAGATGTGGTGCTGCGCGACAGACCATCTCAGCTTATTATGTGGAGAAGATTCATAGACGACATCCTGTTTATATGGGATGGCGATCTAGAGTCTGTGGCCACTTACCTTTCTCTCCTTAATGATAATGATAGGGGGATAGTGCTTACCTATGAGGCCAGCCCTACCCAAATTCATTTTTTGGACCTATCTATTACTATTGTTATAGGTATGATTACCACTGCCACTTTTTTTAAAACAACCTACAGGAATAGTTTTATTCCGTTAGACTCCTGCCACCACCGTTCCTGGTTATCGGCCTTTCCTAAGGGCCAGTTTTTACGCCTAAGGCGAAACTGATCCGACCTAAATCAGTTTTATAGGGAGGCTTCAATTCTGAAATCCAGATTTTTAAATAAAGGTTATGACAATGCAACACTGGAATCCCTGATTGTGGAGGTGGGTAATAGAGACCGAAGTGACCTATTGAGAGGAGAGGACTTCGGACTAGCCTTCCTTACAACTTATTCCGTCAGCATTGGGCCATTAAAAGAATTATTAAAAAACATTGGCCGGTCATTAAAAATGACCATGTCCTTGGACCCTTATTGTCTGACAATCCTCGGGTTCTCTTTAGGGGAGCCACTAATTTCAGGCATATATTGGCACCCAATGTCCCAGACCCACCTACACGGCCAACCTTTCTTGGTGACTTAAAAGGTTTTTCTCCCTGCAGAAGGTGTAGTGTCTGCAGGCTAAATGCATTACAGGATAGGAGATTGACCGAGTTTACACCGAGTGGCACGGGTGCCACATATTCCATTAAGTCGCTTATCACATGTACCACAAAGTGTGTAGTGTACCTTTTAAGGTGCCCTTGTGGGTTGGAATATGTGGGACGAACTATTAGGATGTTGCATGTTAGGTTGGGAGAGCACATCACTAACATAAAACAAGGTTTTGAGAAACACAGTGTCTCTAGACACTATGATCTTGTGCACAATAGGGACCTAAGGGCACTATTTTTATAGGAATTGAAAAGTGGGACATCAACTGTTTTATTAATAATAGTTGATGTCCCTTCTCGATTAAGGCAGACTTTGTTCATTTTTTTTGGTGAATGGTTTTAATATATTGGTTTTTGCCATTCCGCAACCATTCATATTTTCCTTTGCACAATACATCAGGGATTCATACCCCTATATATATTTTAGCACATTCGGGTATATATACATTAATTGCACAATATTCCCTTAATTTCTAAACTTTTACTAGTTTGGTTAACTCCCAATTATTCTATATTCCAATTGTTATATATATTTTTTATTTATTTTATATGCCAATTGTTATATATATTTTTATTTAATTCTTTATCTTTAGTCATTTTTGGCATATATTTATTCTATATGCACTATATCCAGGTTTTCTTCCCTTAATCATCCACTAGATGGCACTGTTCCTATTGGTGCCGTTTGGTTCCTATGTTATATTGCCTTAATTGTTTCCAATTATTAGGAAACGTACCATCTATGTTAATAGATAGACCCAGGCTTCATGTGTAGTTCATCATGTTTAATATTGTCCAATCAATGATTTTACTTGTGTTTTTAGCTAGCCAACGGCGGCGCGTCTCAGCAAGCCGCTTGGCTATTTAAGGCGCATGCGCGTGCGTGGTTGTGTAGCCCTGATGACGTCAGGTGTGACGAAACGGCCGTAGGGTCACAACGTCAGCACGCATTGCACACGCGTGATTTCATTTTAAACGGCGGTGGAGAGTTTTTTTCTGTTATCCTTGCCAGGAATTTTACAGTGACTCTGTATCATCTAGTTTTAATAAAAACCCATCTAGTCTCTCTACACTACTGGAGTTTTTCTCTTTTTTGGCATCTATACTTACCCTTACTGGAGTCCATCGGAAGCGAATCCTCGATTGCCACATATAGGAACACTCCTGGGATCGCACCTTTCGAATTGTTTCTGGGTGTCGTTGATTAACCTCCCAGGGGGGAGGTCTGAGGAACTTCCATGGAGCTCCGGGCGGGGCACTTCTAGAGGTCTATACATCTCCACTGAGCCTGTTTTGACCCCCCTGAATAAGGGCAGTCGCAGGCTTTCTGGTAAGCCTTCATTACTTCAACACTAGGTGGTGGGCAGCACCTGTGGTGCAATACAGATCCAGGAACTTGCACTTGAACATTATTAATTTTGGGACTTTATTGTGATTTTCACCTTAACCTCTTTTTTAATAATGTGATTTTTCACTTTTATCATTATTGCACTTGAACATCATTAATTTTGGGATTTTACTGTTATTTGCACTTTAATCCTTTTTTTACTAATGTGATTTTTCACTTTTATCATTATTATGGCTGATGTATTCTATATCAGTTAATTTTTAGTGGTTGGTATTCGCTGCACATATTTCATATTCACATATTTCACACGTAGGACATCCATCCAGCGCTGCACTGTTTCTTTTTATATTTGTTTGCACATACAGTATATATGATATTGTGGTTTAAGTATTTTTATTGTTTCACATTTTTGTACATATTTATTAAATTTTCATTCACATTAAGTGTATTGTTGCCACTGCCAATGTCGTTTGACATTCATTTGTTTGCAGATATATATGATATTATGGTTTGAGTATTTTAATTGAGCCACATTTTTGTACATTTTTATTTAATGTCTATTTACAATCAGTGTATTGTGGTCACTATTCATTTATTTATTTATATGACATTTGAAGGAAGCGCACTTGTGTGTATATAAGGTTTTGCTTTACGGTTGTATATTCCAACTCTATGCAGCTTCCAGGGGTTCACTCAGCACAAAAATGCTTTTATGGTTAAATTATTTATTTATGATGACACGTTATGTCAGACACTTCCTCACGTTCCCAATGGTTCTCATACAGAAGGATGCTCTGGTAGTATGGAGTTTGCACCGAACCCTAAACCTCCTCCCCTACTCTCAGCCTTTTTTTGCTTTCAGGAGTAAGCCCTGCTGTACAAGGTTTGCAAAAGGATTATACAGGTATTTGAATAAAAAAAAAACAGCAACATTTCAATTATGCATTATTTTGTGTCTTTTATATCTGCCTAGAGTTCAGCTTTAATTTAACAGTGAAAACCCTAGAAGAGTCATTGAAACACAAAACTTGATTATATATATTCCAAAACTTGTATTTACATATTATTTTTTAAAGGCAGTATTGAGATTTGCCTGGATTTATCCATCTTTTATCAGAAGATTCCCTGAAAAAAAAAAAAAAAGACAAAAGTTGAGCATGTAAGTTTACCATATTTCCACTAGAGGGCAGTATAGTACATGCAGCTTTATCTAACATGAACTTCAGCATTCATTTTTAGAGGTTACAACCCCTGGCAAAAAATATGGAATCACCAGTCCCTAAGGATGTTCCTTCAGTTGTTTATTGTTGTAGAAAAAAAGCAGATCACAGACATGGCCAAAAACTAAAGGCATTTCAAATGGCAACTTTCTGGCTTTAAGAAACACTAAAAGAAATCAAGAAAAATAATTGTGGTGGCCAGTAACAGTTAGATTTATAGAACAAGCACAGGGAATAAATTATGGAATCACTCAACGCTGAGGAAAAAAATATGGAACCATGAAAAACAAACAAACAAAATAACACTCCAACACATCACTAGTACTTTGTTGCACCACCTCTGGCTTTTATAACTGCTTGCAGTCTCTGAGGCATTGACTTAATGAGTGATAAACAGTACTCTTCATCAATCTGGCTCCAGCCTTCTCTGATTGCTGTTGCTAAATCATCTTTGCAGGTTGGAGCCTTGTCATGGACCATTTTCTTTAACTTCCACCACAGATTTTCAATTGGATTGAGATCCAGACTGTTTGCAGGCCATGACATTGACCTTATGTGTCTTTCTTTAAGGATTTTTTTCACAGTTTTTGCTCTATGGCAAGATGCATTATCATCTTGATAAATGATTTCATCATCCCCAAACCTCTTTCAATAGATGGGATAAGAAAAGTGTGCAAAATTTCAATGTAAACCTGTGCATTTATTGAAGATTTAATGACAGCCATCTCCCCGGTGCCTTTACCTGACATGCAGCCCCATATCATAATTGACTGTGGAAATTTGCATGTTTTCTTCAGACAGTCGTTTGCATAAATCTCATTGGAACGACACCAAACAAAAGTTCCAGCATCATCAACTTGCCCAATGCAGATTTGAGATTCATCACTGAATATGACTTTCATCCAATCATCCACAGTCCATGATTGCCTTTCCTTAGCCCATTGTAACCTTGTTTTTTGTGTTTAGGTGTTAGAGATGGCTTTCTTTTAGCTTTTCTGTATGTAAATCCCATTTCCTTTAGGCGGTTTCTTACAGTTCAGTCACAGATGTTGACTCCAGTTTCCTCCCATTTGTTCCTCATTTGTTTTGTTGTACATTTTCTGTTTTCAAGGTATATTGCTTTAAGTTTTCTGTCTTGATGCTTTGATGTCTTCCTTGGTCTACCAGTATGCTTGCCTTTAACCACCTTCCCATGTTGTTTGTATTTGGTCCATGTTTTAGACACAGCCGACTGTGAACAACCAACATCTTGTGAAACACTGCGTGATGATTTACCCTCTTTACCTACATACTAACAAGCAGATTTAATCTGATGCAGGTGTTAGTGTTTGTAATGAAAATTTACAGGGTGATCCCATAATTTTTTCCTCAGAATTGAGTGATTCCATAATTTATTCCCTGTGCTTGTTCTATAAATCTAACTGTTACTGGCCACCACAATTATTTTTCTTGATTTCTTTTAGTGTTTCTTAAAGCCAGAAAGTTGCCATTTGAAATGCCTTTAGTTTTTGGCCATGTCTGTGATCTGCTTTTTTTCTACAACAATAAACAACTGAAGGAACATCATCAGGGACTGGTGATTCCATCATTTTTGCCAGGCGTTGTAGATGGATGAAAGTGCACACCAAGACACATGCAGAGAAGTGTGTTTTAGTACCATATTCATTACACATGATACAGTATGTCTTATATTTATGGTCTGTGCAAAGATTGGTTTAATCCCTAAAATAGCTACAGCCAGTTGAAAGGACAAAATACCACCGGTCGGGATGTGGTTATGCAATCACAAAAGTATTTCTCACTTTTTTTTCTCTATTGGCTGATTTTGTTTAAATCTTATTGTAAGGCTATGGCTACCTAGGCAATTTTTAGGGTTTGACCCCCGCAGCCTGCAGACGGGAATAAACAGTTGTAACCAGTTTTCTAATGTCCGGATAAGACATTAGTGCCTCCAGAGGTGATTCAGTGAGCTGACGGGATGGCGTAATAAGAGGTACCTGAAATAAAATTTGTTTGTTACACCACACCTTGCCTTCAGGTCTTCAAACGAGAGAAATGCATCATTTAAGTAAATCTGAGAGATATGGGTGATACTGAGTCCTGTCCACCACTGAGAGTCTGGGTGGTCCATAAGCTCAAGGAAATTAGGATTATGCCATAAAGGAGCCTTGGGGGACACCCCTCCTGGTTTTGTGATTACTTTATTACCCTCGTGCCAGGCTAGCCAACCCACTTCAATCGGTGAACCCCTAGAGCAGCGTTTAGGCACGGACCTATGTAGTGTATCAATAAGCGAGGTCCTGGGGCCATTAATGGCAGTCAACAGAGCAGTGGAGCAGGAAGAGGAGGCCTCAAGAAACCATTCATAAACATAAGCAAGCTGTGATGCTATAAAATAGTGACGCAAATTAGGGCACGCTAACCCTCCATCCAGCTTTGCAGCCTGAAGTAAGGCCCTCGCATATTCTCGAACCCTGCCAAAGAAAGGAGGACACGAGTGAGTTAATTTTAGTAAAAAGTTCTTTAAATAAAAAGATTCGGGAAGCCCAAAAAACGTAAAGAAATTAGGGTAAGAATATCATTTTAAAAATATTTACGCGTCCAATTAAATTTAGTGGTAATGAGGCCCAGGAGCGTAGCCTGGCCTCCATATGAGATATAATCGGGGTAATATTGAGGGTCTGGAGACTTGATAGGTTATTGTTAATATATATTCCTAGGTATTTGAATGTGTGACATATGGTCAACTTAGATCGGGCTAGGTAAGCATAATCCCTTTCGGGGCCTATAGGGAATGCAACAGACTTTTCCCAGCCAACACTCAGTCCTGAGGCCCTCCCAAACTCCTCCACTACCTCCATTAAAGAGATAAAGGACTGCTCTGAGCCATCCAAATAGATCAAAGCATCATCCGCATATAGAGAAATCCTCTCCGACAACTCGCCATAGCAGATGCCTCCCACTGTCACCGTCTGCCGCACTGCCAGAGCAAGTGGCTCAATAGCTAGTGCGAACAGAAGTGGCGAAAGCGGGCAGCCCTGCCTGGTACCCCTCTGCAAATTAAATATGTCCGACACATCTTTATTGGTACTTATCCTTGCCTTGGGGTTGGTATAGAGCAACCTGACCCACGCAATAAACTGGACACTAAAACCCATATGATGCATAGTTTCCCAAAGGAATGGCCAGCTTACAGTATCAAATGCTTTCATCACATCTAGTGATAGCACCAGACCACTCCTCTTGTCAGTGGCATCCCTGTGAATATGTAAATAAAGGCGATGAATGTTGTCATATGTACTCTTCCCAGGCATGAACCCTGTCTGATCCCTGTGGACAAGATTATTATTATTATTATTATTATTCAGGATTTATATAGCGCCAACAGTTTACGCAGCGCTTTACAATATAAAAAGGGAGACAATACAGTTATAATACAATACAATACAATACAATAGGATTAAGAGGGCCCTGCTCAGAAGAGCTTACAATCTAATAGGGTGGGGCAGGTGGTACAAAAGGTTGTAACTGTGGGGAATGAGCTGGTGGAAGTGGTAGGAGATTAGTTGGAGACGTGATAGGCTTTCCTGAAGAGATGAGTTTTCAGGGATTGCCTGAAGGTAGCAAGAGTAGGGGATAGCCGGATAGATGGAGGTAGCGAGTTCCAGAGGATGGGAGAGGCTCTGTAGAAATCCTGGAGACGAGCATGGGAGGAGGAGATGAGAGAGCTTGAAAGCAGGAGGTCTTGAGAAGAGCGGAGAGGTCGATTTGGGTGATATTTGGAGACAAGATTAGTGATGTAGCTTGGGGCAGAGTTGTGAATGGCTTTGTATGTTGTGGTTAAAATTTTGAATTTAATTCGCTGGGTGATTGGGAGCCAGTGTAGGGATTGAAGTAGAGGGTTGGCAGACACTGAGCGGTTGGTAAGGTGGATAAGTCTGGCAGCAGCATTCATGATAGACTGAAGAGGGGATAGCCTATGGAGCGGTAGGCTAATGAGAAGGGAGTTGCAATAGTCAAGGCGAGAGATAACAAGGGAGTGAATGAGGAGCTTGGTGGTTTCATTTGTTAAAAAAGGGCGAATTTTAGAGATGTTACGGAGGTGAATTCTACAAACTTTTGACAGCGATTGGATTTGAGGCTGAAATGACAAGTCAGAATCTAGGATTACACCTAGTACCCTGGCGTGAGGGGAGGGACTGATGGTTGCATTGTTGATTTTGATGGAAAAGTCATGGAGGGGGGCACGGGCGGGGGGGAATATTAATAGCTCAGTTTTAGAGAGATTTAGTTTAAGGAAGTGGTGCGACATCCATGCTGATATGTCAGTTAGTAAGTTAGTAATGCGAGAGGAGACTGAAGGAGTGAGGTGAGGAGTAGACAGATAGACTTGGGTGTCATCAGCGTATAAGTGGTATTGGAAGCCATGGGCAGTTATTAGGTGACCAAGGGAGGAGGTGTAGATAGAGAAGAGAAGGGGTCCAAGAACCGAGCCTTGGGGGACCCCCACAGAAAGGGGCAATGGAGAGGAGGAGACAGAGTTGTAGGTGACACTGAAGGAGCGCTGTGATAAATAGCCAGAGAACCAGGATAGAGCAGAATCTCAGAGGCCAAGGGAATGTAGTTTATTGAGAAGGAGCGGGTGGTCAACAGTATCAAAGGCCGCAGAGAGGTCAAGTAGTAGGAGTATGGAGTACTGGCTGTTGGTTTTAGCAGTTAGTAAATCGTTAGTGAGTTTTAGTAAGGTAGTTTCCGTGGAGTGCTGCGAGCGAAAGCCAGACTGTAAGGGGTCAAGAAGGTTATTTTCATTGAGGTAGGAGCTAAGACGGTTGTAGACTAAGCGTTCTAGAAGTTTAGAGGTGAATGGGAGTAGTGAGATGGGTCTTAAGTTGTTCAGGTCAGTAGGGTCCAGTGAGGGCTTTTTAAGAATGGGAGTGATCTGTGCATGTTTTAGAGGAGAGGGGAAAATGCCACTAGAAAGGGAGAGATTGAAGATGTGGGTGAGGGAGCATAGGATAGAAGAAGAGGGTGACCGTAGTAGTTGTGAGGGAACAGGATCCAAGGGACAATTGGTTAGGTGGGCATCCGAGAAAATTTTTGTAACCTCTTCCGTAGTAGCCAATTTAAAAGAGGAGAGGGTTGAATGTGCTGCTGGTCAGGGTATGATGGGTGGGGAAGACATACGCACAGTGGAGATGTCCTCACGAATTGCATCGATCTTGTCTTTGAAGTGATTGGCAATCTCTTGGGCAGTGAGTGAGTTAGTGGGTAGAGGGGGTGGTGGACGAAGCAGAGAGTTAAAGGTTGAGAAGAGCCGACGGGGACTGGATGACAAGGAATTAATAAGAGAGACAAAGTAGGCTTGTTTGGCAGCATGGAGACAAGATGGAGAATAACCTTTTGTAATCTTAGAGCTAAAACCTTCGCTAGTATTTTAACATCACTATTTAGTAATGAGATCGGACTGTATGACCCACACAATAGTTTGTCTTTGTCAGGTTTGGGTAGCACTACAATAAGAGCTTCTGTCATGGAGGGAGGAAGTTCGCCCTCCACCATTGCCCGATTGCAAAGAGGCAGTAGTTTCTGCGCCAATTCATCAGCATATGTTTTGTACCATTCTGCTGGCAAACCATCCAACCCAGGAGTTTTATTGGGGGGTAGAGAGCAAATAGCGTCAGTAATCTCATCAATTGTCAGAGGAGTGTCTAGAATGGAGACGTGGGAGTCCTCCAATACAGGAAGCTGAAGGGAGTCAAAGAACCCCAGTGTTTACACTTCGTCCGGGGAAGGGGGGCTGCGTATACATTTTGGTAGAAGGACTTAAACGTCAGATTTATGATTGATGGATCCGATGTAATAGTGCCATCCGGTAATTGAATCTGTGGTATAGTCCTATCCATATATTCAGTGCGAGAGAGAAAAGCTAACATTTTACTATTTTTTCCACTATACTCATGTAGCCTGGCAGACAAGTATAGCTGCTGAGTCCGCGTTGCGTCCACCCTGTGGAGATCCAGGACCCTGTGCGCCCCCACCAGAACTCCATGAGAGTCCGGGGTGGGGAGCGCAGAGTATTGGGCCCTAGCGGCCTCCAGAGAGGACTCCAAGGCCAGAAGAGCAGCTCTGGAGGACCTCCTATGTTTAGCAATGTTAGAGATGTATGAGCCCCGTACAGACACCTTGAAGGCATCCCATGTGGGGCCGAAAGAGGCCGATCCAGCATTGTCCCCCCAATATAGGGACATATCACGCCGGACCGGCTCCTCAAATTCTGTAGTGGATATCCAAAGGGGACTAAGCCTCCACAATCGAAAGGAGGGTCTGTGGCCAAGCAGTAATTCAACACACAGGGCGGAGTGGTCAGAAGTCGTCTGAGATATGTAATACACTGTCTGGATATATGAGGTCAGGTCAGAAGTCCCGAGGGCGTAGTCCAGCCTGGAAAGAGTACGGTAAGATCGGGATTGACAAGAGTATTCCCTGGCCAAAGGGTTTTGTTGTCGCCATAGGTCAATGTATCCAAAGGAGGCACACCACTGACAAAACAGCCTAGATTCGTACTGGATGGGTTTCAGTCTATCCAAGATAGGGTCTATTACAGAATTAAAATCCCCCACAATAAGGGTGGCTAATTTGGGGAAATCAGATAACCTCGTACATAGGTCAGTAAAGAGTGCAGCTGTGATGGGGGGGAGCATACACAACCACCAACGGGGTAACGGGGTGGTGTGTATTTTGCATTGAAGAAAAATGTACCGCCCGTTAGGGTCTAAAATCACTCTGTCACATGAAAAGGGGAGGCCCTTCCTTATGAGGATGGACACCCCCCTGGCATAATTAGAAAATGTGGAATGATATCCATGCATAACCCAGTGTTTCTTTAAGGCAAGCACTTTTGACCCCATAAGGTGTGTCTCCTGCAGGCGTGGAGTAACTTTACTATATCCTCGGGGGAACTTTGCAGTGCCATTTCCACATTTGATCATTTATTCATCAGCCCATTTGCAAATAGAGCTTTAAGTGGAGGGAGCAGCATTTGTTATAGCCATCTTCCATAGCGCAGACTCATTTTACGTCATGAAGAGTACAGATTAACTGCCTTGGCTTAAAGGGTCCTACTTCTGTATTGACTGTTGCTAGCAGAGATGACTGAAATCGTTTCTATCACCTATTGGGTATCCTTTGCCCTAACCCTCTCTCTATGAGTTCATTAAACTCTTGAAAAGTTTAAAGTGACTGGCACCCAATGTCTTCGACCCCACAAAGTCATGAAATCTGTCCAGAGGTTTGAAATGCTAGCCCACCAAGCCAATTGTAGATCCCTAATTGCTGTCCATATGTGGGGCTAAATGTAGTTTAGATTACATGGATAATTATGATGACCAGTTATGGGTTTCACTAAGCACTTCCCTGTATTTATAATTCTGCTATTTACATCGGTGAACAAACCATCCACAACTACAAGGAGCAAGAATTTCCCCCACAAGGTAATGAGGCAATTCTACCTACATTGACTGGTCACCATGAGGTTAAAGCGGGGTTCCACCCAAATTTTGAACAATATCTGTATGTATTCTCTTCCTTGCCTAGATGCTGACATGCCGTTTAAAAAAATTTAAATCGCCGTAATTACCTTTTATTTTTCTATTCTTCTTTGCACTTCCTGGTTCTCCTCCCGTGGGAGTAGGCGTGTTTCTAGCCTCTCCCAGACTCCTGGGAGCTAGTCTCAGGCTTCCCAGGATGCCACTGAGCATGTGCGGGAATGAGCGGTGAATGCTGGGAGCACAGCATTCACCACATCCAGGAAATAAATGCTTCAAATGCCCACAATGAAGATGGAAACCGCCTGCAGTGAATAATATAAGTTATTCTTTCCGACGAAATCTGACACAGGCGGACATATTACACACAATATGTGAGTATGTAATGCTGAGAAGAAAAGTTTGTGAATGAACTAAAAAAAAAAAAAAACGATAGATAGGTGGACCCCCGCTTTAAAGGGGTATTAAACCCAGAAACAAAAACCTAATCTACTGAAGCTGTAACATGGGGGACCATTAGCTCTCCTGGTAGATGAATTTGTCTGTGATTCAAGGCAGTCAGGAACTATATTTTAGGGCATGGTAGCCCATTTTAATTAAAAAGGAAAAAAAAAAAGTCTAACATAAAGGTTTCCCATGCAGGGGTTCTTCTCCAGTAAATCCACAAACAGAAAAATGCTAGCCCACCTGGCTCTCTTTAGCAGTACCTCTGCTCTTTATGCTGATCACCCAGACCACAGGATTCTTTAATGTGGACGGCTTTACTTTAGCGCCCACCGCTCCGTTCCGGCCTTAGTCCTCAGGCCGTTTACTGCCTCTTGCAGTCACACGCGTTCTGGCTGCTTCCTGCAGCCCCTCTGACTCCTGGAGACTTCCTGTCTCTCTTGGGGTGGAGCAGTCTCCAACTGGGAGCCATGAGGTATTCCCATACCTTAATTATAAAGAAGTGTGCTCACCTGAGCACACACCCCGCTGGTCCTCCACAAAACCTGGACACAAGGTTGGAGATCCCGTCCCACCCAAGACACTATGGAATCTCCAAACTAAAAAGACCCATGCCTGAATACCAAAACCTGGAGAAAGCTGTGAAAGAAGTTTTCTCCAGTCCACATCTCTGCAGTCTTGCACCAAGCCAATGTGCACACCCTGTCCCCCCCAAACTACCAATTTTACAGTGACAGCATCTCCTACTGTCACACAGCTTACCAATTCTTAGGTGTGGTGGCTGCATTAGTTTTCTTTACTTAGGCTTTTATTCATTTATTTTTTGCCTGGACATCTGGTAAGTAAGTCCGGCACCCTCTAGTGTGCTAGTGTATATAGCTGTAGCAGCCCTTAAAAATTCCGCTTGCCTGCTCGCATTTTGCATATGGATTTTGAGGGCTGGCAAGCTATTGGCTGCCTGGGAGTGGGGGGCGAGCACTGCCGGCAGCCTGGGTTGAATGGGAGTCCTTCCTCCCATTCAACCCATTCCTTGAATGGGAGTCCAGCGATCGCGGAGGGGAAGAGAAAGGAGAGTCGCCCAGATGATCAGAGCGCAGGGAACACAGTGATAACAGCTTTCATTTCAATTGCTGTGTTCCTGCCGCTCAAAGTCACATATAGCCCCTCCTCCTGGTCCCAGGACTTGGATAGACAGATCAGCCATCCAATCCTGGGACAGGCGATCTGTCGATCAAAGTTCCCTGGCCAGGGAGCGGGGTTATATGTGACGTTGAGCGGCAGGAACACAGCAATTGAAATGAAAGCTGTTATCGCTATGTTCCATCATCCGGGTGGCTCTCCTATTCCTCTCCTCTCCTGCACAGGTAGGCTTTGTGGACACAGGCTGCATGAGGCTGCATGGTGGGCACAGGCTGCATGAGGCTGCATGGTGGGCAGAGGCTGCATTGGTGGACATAGGCTGCATGGTGGGCAGAGGCTGCATGGTGGACACAGGCTGCATGGTGGGCAGAGGCTGCATGGTGGGCAGAGGCTGCATGGTGGACACTGCATAAACCATTTAAGTGTCATTTTATGAGGGCGTGTTTAGGGGCAGAATTAGGGGTGGGGCAGGGTCTGAGTTGGGTGGGGCAACTGGTGGTGAATAACCCTTGAGGCCTGGCTAATAGCTCAGGACTTTACATTTTGAGCCCTGGTTGTAGTGTAGGAAAACTTGGCCTGGCTGAGAGCCGGGCTTGGGTTGAATCTGGGTCAGGGCTGTGTGACTCAGGGAGGCTGGATGACTCAGGAAGCAGCATCTCTGGTGACTCCCCCTGCTTTCTGGAACCGTGGAGAAACTTCCAGAAGTAGAGGGTGGAGTCTAGGAGGAGCTGCTTGGAGTATTGATGAGGGCCCCAGCCAATCCCCAGCAAATTGGGCTGGCAGGGGACAGGCCACCTCATAAATACTCATGAGTCATGCCAGCAGGGCATCCGAGTAGAAGATGGAGAAGGAGTGCGGAGGAGGCTGTCGGTGGCCATTGAGGGTGTCCCCTAGTCTGGGGGATAACCTCTGGCCTGGGGCTCGGGGTGCTGGCGGGATCCTCTACAACACACCGAGGAATCCTGTCCTGGATGCACAGGAGCAGGTGTGAGAACAGCGGGAGCAGGTCATCATGTCCGGGAGATCTCCTAAGAAGTCAGCCAGGTGGGCTGGTGAATGATCAGTCTGGAAGGACTTAGTTGTCAGTCTGGAGAGGACTGTGGAGAAGTTAGCCAGGAGGGCTAGTGAAAAGGGCAGCTACAGTCAGGTGGGCTGGCAGTGCCTGAAGAGATGGTGCTGGGATCAGTAGCCACAGGGATGTAAGCTGGACACTGAATTTGCTTCACACTTAAAGGGGCCTTGGGTTACTGCCTGTAATGGGCTATTGCTTTTAAAATATGACTGAGTGCTGTGTCAGATTCACTAAACAGTATGCCAGCTGGAGTTCTGCAAGCAAATGTGCTGGAGGAAGTGAGGAGTGTACATAGAAGAAGTTGTCCTTGAAGTTGTTTGAAGTCAAGTGGGCATCCCATAATTCCCAATCCCTATCCAAGTTCTAATCTCCCAATAAATAACAAAAACAAAGCATGGACTGTTCTCTGACTTGGAGTGACTGTGATTCGGTGTGCCTGGCTGTGCAGGGTGGGGGGATCGCATTCTACTTGCGGCTCCTTAGGGGGTGCGCTACATAAATCTGTTATTTTTTTATCTTCCTTTAACCACTTCAGCCCCAGAAGGTTTTACCCCCTTAATGACCAGGCCATTTTTTACGCTACTGCACTGCGTCGCTTTAACTGACAATTGCGCGGTCATGCGACGCTGTACCCAAACAAAATTTTTGTACCACAAATCTTTTGGTGGTATTTGATCACCTCTGCGGTTTTTATTTTTTGCACTATAAACACAAAAAAAACGACAATTAAAAAAAAGAAAATATTTTTTACTTTCTGCTATAATACATATCCAAAATATATATACATATATCAGGGCATTTTTTCTCAAACAATAGGTGCTGGAACTCAACCACGACCCCCCAAAACTCCTCCACCCACAAACACCCTCCAAATCACATCAAATAGTGGGTGTGGTCAGTCAAATTTCCTGAACAGTAGGAGGGTCTTAAAGGGGCATTAAATACCAGGATTGCATTACATAGAGAGTGCAGAGCTGTCACTTGTAAACACAGAAACCGGACTTCTGTGTTTACACGTGATTGTGGTGAGCAGGCACCAAAGGGTCTGAGTCAGAGGTGGTGGAACTGAGTTCCACCAAGTTCCCCCTGAAAAAAATATATAAACTTATTTTTTCCTCAGTTTAGGCCGATATGTATTCTTCTACATATTTTTGGTAAAAAAAAATCCCAATAAGCGTATATTGATTGTTTTGCACAAAAGTTATAGCGTCTATAAAACAGGGGATAGATTTATGGACTTTTATTTATTATTTATTGTTTTTACTGGTAATGGCGGTGATCTGCGATTTTTAGCGGGACTGCAACATTGCGGCGGACAAATCTGACCCCAAGTAACATTTTTTGGGGCCAGTGACATTATTACAGTTATCAGTGCTAAAAAAAATGCACTGATCAATGTATAAATGACACTGGCAGGGAAGGGGTTAACACTAGGGGCGATCAAAGGGTTAACTGTGTTCCCTAGGTGTGTTCTAAGTGTGTGGGGGATGGGCTCGAAGAACAGCAGATCTCCATGTTGTCTCCTGTCAGAATGGGGATCCGCCTAGTTTACATAGGCAGATCCCATTCTGCCTCTCTGTGGAGCGATCGTGGGTGGCAGGCGGTCATCAAGTCTGCGACAGACCCGCACGCATGCTTCCGCGGCGCGCTCACCGTATCTATTGCATTAAACGATGTACAGGTACGTTGTTTCGCCCAATAGAGCCGCCCTGCCATAGTATATGTGCAGTGGGCAGTCTTTAAGAGGTTAAAAGACCAAGCTGTCCTTGACCAAGCTGTCCAGCAAAAGTCACAGTTAGAGGACTGGAACAAACCATTTACCACTGACAGGGGAGCTTACAATGATCAGATTTTATTTATTTATGTAAAACTTTTATCCCAAAAAGAAAAAATATTGCTGTAAATGCTTAAAAAGTGTTAGCTGGAGTTTGGCTTTAATTTGTTAGCCAAGTATAAATCTGCTAGTCCATCTAAAACCACCTTTTTTGGATTGCCAATGCTTCTGTCCAAGAGTGGCTCCATTGCCCCTTCAGTGGAGTGTAGACACCAGTGGCGGCCGCTCATGCAGGGCGCAGGGGCACCGCCCCCCTAATCCCTGCGCCCGGCCACTAAACTACATGCAGGTTGCCAGACGCATGGATTCCAATTTTTTTTTTGTCCGAAGCACATGATTAGAGCCGGAAGCTTCAAAAAGGGTGGGCTCGGGGCGCAGAGCACTGTGCCCGAGCCCACCCACTGTGCCTAAAGTTGGCCCTGGATTATGTCTTATCCTTACAGTGAATTAATATGTGTTCCTGTTTCTCCTCCCGGCCAATCAGGAAGCCGGTATGAGACCCGATTGGCCAGAAGTCCTAAGACCCGATTGGCCGCGAGTCCTAAGTCCCGATTGGCCGGGAGGAGAAGCGACTGCCGGGACTTGGGAGGAGACGCAGGGGGGAAGCCACCAAAGCCGCAACCTGAAAGGGCTAAGTGCGGGGCTGGTGGGGGACCTGACGGATGATTGGCGAGCTATGTGGCGATCAAGCAACGGGGGGGGAGCAGGGAATTGATCAAGCGAGCGCAGGGGGGGGGGGTTGGTTGGCTGGCTGAGGGACCATGCCCCCCACAAGAAAATTTGCCACTGGTAGATACCCTAAAGACCCCATTCTCACAGGGGCAACACGACTTGCCGGTCGCCTCAGCGAGGCGACCTGCAAACAAATGGCCGGGCGACTTGCAAAACGACTTCTGCATAGAAGTCTATGCAAGTCGCCCCAAGTCGCCCCTGAAGTCGTACAGGAACCTTTTTCTAAGTCGGAGCGACTTGCGTCGCTCCCCTTAGAACGGCTCCATAGTACAGAACGGGAGGCGACTTGTCAGGCGACTAGGTCGCCTGACAAGTCGTCCCTGTGTGAATGGGGTCTAAGACAGGACGTGTTACTGGCCTAAAAATAGGAAACAAATGCAGAAACCACATTTAAGGATTCATAAGCTGCAATAAAATGTATTGTCTCTGGGTTTAATATGGCGTTAAACATGGAGACATAAATACTAATGATATTTAAATTCTAGGAGACCCTTCTATGACCACTATTAATTATATGTGTGCTTTAGCTCACCTTAAACAGGCCAGATCACTTTCATCTCAGCATATTGCCAATGTTAACACGTAGCAAACACTGGCCACTTGTGTCTATGGTCTGATACTGTTTATTTAGTCTGGACTGTATCTGCCAAATGTGTGTGATCTGCCGAGGTTCGTCACTTCCAGCTCAGCTCCCTTTCAAATAAACAGCAGACATATGGGAAAATGGCTATAAATCAGGATAATAAAAGAAACTGTGGAACAGACACCTACTTGTGTAATAATATTGTACACTATACGAAGGTACATTACATTGCATAGACCCAATTTTGCAATGCGTTTATTTCCGATTGCAAAATACTGTACCAGTTTTCTTTCCTGTGAACTTAAAGCGAAACTTCAGTAATTTTTTCAACTTTCCGTCTATGAAATCTTCTGCCCTAGTTGTTTTAACTTTGGATAGTAATTTTTTTTTTCTGCCCACTTCCTGTTTCTTGTCTGGTAAAAAGAGAGTTTGCCAGGAAGGGAGGGAGGCATGAGTCATAAGAGGGCCAATGAGAGCTGCAGAGCTGGGGGGGTGCCTCTGTGTGTCTGTGTAAATCCAGGAAGTGAACAGACAGCAGCTTCAGCTGCCCACAGTTAAAATCATTGCAGCCAGACTCAGTGGCGGGAGATTTCTGCAGCATATTTGGTACAGTACAGAATCACAGTATATATAAAATAATATGCAAAGTGGTTGAAGGGAAGCTTCAGAATAGCAAAGATGCCATAGCCGCCGACTGTATCACTCCGCCCACCCACCGGGCGCGCTGCGTCATTGATTTGATTGACAGCAGCAGGAGCCAATGGCTGGGCTGCTATTGATCATCCAATGAAGAGCCTACAGGAGCTGGGGGAAAGCAGCGCGGGATCGCACCCACGGAGATTCAGAGCTCAGGTAAGTAAAACGGGGGCTCGGGGGGCCGGAGAGTGCAAAGTGTTTTTTCACCTTAATGCATAGGATGCATTAAGGTGAAAAAACATAAAGCTTTACAACCCCTTTAATGTGCATGTCTGCAGGTCTTCTCTCCCCTTTCTCACAGGTTTGGCTGAGAGCAGTGGGAGTCATTGGCTCCAGGGGGCAGGGCCGAGCTGAGCTATGTTTGTCTATAGGTACCTTGCTCAGAAGTGTGTGCCCAGATGTGTGTCATCATAGCAGGCGCCAGCGGAAGAGGTGGAGGTAAGGAGCCTCTCTGTGCAATACCCTTGAACAGAGCAAGTAAGTATAACATGTTTCTTATTTTAGTAAAAAAAAGTTTGACTTTATAACCGCTTTAAGCCTTGACTGTGGGGTTGATTTACTAAAAGCAAATAGACCGTGCACTTTGCAAAGTGCAGGTGCCCTCTCCAAGTGCAGTTGCTCCAGAGCTTAGTAAATGAGGTAAGGCTTCACTTTGCAAAAGAGTACCCACTCACGTGCAAGGAAAATAAAAAACATCAACATGATTGGATGATGGGAGTCAGCAGAGTTTCTGCTCATTTGCTAAGCTCTGGAGCAACTGCAAAGTGCACAGTCTTTTTACCTTTAGTAAATCAACCCCTCTGTGTTCTATTCTGATGCTCCCTAAAGACCCATTATTTATGATAAGTTATTGCTATGCAAAACGAAAGAAAAAGTATTGATTTTAGATACACAGAACAAACTCGATATTGAATAACAATAACAAAGCTTGTTGATTTGGTATTTCATTTCACAGTATCTAATTTGCCCCAAAGGCGGAGTTACACTTAAAAAAAGATATTTTCATCCAGATAGTAATCGCAATATGAAGTTTTTATTAATGATTAACTGTTTCTGAAACTTATCTGATTTTTTCAGCAAAAACCACTGTTCCATACAACAATGTCCTTTATGAAAAGGAACAATCGGTCTGATACACATTTTATTCTGAGAAATAAATGCTGTTCATGGACGTACAGTACAAAAATAAACATTAGGAATGTGGACCATTCGTCTTAGTGCAGGAAATACTGAACAAATACAAGAAAAGTTCTCCAACAATAACGCTTATCTGAGTTTTCTAATTTTTGAAATCATAATTCTTCTAAGTACTATTTGTACCTGAGCTGCCCACATAACTGCAATACAAACCTTTTTTTTTTGTTACTTATGCCGCGTACACACGATCGGACATTCCGACAACGAAATCCATGGATTTTTTTCAGACGGATGTTGGCTCAAACTTGTCTTGCATACACACGGTCGCACAAATGTTGTCGGAAATTCCGATCATCAAGAACGCAGTGACGTACAACACGTACGACGGCACTGTAAAGAGGAAGTTCAATTGCCAGTGCACCACCCATTGGGCTCCTTCTGCTAATCTTGTGTTAGTAGAAGTTTGGTGAGAGACGATTCACGCTTTTCAGCCTTGTGCTTTTCAGATCGTTACTGCTCTTCAGTTTGTGCTTGTGGGTTCGTATCTGGTTTTCAGTGCGTGTAGTCAGTTCACATCTGGTTTTTAGTGTGTGCTATTTATAGTATGTATTTGATTTTCAGTGCGTTCTTGTCTGCTCGTTTCTGAATTTCAGCTTGCTCTTCTCAGGCCTTTCTGATTTTCAGTGCGTTCTGTTAGTTCTTTCTGACCAGCCGACCGTTTTCAAGCCATGTTTCGGGTACGTACTCGTCGTAGAGTTCGTGCTGTGCGGGGGCTTGGTGTTGGGGTTCTTATTTTGACCAAAGCCCAGTCCATGAACAGGGCGAGGAGGAGTTCATGGACGAAGAATTGGTCGCTCCAGCATGACCAATTCTCTCATATGCCTTTGTTGAGGGAGATCCGTGAGAGTAATCCTGATGATTTCAGGAATTATCTCTGGATGACGGACCCCGTTTTTCACTGTTTGTTGGCTTTGCTGTCCCCTTATATTAACAAGCAGGACACCTGCATGCGGCAAGCCATCACTCCTAAACAGAGGCTAGTCGTCACCTTGAGGTACTTGGCGACGGGGAGAAGTCTGCAGGACATCAACTTCTCGACAGTCATCTCCCCCCAGGCTCTGGGAATCATATCATTCAGGTCCTGCAGAAGGACTATATTAAGGTAAGTTTTCTCCTTTAACGTCACCTTCTATGTATTTAATGTTTGCTAATGTATTGTATTTCTTTCATCATTCCCTAATTACCATGATTGTAATATGCTGTGAATGTCCCCTTTGTCCTTGTGCATGCTGGAATTTTTTAATGTTCCATTTTTGTCCTTCATGCATATTTGCCTTCACTAACCTCCCCAGCATGCTATCCTGGGCCCATACACACCTAGCCTAGTCACTGAACAATGTGTTTTGTCAGCTCCATAGTAGTGCTTTACCCTAAACACCCTCTAAAATATGTACAAATGTTATTTGTGTCCTTAAATTCAGGCAGAGTGCCAGAGGCTTTTTTTGGGGTCACAAAATCATTTGGAACCCTCCCTCCCCCCCACCACTAAGTCAACCGATACCAATACTCTATCTGCTGACTTTGCCCAACCCATACACACTATACCTACCTCTTTTGTGGTCATATTTATGGATGAATTCACCAAAGTATGTAGTGAAAGGACCTGCCTGAGTACTTTGGTACTGTTTAAAGTTTTGTTCTCCTATTATCTTGATAGGTAATTGCAGAATGTTAAAATGTGCTTCAATTTGGACAGTGTGTATTCATATTTTTGTATTATGACACTTCTTACCTGTCCAGTGGGCTGCCACTAGTGTAAGTAAAGGAGGGCCTGGCCAAAGTAACACACATTATTTATGTATTCAACTCTCAATGAAGTGAAGAGGGTTACCTGTCCAAAACATCCCCCCCCTTAAAATTTTTACAATGGGCCATTAGAGGGGTGAGGAATCTGATAAGTGGACCTTACATTTTTTTCTTTAAATACTCCTTCAAATAAATTTTATACTGATGTTGGCCAAGAATGTTTGTGTCTAATCTGTTTGCAATGCTATGTGCAAAAGTCCTAATTAATTTTTTTCTTGTTTCACTTCACAGTTTCCTTCAATGCCATAGGAATGGCAGACTGTGGCTTCCCAATTTGCCCAGCGGTGGTACTTTCCCAACTGCGGGCGGGCAAAAGATGGGAAAACACGTCCACATAGTCCAACCCCGCAACTCAGGGTCATACTATTACAACTACAAGGGGTTTAATAGTATTTTGATGTTGGTGGTGGTGTCGGCGACACATGATTTTCTCTATGTGGACGTGGGGAAGAATGGCTGGATGTCGGATGGTGGAGTCATCACCCAGACCGAATTCTACGGATGGCTCCAGAGTGGTGGCTTGGGATTGCCACCTCCGGAACACAACGTGGCTGGTCTGCCATTCGTCTTTGACGATGATGAAGTGTTTGGGCTGGGTGATCACCTGATGCGGCCAGAGCCAGAAGAGTGGTGGAGAATGCTTTTGGGATAATGACCAGCCGGTTCCGCCTATTCTTTACGCCAATCAACATGGCGGAATATAAACTTAACCATATAATCCTTGGGTGCTGCATTCTATGAACTATGTGGCCTCAGTTGGACCTGATTTCAAGACAAAACCCTGACGGCGCCGTCCTGGCTTGCCCCCGCAAAGTGCCCGCAAGGTCCGTCAAAAATATATGGAGTACTTTACGGGTAGGGGGGCCATTGATATGCTAGAAAATGTTTAAGAAACCTTTTTTAAATAAATTTGTATGTATGTATAAATGAAATAATATTTCTATTGATTTGCTGCTTGTGTTAATATTTCCTTTGATTTACTGCTTGTGTTTCTTTTAGTTGTCTCCTAGGTTATCCAATGTGGGGTTTTTTTTTCCAATTTTCTCCAATAGTGCAAACGTAATTTCTTTGATACATGAGGTGACAATCTCTTCTTCAGCTAACTATTATGTTGTGGGTCTGCTACACACATACCTTGTTTTTGTTGTTGATGTATGTAATGCATTCATGTTTAAAATATTCCTCATTTTCCACACCATGAATTTATTTTTTGGAGTTAAGAAAATGGCCTGATTGATGCAACTTATCAAGAACTGTGGGTGTTATTTACTAAAGGAAAATTCACTTTGCACTACAAGTGCACTGCAAAAGTGCACTGAAAGTGCACTTGTAGTGCAAAGTGGATTTCTCTTTAGTAAAAAACCCCCATTGTCACTGTAAACAACAACTTAAGCAAAAAACTGCTATTAAGCATTGAAAGAAGAAGCCACAAATGTTTACTCTGTGCACATTCACATGTGCGTTTAGAAAAGGGTTTTTGAATAAACCAACACATTTTTGAAATGCATTTTTTTTTGACAGTAGAAATATCTTTTTTTGTGGTAAACAGGCATGTTTCTTTAAACTATACAACAATACACAACTCAGGAACTTACAAAGTTCAACTTTGAGAAATTGAAGGCAATATCAGACATTAGTATGTCCAAACTGTGTTGATATTGCCTTCATCAGATGGGGTGATGTCACCCCTGTGAAAGGCAAATTTTGAAGATGCACACAAATTGAGAGTCAAATTGGGGATTTCCCTCCTGATCCTGATCAATTGATGTGTTTCTGGGGTGCAACCACTTCCTCTCATCTATTTGAGTTGCGAGGAAGGGATTGCATCCACAAAACACGTACATTGATATTCCGTGATGGCAGATAGCACATGTTGGCACACTGGGGTTGATTTACTAAAGGGAAAAAGACTGTGCACTTTGCAAAGTGCAGTTGCCCTCTTCAAGAGCAGTTGCTCTAGAGCTTGGTAAATGAGTAGAAGCTCTACTGGCTTCTATCATCCCATCATGTGCAAGCAAAAATGCTGTTTTTTTAATTTCCCTTGCATGTGATTGGGTACTCTTTGCAAAGTGAAGCCTTACCTCATTTACTAAGCTCTGGAGTAATTGCGCTTGCAGAGGGCAACTGCACTCTGCAAAGTGCACAGTTTATTTGCCTTTAGTAAATCAACCCCACTATGTGCATCTTCACAATTTGGCTTTCAAAATTTTGGAAAAAAGTTAGAAAAATAGAAACAATTTGATAAATGTTGGTGTGTTTTCGATTCTGCCTAAAACATCAATGAGGTTTTTGAGTCTTTTTTCAACATCATTGATGTCTTCCTTGATCTTCTGTAAATCCCGATTGCACACCATGATCTCCCCGATGAGGATCTGTGCACTTGTGAAATGTGTTTCTTCTTCCATAACATCCACATCACCTAAAATTAAAAAACACACCATGTATTATAAATATGCAGGCATCCATCTATTAAGTGAAGCTGTGGTCTCAGACAATCACCTGTTGTGGTCACTATTTTGCCCACTTCATAAACCTCTCCTTCCTCCACATCCTGAGGTTGTTGTTTTGGCATTTCCCCTTCTTTAGGAGGTTGGGGGTCCCTGGTGACCTCAGACGTCCCAAGTCTTTTCTCTCCTATGTGAATAAAATAAAGGTATACTTAGCACACAGGTATTTGAGGCAAGAAATAGGAATATGAAAAATTGCTTGGAAGTGTCGTACAATTGTCTGTTTTGGCAGAGTTCAAAGCTGAAGACATGATTTTTTCCCTTTACAAAGCTGAATAATTACCTTTTTTTGTTAAAGTATCACACATGAAGACACCCCTAGTATCCACTGGAGCACCTGTGTGGGACACCCTAAAAAGTTTGTTCTGGTGTTCCACACCATTGCTCCTGCGTCCAGATGTGTAAACAGCTGCTGAGTGTCCTCTCCTTACACTGAAACAAGTTTGCATTTCATTCTAGTTACAAACCCATCTAGACAACAATGTACGAAACTTCTTGTAATACAAATAGGCATGACCAAATGTTGTTAACCTGCATCTGCAAAAAACATCATAATAGTGGGCGAACGAACAATGTTTACTACGAACGATTACTGTACCCATGAACCTGAAACTTGCCATTTTAAACTGTACAACCTGGGCCTTCCAGCCAGGAAGGTGTTGAGGAGCCCAGCTTGAGCCAGATATAGCATTGTTCAACATATTTCTTGTCCAAAAATGAATGATGTTAACTAGATGTTATTATTGATCACTAATTTCTGATTTAACAAAGTGTTTTACACAGGGCTTTTTTTCTCAGAAAATTGGTGCAGGAACTCATCCACGACCCCCCCCCCCAAACCTCGGAGGAGGGGGATGTTACACACAGAGTTCAGAGTTCCAGGGTGTGCTACACACAGTGTGCAGAGTTCGGGGGTGCACTACACACAGTGTGCAGAGTTCAGGGGTGCACTACACACAGTGTGCAGAGTTCAGGGGTGCACTACACACAGTGTGCAGAGTTCAGGGGTGCACTACACACAGTGTGCAGAGTTCAGGGGTGCATTGCACACAGTGTGCAGAGTTTAGCCTTCTTCCGCAGCTGCTTACCTCTGCATCCCCCATCCACATCTCACTTTCACCCCTCTTCAGCTCTTACCTCTGCACGCAACCCCCTTCCACTGCCCCCATCTTCTCCCTCCCTCCTTAAAAGCTCCACCATTTTCCACTTGTCTTACTTGTGTTGGCGTATTAAACTGAAACACCCTGTTGGCTCTAGTACCTCCTCACACACTGTAGGTAGCTCCTCTCTCACTTGTAGGGAGATGATCCAGCGGGGGAGTTGGGATCTGCTCTGCACCTCTATCTTCCTTGTCCACTCAGAAGATCAGATCTGTGGGAGCCATTGAGAGACAAGCTGTCCCTTGTAAACACAGAAGTCGGACTTCAATGTTTACAAGTAATAGTGGTGAGCAGGGAGTAGAGGGCCTAAGCCAGAGGTGGTGGAACTAAGTTCCACCAAGTTCCAGCTGAAAAAAAGCCCTGGTTTTACATATCAATAGACAGTAGTGGCCACAAATGATTGGGACAAGAATGAAAAATGCCGGGGTGAGAATGATAGTCTTTTCTATTTGTTAACATTCAATTTGCAACAGTCATGAGCTGAAAATTGTGTGTGATTGATGAACCAAAAACTAAAACTATGTCCCTTTTTCATACACAGGAAAGTCTCAGCCAGGAAGAGGCCGTGGAAAGTGGCAGCCAGGAGGTGGCAGGGGAAAGTGGCAGCCAGGAGGTGGTCGGGCCCAGTAGCCTGCCCAAATCCCAGGTCCCTCCCCTCTGTTTTAAAAAAAAAAGGCCCAGGAAGAGAAGTAACCTGGAGGAGGCTGCACTTGGGCTATTTTGGAAGGCTACTACGGCTCTCAGAACCCCCCCAATATTCAAGAGGACTATGCCTGCATGGCAGCCTGCAAAATGCAGAAAATGGAGGAGGGCCTACACCTCTTCTGTGAGGAAGTGATCTTACAAGCCCTAAATACGGGGTAGAGGGGCGAACTCACAAGCCAAAGCCAGGCTTGAGAGTTCGACCATCGTCCTCCTCCTCCTCCACCTCCTGCCACAACTCCAACACCAGAGCCACAGCCTGGAAGCAAGTGTGTAAGGAAGACAAGAGAGTGATGGCCTGAGTTCAGTCTGGTCTGACAAAAGACGCAGGCTGTTGTAAGACCACAGCCTGGGGACATATATGTCATCTGCTGCTGTTCCTGGTCTCTTGGAGTCCTGGACCGGATTTTGCTCCCTATTATATGGACTCCTCATGCTACCAATTTTGGCTGTAAAATAGTTGATGTGTGCCCTGGGGTACAAAGGCTTCGCCAATTTCACCAGTTTATCTAGCATTGCCTTCCTCTTTATTTTGTTATGACCCATAATAAATGGCTATTTTTTTCACAAATACTTTCCTATGTGTTTTACTTCAAAAGGACATTATTATGGAGATCTGATGAAAAAAATAAATATTATTCATGAGATCACAAGAAATAATAAAGAAATCAGTTTGTGAGAACTCTGTGTGAAGATCAGCAGCAAAACAACTTCATTATTCTAGCATTATAAAGAAGAATTTAGAGCATGCGTGGAATTTTGTGCGTCGCAATTGTGTGCACACGCTCGGAATTTCCGACAACATACTTTGTTGTCGGAAAATTTGAGAACCAGCTCTCAAAATGTTGTTGTTGGAAATTCCGACAAAAAATGTCCGATGGAGCCTACACACGGTCAGAATTTCCGACAACAAGCTCCCATCGAACATTTGTTGTCGGAAAATCCGATCATGTGTACACGGCATTACTGTTTCAGGAGTCTATACATTTCTATTTTTTAAACATATGTGGACTTAGATACAAGATATAAAGAGTGTAAAACTTTGGTCATGGAATATTTATATAATCTGTGTATGTACAGTACAGTACTGGCAACTCAGTCTGTGGGGTGGTGCGGCGGCAGTAACACACTCAGTCCAGTTGTAATTGACAGAACTTATATTGAAGACAAGGGGGTTGATTTACTAAAGGTAAAAAGACTGTGCACTTTGCAAAGTGCAGATGCTCCAGAGCTTAGTAAATGAGCAGAAACTCTGCTGATTCTCATCATTCAATCATGTTGATGTTTTTAATTTTCCTTGCACGTGATTGGGTACTCTTTGCAAAGTGAAGCCTTACCTCATTTACTAAGCTCTGGAGCAACTGCACTTGGAGAGGGCACCTGTATTTTGCAAAGTGCCCAGTCTATTTGCTTTTAGTAAATCAACCCCATGGTATAAGAGTTCACAACAAGCCCGGCAGAAGGAAGCCCAACTGGGGACACTAACGGATGACAGCAGTATGTAGCAGAGCTGGTTTAAGCCAACGCGGCCCGACCAGTCTAAGCCAAAGTGGGGAGGTATCCAAGAATAGTGGCTGATCCCTAGGCTTTCCCTACTCCTCTGCAACCTTTCCTTACTGTTAGTACTGTCCCTGACAGATGGGTGACACACGATCCACACATTGAAAGTGCACAAAACCCAGGAGCCAGGATCTTAAATAGATTCTGCATGACACAAAGATGCCCACCAGAGTCACATGTGTTGTCAGCTTCCAACCAGATTGCTGCCCCAGTGGCTGAGGAAACCATAGAGGAACCTTGTTTCCCCTGACTTCCTCCCCCTCTGCACTGCCGCTGCATTTGAATACCACCTGCAGTGGAGAAAATGGACTGCACCTGCCTTACAATAATGGCCATCGCAGTAGGATTCAGAATCACAGTTAGCTATGTTTACTGTACGATCATAAACATGGAAACAAATCTCATACTCATTAACTGGCTAACAATCTCATCGGCATGCATGAGTAGACATCACATCTTCCTGTGATGTGTCATAAGGATAAACACTGCAGTTTTGGTTACTGAAGCCCCCGATTCCCTTGTGAAGACTGAGGGGAAGAATAAATTCAATACCTTCGCCATCTCCCCATCCTTTGTAACCAGATGTCCTTCCTCATTCTTTATGGGGCCAATATGGTCTGTCCTCCCTTTTTTACTGTTTACATACTTAAAGAATTTCTTGGGTTTTGTTTTGCTTTCCTCCGCTATGTCTTTCATGTTCTATCTTAGACGCCCTAATTGCACCCTTACATTTCTTGTTGCATTCTTTATAAAGTCTGAATGCTGATGATGATCCCTCAACCCTGTATGTTTTGAAGGCCTTCTCCTTTGTATTTATATGCGTTTTTACATTGGAATTAAGCCATCCAGGACTTTTGTTCGCTCTTTGAAATTTATTACCCAATGGGATGCATTGACTAATGCCCTTATTTAATATGCTCTTAAAGCAAACCCATCTCTCCTCCGTGTTCTTTGTTCCTAAGATTTTATCCCAATTCATGCCTTCTAACAAGGTTTGTAGTTTAGGGAAGTTGGCTCTTTTGAAATTCAGTGTCTTTGTATTCCCCTTATGTTTCCTATTTGTGTGATTTATACTGAAGCCAATTGACCTGTGATCGCTGTTTCCTAAATTGCCCAGTATTTACACATCCATGATCAGGTCTGTATTGTTGGTAATCAGTAGATCCAGTAATGCTTTATTTCTAGTTGGTGCGTCTACCATCTGAACCATGAAATTGTCCTGCAAGACATTTAGGAACTGGCAAGCCTTAAATGAATGCGTGGTTCCCTCCGCCCAGTATATGTCTGGAAAATCCCCCATTATGATAACACTTCCCATCCTTGCTGCTAATCCAACTTGTGATAGGAGATCCATCTCGCCCTCCTCCCTTAGGTTAGGGGGCCTATAGCATACTCCCAGTAATATTTCCCCCTTAGCGTCATCCCTTTTGAAGTTCTACCCATAAGGATTTCACCTCCTCCCTAGCCCCCTTAGTGATGTCATCTCTCACATTAAGTATGAAACAAAGTCGGGGGCGTGGCCGGATGTGATCGCGGCAAGACGTGTTTCCTTGGAGCTCCGGCTATCCTCCGGTAATTCATCCTGATTACAGCCGATCGAACGGCTCCTTCAGCTCCCATCTGTGACACACTGCTGGTGGAGGTATCTGGGCACTGTAAAATGCCATCCTCGTCATCAAAAAAGCAGCAGCCACAGCGTTCTCAGCCTTCGCTAGAACACAGGACTCTCCGCTCTCAGGGAAGTATGGCGGCTAGCTCCGCCCACTCCAGCTCCACTCCTGTCTCCTCATCTCAGCGCGCCAACCACTCGGCGGTGAAGATGGCACTACAGAGCAGTCCTGCTTCGGGGGGGCCGGAGGATCCCTCTCTCCCTTCTCAGGAGATAGAGGTAGACACTGCAGCCATAACAGGCCCTATCCTGGAAGCCATTGCGGCATCCAAATCTGAACTAATGGGACGCATTGACCTGCTGGCCTCTGAATGTAACCTCATCCGCCATGATCTTGATAGGATCAGGGGCAGACTGACCACAGCAGAAGATCGCATATCGGAGGTTGAAGATGCTTCACATACCCAAGGATCACAGGTTGAGGAGCTTAAAGGTATAGTGAGATCATTACAGCACAGAGCATATGACGCGGAGGACCGCCAGAGAAAAAATAATGTGCGGGTGGTGGGGCTACCTGAAGGGGCTGAGGGGAATGCTGCCACAACCTTTGCGGAGCAATTCTTCAAAACGCTGTTGGCGTTAGGGGATCTCCCTCCCACTTGTGTTGCTGAAAGAGCGCATAGAGTTCCCACTGGCTCTAGACCCCCAGGTGCCCCACCAAGACCTTTCCTGGTTCGATTCCTGAATTACCGGGATCGCGATATGTTGTTGGCGGAAGCACGGAAACATAAGGGTCTTAAATTTGAGAATGCCCGTATCATGCTGTTCCCTGATTTCTCAGCCGAGACACAAAGAAGACGTCGATCTTTCATGGATGTGAAGAAAAGGCTGAGAGACAGAGAATTAAAGTACAGTATGCTATACCCCAGCCGTCTTCGTGTGCAGTTTAAGGGTACTGTGAATTTCTTTGACAACCCGCAAGATGCCTGTGATTGGTTGGATCAAAATCCATAAACCGCCATCATCTTATGGAGCAAGAAATGTTCTTTTGATTTTTTGCATCTTCTGTTTTATCCTCTCATTCTTTTTTTGCAGAATTTTTTCCTTTTTTTGCCTTGGTTGCTAGGGGGAGGGAGCTCTATATCATTTCGGATGGATGATGTATGTATGCCCACACCTCCTATGTGTGCCTTGAACTGTGCTGCTGTAAGTACATGCCTCACAATCTCCTCTAAGTGCAATTGCGGTTCTCTGACTGTAACATATGCTTATGGTGGGGGGTCACTCACCATAGAATGCACGCTACGACTAAGTGAGCTGTTAACTTTGGGTTGTTTTTTTATCTTTTTTCCGGTATTAACGTTCCTGAACTGCCCCTCTGGTTATATGGCCGATCGGCTGTACTTTCCCGCTCTTGGACTAAGCATGGAGTTCCAATAGAAAACACCAGAAAGGAACTAATTGTTTTTTTCTTTTTTTCGTCATCCAATGCCGAACTGTCGACACGTCAGGTTGAACTCTTTAGGGTTTTTTTGGTTCTGGGCTAAAGCTGCATGCCGGACTAGTTTGGTTTTTGTTTTTTTCCAGTTTCTGGTATAACAGCAGGGGAGGTAGGGATTGACCAAGACCATAAGATTTATATTAATGCTATGCCTTTGTCACATAGATTGTACATGATTAGATATATGTGGTATTTTTTTCACTACTATGATGGCTAATATGATACAAATAGTATCTTGGAATGTGAGGGGACTAAATAATAAATTTAAGAGGACAAAAGTATTTCAAAATTTGAAACAGGTAAAGCCTCATATCGTCCTCCTTTAGGCTCGGTTCACACTGGGGCGACTTGTCAGGCGACCTAGTCGCCTGACAAGTCGCCTCCCGTTCTGTGCTATGGAACCGTTCTAATTGGAGCGACGCAAGTCGCTCCGACTTAGAAAAAGGTTCCTGTATTACTTTGGGGGCGACTTGGGGCGACTTGCATAGACTTCTATGCAGAAGTCGTCTCGCAAGTCGCCCCAGCAGTCGTTTGCAGGTCGCCTCGCTGAGGCGACCTGCAAGTCGTGCCGCCCATGTGTGAACCGAGCATTAAGAGACACACCTGGAGGGTAGCAAAATTCTATCTCTTCGTAAGCCTTGGATTCAGAGGGCATTCCATTCAACATATTCTGTGTACGCCAGGGGAGTTTCTATTCTAATTAGCAAAGCAATTGCGTGTACGGTACATAAGGTGACGATATGTGGCTGTAGTCTTGGAGGTCTTTAGTCAGACAATTTTATTGATAAGCATCTATTTACCCCCTCCTTTTCAGGTACAATTATTATACGACCTATTGGTGACACTGGCGCCTTACTTGCATCTTCCTGTGCTTTTTCTGGGGGATTATAATGCCATATTAGAACCTGGGTTGGATTCCACTAATATATCTCGGCCTGCCTCGGTTGAACTATCCACTTGGGCTAATGTGACGGGTTTGACTGAATTGTGGAGGTGGGGGCACCCGGACGTCACTTCATATTCCCATATCTCTTTAACTCATAAATCCCTAGCCAGAATTGACTTGGCGTTTGGGAATGCCTCCATGTTAGGTGATACTTCACTTTCGCACTTTGTTACACACTAGCGCTGCATTTTTTATTTTTTCATCACTCACATTCACTTGTACGTTATTCTTGATATATAGGCATACCTATATGACTCACTGGTCCCCAAAAAGAGTCAGTTAAGTGTCCGATATGTCCGCCATAATATCGCAGTCCTGCTATGAGTCACTGATCATCGCCATTACTAGTAAAAAAAAAAGAAAGAAAAATATTCCATAGTTTGTAGACGCTATAACTTTTGCGCAAACCAATCCATATTCGCTTATTAAGATTTTTTTACCAAAAATATGTAGCAGAATACATATTGGCATAAATTGATGAAGAAATTCGATTTTTTAAAAAATATTTATTGGGTATGTTTTATAGCAGAAAGTAAAAAATATTTTTTTTTTTCACAATTGTTGATATTTTTCTGTTTATAGTGCTAAGAAAAATAATGCAGAGGTGATCAAATACCACCAAAAGAAAGCTCTTTTTGTGGGAAAAAAAGGACATCAATTTTATTTGGGTACAGCGTCGCACGACCATGCAATTGTCAGTTAAATTAACGTAGTGCCGAGGCACGAGACAGGGATGCCCCCTCTCCCTGGGCCTATTCGCCCTGGAGATGCAGCCCCTTGCTGTTTCGCTGAGGGCTGACCCTGGGGTAAGGGGACTTCGAGTTGGTCCAATTGAGGAGAAGATATCGCTGTACGCGGAAGATGCTCTGCTCTATTTAGCGGATGCCTCGTCCTCTTTGCAGACCGCACTGGATCTGATTAACCGATTCGGTGGATACTCTGTCTGGGATTCGCATTAATTGGGACAAGTCAGTTCTTTTCCCGCTCCATCCCTCGACCCCTAGGGTACCACACCCGCAGCTTAAATGAGTGGATGACTTCAGATACTTAGGGATTAAGATTAGCGCTAAAGTCCAGGACTACATGGACAATAATTTGCGACCACTCACGACACAGCTTACGGCTAGGTGCGCTGCTTGGCGTTCCCTTCCACTGACCCCTCTTGGCAGAGTAAATTTACTAAAAATTATTTTTCTTCCCAAGTATCTCTACTTCTTCCGTAACACACCCATACACATCCCTAGGACTTTCTTCCGAAGGTTGGAGAGTCTGCTGATACAATTTGTCGGTGCTGGGAGGCCACCCAGGGTGGCCAAGCAGATCTTATACCTCCCGCTTTCGGGGGGGGGGGGGGGGGTCTGGCGCTGCCGAATTTTCAAATCTACTATTGGGCAGCTGTTCTGGTCACGATTCGGTGGTGGTTCTCCCAGCCCACACAGAATCTGGCGGTCACTCTTGAGGCGGCCATTCTGGGCTCCTTTGCTGCTCTGAGCAATCTCCCATTTCGTGGACTCAGGGCCAATTCGTCCATGACAACTCTGATGCGAACCACCGTGAGGGTCTGGCAGGAGGCTAGGAAAATGTATCGGAAGCCCAATCACATTTCACCTCACATGCCCCTATGGGGTAACCCTATGCTCCCCCACTTTTACAGTATACCAGGAATCCTTACATTAAAGCATGTGGTTAAGGATGGTAGGCTTATGACTTTCTAAGTCCTGAGGCAATCCTTCGGTATTCCGTCCTCCTTCCAATTCAGGTACTGGCAGCTGAAACACGCCTTTGAAGCTCAGTTCCCAGCCCCCCTCATTCTGGAGCCATATTCCATTAAACGTCTCTTGTTTTCCAGTGTGATGGGGAAGCCTCTCTCAACACTTTATCTATATCTTACAGTCGAGTACGATGCCAAATTAACTAAAACCTGGGAAAAGTGGAGGGTTGATATTCCATCTCTGGACGAGGAGGAATGGAAGGAGTGTTTAATCTCCTACATTCCCTCCATGATCGCTGCAAAGGACAGGTTCATACAATTTAAGTTCTTACACAGGGCATATTTCACCCCACAGAGACTGGCGCGCATTTACCACCAAAGAGATCCCAACTGTCAGAGATGCAGGCAGGAGGTGGGCACATTCTGGCACATGGTCTGGTCTTGTCCCAAAATCCAACCCTTTTGGTCAGCAGTTGCCTCCACACTGAGCAAAGTCATAAGCTCAAACTTACCGGTGGACCCCCAAATACTACTGCTCAGTCATCTGGAAGATGTTGAGGGAGATAGGTAAAGTAAACTGTGGCTAACCTTCACACTGTACTACACTAGGCGAGAAATTTTGCTGGGATGGAAATTGGTAGAGCCTCTTACCCTGGCCTCGTGGAGAAGGTCGGTGAATATGGTACTCCCCCTATATAGATTGACGTATGAAAGTAGGCAATGCCCAGGGAAGTTTGACAAAATTTGGTCCTCCTGGGTGGACGCCTCGGGGGACCCTGACCCCCCTACTCCATAATTAGGACGTGAAGCACAGTGGAGGACATCCTACATTTCAGGTGTATTCTCCTTATGCCGGTTCCCCTTCATCCCCTTCCTTCCCATTCCTAATCCCCTCCCCCCCTCCCACCAGGCTTGATTGAATATTGCTTATTTACTTTACATTATCTCAGAGTTTATAAGGATGTAATGCCATAGGAGTATTGTTAAGTGAAACTTCTGACATCTACACAACTGGAATAGCTGATAAATAGTGGCTATTGGCTGAAGACAGATCTTACCATCATTATTATCACCACAATGATTGTACTAATCTTTTTTTTTTTTTGTATTGTAATGCTGATTTGTTTAATAAAAATTTTCTGTTAAAAAAAAGTAATGTAGTGCCGTATCTCAAAAAATGGCCTGGTCATGTAGGGAGGTAAGCCTTCCGGGGGTGAAGTGGTTAAACAGTAAGAGACATAGTTAAATATTAGTGAAAGTCTACTTGAAGTGAAGAAAAGGATAAAAGTGTGAAGGAAAATTAAGCTTCTCTGTTCCTCCATCTTTTCATGCCCAGTGGAGCACTGGACTCCTCCACTGGACTCCTCCTCTCCTTATGCCGGTTCCCCTTCATCCCCTTCCTTCCCATTCCTCCTCCCCTCCCCCTTTCTCCCTCCCCCCTCCCACCAGGCTTGATTGAATATTGCTTATTTACTTTACATTATCTCAGAGTTTATAAGGATGTAATGCCATAGGAGTATTGTTAAGTGAAACTTCTGACATCTACACAACTGGAATAGCTGATAAATAGTGGCTATTGGCTGAAGACAGATCTTACCATCATTATTATCACCACAATGATTGTACTAATCTTTTTTTTTTTTTGTATTGTAATGCTGATTTGTTTAATAAAAATTTTCTGTTAAAAAAAAGTAACGTAGTGCCGTATCTCAAAAAATGGCCTGGTCATGTAGGGAGGTAAGCCTTCCGGGGGTGAAGTGGTTAAACAGTAAGAGACATAGTTAAATATTAGTGAAAGTCTACTTGAAGTGAAGAAAAGGATAAAAGTGTGAAGGAAAATTAAGCTTCTCTGTTCCTCCATCTTTTCATGCCCAGTGGAGCACTGGACTCCTCCACCTGTTCACCAACATCTGCTAAATTGTAGGTAGGCAATAATACCGGTAATATATTTGGATGCATCTAATACAACCAGGTTCTGCATTTCCTTTTCTCATTGCTGAGTGTAAGGTTCTTCATTGAGAGTCCACAGGTCTGCCTGGTGATATGAACACTTTGCAGTCCATCATGATGGACCTCCTAAAGTATCTATCATGATGGTTTGCAGCAACAAGACTGGTTGACAGTGGACCTGCGCTAAAACCACAAGAAGACGCACTGGAAAGGGACCTGTGGAAGTTAGATTAGATTCATGATGGAAAAAAGGTTTTAAGGGCTTTAAAAAAATGGTAAATGGTTGGTAGGGATGAAGGACTATTTTTTTTTGTCCGGTGATGGACATTAGAAAAAATCTATTGTAAATTAAAATTGTCCACCTCAGCCATGTAGCTGTCTGTAGAAGAAGTAGATATGACCCTTGCACATTTGTTTTTTGGGGGTATTGGACTGCATGTTACCTGTGTGCTGTCAAATTTTTTTTGTCTTGTTTTGTTTTTTTTGGTGAAAAAAACAAATAATGATGCCAAAGAGGTTCCACTTATGGCCTATAAAAAGGTCCAGGATAGTTGAAAGGAGCTTACCTAGCCCTCAACAGCCACTTAAAGCCCACTGCACCCTTAAAAACTATCTTAATTTTGACTTTTCTAATGCATTCAGGCAAAAAGGGTAAAATTTGGCTGGAATCCGCTGAAAATTGGGGTAAAACTCTAAATTTTGCTTAATCCTGGTTTTAAAAAAAGAGTAGAGAAGGTTTGGAGTATCTGCCAGCTTATCGTTTATGCCTATGTCCAGGTTGTAGATATTTCCTGGATACACCCGACCAGATCTTGACACAAAGGGAGTCACCATGGCAGGAAGTGAGTGCAAATCTGGCCTTTGGTCCTGAAACAGCAATAAAAAGAGGATAGAGGTTCTAATACTTCCATATTCTAAAACCCCAAAAAACACATTTTTCGCAGGAGTTGCATTTTAATAAGTGCACGTAAGCCATATTGCTCTTGTATGCTTTAATCCAACCGCCAGGAGACCCTCACAGAAAAGGCATCAGAAGAATAACACTCTATAATGTGTAACTTCTACTCCACACTATACTATGACATTCGCCATTCTTTAGACTCCGCAGAAAACAAAACATGAACTCCTCATAGTGCAGACTTGCTTAATAAAATGTATTTAATGTTAAAAACAGTCAAACTCACATGTAACTGTAGCACCCTCCTAGTGTAGGTAAATTTAGTTTTTGGCTCCTTCTTTAATCAAGGGAGCAGCGATTGTTTGTTTTGGTCTTTTCAGGGTTTCACAGGCTGAGAGTTTGATTGCTTACCCCTGCCTCTGGAATAGGCTTCCAGAACAAAGGGAGGGAGAATGCAAATAACCAGCCTGAATATTGATCAGCGCCTAGCCAATCCCTGGGGAGGTGTGCTCAGATGGTGGCTGGGAGTCTGTTAAATAGCCTGGAGGCCTGGAGAGAGAGTCTTTCCCCAACATGGAGAGTTCCAAGCTTCGGGAGCTATAGACTGAGTTTCTCTTCTGGGAGGTCTCAGCTGACCATATTTAATTATATAGTTATTTAATTATAGGATTCCTAAGGGCCTGTCTAGATAATACCCCTATGGGTGGTTATACCACCCAAATTGGAAGCTAGACCCTACTTTATTAAGAAGGTAATATAGTAAATGTAATCTGTTATTAACATCAGCCATTTTTGCACCCTTCTCTTCTTACAATTTATAGAATAACTGATGTGTGTCCTATACATGTATTACTTTTTTAGATTTTTGGCAGCACTATATCAAAGTAGGGAACTATATTAGCCTTTGCCATTGGAGTGCCTATGTGATGTCCTGGGAGTTTTGAGAAGGAAGGGCTTCCTTTTACCCCCCTCTATTCCACGCTGATGCCTCTCTCCTGCACCTCTCAGGTGACCAATATTTTCATTGTTTCAGACTTAAGGTGAGGGTTTGTTGATATGATAGAAAAAACTAAATCCTATTCATAATTATGTTTATGTTTTTGGTCTGTATTAATATAGGGTTTTTTTTTGCTAGTGTAGAATACGTTGACCTCTTTTCTCCTGATGAAGCAGACTGGTGGGTCTGGGAAACGTGTTGAGCTATCCCCATGTATCACAACCACTATAGGAGTGTAATAGTTTGTTGTAAAGGGGCTGTGTCCCCTGATGTTAATGGTGTACACAAATTAAGTGGATGATTTGGATATATGCAATTTAAAAGGTCTTCATTACACAAATATGCCCTGTTTTTTAGAGACATTTTATATGAATGACTTTAATTTCGTATGAATAAAGATATCTTATTTTTACAAATATAATGTGTTCAGAGGCGGCTCTTTAATTAGGCAAATTAGGCACTCGCCTTAGGCTTCGCCCCCAGAAGGGCCTCGCGCTCACCTAATTTGCCTCAGGAGTGGAAGGAAATATCGGTCAGTGCGCAGCCCAAGCAAGCCGGCGGAGTGTGCGGGCGGCTGGCGCTGCACACAGACTGACGCCACGGCCGCCTATCTGAGCTGAGCCACCGGGTCCATGGACGAGGGAGAAGCTGCTGCTGCGTCCAATAGCAGGCTCCACCGCCGCGGCGCCGTTCTCCTAGCCTTTCCCCCCACAGTCAGCGGCCCCAATGCATGGCGGGAGTTGTAGTTCTCCACAGCACAGACTTCAACTTGGCCCTCTGGTGCCTGTGCTCTGCAGAGACTACAACTCCCAGATTGCACTGCAGGGCACTCAGAGAGAACATCACGTGCTTCTCTTGCTGCCTTTAGTAGGGGACCGACGCGAGGAGCAGGTAGGTACATCTCACTACATTCTATCTGTATCCTGTCTGTCTATGGTTTCATCATGGGGCACAGTGGCAGCATTTTATTAGGCACAGTGGTGGCATTTGATGGGACACAGTGGCATAATTTGATGGGCGCAGTGGTGGCATTTGATGGGGCACAGTGGCAGCATTTGATGGGCACAGCGGTGGCATTTGATAGGGCACAGTGGCAGAATTTGATGGGGCACAGTGGCAGAATTTGATGGGGCACAGTGGCAGAGTTTGATGGGGCACAGTGGCAGAGTTTGATGGGCACAGTGGCAGAGTTTAATGGGCGCAGTGGTGGCATTTGATGGGCACAGTGGCTGCGTTTAATGGAGCACAGTGGCTGCGTTTGATGGGGCACAGTGGCAGAATATGATGGGGCACAGTGGCAGAATTTGATGAGGCACAGTGGCAGAATTTGATGGGGCACAGTGGCGGCATTTGATGGGCACAGTGGCAGCATTTGATGGACAAAGTGGCTGCGTTTGATGGGGCACAGTGGCAGAATTTGATGGGGTACAGTGGCAGCATTTGATGGGCAAAGTGGCTGCGTTTGATGGGGCACAGTGGCTGCGTTTGATGGGGCACAGTGGCAGAATTTGATGGGGCACAGTGGCAGAATTTGATGGGGCACAGTGGTGGCATTTGATGGGCACAGTGGCAGCATTTGATGGGCAAAGTGGCTGCGTTTGATGGGGCACAGTGGCAGAATTTGATGGGGTACAGTGGCAGCATTTGATGGGCGAAGTGGCTGCGTTTTATGGGGCACAGTGGCTGCGTTTGATGGGGCACAGTGGCAGAATTTGATGGGGCACAGTGGCTGCTTTTGATGGGGCACAGTGGCTGCGTTTGATGGGGCACAGTGGCTGCGTTTGATGGGGCACAGTGGCAGAATTTGATGGGGTACAGTGGCGGCATTTGATGGGGCACAGTGGTGGCATTTGATGGGGCACAGTGGTGGCATTTGATGGGGTACAGTGGCGGCATTTGATGGGGCACAGTGCCTGCGTTTGATGGGCACAGTGGCTGAATTTGATGGGCATAGTGGTAGCATTTGATGGGGCACAATGGCAGTATTTGATGGGCACAGTGAGGCTGCATTTGATGAGCACAGTGAGGCTGCATTTGATAGGCACAGTGGCTGCATTTGATTGGGCACAATGAAGCTGCATTTGATTGGGCACAGTGAGGCTGCATTTGATTGGGCACAGTGGCTGCATTTGATTGGGCACAGTGAGGCTGCATTTGATTGGGCACAGTGGCTGCATTTGATTGGGCACAGTGGCAGAGTTTGATGGGGCACAGTGGCAGAGTTTGATGGGCACAGTGGCAGAGTTTGATGGGCACAGTGGCAGAGTTTGATGGGTGCAGAGGCGGCATTTGATGGGCACAATGGCTGCGTTTAATGGAGTACAGTGGCTGCGTTTGATGGGGCACAGTGGCAGAATATGATGGGGCACAGTGGCAGAATTTGATGGGGCACAGTGGCAGAATTTGATGGGGCACATTGGCAGAATTTGATGGGGCACAGTGGCGGCATTTGATGGGCACAGTGGCAGCATTTGATGGGCAAAGTGGCTGCGTTTGATGGGGCACAGTGGCAGAATTTGATGGGGTACAGTGGCAGCATTTGATGGGCAAAGTGGCTGCATTTGATGGGGCACAGTGGCTGCGTTTGATGGGGCACAGTGGCAGAATTTGATGGGGCACAGTGGCTGCTTTTGATTGGGCACAGTGGCTGCGTTTGATGGGGCACAGTGGCTGCGTTTGATGGGGCACAGTGGCTGCGTTTGATGGGGCACAGTGGCTGCGTTTGATGGGCACAGTGGCTGCGTTTGATGGGGCACAGTGGCTGCGTTTGATGGGGCACAGTGGCAGAATTTGATGGGGCACAGTGGCAGAATTTGATGGGGCACAGTGGTGGCGTTTGATGGGGCACAGTGGCGACATTTGATGGGGCACAGTGGCTGCGTTTGATGGGGCACAGTGGCTGCATTTGATGGGCACAGTGGCAGCATTTGATGGGCAAAGTGGCTGCATTTGATGGGGCACAGTGGCAGAATTTGATGGGGTACAGTGGCAGCATTTGATGGGCAAAGTGGCTGCATTTGATGGGGCACAGTGGCTGCGTTTGATGGGGCACAGTGGCAGAATTTGATGGGGCACAGTGGCTGCTTTTGATGGGGCACAGTGGCTGCGTTTGATGGGGTACAGTGACTGCGTTTGATGGGGCACCGTGGCTGCGTTTGATGGGGCACAGTGGCTGCGTTTGATGGGGCACAGTGGCAGAATCTGATGGGGCACAGTGGCGGCGTTTGATGGGGCACAGTGGCGGCGTTTGATGGGGCACAGTGGCGGCATTTGATGGGGCACAGTGGCTGTGTTTGATGGGGCACAGTGGCTGCATTTGATGGGCACAGTGGCTGCATTTGATGGGCATAGTGGTAGCATTTGATGGGGCACAATGGCAGTATTTGATGGGCACAGTGAGGCTGCATTTGATGGGCACAGTGAGGCTGCATTTGATTGGGCACAGTGAGGCTGCATTTGATTGGGTACAGTGGCTGCATTTGATTGGGCACAGTGGCTGAGTTTGATGGGCACAGTGGCTGAGGTTGATGGGCACACTGAGGCTGCAATTGATGTTTTTTTCCTGAATTTTTCAGTTTGTTTGCGCCTCCCCAAAAATTTTGAGCACCAGCCGCCAATGGATGGGATCATCATTGTGCTGCTTCTCCTTACTTGTTGAATGACAGGCTGAGGGCATGTACATTCCAGTGTGGGCTTCGAGGAAGGCCGTTGAATGAGGCTGGCTGTCGTTCAAACTGGAGGGCTTATTTTATTTAATGGGCTTTTTTTATTCATCTTGCTGCAGTTTTGCTTTAAAAATGAACGCCAGGCAAACAGCTATTCACACACATATGTGAAATGTTTCATCTTCCAAAAGATTTATAATTCTGTGCTGCGATTTTTGTGATTCATATTCCTCTGCCAGACAGTACAGCCAGAATGGTGAACCACCTTATTTATTACAGTTAAGTAATACAGCAGTGTTATTTACCTTCTCCCTAAACCTGCTGATAATGAAGAAGCATTACACTGATAAGTTATCCATGATGCTCATTCTGTTGTTATCGTGGTTGCGCAGTCTCTAACCATCGCCTGTATCATTGTCCCCACACAGTCTCTGACCGTCTCCTGTATCATTGTCCGCACAGTCTCTGACCGTCTCCTGAATCATTTTCTGCACAGTCTCTGACCGTCTCCTGTATCACTATCTGCACAGTCTCTGACCGTCTCCTGTATCATTTTCTGCATAGTCTCTGTGTGTCTCCTGTATCATTGTCTGCATAGTCTCTGACCGTCTCCTGTATCTTTGTGGCGTGAGTGGGGCCTCATGTCTAAGTTTTGCCTAAGGCCTCACAAAGTCTAGAGCCGCCTCTGAATGTGTTTATTGTGGTGCCTGAAAAGTCCTGCCTTTCAAATATATATTTTTATATAGTCAAAATATTTAGGATGTTGTACCTGTAGTGTACCTTTTCTCATTACCCATTACTCATTACTCATTACAGTATGAGGGGAACTTTTATATTTGGGTGAAGGTTCGCTTTAATGAGGTTTGCCTGGTTTTTGGTTGGACTCCAATTCACATTCAGAGTAATTCCAGTCTGGTGTTTGCAAGTCACTGGCCCTCAGAAATAGTCACTCTCAGTATCCATGGTAGCTTCTTCAAATGAACACATGCATTCAAAGGGTCCAAGGGGTGTGTTGAAGGTGTGCTGGTGGTTTATGATGCCAACCAACCTAAATATATCCATATGGCAACATTTCACAATCCAACAACCAACATATTATTTAACCAAATAAAATTTGTTAGAGACGAAATTAGATAGATGCTACGCTCGTTTCACTTTAAAAGTCCAATGTGTTCCAATAACCTTCTGGACTATGTAGTATAGGCTTGTTTGGTTCCCAACTGAGTGGCACTTTCTCATACTTTAATGTGGTTGCTTTTTATGAAGTTAACTGCGTCACATCAGGAATTATGAGTTACAGTATGTTGTGCTGAGCTATTCTGTGTGACTATTTAAAATAGGACAATTTATGACAGGTGTCACCAGGATTCTTTTGTAGACCCTGCTACTGGAGGTTTTATGACATCTCAGCATCCTTAATTAGCTGGCCTGTTTTATATCAAGTGTTGCCTAAGCTGAGCTGTGTTTCGTCAAAGGTGACACCTCCAATGGATACCTAGCACAGACATGAAATTTAAATCTGACCAACTTGTGAATTTTGGAGAAGTGAGGGTGGCACTGTGTTCAGTAGGACTGCCCATTCTCCCCACACAGGTTGGGGTTTGTCAGATCTCACTATGGTTACGTAGAGTACTGTATTAGATACATTGGCACATACTTTTATTGTTTCATGCTTGTATATTCTTGGGCACTTTTATTTAATTTTATATCAGTTCTATTGTGACAAGGGTGAAGTTATTGTTAATTATGTTGTTTAACAAAATTAATACAGTGCTCTGAGGGGTTATACTTAGGTGTATATATAACTGCAACTGATGTTTAAAGCTGATTTCCATGTTTTCTTTCACTTTAAATAGTTTGTATGGACCAAGCTGGTCCAAACAACCTATTTCCTTCACTAAGTGCTGCAGTGTCTCTAAGCACTGTATGTACTGCATGTAGCTTCAGCTACAAACAGTACACAGTGCTGGGTTCCTGGAACAATATCAAGTTGGTCTGACCTGCGCTCAGCCATTCATAGATGGCTTTGTATTCTGTAAATGAATATAAAGTTTCCTGTGATTGGCTGAGGTGGAGAGGCGGGCTGACATGCCATGACCACCTTGGTCCAAACAAACTGTTTAAAGTGAAAGAAAACATTCAAATCAGCTTTAAGAGCTGACACTATTTAAATTACGCATTCTGTCTCTGTACTTCCACCACTGAAAGTAATTTTGGCGAAAGGCATCAGGCCATGCGATCTGGATCGTGAGTCAGAATATTTCATAGACACACCAGATTGCTTGGATAAGACCCCATTTTTTATATTCTGATTAACATAATTCTATGTGCGCTAGTTCGTACATGTGAGTTTGATTGTTTTCTGAGAAGTTTTTATCTTGTTTTCTGACTCAGAAAAATGGCGAATGTCATATGCTATTTCTCCCCCACGAGAGTTGCTGGTCATTTGGGTCCTCCGCTCTGGTCCAGCCCTTTGTGAGGCCTCACTGACACCCCCCATCCCCTCCCCCTCGTGTACCTTTCTGTAAGCCCCAGCAGGCATGCAAGAATTATACTTACAACTCTTTACTTTAAAAATTAAACAGACAATATTAGCAGTTTGAGGTTATAAAAGTAAAATAGGGTATATTGGCATATGAAAGTCAATCAGTATGAACACAGTAATGACTGTAAGACTGGTCTTCTTGAGAAGATTCAAACTCCAGCATATACTCTGACCCACAAAGGCATAAACATTAGCTCTGCTTATGAGATGAAACACCCCAAGTGGCCAAACGGAGTAACAAACATAGACTAACTATGTCACTTGCGAGCTCTCAGACAAATGGGCTAGATTTAGGCCTGCAATCTAAAGATTTAGGGTTACACTCAGTTGTGCCCTCAGGGTAGAGTGGTTTTTATAAGTCTTTGTGATGGATCTTCTGCCGGCTATGTTGGGGCCCTTTAAGAATGTTGGCACTCAGGTTAATGAGGATTTGTTAATTAAGTGGATGTTGCAGCAATGTATCAAGGAGGTTGACTTAAAGAAAGATAGGACTCTTTTGGTGCAGATGGATACTTAGGAGAGGCAGACCCATCTACAGTAGCTAGGTACAGGAGATGACCAGAGTGTCACGTACCAGGTGCAAGGCCGAGGTGCTGAGAGGGCTCCCCTTGCGGCTAAGTGCAGTGCACCCCTGGAAGTGGTACAGGGAGTGCAGTGCCCAAAGAAGCACCGTTTACCAGTTGCTGTGGTTTGATGCGCTGATCACTGGAAGGTTGCTGGGACAAGCAAGATGCACTGTAGGGCAGGTGTACTTGCGGAGTACCAGGTGAACTTGGCAGAAGACCAATCAGAACCAGGAGCCAGGCCGGGGGTCATGCATGGTAAATCAGTCAATGTGAGATTCAGGTAGCAGAACTGGAACAAGCCGGGTTCATACAGGTTGCAACAGATTCGGTGAGCCAAGCCAAGATCAAACACAGTGGAGCAGACAAGAGCAGGGTCAGTAGTATAAGCCAGAGGTCAAACCAGGAGATCAGGATAACAGGTTAAGCAAGCCGGGTCGGTAATGGGAGGTCAGAAAACACAGGAGCACAGGAACACGGGAGCTGATGATAATCCAGCAATGCACAGGTCTCAGCAGTAGGTTTATATAGGCCAGGAGGCACCATTGCATATATGCGTACGCCCGTTCGCGCTGCCACGCAACTGCTTACGCCTGTTAGCATTGTTGCTCATCTGCGTACGCCCATTCGCGCAGCCGCACATCTGCGTACGCCAATACGCATGGGAGCGCACCTGATGCGGCCATGATGGGTGTTGGTAAGATTGCCAGTTCTTTGGCCATTTCCCTGACACAGAGACTGCATATCTATTACAGGAGATAACCAGAGACTATGGGTCTAGTGCAGGAGATGACCAGAGACTGCGGATCTAGTGCAGGAGATAACCAGAGACTGTGGATCTAGTGCAGGAGATAACCAGAGACTGCAGATCTAGTACAGAAGATGACCAGAGACTACGGATCTAGTGCAGGAGATAACCAGAGACTGCGGATCTAGTCCAGGAGATAACCAGAGACTGCAGATCTAGTACAGAAGATGACCAGAGACTACGGATCTAGTGCAGGAGATAACCAGAGACTGCGGATCTAGTACAGGAGATAACCAGAGACTGCGGCTTTAGTACAGGAGATAACCAGAGACTGCGGCTCTAGTACAGGAGATAACCAGAGACTGCGGCTCTAGTACACGAGATAACCAGAGACTGCGGATCTAATACAGAAGATAACCAGAGACTACCAAGGTGGTAGTCCACTAAAATGCACTCTGCAAGAACAGTTGCTCCAGAGCTTAGTAAATGAGCAAAAGCTCTGCTCACTTCCATCATCCAATCATGTGCAAGCAAAAATGCTGTTCTTTTTTAATTTTACTTGCATGTGATTGGGTATTCTTTGCAAAGTGAAGCTTTACCTCATTTACTAAGCTCTGGAGCAACTGCAAAGTGTACAGTCTTTTTGCCTTTAGTAAATCAAAGATTCTGCCTCCTCCTAATGAGCTGCATAGCTCCCAACTGTCCCTGATTTGGAGCAATGTCCCTCATTCCTCCTCATTTGTCCTTCATTTTGGTCTGATTTATATAGATGTTTTTAAAATGCACTTTTTATCTATCAAAAAGTGTTTTCCAGCACTAAACCTTTCATCTGATTTCTAATTTGCTGCATTTGTAAATTCCAAAAGCTAATATAAAGAAATAGTAGTGGTAAAGAAAAAACGCACTTGTGGGTTTAACCGATCTTGTTTTTTTGTACAATTCTCCTTTAAGGGGGCGTGGCAAGGGGTGTGTCCTATGCCCGCATGCTTTTGCTGATAGGTGTCAATCATTCCCATCTCAAAAAGTTGGGAGGTATGCAGCTGTGTTCCAAAAGGGAGAGGCTTCCCTTCCAGGGACAGCTGAACCAATATCGTCGGCCAAATTAAAGCTACTTTGGGCAGCTGGATCAATGTGTGATCAATGTGAAAATGTACAAAATGTGCAAAAGTGTTAAATTCTCTTTTAAGAAATGGACTGGGCCCCCACCTTCCCTGGGGGCCCATAGCAGCCACATGGGCTGCTATGGCTGTAGTTATGCCCTTGTTTTCTTGCATGTTTATCAAAGTAATCGGCTCATACAAAGCACTGCAGATTTGTTGGCACGCTTTGACCATAATAAAAAAAAAAAACAATCCCTTGGCCATTATTGCACGTAACCTCCAGCGAGAGGCCAATGTACCGAACCACAAAGACTGATCGGTATCAAAGCAGCACAAAGCTTTTAAACATCTAAAGCTAAAAACCAGCCTATGTTTAGCTGTAAAAAAAAAAAAAAGCAGCAGTGAAAACGCGGTGAGGAGGGCGAGGGATTAAACCGTCTGTACACTTCCCCCTGCCAGCAGTCAGTCAAGGTCAAGGCACGGTGCCCATTAGGTTTTCTCATACCCTTCGACATCGAGCTCATATCAGTTCTAGGCCAAAATAACCCCGTGAAAAACTGCATTCCTTCTACTCACGAAACTCCTTATTTTGTCTTTTTCACTCCTTAGCCAGCCTCTCCTTTTTATTCCCCTTCCAATTTGCTCGAGTTCGCTTTTTCCTGTCTGGTATTGAAAAAAAAAATTAAAAAATCTGACAGACGCCTTTTCTTCTCTTCCAAGGAAAAAAAATCTGGAAAACCTAGTACTTTGTCTGGATATATGATCTCATCGCGCTGCACGCGTGTCTGCAAGCCTTTTAATGGAAATTCAAGAAACACCTCAAGGCATGCAAAGTTTTTCTTTTCTTTTGTGCGCCGTGCTATGAAACGAATACATGTTGCAGCTTGCGCCCCTCTTTTGAGCGTGCAAGGCTGCGTTCTTATGTAAATAGCAGTTTGTTCGGGAAGTCTGCTGCCGTCTCCAAAAAAAATTCCGCCTGGTTGATCTGGAAGAAATTGTGCTAATTATGTGTTCTGAGAAAGTATGCCTGTGGAGATTAAAGCAAAGGCAACAATCCTAACAGGCGTAGTGTACACAATTAAAGGGAATCTGTCACCAAGGAAAGAGCAGGTGGTCATGCAGCAGTTTACAAATCAGATAAAGCAGCCTGTGGGCATCAAGATTAATTACTAAATACAGTAAGGCTGTGATCCCGTTGAATAATTTTTTGCAGTGGCCAGGCACGGGGAGGTGCTATGCACTAACATTTTGCAGTTTTTTTTTTTTTACATCTGTGTCCCATTGCAGAGATTTCCCTTCTCTAGCTGTTCTGTAGATACAAGAAGCAGGAGGAAATCTCTCCTAAATGAGGGAAATCCTTTCGTAGGCAGACGTTACTGCCACAAGTATGCCCATCGGAGGATTTCGCCTGTATTCCTGCTCTGGTGACAGCTCAAAATTTTGAATATGTTGTCACTTTCAGTCCCAGTGACAATGGTCATCAGGACAAATGGAAGAACAGTGACTCTCTCCTGTGGGGAGACAGACAGCAATAACAATCTAACTGAGGTTCTAACCCCCTCAACACATTATGCAAAAATAAAAAAATAAAAGTTTTGTGTTTTTGTCCAATTTAATAAAGCAGCCAAATTTTTGTGGTCCCCAGGGGTTCTGCCGCAAATCAAAATTGTGGCGGATGTATACCGCCCAATGTTGTTTTCAATGTGAGCTCACAGTTAATACTGTCAGCGTGCATTGATACCCGATGCCTCCTCTGTAGTTCCGGCTCCTGTGAACTCAGAGGGAGGTGCCGGGAGTAGTGCAGAGAGCAGGAGGTGAAGGAGGAGGGGACTTCTAATGGCAGTGCTGAATACAGACAGTGGGAGGGAGCACGGAGCTTGAGCACATGGCTGGATAAGGAGGTAAGATCCAATAATGAGTCTGTAAAAGGCAGCAGTGTGATGAAGAGTACAGGAGAGGCAGAGGAGGGCAGAGAACTGGAGCAGTGTGTGTATACTGCAGCAGTGTGATCAGGGGGAGGGGGGAGAGAGCATTGTGTGTGTGTGTGTGTGTGTGTGTGTAGCAAGGTCCTAGGCCTCCAGAGGCCTAATGGTGACCTCAAAAGTTAGGGAGCGGCATCATCCTTGTAGAGTGGGTTAACAGGCATGGTGGGTGTAATGCGAGATGAAATGATGGGTGCCAGTCACTTTTTGAATGTGAACAAGAGATTTATTGTCTCTTAGCAAAGAACTGTGGAAGAGCGGGTCAGGGCCAGGACACCCTTGAGTAAATGCAATGATAATTGGCAGACTCCGAGACTCTATAGGTAGACAGCTATACAGGGAAAGGCCTCCAGCCAGATGCCACATCTGTATAGGTAGGGCCGCAGTCTCCTATGGCAACTGAACTTTAACAGTCACTAAAGGTATTTGCACATAACTTTTGGTAACACAGAATAGTTCTTATCTTATCTTACAGTATCCCACTGTATATCTTCACTAACTGAGCTCCCTGTCTCTCACTAGACTTCCAGATCCAATCATCACTGGATCCCCTGAGCTCTTCTACAGCTATCCCGCTGTACACTCCTCAAGCATCACCCCCCCCCGCTAACTTGCTGGGTCCCTGGCTTGGCACTCGCTGAAGCTTTTCCACTTCTTCACCGTCCCTGGCTGGTGAGAAGACTGCTCTGGTGCTTGCTCAAGCTTACTCACAGTAGTCTCCGGTAACAAGGTGGATGGTCCGTTAGTGGCGACTGCTTCCCTTTTACCTCTGACCACAACTTGTTCCCTGTCCGGCTGAACCTTCACAAATTGGTTGAACTCCAATCTTGCAGTCCCAACCTTACGCTGCTTCTCCTGCTCCTGGATAGGCCTAAGGCAGCCTAGCAGCCAGGTGTCCCTGGGATAGGCCTCTGGCTTCCAACCTAGCAACCTAACACACGTCCAGCTAGACAATCATCCAGGTGGCACAGAACCCCGATCACCTGACTCCACCCAAATAAATAGGCTCTCCCAGCAGGCCAAGGCAACAGTGTGATCCAGGGGGAGGGGGGCAGAGAGCCGGAGCATTGTGTGTATAAGGCAGCAGTGTGATCCAGGGGGAGGGGGACAGAGAGCCGGAGCATTGTGTGTATAATGCTGCAGTGTGATCAGGGGGTGGGGGGCAGAGAGCCTGGGCATTATGTGTTTAAGGCATGTATAATGCATGTTAGTGGTCTGCGGGTTTCAAAATTTACAGTTTAGTGGTCTGTGAGGTCCAAAATGTTGGCAACCAATATTTGTCCATTGTTGACTACTTGGCAGTGGTTTTCTATATTTTGTGATCTGCAGTACCAACATTGTGAGCAGGTCCACATAGGAAGTAGGACAACGAAATGAAAGGGTCAGTTCACCCAAAATGTATGTTTCAGTTTGTGCAGATAATAGAAAGTTAAATCGGCTAATGATTCTTCACTTGGGGATTCCAGTAGTGAGATTGTGGTTCTTGAGTTCCCAAATTATATCAGATGCAGTTACCATTAAAAGTGGATCCAGTTCCCCAAGCAGAATTGTAATTTGCTGTGTATAATTAGACAACATGAATTGTGGCAGCACTTTACGGGGGTGGGAACATCAAAAACTTCAAGGTGGGCCAGTGCAAAGCCAGACATTATGATGGAAAGTTCCCATAGCTTGATGCCCAAGACAAGGCATATAAGTTGCCTGCAGATGACTTATAACTACATATAAATACAATTTTGGAGTAGACTGGCCTTTTCATCTTTAAAATTTAATCTGTCACTAATGCCACGCATAAATGGCAATGTGATCAACCTGATTACAATAAGCAGGTAATGTAGAGGTTGACATACAAAGCACATGAACTTTACTGTACAGTGTATTGCATACAAAGGTTTTCCAAAATGTTGAAAACTTTCTGTGTAAGACTGTGGATCACTCCCCTGTACACGTAGAAAAGTGTACTACACAGTGGTGTTCGGGGATTTTGAGAGGAGACCAAAAGAGAGCCCAATGATTCTGAGACAAGGATGACCATAGGTAGACCTCCAAACAAGATCTACCCAAACTTCACATTGAACATTAGAGAATTGTATATATAATATCTGTCCTTCTAAAATATATAGCACTAGTAGTGCCTTGAAGGAACAATAGTCTGTGTACTGAAGGACCCCAAGCCAGGCTTCCAAGCAACTTTTGCTTGAAGATGTTTTAGCTGTAGGCTTCTGCTGCAGTGTGAGATTGCCCATAAACATCGTGAACAATGACCACCCTTTCTGAAATCTACTGCAAGAATTTTAAACATGTGGTACATGTCTTTGTGGTAACCCAGTAACCCACTTCCTCAATATATTACCTGAGGTGATTGTAGCCATATTAGTGCACTTGCATCAGAAACAATTGAGTACTGTCTGTGATGTCCTGAAAAATTGTATGTTAGTGCAAATAAAATAGGTTTCACAAGCAGTATTGAATTGTTTCATATATTTCAGAAACACTAGGAAGCAATAGAATTGCTCTGCTGCAAATTACATATTTTGCTGTTCTTTTAATTTTTTTACACTTTTTACACTGTCTGCCTTTTTTTTCACATGCGAAAAAAATTAAATAATAGGGCTAATGAGGGGCCATTTTTGGCACAAGAACAGGTACAGGAGCAATAATTTAAAGCCCATTGCATAGAGTAACCAGTTGCCCAAGGTTTCTGGGGATAGTTCTAGCTTTCAGGAGACTGTCCCTAGATAAAGTGTCCCTGATTGTGTCCTCTTTTTATAAATGGCAATCACAATATTCCCAACGCACACGTTCCTGAAAATGTCTGTTTAGTATTAATGGGTGCTGCAGTGACCACCGGCTGGGAACCGTAGACACTCAATGCGTAGAAATGTCACCAGCACACCAAGGATTCTTCAAAGAGGTCCATAGTTTTATTTCGTGGTCACATGGTACATACAAAGGCAACATTTCATAGCCACACAGGGCCCTTTCATCAGGCAGTGGAAATTGAGTCCCTAGTCTAGGAGTCACAGGGTAATCTACTTCAGTTTGGAAACTAATCTCCAGTTTCACAGTTAAAGTTTTCTAACTGGCTTCCTAGAGGAGGAAGAGAGAAGAAATGGATGTGTGCTTTAACTCCCCGGCTGCGTCAGAGTTTTTATGACAAGGGTGAAATCATTTTTACTTTAGTTTTGATTCTGATGCTTCACTGAGGTGCAGCCTGGGTGACATCATTGTTCCTCCCAGGAGAGAATGTACTCAAAATCTTATAAAAGTGCTCCTTGAAGTGTCAGGAGTTTTTATATAAACTACAGTATCTCACAAAAGTGAGTACACCCCTCTTATTTTTGTAAATATTTTATTATATCTTTTCATGTGACAACACTGAAGAAATTACACTTTGCTACAACGTAAAGTAGTGAGTGTACAGCTTGTATAACACTGTAAATTTGCTGTCCCCTCAAAATAACTCAACACACAGCCATTAATGTCTAAACCACTGGCAACAAAAGCGAGTACACCGCTAATTGTCCCTCCCCAGTGTCATGTGACTCGTTATTGTTATAAGGTCTCAGGTGTTAATGGGGAACAGTTGGCCATCGTGCTGCAGCTCAGTTTCAGGATCTTGGCAATCTTCTTCTAGCCTAGGCCATCTTTATGTAGAGCAGAGGTTCTCAACTCCTGTCCTCAGGACCCACCAACAGGCCAGATTTTCTGTATTACCTTGGGGGAGATGCAGACTAGAATACAGCAATCACTTAGCAGCAAATGAGATCACCTGTCATGTATTTCAGTTATCCTGCAAACCTGGCCTGTTGGTGGGCCCCGAGGACTGGAGTTGAGAACCTCTGATGTAGAGCAACATATCTTTTTTTCAGATCCTCAGAGAGTTCTTTGCCCGCGCGGGGGCCCTGAATAATGCTTTTTAGTTCAAGGTGTGATTTAAATCCCAACTATGGGAATTAGTCAAAGTCTAGTGCTCAGTGGAGCGCCGGACTATGAAGAGGGCAGGAGCGGCTGGCTCAGTCTGGAAGGCTGATCCAGTTGCAGATCCAGGCATCTGAGTTGATCCCAACAGTAAACTCGGGATATTTCCCGAGCCTGGACCAGCTCAGAGACGTTAGCTTTATCCCGCTGTCAGCTGAAAATGGGTCACAGGACAGAACAAACTGCACTCCTATGGTCCCCAGGAGAAGTATAGCCTGAATAGCTTTGGCTATACTTCTCCTTTTAGTGATAGAGTTCAGGGCCGGTGCTACCACTAGGCAAACTAGGCAGCCGCCAAGGGCGCACTACCACCGTCTTCTGAAGGTCTCTGCACTATGTAGGTTTTCGATGTGGTGGTGACGGTATGCAGGGGATGCCTCTGTCTGCTTTCTGCAGCATGTAACTAACTCAGGCAGGAGCCGCCCCCCATCCGTAAGTAAGTAGTGTCAGAGGTGTAGCGCAGCACTGGAGGACTATGTCCCGACAGAACGAAAGCACACATCCCTGTAGTGCAACATATTACAACAATCCCCTGCGCGCCACAGCCTCTATGATCAGTGGCCTATCTGTCTCTCCCTCTCTGAGTCTCTGACTCTGCCCATACATGATTCCTATATCGAGTTATGGGATCCTCTGACCCCACCCCCTGCCGTGTCACCCCCATTCATAGAGGCCGCTCTCCATCCCCGCATGTCCTGTTCAGCGGCAGCGTGTGCTATAGCCTAATTGGATCTGAGTAGTGGGCGCTCCGGGGCTGGTGACAGCTGGAGCCTGGAGGCACCAAGGCAGGGTTTGTCCCTGGCACTGGCAGGGTCATCAGATGCATGTAGGGCCCCAGTGAGTGAAGACTGACGTTGTATTAGGAATCAGGTAGGTCAGTGTAATAGTCAGGTAGGTCAGTGTAGGGGTCAGGTAGGTCGGTCCGTGTAAGGGTCAGGTAGGTAAGTGTAGGGGTCAGGTAGGTCAGTGTAGGGGTCAGGTATGTTAGTGTAGGTGTCAGGTAGGTTAATGTGGGGGTCAGGTAGGTCAGTGTAGGGGTAAGGTAGGTCAGTGTAGGTAGGCCAGTGTAGGGGTCAGGTAGGTCAGTCTAAGTAGGCCAGTTTAGGGGTCAGGTAGGTCAGTGTAATGGTCTGATAGGTCACATGGGTTACAAGTGCAGGGCAAAGGGGATGGAGTCAGGGGCGGAGCCAAGGGGGAGAGAAAATTAGGTTTTGCCTAGGGTGTCAAAAATCCTTGCACCAGCCCTGATGGAGGGGTGGGGTGTTACATAGTTACATAGTTAGTCAGGTTGAAAAAAGACACAAGTCCATCCAGTTCAACCTTAAAAACAATAAATAATTAAAATAAAAAATATCGTACAATCCAATATACCCAATTTTATACCCACAGTTGATCCATAGGAAGGCAAAAAACCCCAGCAGAGCATGCTCCAATTTGCTACAGCAGGGGAAAAAAATCCTTCCTGATCCCCCAAGAGGCAATCGGATTTTCCCTGGATCAACTTTACTTATAAAATTTAGGAAAGTATCCAGGCCTTTCTTATAGCAATCTACTGAGCTGGCCAGAACCACCTCTGGCGGGAGTCTATTCCACATTTTCACAGCTCTTACTGTGAAGAAACCTTTCCGTATTTGGAGATGAAATCTCTTTTCCTCTAGACGTAAAGAGTGCCCCCGTGTCCTCTGGGTTGACCGTAAAGTGAATAACTCAACACCAAGTTAACTATATGGACCCCTTATATATTTGAACATGTTGATCATATCCCCCCTTATTCTCCTCTTCTCCTTGTCAAAAGAAGTTTATTGAGTATACAATGTTATAAAGATACATAAAGTAAGTTTACAAGGATCTATAAAGTAAGCTCATTGTTTTACAGTAGGGTTTATATAGGTAAATATCATGAAATTTCAAATATTAAACATTGGGTTCACGTAAACCTAAATTAAAGATATATATCATTTCCTTAGTTACTTTTGTAGGTATTTAAATGATTTATACCTACTATACATATTGTTTACAAGTGGAGTGTATATAGGTCAAATAAATTCTGATAATGAGCTTTAATCGTAAGGTGGAGAAAAGGAAAGAGAAAGAAGAAAAAGGGTTGAAAGGTAGAGGTATGGTCCACAAGATTGTCCCGCTCGTCAGTTTATTATTCTTTTTAGTTCTCTTTGAAGCCTTAGAATGGGTGTCTCTGTAAGTCATTTAATCTGTTACCATGGCAACAGGACAGAGTCATTGAAGTTTGACAGGAACTGTTGTTTTATCCAAGGATGCCAAAGTTTTTCAAATTTTGGAATTTGATTTTGATCGATGGCTACCATCTTAGCATGGGACATTGTATTATTCATTCTGTGAATTGTTTCTGCTAGTACCAATGTAGGAGATTTCCATGTATTCTCCTCTTCTCAAGAGTAAATAAATTCAGTTCCTCTAATCCTTCCTCATAGCTGAGCTCCTCCATGCCTCTTATCAGTTTGGTTGCCCTTCTCTGCACTTTCTCCAGTTTCCCGATATCCTTTTTGATAACTGGTGCCCAAAATTGAACTGCATATTCCAGATGAGGTCTTACCATTGCCATTGCTGGACTGTGCTTAGGGCATCAGGTGCCCTTAATCCAGCCCTAAATCTGCCCCAGGGTGCCCTTAGTCTTTAATATACTTAGTCATGCTCACATTTTGTCGCACTGTTTTCACTTTTTAACTGTAAAACCAGGCAGACTACTCTTATGGCTATTGTAATACAGTATTTGCTTATTGTTTATAATGTTTAAATATTGATTGAAATCAGGTTTTGATTTTGTGGGTGCCATTGAAAGTGGGCATGGTCAGTAGGATGTCCCCGGATTTCATTTTTAAAATCTCACGTTGTTTACCATCCAGTTCTTATGATTGTCAAACCTATACTGACTGTTCCTTTATACTTTTGTCAATAAAATTTGTTTGGAACAAATAAAAGAAAATCTGTTCACCTTACCAAAAAACAAATCAAAACTCACCTTAAAGCGTTTGTTACCCCAACATTTCATATACCTGATATGTACCTGCTGTACCATGTAATTGTAAGAGAAATGATCCTGTTCTCTTTGCATTGCTTCCTTTGTGCGAAATATCCCTGGTGTTCCTGCCAGTCCCTCTCCTTTCCTATTAAAAACTGACCTGACTAAGCAGGAGAGCACACCGTGGTCAGTTCTCCAGCTATGCTGGGATCTCAGTGTGCTCTCCTCCAATGATCAGACTTGTCCTGACACTCCCCCCCCCCCCCCCCCGCTGAACAGGCATGCACTGGGAAGCTCGGTGTGCTGCTGCTTCTCCTCCCCCCAGCTCTTATGCAGCTGAGAACAGAGGGAATGTGATCACTTATCAAAAAAAGGGAAAAGAGGTATTTATAATGTTTTTTATATCTATACAAAAATGTTTTGCCTTTCATTTCTATTTTAAACTGAATGGGTTGTTTTGCAAGGTGATCATATACAATCACTTTAATTTCATCTTCTCCATTCACGTCAATTGTAATTTGTCATAAATGGTTTAGTGGAAATCACCTTAGTTTTGCTCATTTTGAAAGGATGGAGGAATGTTTTAGCTGGAATTTTCCATTGTACAGTATGTACCCACATAGGGAATTCTCACTCTCCTAGGAAATAGTTATCTACTCCCATGCCCATGTATCCCTTGGGTCAGTCTTCTCCATACCACAAAGTACAGGGGAATTAAACTGGTTCAGAGATAAGCCGATGCACTGTGATTACTGAATAATCACATACAGGGAGTTGCCTGGCTTGCAGGGAAGGCCTTAGGGCTGCTATTGTGCTATGTATGTTTGACTTGGGAGACAGCCCAAGATAATATACATTTTTGGGGAGAGAGCTGTCACCAGCAAAGCCATAATCACTGAATGACCATCTACCTCCTGCTGTACAGAATTGGCAGATTATTTCCAACTCTCACACCTAAAAGGATGAGATTTGGGTGTGGCTGGAAGGTATGAGTAGAGAGAGACAAAAGGATTGCCTCTCCTTTGAACTGCCTTGTTCAATGTGTTGATGCAGCCTGGTGTGGAGCTGCCAGGGGGTACGACATGCAAGAGCCGTGCACACAGTATAAGTCTCTGACCATCCCCAGTTTAGGATACGAGTGTTTTGAGGAAAGTAATGCCTGGTACACACAATGAGATTATTGGACGATTGATTGTCTGCTTTTTTTTTTTCTTTGCATGCTGATCGCATATTAAAAATAAAGAGTTTACTAAAGTTACTAAATTCTCATACGACAGAATAAAAATTCGGAAGTGATGTCGTGTTGTAGTGTATTTGTATTATTTTGTATTTTTAGTTGTATATTTTCGAACGACAACCCTACTGATTAAACGAAAATTGTATGATCTGGTATCATATGAGAAAAATTTTCCGATCGGATATTATCGGATCAACTGTCATGACTGGCTATCGAAAGCTGGTATTTTTCATACGATTTTCTGATCATGTGTTTGGGCCATAAGGCTGGATTCACACTAACCCTAGGTTCACACCTATGCATTTTTTAGTGCGTTTTGCAGTTTGCAGAAACACACTACAGTTCATTTAACATGCGTTTTGCGGCCGGTGCGTTTTTGAAAAGGGCCAGGGACTTTTTTCCCGCGATTTGCGGGTAATAGACTTCAACGGAACCGCACCAGAAACCCAAGTGTTGTGTTTGTGATGCGATTTTTGATGTGTTTTGCATTTTGCGGTTTTGATTTTAACACTGTATATAGCTGGTTGCTAAGCAGGGGCAGGGAAGCTGGCAGCGGCGGAAGAGACAGCAGCAGGAGAAGATGGCACCGGGAGAGACAGTGGCGGGAGAAGACGGCTCGGGGAGAAGATGGCGGCGGGAGAGACAGTGCCGGGAAAAGACAGCTCAGAGCTATTTTATAAATAAAGGACTTGTCAAGAAACGTTTTCTTGTTTTTTTTTACATTTCACTGCATTTGAGGTGAATGGGTAGGGGTGCGATGTACCCGATACCCATTCACATGGGGGGGGGGGGGCGGGATCTGGGGGGCCCGGGGATCTGGGGAGGGACCCCACGCCGTTTTTTTCCACTTTTTTTTTTTTTGGCAGCAATTTTTTTTTTACTTTTACATTCAGCTGTTAGCGGGATACCCCGCTGACAGCTGATGACTTATGGGTTGTTAAAAATGCGTCGGCCAGCTTTCTGGCTCCCTGCTTAGCAACCACAGTGTGTTTAAAAAAAAAAAAAAAAGCTAAAATGCATGAAAACTGCATGCAAAAATGCATAAAAAACGAGGGTTTAAATCCAAGGTATTTATCCTGAAATTCAAAAGTCCTTAAAGCAGAGCTCCAACCAAAAGGGGAAGCTACGCTTGTCTGCCCCCCCCCTCCAGTGCCACATTTGGCACCTTTCAGGGGGCTGTTTTTGACAGGTGCCCGCTCCCACTTCTTCCTGTTTAGTGCATCCAAAACTGTAAAAATGTTTTGGCTGTAGATACTTTAATACTTAAAGGGTTACCAAACCCACAACAGTAAAATCAGTCTGCATATGCAGTAAAGCATGCTTGTTATACTCACCGTGAAACCTAAGGGGTTAATCCTCTGCATTGTGTATGAAGGCTGTTTGATCCTGTCCTCTCTGATCTTCCCCTTCGTCCACTGTCCCCAAACCATCTCCTGATAGTACAGAGCCTTGGGGGCACTCTGCAAATGCTTGGTTTGGTGTGTATTGCTAGAGAGTTTATTGTTTTTCTTGGGAGGGTGTATGTGATCAGCACAGGGCCAATCAGCACTGTCCAGACAGAGGGTCAGGGGTCCTGCATCCTGATGGGACAGTCAGTGCAGAATGAAAACTCCTCCTACAAGCTTTACCCAGACACTGATAGAAGTCACAAGACTGCTATATACTGCTGATGAGAAAAGGTATTTAGCAGTTTATATTTGCAAAAATAATTCCATTTCCATGTTCTGTGTACTGTGGAGGACCGGATATAGTGAATGCAGGGTCCTGGGTTTAGTAACACTTTAAGAAAAGGTCTCTTTAGGATGCTTTTCAATGTCTACCAACAGTTTATTTGACACTGCTGGGATATGGTCGACCTGTACAATACACTACGTGTCCTTTAAATGTTGCTTTACTTTATTAAACTCCTAATGGCAAAGCTTTACAGGAGATTAATAAAAGGGATTATATTAAATCAGTCCCCAACCCCCATTTCTTATTTCCAAACTGCTCTGAATGTGCTTTTGTACTTTAGAGTTGAATAGTTCATTTAAAACTGGCTTCTGTCCAAACGTGCATAAAACGCTGTGAACAGGAGAGCAGCCAGTTCTTTCCATGAAGAATGAGGACTCCGGGTATTAGTGTTGCCTATACATAGTTTGAAGACTGCACTGTACCTCCAAAATGTCCATTCCTTCTGGGGCGGTCATCATTTTTCTAAAAGGAGGAGATTATCGAGGGTCTCCAAACTTTCTAGCCAGTTTACTGTCCTTCAGATGTTAGGGGGGGCGAACTATGGAAATCAGGGATAGAAAATGCCCCAGAGTCAATGTAAATAATGTCTCAGCCTTGGCAGTCAATGGGAGTAAAAAAGTTACATAGTGCCTGTGGCTGGTAGGAGAAGAAATAGTGTCCCATAATTGATATTGGTGGGAGGAATGGTGCCCCATCATTGGTGTCATTGGGAGGAATAGTATCCCATTATTAGTACTAGTAGGAGGAATCATGCCCCATTGTTGGTTTCAGTGGAGGGAATTATGCCCAATTCTTGATGTCAGTGGAAGGAATCGTGCCCCATCGTTGTTGTCATTGGGAGGAATTATGCTCCACTGTTGGTGTCAGTGGAAGGAATGGTGCCTCATCATTGGTGTCATTGGGAGTAATAGTACCCCATTATTGGTATTAGTAGGAGAAATCATGCCCCATTGTTGGTGTCAGTGAGGAGAATTATGCCCCATTGTTGGTGTCAGTGGAAGGAATCGTGCCTCATTGTTTGTGTCATTGGGAGGACTTATGCCCCACTATTGGTGTCAGTAGAAGGAATGGTGCCTCATTGGGAGGAATTATGCCCCACTGTTGCAGTCAGTGGAAGGAATGATGCCTCATCGTTGGTGTCAGTGAGATGTATAGTGCCTCATATCGGTGAGAGAAATAGTACCACAAGGGCAGGTTAAAGGCAAGCAAAGGGCCGTCAGGCCCGTGTGCCACGGTTTGGAGGCCACCAATCTAAGTGGTCGGGTTTTGTTCAAATAGGGATACCTTCTTTTGCCTTCCTGCTATGTTTAGTTGGGGCCTGAAGTGGGTCTGAAAGTAAACAGCTTCTTTTCTGCCCTTTAGAAACCAATGTGAACCGTGCTGAATATATTTAGAAGTAAAGTAGGAGTAAGAATAGCTGATATACTGTAATTTGGATTAAGCTCATGTCATGAAGCACAAAAATGAGATAAGAAAGTATACTTCACCAACTGTAGAAAAGATGGGGTTTCATTTTTTCACCCCTTAAAATGGCCAAGAAAAAGTGAGAGGATGGCAAGTAGTCCAAAAAACACCAGTGTACTTCAACTTTCAACTGTGATCTGGCTCACAGACTTTGGATGGTTAGTTATCTTTCCTCCCCCTGATGTATGCAGGTAGGAATCCTCCATTCATGTCCCCGAAGAGTTGCTGGATCTTGTCCCTCACTGCTTTCTACTGAACCTTCTCTTGTGCCACAGGAAGGTCACAGTACAGGCTACACGCCTGGCCTCATTAACAGACTTTAGTGAGTCTTGAGCTTCAAGCCTATGACTGATTAACACTTTTCTGTTAGGTAAAAACTACACTGGTGATAAAACCAATTTTAGCATACTGAAATCAGTGTATCCTAATAAGATAACTGTCAACAAGCAGTTAAATCTCTCTTTGGCAAATGGACTTAAAGCAGAAGTTTATCAATAGCAACTTTACCAAAATTTAGTGTATGCTGTAAATTGCCTCCAGCATTGTTCCTGTTTCTTCTTGCTGGAGGCTGCCATTTTGCTGATGCCCAAAGCCCCTGAGCAGAGATAAATCTTTAGTCTGTAAACAAATTGGCCTCTAGTGACTCTGATTTTCGACACAGTGATGAAAAATAGAGAGCAACTGAGCATGTGCAAAGCAGGGTGAGACAGTGTATGCGAAAAATGGGCGTGGTTTACGTGAAATAGTGGGTGTGGCTTAAATGGGCGTGGCTCAGGAGGGTGTGGTTAGAGTCTGAGATGAATGAGGGGAGAGAGGGAAAGGGGGAGAGGGGAATGATGGGACAGCAGCCCCATATCCTACACAATAAAAATATGTGTATTCTAGAAAGTTTAACAATCAGCAGATAAAGATACTCCAAACACCTGGTGTTAATGCTTCAATCATCCCGGCACCATGATTGTTATGGTGCCAGGATGATTGAAGCGCATTATTTCTATTATTACATTGTAATATAAAATTAAATCATTCAACTCACCATAATGCCGAATCAGTGGGATCCCTGAGCGTGTCACTAGCCACGTCGCCTGCCACCAGCAGAGTCTGTCCTTACATCAGGTGCCCCCGGCAGAGTCTGTATAGACCCCGTCAGTCCAGACCCCCCTCCATCAGTGCAGACCCCCTCAGTGCAGACCCCCTCCATCAATGCAGACACCATCAGTGCAGATCCCCTCCATCAGTGCAGACCCCCTCAGTGCAGACCCCCTCCATCAGTGCAGACCCCCTCAGTGCAGACCCCCCCTCTATTAGTGCAGCCCCCCTCTATTAGTACAGACCCCCCTCAGTGAAGCCCCCCTCTATTAGTGCAGACCCCCCTCAGTGCAGCCCCCCCTCTATTAGTGCAGCCCCCCTCAGTGCAGCCCCCCCCTCAGTGCAGCCCCCCTCTATTAGTGCAGACCCCCCTCAGTGCAGCCCCCACTCAATTAGTGCAGCCCCCCTCAGTGCAGCCCCCCCTCTATTAGTGCAGACCCCCCTCAGTGCAGACCCTTCCCTCGTCCACGAGCGGCCGGTGTCGTGTTCTGCCGAGAAAGTTCCCCTCGGCAAGTAAGGACCCCCTGTACTGCGCAGGCGCTGCGCCTGCGCAGTACGAGCCGGCGGAAATAGCCAAGCTGGGGAACTTTTCGGCAAGACACGGCAGAGCCGTGTGTTCAGTGGAGAGGGGAGGGGCCGTGTAGCTAAAGAAGCCGATTCACTGGCTGCACGGATCGAGCCCCCCCTTCCTCTCTCCACTGAGCACTAGGGGGAAGATCGAGCGGCGGCGCCGGCCGCCATTTTGCTGGAGCCAGCTGCTCCAAAAATTAAAAAAAACCAACATTCCCGATTTTCCTGTTGGAAATCCCGATACGGGACAGCTTCCAATCGGGACGAGGGTCCCAAAATCGGGATTGTCCCGAGAAAATCGGGACTGTTGGCAACTATGAGACAGTACAGTTACAATACAAATCAATACAGGAGGAATCAGAGGTTGTTAGAGCTTACAATCTAGAAGGGAGGGTCAAGTGATACAAAAGTTAATAGCTGTGGGGGATGATCTGATGGAGAAAATAAAAGTACAGTTGTTGGATGGGGGTAGAATAGGCTTCTCTGAAGAGAAGGGTTTTCAGGGATCGTCTAAAAGTGAACAGAGTAGGGGACAGTCGGACAGATTGGGGTAGGAGCTCCATAGGATGGGAGAGGCTTGGGAAAAGTCCTGGAGGTGAGCATTGGAGAAGGTGGCAAGGGAGTTAGAGAGCAGGAAGTATGTGATATGGGAATGATGTTTTCCCATCAGTCTCAAAATCATTACTTAAGCCTCGTACACTATTTTTTTTTTCCTTCTACCCAGCGGGTTGAACAAAAAAAAACCTGTCAGCTTAGGTCGGAGCCGCTGTACTAACAATCCGATGTTAGTACAGCGATCTACCCTGCTGAGCTATTGTGTCCAGCCAGAACAATCTGGTCAGCGCTCTCAGCAGAGCATTTTCGATCATGAGTCTTTCTATTGAACCCACCGACATTTGGCCCATGTGTACTAGGCTTAAGTCTGTATCTGCCCTAATCATCTGCCTGCTGCCTGTTGTTATTGTTTTCATAGTACTACATTTATATAGCACCAACAGTTTGCGCAGCATTTTCCAATACAAAGGGAGACAGTAAGGGTTAATTTAATAAAACTACAGAGTGCAAAATCTGATGCAGCTCTGCATGGTAGCCAACCAGCTTCCAAACTTCAGCTTGTTCAATTAAGCTTTTTGACAAAAAAACCTTGAAGCTGATTGGTTTCTATGCACAGTTGCACCAGATTTTGCCCTCTCCGGTTTTAGTAAATCATCCCCAGTACAGTTACAATGTAATTCAAGATAGGAGGGTTAGGAGGGCGCTGCTAGTGAGGGTTTACAATCTAAAAGGACGTGGCAAGTGATAAAATAAGGTAATAATGGAACTGTGTGGGGATCAGTTGACACAGAAAAATAAAAGTCCAGTTATTAGGTAGAGGTTAGTCTGTAGGGATTGCCTAAAGGCAGAAGGAGATGGCGGTAATGGACAGATCGGAGAAGGGAGTTCCAGAGGATGGAAGAGGCTCTGGAGAAGTCCTGGAGGCAAGCATGGGAGGAGGTGACAAGAATTATAGAGATCAGGAGGTCTTCGAAGGAGTGAAGAGGAAGGTTTGGCTGATATTTTGAGACAAGGTTGGTGATGCAGCTCAAAACCAAATTTTTGGATGGCTTTTTATGTTGCTAGCATTTAGAATTGTATTCTTCGGGTGAGCAGAAGCCAGTGGATAAATTGGCAGAGAGGGTTACCAGACACTAAGTGATTGAGTCTGGCAGCAGCATTAGATAGACTGAAGGGGGTATCCTGTGTAGAGGTAAGCCAATGAGGAGGGAGTTGCAATAATTGAGACAAGAGATAACAAAGTAGTGAATTAGTGGTTTGGTGGTGTCATTGGTTAAGAAGAGGTGTATTGTGGAAAAGATAGAGAGGTGAAGGTGGCAAGATTTGGACAGTGATTGGATGTGGGGCTGGAAGTACAGTAGAGGTCAGAGTCCAAGAACACACCTAGCATCTTGGCATAAGGAGAGGGACTTATAGTTGTGCTATTGACCTCAATGGAAAACTTGGGAATGAGGCATGCAGGAGGATATATTATGAGCTCAGTTTTGGAAAGATTTGGTTTTAAGAAGTGGTGCATCATCCACAGTGATATGTCAGTAAGAAAATTAGTAAAGAGCAAGCAGTCTGAAGGGGTGAGCTGAGGAGTGGAGAGATACATCCAAGTGTCTTCAGCATAGAGATGATATTGGAAGCCATGGAAGATTATAAACTGACCAAAGGAGGAGATGTAGACAGAGAAGAGAAGGAGTCCAAGGACAGAACCTTGGGGGGCTTCTATTGAGTGAGGTAGAGGAGAGGAGGAGATATGCAGCAGAAAGTTCTAATAGTATGAATTTGGAGTAGTGGTCATTTGTTTTAGCAGTTAGCAAGTCATTAGTGAGTTTTAGTAGAGCAGTTTCAATGAGTGTGGAGGGCGAAAGCCAGACTGTAAGGAGTCGAAGGTTTTTTTTATCAGTGAGGCAGCAGCTCAGAAAGTTGTAGACAAGGAATTCTAGAAGTTTGGAGGTAAACGGGACCAACAAGATGTTTTTTTAAAAAAATACCTGCAAGGCAATGTCATAACGTGCTAGTATGCAACACATACTAACACATTATGTGAAACCTACCTTAGAACGAAGCCCTCCAGTGGCGCACTGTTATTCCATCTTCACCAGGTCTTCCATCCGGGTTCGTGGACCCCGGCTGTGTAAGTGGCCGGAGCTGCAATGACATCACTCCCACGCATGTGCGCAGGAGCTGCCGTTTTGTGGCACAGGACTCTGAGGGAATGTCACGGGTATGTCGTTCCTTGCGCCGGTGACGTCACCGTTTAGGTGATTTGTACTGTAAATGCAGCCGGTGATGTCACTGCCGCATATTTACAGTACCTGTAGGTAAGCCTTATCATATACGTAAAATTCATGCGTGGGAGTTTGCTCCCACTTTAAGATGTTCAGATTAGCGGGGTCCAGGAAAGGCTTTTTAAGTATGAGACCAACCAGTGCATGTCTTAGAGGGAAGGGGAAGATGCCAAAAAACAGGTACCAGTTTCCCCCTCCCCCCTGAAAGGTGCCAAATGTGGCACCGGAGGGGGGAGGAAGCAGATAAGCGGAGGTTCCACTTTTGGGTGGAACTCCGCTATAAGTATCTTTGAGCACATTTATTGCAACAATAATAATGGCATATTGTAATGGTATGTAATGGTATGGTAATTAGGATGACTTCAAGAACTACAGTGGTGGAATTCACTGATCCAGCATGACTTGAAGTGTCATACCTCTAGGCAACCCGCACAACCACATCATTCATGTGAATCTATGAATGAATGAACTGCAAATCCCGTCCGCCATTGCGGCAGACAGACTTGTAGTTCTCAATGGAACACAAGTGTCGTGATCACCGTACTCCTAGTCCATCTACACTTTCTCTACCTCTCTAACTGAAAGTCTGTACCTTGATATGGACATTAAGCAGGATGGAAAGTCTAAAGGAACCTTCTACTGCGCCCACAATCTATTAATTGCAGTTGCAATTCTTTGCAGGATCCTATGCAAAAAAAAGGGAAGAATGTTTATTTACTGCAAATATCTGTGCATTTATTATTTTTTTGTAAAAAAGGTGGACTTAGCCTGTAAGGCAAAGCCATAATGAGCTAGTATGCACCCTCGGCATCGCATCCCGGTCACTGCCGAGGGAGCTGACATTTTCCCCTCTGCGTCTCTTCCAGGTACGCGGCTCCGGCAGCATCCGGCGGACCTTCAGAGCGCATGCGCCGCTGGCATCAGCGGCTTCATGCAAGGTAAATACCTCCTAAACTGTACAGGTTTAGGAGATATTCATTTTACCTACAGGTAAGCCTTATGATAGGCTTACCTGTAGGTTAAAATGTGCTAAAGGGGTATACAACCTGTTTAAACACTACAGTCTGCATTTACTCTTTATTCCACTAGATGGCGTATGGTAGCCAGCAAAAAAAAAAAAAAAAAAAAAAAAAAAGCTAGTGCCATCACTACTTTATAGGGGGAAGGGCTGGGAGCAAAAGTTTAAAGGGCTTTACCGTCTCATGTTACAATGTTTTTAACAGATCTTTTGAAATCAGTATATTGTGTGTCTTGTGAGTCTTCTTAGCTGAGATTGCTATTTATAAACAGAGGCTCAAGATGCCTTCAAATGGCCCAACCCTTGGTTATTACTCTAAGTTCAAAATCAGCAACTATGTCATAGATCACAGTCTGTTTCCTTTCATTTTGCTGGCCCTTCTCCAACTGTGTGTGTGCTTTGTTCTGTTCAGAATGTTAATATTGGCAGAGGGACGAGGAGAGGAAAAAATGACTCCAGCCTCCTTCAATACATGGGATTCGGAGGCATCACAAGTGTTAACGGATGTGACTTTCAACTCCGATGACAAAAGCCGCCTATTTACGGCTCAATTAGGCGTGGTTCACAAAGGGTTGCTTTTTGCCTATGCGGAGGAAAAAATAAAGTATTGACAAGGCCAACAGTTTCATATGTGCCACACAGGACAAATAAAAAAGATAAAAGTGCTGATATGAATGTCAGCCGTGCATGTAGGAATCAGGCAGAGCTGCGTTTATTAGGCGTTTTTTGATGTACCAGACTGTGTGGCTTGCCCTACGTTCCCTGCGGGTGGCTTTGGAGATATTAAAGTAGAACTAAAGGCAAAATCTTTTTTTTATTTTGGATAGAGTATTGGACCCCATCAGGATTTTTTTTTTGCCTTCTGTGTCTCACTGGGGAGATTTCCCTTGATTTCCTGTACCATAGCCAAGACAGGAAGTCAAAGAAAATCCCTCCAATGTAAGAGAATCCCCGGTTGACAGTAGAACTAGTGTCCCTATTGGAAAATGTCCCCTCTATTCTTGTTCTGATGACAAAATTTGGAATTTTGTTTTACTTTTGCTGGTAATGGTAAATAGGACAGATAGAAAGGGTGAATCTCCCTAACAGGGGTACAGGGAGTAATAAAGACCAGACACGTGTTCCAATCCCTTTCCACTTTGTCCAAAACTAGAAATAAAATGTGCTCATAGGTATACTTTTAAGAAGAATACCAGGTATGGTATATTTTTACATTGGTACATTGGTTCAGCTTGGTCCAATGTAACTATGTATATACCATACCTAGCGGATGCCCCTGGAAGCTGCAAATTGCTGAAGTAGACACCACTACTCCAGTGATCTCCACTAGCTTTCAGGTCTTGTGCCGAGCAGCTACTGTGTTGCTCTAACAACACAGGAGGTCGGCTGATCAGCAGGGGCAGGGCAGCCATCAGGAATTTCAGGGCCCCTTACACGGGTTTAGGCCTGGGCTCCCCCCGACCTGACCACCACCATTCTCCAGGGCCCAGCCACTGGGCCAGATCTGCCCACTGGCCATCCGACCTAGTCCTTCAGTGCACCCACTTTTATTTTAACACTCTTACAAATTAATGTATAAAAATGAAGAGTGTATTCCAAGTCATCAGTGCTTTCAAGATTTAACAGTTAAGGCCCCTTTCACCACTACATTTCAACTCTCCTTCCTTTGCCCAATGGGCATGCAAAGGAAGGGGGGGGGGATTTTCACCCTAACTTCCTTCACATGGCCATTTCATTCCAATCCAGAGACATCCCCATTCAGCAAACAGACATCCTCATCCAGCAAATAGACATCCAGTCCAGCAAAGAGACATCCCTTCCAGCAAAGAGACATCCCAATCCAGCAAAGAGCCATCCCCATATACAGTGCCTTGAAAAAAGTATTCATACCCCTTGAAATTTTCCACATTTTGTCATGTTACAACCAAAAACATAAATGTATTTTATGTGATAGACCAACACAAAGTGGCACATAATTGTGAAGTGAAAGGAAAATGATAGATGGTTTTCAAAATGTATTACAAATACATTTGTGAAAAGTGTGGCATGCATTTGTATTCAGCCCCCCTGAGTCAATACTTTGTAGAAACACCTTTCGATGCAATTACAGCTGCAAGTCCTTTTGGGTATGTCTCTACCAGCTTTGCACATCTAGAGAGTGAAATTTTTGCTGATTCTTCTTTACAAAATAGCTCAAGCTCTGTCAGATTGGATGGAGAGCGTCTGTGAACAGCAACTTTCAAGTCTTGCCACAGATTCTCAATTGGATTTAGGTCTGGACTTTGACTGGACCATTCTAACACATGAATATACTTTGATCTAAACCATTCCATTGTAGCTTTGGCTGTATGTTCAAGGTCGTTGTCCTGCTGGAAGGTGAACCTCAGCCCCAGTCTCAAGTCTTTTGCAGACTCTAACAGGTTTTCTTCTAAGATTGCCCTGTATTTGGCATATACAGCGGGGCAAAAAAGTATTTAGTCAGCCACCAATTGTGCAAGTTCTCCCACTTAAAAAGATGAGAGAGGCCTGTAATTGTCATCATAGGTATACCTCAACTATGAGAGACAAAATGTGGAAACAAATCCAGACAATCACATTGTCTGATTTTTGAAAGAATTTATTTGCAAATTATGGTGGAAAATAAGTATTTGGTCAATATTAAAAGTTCATCTCAATACTTTGTTATATATCCTTTTTTGGCAATGACAGAGGTCAAACGTTTTCTGTAATGCCGCGTACACACGAGCGGACTTTACGGCAGACTTTGCCCGGCGGACGGGATTTTGTCTGACAATTCAATCGTGTGTGGGCTCCAGCGGACTTTTTCTCAAAAGTTGGACGAACATGTTTCAAATCTATCCAACGGACTCGAGTCTGGTCGAAAAGTCCGCTCGTCTGTATGCTAGTCCGACGGACAAAAAGCCACACTAGGGCAGCTATTGGCTACTGGCTATGAACTTCCTTATTTTAGTCCGGTCGTACGTCATCACGTGCAAATTCAACGGACTTTGGTTGATTGTGTGTAGGCAAGTCCGTTCATTCAGAAAGTCCGTCGTAAAGTCTGTCAAAGTCCGCCGGGCAAAGTCTGCCGTAAAGTCCGCTCGTGTGTACGCGGCATTAGTCTTCACAAGGTTGTCACACACTGTTGCTGGTATGTTGGCCCATTCCTCCATGCAGATCTCCTCTAGAGCAGTGATGTTTTGGGGCTGTCGCTGGGCAACACGGACTTTCAACTCCCTCCAAAGGTTTTCTATGGGGTTGAGATCTGGAGACTGGTTAGGCCACTCCAGGACCTTGAAATGCTTCTTATGAAGCCACTCCTTCATTGCCCGGGCGGTGTGTTTGGGATCATTGTCATGCTGACAGACCCAGCCACGTTTCACCTTCAATGCCCTTGCTGATGGGAGTAGCTTTGCACTCAAAATCTCACGATACATGGCCCCATTCATTCTTTCATGTACACGGATCAGTCGTCCTGTTCCCTTTGCAGAGAAACAGCCCCAAAGCATGATGTTGCCACCCACATGCTTCGCAGTAGGTATGGTGTTCTTTGGTTGAAACTCTCTCTCCTCCAAACACGACGAGTTGTGTTTCTACCAAACAGTTCTACTTTGGTTTCATCTGACCATATGACATTCTCCCAATCCTCTTCTGGATCATCCAAATGCTCTCTAGCAAACCTCAGACGGGCCCAGACATGTACTAGCTTAAGCAGGGGGACACGTCTGGCACTGCAGGATCTGAGTCCCTGGAGGCATAGTGTGTTACTGATGGCAGCCTTTGTTACGTTGGTCCCAGCTCTCTGCAGGTCATTCACTAGGTCCCCCCCCCCCCCGTGTGGTTCTGGGATTTTTGCTCACCGTTCTTGTGATCATTTTGACCCCACGGAGTGAGATCTTGCGTGGATCCCCAGATTGAGGGAGATTATCAGTGGTCTTGTATGTCTTCCATTTTCTAATTATTGCTCCCACAGTTGATTTCTTCACACCAAGCTGCTTGCCTATTGCAGAGTCTTCCCAGCCTGGTGCAGGTCTACAATTTTGTTTCTGGTGTTCAACAGCTCTTTGGTCTTCACCATAGTGGAGTTTGGAGTGTGACTGTTTGAGGTTGTGGACAGGTGTCTTTTATACTGATAACAAGTTCAAACAGGTGCCATTAATACAGGTAATGAGTGGAGGACAGAGGAGCCTCTTAAAGAAGAAGATACAAGTCTGTGAGAGTCAGAAATCTTGCTTGTTTGTAGGTGACCAAATACTTATTTTCCACCATAATTTGCAAATAAATTCTTTCAAAAATCAGACAATGTGATTGTCTGGATTTGTTTCCACATTTTCTCTCTCATAGTTGAGGTATACCTATGATGACAATTACAGGCCTCTCTCATCTTTTTAAGTTGGAGAACTTGCACAATTGGTGGCTGACTAAATACTTTTTTGCCCCACTGTATGTATATATATGTATATATGTAGAAACGATGAGTCAGCATTGCTGCACAAGAAATGTATTTCTATAAAGAATTACAAAGACATCGAACCGATACCAGATGCAGCTGGCTGCGACGTTTCGGGCTTTCACAGATAACGCCCTTTCTCACAATCGTATGTCTCTCTATAAATCAGATAACCATGATTACATATACAATATAAGAGAATGATATAGGGAGGATAGCATAGCATTGGAGTAGTTATTAATTTCAAATAAACATATACACTCACCAACCACTGCCCAATCCGGGCTTAGACGGCACTGTGAGATGCCCAAAGTGGGCGTATACAGAGATTAAATTACACACAGGTGGACTCTACTTACTAATTAATTGACTTCTGAATGCAATTGGTTCTACTAGATTTTAGTTAGGGTATCAGAGTAAAGGGGGCTGAATACAAATGCACACCACACTTTTCAGATATTTATTTGTAAAAAATGTTGAAAACCATTTATCATTTTCCTTCCACTTCACAATTATGTGCCACTTTCTGTTGGTCTATCACATAAAATCCTAATAAAATACATGTATGTTTTTGGATGTAACATGACAAAATGTGGAAAATTTCAAGGGGTATGAATGCTTTTTCAAGGCACTGTAGCAAAGAGACGGCCCAATCCAGCAGAGACAGCCCTATATAGCAAAGAGACATCCCCTCCAACAAAGAGACAGCTCAATACAGTAAAGAGACATCCCCTGGAGCAAGGAGACAGCCCAATACAGCAAAGAGACATCCCAATATAACAAAGAGACATCCCCTCCAGCAAAGAGACATCCTCTCCAGCAAAGAGGCAGCCCAATACAGTAAAGAGACATCCCTTCCAGCTATGAGAAAGCCCAATCCAGCAAGGAGACATCCCCTCCAGCAAGGAGACAGCCCAATCCAGCAAAGAGACATCCCAATATAACAAAGAGACATCCCCTCCAGCAAACAGACAGCACCACCCAGCAAAGAGACAGCCCAATATAGCAAAGAGACAGCACAATCCAGTAAAGAGACAGCCTGATATAGAAAAGAGACATCCCCTCCAGCAAAGAGACAGCCCAAAAACATCAGCTCAGCTCACGGCATACAAATTGTGCAGCAGCAAAGTAGCACCTACGCATTCAATGGGCAGGCCGGTCCATGAAAGCTCCTTCCTTCCTCTTCACCATCCAATCAAGCTCCGATCCTGAAACAAAACGTGGCCCTTCCCTTAGTTTGACTAAACCGGGCGTCACCACCACCAGTCACGTGACTCCTGACGCCCTGCCCACCAGCTGCCGCCAGTCAAACAAAGGAATCTGTAGTGGAGCCAGCACGGGGTACCTGGGCGTCTGGGCCCCTCAGGAAGCCTGGGCCTCCTAGGTTTGTATTGGCTCTCCCCGCTGATGGTGGCTCTGAGCACGGGCACCATTCAGAGAATGCTTTGCAATGTCCAAATTAATGCGAAGCATGTTCTTAATGGATGAGGTGGAGAGTGTGACATAATTTCTCCACCTCTCCACTTTGTGCAAACAGAGAACACTGCATTCATCGAGAGAATGCAAAGTGATCTATAAATGATGCCCGTGCTGACTGGCCGACCTCCTGTAATTACAATGCTGCAGGGCAGTCGCTCGGCACAGGACCTGGAAGCAAGCGGAGATCACTAGAGAAGCAGTGTCTACTTCAGTGATTTCCAGCTTCCAGGGGCATCGGCCAGGTATAGTATATACAAAGTTACATTGGTTCAAGCTGGACCAGTAACTATGTAAAAATATATCTTTAAGTCTAGCCCCCAGTCAGACCAGTGCGACTTGTCATTCGATTTGACAGTTTCATAGAAGTAAAGTGTGACCCATTGTCCTCTGTGATGACCATAAAGTGAATAACTCAACACCAAGTTCACTATATGGACCACTTATGTACTTGTACATGTTGATCCTATCCCCCCTTAATCTCCTCTTCTCAAGAGAGAATAAATTCAGTTCTTCTAATCTTTCCTCATAGCTGAGCTCCTCCATGCCTCTTATCAGTTTGGTTGCCCTTCTCTGCACTTTCTCCAGTTCCCCGATATCCTTTTTGAGAACTGGTGCCCAAAACTGAACTGCATATTCCGGATGAGGCCTTACAAATAATTTGTACAGGGGCAAAATTATATCTCTTTTTCTCTGGAGTCCATACCTCTCCTAATACAAGAAAGGACTTTGCTCGCTTTGGAAACCGCAGCTTGGCATTGCATGCTATTATTGAGCTACCAAAACCCCCAGATCCTTCTCCACTATGGATTTCCCCAGTTGTACTCCCCCCTAGTATGTATGATGCATGTATATTCTTAGCCCCCAAGTGCATAACTTTACATTTATCAACAATAAACCTCATTTGCCACTTAGTTGACCATTTAGAACAGTGCATTGAGGTTGTAAATTGGAGACATCCTGTAAGGATGTTATTCCACTGCATAGCTTGATGTCATCTGCAAAGACACAAATGTTACTTTTAATCCCAGACCCTATATCATTTATAAAAAGTAAGGGTCCCAGCACTGAACCTTGGGGTACACCACTGATAACCTTAGACCATTCAGAGTAAGAATTATTAACCACTACTCTCTGAATTCTGTCTTTTAGCCAGTTTTCTATCCATTTACAAACTGATATTTCCAAGACTGTAGACTTTACCTTACACATGAGCCGTGTGTGGGGAACTGTGTCAAACGCTTTTGCAAAATCCAGGTATTCCATGTCCACCGCCACCCCTCTGTCCAAGGTTTTATTTACCTCCTCATAAAAAGAAATCAGGTTTGTTTGACAATTTCTGTCTTTCATGAATCCATGCTGTCTGTTGCTTAAAATATTTTTTTCCAGCAAGAACTCCAGCAAGAAGTCTATGTGGTCTTTTATTAAACTCTCCAGTATCTTCCCGGCTATAGAAGTTAAACTAACAGGTCTATAGTTACTTGGTAAAGACTTTGATCCTATTTTAAATATGGGCACCTCATTGGCCCTACAACAATCCAGTGGTACCATTCCAGTTATTAACAAGTCCCTAAAAAAAATTAGAAACAATGGCCATGAAATGACAGAGCTCAATTCTTTTAGGATCCGTGGGTGGATGCCATCTGGTCCAGGTGCTTTCTCCACCTTTATTCCATAGTTGCCAACAGTCCTGATTTTCCCAGGACAATCCCGATTTTGGGACCCTCGTCCTGATCGGAGGCCGTCCCGATTCGGGATTTTGCCTTTTGTCCATGGAAAAGCGGGAATGTTTGGCTCTGCAGCAGTTCTGGCTCCTGGCTCTAACAAAATGGCTGCCGTGAGAGCTTTCCCCTTGTGTTTAGTTACATCTCCTCTCATTCCTTGTGTTCGGTGGAGAGGGGAGGTGCCGATCCTTGCAGCCAATGCATCGGCTTCTCCCTTTACAATTCTCCAGCCGGGGTTAGCTGCACTGGTCGGCCCCTCCCCTCTCCACTGAACACGAGGAACAAGAGGAGATGTAGCTAGACTGCAGCCAACACTCCGCTGGGGGCACTAATTTAAGAGGCACTCCGCTGGGGGCACTGATTTAAGAGGCACTCTGGGGGCACTGATTTAAGGGGCACTCCGCTGGGGACACCTGATGTAAGATACACTCCACTGGGCACACTGGCTGATGGGGACACCTGATGTAAGAGGCACTCTGCTGGGAACACCTAATGTAAGAGGCACTCTGCTGGGGACACCTGATATAAGAGGCACTCTGCTGGGGACACCTGATGTAAGAGGTACTGTACTGGGGACACCTGATGTAAGAGGCACTCTGCTGGGGACACCTGATGTAAGAGGCACTCTGCTGGGGACACCTTATTTAAGAGGCACTCTGCTGGGGACACCTGATGTAAGAGGCACTCTGCTGGGGACACCTGATGTAAGAGGTACTGTACTGGGGACACCTGATGTAAGGAGGCACTCCGCTGGGGACAACTGATGTAAGAGGTATCTGGTGGCAGGGGACACACTCAGGGCTCCCACTGAGTTCAACTCAAAATGTAGAATATTTCACTTTATATTACAATGTAATAATAATAATGAGCTTCAATCATCCACACACCATAACAACCATGGTGCCGGGATAATTGAAGTGCTAACACCAGGTGTTTGGAGTATCTTTATCTACTGATTGTTAAACTTTATGGAATAGACATATTTCTATTGTGGTGTGGGATCTGGGCCTGCTGTCCTTCCATCCCTCCTTCTTTCCTTCCTTCTCTCTCCTTCCCTCCCTCCCTATTTCTTTCTATCTCCCTCCATCCCTCATTCATCTCAGACTCGGACCACACCCCCTTTGAGCCACACCCCTTTAAACCATGCCCACTATTTCATTGAAACCACGCCGCATTTTTCTTCCCCCTCTACACCACACTTTAAAACGCATGCCCTTCCCCCTAATTATAATAAGACTCCGCCCACAGACAAAAAAGTGTCCCTATAATTTTTTTTACAATGTTGGCAACTATGTTATTCTGTCTAAATATTTCTGGACCATATCCCTTCTGAGCCATTGTGGATCATTTGGGGCTGTGTCACTACCACCCCCGTTATGGACATGAGCTCCCCTATGCTCCTTTGTATACACAGAGCTGAAGAAAGTATTTAATAAATTTGCCTTCTCTTTGTCCCCAGTCACCCAATCTAGATTATTTTGTAAAGGGCCTACATGATCAGACCTGACCTTTTTACTATTAACATATTTGAAGAATTTTTGGGGGTTTGTCCTACTATCTTTTGCAATCTGTGGTTTGTTTTGAATTTTTGCGTCCTTGATTACCTTTTTACATATTCTGTTATATTCTTTGTAACATTTAAACAATGATACCATTCCTTCATTTTTATATTTTTTAAAAGCACTTTTTTATTATTTATAGCCATTTTAACTTTGGCCGTGAGCCACATAGGTTTTATTTTTAGCCTTTTTAAACTTATTGCCCATGGGAATATACTTTGCAGTGAGTTTAGATACAGTCACTTTGAATTCCCATTTCTGTTCTAACGCTCTCTTGATCTATCCAAAATGAAAAAAAAAGTTTTGCCTTTAAAGGGGTTGTAAAGTCAGAAGGTTTTTTTTGTATCTTAATGCATTTTATGCATTAAGATAAAAAACCTTCTGTGTGCAGAAACCCCCCTAATACTTACCTGAGCCCCATCTCTATCCAGCGATGTCCACGTGTGCTATGCCGTCTGGGACTCTCCCTCCTAAATGGCTGAGGCACAGCAGTGGTGCCATTGGCTCCCGCTGCTGTCAGTCAAACTCAGCCAATCAGGAGAGAGAGAGGGGGCGGGGCCAAACTGCAGCTCAGTGTCTGAATGGATACACAGAGCTGCAGCTCAGCTCGTCAGGGGCCAAATTCATCCTTGTTCTGAAAGAAAATGTAGATGCCAATATGGTTTGGTTAGAATACCCATATGGGAAAGGGAAAGTAAATTAAAAGTGAACGGCCATGCCAAAAAAATATACTCACATGCAGGGCTTTTTTTCTCAGAGAATAGGTGCAGGAACTCCCCCCGTCTGAGTCACCCCTTGTCTCTGCCCCCTACCCACCTCTGACCACCGTCCCTTGATTCCACCACCTACCAGTACTGCCCCTTTTAGAGAATACAGAACCAAGTATCATTTTGTGGTGCTAAATCATTTGTATTTTATGTTAATGATAAAAAGAAAAGCAGTAAAATATATCCCCTGCAGCCAGCAACAATAGAATCCCAGCAATAGATCCCCACACAATAGACTCGCCCAGCAACAATGGACTCCACCCCAACATCAATAGATTCCCTGCAGCAACAGCGTACCACCCACAACAAAATATCACACTCAGTAACAAAATATCCACCCAAGCAACATTAGATGCCCCCCCAGTAGCAACAACAGATCTCCCAGCAGCCAGCATTAATGGTTCCCCTAGCAGCCAGTAAAAATAGACCTCTCCCTCAACAGTAGATCCTTTACAGCAACATAAGACCCCCCCAGCAACAATAGATTCCCCATCAGCAACAATAGACCCTCACACAAAATCAGATGCCCACCAATAACAATAGATCCCCCAGCAGCCAATATCAATAGACCCTCCAGCACAACCCACACCCCATGCTATTACATATATTTAGTGCTGGAGGTGCCGGAACTGCTTTCCCCCGCGTTCCCGCTGAAAAAAAGCCCTGCTCACATGTAGCCACAAAATTGGACCATGCGATACCACATGCCAGGGGTCGGACATTTGAGCCTGGCCCGGGAGCTGAGAAGGGGACCCAACCGGAAGTCCGGGAACACACATGCCATCCCCCATGAAAGAATGGGACTTCTAGGATATATGAAGTAAAAAAAAGGGGTATATGTCTATAACAATATATTTAAACCCAGAGGTAAAAAAAATATATAAAGTGGGGCCCATGGCCATAGTGATGGAAAAAGGCTGTGGGTTTCCCTTCCCCATATGGGTATTCTAACCAAACCATATTGGCATCTACATTTTCTTTCAGAACAAGGATGCATTTGGCTCCTGATGAGTGGATAGAAGTCCATGAAATGCGTCGAGCCTACCCTGGATGCATCCTACATATATTGATATATTTTATATGGTTTTACCCTCCTTGAGATTCCAATTCATGTTATGGTCTGCCCCGTTACATGGAGGATCACGATGTACAACATTACTTGTTCATGCCATGTTGTGATATATACCTGTGTTTTACACAATAATACTTCGTATGTTCAATGCATGCAATGCTGTTTTTTGCCATGTCGATCATTGGTTATCAATAAACATACAAATGTTTGTACCTATGTAAATTTGATTGGTTCCACCATACACACCTCATCTAAAGTCCCAACCTCCCCCCTCTTATTCATATCGCATACCAGCTCATTATGAAAAACTTTCCTTAAAGCGGTGTTCCAGCTGAAAAAAAATTCTTTTTAAAAGTCAGCAGCTACAAACACTACGTCCATCGGATCGGGTCCTGGCGCCGCCATTCGAACTAAGGGAAATAGGCAGTGGAGCCTTGTGGCTTCACTGCCCGTTTCCTACTGTGCATGCGCGAGTCGCGCGGCTCTTTGTGAATGGCCGGCTGTGTTCTGAGACACCCACAGGTCCCAGAAGACAGCGTGCCCCATTCCCCAGAAGACAACGCGAGGAGGAGAAGAATGAAGACTACCGTGGAATAGGAAGTGACAGATTAGGACGATCTGCCTAGCAACAGCCTTTTCTGGTAAGTAAAAATTTTTTTTTTCAATTTTTTTTTCACATTTTTAGGAGCCTTTTTGTGTAATTTTTTTTTTTTAGGGTGGACCTCCGCTTTAACCACTTCCGGACCGCCCCCCATCGTTATACGTCGGCTGTGGAAGCTAGCTACCATAACCCCGGTAGCCTCTTCTTCAGCGGGTGGTCCACTTTCAGATTAAAGTGGTCTCTGCAGTGAATTCACTGAGAGATCACTTTAATTGGTGACAGGAGAGGGACCCCCCTCCTGCCGCTCTCCGGAACCCTCCGTCACTTACCGGAGCCGCCGGCAGCGGCGGAGGCGATCGCGTCTTTCTCCCCGTTAGGTATGGCGATGAGTGAGGGGAAGATGGCCCCCACCCGTCTCCATACCATAGCAGGGCAGAAGCGACTTCAAAACGTCACTTCCGCCCATAGCTCTTAAAGCAACATTTTTTTTTTTCAAATGACATTTCATTTTTTTGTTTTTTTAATTGCATTTTAGTGTAAATATAAGATCTGAGGTCTTTTTGACCCCAGATATCATATTTAAGAGGTTCTGCAATGCTTTTTTTCTATTACAAGGGATGTTTACATCCCTTGTAATAGGAATAAAAGTGACACAATTTTTTTTAAAGAACAGTGTAAAAAAAATTTAAAAAAAAATGGTAAAATATTAATGAAAAAAATTTCAACGCGCCCGGTCCCGTCGAGCTCGCGTGGAGTAGCGGCCAACATATGAAAACGGAGTTTAAACCACAAATGTGAGGTATCGCCATGATCGTTAGAGAGAAATAATTCTAGCCCTAGACCTCCTCTGTAACTCAAAACATGCAACCTGTAGAATTTTTAAACGTCGCATATGGAGATTTTTAAGGGTAAATGTTTGTCGCCATTCCACGAGCGGGCACAAGCGTGACATGTTGGGTATCAATTTACTCAGCGATACATCATCTTTCATAGTATAAAAAAATTGGGCTAACTTTACTGTTGTCTTATTTTTTAATTCAAAAAAGTGATTTTTTTCCAAAAAAAGTGAGCTTGTAAGACCACTGCACAAATACGGTGTGACAAAAAGTATTGCAACGACCATCATTTTATTCTTTAGGGTGTTAGAAAAAAAATATATAATGTTTGGGGGGTCTAAGTAATTTTCTAGCAAAAAAAATGATTTTAACTTGTATACAACAAATTTGAAAAATAGGCCCGGTCCTTAAGTGGTTAAAACAAAGCCCTACAGTGGCGCTCGCACACCGCTGAGACAGCTGACATCTTCCCCGGTGTTTCTACAAAAATAAACAGACACTCACCTGTCTAAGAATCCAGCCCCGTCCTCATCCAGTCGGATTCTTCATCATTCTTCAGGTCCCTGGCACCAGCATGTTAACTGTGTGTAGCCAGTGGTGGCTCCTTGTGGCTTCACAGTCTGCTGCCCACTGCACTTGTGCGAACCATGCTGCGCTGTGTGAATGGTACTGCAGCCTTCTAAGACCTGTGACATGTCCCAGAAGGTTGCGGGCAGAGAGGGAAGAAGGAGAACTTCGCCTAGAAGTGGGAGCAAGTACCTGCCAAAAAAAGGTAAACCCCCCCGCCCCAAAACAAAATTCAAAGAGGGTGGGGAGGGGGGAGAGGAGGCAGAGCGGAACTTCCCCTTTTTCAGTGAAGTTCTACTTTAAAAGGAAGAGTTTCAAACAAAATTCTACTAGTGTATGACCAGCTTTATCCTGTGTTTGATCCCTCATTTTGGTGTCTCCAGCTGCCTATGAACATGGTAGGGGGATCTCTAGCAGCCATAAGGGTGGCATGCTTTAAATATGGACTCTCACTAAGTCTTACTGGGTTACCCACTGAAACAATCAAAAGTCGTATTTATGCTTCAAGAATTCCCATGGTATTATTCCCAAATTCATTGGAATTTTTCTTTCACTTTGTTTTTATTGAAAAGAAAGAGGAGCAGTAGTACTCAATTCAAGGTAGTTGTCGTGCGAGTATACAAACATAGTCCTTACATAAATAGAGAACAAAGAGTGCAACAATAACTAAATGCTCTCTCCATGATGCACTACGCATGATGCACTACGCATAGAACATTAAACAAACCGTAATGGTAGCGGACAAACTCCAATAAGACAGCATTATATGCAAATATTACTAAACCTTAAAGTAAAGTGTGTATGCAAGATAATGTAACAAGAAGGCCCCTGAGGAATTAAATGTCTGTAGGGAATATATCTCGATCTGCAAAAATTATTGGGCGGGCGAGGGGAAAGCAAAGCTTTCCCCCACGCATGTAGCATCAGAAACGGAGGGCTGTTGTTAGCAGGTGAGAGTCAGGGGAGAAGTTGTAAAGGAAAAATCAAGAAAGAGAGGGTGCAGAAAAAGAGAGAAGGGGAAAGGTAAAGAAGAAGAGAGAGATACCCCAGAGGTCTGTAGCATTGGTGGTAAAATTTGGCAACATGTAGGCAGGTGGCCTACTGTATGTTTAGTTATCATCCGACTGCCCAGGTTAGGGGGAAAGGGTTAATGTTTTTGCAGCCTTTCCCGAGTGTCTTCCTGGGCTTTCTCTGGGGTCCAGCCTCCTTCCTAGGTTCTATAAAAGGGAAAAGGTTTGGATACTAGGGAGAACAACATCAAAAAGAGATGCTTAAAAAGTATGGGACACAAGCAGAGGCTTCCTGGGACCTCTGCTCCACTTTGGAGTGCTGAATTGTCAGGACACCCCAAGAACATGGACTTCTCCGTTCGGGTCTTCCCAAGTATGGACTTTCCCCAATGATGCGTCACTTATGCTGGTAACCTGGGGCAGCCACAGTTAGATTAAGTTAGAAGAAAGACATTATTCCATGTCATACATGTTGCGCCTAGTTTCTAGTAAAAGTTGTTTCAACTGCTCAGAGCCTGGTCTGAAGATATTTAAGAGGTGCATGTTGGGTCTTGGAGTATTCTAAAGAACCTGGGTCTGTAACAGAACTATGTGTAACACCACTACAACAGAGGTTTACTTGGCAATACAAGGAAGAGGAGGTAAAAGCCACGGGTAACTGCAAGGAAGAACAGCAACCATCGTTGGCGTGGTACCTGGTTTAGGTGACAGGTCCTCTGGTAGCGAGGGGGTCGGTGCTCTGACTTCCTCTCTAGCTGTCTGTCTCCACTGGTCACTGAGAGCAGACTCACCTGATCACTAGGTAAAAGAAGAAAATATTTAAGTGGAGAACACGCATAAGGTCAACGCTATGTGCTTAGAGGGACCTCATTCTATTACTGGGAGTGAGCTAACAGAGTTATGCTGAATGGTGGAGTGGGCAGTGGCTCTTCATGTCCCTTCAAATGCAAAACATATATCGGTACAAGTGTGTAGGAGATGGGAAGAAGCATCTTATGGATTGTATTTTTGTACTATACACAAGAGGCTAATCTGAGTTGGGGGCCGCCTTAATGTTTGATTTTTCACATGACCACGGCCTCCGCTTGGTCCAGGGCTTTTGTGAACATGCCTTCGGGCTAGGTGTTACCCCAAGTACAGCGCAGTTAGAGCACGCCCACAGACATATAAACTACATGTCTAATAAGCATGAAGTTGGTTGTCAAGAGGAAATCTGATCAAGCCAAGGTTGCCAAGTACACAAAAATGTATCATGAGTGTCATTAAGGGCCACTATGAGTTTCTTGTTGATGAGCGTGCCCTGTATATGTTCATTGGAATTTTTCATGGTAATCAGAGACTCACCACTGATGCCCCGCCTGTTAACTAAGTAAGTGAAGGTAAGCCACAAAAATTTTGTTTTGGTGTTATAATAAATATTGCTCATTAAGAATACCCACACTAGTTTGATTATCTTTTTCACCTCCAATGGTGTCCACAAGCACTAACACCATTTCCCATTCATCAGTGGACACCTCTGCTACAATGTACTGTAAACACATGGACCTAGGACTGGGCTTCCACCCAAGCGTTGAGAAAGACCTTTATCTCAGGGTGGAGACAGGTATATTCCCCACAAGTGCCATTGGAAGGTTGCGTTACCATTATCCTATGGTTTCTCACAACCTCAGCAAATGTATGTTGCACCACTCTTTATAGCTATAATACAATATGTTCATCTACAGTGCCTTGCAAAAGTATTCACCCCCCTTGGCTTTTTACCTATTTTGTTACATTACAGCCTTTAGTTCCATGTTTTTTTAATCTGAATTATATGTGACTGATCAGAACACAATAGTCTAAGTTAGTGAAGTCAAATTTGAAAAATATATACATAAAACTATTTTTCAGAAATAAAAAACTGATAATTGGCATGTGCGTATATATTCACCCCCTTTGTTATGAAGCGCATTAAAAGCTCTGGTGCAACCAGTTACCCTCAGAAGTCACATAATTAGTGAAATGATGTCCACCTGTGTGCAATCTAATGCCCTGTACACACGATCGGACATTCTGACAACAAAATCCATGGATTTTTTCCGACGGATGTTGGCTCAAACTTGTCTTGCATACACAGGGTCACACAAATCTTGTCGGAAATTCCGATTGCCAAGAACGCGGTGACATACAACACGTACGACGAGCCGAGAAAAAAAAAGTTCAATAGCCAGTGCGGCTCTTCTGCTTCATTCCAAGCATGCGTGGAACTTTGTGCGTCGGAATTGTGTACACACGATCGGAATTTACGAGAATGGATTTTGTTGGCGGAAAATTTGAGATCCAGATCTCAAATTTTGTGTGTCGGAAATTCTGATGGAAAATGTACGATGAAGCCTAGATACGGTCGGAATTTCCGACAAAAAGCTCCCATCGAATATTTTCCGTTGGAAAATCCGACCGTGTGTACAGGGCATTAGTGTCACATGATCTGTCATTACATATACACACCTTTTTGAAAGGCCCCAGAGGCTGCAACACCTAAGCAAGAGGCACCGCTAACCAAACACTGCCACGAAGACCAAGGAACTCTCCAAACAAGTAAGGGACAATGTTGTTTAGAAGTACAAGTCAGGGTTAGGCTATAAAAAAAAAATACAAATCTTTGATGATCTCTAGGAGCACCATCAAATCTATCATAACCAAATAGAAAGAACATGGCACAATAGCAAGCCTGCCAAGAGACGGCCACACACAGAGACGCAGCACAGAGACCTAAGGTAACCCTGGAGGATCTGCAGAGTTCCACAGCAGAGACTGGAGTATGTATACATAGGACCACAAGAAGCCGTATGCTCCATAGAGTCGGGTTTTATGACAGAGTGGCCAGAAGAAAGCCATTACTTTCAGCAAAAAACAAAATGGCACGTTTGAGTTTGCAAAAAGGCATGTGGGAGACTCCCAAAATGTATGGAAGAAGGTGCTCTGTTCTGATGAGACTAAAATTGAACTTTTTGGCCATCAAAGAAAATGCTATGTCTGGTGCAAATCCAACACATCACATCACCCAAAGAACACCATTTTTTCAGCAGTCGGGACTGGGAAACTGGTCAGAGTTGAGGGAAAGATGAATGGTGCTAAATACAGGAATATTCTTGAGCAAAACCTGTATCACTCTGTGTGTGATTTGAGGCTAGGACGGAGGTTCACCTTCCAGCAGGACAATGACCCCAAACACACTGCTAAAGCAACACTTGAGTGGTTTAAGGGGAAACATGTAAATGTGTTGGAATGGCCTAGTCAAAGCCCAGACCTCAATCCAATAGAAAATCTGTGGTCAGACTTAAAGATTGCTGTTCACAAGCGTAAACCATCCAACTTGAAGGAGCTGGAGCAGTTTTGCAAGGATGAATGGGCAAAAATCCCAGTGGTAAGATGTGGCAAGCTCATAGAGACTTATCCAAAGCGACTTGGAGCTGTTATAGCCGCAAAAGGTGGCCCTACAAAGTATTGACTTTAGGCGGGTAAATAGTTATGCACATTGACTTTTTCTGTTATTTTATCCTATTTGTTGTTTGCTTCACGATAAAAAAAAAAAATCATCTTCAAAGTTGTGGGCATGTTCTGTAAATTAAATGATGCAAATCCTCAAACATTCCATGTTAATTCCAGGTTGTGAGGCAACAAAACACGAAAAATGTGTGTGAATACTTTTGCAAAGCAATGTACATCTAGATCTAACCTATACTACACCAAGTTCTTCAAACTTTTTAAACAAGGGAGATTAAACAATGCCTAATGCCCTGTAGACACAACCGGTTTTGCCATTGGAATAAACTCTGAAGGTTTCTCTGACGGAACTCCGACGGAATTCCGCTCAAGCGGTCTTGCCTACACACGGTCACACCAAAGTCCGACCATCCAGAATGCGGTGACGTACAACATGTACGACGGGACTAGAAAAAGGAAGTGCAATAGCCAGTAGCCAATAGCTTCCGTGAGCGGTTTTCCTGATAGGAATTGGTTCCGTCGGAAATATTTAGAACATGTTCCATTTCTAGGTCTGCCAGAATTTTCGAAAAAAAAAAGTCCGATGAGGCATACACATGATCGGAATAGACAATGAAAATCTTCCGTCTGACTTTTTCTGTCAGACATTCCGCTCGTGTGTAAGCAGCATAAGGCTTGGTTGTCAGTGGGATTAAAATTACATGGCGCCCCATCATTGGTATTGGTAGGAGGAATAGTGTCCAATCAGTGGTGTGAGTGGAAGGAATAGTGCCCCATAATTGGTGTCATGGGGAGGAATCGTTGTCAGTGGGAGGAATAGTGCCCCATCCGTGGTGTCATTGGAAGTAATAGTACCCCATTGTTGGTGCCAGTGGAAGGAATAGTGCCCCATCAGTGGCGTCTGTAGAAGGAATGGTACCTCATCAGTGGTGTCAGTGGGAGGAATAGTGCCCTATCTTTGGTGTCAGTGGGAGGAATAGTGCCCCATCGTTGGTGTCAGTGGGAGGAATAGTGCCCCATCGTTGGTGTCAGTGGGAGGAATAGTGCCCCATCATTGGTGTCAGTGGGAGGAATAGTGCCTTGCAGTGGCGTAGTGTGAGTTGTCAGCGCCCAGGGCAAGGCAAGTAATTTGCACCCCCTAACTTGTGGACTTTTAGCACTCCCCGAGTCCTGTCCCTTCCCTTCCTACAATAGTACTAACCAACCGGATTCCTATACTGACCACTACACTACACTTCCCACTATACTGACCACTATACTATCCACTACACTATACTGTCCACTATATTGACCACTATACTCTACTGTCCACTATACTGACCACTATACTGTCCACTACACTACACTGTCCACTACACTAAACTGACCACTATACTATACTGTCCGCTACACTGTCCACTATATTGACCACTACACTCTACTGTCCACTACACTGACCACTATACTGACCTCTATACTGTCCATTACACTATACTGTCCACTATATTGACCACTACACTCTACTGTCCACTATACCGACCACTACAGTACACTACACTGTACACTATACTGTCCACTACACTGACCACTATAATGTCCACTACACTACACTGACAACTATAATGTCCACTACACTATACTGACCACTATACTGTCCACTACACTACACTGACCACTATATTGTCACCTACACTATACTGGCCACTATGCTATACTGTCCACTATACTGACCACTACACTATACTGTCCACTACACTATACTGTCCACTATACTGACCACTAAACTATCCACTACACTATACTGTCCACTACACAGACCACTACACTATACTGTCCACTACACTATACTGACCACTACGCTATCCAACCTACAGTATTCCTTTACTGACCACTACACTTTAAGACTCTAGCTGCTCTTCTACTCTCGCCCTCTTGCTGCTCCCTATCCCCAGACCGTGTCCACCCCCCCTTTTCACCTTCTCTTCTTTTTTCTCCATCGGTCTGGAGGGGGGAGGAGGAGGAGGATGAGGAGGAGAAGACAGCAGCTGGCTCGCAATCTCCATTTCTTGTGTCCCCCGTGCTCCACCATGTTTAGTCTCCGGTGCCCTGTGATTGGGCGTATGGGGTCATGTGCGGCGGCGGGGCTGACCTGTTAATGATTGCGGTTGCTCCTGAAGTCCCGCCTCCGCACATGACCCCATACGCCCAATCACAGGGCGCTGGAGACTGAACATGGCAGCCAGAGCGTAGGGACGCAGGAAAATAAATTTAGGAGGAGGCAGCCAGTAGTGACAGACACTGGCATGGAATTTATACCCCCTAAATGTTGCACCCGGGGCCACGGCCCTCTCCGCACCCCCCACGCTACGCCACTGGTGCCTTGTATCAGTGGGAGGAATAGTGCCCCGAGGCCCAGATAAAAGCAAGCAAAGGGCCCCACCAGGCCCGGAGACCACTGTACTACATCATAAGGGCTCTTCCATATGTCCTCTTATCTCTTTTTTTGCTGGATACTGGTGGATTCCTTCTTTTTTTTCCATACTAAAGACAATCCCCCAACATATACAGTATTTTCATTGCAATATACCCCAATACTTTTGTTGCACCTTGATTTTCATTTCCCTGTAGATTATAACTTGAGTACTGATTGTAAAAGCCTTGCAGGATAAATGCAATTTTTTATGTGTGCGTTGTAATCTGTTTTATAAAAAAAAAATATGACACACGAGGGGGCGCCAGCTAAGTGCAGCATCAATGGGTTTATTACAATTAAAAAGCCAAATGCAAACTCACAGAAATATAAAATCAAAGAGCAAAGTGCAGTCATGCCACAATGGATGGAAGCCATCCACCGGCAGCAAACAGTGTGTTGTCAGTGAGGAAACCAAGTCCAATGTTCCCGGAAGTGAGGAGAGGCACTGTGGAACACAGGGCAGGATGTGATGTCACACCTGGGGCGGGCTGGTTGCTATGGTAACATGTTTCGGAGCTCCTATTGGACTATCATGGTTTGAGAAAGGAGCCTTGCTGTCACAAGCGGTGGACGGCTTCCAGATAAGCTCTTTGATTTTATATTTCTGTGAGTTTGCATTTGACTTTTTAATCATAATAAACCCATTGATGGTGCACTTAGCTGGCGCCCCCTTGTGTTCCTTTTTTGTAATTTCAGAGATTCGTTCCTGTCTCAGGTGGAGCTGCCTACTGAAGTACAACACCCTTCCTATGTGATCTCTATGAACTCCTTATATACGTTTTATAAACTACCGATGCTGCAAAAGCGAATCTTCATATTTATCTAGGGGGTAGAGACTAACTCACGTGGATGCTGCATTAGCGTTTGTTTGCGCCACAATTTCAATTTGTTTGCACAGAATGAATGTACTTGTTGTCAGGTTTGGTCTGCATAAACCTAAGGTACAGCCTGTGTTTGCACCAGTGTAATCTTTTCCATTTCCATGGTAAATCTGAACATCGTGTCTAAACAACCCGCTTCCCATAGATCACAATTCATTGTTATGCTCCATAGTAAAACAAGTCACCAAAAGTTGTTATTTCCTTTGAGAGATTTCATCTCCCAGGACAAATGATGGATTGTGTTTTCATTTTTTCCAGCTCAGACTGACACTACAAAGACACCAAAGCACATTTCATGTCCCATAAAAAGAACTGCTTAATCTCCCCGCAATTTGTCCACATCAGTGCTAGTTAAGCTGATTTATTAGACAGAGCCACATACCTGCAAGCGATGTTTCCTGTGGGTAAGTGTGATGTTTGTGGTGTGAGGGGATCCACTGCGGTACAGGATGTGTCATTGGCGTGTCCGGACCTGAGCTCTGATCATTGTGCTGCTTGTTTAGAAATTTCCAAATTAACAGTCTCCCACGTAATTCGCTGCGCGGAGCGCCTTGGGGGCACCCCACCAAGACGAGCCGAGTCGCGTTGGCTTCGTCAGGTGTGCAGGATGGAAAATATCAGTTATTACTTTCAGGAACAGCTCAGGTTTTTGTTGTATTCTTTGTAAACACAGAACATAAAGTTTAGGTTAAACCCAATCGGTAAAATCAGAGGCATTTAAATGGAATTTCAAATATCATTTTTAGTCTTAATAAATCTGCAGCTTTTTATTAAAATAATGCCTGGTGATCCTGCCATTAGATACCAAACTTCAGCTTGGATGTTCCCATTCTCATTGTGCAGTATGGGATGTCCATGACAGCCCAGGCTCACAGGAAAAAAATTGTGATCAACATTGTTCAACCCAGAAAAGGACAAATTGCCTGCCTGCAAACAGAGGGTGCACAGGGCAGGGCTGGAGTCTAGAGATAGTGATAGGTGCTTAATCCCAGAGCATGGAGTTGGACTTTACAGTTGTTTAAATCTCCCAAGTACACATTATAATGGCTACAGTGCCTTAAGAAAAGTATTCATACCCCTTAAAATGTTCCACATTTTGTCATGTTACAACTTAAAGCATAAATGTATTTTATTGGGATTTTACGTGATAAACCAACACAAAGTGGCACATAATTGTGAAGTGAAAGGAAAATGATAAATGGTTTTCAAAATGTATTACAAATAAATATGTGAAAAGTGTCACATGCATTTGTATTCAGCCCCCCTCAATACTTTGTAGATTCCCCTTTTGCTGCAATTACAGCTGCAAGTCTTTTTGGGGATGTCTCTACCAGCTTTGTACATCTAAAGAGTGACATTTTTGGCCCATTCTTCTTTGCAAAATAGCTCAAGCTCTGTCAGATTGGATGGAGAGCGTCTGTGAACAGCAATTTTCAAGTCTTGCCAGAGATTCTCAATTGGATTTAGGTCTGGACTTTGAACCTCCACCTCCACCCCAGTTTCAAGTCTTTTGCAGACTCTTACAGGTTTTCTTCTAAGATTGTCCTGTATTTGGCTCAATCCATCTTCCCATCAACTCTGACCAGCTTTCCTGTCCCTGTTAAAGAAAAGCACACAACATGATGCTGCCATCACCATGTTTCACTATGGGATGGTGTGTTCAGGGTGATGTGCAGTGTTAGTTTTCCACCAGACATAGCAATTTGCTTTTAGGCCAAAAAGTCTCATCTGACCAGAGCACCTTCTTCCACATGTTTGCTGTGTCCCCTATATGGCTTCTCGCCAACTGCAAACGGGACTTCTTATGGCTTTCTTTCAACAATGGCTTTCTTCTTGCCACTCTTCTATAAAGGTCAGATTTGTGGAATGTACGACTAATAGTTGTCCTGTGGACAGATTCTCCCACCTGAGCTGTGGATCTCTGCAGCTCCTCCAGAGTTACCATGGGCCTCTTGGCTGCTTCTCTGATTAATGCTCTCTTTGCCCGTCCTGCCAGTTTAAGTGGGCAGCCAGGTCGGTTTGCAGTTGTGCCATAGTCTTTCCATTTTCGGATGATGGATTAATCAGTGCTCCATGAGATGTTCAAAGCTTGGGATATTTTTTTTATAACCTAACCTTTCTTTAAACTTCTTCAGAACTTTATCCCTGACCTGTCTGGTGTGTTCCTTGGCCTTCATGATGCCTTTTGTTCACCAAGGTTCTCTATCAAACCTCTGAGGGCTTCGCAGAACTCAGTATTTATACTGAGATTAAATTACACACAGGTGGACTCTATTTGCTAATTGGGTGACTTCTGAAGACAATTGGTTCCACTAATTTAGGTTAGGGGTATCAGAGTAAAGGGGGCTGAATACAAATGCACGCCGCAATTTTCAGATATTTATTTGTAAAAAAAATTGAAAACCATTTATCATGTTTCTTCCACTTCACAGTTATGTGCCACTTTGTGTAGGTTTAACACATAAAATCCCAATAAAATACATTTACGTTTTGGTTGTATCATGAAAAAATGTGGAAAATTTCAAGGGGTGTGAATACTTTTTCAAGGCACTGTATGTAGAAGTAATTGGTCCTTTTTCAAGTCGCAGTGGTGTGACGAAACGCATCAAAGGGTGTGGCCGATGACGTCATCACGAATGGAGCTGGAGCGATCCCACACGTGTAACTGATATTGTTTTCTTAAGGGGGCAGTAAGCTTGTTAAGGAGGCGTGCATACCGTGTGCATTGGGGTACAGGGAACCTACTTTGTGAGTGTTTTTTTATTTTGCTTTAATAAATGATTGGGGTTTATACTCTATGCTGCGCAATGAGAGATCTTTTATGTTTCTGAACTGATCCTCCTGGAGGAGCAAGTGGAGCAAACCGATATGAGAGTGTGATATCTGGTGCTGGAGAATTTATTGGTGGTAAAAAGCAGAGAGAAGATTTGGAGCCTGGTTTGTCAGATAACAGCAGCCCTGCTTAAAGGGGAAGGCGCATTAGACCTTACTGTAAAGTGGGTCATATATTTAGGTAAGCAGGCTGTTTGGAAGGTGGAGGAGCACGGCACGAGATGCATTCACATTTTAGGAGTTATTTGAACACTATTAGTGGCTTATTCATGATTTATTGAAAAGTGTGGTGTTTTATTGGAAAATTACACAGAAGACACATGGAATGAATTTGGGACTTTTTTTATTGAATAAATACACTCACCGGCCACTTTATTAGGTACACTTGTTCAATTGCTTGGTAACACAAATTGCTAATCAGCCAATCACATGGCAGCAACTCAATGCATTTAGGCATCTAGACGTGGAGAAGACGAATTGCTGAAGTTCAAACCGAGCATCAGAATGGGGAAGAAAGAGGGTTTAGGTGACTTTGAAGGTGGCATGGTTGTTGGTGCCAAACGGGATGGTCTGAGCATTTCAAAAACTGCTGATCTACTGGGATTTTCACACACAATTATCTCTCGGGTTTACAGAGAATGGTCCAAAAAGAGAAAATATCCAGTGAGCAGCAGTTGTGTGGACAAAAATGCCTTGTTGATGTCAGAGGTCAGAGGAGAATGGGCAGACTGGTTTGAGATGATAGAAAGGCAACAGTAACTCAACCACTCGTTACAACCAAGGTATGCAGAATACTATCTCTGAAATCACAACACTTTGAACCTTGAAGCAGATGGGCTACAGCAAAAATGTAGCATAGTGCTCCACTCAACCGTGCTTTTGGTGCCCCACATGGACTCTCTCTCACCATCTGTAAGTGACCAACTATCTCTAGTGTGGTCAGTAATGCTTGTGAAGCATTCCCCTGGTTGATCGATTTTCACAAGCCTTACTTACTGACCACACTAGAGATAACTAGAGGTTATATTGAGGGGCCAAATACTGTAGCTGCTGACTTTTAATATTAGGACATATACCTGTCCAGGAAACCAGCGATGTCCTTACCCGAGCCGATTTTTTGTCTATTGGGTGCTGCCATCTCCACTAAGGGAAACCAGCAGGGAAGCCTTGCGGCTTTCCATCCAGTTCCCTACTGCACAAAGCGCGCTGCTCTCTATGAATGGACCGGCTGCGGGGGGAGGAGGATGGGGGCGAACTTCTTGCTGAGTTTGCTGCTGGAAGTGGGAGGGGGTACCTGTCAAAACCAGGTACCTGCTCCCCCCCTTCCCCCCCAAAAGGTGCCAAATGTGGCAGAGTAGGGGAGGGAGGAGGCAGACAAGCGGAGCTTCCCCTTTTGCACCATTTCTCTTTTATTTCCATTAATCAATACCTAAAAATCATTATGCTGAATCTCTGAATTCTCTAACCAGAAATTAGAAATCTCTGCCCCTATGAAGGAATGATTGTGGTGTAAACTCTGTTACATTTCTGTCTGGGCATTGCAGCAAGTGATAGGTATTTTTTTTAAAGGCCAGAATTGCAACAGCAGGTGCAGGGGAATGGTGTGTAGTCCCATTAAAACAAGTGGTGGTGGCTACCATATGTATGTGTGTAAAGGGTAAACTGTTCAGATGACTGGCCCCAGTAACAGTCACTCCCAGCCTTCTGGTACTGTTGTTGTCCTGTGAGCTGGAAAATCCCTGTGCAGGGTGAGTCTGAGAGTATGTACGTCACACTTGCCCTTTAAGAGTAATGCACAGTTTTCTTCAAGAAGGGTCGAGAGGCAACAAAGTCAAGTGGGTGCGTCCATGAGGCTGGAATTACCAGTCTGGCAGCCCTGAGGGCTGAGGCCCAACTCTAACATTAAGGACAAGAACTTGACATAACTTTGCCTAGAGGAAAAGGCTTGTACCATTGTCTCAGTCTGTTAGAATAATATAAATTGCTAAACACTGGACGTTTTGCTTACAGTATCCTGTGTATAGTTATGTGTTTATTATATTCTTCATCCTTTGCACATGATCTCACCCTCAAATTCACTCTATGCAAATTAAATCTGCCCCCTCAGTTGTTTAGGCCACACAAACCTCAGGGTGCCCTGCATTCTACTAGAAGAGAAAACAGCCGATATGGCATTCTGGGATTTGTAATCCCTTCTGCACATCTGGGTGGTAATTGGGGGACCTGGTCTGTAACTCCTTCAGGCTGATTCCGTTCCATTGTTTTAAATAGCATATTAGAGACAATGATGAGACAATTCAGAAGACTCTGGACAAAACAAAAATGACCATACAGCTGCAAAAGGGCCCTCTGGGATTTGGGTACATGAAACGTGGGCCAGGCACATGCTAAGATCACGTCCAGTTGAAGCTACGTAACCAATGATGTTGCGAAATGCGTCGACGTAATCACGCTGTGCAGACGCCGACTCTGCCATCTCCCCCTCGGCATGGGAATTGAGGGATGCTGCCGACAGGAGAATTAACATGCCTCCTAAAGGAACCGCCAAGCAAGTCGCCATTAGTAGCAACTGTAGTCTGGGTAGTCTGGGTCTACAATAGGAATGGACTGTTATCCACCACGTCCCCATAGGAGCAAACCACAGCAGAAGCTATCCAACTAACAAACGGGTCAACTACGGTATAACTCAGCTACCAGTGACACTTAGGAGAAGCTGCCCGGACCCCCTGCAAACAAGAGGTGGTAACGTAACTCTACTGATTTCAGTCTCAACTCCCCCTCTTGTAGCACTAGCAGTGTGGTTGTGCTTTGTTTTAAACTGATTATGGGACACTTTGACATGTTGGAGCAGTTCCTGCTGATCTAATGATTGACTTTTGTTTCATCAACCAAGTCATCCCCAGCTAATCAGCTGTACCCTGCGACTTGTATGTGGCGGAGACCGCAGCAAAAATTCATGTGATTTTATCACCCCATATGCCCTATAGAGTTTTCTTCGCGTTATGTTCCATTACACTGCAGAGATGGATTCCTTTGGATCTCTTTGATATGCTTGGAGCATGTGCATGCAATGATTTTTGGTCCATTAACTTTATTTTTTATTTATTTTTTTGGATCCTATTTAGCAGTTGGTGACACAGCCAGTGGGGCCCTCTCAGTTGGGTGTAATTAGTATATTTTCCCATCTAGAATATCTTCCCCCCGGGGGACCACACATGCACAATGCCTCCACATCACTAGTTCAGACTCCTTTTTTCGGATAAATTTGATGTGGCGATTAGCCGTAGGGACATTGTGTATCTGTGGGAGTCTAGGCGCCTACACTTTGTTTGTTATATGTATCTGTTTGTCATTGTCTGTCAATTTTGTTCATCTGACTTATGTGCATATCGGGTGCAACGAGCACCCGGTGAGCACATTTTTCAGTGTATGGTGGATCATATTTTTTCGTACATCTGATGAATTTAATATTGCAATTTTATATATGTAATGCTAATAAACTATCAACTATCTTTTTAACACTACTCTCCCATTTATGTCCACTTATATCCATAGTAACTGTCTTTGGGCCTAGGGGAGTCACTTTCTTGTGCCTTCCTTAGACCCTTTCTTTCTATTTGAATACATGCTAAGATCCCTCCACTGTTTTCTTCTGGGGCCAGTGAGAAATTATTACCATATATACTCGAGTATAAGTCGTTCCGAGTATAAGTCGAGGCCCTAATTTACCACAAAAAATTGGGAAAAACTTATTGACCCAAGTATAAGACGAGGGTGAGAAATGCACAGCTACTGTAAGTGGAAAAGAGGGTCAACAATGCCCATTTGCAGCCTCACTGTGCCCATTTGCATGCCTCACTGTGCCCATTTGCAGCCATAGGTCCCCTGAACTTCAAACTCGGTAGTTAAGGGTTCCTAGGTGCCCCCTAGCTGCAGCCAAAATTTGGGGTCTCTGAACCCAAAGGGTCCCGAAATGACATTGCTGCAGGTGGACACAGTTGACCGAATTTGGGGCCCCGTATCTTGGGGCCACTTAGTGCTAAGAACCCCAAATTTGGTGTGCAAACCCAGTGGAACTAGCACCATAAAATATCCAAAGCTGGGGTTTCTAGCACCAAGTGGCCCCGAGATACAGGGCCCCAAAAATCGGTTCAGAAAATGTCAAGCACTTTTCTGTAGCAGAGAATGACATTTTCCGAACCAGCTTTGGGGCCCCGTATCTCGGGGCCACTTGGTGCTAGGAACTCCATCTATGGACATGTTATGGTATCAGTTCCACTAGGATTGCACACCAAATTTGGGGTTCCTAGCACTAAGTGGCCCCAAAGTCAGTTCGGAAAATGAAATTTTTTGCTGCAGAAAAGTGCTTGACTCGAGTATAAGTCGAGGGGGGCACTTTCAGCACAAAAAAATGTGCTGAAACACTCGACTTATACTCGAGTATATACGGTATACAGGATTTATATAGCGCCAACAGTTTGCACAGCCCTTTACAATGTAGGGAGACACTACACCAACAGTACAATTCAATGAGAAATGAGGGGCAGTCTGCTGAATGCCCTAACCACCATGCTCCTGGTGCTTACTATACAAGTGGCGTTAAACAACGAACACCTCTTTCAATCTCTGCCTGACCAGCAATAAGACAGAGAATGCTACTCCCCATTTCCTCAAAATTACATTTAAACAGGAGATAAAGGGAATGTTTAATGTCTGACCCCCGGGGCTGATTATGGGCCATGAGAGAGTTAAGGTCTTCAAAGAATCTAGTCTTGCATCTATATACAGGGAATAAGTTATTGTACTTGGTTACTAATTGAAAGTGTGGCTCAATATACACTATACTGTCAAAAGTATTGGGACACCTGTCTTTACACACACATGAACTTTAATGGTATCCCAGTCTTAGTCCAGAGGGAAGGCTGACCACAAGGTTTAGGAGTGTGTCTATGGGAATGTTTGACCATTCTTCCAGAAGCACATTTGTGAGGTCAGGCACTGATGTTGAATGAGAAGGCCTGGCTTGCAGTTTCCGCTCTAATTCATCCCAAAGGTGTTCTGTCGGGTTGAGGTCAGGGCTCTGTGCAGGCCAGTCAAGTTCCTCCACCCCAAACTGGCTCAACCATGTCTTTATGGACCTTGCTTTGTGCACCGGTGTGTTGGAACAGGAAGGGGCCATCCCCAAACTGTTCCCACAAAGTTGGGAGCATGAAATTGTCCAAAATGTCTTAGTATGCTGACGCCTTAAGAGTTCCCTTCACTGGAACTAAAGAGCCAAGCCCAACCCCTGAAAAACAACCCCACACCATAATCCCCCCTCCACCAAATGATTTGGAGGGATGGCCCAATACTTTTGGCAAAATAGTGTGGATGAGTGAGTTTGGGGTGGAGGAACTTGACTGGCCTGCACAGAGTCCTGACCTCAACCCGATAGAACACCTTTGGGATAATTTAGAGTGGAGAGTGTGAGCCAGGCCTTCTCGCCCACATCAGTGCCTGACCACCAGCGCTTCTGGAAGAATGGTCAAACATTCCCATAGACATACTCCTATACCTCGTGGACAGCCTTCCCAGAAGAGTTGAAGCTGTTATAGCTGCAAAGAGTGGGCCAAATCAATATTGAACCCTACGCACTAAGACTGAAATGCCATTAAAGTTCATATCCGTGTAAAGGCAGGTGTCCCAATACTTTTGTCAATATAGTGTATGTTGTTGCACAGAGGCCCTTTACTATATCAACCACTGATCTCCATCACTGACAGCAAACACATACTGAGTAGTACATTCCTAATTCTCCCATGTGTGTAAAACCGCTAGAGCAGTGTTGCCAACCGTCAATGTTCTTATTGGCAGCCAGTAAAAAACTGTCACTTTTCTCCTTGCAGTAAATGCCAGTGACAGAAAAAGGTTGGCAGTTAAAAATATGGCTGTGATGCACAGTTCCAGTCCAGAGCCAGCCGAGACCATCCGAGCGCCTGCTACAGTGTTGTTCGTGTGGCGCGGGTCTGGTGGAGGCAATGCCTGAGCGTAAGATGTCATGGTGCAAGAGATACGAGCGGAGCAGCTGGAGCCTTGTGTGTGGTTCTGCGGGACGGGAGCAAGGCAAGCCAGGAGCGGGACTGTCAGTGCTGTTTGGACTGAAGGGACCACCTGGCATAGAGAAAGACTGTCACTGTGACTCCGGAGGGGACGTGTCATCATCATCTGTGCTGCTGCACACTGCTGTCATTGTCACTGTGAGAGTCAATTTCATGTGTTTTTACCTGCCCATCCTGATTTCTTGCCCTCCGGAGTTGTGTCCCTAAACTACTTACTATAAAATAAAATATATTTTTTGCATTAATATCTACCTTAAATCACATTGCTAGGTGCATATTATACTTGTTTGTAGCCTAAATGCTGAAATTTGCACTTAAAACTGTAATTTTGTAACTTTTGGAAATAACAGTAAAATCTTGGCCTTGCCAGTAATTTTTTGGGTGTCGTGTCAGAAAATTTATTTCCGGCAGGTTGGCAAAACTGCACTAGAGCAATGAAAGTCCAAAAATATGTTTTTTTTTTAGTTAATGGAGGTCTTCTAGTGCAATTTTTTTGGGGGCAGGGCCTGGCCTTGGCAAATCCTACAAGAACATCTTCCCACTCACCATCACTATTTTTATGCTTTTTTTTTTTTCGTTATTTACTAATTTACATATTTATGTTTTTAAATATTTTTTAACAGGCTATCCCTAGCCTGGTTAACCAAACAGGGGCAGGGACAGCAAGACTGTAACTAAAATGCTTACAAGCAATCATACCATGGGCTACTGGGTGCCAAGTATATATGGAGGTATCCCAATACGCACTTGAGCTACTAGCCTGCCCTGCTGCAGATGATTTTGTGACCGAGAAGCTGAATTTGAATAAATCAGACCTGGATCACAGAGGACTACTAACCACCCTCTGTAGATGTTACTAATAAAATCGATACTCAGGGTCGGTTCACACTACAACGACTTGGGATCCGACTTGTAAGCCCTCAAGTCGCTTTACTTTGAGATTTGCATTATAGTCAATGAGAGCGTCTTAATTTACTCTACTTAAGTCGCTCTGACTTCAGAAAAGGTTCCTGTACTACTTCAATCCGACTTCTAGGCGACATGTACCCATAGAATTCAATGGAAGTTGCCTCCAAGTCAGATCTCCATCTATATTGAAGCGACTTTACAGGAAAAGAAATTAGTTTACCCAGGCAAACCCCTCCCTCCCAGAGAGCTGATTATTCTGTGATTGGCCACAGCCAAAGTCGCCTGTCCTTGAGGTGACTTGAAGTCGCGTTGTAAGCTGCTTAAAGTCGCGCTGAAGTCGCCTTGCAAAGTCGCGCTGAAGTCGTGTTGCCCCTGTGTGAATCAAGGCTTAGTGTCTAGAATTCCAATTATATTCAGTGATGCTTGTTTACACCTAAGCTTGTTGCTCAAAGCTTGAAATAGTACACTAGCTATTTTGGGGCAGAGGCGTGCATTTTCAGCTCCCGTAGACTTTAATGGGTGCTCCTGAAAATGTGCAGAATGCATTTTTTTTCTCACGCTCAAGTGTTAATGAGGCTAAGGTGTAACCTAAAGTAAATAGCCCATAAAAACACATGACAAGTGTCTTATCTATGATATTTAATGACTACAGATTAAGGTCTTATTTTTTACTGTCTTAGATAATAAATGCAGAGATCCAGCTTGTTAAGGTAATAGCACAGGGGATTGTACCAAGAAGGACGACGTGTGCGTGGTGCCCTGTGGTGAACCGCCTGCAGGGAGGACAAAGTTCACAGCAGTCAGTGTGCAGTGGCTTGAAGATGCAATCAATCCATTCATGTTACAGCCTGTCCTTCCTAACATCATTCTCACATACATGACTGCTCGGAATACATCAACAGGGCCTGATAATGCCACGTTTCCACATAAACGCTGAACAAACAGATTTCAATCTGCCAGCAAAGTAAAGAAGTAAAGGCTAAAGTAGAACTCTTAAATGGAACAATGATTATCAACAAACACTTACATATGAGATTTTGGGAACGTTCAAGTGTTTTTTTTAATGTATTTTAATCAGTTATGAGCAGAAGTACCTATATTGAAGGATCTACAGTGCCTTGAAGAAGTATTTATACCGCTTGGAATTTTCCACATTTTGTCATGTTACAACCAAAAACGTAAATGTATTTTATTGGGATTTTATGTGATAGACCAACACAAAGTGGCACATAATTGTGAAGTGGAAGGAAAATGATAAATGGTTTTCAACATTTTTTACAAATAAATATCTGAAAAGAGTGGTGTGCATTTGTACTCAGCCCCCTTTACTCCGATACCCCTAACTAAAATCTAGTGGAACCAATTGCCTTCAGAAGTCGCCTAATTAGTAAATATAGTCCACCTGTGTGTAATTTAATCTCAGTATAAATACAGCTGTTCTGTGAAGCCCTCAGAGGTTTGTTAGAGAACCTTAGTGAACAAACAGCATCACGACGGCCAAGGAACACATCAGACAGGTCAGGGATAAAGTTGTGGAGAAGTTTAAAGCAGGGTTAGGTTTTAAAAAAATATTCCAAGCTTTGAACATTTCAAGGAGCACTGTTCAATCCATCATCTGAAAATGGAAAGAGTATGGCACAACTGCAAACCTACCAAGACATGGCCGTCCACCTAAAGTGACAGGCTGGGCAAAAAGAACATTATTGAGAGAAACAGCCAAGAGGCCCATGGTAACTCTGGAGGAGCTGCAGAGATCCACAACTAAGGTGGGAGAATCTGTCTACAGAACAACTATTAGTCATTCACTCCACAAATCTGGCCTTTATGGAAGACTGGCAAGAAGAAAGCCATTGTTGAAAGAAAGCCATAAGAAGTCCTGTTTGCAGTTTGCGAGAAGCCATGTGGGGGATACAGCAAACGTGGCAGAAGGTGGTCTGGTCAGATGAGACCAAAAATGAACTTTTTAGCCTAAATACAAAAGGCTGTGTGTGGAGGAAAACTAACACTGCACATCACCCTGAACACACCATGAAATTCTGCAGCAGGGACATGGAAGCTGGTCAGAGTTGATGGGACGATGGATGGAGCCAAATACAGGGCAATCTTAGGAGAAAACCTGTTAAGAGTCTGCAAAAGACTTGAGACTGGGGCGGAGGTTCACCTTCCAGCAGAACAAGGACCCTAAACATACAGCCAGAGCTACAATGGAATAGTTTAGATCAAAGCATATTCATGTGTTAGAATGGCCCAGTCAAAGTCCAGACTTAAATCCAATTGAGAATCTGTGACAAGACTTGAAAATTGCTGTTCACAGACGCTCTCCATCCAATACGACAGAGCTTGAGCTATTTTGTAAAGAATAGGCAAAAATTTCACTCTCGATGTGCAAAAGTGGTAGAGACATACCCAAAAAGACTTGCAGCTGTAATTGCAGCGAAAAGGGGTGGTTCTACAAAGTATTGATTCAGGGGAGCTGAATACAAATGCACACCACGTTTATTGTTGGAACAAAGTGCATTGTAAAGTCCAATACACAGAACCAGGATGTGTAAGCCAGGCCTCACTTACCGACAGGCCCAGAACAATGCAAACTATTGTAGCAAGGTCCTGGGCCTCTTTTAGTCTAATGAGAACCTCCAGAGTTAGGGACAGCTGACATCCATCTGTGTACAGTGGGTCACAAGGCATAGTGGGTGTAATGCAAGGTAGATTCATGGGTGCTAGACACTTCTTGGATGCAAAGAGATTTATTTTCTCTTGAACAGAACTGTGGGAGAGAGGGTTAGGGCCAGGACACCCTTAGGTAATTGCAATGTTAATTGGCAGACTCCAAGACATCTACAGGTAGACAGCCACGCAGGGAAAGGCATCCAGCAAGACACCACATCTGCATGTGTAGGAGCATTGTCTCCTATGGCAACAGTCTTATAACAGTTGCTAACACAAGTTGTAACAAACTCCTTTACTTCCTCTACAATAACCAATCACTTCTTGTAGATTCTCAGCCCACTGAGCTCCCAGTCTCTCTCACTAGACTTGCTGGTTCACTGCCACTGAACCCCGTGAGCTCTTCCAATCGTCATACTTAGTATTTTCCTCAAGCGTTTCCCTGCTTCCCTGCTGGGTCCCTGGCTTGGCACTCCAGATACTCCTCAAGCGTCACCCCACTGACTAGGTCCCTGGCTTGGCACCTGCTGAAGTTTCCGGATTCTTCACCGTCCCTGGTTGATGAGAATACTGCTCCGGTACTTGCTTCAGCTACTCACTGTGGTTCCTGTTAATAAGGTGGTTGGTCCCTTAGCGGCGACAGCTTCCCCTCTACCTCCGACCACAGGTTCTCTCCGGCCAGCAGAACTGTCACTTTTGGCTGGACTGCAAGCCGCAGTCCCAACCCTACACTGCTCTCTTGCTTCTGATCACCTGACTCCATCCAAATATATAGATTCTCCCAGCAGTCTAAGGGGCCAAGAAAACCCCTGCCCATTGGCTGAGCAACCTCATATACTCCTAATCTGTCCTTGCATCGCCCTTATCTTATCTAATGTCACCAGGTACCCGGCCACCCAGCGACAGAAGAGAGAAGTGCAGCAATTCCAGACTTAGGGTGAAATCAATTTCCCTTAACAATTGGTCAGGGCAACTATACCTGGCAAATAAATTTAGGAGCAACCCTGCCTAAACATCAGGGTGCTACATCCTCCCCCTGCCTACAAAACTACGTCTCAGAGTTTGCAGAAAAATAATTTGAGCTCTCAAGCTTGAGAGCGAATGTCCTGCCAAAAACTGGGATGGGTGGGGAAAGAATAACAATTGCAAACAATGCATGTTGTGGAATAAACATACTCAGATACTTGAAGGAATGGTAATCCACGCAGGGTAGTTAAATATCAACATTACGTACAATTTTAAATGCAGCATACCATTCAGATAATTAAAGGAAATATAAGCAATGACTAACTATCCTATCTATCTAATATATACAGTAATGAAAGGGTATAAATGGTTAACGTTGTCATCATGTGGAATCCCTGTCTCTCCTTGTCCAAGGAAGGCGCACCGGTGCAGCAACACCTGAAAGAGAAATAAACAGCAATGCAAATGCATCCTATCCCTATAATAACACACACATATATATATATATATATATATATATATATTGCACCATAAGTGATTACATAGTTGTTAATTGTCCTTAGCCAAGGACAGCATAGCAGTGTAAGTACACCCTATAATAGGTCTGAACCATATACATATGGAAGTGGCCCCATTCTCAGCGGAGAATGCCACCCCCTTTCCATTGATCTAAAGAACTTTGCTTAGCATGTTCTATCAAGTACTCATAATACGAATAGATAGAGGTACACTCGGGTGTGCTCACGCCACCTGTGACCAACACTAGTTTTGATGCATGGGTTAGTCCTTTGTTCACATGGAAGATAAGAATGTTCCGCTTTGCCAAAGCTCATTCTATCTGACTATCTAAATACCCCAGTGTTCTTGACGTATCACAGTCCATCAAATTTTCACTTGGGTGGAACAATAGTTCCGAGCAGTTTCCCTTCTTCTTTAAGGGTAACTCCGGGGACAGAAAGGCACAGCTGCATTCAGGCAACAAGCAGCCAGGCCATGGTGCAAGGGACCGCACCCTTGAACACAGGTCCCCTTGCAATAGTAACCTCAGTCTGTCCACATGACAGGCCGGGGATTGAGGAACACTTTCTCTTTTGTTGAGGAACAAACTTGCTGAACGTCACATCAGCAGATTACTTTCCAGGGGGAGGCACACTGGCAACTTTCAGAACACTGGCCAGTATGACTCAAGTGGGCACTCCCTGTATCTGCTGGCAGCATTCAGTCCAGCAAAAGCTCAGCAGTACAGCCAGCAAGAATATTCTCCACTAGCAACAACTTTCGTGCAGAAATGAAGTGGCTTCCAGCATAGCGTCCTTAACTTCACACAGCACACATTTGTAATCCAAGGAAGTAGTAAATAGATACACTTCCATCAAGCTTACCAGTAGTACCGGTCTGGCAACTTCAAATCTTCTCCTTTTTTAGTTACCGTAGTAACAAAGAGTTTAATGTCCTTTTTGTCTGGCCTGCAGATAATCACACTGTCCAGATTTTACGGCCATAACCCCAGGTGTGCAACACTAAAACGTACCTTTCGGCCACCCTGGGTGACAGTTTCGGAAAGTCTATCTGAAGAGGGATCCGGAGGAAACTGCGCACAGCTTCATCCACCCATGGATCTCTTTATCCCAAATTTCCTTTTCTAGGCGGGGCGGTATGTAGGGATACAAGTTCCTGTATTCCTCACCCACTTTTTTATAATGATCCATTGTACCTTAGACGGCCGAGGCAGGGTCTTAGGGTCTCCATACCCAGGTAGGACCCGTGCCTCTGGAGCATGCTGAACCGGGTACCCAGCAACGACATTTGGCTTGCAATTAGGTTTGGTCACAGGCGAAGGCTTAGTAGTATGTACTTTGGGGACCCATCGGGCCCAACGATCCTCTTCAAAGGACCTGGTAATGCGTACTGATGGAGCTGCATTGGTAGACGGCTCGATTTTTACACTAGCAGCAGTAGCAATGGTAACTTCATCCTCCTCTACTTCACATATTTGCTCCTCATCACCGTCACTCCACTTCCCTGTCCAGGATAAAGTGTTCGAAAACAGTTCAGATAATCCTTCAGAGGGGACGTCTGAATTTGTTATGGTGGAGCACTCTGCAGCTGGAGGTAGTTGCGCTTGGCACTGGCTTTAACCGCCACAACCACGTTGTCTCCCTTAACAGCCACAGGTATTACCTCCCCTAGAGGCACACTGCTTTCACTTCTTGCAGGCTTACCCAACTCCGGTACTCTTTTCCCTGGTGGCTCGGACATCAGGGCGAGCAGATGGGCCCGACCACGGCCTCGAGGGGTGACTGGAGCGCTGGGTCCTGGGGCAGCCGCCGAGACAGGGAAAGCAGCTTGCTGCACGACTCGGGTGATGGCAGGTGGACTCTTGATATCACACTCCCAGCTGGGATAGCGACATTCTTGTCCCAATCTGCCTGCAGTATCCGCGGACGTTGAGCTGGTCAGACTACTTCAAGCAGGTGTCAGTCAGTACAGGTTTGGACTCAGGCCAAAACCAACGCCCGGAGCATACTTTCTCCAATCCACCATCTCGCTTCCAAACTGCGCCATCTTCCTCTCCAACCCACAACCAGGCACAGGTGGCAGCACTTCCTTATCCTCCCCTGCAGAGCGGGGACTCCTCCCCCTGCCATCGGATTGGTGCAGATGCTTTCTGGAAACTTTCACGGCCGCCTTCTTAACACTGCGGCACGCCAAAACTGTAATGAAGTCTGTTTTAACCCTCACAGCTCTGGTGGGAAGTGTCAAAAGACCAGTCTGATCCTCTCCCATGAGCAATGAGACTTTTTGGTTCTTCCCCACGTTGTTAGAATGCATAGTAACACAGTATATGAGAACTACAGGTGTTATTTGCCACTATCCCACAGAGCCAGACGAAATCCCGATGGTGCTGGAGCCAGCTGCCATGGGCAACTGCTGTGAGGAAAATGCCTTTGCCCCACGTTGGGCACCAAATGTAGCAAGGTCCCGGACCTCTTTTAGTCTAATAAGAACCTCCAGAGTTAGGAACAGCTGACATCCTTCTGTGTAGAGTGGGTCAAAAGGCATAGTGGGTTTAATGCAAAGTAGATTCATGGGGGCCAGACACTTCTTGGATGCAAAGATAATTATTTTCTCTTGAACAGAACTGTGGGAGAGAGGGTTAGGGCCAGGACACCCTTAGGTACTTGCAATGTTAATTGGCAGACACAAGTTGTAACAAACTACTTTATTTTCTCTACAATCACTTCTTGTAGATTCTCAGCCCACTGAGCTCCCAGTCTCTCTCACTAGACTTGCTGGTTCACTGCCACTGAACCCAGTGAGGTTTCCAATCGTCTTAGTATCTTCCTCAAGCGTCAACCCCACTTCCCTGCTGGGTCCCTGGCTTGGCACTCGATACACCTCAGGTTTCACCCCACTGGCTGGCTCCCTGGCCCCTGATTTAAACCTCGAATTGCCATGCTACCACATTGCAATTGCATGGCAATCATGGATTTAAATTAGGCGGTGAGGAGGCGACATATCACTTCCTTACCACCTGTCAAACACACTCAGATCACTTTTTTTTGTGGAGGTCAGTACCTGCTGCACTTATAAATGAGCCCTTAGTTGCATTCGGCAGTGGCAGCCTTAGGTCTCGTTAACACATAAAGTTGGGGTATGGTAAAACCCTGCTGTTGCGACTCAGTTGTACTGCCCCCAATCTCTACCTCCTTTTGATGCTGAGGCAGCAGCCAAAGGTGAACACATGCCGCAGCAGGAATTAAACCTCATGTTTGCTTTTGGTGGGTGCTAGCACCTGCCAGTCACAACCCATTCAAGTAAATAGGGCCACTCTGCAAGAACTCCACACTGCATGCTTTTGTGGGGTCCAAGGGGTTAAAGCAGGTGGTGAGAAAGCAACAAAATACTGCCTGCTGTAACCCCTTATTTGCTGTACAAGATTGCAGGTCAGCAAGCCCAGACTGCAATTTACCAGTCACCTGATCGTGATCTACATGGTGTTGCTGACCCCCAGTGTAGGGTGAACCTCCCCAGCAGGAACAACTGTCATTCAGCAGAGTAGGGATCAGCTCCATTCACAGAACAGGCACTCACAATAGAAGGGACCTATGTAACATGCACTTGATCCCCTGGGGATATAACAAATTTATTTTTTTATAACAAGGTTTTTGTTACAGTGTGGCAATACCTTTTCTTCTAAAAGTTTTGGCTTTAGGGACACAAACCCAATATGGCAGTGTTAAAAACAAACAAAACTCAATTTTGAGCTAAAATACATTGCACTATTCAAGTTTATGATGGCCACCTTTACGCTATGTGCTGGTTTCTGTGCTACCTTGCAGTGTTCTATTAAACCCAAAATTTTGAAGAAGAAAAAAAAAAAAAAAATCAGCACAAGGGACAGTACTTACATTTAATATGAAATGTCTCTTGTGCAGGTGTCAGCAAGCATAGAGGAAATCCAAAGTCTTCTTCGCATATCCTGCAGCTGTAATCTTACAGTACTGTGCGGGTTCATACAGCTGCTGGACCTGTCATATGCACTCCTCAAGAGTCCATTCATAGAATACTTTTCATTCATGGAAGCTACAGTAGAGCTTCTATGAATGGAAGAGTGGGTGGAATAGGCAGGCAAAGTCCGCACTCCTATTGAGTGCATATGGCAGGTAATGTGCTGGTACTAACCAATGCAGAAATGAAAGATTATAGCTGGGGGGTATGGAAAGGAGCAGAGGATTTCCAATATGACACCAGGCACCAGCACAAGGATCACTTGGCATTAAAAGGGTAGTAAAGCGCGCTCTGTAATTTTTAAGGCGTACCTGTAGGTAAAATGAATATCTCTTAAATATGCAGTTTAGGAGATATACACCCTGGGTGCAGCCAGTGACATCACCGACGCATGCACTCTGAAGTGCCAGCATACCTTGCCGGAACAGGGGGCTCTCGCGTGCATGCATAGGAGTGACATCATCACGGCCCCTGCCAAACACACAGCTGGAGCATGCGAACCTGGAAGAAAGACCGGGGGACAGCAAGTAAAAGCATCATCAGCTCGCTCCTCATCATATTTTGCCCTGCCCCAGGGCTTAAAGTGGTTATAAATTTTTTACCTTAATGCGTCACAAACTCGCCCCCTCACCCGAACCCCACTGTGATCCAGCACAGTGCATGAGAGCTGCGGCTCTCCTGGCTTTGTCCCTCCTCCATGGGAAAAGCAAGAGCAGCGAGAGCCATTGGCTCAGTGACAAGAGAGCAGGGGTGGGGCAGGGCTGAGCCCCACTGTTTGTGTCAATGGACACAGCAGCAAGGCTCAGGAGCAAACCCGAATGAGTGCCCCCATGGGTATCAGCTTTCTATTGTGCACCCCACAGCAAGAGGAGGAGCCAGGATCAAACTACCTGCTCAGTGCAATTCTATTGCACAGAGCAGGCAAATAGGCAGGTTTGTTAATTAAAAAAAAAAAAAAAAATTCCTGCTTTTACTTGGTGATTTCATGAGCAGGAAGGGTGTGCGACTGCTGGAATATCCCTTTAATTCTGCAACTAATTTTCAAAGATGAAGCACACGAAGGGCAAAATTATAACCAAAATATCTGATGAGCAACTTGAGAATTGTTACTACATCCATCAAAGCAGATATTGATGCGTTTGTTTTTGATAAACTGAGTCAAATATCACATTCGTTTTAGGCTGTCCTTTTACTTTTATAATAAAAAATATCCCAAAAAATGTAAGTTTTATTACTCAGATTGGTACATTATCTATACCAGTGATCGTTAACATGTGCTCTGCCCTACTTTTTCTGCTCATCAGCTATCCATGTTGCTAGTGTTTTATGTGTGGCTCTAGACCAGTGATCTCCAAACTGTTGACACTACTCCCACTGAATCCAAAGATGGGGTCAGTAGGAAGAATAGCGCCCCAACGGTGGATGGGGCACTATTCTTCCTACGGACCCCAACAGTGAATGGGACACCATTCTTCCTACTGACCTCAACAATGGGGCATGAATGCCAGGACATTTTCTACTCCCACTAGCCACAGTGTGGCCCATCTGAAGCACAGTAAACTGGTCCTTTGTTTAGAAAGTTTGGAGACTCCTGCTCTACACAATTCCTCTTTTTCCAATGTGGCCCAGGAACGTCAAAAGGTTGGACATCCCAGATTTAGAAACCTAAAATCATCATTAAAAGCTGGCGCGCGCACGCCCCTGCTGCACTGCAGGGGTGCCGGTACTTGTGGCCAACGGTTGCGCATACTTTTTGCAGGAAAAAAAGAATGTACATTTATTACTTTTTTTTCCCCCACAGGAGCCTGCATTGCACCTGTGATCAGTGGATTACGGGGGCAGTGTCAGGCTCTTGCAGTACTTCCTTCATCTTTTTCAGGTAGAAAGCTGGAGGAGGTGTCAAAGGACTATGAATGCGCTGATCAAGGGGGTGAAGGTTGTGGTGCTTAGCAACATGTTCATTAAAAGGGGTTCTAAATTCAGAAGGATTTTTGTTTATCTTAATGCATTCTATGCATTAAGATAAAAAGCCTTCAGCCCCCCCCCCCCCCCCCCCCAGCCCCACCAATACTTACCTGAGACCTCTCTGTCCACTATTGTCTCCACCGTCCTGGACTCTCCCTCCTGTTTGGCCAAGACACAGAAGTGGCACAATTGGCTCCCGCTGCTGTCAGAGTCAGTTAGCCAATCAGTAGAGAGAGGGGGCGGGAGCTGCAGCTCAGCTTGGGTGCCCCCATAGCAAGCAAGTGTGGGGTCACTCAGGAGGGAAGGGCCAGGAGCAGCAAAGAGGTACCCGAGAAGAGGAGGATCTGGGCTGCTCTGCAAATCAACTGCAACAGAGGAGGCAAGTACTTTACAATCACTTTAAGGCAAACTTAGCCTTTAAAGGATAAGTTCACCATTACGGAAAAAATAAAAGCACATTTTTGCATGTAAAAAAAAATGTATTTTTATTTTTTGTAATGAACCTGTAAAAGCATTGCACCCACAAACAGCGGATCATGGGTGTAATGTCACAGTCCTGCAGACTGTCTGTCCGTACCTCTGATATGGCCAGGCAGTTGCAAGCAATAGGAATGAACTACCACAACGCCGTGGTAGTTCATCGAGAATTACAAGCCGACAGCTGCAAAGGCCCTAGGACCATGTCGTTTTCTCATTAACGTTTGCTGCAGATTGCGACAGCTAGCGGGAAGGGGGGTTGAGGAGGGAGCAGGGGCCAGTGCATCTGTAACATGTTACACCCTGAACATGGGTGTAACATAAGGTTAACTTATCCTTTACTCAAAGTAGTAGTCTGCCAGGCTAGGATTATGAAAGAGATGGGGAACCCTATGAAAGAATACAAAAACAAGTTCTGTGGCATGCCGCAGCGAACAGTGGGCACAGCCAGTGGGAGGGTCTGAAAGGGGGGATTGAACAGAATCTGTGCCTGCGGCATACACAGTATTTTGTGGGTACAATGACTGTGCTAACTACTGCACACCAAAACGGACCGTCTCAGAGGCACAAATAAACCTCAGCAGGACAAAAAGGTTTTTTTTTTCTAAATTAAAACAATTCAATTTCATGTGTTTTAATGCACATAAAAAGGAATTTGAAGGGGGCCAAGAGCAATAGAAGGTAGTTTTATGAATCAAAGCAGAGTTCCACCCAAAAACTTAACTTCTGCCTTAAGTGTAGGTGACCCCCTGAAATGCCACATTTGGCATGTCATTTTTTGTGGGGGAGGAGCGGGTACCGTGTTTTTACGGGCACCAAGCTCTCCCCCCCTCCTTTCCTGCAATCTTCTGGGACACGTCTCAGAAGATATCACGGCTCACGCATGCGCAGTGCAGCCCTGCTGTGAAGACAAAGCAGGGCACCTACAGTAACAATGCCGACACCGCGGATAGGAGGGGGGAGACAGCCGAGGCTTTGTGCGCCCGCATCGCTGGTAAGTGGGACAGGTGAGTGAATATTAAAAGTCAGCAGCTACACTTCTTGTAGCTGCTGACTTTTAAATGGGTGGGACTCAGCTTTAAAGTTCACTTATTAAAATAAGTGCACTTTTTTTTTGCAGGAAAAAAAAAAAAGTGCATTTCCTTTTTTTTTTTTTTTTTTTTTTTTTTTTTTGGAGCCTGGAAATCATTGCACCAGCAAATAGTTGATGCAATACAGGTCTCCTGCAGACTGCCAGTATACATTGTACAGCCAGACCATTTCACACTGACAGGAAGAGTAAATGAACTACCAGAGCGCTGAAAAGCACTCTGGTAGTTCATTGAGAACTACAAGCCGCCAGCTTGTAATACTAAGAATACATACTTGAATAGAATTTATCTATTTATTTTAACAAGGGTTGTTAAAGTCCAAAATACAATAAGAAAGGGTATGTCACACACCACTCCAATATACAATTTAGTATATTTACTTTACTCTCCCGTGGGACAAGAAAATCACATGCACAACGAAAGAATGACAGTTTTGGGCATCCTCACCCCTTCGTGAGTTCAAATAGGTACACAAGTGTAACAGATTCACATTTATCCCTCTGTAAGAGGAACACATTACCAGGCAACCAGTGTAAACAACTGAAAAGCTAAAGCCAGATTATGTATCGGCAGTTGCAGATACAAAGGGTTATTTTCTCCAACAATCACTCACTTCATAAAACACTGAATGTAAAACATACCAAATAAGATCAAAGCCTCACTCCAAAAAAATTACCCTCAGTAGGGACCCTCTGCATTGCAAGGGTTAAAGTGGTTCTAGAGGCAGAAAAACCTTCTGTGTGCAGCAGCCCCCCTAATACTTACCTGATCCCCCTCGCTATCCAGTGATGTACACAAGTGCCTCGGCCATCCGGGACCCTCCCCTCCTGATTGGTTGAGACACAGCAGTAGGACCATTGGCTCACGCTGCTGTCAAAGTCAGTTAGCCAATTAGGAGAGAGAGGGGGCAGGGCCAGACCACAGCTCCGTGTCTGAATGGATACATGGGGCTGCGGCTCAGGTGCCCCATAGCAAGCTGCTTGCTGTGGGGGCACTCCATGGGAGGGAGGGGCTAGGAGCACCAAAGAGGGACCCGAAGAGAGGAGGACCCGGGCTGCTCTGTGTGAAACCATTTCAGAGAGCAGGTAATTATAGACATGTTTATTATTTTTAAAGAAGAAAAGCCTAAAAACTTTAATATCGTAAGTGTAAAAGCCCCGTACACACGGTCGAATGTCAGGAGACATCAGCCGGTTCAAAAAAAAAAAACAAACGGCCGACATTCAGCCCATGTGTATGTGAGCCGGTCCAAGAGAAGGCTTCTGTCGGACGAGCATGCTGGGAAACCAGTGGCCAATGGGCTCCCGATGACTGAGCGCTCTGACCGGAGTGTTTTGGCAGGGTTAGTGTGTACCAGGCTTAAGGGTAATAGAACAAGGCGTAACATCATTGGCCTTACTGCAGCAGGCTCTGTCCATGTGTAAGAAAATCTCTGCCCCCCAGTCTACCAAGAAAGAACAGAATGCAGTGCATGACGATGTCTGAAGAGGGCAAACAGATCATACATGTAAGGTAGGGGAAAAATTCAATAGGGAGGTGCGATCGTGGATAGTGGGGTAGGAACCCCCCTTCTATCCATAGCTGCCTTATTACATTTCAGGGATTTTCCAAAGAGGCTCATCTTTTCATGGCATGCGCAAAGGCACCTTTCCCCAAGAAGGGTCAGCCAACCATGCTCTAATTCAGCATGTAGCGAGAAGCTGAAAAATGAACTTGTAAAATCGTCAGAAGTCTAAGATGTCCGAATCTCCCTTGACTTGTGCAAATGTAGGTGTGCCAAGTTTTTCAGGTTGTAACTCATCACATATAGTCAGGTGTGAAAGGGGCAGAAAAGAGTTTACGCCTGTTGGTACCCACCGTTTCCAGTAAAGGCATAAGCCTCTGGAAAAGATCAGATAGAGTGGCAGAGAATTCTGCTTTAATCATACATGCCACATGTTGCACATGAGGGAGCCCAAATCAGGGCTATGGAGCAGTGTCAGTAAGACCTTGCTCTGGAACAAGGAAATTGTTATCAACCCGAGAGGAACTTGGCATTTCCTCAGGGCCTGCTGTGGACTTCTTGCCATTTGTCCCATGTACTCCTGCTCCCATGCACCTATAATCTGCCACTGCTAAGTGAGGATCCTCCCCCACGGGGTACTCTTGAAAATATGTACCGAGGGGGCTCAGTGTGTGAAGGAATTGCAATTACCCAGGTGATGAGAGTTCCCAAGTTGTGCGACGTTATATTTTGTTTAACCGATTCCCGACCAACCGCCTCAGTATGTGGCAGGTTGGCTCCCCTGCGCGAGCCGTTGTACCTATGCGTTGACTCGCAGGGTAGGGATAGCTGGCGCGTGCCCCCGCTGCACAGCAGGGGTGCCGATGCTTGTGGCTGACGGTTGCATTGACCGCTGGCCACGAGCGATCGTGAGCAGGAGAGACAGTACCGGGACGACTGTGTGTAAACACCCACTTCCATGTTCTGACAGGAGTGACAGATTGTGTGTTGCTATTAGCTAGGAACCACGATCTGTCACTTCCTCCAGTCAGTCCCCTTCCCCTTCAGTTAGAATCACCTCCCAGGGAACACAGTTAACCGCTCGAGTGCCCCCTAGTGTTAACCAATTTTATAGCATTGATAGCTGTATTAATGCCAATGGTCCTAAAAATGTGTCAAAATTGTTCGATGTGTCCGCCATAATAAAAATCGCAGATCGCCGCCATTACTATTAAAAAAAAATTAAAAATGCTATAAATCTATCCCCTATTTTGTAAACGCTGTAACTTTTGCGCAAACCAATATACGCTTATTGCGATTTTTTTTTACCAAAAATATGTAGAAGAATACATATCGGCCTAAACTGAGGAAAAAATGTGTTTTTTTATATATATTTTTGGAGGATATTTATTATAGCAAAAAGTAAAAAATAATGCGTTTCCTTTAAAATTGTCACTGTTTTTGTTTATAGCACAAAAAAGAAAAACCGCAGAGGTGATCAAATACCACCAAAAGAAAGCTATTTGTGGTACAAAAAGGACGTCAATTTTGTTTGGGTACAACGTTGCTTGACCGCGCAATTGTCAGTTAAAGTGACGCAGTGCCGAATCGCAAAAAGTGAAGGGGGCCAAGAAGGGGGTAAATTGTTCCGGGGCTGAAGTGGTTAATTGCAGCAGCCAGGTAGCCCTCGACTCCCCACTAGGTGCCAGTCTCATTAAGGTTTGTGGACTTTGTATGTGACCTTTAAAGTGGTAGTAAACTCTGTACTACCACTTGTACCAACAGGTAAGTCTATAATAAAGCTTACCTGTAGGTACTCTGGATATCTCCTAAACTTCCAGTTTAGGAGATATTCAGAGTGCATGCAGCCGATGACCTCAGGAGTAAAGTCATCGCAGCTCCGACCAAACATATAACCGAAGCTCCTGAAACAGGAACAGGGGAACATATCAGCCATCTCAGCAGTGACTTTACAGCGCTTGAGGGCTTCGTTCCAAGGGAAGAATTTCTTAATGTACTAGTATGCGATGCATACTAGCACAATATGCCATTGCGTTTTCTTTATTTTTTGAAAATCGGCGGTTTACAACCGCTTTAAATGTTGACTAAATCAGTGTCGATATCCCGTGCCTCATCATACACTGTTGATGCTCCCATGCTCAATTCCATGTAATGTTGAAAATTGTTAAAGAAATAAAAACCTTACTTTTCCATAACTAGCTTGATCCATTTTAAAAATCCCCAGTTTCAATTGTAATACAAAAGTCAAAAAACACACATACAATTAGCTATTGTTTAATTTTCTAATAAAAAAAACAATTAACGTGTACAGTAAGACATGATTATTTAATATTAAATGTACAAAAAATGGGTAAGGTGTCCATCCAATTGCAATAACACTCCTCAAGGTTTAAAAAGATTAAAAACAAAACAAAAAAAAAAAAAAATAATTGCTTCATCTGATAAAGCAATTCTTTATATCATGATTCTCTGGGGCAAAGAACCTTGCCCAGATTAAAAAAACCAAAAAAAAAACCAAGTCTGACAATTGGCTGGTGATAACATTATACAAAATACAATAAGCCCTCGATACAAAACAGTATATATACTATAGCTTTGAAATTAATGTAGAAGGCACATTTGAAAAAGAAAAAAAAAAAAATAATAAAACCACATACAATACAGACTAGGAGGTAGGTGGAATGATTTGTTCGGTATGTCAAACTTACAATTCTATTTTCTGCTATTATCACTTTCTAAAAGATTTTTTTGTCCCCCTAAACCTCACAGAGCATAAAAATACATCAAAACGTCCATGGAGCAGTGATTGGCACTATCACACTTCCTTTATCCAGCCAGCATTTTAAAAAAATAAAAGATGCTAAGTAACATACTACTTACATAAACACTCTATTATTTTGAATATACCATCTTGCACTGACCCAATAAAAAGACTGCACATATTTTAAAACCATACTCCAACAAGCGCAACGGAGGATCACATTAAATACAAACCGTCGGATCCATTTCACATCTGCCACATTCTTTCATTGTTCTTTAAAATGGGAAGAAAAAAAGGAATAAAATTCAAGCTAGGACCAGTTAAGCCATACTGCCAAAAGCATCCACCAGTTTGTCCACATGGGAAAAAATTCCATCATTTATAGTCAAAATTCAAAAATACGATCATGTGGTAAACAGGAGTAATCATGTTCTTGGGGAGGATATAAAACAGGAGCTGAAAGGGGTAAATAAAGTGTAGTGCATGATATTTACATATGACTGGAAAATGGAATATCTACTGGTATAAAGACAATGTGGCCCAACACTTCCCAATTGCTTTACATAAAAATACTTGAAGAGGCAGCTATGACATTGAAAATATTGTTGATACCTTACGCTCGAGGGTGAAAACAATGTGTCAGCAATAACAAAGCAGCAATGAGTGAGAAAAAAAAAATACTAAAATGAGACAAAAAAAAAAAAAAAAAGTCAAGTCTTAAAAAGATTTTGTTCATTTGGAACATAAAAGTCTGCCAAGTAGCCTTGTTCAGTTTAAAGATTGTAGGCACCCTTGATTAGCAAAATCCTTCAGGAACTAGAAGCTTCATTGACCATGCCAAGAAACTTCTGGAAGCTTCTATAACCATGTAAGGAAACTTTCCTTATCCAGTTTGGTGCCAGCCAGAACAGACTCCATGTCATTTAGGATGTCAGAACTCAAAGCTTCTTGCAGGCTTGGCATAAGTTCCTCGCCTTCCACATTCATTGCCTCCCCTTCTAAAGTACCAAGGTCCACATTTGTTCCTGGAAGTGCTTCCAAATAGTCAGGGAATCTGTTCGGTTGGGAGGGCATACTACTTTGGTTGATTGCATCACCTGTGGATGGAAACATATGCAGGTCAGTTGGAAACTGAGTGTAATACGTAGACAGGGGAATATTTACAACAAAAAACTGTAAGTGTAAAGTGTAGCCTACTTTAACCATTTTAGCTCCAGGCCATTTCTACCACTTTGTTTTACATGCAAAAATCATTTTTTTTTTAATAGAAAATTACTTCGAACCCTCATACAGTATTTGCGTATTTTTCAAACACTTTTTTTGAAAAAACAAAAAAAAAAAAAACTTTCATCTTAATGGGAAAAACCCCCACAAATACATAACGCAATTTTAGTAAAATATAAAAGATGTTAAGCCGAGAAAATAGATACCAAATATGTCACACTTAAAAACTGCATGATCGTGAAATGGCTACAAATAACGTAGATGTTACTATCCATAGGCAACGCTTTAAAAGCCTTTACAGGTTACCACTTTAGTATCACAGGAGGAGGTCTAGTGCTACAATTACTGCCCATGATCTGATACTTGCGGTGATACCTCATGTGTGGGATGATTGCTGCGTGTGGGACAGACGCACGTTTGATTTTGTGCACGAGCACGGGGCAGTTTAATTCTTTTTTTTATTGGTTCTTTAATTATTAATTTTTACACTGTTGCTTTAATTTTTTTAAAGACTTTTATTGCTGTCACAAGGAATGTAAACATCCTTGTAACAGGTGCTCTTATTGGAGAGATCTGAGGTCTATTAAGACCCCAACGCCTACTCTGCCATTAGAAGCATTCAAAAAACACCAAGATCAGCGTTTTTGAATGCTTTTTTTTTTTTTTTTTTTTATTTAATGGTGATGACACCTGGGTAAACCCACAAGTGATGCAAGGTCATTGCGTCGAGGTTACCATAGTGGTGAGCCGATCCCACTGCTTGCAAAAGCAATCCAGCAGCTAGTAAGCCGCTAGGATTGCTTTTATGTTTATGTACCCATGGAACACTTGAGAAGGACAGATTAACAGGAGGGCTCTGGAAGTAGACTACCACCCTCACCAACATCAGTTTAGGCAAGCAGATGTCTCACCAAGAATGACAGGTGAAGAGACCGCTGCCAGTACATAAAGCAATGTTAACGTGCATCTCAGTCAACTAGACAGTGCACTCCCAAATCACATTTCTCTTTTCTCAATGAGAAAGCTTGCTCCAAGAGAAAAATCTCTGTACAATGAGTGAAAATTATTGACCCAGCCAGGCCAAATCTTGCCCAAATCTATGCACTGGGACCCTTCAAAACCAGAAAATATAGAACAGAAAGCCATTGTTTATCATAACCACCACAATGTACAAATATAATATGAGATTAGGCACACATTAACAGAAGCAGCAATTCTTAGATGTAACAACCTTTGCTAAAAATTGTAGCAAACGTTTATAGGATATGGAGTAGTCATACATCTTTACCATGTGTTCAGGCACCACCAGCAATCATTTTTACATCCAATCTAAAGCAAAGAAATCCACCCACCTGTGTCCATTTCATCAACACTGTTAAGGAAGTCATCGGGGGTCCTAGGTACACTGTAACTACTCATACTTAATCCGCTATCTGTGCTTTCATCTCTGGAGTGATACGTGCCACTGCAAACACAACACAGAATGTGTCAGCCAAGATACAAAAGGAAAGGATATAAGAATATTGTCTTGTACAACTGTCCTATGCAGGAAGACATTGGGGCAAAAGGTCGCAAGCATCAGGTTGCATGATCCGCTTTTTAAATACTATGAACCCACTTTCATGTACATATACAGGTGCATCTTAAAAAATGTATTTCAGTAATTCAATGCAAAAAGTGAAACTAATTTTATATAGATGTGTTACACACAGAGGGGGTTATTTACGAAAGACAAATCCACTTTGCACTACACTGAAAGTGCACTTGGAAGTTCAGTTGCTGTAGATCTAAGGGGGACATGCAAAGAAAATAAAAAACAGCATTTTAGCTTGCACATGATTGGATAAAATCAGCAGAGCTTCCCCTCATTTCAGATCTACCCCTTAGATCTACAGCAACTGCACTTCCAAGTGCACTTGTACTGCAAAGTGGATCTGTCTTTCGTAAATAACCCCCAGAATGATATATTTCAAGCATCTCTCTCTTAATTTTGATGATTATGGCTTACAGCTAGTGAAAACCAAAAATTCAGTATCTCAGAAAATTAGATTATTACATAAGACCAATAATAAAAAAAAAAAAAAAAAAAAAAAAAAGGATTTTTAATACAGAAATGTTGGCTTACTGAAAAATATTGTTGAATAATGGCAATTACACGTTCCCACGAAGAAGCCAATGTTTGGCGAAACATGTAGGGATCACTACCAGTAACTACCATAGGCATATGGATACTTTGGCCGGTATTGGCAATCACATGTTTACTCTGTGGTTTAAGCACCTATGATTGTCCTGTCCAATTTTTTTGTGTAATAAAAAAAAAAAAAAAAAAAAGGTTTTACATTTTGAACAAAATTGTATTTTTATATATTCTTAGGCACAGTTATAATCCCAAATTCCAATCCCTTCATTTACATTTTATTAATAAAAGATGGATGGATGAGGTGCCAGATCCTGAGGTCACTCAACCCATACCCTGTAACAATGTAACAGAATACACATTTTGGCCTAAATTTATGAAGGCATTCAATTTTTTTATTGGATATGTATTATAGCAGAAAGTAATAAATATATATATTTTTTAAATTGTCAGTCTTATTTATAGCGGAAAAACAAAAACAAAAAACAAAACAAAAAAAATGCAGCAGTGATACCAAATACCGACCAAAAGAAAGCTCTATTTGTGGGGAAAATGTCAAATTTTATTTGGGTACAGTGTATCATGACCGCACAACTGTCAGTTAAAATAACGCAGTGCCATATTTAAAAAAATAGCCTGTCATGAAGGGGGGGTAAATCTTCTGGAGGTCAAGTGGTTAACATTGATTTTCTCTTGTCAGGAGAAACCTTGTTTACAATAAACCAGTGTGCATGAGGCCTAAAATGTCCAGTTAACTGACTGATCCGCAACTAGCACAAAGCATGCTTCCTGCAGATGAAAATCTCATCTCACTACCGAACAAGTGGACTCATCACAAACCTGTTGAGGAAAGGATCGGAACTGTTCATGGTCATTGTGCGGAGCTCTTGAGTTATTCCTGATGAACACACTGGGTTCTGAGTACCACCATCTTGTTCCATGGTTGGGATCTGACTACGAAGAGCTAGTTCCTGTAAAGACAAATGAACCTGTGTACTATTAAATTCAACAAAGACCAGAAAACATATATAGCCAGTCAAATTGGAAGACAGCAGAAAATGTCTGTTCTGTCTAATATTCTTGATTTCTTATTTCTTCCCAAACTATCAATACTACAGTTATTAAACAGTCTTAGTAGTGCCATTCGTGATGAAATGTTACAATAAAAGCCAATTCAGATGATCCTGTGGCTTTATGGGATTTTGTTTTCTTAATTGGTTACTGAAACAGGGATGGACTAGATTTCAATACCTAAAGTGTTACTAAACCCAAGACCCTGCATTTACTATATCTGGTCTCCCACAGTACTCAAAAACATGGAAAATACTGTTAGATACTTTTTCTCATCAGCAGTATATAGAAGTCTTATGACTTCTATGAGTGTCTGGTTAAAGCTTGTAGGATTTTTCATTCTACTCTGACTGCCCTATGAGGCTGCATGACCCCTGACCCCCTGTCTGGACAGTGCCGACAGGCCCTGTGCTGATCATATGCATTTTCCCCAAGAGAAAAACAAAAAAAAAAACCAAACATCTCTCTAGCAATACACCCCAAACTGAGCATGTGTAGAGTGCCCCCAAGGCTCTGTACTTTCAGGAGATGGATTGGGGACAGTGAAAGGGGAGGAAAGGTTTAAGCAGCCTTTTTACACAATGCGCAGGATTAATCCCCTAGGTCCCACAGTGAGTATAACAAGCGCGCAAGTAACTTTAAGAACAGCGAATAGTGAAGGTGGGCACCAATGCCATCAGCTAAGTAAAAATGGTGGGCTAAACATTCAGTCACATCACTTTAGAAATATGGGTAAGCACTAGTTAACCACTCAGATAAAATTAAGATTTTAAAGTTAACCCGTTTTATCTGCTAGAAAAAAAAACGCAGCTAATGAAAAGCGAGCGCCATAAAAAGGTGCCAACATATACCTACTTAATTGAATGACTAGCCCTCCACAGCACCTCTGCTACTCCCAATTGCTTATTGCAGTATCAATCTAATGAGAACTGGAGCATAGGCACTCCCCATCCTAAAACACACTAATCCCCATTGATCGGGCCTTTGAGGTGGCTGAAGACTCAACTGCAATGTTGTACACAGGTTAGACTAGTCAAGGCTTCAACGTTCAAAAGCCAACTTAAAAGTTGAAATCCAGCAAAAAGGATTTTTTTCTTTTAAGGTAATTTATGGACAGAGTGGAAGAAAGGATTACAGGCCCTGTCATGTTTTTATTGCTGTGTGCTTGCTGGAAACTCCCCCACCAATTTCATGTCCTGTTGGGAACACCTCCCCTCACTTCCTGTCCCTCTGACAACAGGAGCTCCCTTTCCTTTTCCTTTGCTTTCATCCTCTCCGCATCAAAAATTGAGACAAAATTGCCAATAAAAAAAAAAAAACAAAAAACAAAAAGGCTGCTCTGCCATTTGACACTAGATCTTGGTTTAGCAGGGTAACACTGATCTGACCACAAGTTTTCATTATGTCAGTAGCTCAGGAGCAAACCTCACACTAGTGTATTGATTGTTTGAGGTAACCAAGTAACAAAAACAACTTTTGCAAAACTCATCAATGTTGGTTTATGAAGATATCTGCAATTGAAACTTGATTATCAGCCAGAAACTTGGCAGACTGGAGTTTATTCTGCTTTTGGTTGCGTATAGTCACACAAATTAAGAGCATATGGGACATAAAAATAAACAAACCTACAAGAGCTCAATATGTGCACACTAAAATATACTATTTGTTTTCCTGTTTCCTCTTTTGATGCAGTTTATTACTGGGGTAAATGTCTGTTTAAATGTCACAACTATCTCCATGTCTAATAAGAGGACAGAAAACCCCACACCATGACACACAGACAGGACAAACATGTAAAGAATAACAAAAGGCAGCTTCTAACCTGTGGCCTCACCTGCCGGAGCAGTTCTTGATGCTTGAGTCGGAGGCGTTCCTTCTCCATCTGAAGCTGCTGCAGCCTCATCTGATTGCCCCCTCCTCCCATGACACCACTCTGGGGGCTCTGCGGGGCCAGCGGAGGAGGAGATCTCACCGGCGCGCTCTGACTCAGCCTCTGTTGGTTCATAGCTGTAAAGAGAATAATAAACCATCAGGGACACATGCAGTCTTTGAAAATGCTCATAATGTAAATTATGTTATAGCAGTAGCAATCCATCTCAATATCTTATGCAATATTTCACTAAAAATCTGCTACTTTTTATTAATTGCTTCCTGCCCAGCCTATAGTCAAACAATGGCTGAGCGGGAGTTTTTCCCATTCTGGGTGGACCTCTTCCCAGTCACGGGCCGTATTGCAGCACAATTTGTCACCTGCTGTGTCCACCAGACATGGCGGGTGACCGATCATTGCACAGGGCCTGCCCCAGTACTATGTGATCGCGGTGACCAATCACAGTGATTGCATGACAGTTGTACACAATGCATGGCTTTCATTCATAGCCATTCACTGTGTACTAATGTGATGATCTCCGATTGATCACATGGTATAGACAGGACAAATCACAGTGCAACTGTACCATGTGACAGCTGTGGCCAACAACGGCTTTCACAATAGTACACAATTAATGTATGCCATTCCAAAAAATTGCTTGCAACAGCGATCACTGTTATAAAAAACAAAAAACTAAACAAAAAAAAAACAAAAAACTGATCACCTCCGAACAGTACAGCGTCACTATGGATAAGACTGTACTGCTTTTATCACAGTATGCAATATAAAAAAAGAAAAAAAAAAAAGAAATAAAAGAGAATAAAAAAATACTTTCACTGCAACTCCTCCTAAATGAACTTATACTAAAGTAAAAGCTCAAGGAGACAGCGAAGGAAGAAACCAGCAATGCTTTATTTCCAATGAATTGGGAGTACATGTCAAATTGCTGAAGACCTGCTGGGGTATCGAGGAAAGAAGAAGGCATCCTAAGTTCCTCCAACCTGCCTCCTTGGCGTTTTCTCAATTTGTCTGTTGCATGACAATGGACACTGTGGATCCCTCACTGAGTTGGAAAAGTTAGTTCTTATGTAATATACCTTTGGTTCCTAAGCAAAAGGGGACTTCTCAGCCTTTCCCCTAATTTCCCTTTGGGATTATTAAAGTATTCTGAATCTTGGATGATTTTAACATCAAAAACGTCCCCAATAAGGAACAAAAAAGCAAATTGTTACGCTTTCCCAAAATCCTTCAAATAAAAAAACATAACCCTCCCAAAAAGTCAAAAAAAAAAAAATGAATGCCAAAAGTTCCTGATCTGCTGGGCAGGTGATACATTCGATCACCTCTGTCCAGTTCAGGAGCATACATGAGAGTATTGTCTCCTTTCAGAGGCACAGCTAACATGAGAGAGCAGGATAAGCACTTCCTTAGTTCTTAACATTTGTCTGGCTGCTCCTTAATACACCCGGTGTACATGACCCAACAACTCTAGCATGCCACTGTATTTAAAGGATGCAGGATACTAATTTACATATTGCATTTATATATTTTAATACAAGGGCACCCTTAATACAGCTACTTGTTTGCACCTGGTGCTTTTACCTGGTGGTGCTCATTCTTTAAACACCTTCAGAAATAGGCACCCCATTCACCAGATTCAGAATACTGTGAGCATGGATTTAAAGGGCCTGAGCAACAGCCATCCATTAGAGGAATCACCTCATAGGCTACCCCCTCGTTTATAAAAGATCTGTCATATGAAACAATGCTCTGTTTGTTTAGGTGGGTTAGCCCAGTTTCTCTCTAGTACTTTTATTTTCAGCAGGTCATCATGACATCAGAAACTTGAATATATGCCAAGAGGTGAACAGCCACTCTACTTGGCAAACTCCAGCTCCGCAAACAGCCCACTTCAAGAGGCTTTTTCTGAAGTCATTGTGTCTTGAGAAGGTCTATTTTATTTACCTTTGAGGCAGAACAATGGAAGAGAAGAGAGTTTGTAGACACGGAGGCAGCTAAGACTGAAGGTTCTGTATGTGTCTAACATGTGCAAAGAGATGTGCACCAATTAAACATCAAGCAGAACAGCATGTAGAAGGCTCTGATGGAATCAAGTCTGCCCCACCTTGCTGCAGGGCGCCTCCTCTGCAAGAAGTGATAAATCCAACACATGTGCAGGCACCGATACAGTCCCGGTAAGGACACATGTGTCATAGTGGCTAAGCAAATGTCTGCTAATACTGTTAGATCAAAAGCTTTTATACCAATGGTGCCCAACATGCGACCATCTGACCCAGCCACCTATTGGGGCACCAGAAGGCCCCTGTGCTCCAGTACAAAGACAAAGTCTGTACTGTGAAGCAGAGTGAAGGGGTGCATAACTAGTAGATGAAAACGCCCGTGATTTTACCGTGCTTATGGTGTGTTTTTCATAGGTCACGTGACAAAAAAAATGCATCAAAAACGCAACACAGGTGCATTTTTTATGCATTCTTGCTGTATCTTCAGTGCATTTTTTTAAATTTAAAATTTTTAACACACTTCAAAAAAGGTGCCGATAATGGCCAAAAACACATTCATATTCATTTAAATTCATGATATTAATTAAAAAATTTGAATACAATTACTTACAAAAATCTATATACATTTTTAAAAACCATCAATATCTGTTTCGGCCAAGTGCATCCTGTATTTTCGCTTTCGGCACCAGAATTTTAATTTTGGTGCACCACAACCCACCAGGAAAAAAAAGATAAAAATAAATAAATAAATAAATAAATAAATAGGGATCTGGGGGTTACCAGCACTGCTACTGACCCCCACTGTGTTTGTGTGGGACATGCGAAGACCGACACCAATGCTGGGGTTACTATTCTTACCAATGACACCAACGCTGGGAGTTATTGTATCCACTGACACAAACTCTGGGGGTTTTGAGTGTGACCACTGACACAATGCTGGGGGTGACTATATCAGCCAACACCACAAATACTGAGCGTTGCGAATATTGCCACTGACACCGAAGATGGGAGTTCTTCATCTCCCACTTCCTCTTTAGCGTGGTGCACTGTGATAGGCTGCAAAAATTGCAGCAGGATGAAATTTTCGGCAACCAAGGTGTGTTACAGCCTATTCACTTTGAATGGGTTGCCTGACTTGCAGTAGAGCTATTGGCAACATTTTTTTCCCCCCAATAAATAATGTGATCCAATAAAGGATGTGATCCTATAAAGAATAAACTAATCATATATATAAGTGTCCAGTAAACCACACAAAATATAAATCAATTACTGTTCTTCCAAAATGCTTGTAGATTTCTGGACATGCTGGGAAAAAAGTCAAATACCACCCATTTGTATTGGATCACTGTGCTATATTAAGGTTGATGGTAGCGCTTTATTAACTTTTTCGTGATATCAGCACATAACACAATAATAGCAGTCACTATCATTTGTTCATCTTATTATAATTTTTGGTTCACAATTTGATACAATTATTCACATCAGCGCTTTAGTAATTTTTACACAATTCCCCCCCCCCCCCCCCCCCATTTTGGATAGAGTAAGGGAGGGTTATAACCCGTGTCTTTTTTTTTGTTGTCTGTGTCCCATTGCAGAGATTTCTGTTCACTTCCTGTCCCTCAGCCAAACAGGAAGTGAGATGAAATCCCCGCAGAGTAAGGGAATTCCGTGGGGACTCCCAGGTCACCAGAGCTAGTGTCCCCACTACTTTACTGGGGACAACCCAAAATTTGGGATTCTCTTTTACTTTCAATGAGAATGGAATTTAGGAAAAAGAGGGTGAATCTCCCTAATGGGGGCACAGACAGCAATATTAAAAAAAAAAAAAAAAAAAGGAAGGACATATGTTCTAATCCCACTCCAGTCCATTTAAAACTTTAAGAAAAAAAGTTTTGTTTATACTTTAATGCACAGCGCCTCAATAGAAGAAAAAAAAACCTACCACTGTATGGTCCTCATGAAGTGTCAGGGGCCACACTTGGAGGTTAATTTCCAAGTTGGCCACCATTGCTCTGCAGCATTGTATTTTCCCTGCTTACATCACATGCACCTGAATATGACATCAGGATCAACTACAAGACACATTACGCCTGTTAGTGTTGCACACCCCATCTGAACTCCATGCAGACATCAAATTGCTCTGCTCAGCATTCACCCAAATCACAGAAGAATCTATTTTGGAGCACACTATGCATGATAAATAAAAAACTGTCAAACATTACACAAACCAGAAATCAATTCTTCTCTGCTTAATAGTAACAGTACATGCAATATTTAGCAGTTTCCTAGAAGTATACATCCCTGGAATAAGTCACACCCGTTATTCATTATTTTCCCTCTACAGCACCGCAACACTTTGTAGCCACGTCAGTACTTGCCCTCACAGGAGCTTGCGATCTCCTGTCAGATACAACCTCATATCCTTATGGAACATTCTGCATCGGTCTCGGGCTGCGCTGGCCTGAGGGAGGTCAGACTGCGTCTAAAGTCATTGGTTAGCCTGAGGCTAAAGTTGGTGCTATAATTACACTTTAAATATTTTTTCCCTATGGGATTACATATTCGAGTCTGTGTTTAAAGGATTGCTAGATCGAAAGATCTTCTATCATGATAATCTTACTAAAGAGTCACACACTATGGGATTGAATGAATGATTGTCCGTTCTTTTTTTTTTTTGCATGCTAGTCTCATATCGAAAATAAAGATGTTACTCAATTTATGAAAATTCTCGTACGACAAAAAACAACTTCAGAAGTGATGTAATGTATTTTTGGTTGATAACTATACTGATTAAAAAGCAAAAATCGGACGTTCTGGTATTGAACGAGAAAAATTTTTGCGTCTGTCACTTTGGATAATTTTGGATGAACTGTCGTGATCGGCTCTCGAAAGCTACATACCAATGATCAGCTTATTGTACGATCTGTATTTTTTTTTTTTTTTTTACAGTTTTCTGATGGTGTGTACTAGGCTTTAGGAGAGCTGTCACTGAAGGCCATCTTTAGAATACAGTGCGGCCTTCCAAGACGATAAGGAACACTTGCCCCTTGCTGCACATGCCACCGACCTCCACTAAATGTTCACATCTTAATCTATTATAAATCTGCATTTTTCTGGCACTACAAGTCAGGTAACAAATACTCCCTAAATATTACAGCAGACACTGAATGTTAGGGTTCTCTAGTAGTCAATGAAGCTGGCTCAAAAAAAAAAAAAAAAAAAAAAAAAAAAAAAACACATTCTGTTGGCTCATGGATTGGACAGATTGGCACCTGAATTCCAAATGAAAGATGATCTTCACCCAATAAAAGCCAAGTAATTTGTTTTGACTCCCCCACCCCCCCTCCCATTAAAATGGATTGATTAAAAAAAAAAAAAAAAAATGAATTGCACTCCCAGATGCCTCTGATGGGACATGTGCGCCACCATGATGCATGTAGGCGCAGATGTGCAGCGCGGCTTAGAGAGCTGTGGGCCCATCTATGCACATGTGGAGATTCCCTGCACATACACGGAGAGACGCCACAAACACAAGGTCCCGGATTTCAGGGTGTACTGCAGGTTCCAAAGGCCAGGCACATCTGCACAGGCACAGGATTTTCAAAGATGGTGGCGCCGAAGGGTTGGGGTGGATTGGAAGCCATTATGTGTGACTGAAGTTCCTCTAAATTTGATCATGCCTGTGCTTCGTCAGATTCGGCGACCCGCACTTCTCCACAGTAAAGATACAGTGAGCAGGCGGCAATTGGACATTTTGTTACACCCACTGAAATCTTGCATTTCACACTTATTTTAAACAGTAAACAGCTTATATGGTGAAATACAGTTTTTAGAAATCCGACGGACTGTTTAGATTTTAACAGCAGCGGCGAGCCTGCTGATCTCACAGAACACTGCTGCTTTTATAATTCAACGTGTAAACCGTGCAACGGATTTCTAAAGACTGTATTTCACCATATAAGCTCCATTTACTGTTAAAAATAAGTGTGAAATGCTAGTCTCCGGTGGGTGTAAGAAGATGTCTGCTTGCCAGAGTGTGGGGTGTAGCAAGATGGCGGCAACAGAACCTCACTTCCGTTAAAAATTCTGACAGGTCGCCTAATCTGATGAAACACCTGCATTACAGAAACTGACCTCTTTGCAGCTCCACCCACATACCTTGCTTTAAAACTCATTCTCTCCTTCTCATGTTTCCTAGAGGATTGCCACAACTCTCAGCAATTTTCTTGGAACCCCCTAAATTGGGACAGCGACCCAAAGGTTGCAAACCGTAGCGATAAACTAACCAGGGCTCAACTTGCACAGTGCAATTACTTTTCTAAACGTGCTTACAGGAGAACAGCGAACGGGGATGACCTCATTATTGTGCTGCCATGCCTTTGCTATCCAATCACAGGCTCCAGGTGGGTCCTAGACTAGACTAGACTATTGCTCAATTGCAATATAGTCTGCAGGGAAGTCCAAAAGCATTGCGTGCTGCTTGGCCTGGAAGTCTTAAAGTCTAACTGAATAGAATTACGATTTCTTTGGCAGCTAAAACACCTTCCAAACATGCATTTCATTTGTGTACTTAGCAGTCTGCCTGGTGTTCAGCTTTAAAATATGTCCGACAAACAAGCCATAAAAAACTTTGGGCCTCGTTCTTTTTGCTGTTTTCTTTCCACTCCTTAAAAACCCAAAATGTATTTAACTAGCACGTGAAATGATGCCCAGACCTCACAGGCAGACCAAAAACAAAAAGCTCTCTGCTCTGGTTACAAGGAGAATCAGGACATGGGGGCAGGGGAGAGATTACAACTAAAGTCTCCAAAACAAAACCCCCAATTAACTACCCAGATCTTGGCAAACAACCATTTCTGTCCCGAAACAACAAAGAGTGGAGGAAAAACTGTCTCAAGTGATAATTAATGCTTACACCAAGACAAATAGTAATTAACAGGAGAGACAATTACGGGACTGTGGAAGTTTCCAGGGGGAGCCTCTTGTGATCTGACCAAATGATTTACCATTGACAGATCCTCACTACCAGCACAAACTACAACTATTTAAATATAGTAACTCGACCGAGGAACGAAGATCGGCTGTGACACAATGTGTGTTATGTCTTTACAGCTTCTTCCATACATTAAAAAGACATTCAATGTCTCAATTCTTTCAAATGTTGCTTACGCTCCATTCGCACCTCAAAGTTTTGTAGCTGGAAGCTCCAAAATGCTGGAGTAGAAAAAAACAAAACAAAAAAACAAAAAAAAAACCAAAAAAAAAAAACACAATTATTCTCTATGGAGATGGTTCACATCTCCTGAAGCTCAAAAAAGTTCTGGAGTTTTTTTTTTGTAGCTCGAATAGGCAAGATTTGAGCAATTTCGGCGTGTTTTTTTTTTTTCCATAAAAATGCTCCATTCGCGCATTTTGTCATGCGTTTGTTTGCACAATTTTCTGCTCAAATTAAAGAATTGTAAAAATAAAATAGTAATATACGAATAAATAAATGTAAAATACACAAATAAAAATCATAAATCAATGAATATGTAATACATATATAACCCTATACCTTAAAAATGTAAACTTTTTTAAATAATTTATTTTGTGTTAGGCTCGGTTCACACAGGGGCAACACGATTTCAGCGCGACTTTGTACGGCGACTTCAACGCGACTTCAGCGCGACTTTAGCAAATTACAACGCGACTTCAAGTCGCCTCCAGGCCAGGCGACTTTGGCTGTGGCCAATCACAGGATAATCAGCTCTCTGGGAGGGAGGGGTTTGCCTGGGCAAACTAAATTTTTTCCCTGCAAAGTCGCTTGACTGTAGAGAGAGATCCGACTTGGAGGCGACTTCCATTGATTTCTATGGTACAGGTCGCCTACCAAGTCGGATCCAAGTAGTACAGGGAGTACGCTCTGAAGTCGGAGCGACTTCAGTAGTGTCTATTAAGACGCTCCCATTCACTGTAATGTGAATCTCTTTCTGGGGCGACTTGGGGCGACTTGAGGGCTTACAAGTCGGATCCCAAGTCGTCCTAGTGTGAACCGAGCCTTAGGGTGTTTAGTTATTTTATTTCTTTGAGGGTTAGGGGTGAATTTATTACTTAGTATCCATTTATTGAATGTATTATTTATTATTATTTGTGTATTTAATTAATAAAAATAATAATAAAATAGTATTAACACCCTAATAAAAAAAAAAATGTAACCCCAACACCTAATCCTAACCTTTACACTAGTCCCCAACGGAGGGAAAAAAATAAAAAATTACCGGTGATAAATAAAAGCTAATACAAGAGCTAAGAAGGCTGAAATACATAGCAACAAATGATGCAACAGATAATCGTTCGTCAAAGCTCAAAAACACTGCAAAAAAACTTGCCAAGATCACAAAAAAAAAAAAAAAAAAAAAAAAAAAAAAAAAAAAACACACTCAGACACTATTCTCAGGTGTGAATGCAGCCCAAGAGTTGGTCACAGACATTACAATCTGTAAAATCTATACAATATAGATCTATACAATTTTCTTTAGATGGACCAACAGACTCCCACTAAAGCCGGCCCTAGACGGAGCGATTTTTCCTGTAACCACGGGTCAGTGTTGATGGGGTAATCCCTCCCGCAGAGCCATTGTGATCTCTTGGTGGGGGTCGGGGTAAGCCGCCCCCACCAGGAGAGCACAACAATTACTGCTAGTGCCTATAGTAGCCGCTAGCAATGATTGCATGTAAAATCCAACAGGTTGGTTGTACCCAAGTTGATCGACGGATCAACTTTGGTACATTGAGCTTGCCCATAAATAATTTGAATCTCAACGGGTTCCTGTTGAACCGAACGAGATACGACCAGTCTATGGCTGGCATAAGGTTCAGTTCATGCTTGTGCATTTTCAGGCTTGAGTGTTTGTCCTAGCCAATGGAAAGCTAGTTACCAAGAAGGAACTATACAAAATTAAGTTTTCAGGTGTTTTTCGTACGCTCGCACTGAAATCTGTAGGGACCAAAAACAAAACGACTCTGCCCTGAAGAAGCTTGTGTACTCTGGAGCTTCGAAGTGACGAGGTTCAGGCAACGCGATGCTCAGGTGTGAACGGACACCACTGAATATAACAAATCTGAATGTTGTGCCTTCAGGAAAGCACACTTCAAAGTCACTCAGGTGTGGAAAAATCCTTAACGGCTTCTACAACTAAAGAAGATTTCCAATTACAGTGTAATGTATGTGGCTGCCTTAAAGTGACTAAACTGAGAAGCTTCCTACCACTGACCAATTTATATTTGCCTTCGCTGCATTGACCCCACTACAGAGACACTGGAGTGTTTGCCAGGGTATAGGTGAGCATGTGGCTTCTGAAGACCCCCATCTCAGCTTTAGCAACTAACCACCAGGCCCAGCAATGTCAACCCTTCATTGCTCTCGGAGTCCACCCTATGTAAACTACATGTTGGAGTGGTGAGGGAGTGCAAGAAGTATGGGTGGCTTTAAAGAGATGGATACTTAGCCCTCAATGGGTTAGTGTGAAACGCCCCAAAAAGGAGTGTCCGAATGTTTGGAAACCCCCCCCGATAATGTATTAGACACTAACCAGTGCGCCCACTGGGCACGCTGTATAAACTGTAGGTAGCCTCAGCTAAATACAGTAAACGGCCTTGTTTTCCAGCAGCGAAATGAGACCTTCCCGTCTCACAACCGGAACAAATTAAAGTAGGGCTACGCGGTGCTCAGCCATTCATAGGCATCTTTGTGAATGGATACAAAGGTTCTTCTGATTGGCTGAGGCGGACAAGCGAAGTCACAATCGTTGACTTCAGAGACTATAAAGCCATCTATGAATAGCTGAGCACCGCTCAGCTTAACCATTTTGCTGTAAGTACGAGACTCTCACCTGGAACACATAGCTGTAATACTGTATGTAGCAGAGGCTACGCGCAGTTTGCATAGCAACCCAGAGGGCACACCGGCTAGCATACAAGAGTTTGTTTGGCCCAGTTTGGCCCTAATGAACATGTTAAAGGACATTAAACCTGAAGATCAGATTTAAGATAACAGAATTTACGGCCTATCCCCTGGAATTGGGTTAGTCTTAGTACTAAACAGAAAAAAAAAACAAACTACCATCTCATAGAATTTAGCTGACTTTAAAGTGAGAAAAAAAAAAAAAAAGGTAGAGTTAAGAGTAACCTTACCTTTTTACAAAACAAATAAGTCATACTTACCTGCTTTGTGCAATGGTTTAAACACAGAGCAGCCCCAAAAAGTGGTTGTAAACCCTTTACAAACACTTTATACTACAGGCAAGCCTATAATTAGGCTTACCTGTAGCTACACTGGATATCTATCCCCGCATTGCTGACGTCATCGGCACATGCGCACTTAGACCTCTTTCACACCGAGCCGCCCATAGCGTCGGCGGTAAAACGTCACTATTTTTAGCTGTGTTTTACCGTCGGATTTGCGGCTCATTTCGGCCGCTAACGGGGCGCTTTTACCCTCACTAGCGGCCGAGAAAGGGTTAAAACCACCCGCAATAGCGGTGCTTTGCCGGCGGTATCGCAGTGCTGCCCCATTGATTTTAATGGGGAGCAGCGGTGGAGGAGCGGTAAACACACCGCTCCAAAGGAGCTGCTGGTAGGACTTTTCCTGACGTCCTTCCAGCGCACCGCTGGAGACAATGGAGCAGCTGAGGGCCGATTGCAGGCGCTATTTTTAACGTTATAGCGCCTGCAAAATGCCCTCGATGTGAAAGGGGTCTTAAGCAATGGCATGTACGTGCCGTTGCTTAAGTTGTACTGTGACGTTACCAGCGGCTCCTGCGCGCATGCACAGCATCCAGAACCGCTATACCCGGAAATGACCCCCCCCGGGGGAGATGTCGGCCACGGGAGCGGTGAACGAGGACCGCTGCGGGGGCTTCGATCTCAGGTAAGTAATTCATATTGCGCCAGTATGCTATGCATACTAGCTCATCATGCCTTTGTCTTGCAGTTTTTTTTTTTGTTTTTTTTTTAAAAGGGTTTACAACCACTTTTTGAAACAGGTAAGCCTATAATAAGGCTTACCTGTAGCTACCCTGGATATCTTCTAAACCTGCACGGTTTAGGAGATATCCCCTGTATCTGCATGTGCCAACGTCATCGGCACATGAGCACTTGAAGCAAAGGCAGTACGTGCCGTTATCGGGGCTCCCGTGCGTGGGAGCGACGTGATGGCAGCTCCGGCCAACCACAGCGCTGGAGCCTGTGATACCCGGAAGCAACTCCGGGAGCTGGCCGGAGCGATGCGGGGGCTTCGATCTAAGGTAAGTAATACATAATGAGCCAGTATGCTATGTATACTAGCTCATTATGCCTTTGTCTTGCAGGTTTTGTTTTTTTTTGTTAGTTTTGTTTTTGGGTTTACAACCACTTTTAAAGTTCACCTTACGAAGCAGTGTTAAATGTAAAAAAACAAAACAAAAAAAACCCCTGCAAATAAAAAGGGAACCCCACTTCACTTGCTCCTTTAACAAATGCCTTTCATATTTGAAGTTACTGAAACGCTGGCATTCTAGTAGACAATCGCCCTTTCATTCAACACAGATTACATTACAAAATAGGATTACAGAAGAATCTGGGGTCAGTGTCTCAGAAGAGGTAGAAATCACTCTGTTTTGATGTTCCTCTTTAAACATAGGTCTCACAGTATATTTATTTTCTAGACAGGCAGAGATCTTTACAATGGTATAAAGAATTTAGTTCTCACACCTTTATAAAGAACATTGTCAGGGCTGTATAATCTGAACGGACATTGCTCTGTAGTTTTAGGGCTTGTTGTACACAGAGCACATTGATAAGGAGATGCATGTTGAGACAAACCATTTACCACTGACAGGAGTGCTTACAACGATCAGTTTTTATTTATTCATGTAAAACCTTTATCCCAAAAGGAAAAAACTGCAATGTGAGCTGGCCTTTGGCTTCAGCTTGTTAGTGTATCTAAATCTGCTATTACATCTAACACTCCCCTCCCCCAGGCTGACAGTGCTGCTGTCCAAAAGGTACCCCCTGTTCTCACTCATCCAGAGTAGAGGCACTCCAATACAGATGTGTTACTGGCTAGATCACCAGGTGAGGGGAAAAAAGCCTAAAAAAAAAAAACCTAATGCAGCCATCGCATTTTAGTAAGCTGCTATACATTACATTTTCGGTTTTGGGTTTAATACTGCAGACTATGTGCTCAACTGATCTTATGTCAGCAGTCATTTAGAACGGATGTCTAATGTACTGCCTGATAAAACAGGGAGCCACTGCAGGGGCAGTCCACAAATCCAGACCAAAAATACCATCAGCAAAACATAGCATAATAAACACATACAGTACATGCTGCTCATTAATGGAGGCCAGCAATTCTGCTCGAGTCCCGGTTCACACCGATGTGGTGTGAATTCGCAGTGAATTCTGTGCGGATTCTGCACCGCATCAAAGTCGCCCCCTGTTCATGCAAACCGCTGCAGGTGTGTACGTCAAGTTAAAAACACTGCAAAATCAGTTTTCAAAATGCAGTGCGATTTGTAGAATCGGATCCCATGGGTGTGAACGCCTATGTGATCCGATTCTGGTGTGGCCAAGAAAAAAAGGGTCCTTTGCGTTTTTAGTGCAGATTCGGTGTGATTTGAGCCACACAGAATGGCTCAAATCGCACTGAAGAATCGCATGTGATTTGAACAGGAATGTGGTGCGTTTCTTGTTCAAAATTGCATGCTGTTCCTGCACCGCATAGGAACCGCCACCATGGGCTCACCAACTCCAGTCCCATTGGGCTGTAATGGGCAGCGATGCTTTGTGCAGTTCCAACACACAATCTGCCTTGCGTCCTATTGTGTGTGCAGAGGGGGAAATAAAAGACTTTAGGGTTGATCTACTAAAACTAGAGAGTGGGAAATCTGATGCAGCTCTGCATAGAAACCAATCAAATTAGGTTTTGACCAAAAGAAAAAAAATTTAAAAAAAAGAAAGAAAAAACTGGAAGAGGGGGTCCAGCCAACCCACGAAAAAATTAAAAGTCAGCAGCTACAAATACCGTAGGCTGCTGACTTTTAATATTAGGACACTTACCTGGCCTGGAATCCAGCGATGTCGGTTCCCCAGCCGACATTTCCATTGGCTCTCGGGTGCTGCCCCCCCCACCATTGCCTGTAAGGGAAACCGGTTCCCTATTGCGCATAGCGGTGCTGTGTTCTGTGAATGGCTTGGCACCACGGCAAGATCACCCAGAAATGGGAGCGGGGACCTGTCAAAGCCAGGTACCCGTTCCCTCGCCCCCCGAAAGGTGCCAATTGTGGCACCGGAAGGGGAGAGGAGTCAGATAAGCGAAACTTTCCCCTTTTGGGTGGAGCTCCGCTTTATCTAAATAAGCTGAAGTTACAATCAGATTGGCCAGTTTTAGTAACTCCATCCCTTAGTATTTTTTTTTTTTTTCTATTCTCAGCATGTTCCAGCACACATCCCAACATGCTATTTTTAAAAAAGCCATGCATTGCAATACCTCACACGGCAGCCCATATTGTTCTGCTTGGTGCAATTCTATTACTCAGCTCATCATTATGATAATATACTGATGGTAATGTACTCTCTAGGCAGCCCGTGTAACCATTTCTCTGAGCAGTCATTTAGCAAAGATGATGACAGACAGGAACTGGAGAGAGAATTATGAATCCTTATATACCATCATGAAAATAAGTAATGACAAGCACGTTTAACACCTAAAAATGCCCTGACATACACTTCAACTAGTTTTCAGGGTTTAACTATGCTTTACAAGCATGAGCTGGCAACTTGTCTTGTGAGTTACGGAATGACTGCTTCTGTCAGGATTCTGAAACAGATATTTTACTTTAGACCGAGTCTCTTTAGTTTAAAGCAGGGTTCCACCCAAAAGTGGAACTTTCGCTTTAAGCACTCCTCGCCACATTTCACATGTCATTTTTTTTTTTGGGGGGGGGGGGGGGGGGGTGCTTAGTTTTGAGTGAGACTTCCTGTTCCACTTTCTGCTTCCCCCTAGGCGGCCCCTCTCTCTCGGCAATCTTCTGGGATACGCGACAGGTCCTAGAAGATTGCCTGTCCACCGTGGAACAGGTAAGTGTCTGTTTATTAAACGTCAGCAGCTAAACTTTTTGTAGCTGCTGACATTTAATAAACAAAAAAAGCCTGGTACTCCGCTTTAAGAATGATTATACTTAAATGAACAGACAAATGAAAACATGTATAGCCATTATTTCTCTGTTTTGAATAGAACTCGGAAGGGTTAAAACACCTCTAGGTTATTTATTATTAGGGGTGCAACGGATCGTTGCCGATCCGTACGGATCACCCTCCGCGGATCGGCACACCGGAGCACTTTTCGGCCTCAGCCATAGGAAAGGCCGCGGCTTCGGCCTAGCTCCGGAGCCGGCGGCCATCTTAGTACACCCGGAAGCGGCCGCTGTCTCGACAGGAAGTGACGTTTCGTCGCCGCCATCTTGCTACACCCCACACTCCTGCACAGTACAATAATGATAGAGTGAGAAGGGGACAAGCGGACATCTTGTTACACCCACCGGAGTTTTAGATTTAAAAGCCATTTTCAACACAAAACTGAGCTTATATGCACAAATACTGTATTTATGCATATAAGCTCGGTTTTGTGTTGAAAATAGCTTTTAAATCTAAAACTCCGGTGGGTGTAACAAGATTTGTGTGTTTTTTTTTTTTTTTTTTGCTGATCCGAAAATGATCCGATCCGTGACTCTGATCCGAGGATCGATCCGATCCGTGAGATTTTTGATCCGTTGCACCCCTATTATTTTTTTTGCTTTCCATTTACCACTGGGGGAAATTTCCCTTCACTTCCTGTACTGGAGATTCGACAGGAATCAGAGAAAATCTCCCAGATTGTGGGGAATTCCCACAGACAGTTATCACTGGAACCAATGTTCCCAATGGAAGATTTGCCCTTACTACTTGTTCTGGGGACAACTGTACAACCTTTGATTTGCGCTCACTGTTACAGTGACAGTGGACACCAGTATAGGGGCACACAAAAAACAAAACAAAACCACTAAGCTGACATACTCTAATCCTTTCCCACGCTATCCAATATGAAAAGAAAAGAAAAAAAAAAAAAAGTCTAGTGATACACTTAAAGTGTAACTCCACTTTCGTGGGCAAAAAATATATATATAGTGTACACAACTCCTATTGTAATTGAATATTAAAAATTACCTTTCCCTCAATCTGCAGCCACCACAATTTTCTGAAAAAGCAATGCAATATGGCTACCAGAATGTGTACAGAATGCCACCCCCCCCCCCCCCGAGAAACATTTCCTGCTTGTGATTGGTTCACTGATTTTTCCCAGAAGTCTGCACTAAGATACCAGGCATCCCCTAGAACAATAATGTCATTTTTGGTGAGATACTCCCAATAGGAAATCACGTCTAAAAGGGATGCAAGCCCAGCAGCTTTCCTCAGAACCCTGCAGGTGCACAGCTGATTGATAATTATGAAACCACTCCCATTACATTCACTTTCCCACAGGGGCACAGAGAAACGCACAGGGTTTCTTCAGAACAGAAGGTTGGAATCTGCAACAAAGTTTGTTAAAATCCTTGCAATGTACATAGATCAGACAGAGGGGGAGTTTTTTTTTTCTCTCAACAAAAGTGGAGTTATGCTTTAATGGACTGCACAGACTAATGGCTGTCCAGATCTGTCAGAGAGCCTCTTGTTGCCATTGACCGATCCTCACTACCAGCACAAACTAGAACTATTTAAATACATCAATTCAACTTCTGGGGAACTAAGATCAGCTGTATCACAATCTGTACTAAAATTCCCATTATATCTTTACAGCCTCTTCCATTAGACATTCAGGCCTCGCTCGCACCATGTGCAGAGACGTCAGTTTTTCTGCACGCGTTCTGCAAGGGCACAAATAAAGCTAAAAACATAAAAAAATTGTTCTATGTGGCCCTGGTCACAAAACACTGATATCACGTGTGGATTTTTTTCTGCGCAGTAATCTGCAATGTGTATAAAACTCACTGAAAACGCACAAGAAAACTGATGTAACCTCGTGTCTCTGTAATTGAAATCTGCACATCAGTTTCTATCAGTTTTTCTGCAGGTATTGGTGTGAATGAGGCCTCAAGGTCTGCCTTGAGTCATTCAAATAATGCTGAATTGCTTAGAGCTGGCTCCAGACATTACAATACGATTTATCATTTTCTTTAGATCTACCAATGCTACTAAAAGCATCTATCCCTCATATATGAAGTCAGAGGCTCTCGCTAAGGCTCGATTCACACTTGATTCAAGCATTTTATCACGCATTTTCAGGCTTGAGTTTTTTGTTCTAGACCATGGAAAGCTAGTTACTAGGAGAAGGCATCTTAAACATTTTTTTTTTTTTAAATGCATATTTTCAGGCGGTTTTCGTACGCTCACACTAAAATCTGTAGGGAATAAAAACAAACGACTCTGCTTGAAGCAACATGATGCTCAGGCGTGAATGTGCACCACTGAATGTAACAAATCTGAATGTTGTGCCTTCAGGAAACCACGCTTCAAAATCGCTCAGGTGTGTTAACAGTCCTTAATAGTGGCTTCTACAACTAAAGATTTACAACTGAATTGTAGAGTATGTGGCTGCCTTAAAGTGGTTGTAAAGGCAGAAGGTTTTTTTATCTTCATACATTGTAAGCATGAAGATAAAATCCTTCTGTGTGTAGCAGCCCCCCTAATACTTACCTGAACCCAACGATGTTGCACGACTGCCTTGGCCGTCCGGGACTCTCCCTCCTGATTGGCTGAAACAGCAATGGTGCCATTGGCTCCCATGGTTGTCAAAGTAAGCCAATCAGAAGAGAGAGGGGGTGGGGCCAAACAGAGGCTCAGTGTCTGAATGGACACTAGGAGCTGTGGCTCGGCTTGAGTGCCCCCATAGCAAGCTGCTTGCTGTGGGGGCACTCAATAGAAGGGAGGGGCCAGGAGCATCGAAGAGGGACCCAGGCTGCTCTGTACAAAACCACTGCGCAGAACAGGTAAGTATAACATGTTTGCCATTTTAAAAGAAAAAAAAAAAAAAAAAACACTTTTGTATCACTTTAAAGAGACTAAATTTAGAAGAGCCCTGACCAATTTATAGATGGTGAGCATGTGGCCTCTCAAGACTCTCATTCCAGCTTTAACAGCCAATCACAAGGCCAAGCACTGTCAACCCTGTGTAAGCTTCGACATGGACTGTACATAGGGGTGACTACCAAGCAATGGAGTGGTGAAGGAGTGCAAGTGTGGGTGGGTCAAGAGGTGGCCTAAAGAGATGACAAGCTCTCTCATGTGTAGAGTGAGCTCTATGTCAATGGCTTTGGGCTTGTGGTGATGATCTTAGATTGTGTGCCCACCGTAGCATTGGCAGAGCAGAGTAGGTCTGGCCATAAGGGGGATTACTTTGATGAAGTTGGCCAGCTTAACCACTTCAGCCCCGGAAGGTTTTACCCCCTTCATGCCCACTTTTTGCAACACGGCACTGCGTTACTTTAACTGACATTTGCGCGGTCGTTGGACATTGACGTCCTTGTTTTCCCACAAATAGAGCTTTCTTTTGGTCGTATTTGATCACCTCTGGTTTTTATTTTTTGCGCTAGAAACAAAAAGACCGACAATTTTGAAAAAAAAAAAACACAATATTTTTTTACTTTATGCTATGCTATATAAGAACAACGAATTTCTTCATTAATTTAGGCCAATATGTATTCTGCTACATATTTTTGGTAAAAAAAAAAAAATACCATATATTGATTGGCTTTGCGCAAAAGTTATCGCGCCTACAAACTATGGGATATATTTATTTAATTTTCTACTAGTAATGGCGGCGATCAGCGTTTTTTAGCGTGACTGCGGCATACTTTTGGGAGACCAGTGACATCAATACAGTGATCAGTGCTAAAAAAAAAAAAAGAGCAGTCACAGTATAAATGGTACTGGCAGGGAAGGGGTCAAAGGGTTAAATGTGCTCCTAGGGGGGTGCTTTGACTGGGGAAGACAGAGATCCATGTTCCTGTTCAGCAGGAACACAAGATCTCCAGCATCCACACTCAGAACGGCTGTCTGCCTTGTTTACATAGGAGAGGTTGAACGGCGTCTGCCTCCCCTAAGAACGATTGGAGTGATCGCCAGACCCACTGATTGAAGAGGGTCACTGCAGACCCAGTGCACAAAATCACGTACAGCTATGAGATTTCGTGCAGGAGGGCTGCCCTGCTGCTGTACATCCGCGTGGGGCGGTCCATAACAGATTAAACATGTACTGCAATATGCGTGAACTAAAAATCTGTTTTTCATTGTGAAGTTTGCTAGGACGGCACATAGCAGTGTGCAGAGGGTTCATCCAGTATTTCTCCCTAGTGGTGACACCGCAGTGAAAACCTGACAGAGATCCTAACTCCTCACAACTCTTATCCAAAAAACAAAAAAAAAACAAAAAACAAAAAAAAAAAAAAAAACCACCACCACATATACATTTACTTTGAAGAGGGCTGAAGGTATATTACATTTCTGATATTTGCACTTCAATCATACAAAGAACCAGATTCTTCCTTACCAAATCGTGGGTCTAATCGTGGGTCAAGCCATGATGTGGACTTGTTCTTGTGGTTTATGTAGTATATCTCTCCTTCTTGAGTGATGGCCTGCTCCCAACCATCTGGTAAGGGACCTATAGAAAAACAAACATTTTACAGCCACCACCAACTTATTGCATTGTGGCAAAGCATGAAAATATTTGTTAAAGAATATCTAAAACACTTTCTGAATGAATGTAAAGCGCTCTCTGACTGGACGAGGCAGGACAGTGATGTCACGTTCTCCACCTCGTTCAATCAGAGAACGCTTTGTATTCACTGAGAAGATGCAAAGCAATTTTCCGTGCCAAGTAGCCGACCTCTTGCATTCAGAATGCAGCAGGGCAGCCGTTCAGCTCAGGGTAACCCGATTCAAGTGGAGATCACTTGAGTAGTGGTGTCTATCTCAGTGATTTCCAGCTTCCAGGGGCATTGGCCAGGTATTGTAAATACATAGTTACATTGATTAATACCTGGAATTCTTATTTAAAAGGTAAACTCTGGGCAAGAAAAAAAATTCCTTTTAAAAATATCCCAGTTTGTGTGCACCCAATGCCTTTGCAAACCCAGTTATTAACTTTGTAAAAGTAGCAGTGACCTCCTCACTGCGGTGTACAAAGCCTGTGCAGAGAGCAGAGCTGTGGGAGGGACCCAGCAGCCCCCGCCCACTACAGGCTGCCTGCAAAAAGCTCTAGGAGGGGGCGGAGACAAGACCGGTTTAATACAGGAAATACCGGCACAGAAGGAAAGTGTTGCAGTTGTTTCATATTGAATTACTCAAGATTTTAAGATACACTATATTGCCAAAGTATCGGGTCGCCTGCCTTTACACGAACATGAACTTTAAGTTTGAGTTGGCCCACCCTTTGCAGTTTTAACTCTTCTGGGAAGGCTGTCCACAAGGTTTAGGAGTGTGTCTATGGGAATGTTTGACCATTCTTCCAGAAGGGCATTTGTGAGGTCAGGTACTGCTGTGAACAAGAAGGCCTGGGTAGCAGTCTGCTCAAATTCATCCCAAAGCTGTTCTATCGGGGCTGAGGTCAGGACTCTTCCTCCACCTCAAACTGGAGCTTGCTTTGTGCACTGGTCCAAATCATTTGGTGGAGGGGGGATTATAGTGTGGGGTTGTTTATCAGGGGTTGGGCTTGGCCCCTTCGTTCCAGTGAAGGGAACCCTTAAGGCGTCAGCATACCAAGAAATTTTGGACATTTTTATGCTCCCAACTTTGTGGGAATAGTTTGGGGATGGCCCCTTCCTGTTCCAACATGACTGCGCACCAGTGCACAAAGCAAGGTCCATAAAGATAATGATGAGTGAGTTTGAGGTGGAGGAACTTGTTTTTCCGCACTGTCACCAGTCAGTGTCCCTGATGACCGCCACACCTATTATATGATGATGCTGTACTGCACTGGTGACAGTATGTAAAAAAAAAAAAAAAAAAAAAAAAAATTAAATTTTCCAAAAACTTATGACAAAAGACAACTTCAAAAAACTCTCTATGCCTCTTACTAAACACCCTGGTCGGTCTGCTTTCCAAAAAGGTGTCATTTAGAGGAAATCTGAACTGTTCTGACATTTTTGGGCCTCAAGAAAACTAAATCTATATCTATATAGAGATCGGCTGTCAGCAGATCAGGATCAATTTTCATATATATACCATAGTTTGTGGACTTTCCTCTAGCCTAAATAATCTACACTGATTTGGATTATATTCACCAAAGAAATGTAGCAGAATACACTTTGGTCTAAATTCATGAAGAAAGATTTATTTGCAAAATTTTGAAACAAAGAAAATCTACATTTTCAGTTTTTTCATTTATTTAGCAAAAAATAAAAACCCAGAGGTGATTAAATACCACCAAAAGAAAGCTCTATTTGTGTGAACAAAATTATAAAAATATCATGAGTACAATGTTGCATGACCGTGCAATTGTCATTCAAAGTGTGACAGAGCTGATAGCTGAAAAATGGCCTGGGCAGGAAGGGGTAAAAGTGTCCTGTATTGAAGTGGTTAAAAGAAAACCAGCCCTGAGCAAAGAGAAGAACATCTACCCCTCATTCATAAGGGCCTCATCTCCAGGAAATTATTAACCCCAGTCTAACCAATCCTGCCCCTTTTCTCCCCCTCTACTTTCTTGCCGTGTGACAACAGTTATACTCAGCTAAGTCTGCTGCCCAGTCCCCTTGAGGGCGCCACTTACGATCACTAATCCAGAGCTACAGCTGCACTCACGTTGTCCCAGCCCCTCCAGCCCACCCTTGCCTTGACGTCACTCTGACTCCTGAAAGTACTCTAGCCATTGGACAGCCAACAGGAAGGGTCCGTGTTACGCAGGCAGTGATGTGGACACCCAAAGCCGGACCCACAGAAAACATGCCTGCGTGAATGAGGCCTTAAACTAAATTTAAAGTGCAACCACTTGGACTGCATAAAGCATTCTATGCATTAAGATAAAAAAACCTTGTGTGTAGCAGCCACCCTAATACTTACCTGCACACCATTTCTATCCAACAATGTGTACGAGTGCCTCAACTGTCTGGGACTCCCCTCCTGATTGGCTGAGACACGGCAGCGAGTGCCATTGGCTCCCGCTGCTGTCAAAGTCAGTTGGCCAATCAGGAGAGGGGCGGGGCCGAACCACAGCTCCGTGGCTGCACGAACACACGGAGCTGCGGCTCGGCTCAGCTCGGGTGCCCCTACAGCAAGCTGCTTGCTGTGGGGGCACTCGACAGGAGGAAGAGGCCAGGAGCACAGAAGAGGGACCTGAGAAGAGGAGGATCCAGGCTGCTTTGTGCAAAACCATTACACAGAGCAGGTAAGTATAACATGTTTTTTTTTTTTTTTACTTTAAAAATAACAAACACGAGACTTTAGTATCACTTAAGGTTGGAAATAAAAGTTTGATCAAGGAGGAGTAGAGAGAGAGCAAAGATGAAATAATAAAAAAGTAGCAAAGAATTCTGCAAAACGCTTTACATGACAGGACACATGTGTAGGATTTTTGGAGTGCAACTCTTTCAACAAGGAATGCAATTTAAAAAAAAAAAAAAAAAAAAAGACTGCAAAGCTCAGCTGGCAGATTCAGGTCTGCGTAGGAGAGGTATTCAATAATTGCTCCAGGAATGATGTTTGAAAAGTGTGGTAAAGGTAAAAGTAACCTATTGTTCCTAGAAACCAACCACCTTCTTTGATTTATTTACAAACCTGGAACAAAAATAAGTTTGAAGATGTCGATTGCTATACCTAGTAAGAAATGTTCCCTTCAGCGGCCTTTATATATCAGGAAGTTTGTTGGCCTTATTTAGGAAAGCAACACGAAGCACAGTACTAGCTGCAAGGTGTAATGACCCACAGAAAGTCAATGAGATTTAAACCATACTAATGAAAGGTAAATTCTCATTGGTTGCCTCCTCCCAATTATTGAATAAGCCTATGGGGAAGTAACTTTACTCATTACATGAGCTACAAGGGACTCCTGGGAGCTTACAGCACTATGCACAGGCCTGCTCACCAAAGATGACATTTCCCAGAAAGCTCCAATATGACTCTAGGGCAGTGATGGCGAACCTTGGCACCCCAGATGTTTTGGAACTACATTTCCCATGATGCTCATCTACACTGCAGAGTGCATGAGCACCATGGGACACGTAGTTCCAAAACATCTGGGGTGCCAAGGTTCGCCATCACTGCTCCAGGGGCATGAGGATCATTAGCATGCAACCGCGCAAAGTATAATTCACGATTACCAATATTCTGGGTGCACAAAGTATGCCTAAGGCCCCTTTCACACTTATACGACTTCAAAGTCGCGCGATTTTACTGCAATTCCGTGGCCGCTATTTTGCCGCGATTTGGGAGCAGTACTACTTTGTAGGACTTTGCCACAACTTTGGCATTAACCATTCTCAGCTTGTGCTTACAAAGTAGTGCTGAAATCTGTGTCTATATTATTCAGGTACGATTTGCATGCTACTTGAGGGTTTAACATTGAGGTCTATGGATATCAACTCGCATGGAAGTTGGACCAAAGTAGTGCAGGGACTACTCTGAAGTCGACACGACTTAGTCATGCCAATATGAATGGTAGTCATTGAAAATCAAGGAGAATGACTTGTCATACGATTTTGCAGTACAAAATCGCGGGACAAGTCGTATAAGTGTGAAAGGGGCCTAAAGCTAAACTTTCACCTGCTTATATTTTGCCTTCCCTGGTTCCTCATTTTGCCCCTCAACACCTTTCCATTTTTTAATACATACCTTATTTTAGATCTAGTAATATCACTGGGTCTCTGTGCTTCTCAGTGAAATGCAGGCACGTCATGGTAAGTGGGAGGGGCTGCCAGGGTGCTGTACATAGCTTCCTGAAAACATCACAGCACCCTCAAAACTCCTCTCAAGAGCCCTCAACCCTAATGCAAGCAATGGGCTGACTCTTGGGAGTAGTACTGAAAAAACAAAAATGTTTTGATGGGAGGAAGTCTGTCTGGAGGAGTGGGTGGGTAGTTGTATGCAGGCCGTCTTAAGCAACACCCACCTGTGATGCTGAACCTCCATGATTGAAAGATCTGAAATTCAATGAAGAACGGTGTGCAGTCTGAACGCAGATAGTGTGCTTTCGGGGGCCCAAACACCTGCATGCTGGTCACATGAGGATGAGTAGCTAGGTTTGTGCAGCCGCCGCATCCTGAAAGACTTCAATGGGCTGCCTACACACTGCACCTGGGGGCCGAGACAGGCTGCAAAAAAAGCCCAGTCAGAAAACAATGTCTTGGTGGAGACACTCCACTTATGTTGCAGTAATCTGTCAGTTTTTTTTTTTTATTCAACCCGCTGGTTGGTTGGTTGGATGAAAAAAACAAAAAACAAAACACAAAAAAACAAAAAACAAAACAAAAAAACCTGAAAGTGTGTAACTCACTTTGACAATTGCATAGAAAGCGATTTAAATGCAGTTTGAACTGAGTTTTGGGGAATCCTGGAGTTCTGATTTAAGGATGGAAACAGCAGCAAGCAAGGCCTTGCTGCTCTCTGTAATTAAAAATGGATTCCACCAATCAAGGGCCCCCTTTCATTCTGTAACCTGCAGTATGCCTGGTACACACGATGAGAATATCGGATGGATGATCGGATTTTTTTTTTTTTGCATGCTGATCTCATAAGGAGGATAATTAAAGTTACGAAAATTTTCGTACGGCAGAATGAAAATTCGGAAGTGAATAATGTATTGTATTCTCGGACAACTGTACTGATTAACCCCTTGCCAACCATATAAACAGATATACGCCAGCAAGGTGGCTCTGCTGCACCAGATCACGTACTATGTACACTATCTGGCACTTCCGGGTAGGAGGCGCACTGCGATTAAACACAGATGTCAGTCAGCGCTTGCTGGCCAATGGAATACTGCTGGAACCCGCCAATCATGCGGAATTTACAGGCAGAACCCCGTCCTGTCGGGGGGGGGGGGGGGGGGGGGGATGGAATTTCTTTCCCCACAAAGCAGAGAATAAAATCCATTATTTGCCTTAGTGAAAGCACCACACACTGTTTACACTAAAACACTGGCTAGGCTCACATTTAACCATTTTATTGTCCTGGATGTTTAACCCCTTCCCAGCCAGTGTCATTAGTACAGTGACAGCGCATATCTTTTAGCATTGATCACTGTATTCGTGTCACTGGTTCCCAAAAAGTGTCAGTGTCCAAATGTCCACCGCAATAATGCAGCCCCATTGTAAGTTGCTGGTCTCCGTTATTATTAAAAAAAAATACAGTATATATCCCATAGTTTGTAGACGCTATAACTTTTGCGCAAACCAATATACACTTAACGGGAGGTTTTTTTTTACCAAAAACATGTAGCAGAATACATATTGGTTTAAATTTACCAAGAAATTAGATTTTTACATTTTTATTGGATAGGTTTTATAGCAGAAAGAATAAAATATTGTTTTTTTTTTTTTATAGCGCAAAAAATAAAAAAAAATGCAGTGGTGATCAAATACCACCAAAAGAAAAAACGGGACAAATTGTTTGGGTACAGCATGACCATGCAAATGTCAAAGTAACGCAGTGCCGTATTGCAAAAAATGGCCTGGTCATGAAGAGGGAGGGGGTGTAAATCTTCCAGAGGTCAAGTGGTTAAACATAAATCGTAAGAAAAAATTTCGTGCATCTTCGATCGGATAAATTCACATGAATTGTCGTGATCGAAAGCGGTGTACTAATGATCAGATTATTGTACGATTGCTTGAAAAGCGGTATTTATTGTACGATTTTCTGATCATGTGTAGGGGCCGTTAGTCTCTCCAAAGAAGGAGATAAAACCAAGCAGATGAGTCAAGAAAAGCTCACAATCCTGACAAACTCTGGCCGTCATCTAAAACCAAGTGGTTTTCTCTAAATTAGAAAGTGAACTTTAAGCAGGGATTTTTTTACTACCTCTGCTGGAGGTCATGGAGACAGATTTCAATACAAACATACATTTCCTGTGCAAAGTATAAATCTCTGCAAACAGGTCTGTATGGAACACCATGAGTAAATGAGAGCCGACATGAATTTAGGACTGGCACCATGGGACTGTGGCCTACCATGGGCATGGCAATTCTTCACCAGTGGGAATTAAAGAGGATCAAAACTTGGGTCAGCCTAAACCAACTTGTCCGCCACAAGGCAGTGGATCCTGTGGCGTTCTGGGCCACGTGATCTAAACTTATTACATTATGCCGCCGACAGCAACTCTGAATCATAAGAGTCAACAGCAGCATAGTCTTCATTCAGCCTGTACTACGTAGTGCCTAGCTGCAGAATAGGATTTAGCACAGGGTCCGAAGTAAGCGGGCTGCTGAATACCCGTGTTAAAGCGGATTTTTTTTTTTTTTTTTTTACTGAAGCCAAAAGTTATGAAAGCATGCATGCGTGTGGTGTAATGGTTTATCCAGAAGATATCCAAGCTGCTGTGAAAGTATAATGTAGGTCCTGGGATTCTCCAGTGTCTCATGGTTTCAGCATTGCTAGCTTCACTGCTCAGAGATCCCAGGCTTTCCACACCTACCCCTTAGTTGGTCTAATATTTGCATAAAAATATACTGGATACCTCTTTACACTGCTATACCCTTTCAAGCAAACTTTGCAATAAAAAAAAGGGATATTTAGTTCACACATATTGCAATACAAGTTTAAGCTGGCCAACTAAGTCAAAGTAATTCCTCTTTAGCCAGTGGCAAAAGAGGGATTACTTTGACGCAGTTGGCGTCAAAGTAATCCCTCCAGCTTAAACATGTATTGCAATATGTGTGAACTAAATATCCCTTTTTTTTTTATTGCAACGTTTGCTTGAAAGGGTATAGCAGTGTGCAGAGGGTTCATCCAGTATTTTTAGTGTTACTATGTGGTCACACTCCATTAGCACCTGGTAGATTATATGCATGGACAAGCTATTGGGATCTGAGCACAGGTATATCTCGTTTCTTTTCAATATTTGCATAAGGGGCAGAGACCATCACTGCAAGAACAGTGAGAACCCTCCCAGTTAGTTATTCACACTTCTCAATTAATAGAGAGATGCATTTTGTAAAACAGGAGCTGATGAAAAAGAGTGAGACACAGGGAGGATTAAGGTGGGGTTACAACCATCCAATTACACCCCCAGTTCTTGGCAACGAAAGCATTTCCTATAGAGAACTCCTTACATCCCAATCACAGAACTACCTGCCTGGAGTTTGCAGGTTCTCTCTGCCCATGTGTGGGTTTCCTCCCACACTCCAAAGACATGCTGGTAGGGTCATTGTCTCCCGTCTAAACGAGCCCTAGTATAAATGAATGTGAGAGTTAGGGGGTCTTAGACTGTAAGCTCCTTTCAGGGCAGCACTGCCCTCATCACCTCTCAATAGTGCTGATATACAGACTAAACTGGATGGCATAGGGATTAGATGAATTATGGATAATCCACAAGGCATCACAAAGGTGCAAGTAAGCTGAGTGCTAGCAAGAAAATAAAAAAATCCATTCAATAAACTAGCCCATGCAGACAATGGGCCCCACTAGTGTAACATGCACTGTAGCGTTTGTAAAACTATTGGTTTACTGGAAATGCAATTCCTGTACATGCCCATCTTCTGGCTCAATGATAGGACACGGAAGACATTAGCAGCTCAGCCCCCAGCATCACAGGAGCAAGCATGCTTTACGGTTAAACAGTGGTGTAGTGGGTAGCACTCTCGCCTAGCAGTAAAAAGGGTCACTGGTTCGAATCCCAACCACGACACTACCTGCCTGGAGTTTGCATGTTCTCCCTGTGCCTGCGTGGGTTAACTCCGGGTACTCCGGTTTCCTCCCACACTCCAAAGACATGCTGGTAGGTTAAGTGGCTTCTGTCTAAATTGGCCCTAGTATATGAATGTGAGTAAGGGACCTTAGATTGTAAGCTCCTTAAGGGTAGGGACTGATGTGAATGTACAATGTATATGTAAAGCGCTGCATAAATTGATGGCGCTATATAAGTACCTGAAATAATAATAATAAATAAAAAGTCATGCATGTGCAGTGCATGCTTTCCCTATCGTGGCAACGCTGAGCTTAGTACTGTACACATGTACAGCATCTGAACCAAGAACCCCTCCCTACTCCTGTGATGCTAGGGGTGAGAGCTTAGTATCCACCCATTCCTGGTAATAAGCCAGGACATAGTAGTGCAAACATTGGGAGTATTTTGGCCAGGCTTCATTGGTCACAGAAAAGGCCTACAGGTATAGCATTTGCATTACATAACATTTTTACAAACGGTACATTTTTAGACATTCTGGCTTATTTTTACGGATCTAAATTTGAGCTGCACGATTCTGGCTAAAATTAGAAATACGTTTTTTTTGCGTAGGATAAAGATCACGATTCTCGCAGTGTAACATCTTTCACATTATACAAAAAAAATTGGGCTAACTTTACTGTTTAGGTTTTTTTGTTTTTTTTTTTTAAGTGTATTTTTTCCCCAAAAAGTTGCGTTTGAAAGACCACTGCGCAAATACAGTGTGACATAAAACATTGCAACAATCGCTATTTTATTCCCTAGGGTCTCTGCTAAAAAAATATATATATATAATGTTTGGGGGTTCCAAGTAATTTTCTAGCAAAAAAATACTGATTTTAACTTCGTAAGAAACAAGTGTCAGAAAAAGGTTTAGACTTTAAGCGGTTAAACTTCCTTCATTTACACACTGAAGTTCATCCCTTTGATCTAAGAAGGAAAAGTTACAAAGCTTATAGTTCTCTACCAGCACTGACAATGTTGTGAAAAACTTGGCAAACTGCCCAAGTGAGCAGAGAACTCTCTACAATTGTTACATGAATGAATCGTGATGGGGTTGAACTGAGATTTTTTTTAACGATTAATCGTGCAGCCCTAATCTAAATGCAGTCAAATTTAATGGGCCTGTACACACAAGCACAAACTTGCGCTGTGTATAGGGTCAGGGCAAGGGGGAAAAAAATAAAAATAAAAAGGGGGGTACAAAAATCTGCATGGCTACACATGGATTTTACATGTGTATACGTGCATGTACGATACAGCCCAAGAAAACCTTGAAAATTTTAGTAGGCGCATGTGCAGAAACGTGTTGATGCATGTATTTTTATACAGCCCATCTTTGCGTTTTAATGCAGAAATCTGAAGTTCATACATCAGTGTCATGTGGAAGTACCCTTAAGCTGGGTACACATGGTCCAAATATCGGCTGGTCCCTCTGTCAGAACACAAAGGCACAGCGGAAGAGATCACGGCACTAACATTGTTTGTGTTAGTACTGCACTCTATTATGTGCGCTGGCTTGAATGAAAAAAAGAAAACTGAATGTGTGAACCAGGCATTGGACTACTGGGGCCCCTTGTCTGCATGAGCCAGTTTAAGCAAAAAGTGAACAAAGCCTTTAGCATGGACAATACATGACCTTTGATGACAGGTAAGAGTGTCTGCGTTCTACAAACAGAAACATTAAAAACACACAGTGTGAGGATGATGTGCCTACAAACCTGTTGGGTTCATGAGGTTTGGCTGCACTGGAGGGCTGGTGGGGGCAGTGACATTCATCTGTGACAACATTGCTTTTCGAGGGTCTTGCCATGTGGTGGTCTGTTCAATATGACTAAAGGAAAAGAAAGCAGAGCATTAGGTTTGTTATAAAAATATATTACAACTATTCTAGTTTGTATTTTTTTTTTAATGGGTTTTCTTGTTATAGTATACAAACAATAAAATTCTAACAGATATGGAGACAATTAACATTGTCAAAAATAAAAAAGGTATAAAACAAAAAGATGAATATCCCTATAAAATACAGGTACACTACAATCAAAGAGACCAATGCAAACATATAAATTATATCAAAGGTATAAAACAAATTGACATCTTGTTCTATCTGATCTTGAACAAGCTTAAAATACAAATTCAATTCAAATACAATTATTTTAAGTGTTAACTATATCCGAACACAAGGGAAAGTGCTACATATCGAGAAAACACGGCACAAGAGTCAGAATGCATTCTGTTCTCAAAGTGTATTTTTCAATACGTAATAGTTATAACACTGCAAAAGTGATCCAGTCGCCAAAACGAAAAAAAAAAAAGATGAACTAGCTGTCCCCTGTAAAAGAGGAATATTCATTTATCTACAGTCAGTAAGTTAAAGTGTTACTAAACCCACAACAGTAAAATAAGACTGTATATGCAGTAAAGCATGCTCGTTATACTCACTGTGGAACCTAAGGGGTTAATACTCTACATTGTGTAAAAAAAGCTGCTTGATCCTGTATGCACAGATCCTCCTCCCTGCACTGTCCCCCTGGACAAGTCCAGATAAGACAGATCCTTTGGAGTCAGGCTGCACATGCTCAGTTTGGTGTGTATTGCTAGAGAGGTTTTTTTTTTTTTCCTTGGGAGAGTGCAGCACAGGGCCAATCGGCACTGTCCAGAGGGTCAAGAGCCCTGCAGCCTCATAGGACAACTCAATGCAGTATGAAAACTTCTCCTACAAGCCTCACCAGGAACTGATAGAAAATCACACAAGACTCATATATATTGCTGATGAGAAAACGTAAATTAGCGGCTTATATTTACTAAAATAATTGCATCTCCATGTTGTGTGTACTGTGGGAGACCAGATATAGTGAATGTAGGGTCCTGGGTTTAGTAACACTTTAAAGCTTCCCTCTATTTGCATACAGGACAAAGCAGTGATACAGGGGTATAGGAGAAGCTACAGCATCCAGCGTGAGAAAAGTTATCCAAAACACCAGAAAGCAACACTCCCCAAAGTTCTGACAGACTGAATTTTACACTGTTGGATAGATGGTCAAGTGGTTAGCACTAGGGGTCCTCTGTTCAAATCTCAACCACGGCTTTATCCGCATGGAGTTTGCATGTTCTCCCTGTGCCCGTGTGCGTTTCCTCTGGGTACTCCCGTTTCCTCCCACCCTCCAAAGATTTGCTGGTAGGTTAATTGGCTCTTGTCTAAACTTGACCTATGTGTATGCATCAATGCATTAAGCTCCTTGAGGGCAGGGAGCGATGTGAATGTACAATATATATGTTTAGTGCTGCATAAATTAACAGCGATATAAAAGTACCTGTAATAAATATACCAATATTCCTCCTCTTCAATGGGCTGCAGGTTCAATTTTTCCACTGGGTGACAGGGTCACTTCAAGAATGAATTGTAATAAAGGTAATAGGTGCAACCATATTACATAACTAAATCTGACAGCTAGCTGGCATGACATCCCACGTTTTGTTCCCAATAAATGTAATCTTGTCGGCTCAGGAACACCCAAACGTATGCACACACATAGTACCAGACTCAAACTTGGGCACACCCCTTCCCCACAAACACATACTATGCATGTGTGGGGTGGTGCCGACCCAACTCTACATTTGTATAATAAGGATCCCCCTATAGATGGGCAACGGCTTCTGACTTTGAGCCCTACAGGGTAAGAAAATGTCACACAGTGCAAACTACATTTATCAAGAAAGCCAATCAAAACATAATCCTTAGGCGATTCCTCTGTAAAAAAAAAAACACAAATCTTATAAGCTCCTCACTAAATATTTTTGGGATAATTTTTGAATGCCAATGAAAATGCTCCAAAATGTACACCGATATACTGGCTGAAACAGCTTTTTTTTCTGCCTATGGGGCCTTAAACAGTGTATGTAATAAACCCTAGCAATGTACGTATTTGTTCTTTTCTTGTCTGTTATATATACTTCTGAGTGGGTGAAATATTTGTTACAGAAGTGCCAAAACTACCTGTTGATCCTCCCACAAGTCTTAATGGCCGATAAAAGTAAAAGATGGTGTGAACGCTGCTTCACAGTACCATGAACGTTGTTGCCCTTGGACAGGTGGTGTTTTACCAGCAGGATAACCAGGTGAAAATAAAGGACATACAAAAAACACTAATGCAGCCACCACATCTACGGAGCGATAAGCTGCATTAGATTATATTTTTGGTTTTGAATTTAAAAAATATAATTTACCCCAACAATGGCGCACGTGACTATCCCCATTCTCCATGTATAGTGTGGAGAAGGCCTTTAAGTGGTTAAGCAACCAATATAAAATCATCCCATCCCCTCTAATATAACAATAAGTGTCCCTGTGCTATATAAAAAATATGCTCGTCTGTACCTATATCTAAGCGGCTCCCGGCGATCACGTGACTCCTCGGCTCTCTTCTCTGCCCAGCTTGACAGCTCCAGCGGGTGGGGCCAAGCAATCCCGCCGACGTCAGCCGGGGAGGAGGGGAAGAGGAGAGAGCCGAGGAGTCACGTGATCGCTGTGATATTAGGTACAGGTCAACATATTTTTTATATAACACAGGCACACATTGTTATATTCCAATAAGTGTAGAATAAAATGGAAAGCGGTTTTATATTTTTGCAAAAGTACATTAATGTGATAGTAAAGGACTTTTTTTTTTTTCCCCAAGTCATACTTACCTCCACTGTGCAGCTAGTTTTGCAGAGTGGCCCCTAACATCCTCTTCTGGGGTCCCCCAGCAGCTCTCGCAGCTCCTTCCCACATCAGATAACCCCCTAGGACAGTGATGGTGAACCTTGGCACCCCAGATGTTTTGGAACTACATTTCCCATGATGCTCAACTACACTGCAGAGTGCATGAGCATCATGGGAAATTTTGTTCCAAAACATCTGGGGTGCCAAGGTTCGCCATCACTGTCCTAGGAGAAGCGCTCTTCCGAGGGGGTTACCTTGAGGGCGCGCTTCCGAGTCCAGCATTTGCGTCCACAGAGACGAATGCTGGACTCTGCCCCGCCCCCGCGTCATTTGATTTGACTGACAGCAGCGGGAGCCAAAGGCTGCACTGCTATCAATCTATCCAATCAGGACACGAGACACCAGCTAGAGCTTGTGTGCTCGTCCCTGAGGAGAAAAACACCGGGTTCAGGCAAGTAAAACTGGGGCTCTGGGGGGGCTGCAGCATGAGAGAAGGTTTTTCACCTTAATGCATAGAATGCATTAAGGGGAAAAACCATGAGGATTTACAACCCCTTTAATGCTATATTAGTACATAGGGGCGCTGGAATTTAGAAAAAAATAAAAAATAAATAAGTGAACAAAAGGTGAACTTAACCTTTATTTGTATATGGCCAGCTTTAGCAATGCTGCTAATGCTTCCTGTAGCAGGAGATGGCCAGCAAGTCTAAGCCTAGAATACAGAACACTGTTAGAACACAGACAGGTGTTAGAAAACTGTCTAGCCCTTTGGTTAGATGTTTCATGAGCAATGCAGAATTGGAATTACATCAGCTAAAACCTGTAAACTTGCAGAGCTTTAAAGTATTACTAAACCCACAACAGTAAAATCAGTCTGTATATGCAGTAAAGCATGCTTGTTATACTCACTGTGGAACCTCAGGGGTTAATCCTCTGCATTGTGTAAAAAGGCTGTTTGATGCTGTATGCACAGATCCTCCCCTCCCTGTACTGTCCCCCTGGACAAGTCTGGACAGGGCCTTTGGAGTCAGGCTGCACATGCTCAGTTTGGTGTGTATGGCTAGAGAGGTTTTTTCTTTTCTTGGGAGAGAGCATGTGATCAGCATAGGGCCAATGAGGACATGTCCAGACAGAGGGTCAGGGGTCCCTGCAGCCTCATAGGACAGCTCAGTGCAGTACGAAGAAACTCCTTCACCAGGAACTGATAGAAATCACAAGATTGCTATATACTGATGAGAAAAGTATTTGGCAGTTTATATTTACTAAAATAATTGCATTTCCATGTTCTGTGTACTTTGGGAGACCAGATATAGTGAATGCAGGGTCCTGGGTTTAGTAACACTTTAAATTAGAATCTGTGCCATATTTAGGAGACTCAGTACCAGGCAGTGCTATCTCCCATAACCTGCACAGATCACAGCATCAAATATTTATCACACAAGAAATTAAAAGCACCTTAACCTCAAAAATTTGATTAACCTCTTAGCAAATAGAAAGGCATAGGTGGTCATACACAGAAAGATTGTTACAAGATGAATCCAAATCACATGACGATTGCCTTGATGAGAAACAGATGCTGGTGACTGGACAGACATGTGAGCCCCAATGAAATATGAGGTGCTGGAGTACCAGCTATGCAAACCCCGTCCCCCTTCACCCCTCACCAGTGTTACAAAAAAAAGACAAACGATAGCAGAAAGTGCATGTACTTGGCGTGTTCCCACCTCAGCGAGACACACGCTATATGTGCCTAAATTAAAAACCGCTGAAAATGTAGTTTCCTAAAATGAAATTTCTTATTCCGACTCCCCCCCAAGCCCACCAGTTACTTGAGTTGGAGAGCGCTGTCATACTGGGGAAGGGCACTGGGAGACTAGAGCATACAGCCGAAAAAAAAAAAAAAAAAAACGAAGACAGGAATGACAAGAACTGGGCTTTGTACGAAATTACGTGAAGCGGATCATCTTCTGAAAATATAAGGATTATGGGGCGGTGAATCACAGGCCTGGTCACCTTAAATAGCTTCCTTGTTCACGATGGGTGAGCAACACATCCAGTTTTGAAGGTATACTATAAAAAAAAAAAAAAATTCTAATATTGACTTAGTAAATAAAAGCTTCCTTATCCTGCCCTCACTCCTGGGACAAAGCGACTCTGTGGACACACACAGCTAAACATATGGAGTAAACACCGGCCTAGAATGAGTCACTGTGCTCACAAAGCCAACACCACTGGCTATGGGGTGTTCAGGACTAAGGCCATGTACTAATGGAAGGGCTCCTTCACAGCAGCTTTATGTTCTATGCGGTACAAAGCACAGGCAGCCCTTCATATGGAACTCAACGACCCCTGTGCAGAACATATTGTCTCCATGACGTAACATGTTCCAGCATGGAGCACCATTAACCATGTCTACAGGTCTCCATTCTACACGGGAACCAGTGAACCTCGTGTGTGTAACTGCAAACCTAGTCCTCTATATATATATATATATAAAAAAAAAAAAAAATTCTGCTCAGCTCCTGAAAAGTGACGTCTGCCCTAACTCTTTGGTTGGAGTGTTCTCATATACTGAGAAATCCAATTGTTTCATCATAAATGGACCACTTCATCTACATTTTGCACAAGCAACTAATACTTGGTTTTTCCTCTAGAGTAAAAAGAGAAATATATTTTATATAAATAAATGACAATATTAGAATATACACATACATGCACACACAGTAGAAATTGACAGCATGGATGTGCGGGAATATCTGGCCATGTATGGTACCACTATTGGTACCACTAGGCTTTAGTATTCTAATCATCAGGTGAGCATACAATGGAGAAGAGCACTGAGGAGTGGGTTCTTTGCACATAGGATAAAAAATTGTGTTGAACACAAGAAATTTAAAAAAGGAAGAGGATCTCATGTGGTGGATTGTCACGCACAATGGATTATTAGAGACGTTTTTGAACATTTAAGAGTCATTGGTTGGATGAAGAGTTGTGTCTTTGTTTCTAGAGTCATAATTTATTGAGGCACTCATTTAAGAGGGACCATTTTCACAATGTGTTATCTTATTTTATAATTCTATTGTACAATTTTATCAATTTCATGGGATTTAGTATTCATTAATGCAGGGGCCGACAAGTTTCGTCCTGGCGCCTGAGCTGCGGTCTGAATGCTCCCTAAATGCTGTGTGCCCCCCCCCCCCCCACAATGTATCCCGGGGCTCCCACAGGACTGCCATAGCAGGTGCCGCCTGGTAGAGGGAAGGGAGGGGAGCTGACCTGTGTCCGCTCTCCTCCCCTTCTAGTTGTTGACCCAGAAGCGACGTCTAAAAACATTGATTTCGATATACGTTCCATATCACCGTACACAATGTAATGAAAGCAATAATTTTAGCACCAGGACCTCTTTCGTAACCCTAAACTGATTACCTATAAAGCATCGCCTATGGAAAATATAGGGTACTGACATGTTTAAAGGAGAGGACCAGCCTGAGCTCATTCGGCTAGGCTTCTCCTATGGGTCAAAGCAGTGCAACCCATTTTGCACTCCTGTGACCCGTTTTCAGCAGAGAGCGGTTTGAAGTCTGCTCTCTGCTGACGTCACCAAGATCAGTCCCAGGCACCGCGTCATCCTGACTCTGGAAGTCTGGATCCGCCAGGTGGCTGGACTGATGGCAGTCTCAGCGAGTCGCTGAGATGGCCGCTGCCCGCCCCTCCACAGCTCAGCGCTCCAGTGAGCATGGAGAGGAGCAGAGCAGGAGAGCTGCTGATTGACAGGCGGCAGCAGCAGCAGCTCTCCTGCCTTTTACTGAAAAGGTGCGTTTCCTAGACCTTTGCGGCAATAGGTGACCTAAAAATTTGGAACTATCCCTTTTTTTTTGCTCTAGCGTGCCTGCTTTCAGAAAATACATGTTTGGGGGTTTTATGTAATCTTCAGGCATAAAATATTTTTTTTTAAACGTGTGCCAAAAAAAAGAAATTGCAAAAACGACTGGCTGTGAAAGGGTTAAAGGATAACTTCAACTTCAGGAACATGTTCTATGTTCCACCCATAAGATTTGTTAGTTTAAAAAAAAAAAACAAAAAAAAAAAACTGGCTTCCAACTTTTTTAGCTGGCTCCTAGATTCAAAGCAAATTGGTCAAGCCCTGCATTAATGTGATACGATTAAGCAATGCACAATATATATTTTCGGCAATATTTTAGCTGTGGGTGAAAAGCAGTGTGTGCAAGCTTGATGACACTTAGGTTTGTTTTTGTGCAGAGATTGTTTTTTGATATAAATTAAATATACTTCACTTATCCTGGCCCCCTGCCTGCTGCGGGTGACGTCACTATCCTTCCAGAGAGTTTCTGGAGTATCTCAAGTTTTGCAAGAAGACGTCCCTGCACTGTGCTGAAAAGTCTTCTCACTAGATTTGGGATACTTACACATTTGCTGGGATCTTGTTGAAAGGATTGTAATGTCATCCAATAAGAAGGTATACCAACTAACATTTTTCCCCACTGTTTCTTTTCTTTGTTTCTCCCCCCCCCCCCCCCCCCCCAACTTTAAAGCTGCTATTAATAATCATGAGTGAGATGGTATACCCTGACATTGAAGTCCGCTTCAAGGGTTGGAAATCTGTGACAGACGATGTGTATGACATAATTGTTACAAATAAGCCGGCAGAACTGTACTACATAAAAAGCTCCCTGCACTCCATTACATCACCATTATATTTGATGTTATGACGGCAGTGCTGGAGCGAGCAGAGCATGCCACATGTTGCCGGCCATTCCAGCACAGACTCTTCGGGGGGTCCCCAGAGGATCTGACTCAGCAACTGCTTATATGAAGCAAACCATTTGCTCTCTGTTGCTTTTCTTTTCTACTCTGCTGAACAAAGCCAGCGCTGACCTCCCTGCTATGGAACAGCTCTCCTTTTGAGAGGCCCCCTGTGAAGGTCACAGAGACCAGCTTGGAAAGCCTTGATGCCTTATTTCCTCGTGACGCCAATGGATGGCTTCCCTGCAGTTACAGATCTCCAGCACTTATTGCCCGGCTAGTCCCGAGCACAGTCATGGATACAGACACAAAAGGAGCTTTAGGTGAAAGGGTGGCAATAAAAGGAGTGACATGATCTGCTTCTTCCTCCTTCAGTGTGCTGCATAGCTGTACATTTACTGGGGATGCCCACACCGCAGGACTAAATTCATACTTTAACCATATTAACCAAAACACTGACCTGTTTCCCCCGGGAAGGAACTGATCTCTAAAGTGGCATAACCAAAAAATACATAACGTCCCCGAATACACCAAGCTACTAGTCATCTATGCATTTTTTATGCAGGGAAATAAATTCTAGATAAAGTTAAAAAAAAGGGGAACTTTCAGAACCCACTCCCCTCTTGAGGGTCCAATAACCAGCATTAATACAATGACTAAATATTAACATACATATGTGCCACAACTGTCCTAGCAATGTGGAAAAGAAGAGTCAGGTCCCTACTTCACTAGCCCATAGCATTCTGGGTAAAAGCAAATCTGCTGTATTTTAATATCTAAAACAAAGGGCCACAATGAATTCCACGCTTAGAGAAAGCTGTTATAATATGCGTATGCACCAACTGCAATCGTACAGCTGACAGTCATGCAATGTTGATTGTGGAAAGTCAATTGTCAATGAAGTGAGAAAAAGAAAAAAAAAAGGGTAAAAAATAAATAAATAAAAGAGCCTTTAAATGTTTATTTTTACCTTTTAAAAAAAAAAAACTTCACTCACATTCGACTTGTCTCCATTACCACCTAGGTGAGAAGGATGAGTCATCCTACCAGGATACCAACATCACAAATTCCAGCAAGCATCGGCTTCCACACAGACCAGAAACATGCGTCGGGCCCCCGTCATCCGGAGCCCAACTGCAAGAACCAGGAGGACTCCCAATGACAAAGTAAACAAAGATGGCGGAACAAGATGGGAAGTGCAGTGGAAGAGTGTTGGGAGAAAAAAAAAAAAACAACCCAGGACTTATTGAGCTTTGTGAGTTTATCATTTAGGCTCTGTTCACAACTAGGCATTTTTGGGCTGTAAGCCTCAGCTCTAAAAACACCCAACAAGACAAATCCCATTCATTTCAATGGCCCCGTTCACATCTGAGCGTTCTGTCGCCTGAAGCAAAACTCCCATTGCTCAAAAAAGTACAGGAGATTACAGGCGTGTTACTGCTTTTACGTTGAACCTTGAAAAGGCCTGTATAAAAAAAAAGCTGCAAAAAACGCCCGGAAAATAGCAAGATGTGAACAGTGCCTTAAGGGCTCTTTCAGAGAGGGGGCTGAGACCAGTCCTGGGGGGGCTGAACCACTTTTTGCTGCATGTGCATCCACCTCAGAACTGCGTGCAGGCAGCTCATAGAAATGCAGACAGCAGCTGCACAGACAAAAACATGTCAAAAGTCGACAATGCTGGCCGGAACGGGCGCACAGATTTAAACGTACACGCGGTGCATTATGATCTGTGCACTCGCTACTGCCTGCATGTAAATCTTTGACATGCGGTTGTGTATGTTCAGCCACCACTTCTACGGGCTGCCTGTGCACAAGTCCAAGGTGGATGCACGCGGAGCAAACAGAAAGCTCAGCACAGAGGACAGATCTCAGCGCCCATCTGAAGGAGTTCAAACAAAACGAAAACTTAAAAAAAAAAAAAAAAAAAAAGGAGGGAATTATGGGGTTTTACTGTGCATGGGTAGTAGAAGTTCCTCCTTAAATAGCAACATAATAAACAGACACTACAAACACAGGAAAAAAAGGCTTCCTTAAACAAAACAAAAGTTTTGCTTTTCTAACAGATCAGGGGATTTTTCTGTACTTGGAGCATTCTGCAAGACAGGGAAATGTACTGGAGAGATGTCCCCAGACACACACTTTGGTGATGTCCATCAGATCCAGGCAATCAAGTAGCTCTGCAAAACAAAACCAAAGAGAATTCCCAGATCAACTTGGCAGCCAATCTGCTACCAACGGAATTATCCTAACAGTTTGCGTTAAAAACGGGGGTTTAATTAGAACACATTTGCAAATACATGCGTAAGCTGCAGAGCCACTCCAAGGCACCCCAATATTTCTGCAGTCCTAAGTCTTGTAAATTTAGGAGAGCCTTCACAGCGGAAGCAGATGTGAGGGGACACAGTGGACAACCTTTTCTGCCATGTGCTGGGTGTCCAATGTGCCTTTAAGGAGAGGTTGGCTACTTCCAGGCTCACCTGCCCCTTATCCATTAGAACGCATGTGCTTCCACTGTGGAGGCTCTCAAAGTTACACGAGTTAGGACTGCAGAAATATCGGGGTGCCATGGAGTGGCTTTGCAGCTTACACATGTATTTGCAAATGTCTGCTGACTATACCCCTGTTTTTAAAGCAAACTGTTAGACAGGAAAATGCGGCTGGTAGCAGATTGGCTGGCGAGTTGAGCTGGGAATTCTCTTTGGTCGTGTGTTGCATGCGTTGCCTTTCCATGTGCTCCTTGCTGTGAAGGCCAGTTATAGGAGGGGGCAGTGGCCAGTTAAGTAGCTCTGCCTACAACCACAGATCCCACCATTTTACCGAGAGCGCGTGTCCTGCCATGGTGTCCGAGTGCCAACAGCCACAGACAAAGGAATTTCACACATTTCCTAGTTTTAGACCAGCGAGGGACAGGTTTTATATACAGCCAATGTTCACTTTAGTAAGGATCAGTTCTGTAGATAAAACAGTCATGGCTTGTTATTCAAGAATAATTGTGTGTGACAGAGTGCCAAGCAATCCCTTTAATGGTTTTGAAATTACACCGTCAGACAGTGATACACGCAGATATTTACTGACTATGAAGCGCTAACCCTCAACAATATGTGTCTGACTTAACCGTAAGGGAGGGGGAAGGAGGAAGGACAACTTTTCATTAAGCCAGTATTTTTATGCATCAGCTTCCTGCAATCCCTGTACAGCAGAACGCATATTTGCTGAGTCAGCACCCATCGCACAATGCTGTCAGTCTCCTAAATTTGCAAAAAAGATTTTATTTTTATTTTTTAAATAAGGGGCCCTGTAAGTCTATGCCATAATGTGCTGGTATGCACCTCATACTAGCACATTATGAAAGACTTACCTCCCAAATGGAAACCTCCAGCGTTGAGCTGTCACTGCCTCCCCAGTGTTTCCATCTCCACCTGGTCTTTCTTCTGGGTATGTAGAAAAAGGAAGCCCGAAGGCTAAGGCTGCGCTGGAATCAACTATCAGAAAAAACATTTATATATGCATATAAACACAGCTGCTAGCACCCCAAAGTCTAATACAAAACGCAAACAAATATACACACACTATATATATATATATATATATATATATATATATATATATATATATATATATATATATATATATATATACACACACACACACATATACACACATATATATATATATACATATATACACACACACACACATACTATATCTATATCTAGATATATATACACACACACACACTATATCTATATATATATCTATATCTATATCCACACACATAACAAATGCAGCGATAGTGACATAGCAAGATTATAACCTTTTCAAATGAAAAAGCTTTAAAAAAAAAAAAAAAAAAACTAAAGCAGAGTCCCAACAAAACTCCAGTCCATAAATAAAAACAGCTATCCGTGTTGGGTATAGATAAGCTGTAGAGGAGGAAACCATGGGAAATCCTTCATACAATGTGCATTCAGCTCCACACCCAATGGGTAGGTAGCCTGCCAGCTCTCCATGACCACTAAAGCTCAGGGAAATCAGTCTCCCCAGGACCCTTAATGTTGTCTGGAACTGCAGCTTTGCTGGTAACACTCGAAAATAAAAAAGAATTGCTCCCACAGTGCAGTACTTTATATAAAGGAATTTAATAAAATAAGTGGGTTGCACTCACAAGATAAAAGCCGTTCACAAGCAATACAGCAGCATGTCTCATAATATAAAGCGCTGCGTAAACTGTCGGCGCTATATAAATCCTGTGTAATAATAAGAAGAACCATGGCATCTACACAGGCTTCGCTTCACTTCCTAGTTCATTTGCCCATCAACCTCCTGAGAGGAAAAAAAACAAAACAAAACGTGATGACGTCACCATCACACGCTCCACCTTTCTTCTGGGCTTGCTCTCTCCAAGTGTTCGAATTGCTGGGCTGTGATGACATCACTTCCTCACATGCACACAGGCGTCATCATGGCCTGGTGCTACCTGCAATCATAGCACGCTAAGTGATGTCGTTGCCTGGAGCCGATGTAAATAGCTACTAAAGAGGTAACAAGTTTAGGCGGTTTTCCAAGGTGGATACAGGTAAAACCTATAAAGTTTACCTGTAGGGCAATATTTAAATTTGGAGTTTAATATTATGCAGGACTTTTGGTGCGCTTTTAGAGACACCAGAAATGCCTGATCTAATAGAGGTCTATGGAGAAGCACAGGCAACCCATACAATGACTGCAGATACACCGCGCTGCCGCCAAAACGCAATGCGGCAGTGTGAAAGCGCCCTTATACATAAAGAATTCCAGCACACCAGCTAATGAGTTACAAGTAAAACCATTTACTTGTAAAGCATACGGGGCCCCTTTTATTGCCTTAAAGTGGAAGTTCATGCTAAAACCAAAATCCCTGCATCTATAGCCACAAACATTCTAAACACTAACCTATCAAGCCCTGTGGGGGAAAAAAAAAAAAAATAAATAAATAAATCAGTATACATACCTTTTTCTGTAGGCGATCCAACCCGATCTCCAGCAGCGGAAGCTCTGCAGAGGACACGGCCGACAACAGCTGTGAAATTAATGGGGAGCAATGTCACCAATAGACTTGCTATGGGGCTTCCATTGTCGGATATGTCCTCTGCACCCGCCCACACAGCGAAGCCGCGGCTGACAGCTCAGCGTGGGATCAGAGCTTCCGCCACTGGAGGAGATCGGCTGGGATCGCCTGCAGGAGAGGTATCTATACTGATTTTTTTTCTTCACAGGGCTAGATAGGTTAGTGTTAGAATGTTGGTGGCTATACAGTAGATGCAGGGATTTTAGTTTTAGCCTGGACTTCCACTTTAATGAGCCCTGTGCAGTCATTAGGGTTATGCTACACAAACCAATCATTTTATACTTCCAGGTGGGTAGCTGGAATGCTGAACTCTTCTGCATATCTGAGATGCCTCTACTGTCGTGCACATTTACTGCAGCAAAGTCTAGCAGTAAGGACCTTCCACCGCCCCAGGAGAGTAAGGAGGACAATTTGAGGTCAGAGAACCTGCCTGATCACAAGGGGTGGAGGCTTTAGGTAGGAACAGGGACTGGGTATCAAAAACGAACTAAACCCGTTTTCTTCATTGGAAAGACTACCATGAACTTGCTCTTGTGGTGTTTGAGGAAGAGAGCAGAATCTTTATTCGAATCCTTCCTAGAGCTGCACGATTCTGGCTAAAATGAGAATCACGATTTTTTTGCTTAGAAGATAGATCACGATTCTCTCACGATTCTCGCGGCGTAACATCTTTCAGATTAAAACAAAAAATTGGGCTAACTTTACTGTTTCTTTTTTTTTTTAATTCATTGAAGTGTATTTTTTCCCAAAAAATTGCGTTTGAAAAGCCGCTGGGCAAATACAGTGTGACATAAAATATTGCAGCAATTGACATTTTATTCCCTAGGGTCTCTGCTAAAATATTTATATTGTTTGGGGGTTCCAAGTAATTTTCTAGCAAAAAATATTGATTTTTAACTTAAGTGTCAGAAAAAGATTTAGGCCTCTTTCAGACGAACGATCCGTTCAGTTTTTTTGGCGGACCTGAACGGACCCTCCATAGATCTCTATGGAGCGTCGGATGTCAGCGGTGACATGTCCGCTGACATCCGACCCGCTCCGATCCAAAAAAGTGTAGCGGAGGAAAAACCTACTTTTCCATCCATCATCGGATCGGGTGACGATGGACTCTACGGTCCGTCGTCATCCAATCCCCCATAGGGGAGAGCGGTGCTCTGACAGGTCCGTCGCTGCACAGTGTGCACAGACAGACCTGTCATCTTCCTGCTCAGCGGGGATCGGCGGAGCGATCTCCGCTGAGCAAGCGGATGTTCACGGGGCGGATCATCACGGATCCGTCCCGTGTGAAAGAGCCCTTAGACTTTAGGTGGTTAAACTTCCTGCATTTACACATTCTTTAAAAACTTGGCAGACTGCCTGGACTTTTTTTCACACAGAATTTTATCCCCTTGATCTAAGAAGGAAGTTTATTTACAATGTTTCAAGTTAAAAACTTGGCAGACTGCCCAGATGTTTTCTTTTGACAGCTGAGTGAGCAGATAAGTCTCTCCACTTGTTATATGAAAGAAATCAGCAAACTCTGCAATAGAGATCATCACGGGGGTTGAATCGAGATCACAATTTTTTTTAACGATTAATTGTGCAGCTCTAATCCTTCAATTTTCTTTTATAGATGAACTTCAGCCTTACCATCAGTCTTGCACAGGGCATTTTGATATTTGCATTACAGCCCATTGTTTGCATCTTGACAGAAGCACTGAGGCAGGGGGCTGTGATGTTTTTAGGAACAGCATCTTGTAGGCCCCTTTTACCAGCTGTGATCTGTCTGCATTGCATAGAGAAGCACAGAGACCCAATGGGTCCTAAAGATGATATCATGAAAACAAATGATAAAAAAAAAAAAAAAACACTTAAGCAAATTGATTGGGCAGAAAAGAATCCAGGAAGTACAAAATATATGCAGATTAAACGTCTCCTTTAATAACAGATACTATATACTAAGCAGGCTACATATGGTACCAGAAGAGTAAAGCATGGCGCCATTCATAGAAGAAATACGTACGTTAAACTGATGTCCTGTTTCCAAAAGGTGGGAGCGGCATATTGGGATAAATACAAATACAGATGAAGACTACCATCCCTTTGAAATCTGCAGCCCGTTCCGCATGATTACCATTTGTATTGGTTTATGGTGTGGTTATTAACATCCCTGTTCTCTGGTCTCTCTTTATAATGGGTGTGCCTTGCAGAAACTCTGCCTACCACTCCTGCCCGACAGCAGGCATGTATGAAGATTGCAGGGTGTATTTAAAGGAGAGGTTTTGCCACCTGGTTGTAGCAAGTGGGGGAATGTGAAATATATGCAAAATTCCATATTACCAAGGATAACCAAAAAGGACATGCAAACACAGATCATTTTCCTTAATCTACTTTCAGACTTTAGCTTTTAAGCACTTTTGGAGCATTTGTATGCTTTTTTTTTTTTTTTTAGGGCATTTTCAGGATTGAGTATTAAAATTCAGCCAATGAAAAGCTAGTTACTAGGAGAGGCAAGAAATCAGGCAAAAAAAAAAAAAATAAAATAAAACCCTCACTTCAGGTGCTCCCATTAAAGTCTACAGGGACCAAAAGGAAAGGAGTGTGACTGCCTCAAAGAAACGCATGTACTTTAAGGTTCAAGTGACAACGCTCGGATGTGAATAGGCACCATTGGATATAATGGGATTCTTAATATTGAGCGTTAAAATGCACTTCAAATCACTCAGGTGTGAGCGGGACCTTAAAGTACAACTCCACTTTTGAAAAAAAAAAAAAAAACACATTCCTCTTTGTGTGATCAATGTACATTAAAAGGAAGTAACAACCTTCGTTGCCAATTCCTACCTTTTGTCATTCTGAAGAAATCCCTATATGTTCCTCTGTGCTGAGTGGGTCTAATGGGAGTGGTTTCATAATTATCTATCAGGTGTGCACCTGCACAGTAATAATGAGGAAATCTGCTGGGCCTGCATCCCTTTAGGTGTGTTCTTATAGGGAGTATCTCACAAAAGGAAAGGTAATTTTTTATTAACATTCAATTACAATATGACTTGTGTTGAAATTGTATACGCTATATTTATTAAATTTTTTTCCCCACTAAATTAGTTACCCTTTAATAACGCAAAGCCAAGCACAGCATAAAGCAGTCCATACAAACCACCTCCAATTGTTCTTGCTGCTCTGGTTTAATGAATACTGAAATGTGACTGGCTACGATGAGTTATGATATGTTAAGCCTAACATTTTTCGTTCAACCTAGGGCTGGGAGATTTTCTTAAAAAAAAAAAAAAAAAAAAAAAAAATCTTCGATTCTCTTAAAAAAAAAAAAAAAAAAAAAAAAAAAAAAAAAACACCTCGATTCACGATTCGAATTGAGGTTTTATTTTTTCTTTGGAAACCGTGCCGGTCCTGAGGCGCTGCGGGCATGAGCTTTTAGGTGAGGCCGCAGCTTCGGCCTAGTCCGCGGCGTCCGGCTGAAGCCTCGGCTAAAAGTTCATGCCCGCAGTGCCTCAGGACCGGCGCGGTGAAATAAAAAAAAATCTAAAAAAATCGATTTGTTTAAATTTTGAATCGATTTGACCTCTCAACTCGATTCAAGATTTAAAATCGATTTTTTTCCCCAGCCCTAGTTCAACCCACAAAAAAAAACAAAAAAAAAAAACTGCAGATCAAAGTGGCTGTACTAACAATCCGTTGTTAGTACAGCGATCTCCTCTGCTGTTCTATTGTGTTCTGACAGGGGCCGGCCCTCCCTGCCAGAACACAGCTGATCGGAAGCCGGTCTGCTGCTGGTTTTCCAGCATGCTCGTCCAACAGAAGCATCTGACCGGCTGCCATACACAAGGGTTGAATGTTGAGCGGTCTTTACTGAACCGGTCCAATGTCGCCGAAGTATGTACTAGGCTTAAACCAAAATTCTGCTTTAAGGCTATGTTCACATCTGTGTGTTCTTTACGGCGTTTGCAGATCATGCACTACAATCCATTTAACATTTTTTCCTATGGGTCCCGTTCAGATTTATGCTGTTTCCTGCAACATGTTTTTTGGGATAGTGCAAGGACTTTTTTTTTTTTTTTTTTTTTTACACACACACACACACACACACACACACTTCAATAGAATTGCATATAAAAGAAAAAAGAAAAAAAAATGCAAATACATGTGTTTTCCCACATGACAACAGACTCCACCTACTAGCAATGCCTCCTAGATTGTAATCTCTATGAGCAGGGCCCTCTGATTCCTCTTGTACCAAATTGTAATGTAACTAATGTCTGCCTTCATTTTGTTAAGTGCTGCGCAAACTGTTGGTGCTATATAAATCCTGTATAATAATAATAATAATAATAATAATAATAATAATAATAATAATAATAATAATAGATAATATATATAATATAAATTATAATTATATTATTATATATATGATATTATATATTATACAATTATAATTTAATTATAATATATTATAAATTATATAAATATAATAATACATAACAAAGTTCGGAGCGGTTAAGTCCTGCTTTAAAGAAAAACTCTAGGCAGAGAAAAAAAAATATTTTTTTTTCTTAAAAAATAAAGTGTAAGCACCTGAGTTTGACCTGGTATCAGCCTCTTAAAGTCTCTGTACAGCAGGGAGACCTAGGCCAACAGACTGATGTCATCTAACAGCAGAAAATCTAAGTAAAGCCACTTTAATTTCCAATGGGCCATTTCTTTCCATCCTGGTATTTTTTTTGGATGCAGTCTTGCGTTAAATGTTATTTAACCCAGTTAGGTCCTCCAAAAATAATAATTACAAGAGGTGACTAAAGCCAACCATAGAGGGTTTAAAATTTGACCTGTTCTGCAGGGACCGGCTAAATTTCGATCCATCAATGGGCAGGGCTGGTAGTACAGTACAGAAGTCGATCTCTCAACTGACTTCTGTACAACCAGCTGGTTTGGTTTTTCTTTTGCTTGATCAGTGCCGCTGGCTATAGCAGCTAAGGCAACACTGATTACTGTATTCGGACGGTGGGGAAGTCTCCCAGTTGTAATACAATAGCTCTGCAGGAGCGGGTTGAACGTAAGGAAAAAAAAAAAAAGAAGAAAAATATATTTATATAAATAATCTTAGGCCTGCCTAAAGCCACACACACACACACACACACACACACACTGAGAATAAAGCCTCATACACACAATGAGCTTATCGGACAAATGATCGTCTTTTTGGGATGCATAATCTCCATATCGAAAATGAATAGGTTACTAAAGTACGAAAATTCTCGTACGACAGAATAAAAATTCCAAAGTGATGTAACGTGTTGTAGTGTATTTTTGGATGTAAACGGTACTGATTTAAAACAAAAAATCATACGGTCTGGTATCGTATGAGAAACATTTTCATGTTTGTTCCTTTGGAACATTTTGGACGAAAGTTGTGCACAAACGATCAAATTATTGCCTGATCGCTTTGAAAAGCGGTATTTTTTTTTTGTACGATATTACAGACGAATGATCGTCCCGGTTTTTCTCCGCTTATGGTGCTCTAAAAACCAAGCAATCAGCAGTCTTTGATCGCTCCGTTCTCAGCCTTATGGCCCGTACACATGATCCGAAAAGTGGACGAAAAATACCTCTTTCTAAGCGGCCATACGATATTTGGATCGTTAGTACATAGCTTTCGAGAGCTGATCACGACAGTTTATCCGATATTATCCGAACAGACAAATAAAAAATTTTCCAGATCATACGATTTTTGTTTAATCAGAACAGTTGTCGTCCGAAAATACAATACAAATACACAACATCACTTCACGAGAATTTTCATAACTTTAGTAACTGCTCCATTTTCGATATGCGACTAGCATGCAAAAACAAAACAAAACAAAACAAAAAAACAGGGGGGGAGATGACGATCTGCCATCCGATTTTGGGATTACGTGTATGTGTACGGGCCATTAGAGCCTGCGGGGGTCAGATGCATCACTGGACCAATGCTGCATTCACCTAGGTATGATTTAAAACAAACAAAAAAACACAAAAAAAAACAAAAAAAAATATGCAGGCTTATATGTGCAGGCTTGTTCATTTCGACTTGACAAGGGGCATGGAATGTGCTTAACTGTGCACAGAGGATGTTTGAGTTAAGTACATATCTACTAATCTATTAATGAAATCACAAAATGGTGCAAATTTTGTCTTATTTTGCACTTTAAGAGGGAAGTCTAATCTTTGAATAAAACGTTAATAAAACCAACACAAAACACATCATTTTTCAATACTAGGTCATTTGTTTGAACACTGTTTGTACAAGCATTTCTGTGGGCATTGAATGTTTGAGGTTTTTGCCCAATCTTTTTCATGTGCTTCCATTAAAGTCTATTAGGGCCAAACATGCTTGATGCCCGTAGCTTAAAAGAAGCTCTGGTACAATTCTGAGCTACAAGTGACACTATGCAACAGACGCACCCGAAATCTATGGGACTCGGATGAGCGGTGAGCTCAGGTGTGAATGGGCCTAAATCGGTTGTAAAGACTTTCCCCCTAAACAAATCCTGCTTCTCCATCATTGTGTATATTCATAAAACAGCGTGTTTACAGCGCCGGAGAGCGGAGGAAAACGTTTGTTTTCCCGAGTGCTCAGCTTTTGTGATTCTTGGGATGTCAGCCTTTTGCCGGGATTAATCAAACAATGGTACATTATGTGTTGAGTCAATTAAGCATGGAGGTTTTTACAAACTTGAGTAGCCCATTGCATGTGACACTGTAAATATCCCCAACACAATAATGTGGGATTTGTCCGTGGCACATAAATCCCAACTGCCGAGCTGCCTCAATGAGCGTCACTCCCATCTCTGCTGCCCCAGCATTTTAATGCCAGCCAGATAAAGCTTCACTCTGCAGACAATGCAGCTCAGAGCACTTTAATTCAAATATATATATATATATATATATATATATATATATATATATATATATATATATATATAGTGCTCCACCCATAACAGGAGTGCAGACTTAGTTTTCAGCTTAGCATCCACATAGACTGGTTCCACGTTACTCTCGCCCCCACAACTTATTGTATACACCATGCAGTTCTCAAAACCAACGATCAAATCTGTAATTTCCTTTGCAAATATTGCATAGTGTATTCTCAGCCTCAGTTTCCAGAGATTGGTCACAATGTCATTAACAGCACCAGACATCCCTACAATATCAACACCGGTCCGTGATGTCATTTGTAAGCCGATTTCTGTTGCTCCCATCATCAATGCAGAACTAAACGCACAGGCTTACCGAGGACTAAAAAAAAAATCTGTTAAAGTGGAAATTCACTCTCCCAATCAACACTGATTATTTTTAATCCTCATGTTGCTAGCATTAGTAAATAGATAAGTAAATGAGATACTTTCCTGTTTTAAACTATTTTTTTCCCACATTTCTTCAGTTACTTCCTGGTTTCTTGCTTAGGCAAATGATGTCATATATCCCAGGAGTCTTCAGGGAGGAGGAGGGGTTTTCTGAGCTAAAGCACACCCTCCTGCATGCATACGTGAGCCAAAGGCAGGAAGTAAACACTACATGCATATTTGTCCTTACTTAGACCCCTTTCACACTGGGGCGGTTTGCAGGCGTTATTGCGCTAAAAATACCGCCTGCAAACCGCCCCTAAACAGCCTCCGCTGTTTGTTCAGTGTGAAAGCCCTCGGGCTTTCACACTGAAGCGGTGTGCAGGCAGGGCGGTGAAAAAAGTCCTGCAAACCGCTTTTTTGGAGCGGTGTATTCACCGCTCCTGCCCATTGAAATCAATGGGATAGCGCGGCTATACCGCAGCAATAGCCGCGCTGTATGAGGGATTTTAACCCTTTTTCAGCCGCCAGCGGGGGTTAAAACCGCACTGCTAGCGGCCAAATACCACTGCAAGAACGACGGTACATTTTTAGCGCTGTTGTACCGCCGACGCCCCCACCGCCCCAGTGTGAAAGGGGCCTAAAAGCGGGAGTCGTCCCCCCCCCCCCCCAATTTTTTTTTTTTTAAAGTCAGCAGCTACAAATACTGCAGCTGCTGACTTTTAATAAATGGACACATACCTGTCCCAGGGTCCAGCGATGTCGGCAGCCGAAGTCGATCAATCGCTCAGTTGAAGCGTTGCGGCTTCACTTCCTGGTTCCCTACTGTTCATGTGCGAGTCGCGGTGTGCGTCCTAAGTCTCCGCTATCTCCTAGGACCTGTGTGTTTCCCAGGAGACAGAGGGGGGAAGGGGTGCGACTCCCGCGGGAGTCTGTTCCCGGAAGTGGGTGCAAATACCTGTATTAGACAGGTATCTGCACCCCCCCCCCCCCCCGAAAAGGTGCCAAATGTGACACCGGAGGGGGAGGGTTCCGAAAAGCGGAGGTTCCATTTTTGTGTGAACCTCTGCTTTAAGATGGCCAAGACCAGAAATGCGAACTGGACTGCGAATAAACAAAAAAAGTGAACATATTCCTCCATCCACGCTATACAGCAAGATAAACAATTTCCCACTGTGACTATTCTAATTCGATAGCTGGCCACACGGGCTGTCAAAATACCTGAACAACAGTTGCAACTGATTGGTTCAGCCACTGTTCGCCTACAATTTTTTGTTTAGAGGGCTCAGTCGTCAAAAGTCAAATCGAACGATCAACTTTTGTCAAACTGAGGGGAGCCAGCAGGCATCACCAGCCATGACTTGCATAGGTCGGCTTTAAGTTATTACACAAAATCAGGCTATTTCCTAGAATAGACAGACAGTCTTTGGAATTTACACACAACACATACTATATTTATGTGTATGTACACCCTTTTGACACATTTCTGCTGATCCAGGATCACACCTGGATGCTGGAACATCCTTCTGAATCTCAGTTAAAAACGAGTTTATGAAAAAAAAAAAAAAAAAATATGTAAGATTTAAACCCATCTCATGACAAGAGATAGGGAGGCCTGGGGGAGGGGAAAATAAACAAAAAAAACACCCCACAGAAAAATTGGTATAAACAGTTTTTTCAAAGCTTTTTTGTTTCCCCCCCCCCCCCCCCAGAAGAAAGGGGGGATGTGGAATATGTTATTTTACAATGGTAAGTAATACATCTATGACATGGTGTTCAAACATGGTGTTAGCATGAAGTAATACGATTTAAGACTTTACATAAAAGCATTAAATTATTGCACGTTCACTCAGCTGAAGACAAGCAAATCTTGGAATACAATTCAAGTAACACTACTTCTAAATGCAGTTCTCAAACAAGATATATGCATTTCTGCCACTAGGAGGCACTGCAGGGGAAAGGCTCCAGTTTAGTTTGCTTGTGGGCTTCATCTTGTACATCCTACAGTTGGGTGAATGTTGGGATACAGTAGATAATAGTTTGTCCTCTCAGGCCATAATTGACAGGTAAGAAGGTCAATTTGTCCAACAAATTGGTTCATTTTTTTTTACCTTTAAATGATTCCCATTAATGTTCTCCACCATCACAGCATAAGGTTTCCCTATAGTAAATAGTTTTTTCTTTTCCTCCTCTCTGTGAAATGGTGAGACCAACATCTAGAGTTTGGAAACATTTCCACAGTGCAATTTCTGCAATGCTGCAATCTGCAAATATTGTAAGAAATATGCTTTTCCAAATGCAACAAGGATGGCAAAAAAAAATACTTCATGAAATTAAATGAATGAAATTCCAAGTAGCTCTTCCCTCCACAAGTTCTCATTGAGGAAACACTTTCTGCTGCTTCGATCTTTACAAAGTGTTTCTTCACCAGCAGCATCTTCAAGTAAGAAAGCGTTACAAACCACGGCCTCCTAAAAATACACAATTCCCTTAATTTATAGATACAATGACACCTGAAAAATCAGGGAAACAAGCTCTTCATAGAGCTATATATGCTTGTGGATAAGCATTGTCGATAACTGAAAATGCATATTGGCAGGAAGCTTTTACATTATTACGAGGGAAAGGGGGGTGCTTACCTGTTCTCACGTATAGGTGAAATGTTCTTAAAATATACAGTCCTGGTTATTCCATTTGTAATGAAAAATTTTAAAAAGCAAGTTTAGGTTATTTACTGAACACGCTGTACTTTTATTTCAAACATAATACTTTTGTATGCTCTGCATTTCACCTTCCCAATATAACAAAACGACTTTCATTTTACTACTTCACACTGAAGTTTTATTCAAGTTTTCGAAACGTTACATCTCTGCTCATGACCTAGTCAGAATGTTCAGTTTACCTTGTAAAGTTATGTGCTTTCAATTTAGGAATAAGCTTACACCTCTGAACACTGGGTTTCGCTGGCATAGTGCTAACTTTTTGACAAATGGACTGTGAAAGGTTATTCTTGTCCACTTATGCGTTACAAAAAATATACCAAAAGACAAACAGAAGAACTAAACATAGGCAACATTCCCTGCATATATCTCAAGGTTATATTTTAAGTTTTGATTGTGTACCAAAAGATTGTAGGCTCCAATATACAGTGCCTTGAAAAAGTATTCATACCCCTTGAAATTTACCACATTGTCATGTTACAACACTTTAAAATGTGGAAAGCTAACACTGCACATCACCCTGAACACACACCGTCCCCACTGTGAAACATGGTGGTGGCAGCATCATTTTGTGGGGAGGCTTTTCTTAAGCAGGGACAGGGAGGCGGGTCAGAGATGTTGGGAAGATGGATGGAGCCAAATACAGGGCAATCTTAGAAGAAAACCTGTTAAGAGTCTGCAAAAGACTTGAGACTGGGGTGGAGGTTCACCTTCCAGCAGGACAACGACCCTAAACATACAGCCAGAGCTACAACAGAATGGTTTAGTTTAGAGGTATCAAACTGGCAGCCCTCCAGCTATTGTGGTCCCATCATGCGTCTGCCTGTGGGAGTCGTGCTTGTAAATGTCAGCCTTGCAACGCCTCATGGGACTTGTAGTTCTGCAACAGCTGGAGGGCCACCAGTTTGAGACCTCTGGCATATTCATGCGTTAGAATGGCCCAAAGTCCAGACCTAAATCCAATTGAGAATCTGTGGCAAGACTTGAAAATAGCTGTTCACAGATGCTCTCCATCCAGACAGAGATTGAGCTATTTTGCAAAGAAGGATGTGCAAAGCTGGTAGAGACATCCCCAAAAAGACTTGCAGCTGTAATTACAGGGAAAGATGGTTCTACAAAAAGTATTGACACAGGGGGGGCTGAATACAAATGCACACCACACTTTTCACATATTTGTAAAATATTTTGAAAACCATTTATTATTTCCCTTCCACTTAATTATGTGTCACTTTGTGTTATCTCAATAAAATACATTTACGTTTTTGGCTGCAACATGACAAAATGTGGAAAATTTCAATAGGTTTAAATACTTTTTCAAGGCACTGTGTAAAAGGAATAAAAGTAAAATGACATGACAAGCACCACAGACCACATGAAAGGTGAATTAGGCAAGACAGACAATCAAGATGTTTAATATGTATGGAACCCTAAACCTCAGTACTGCCTGAGGCAATGGTGATTTTTAAATAAGGAGATTCAAGTGCTTAGGAGCAGTACAATCCAATCCCCGCTGTGTAAATCGGTGGGATCTTTAAATAAAAATTTTACAGAATGATAAATAAACAAAACAATTTACAGTAAATTCAGGGAATTACATGTTAGGTATATTTTATATAGTACGCATGATAACAATTCAGAGCCATTTAAAATGAGCAATTTGAGTGATGCTGAGTGGATTCTGAAGCTGATAATGGGGCAGCCAGCTCCAAACATTGTTAAATTAAAAAAAAAAAAAAAAAAAAAAAAAAAATTAACTTAACTTGGCAACAAAATTGGCAAAATAAAAAGAACCTTTTAGAGCCGGTTCACGCAGGGGCGACTTGTCAGGCGACTTATCCGCCTGACAAGTCGCGTCCCGTTCTGTACAATGGAACCATTCTAATAGGAGCGACTCAAGTCACTCCGACTTAGAAAAAGGTTCCTGTACTACTTTGGGGGCAACTTGCATTGACTTCTATACAGAAGTCGTTTTGCAAGTCGCCGCTGAAGTCGTGTGCAGGTCGCCCGAGGCAGTCGCGCTGCAAGTCGTGCCGCCTCAGTGTGAACCGACTTTAACAGATTAGTTAGTTTTTCCCCCCCAAAAAAAATCATCCTGAGCTACTTCATAGATTTTACAATATTGTGCATTACAAATTCTATCAAAGATTTGTCTTAAAGCCAAGTCAAAGTATTTAAAAGCATAGGGAAGACCTGTGAAGTTGATCGATCAACTTTAGTACATTCAGCCTGCCCATACATGGTTTGAATCTCAGCCAGTTCCTGCTGAACTGGCTGGGACTGGAACGGTCTATGGGCGGTGTCTTGCTGTAAAAGTACCCCCGGCGGATAAGGACCCCCTGTACTGCGCTTGCCCCCTTACTGAAGCTTGATGAAAAAAGTTCCCCCGCAGCGCTTGCGCAGTACGAAGCTTGCCGAAAAAAGTTCCCCCGGTGGAGAGACACAGAAAATAACTAAACATACACCGCTGAGAGTCAGCTGTACACCGCGCCTGCGCAATGAACACCACATTCTAACAGACGCTCCGATGCTACCAGACAATGCCGCATGCTCCCGATGCTCGTGAAAACAGCTCTGCCCTTTAATTTAATATTTGACCTCTTCTGTAGCATCCGCCCCTTACCACGATATGACAGTAATACACCCGCTCCTTGCAGAGTAGCACGAGCATCCGGAGCGTGCGGCAGCGTTGGCCACAATGTCCTGCTCATTGCGCAGGAGCCGACTACAGCTGACTCACAGCTGTTCAGCTTCGGAGATTTTCGGCGGCTCCCTTGTTGTTTGTACTGCGCAAGCGCTGCAGGGGGGTCATTATCCACCGAGGGGAACTTTCTCAGCAGAATACCGGCTTAAGAGTAAAAACACCAGAAATACTTCATGTACTCAATACTCCATGTAAATTATGACTATAATGGCAATCAATCCCACATTTTTCAGTACGGCCTGCATAGTTCTCTTCCATAGAAAAACACTGTAGTGAACATAGTAAGCCCACATAGTATTTACTTTATTAGCTGCTTATAAACATACTGTGCCATCAACTCACTCTTCCTCCAACAGAGATTATTTCAACAATTCAAGTCACTGGGCATCCATCAACACCACATTATCAAACCAGATTAAAAGTTCACCTTTCTGACCCTTCAGTGGCTTAAGCTTTCCTTTGATGGGAAATGAAGGGCTATTACTGTTTACTATTTATCCTGCACACAAATGGCCCAGAGGAGAGCGTTTTCTTTCAGGACAGGAACAAAAGGGAAATGGGGAGTGGAAGGAGAGGTCAACCATCTAACAGATCTCTGCCAAGACGCCTAAATTACTCTGCAGGGTCTAATTGAAGGATTCGGAATTGTCCAGGAGATACATGGCTACAAGCTGAAGAACAGAGGTGTGACTTATTGGTCGGATGAAAGGCCCGACACACTAAACTGGCACTTTCCAGCAAACTGGTCACAAGAAGCAGCCGGTACTTATTTAGAAAAGCCAGTCAGTTGTATCCACACAGCTCATAAAAACTACTTTAGAGGGCTGAACAACTGGAGTCCAAACACCAAAAAGTTAAAGTTGGACATAGACTTCTAGATATTTATTCTGCCTGCAGGCTTAAAGGATTTTTAAGAGATTCCCCCAGTGCCTGCTGTATTTACCTTGGTGGGTGATGTGAGCTGTCAGTGCCCATGCAGCTGATGCCGTGCTCCAGGGAATCCCCACTCTATTTCCCCTTCTTTCTATAGGGCATCCGGGATGATTAGTGCCAGCATATGACCTCTGATCTGTCTCAGAAGCCCTGCAGAACAGGAAGAGACGGGAATGCCGATCCCTGGACAGCTACATGGGGGTACTGACAACGCCTCACCCATAGAAGTACTGCAGGGATCTGCCCATTCACACCAATGGGAATGTTTTATGCTCCCTTTAAAGCCCCCTGGTGGGTTTTATGTAGGGACATGCAATGCAGTGTTACAACACACCCCATGTTTACTTTACTGAAATAAATCTATACATTCCCATCAATTCTAAGCAACACAGCGTGCTGCAATGTGGCGTAGTGCATTGCGCTGCCTTAAAAATACAAAAAGGGAGAGCTGGATAAGTAGGTATGTATGCATTATTATAAATATATCTATCTACCCATTTGGCTTTGTCAAAATGTACCTTGAAGATTCTTCAAGGGCCACATGGAAAAAAAGGTGTTAGGCCCCTTTCACACTGGGGCGGTGGGTGCGTCGGTGGTAAAGTGCCTCTATATTTAGCGGCACTTTACTGTCAATTTTGCGGCGCTATTCGGCCGCTAGCGGCCGAGATAGCGCTAAAATCAGTGATTTGCCGGCGGTATAGCCGCTCTGCCCATTGATTTCAATGGGCAGGAGGGGTGTACACACCGCTCCAAAGATGCTGCTAGCAGGACTTTTTTTAGCGTCCTGCCAGCGCACCGCTCCAGTGTGAAAGCCCTCGGGGCTTTCACATTGGAGACACAGCAGCGGCTCTTTCAGGGCGCTTTGCAGGTGCTATTTTTAGCGCTGTAGCGCCTGCAAAGCGCCCCAGTGTGAAAGGGGTCTTCTGGTCAGATGAGACTAAAATTGAATTCTGTAGCCTCAAAACCAAACGATAGGTCTGGCGGAAATCTAATACAGCTCGCCATCCACATTAGAGGTCGATCGATATGTGTTTTTCTCTGGCCGATATTTACAAATCGGGGGGGCCGATGACCGATAAATGATGCCGATTTTTGCGGCTGATATTTTAGGCCGATTTTTCTTTTTTGACCCTGATCTCATAAAATCTAACAGTTAAGTGCCTTAGATTGTAAGCTCCTTGAGGGTAGGGACTGATGTGAATGTATAATGTATATGTAAAGCGCTGCGTAAATTGACGGCACTATATAAGTACCTGAAATAAATAAATAAATAAGTGGACTGGGCATGCATTGTGGAGAGGTATGGATGGTGCTGGGTGTGGATGGGGATGCATTGTGGAGAATGTAGATGATTGAGTTGCATTGCGAAAATGGTTGAGGATGAGAGTTACATTGTGAAGAGGTTCACCACAATGTAACTCTCATATACACCCAGAGTCACCCTCATCTATTTTCACAATGCAACTCAAAGCCAGATTGTCAGCCTCAACCAGGTGTCCCATCGAAGGAGATTAAATCTGCAGGCAGCAGAGGGGGCACAGCAGCACACATTACATTTTTGTGACTTACCCTTCATGTTGCTTTCTGGTATTTATTGCATACACCTGATAGGGCTGGGTGGAGGCAGATAGATGCTGATGAGCTGACCACCAAGGAAGAGGAGCTAGTTAGTGCTGGGCGCGATCACTTGCTGGGGGGGGGGGGGTTACTAGTCAGACAGGCGGCGGAGGCTCGGGCTTGTTTAATGACCCACTAATGATGCTTTCGCCCCCTTAGCTACAGCCCGCCAGAGGAGGGAGGAGGGGGTGCGGTGCTAGTGAAACTTTACCCTTCTCTTCTCCTATAAGGGCTGCCCTCCGCACAGGCTATCGATGGCACGGGTGAAGGATTAATTTCACGTGCTGCTGTAAGGGAGCGGGGCCCTGGTCAGTCGGGTCCCTTACATCAGTACTGCTGCTGCCTGTACCCCCTGATGACACCCGTACGGGCCAGGTAAAGTGTAGTAGCCGTGAATTGGCCTAATTTGCATAATTGTCAGATGCCGATTTCTTAAAAAAAGTCCAAATATCGGCCAATATATCGGTCAAACTTTAATCCACAAAACACCATTCCTACAGTAAAGCATGGAGGTGGTAATATTCTGTGACAGGGGTGTTTCTCTGTAGCAGGGACCGGAGCACTTGTCAGGATAGAAGGAAAAACAGATGGGGCAAAATACCGTCAAATTCTTGAGGAAAATCTGCTGCCCTCTGCCAGAAAGTTGACAGTGGGAAGGTGAACCTTCCAACATGACAATGACCCAAAGCACACAGCAAAAATTACCACACAGTGGTTGGAGAAAAAAATTGAATGTCCTTGCATGGCCTAGTCAGAGCCCAGACCTAAACCCCACTGAAAATCTGTGGATTGACTTGAAGACTGCAGTCCACAGTCACCATCACCATCACATTTAACTGAACGTGAGCAGTTCTGCAAAAAAGAGTGAGCAAATATTGCAAAGTCTAGATGTGCAAAGTTAGTAAAGACATATCCCAACAGACTAAAGGCTGTAATTAAAGCAAAAAGGTGGTTCAACAAAATATGGACACAAAGGGGGGGGGGGGGGTGGTAACCCTTTTTCCAACTTGGCGATTTTGTTTTTGAATTTTTTTTTTCTGACATGTTGATGTTTTGTATCTTACGTGGATGTTCTAAGCTGCAACAAAATATAATTTTACTGGAGGGCGAAATTATATATATTTTTTAATATCTATATATAAACACACACTTTTTTTTTTTTTTTATAGGGCAGACTAGATGGACTAGATGGTTGCCGCCACTCTACGTTTCTGTGAGTCATGGGATAATGGCACTTGTTTGCAACACTATGCCACTACACCACCTCCAAATGCTTTTAGTATTACTAGGCAACAGCACCACTCTGGTGACTCACATTCAAGACCCTCACTACCCCCCTCATGCCATTCGGCTTACAGAACAGAACGTCCACTTGTTCTACAGCAACTCCAAATAGAGACAAGTGAAGGTGTCGTCATGTGCCGTACACAACAGAAGAAAAAAAAAAAAAAAAAAAAAGCAGGTTTCAAAGTTGTATCAAGGTTAATGTGCGCTCTGAATACAGAATAAAAACTGAAAAAAAGGGGTAAACCATTATCACAATCATCTCAGTGCAATATTGCAAAAATTAAATTAAATTGGAAAAAAAAAAAAAAAAAAAAAGGGGGGGGGGGGGGGACTACATTTGCCAACAGTTAAAATGGGACACGTGAAATGAAACAAGGTACTGAAAACGTGCTCAAGTTAGAATTAACTTGGTTTACTTTTTAAAGAGATATTTAAAACAAGATAGTATTATCTTGTTCACAGAAGGTAAATAATCAGTAAATAGGAACTATTTCTAGGAAGATGCACCGAAATTGTGGTGGTCGAAACATATCAGCCGAAAATGTTAGATATTGTCGATGAGAGAAAAAAAAAAAAAAAGTGACGATGGCACCAGAACACGCACAATTTTACTATGCTTGTGGTGTGTTTTTCATAGGTCACGTGACTCAAACTGCAGCAAACACGTAACACGGGTGCGATATTGATGCGTTCTTGCCGTGTTTTCAATGCATTTCAATGGGGAGGTGTATTTTTGGTACAGTTTAAGTGACCAAAAATGCAGCAAGCAGGATTTTTAACACAAAGGAAATGCAACGGACCAGTGTGAAGACATACATAGAATTTAAAGGAATGCATTTACCTTTTCCTGCACTAAAAGGTGCCAATAACTTCATATTCATTTAAATGAAATAATAATTAAAAAGTGGAATATAAAACGCAAATTAATTATATATATATATATTTGTTTTTAAATTTTTTTTTTTAAACTGAAATTTTTGGTTTTTGGCCAAGTGCATCCTCGGTACCAAAATTTCCATTTGCTGCACCTCCATTTCATATGAATCTTCCATATTTAATACATATGAACGGTAGAGCAAAATGTGTATGGGGGAGGGAAACACCCACCCGCAGTGCACCAACACTGACTGCAATGTCTTAAAGCCCCTTTCACAAGGCGATCTACGTTCTGTCCCAGCAGACGATCCTAGACTGGTCCCCTCCTGGTTCAAATGTGAAAAGAAATGGATGTTGCATAAAGTATGCAACATCTTGAGATAGGGATTTGCCTGGATCTGTTTTTCCCTCTATGGCTGAATGTAACTTCGGCCATAAATGGTTCAAACCTCATACAGGCAGGCTGAATCTAGCAAGTTATTCGATCAAGGTAAAGCCGCTAATAATCACTGTCTTTTCCCAGTGGCGACAGCTTCCCCCGCCAGGAGTGATTCCCCTGTCAACATTGTGTTGATGGGGGAATCGATCGAGTGACTCCATGGTTGCAGGAAAGAAATTTGGTGCATATGGCCTGCCTAAGCAGACATATGCCAGCTTATATCTGCTGGCAGTCTGAAAACAGGTAAAAACATGTAGTCAAGCCATGGTTTTACTGCCCCCCCAGCCATCTACTGGAATTTTTTGTTTCACAGCTGCGCCATTTTCAACTTGGTCTCCGGCATTTGCCAGGCAGTACCGCCTTTCAAACTCGCCCCTTGAGATCAAGATCGCTGGACAGCAACCATGAGCCAAGCACTTGATTCGCAATTGCAACATAGTCCAACAAGAATAAATTGCCCTTTGGCAATTAAAAAAAAAAAAAAAACACAATAAAGAGCTACCATGAGGTTGCACCTTTATGCATTTACAATCCCTTTAACAAGATCTGGGCAGTACACCCACCTTCAACTATGAAGAACGTTCAAAACAATAGATCTTGTAAACATTGTCTGCTGGCATTTAGGGCCATTTAGACAAAAAAAAAAAAAAAACAAACAAAAAAAAAAAAAAAAACTTGCTGACAAATATTTGGAGTTTAGTGTGAGGCAGCTACACAACAGGATGAGCAGAATCCACAGCAGAGCTACTGAGTGGAGTGGCTGACTTTTGGAGCACAACCTAATAGAAGACATCTTTATCAGACTAGAGTTCTGCTTTAAAAAATACATCATTGTAATTAAAACTGATCAGAAAGTGGGACTTAATGGGGAGTCTGAAAGAGGAAACAGACAGCCTCAGATGAATTGCCAACAAAGGTTGGAGTAGCACAGGAGGAGCTTTGCTATGACTCAGAACTGAATCACACTTCGGGATAAACACATGTGGGAGAGATCTGCACTTTGGAGTAAATGCCTCTGCCTATCCATGCTGCAATGACATGTTACTGAAGAACTCAAAAGATAATCATCATCAAAGAGCACCGAGATCAGATAAGGCAGATCTGTCTGAACTACCTTGGCAACCATCATCTACAGGCCACATTGGGCAATACACCAGTATAAAAGCAGGTCCTTCTATAGTGCCGTCAACCTATGCAATGCTTTACATATACCAGTACATTCGCCTCAGGCCCTGCCCTCAATGAGCTTACAATCTAGGGTCCCCAACTTACATTCATACAACATTAAGGCCAGTTAGCCTACCAGCATGTCTTTGGAGTGTGGGAGGAAACCAATGTAGCCAGAGGAAACCCACACAGGCACAGGGAGAACATGCAAACTCCAGGCAAAGAGTGCTGTGGATTGCAATCGACGATCCTTGTGCTGCCAGGCAGAAGTGCTAACCACCGCGCTGGCCAATGACATCAGATGCCGGAAGGTGTGGAGGTGGCATAGTTACAGGTTTCAAGGCAGCAACGCCTCTTTCTGAAGCCTGTCAGGCTGTTAAATGGTTATTGCGGTCATGTGCTCTACTATATGCGCACTACAAATCCCATAGTCCCAACTCGGGAGCGAGCAGGAGAGGGCGCCTGCACATACACTGGGGCCATGAAGAACCACCTAACAGGAAGTTAGATCACAGCATAAAAAATAATTTGGAGGCGGCAGAGAGCAATATTGGGATTGAAAAGATTTTTTTTTTTTAAATTGGGTGTTTGTCACTTTAACACTTGGCATCTTATTGCACGAATATTACTGTAACCAAGGATAGGTGCTTTACCTAAAATTTCTGATACTAAGCATTGCACCTGTATACAAACTCAGAAAATTAAATCTCTTCAAAGAATTTTGTATTTAAAAAAAATAACCAGGCAGCTTATAAGGAGCATATATGCCAGTGAAAAAAAAAAAAAAAAATGATATATATATATATATATATATACACACACACACACACACACACACACACACACTTTAAGCTGTCATTGTGTTAGAAAATAAATAAAAGTCAACTTTTATATACCTGTAGCATGGATATTTGGATGGAGTTGGCTGTCTGCCAGAATACCTGAACAGTGGCTGCATCCGATTGGATGCAGCAGCTGTTTGGCTGACAAGCCAAACAAGGCCATCCATGGAGTGAATTTCGTATGGCCAGCTAAAGAGATGGCACAGAGAGCTGGATGTTCTTAAAGTAAACCCAGTATAAAAGGGTCATTACAATACACCGCAGAACGCTGCTGACCAGGGATTTTATCAGATAACCTTTAGGTTGAATATTTCCTATTCATGAAAACGTTTACACTTTAGAAGATTGCTTTTTTTTTTTTTTGCATTTTAGAAAGATTGAACTTTGAAAACATCTTCAACCTTCGTAAACCTTTGGTGTTGGAGGTGTCAATCAGAAAGTCTGAATAACCTGTTTACAGCCGCACTGATTGTGACATCTTTGTAGGCCTGTCTTGGCACAATCACATGCTGTAAACCGTGTGTATCTGTCCTCTGAATGACGGCTTTTATAAACAATGGTGCATGGTATCAACACAGGCCGTTATCTTATCCTCCTCTGTTCTACAAGCTTTCCATGGGCCAGATAAATCGGGGAAAATTGCATTGTTTAGAACTTTCTGCTCTGGCTTATGGCAGCCAAAGTAACCTGCAACTCATCAAATAGAAGAAAGGACACATTGTGGAACTCTGCGAACTCAATTAGTAACAGGATACAAGTCCTCCGAAATCACTATCTCTACATCGGATCACTGTCTGGAGGATGCCATGAGGTCCTACTGATCAGTGGACACTTCAGAGGGCAACACCCCATTCACACTTTTGCAACTTGTCAAGCGACTTTGGACATCAAAGGCGAATGACAAGTCATACCCCATGTTTTCCAATGATAACCATTCATATATGTGCGACTTAAAGTCGCACAGACTTCAAAGTCGTTCATGCGCTACTTTGGTTCCACTCTCATGCAACTTGAGGGCCATAGACTTCAATGTCAACCCTCAAAAGTTGCACCTGAATGTGTTGCATGCAACAGTGGGCCCGACTTTACAGAGGGACAACAAGTCGCACCCAAAGTCTAAGTGCCAGTGCACTGATTCCAGCTGCAATGTTCTGCAGACTGCAATGCAAATATTTATTAAATGCATTTTTATTATTGTTGGTGCATTTATTACATTTCTTGCAAAAAAAGCAAACTCTCTGCCTTTAAGGAAGAGCCAGTCTTTCTAAAAAAATACTCCAGGCTCTTACAAGTATGTTTCATTTTTTGATAGTTCTTAGAGCTTTGAGAAAGGGAAACAAAAACAGATTTTGGAACATAGATTAAACAAAAAAAAAAACAAAAAAAAAAAAAAAAAAGGATCCTCCATTACTAGCCCTCAATACACATTCTATACTCTGTATGTTGTGCAGGGAGAGCGTCACACCGGTCATAAAAATAAATATGTATGTATTGCTGGCACTGATAATCTCCTTTTGGGAATGTCATTTGCCTGACCACATTGCTTCCAGTACTTTTCAAATCAAAAACCATAGACAAACACAGGGGTAAGAACTTATTGAGTTTGACTTTAAAGTTCAACTCCCTGTCTGGTAGGGAAGAGGACCCGATCTTTCTCTGCTACAATTTCACTTACAGGTCTCTCCTGACCATCTCTACCCTATTACTAAACCATCTGTCATTCTGCATTCTCCTCCAATCAGCAAGCCCTTTGCACTGCAGCACACCCGATTGGCTACTTATGCTGCTCTGCTGTGAAGTGAACTGCAAGTCAAATTCAGATACTTTACACTGCTTGCATTTATTAACCATTTGACCCCCCCCCCGAGAGCCAATTACCAAATTTTGGTCATACGTGTAAGAAAAGCTGCATTTTTGGTAAAAAAAAAAAAAAAATTTAGAACCCCCAAACATATATTTTTAAGCAAAGGCCACAAAAAAAAAAAAAAAAAAAAAAAGCAACACCCACCATTTTATGTCAAACTATATTTGCGCAGCGGTTTATCAAATGCAAATATTTGGGAAAAAGAATACTTTAATATATTTTAGTGCACAGGGGCACAAAATAGCCATCTTCCCCTAAAATATGAGGTTATGCTGAGTAAATTGATACCAAACAGGTCATGGTTTAAAATTGTGCACGCTTGTGGAAAAACATCGAATTGTATAAAATTTTCCATAGGTGGCACTTTAAAAAGACAGGAAGTCTGGCCCTAGAACTCACTCTAACATTTGTGGCGATACTTCACATATGTAGTGCAATCACCATTTACATGTGCAGGACCTACGTAGGTGCGCACTCATCTTTGCACATGAGCACAGTAGAGGGGGGGTGTTTTAAATATTTTTTTCAATTTTTTTTTTTTTTTTTTGCAAAATCTTTATTAAATTTTTCATTAGCATACAAAATTAGCCCACGCAGGGGCCAAACCTTGCAAAATGTTTTTTTTAACATTGTCTCTAACTTTTTTTTTCCTATCAACTTCATTGCCGTCACAAGGGATAAACAACATCCCTTGTGATAGCGTTGGCTGTGACAGATCCATTTTATGGAAAGATATAGAGTCTTTGAAACCCCTCATCTCTCCTCACTGTAAAAGTGATCAAGTGGCTACATAGCCGCTCGGATCACTTTTAAAGAGAATCGTCAGTTGCAAAAATTAATACCGGGATAGCGGTTGTAGCTACAACCATGATTCCGGGTATATCCAACTTAATGCAAAAGCTGTAAAATATACATTAGTGGCACGGAGATGGCTAAATTATTAGAGCTGTATTAATTTGTATTTTCTACTTCTGCCCAGAATAAAAGCAGCATTAAAGCAAACCTTATATTGCAGCTTACTAATTCATAGATGTGATTGCTGCATTCGTTTAGGCTTTCTTCCTAATTTCAAATGGTGATCCAGCCAGGATGTTTGTTTTTCAAAAGAATAAACTCTTATAGATAGATGTAAGAAGTTACAGGGATGAGGAAAACCATTTAATACTGATGGGAGTGCTTACGCTGATCAGCTTTTATTTAAAACCTTTATCCCAAAAAAATAAAAATGCAGACACCACATCTAATAATTGGTAAGTTGCAATATATTATAGACACTTAAAACTAGTATATATCCTTAACTGAAAAAAGGTACTTTCTATAGCGCACAGCATCCTCCAAATCCCTTTATTTTTTTGGGGGGGGATGCTGAGATCCGACTTCCTGGTAAAGGGTGGCTACATCTGTTCTCCATGGCCCCACAGTATGTAGGAACGTAGTCATCCTCTCTCTCGCCCCAGAGATGGACTATGGAATGTATAGCATGGAGCAGTGCACATGACCACACACTGCTGGTTTCAAACAGAATCAAGAGGAAAAAGGAGGGGTTCAGGAGCTTATGGGAGGATGTTACAAGGGCACAGGAAAAAACAAACAAAAACAAACAGCAAGAACAATTTTATGAAACATAGAATCCAGGAATAGCAAGTAGTGTTGCATAGATTTTTTTGGAGAATAGTAATATTGTTTAGGGTCACTGTAACCATCTTCTGTTCATGAATGGACTGAAAACCTCTTGTACACAAAGTAGCTCATAAATGTATGTTTTATTGGAATCCAGTGGAAGAAATGAGCAGTTACAAAGCGGACAACTAAGGTATTATGTTAGAAAACATGATTAATGGAATGGAGTCATGCAATAAACGCAGTCACTGAGCTTTGAACATGTTAATAAGTCACCACCAACAAGGCATGAAGTGCTCAACTGCAGAAGCTCAGATGATGGAAAGGCCTGTGTAGGCTGAGAAAAACAAGCTGGAGGCTTAGGTATAACAGAATTAATTCTTCTTCCCCACACCGTCCAATAAGAATTCTGGTATCATTTTAAAGCAGAACTAAACCCATCGATTTAACAGTTTCAAAAAAGTTACATTCCTGGCATGCCGGGATTGCCAACTGTCACATTGGTTGTGCCCTCAACCAAACCATCAAATGGCTGGTGTCATAAATGATCATATGTGCAGCACCATGGCAACTTCAGACGAAACAGAGGCCAAGATGGCAGCTTCCTTGGCTGAAAAGGCTGGGGGGGGGGTTTAGTTGCACTTTAAAAGCTGCACTAGGAAAATGACAGTTGGAAGGGTAGTACTTGTTGCCACTTTACACCTTTGAGATCACCAATTTACCCATCAGCCTAGGCTATGGAACACCAAAATCCAACCTGGATTATTAATATTTAGCCAGTTACAACCATACATTGTAAAGGTTTATCGACTGAATTTAGCTTGGCTGGAGATGCAATTTAATAATAGTTAATTAAAAAGATTTTGTAAATTAATGCAGAACTTCACTCAAAAAGTGTTTGCTTCCCCCCCCCCCAGCCTGTAACAGAGATACCTGCTGCTTCCACTTTCGCAACCCTCTTGAGGTGAAAGAAACAACATTTTAAGTTAAAGTTTCTCTTTAAACAGTGAGCAGAAGGGTTAGGATTAGGGACCAGCACAAGGCCGAACCTATCTGAACTATCCCAGCAAACAGCCAATCATATGTGGAGACGATATTCCCCACCCCACAGCCAAACGTATACAAGGGGTGCAGCTGCAGGGCAGGAAAGGTCTCCATCACTTATGAATGGCTGTGAACACCGACTGCTTCTTGGTAGGATAGCTTATTTGGGTTCTGACTCAAGTCCAAACCCACCCGAGATCATCCCTGGTTAAGATGAGTCTTGATAACACGCTGCATTTTAAAGATTGATTTTTTTTGCAGAACTTCTAATTAAAAGACAATACATGCCAGTACACCAGCAGTATCATCACACTCATGTAACACTCGCCCATTTAGTGTAATGTAGTTTGATTGCATTTTATGTGTTGCAAAATGCACACATCTGAAATGACACATTTAGCCAGATTCCCTTACATACAAAAAGTCCAATATACAAGATATTTCAAAACCACATTTAATCACATAAAAAAAATCAAACAGACCAAGGAAACCTTAACCACAGTGTACATCTACTATGGCTAGACTGACCTTGGTTGCCTTCATGCATGGGAGCAATTTTACTGAAAGTACTGATTTGTGCAATGCGTTAGAGCAGCCCATTAATTTTGGTCTATCAACTGTCCGGTCCTACACAATTTTCTCAACAATGCACAAAAAGCACATACCTCTGCAGCAGGCTGTGGAGGTTAGCTGGGATTCCATAAACTTTGAAAAGCAATGAACATCTACATTACAAATGGGAGGCCAGATATTTCAAGGTTTGCATTAAAGTTACAAAAATAAACAAGGGGACGAATAAATGGGCAGCACAGGAGGACACTGTGCACATCCTCCCCTTTTTTTAATAAACCTGCAGTGTCCACCAACCCTGGTGTGCAGGGTCCGTATAGTACGACCTATATACAATAAGTTGCAAGGGCACGGCAGGGTGTATATCACAAACTGGGTCGAGCAGGGGATAAAATTGATTGATGGAGTAGTTTTTCCCCAGAGTTGTCCTTGAAAGAAGACTGGCCATGGGATATGAACTGACAGGTGAGACAACCCCTTTTCCTACAATGGACAATGCCCACTCTATTGTCAAAGTAAGTTCTAATAGCCATACTTCTCTCCTGCTTATTGCTTCTGGGTTTATTAGGAGCAATGCGATTTTTAATGGTATGGGCTTTCAGGAAAACCTGAGGTACTGATGGCAAATGAGGACCCAACTTAGGGTCAGAATATAACACTGACCAGCGTTTCTTAAATCACATGGGTGATGGTCCTGAATTTGCCATTAAAGCGCGTGATGAACCTAGCGTTGGGTTTCGTCATTCCCTGTGGCCTGGGGACATTACCACCGGGACAACGATGTTTGGCAAGACATGAATCAGACGGTTCCTGGAGAAGTTCCTCAGGGTAGCCCTTCTCTCTGAATTTATCAAACACGATCCTGCTCTGTTTAATTCTTATCCCAGGAACAGTTCCTCTTGAGCAGAAGGCACTGTCCTCTAGTGATATTACTCTTCCAAGACGGGTGGTAGCAGCTACCCAAAATGTAAATACAAGTTGCCACCAACTGGCTTGGAGTGATTAACGGCGACTATAGAGTCATTATGTGTAAGCTCCAAATCCTAAAAAAAAAAAAACAGATGGTCAGGGTCAATGACGTGTGTGAAAGTAAGGCCCAGGTTGTTGGTGTTGCAATATGCAACAAATGACAGTTACTATCCCAAATGATGAGCACGTCATCAATATACCTGCCATAGAAAACAAGGTATTTCATGAATGGGTTATTTGCCCAAATTGAATGTTCCTCCCAGAACCTCACTGTTGGTAGGCATAGCAGGGTGTAAAAATTGCACCCATCGCTGTGCCTCTTATTTGTAGATAAAATTTGTCCAGGAAGTATAATTATGTTCAAGGCAAAACTTTGTACCATCCAACAAAAACGGGGCCTGTCAGGGGTTGAACTGTAGATAATTAAACAAAAAAAATGGGAGAGGGCTTTGAGGCCTACCTCATGAGGGACTTAGGTATATAAAAAAGGTAGCAGATGCCCACAAATAATTGCTCTCCCATTTGTAATGTTGAAGAAAGTCAATAACGTGATCAGAGTCCCGTATATAGGAGGGGAGCTTTTGCACAATGGGTTGGAAGAACCAGTCTATATACTACGAGAGCCCACTGGTAAAACCATTGGTTCCAGCAGCTACAGGTCTACCAGGTGGGTTAACCAATAATTTGTGCACCTTAGGGAGATGGTAAGAGTACGGGGTGCTACAATTCGTTGGTAACAGAAACTGGCCTTCCGGTTGCTCAGTACAGCATCTTGGATTGCCTCCTGAACCAAATGGTTTTTAAAAGCCAGTTGGAATTCAAGGAGAGGATCATTGGGCAAAACAAAATAAGTACTGTTGTTGGAAAGCAGCCCGAGAGACTCCTGGAGATAATCAACACGGTCCTGGATGACCGTACCACCACCCTTGTCTGCTTGTTTGATGGTAATGTTGGGATTCGACTCCAAGGCCTTCAAGGCTTGCCGTTCTGTGGGAGGTAAGTTGAACTTATGATTAGATGCATTGTCACATATGTTTATTAGGTCTTTGTAGACCACTTGATAGTAAATTTTAAGGAAAGGACCTCAAGACTGGGAAGGATAAAAAGTGGAACATGGGCGAAAAGGTGCGAGACTGGTGGGTCAAAACATTCCCCTAATGGTTGACTGTCAATATGGCCCTCCTTCCATAATTCCCTCTGTTGATGACCAAGACCCCTCAGTTTTAGCCAACTTATGGGGGTTATACTGGAGGTGGGCACATCCGGGGAAATGGGCCGAGATGTATCCTGGTTAATATAGCGATGTTGAAACGCAAGATTCCGTATAAACCGATCAAGGTCTTTAAAAGAAGACTAAAATTTGTTGGCTGTGATGTGGGGTTCAAAACTAAGGTGCTTTTTTAGTAGAGAATGTTCAGCTTCACTCAGGGTTTGGGAGGAAAGATTTTAATGGTGCCGTTGCTTTTTAGCTGCTCTTTCCTGTCTCGTTTCTTTTGTCTCCATCCCCCACATCTACCTCTCAGAACTTTTTTTTCTTCTGTTGGACTGGTGGGGGACAAAAAGAATCATCTAAGATGGATGGGTTACCCAGAGAGCCTGAAACCAGAAGAGGGGGAGGAACATTAAGACTGGGATCCACTAAATCAGGTTTAAAATGAAAGGGGGCTAAATCTGTTGGATAAGGGGATAGGAGCTGGGTGGTGGACCTGGCACAGAATGGGGCCAACTGTATTATGGTTATTGGCATCTACATTACCTATATATGAAGGATCAATGATGGCATCAGTAGAAACCATGGCCTTGCCAAAGGCAGAGCCCACTTTTTTGTATAATGTGACAGAGGTTACCCTAAGAATCAAGACAGAATCTAGATCTTTATTCCAAGCAAAAAATTTGTGATTCTCATTTTTTCCAGAATTGTGCAGCTTTAGAACCAACTCCATCAAACCTGAGTATTGCCATTCTGCACAAATGTAATCACTGGAGATCACAAACTACCAGAAGCAGGCAACCTCTGCAAATGTATAGCCATGGAGTATAGAGTACAGTTATCCTTTAAAGTATAACTAAAGGCAAAACTTTTAGTTTTGGATAGAGTGCAGAGGGATTAGAGCACATGTCAGTTTTTATTGCGGTCTGTGTCCCCGTTAGAGAGATCTACCCTCTCCATTTGTCCTGTTTACCATTGTCACTGAATTTGAAAGTAAAAGAAAATCCCAAATTTTGGATTGTCCATAGAAAAGTAATAGATTGTGACTCTTCCAATGGGGACACTAGTTCAGGTGACCTGGGGGTCCCCAAGGAATTTCCTTAGTTTGCAGGGATTTCCTGTTTGGCTATGGGACAGGAAGTGAAATCTCAGCAATTGGACAAAGATGGAGGAAAAAAAAAAAAAAAAATCTGACAGGTGTTATAACCCTCGCTTGCTCCACCCAAAATGAAGGGGAAAAAAAAAAAAAAAAAAAAGAAAAAAAGAAAAAGTTTTGCCTAGGTTTTTACTTTAAACTTATCAGTATGCCAACTTCCTCCCATCATGCACACCTTACCCTTTCTTTCACCAACACCAGAAACTAGTTTCATCAGCAGACCAGGAAGAGTTAAGCTGCTCAGCAGGTCAGCGTGTGATCCCAGCAGGGAGAGATTTAAAAAAAGCAGTCTTTATTTTGCTTAACAACCTCGTTTATATCCAGGCCTTTTCTCCATCAGGGCAGATCCTTCACAGCTAGAAGCCCTTTCAATCATTTACTTAGGATGTCTGCTGCAGAACAAATGCTCTTGCTCATGCAGATGAGCTTGCCAGACTTCTGTGTACTTTACAGTCTCAGGGTCCTCATTGTTCTCTGTGAAACATGAGCCCTTAATATGGAAACCAGGGCAGCGCAGGAAGATAAAGAGGAAAAGATCAATATGTGCACTTTTACAGGCACTTTCCTGGAGAAAATAACTGCAGTGTTGCACAGATTACAAAAAAAAAAAAAAGTTAAAAAAAAAGGAACCCAATTCATTTTGTTTTTCCTTGAGAGCAAAGGGAAGCAGGCTGGGTGGAAGCTTAAACAACAAACATTAAAGAGAACCCCAGGCAGAAGTAATCTATAGCACTTGCAATAAGAGTACTCTGCCCTTTACATGTACCCCTGCCTGGGTGTCTTTCCCTGGATATTATGCAGAGAAAGCCTGACTGACTATCTCCCATATACAGTGCTGACCTTTTTAGTCCTAATCAAATCTGATTTGTATTAAAGCCGTCCCCACCGGGAGAAGACCGTGTTGCTAGCAGCTATAGCATCTGCTAGCAATAATCGCAGGTAAAACCCGGCTTGCTGGTTGTATCCAAGTTGATTAACTTAGTACATTCAGGCTGCCCATACACTGTTAAAACCTCGGCCGGTCCCTACTGAACCACCTGAGATTCGAACAGTGTATGGCCTTAGTGAACTGACTGGCCTCAAGTGATCTACATGAAATGAAACAAATCCTCCTACACAAGTTTTACCTGTTTATCTGCATCTTTATATTGTAAAGTGCTGCGCAAACTGTTGGCGCCATATAATTCCTGTATAAAACTACTACTACTCAAATTGCAGGGGACAGGGTGCTGAAGCTACACCAGGAAAGGAAAATTACGTTAAGTAACGGTTTGGTTAACACTGCTAGTGTGAGCACACACTTGATTATCATGCCTTTAGATACATTTGTGCAGGACTGGCCCTAGAAGCATAAAAATCAAGCAACATTACATCTATGTGTATGTGAAAGCAAAGTGTATGCATGTGTTTATGCAAAGCACATAAAACTAAAACAATGGGTACATATAACTGCAAGTACAAGACCAGCATGGCACAGTTCCCAGAAATGTTAAAAAATGAGACAACCATAATATGGCATGTAATCATCCAGGGGCCTTTATCCTTAGGTGGGCACCTGTAGTTAGTGATGCACCCAGGGTTTTTAGCGTTGTGCCAAAAGAAAAAAAAAAAAAAAAAAAAAGTGTTGATAATGGCTGCCGAAAACGCATTCGATTTTACCTTACTTTTGGTGTAGTTTTCATAGGTCATGTGACTCAAAAAATGCTTTAAAAACACAACATGGGTGCATTTTTGATGCTCTATTGCTGCATTTAATGCAGCTTTCCAAATATGCACCAAAAATGCAGCACGCAGGATTTTTAACACTGCTTCAAAAAGGTGCCGATAATGGCCAACAATTTTATATTCATGATATTAAATTAAAATGTCGAATACAAAATATATACATATACATTTCAGTCACGTGCATCCTGAATGTTCAGTTCCGAAATGTTCATTTCGGTGAACCACTAAGGGTACTTTCACACTGAGGCGGGGGTGCATTGGTGGTAAAGCGCACCTAGTTTCGCGCTTTGCAGGTGCTTCGGCCACACTGCCCATTCATTTCAACGGGCAGGGCGTTTTGGATACACCGCTCCCAAACATGCTGCTTGCAGGCCTTTTTTTTTCCTGTCCCGCAAGCGCACCGCCCCAGTGTGAAAGCACTCGGGCTTTTACACAGGGGAGGCATGAGAGGCGCTTTTTAGGCACTATTTTTAGCGCTAAAATGCCTAAAAAGCGCCTCGATGTGAAAGGGGTCTAACTGTAGTATATGGCAAGAAATCCATAGTTTTCCTTTCATTGCCTCCAACTTATTACTTCTAATAGGATATCCTGCAAGCTCCAGACAGCAGTTCCTCCAGTCTGAATTAGGCTGGAGAGCGAGAGAGGTGCTCAGAGAAAAGAAAAAAAAAAAAAAGCACATATAATGTATTCCAGTAAAGCACATAATTCTGTATTTGTTGGATGGCGACTTACTTGAGAAAATATCTTTGTCCTGATGGGGTTTTGGCCATCTCCCATCCTGGTGGCAGGGGAACGTCATCTGGGATTTCATAGGAAGACTGTCGAAGATGCTGTCCTGGTGGGGCAGGACCTGGAGGAGGAACCACACCTGGCGGAGGAAGTGCACCGGGCGACACGCCGCCGAGCTGCAGGGAGGCTGGGGAAGAGTGAGCGCGAACATGTTGGGGAGTCAATGCACCCGCTGAACCTCCATCTGTGCTGGCCTGTAAAGAGGCAAGTGCGGTGTTAAAATTAAAAAACCCCCACACAAAAAAAAAAATAACCACCCGCCCACCACCACACAACCACACTGAGGATTTGCCATATGCATGACTCTTACCTACATAAAGTCCAAGTCAGTAGCAAAGGCTACTGCAGACTCTTCCTCCAGCTTTCTGCATACCAAAGGTACAGATTTTTAAGTTAGAGAACTGAAGGAAGTGTCAATGGATTAGGAGTGCGGTAATCCCCAAACTTTGTTCCATTGGGAACTACGGTGCAGACAGAATAGATCTCTGAATGATGAGGCTCTGAAAGCAAAGCCCAACCATGTCACACCCAAAATACAAGTGTAACATGATCTAAAAGATGTGTTAGCCTTTAAATCTAAAAGTTGCCCATACACTATGAATTTCATCTGGTTCATTAAGAAGCAGCTGAAACTTACTCTGCGGGCAGCCCTGTTGTCACCCTCAAACCCAACATCATTCGATTAAAAAAATTGAAGGATCCCAGACGGAACAGTTTCAGCCAAACTGCAGTTACATCCAATCAGATGCAGCCACAGTTCAGGTATTCTAACAGCCACTGGTGCCAGCTGTCAAAATACAACCGCTGCAGCAGAGGATTTGTCAATCAGCACCGTATGAAAAAAATCTGGGTTTGTCCAGCTTGAAACTTAACTGCTGGTTCTTCTCTGCACTTAGCTTTCCAGGTACACCTGACGTCACCATGCACGAGGACTGCAGCCATGTTGTTGGTTAGAAACTCTATGGTTTGGAACGACATGCTGATTTTATCTCAATTGTTTGAGTATTCTGGTACGCTTAAATGCTAAATTGCTTTTAATACTACACAGAGTTGTGTCAGCGCTTTCAGCCAATGGCAGAGAGCCCTGATCTGAGTTGTTTCTGTTCTGCCTCCTGAACTTTACATGATGTGGGGCCCCATATGACAGAGTGACCAATCTAGAAGATTTAAAAAAAGGTCAGGAAGTTGTCTGGAGATTTTGACCTGTGGTTGGTGTTGAATTGAGCTCCTGTAATTAGGTGATCTACAACTGAGGGTAAGAGGCTCTGTGTGCTGTGGTGCCAGTGGAGGATTTTTTCCCATCACCCTTTGCGTTATAGTGCACTTATTTGAAGTGCCTTTTTCAACTCTTAACACAAACATTTGGACTTTGCTTTTTCATGTGAAAGTGCTGCATTCTTATTTCCATTTATGTTATTTGTTACCAGAAAATTGTGCTAGCTGCTTTTGCACATTATTTGTTATCCTAAGCACAGGTGAATTCAAATTTTCCAGGTACACCTGCCTACTAGAGGGTAGAGTAATGCCAAAAAAAATTTCCTTAAGCCGGATACACGGGCTGAATGTTGGATTTAAAAAAAAAAAAAAAACGTGTGCGCATGTCGGTCTGGCCGGCTTCTGTCAGACATGCATGCTGGAAAACCAGCATCCAACAGACTTCCGATCAGTGCTTTCAGCCAATGGCAGAGAGCCCTGATCTGAGTGTTCGGGCAGGGCGGGGGGCCTCCCCCTGTCAGAAAAACAAAAATCACTGAACTAACCTTGCACCAATGACCAACATGTAGACATAGGCATTGCATATATGAGCTGCAATTTGACATGCATGAAGGAACTGACAGCGACAGCTAGACAATATGATGGCTATATGTACTCTCTCAAAAAGAAAAAGGTTCACAATAAAGGGGGGGGGGGGGAGATAAGCGGGACTTCTTCCTTTCTTAGGAGAAGTTATGCTTTAACTCCTGTGCAATATCCTGTAGGTCTTGTACTTCTAACAGGGGATCCAGTGCTGCGATAGGACCATATACCTCAGATAGACTAGACCTAGATAACCAGTCTAAAGTTCAACAGCATGCAGTTGTAGTTTTTCTCGCATAAGAACTGTAATACAGCCATATTTGTGTGAACAGCCTAAACTTAGTTTTCTTGCCAATACCATTACAAAACACTATGTTGGGTAAAACTACCGTCTTTGTTTTGGGCATCATTGCATGTGCAGCCGTTTTGTACCAGGCTTCTACCAACTAGAAAGACCAATGTGAGAGCAGCAAAACTTGTTAACGGTAGAGGAAGATCATAGCGTTGAATAGAGAACACAGACAATTCTTTGCTGCTATTGTCAAATAATCAGGAAAGGAAAGTCAGCCGTTTCCTTCAATATGAAGTGAACATTCAGGGTTGAGGAACAGTACTGCCAAAATCAAACACAAGCATAAATCAAATATGAAAGGTGTAAACTACCATCTGCATACTCCAAGTCATCATCAACTCGCTGACAGGTCCAGAAGAAAAAAAAAAAAAAAAGTAAGGCAGCTCCCCATATTTCCATCCTCAGGAGGTTACCCTTTAATGTACATTTACAGCCAAACCTTTTTTCTTTTTTTGATATAGTGGGAAAGGGTTAGAACCCCTGACAAGTTGTTGCTTCCAGGGCTCCACCATAGAGATTTACCCTCAGCATGGGACATGGAAACTAGTGGTGATCACTGGAGTAGCTCTGCCTACTACAGTCATTTCCAACTTTTAGAGAAAATCCACAAGTATGGTATATGTAGAATTACAATGGCCCAGGCTGGATCAACTTAAAGTGGTTGTAAAGCCTTAAAGCGTTTAACAAACAAACAAAAAAAAAAAAAAACACAAACACAAGATTCTGTTTCTTTAAAGCATGTTTTAAAGCGCAGTGCTTGTGCTGTGTAATTTGGCACCTTGTAACACCTGTAATACCTGGCTGATCCTGCCTAGCTATACAGGTAAGGAGCTGAGATTAGGAGCACTCTCTTAAAGGGAGTGCTCCTAATCTCAGCTTGTTACCTATATAAAAAGACACCTGTCCACAGAAGCAAATCAGATTCCAGTCTCTCCACTATGGCCAAGACCAAAGAGCTGTCCAAGGAGGTCACGGACAAGATTGTAGACCTACACAAGGCTGGAATGGGCTACAAGATCATCGCCAAGCAGCTTGGTGAGAGAGTGACAACAGTTGGTGCGATTATTCACAAATGGAAGAAAAAAAATAAAAAAAAATAAAAAAATATCTCCCTCGGTCTGGGGCTCCATGCATCATCTCACCTCGTGGAGTTTCAATCATTATGAGAACGGGAAGGAATCAGCCCAAAACTACACGGTAGAATGTCGTCAATGATCTCAAGGCAGCTGGGACCATAATCACCAAGAAAACAATTGGTAACACACTACCCCGTGAAGGACTGAAATCCTGCAGCGTTCGCAAGGTCCCCCTGCTCAAGAAAGCACATGTACAGGCCAGTCTGAAGTTTGCTAATGAACATTTGAATGATTCAGAGGAGAACTGGGTGAAAGTCTTGTGGTCAGATGAGACCAAAATCTAGCTCTTTGGCATCAACTCGCTGTGTTTGGAGGAGGAGGAATGCTGCCTATGACCCCAAGAACACCATCCCCACCGTCAAACATGGAGGTGGAAACATTATGCTTTGGGGGTGTTTTTCTGCTAAGAGGACAGGACAACTTCACTGCATCAAAGGGACGATGGACGGGGCTATGGTGGGTTTGATGTAGATCATAATTTTTAAAGAGCAACTGTCATCTCTGTCCCATGGTGGCTCCTCCTCTGACCCGCTGTTGACTCACTAACAGTCCCATTCACTTTAATGGGACGGCTGGTGATGCGGCGGTAACACAACAACAAGGGGAGGGACGTGGCGGCAGCAGGTGAGTGGATGCCCGCTAACAGGCGCTGCCGTGATGGATCTGAAATGACAGGAGCCCTTTAAATGTAAGGACTCATTCTTGCTGGTAGTTAGAACTTAGAATCTTTAAAATTTGCAAACAAAATAAAAGGTTTCCTATTTAGAATAAGCTGTCAGATTAGTAAATATTCCCAAACTGGGTCTCTTTTATGGCCTGCTGCCATTGTGCTCCTCAAGGGAGGAATACAGCACTTCAAGCTATGTGCAGAAAGATCACAAGGTTTATCAGCTGCTTAGAAGGTTTCACTTTCATGTTTTACTGCTTGCTCTTCCTCCTCACAGGTAGAGCCTGGTACAGATGTATTTTTCTTCAAATAATCATACAGTTTGTAGTGTACATAGATTTCCAAAACAATGGGACAAAGGAATATTCCTGAACTTTGTTTTATCTCATGGTTACTGTGAAATTGTGTGAATGCATCAATGCAGTGCATGTTATCTCAGCTTGCAGAGCTTGGATTCATTGAATGAGTTTACCAAAAATGTAAATATTGCAGAATATACAGCCTCATGCAACATAACTAAGCTCAATTTAATGCTGAATAAACTAAATTATTAATGTATCTTAAATAGAAAACTATCATTTAGATAGATTTTTTTACTTCGAAAGCATATTAAAATCAATTTGAAAAAAAAAAACAAAAAAAAAAAAAAAAAAACAACACCACCACAATTTAAATCATCGATTTTTATCCACCCTGGATCTGACCCAAAACACACGGCCAAGACAACAAAGGAGTGGCTCAAGAAGAAGCACATTAGGGTCCTGGAGTGACCTGGCCAGTCTCCAGACCTTAATCCCATAGAAAATATGTGGAGGGAGCTGAAGGTTCGAGTAAACGTACGTCAGCCCCAAAACCTTAATGACTCGGAGAGGATTGCAAAGAGGAGTGGGACGAAATTCCTCCTGAGATGTGTACAAACCAGGTGACCAACTACAAAAAACGTCTGATCTCTGTGACTAACAAGGGTTTTGCCACCAAGTATCAAGTCATGAGTTGCGAAGAGGTCAAATTATTATTGTTTTACTCATTAAAAAGCAAATCAATTTATAATTTTTGAAATGCGTTTTTCTGGGATTTTTTTTGTTTTTATGTCTCTCACGGTTAAACCTAAAATTAAAAAGTTAAAATTATAGACTGATCATTTCTTTGTCAGTGGGCAAACATAAAAAGTCAGCAGGGGGATCAAATACTTTTTCCCCCCTAACAGTAGCTATAAAAAATATATATATTTTTTTTTTTAAAAGTGTTTAAGTTTTACTTTAACCTCCAGAAGATTTACCCTTTTCACAACCAGGCCATTTTTAGCGATATGGCCCTGCGTTACTGTAACTGACAATTGTGCAGTCATGTGACGTTGTACCCAAATAAAAGGTGTATTTTCCCCACCAAACTTTGGTGGTATTTGATCACTTTTTTTGCGCAAAAAAAAAAAAAGAAAAAGGAAGACAATTTTGAAAAAGAAAACCCAAACAACATTTTTTACTTTCTGCAATAAAAAAAAAATTGAAAAACAAATACATTTCTTTATAAAATGTAGGCCAAAATGTATTCTGCTACATATTTTTGTTAAAAAAAAAAAAACAAAAAAAAAAAAAAAAAAACCCAAAAAAGGTATAGCATCTACAAACTCTGGGATATTTTTTATTTATGTTTTACTAGTAATGGCGGCGATCAGCGACTTGGGGGACCAGTAACACTAATACAGTGATCAGTGCTAAAAATATGCACTGACACTGGCTGGGAAGAGGTTAACATCAGGAGCGATCAAAGGGGTAACTGTGTTCCTAGCCAGTGTTTTTCTAAACTGTGGGGGGTGCTTTTACTAGAGGAAGACATGGATCCTAGTCCCTGCTTTGCAGAGACACAGGATCCATAACTTCCCTCCTATCAGAACAGCAATGTTTACACCCTCTGCTGGATAGATCGGTGGGAGCTGGTGGACATAAGAGTCCGTGGTACCCGCCAATGGGCTCCCACTGTCTGAACACAGCGGAAACGAGCCTGCAGTGGCGGCACGCATGCATCCCCCCTATCCAGAAGAGCCAGATCACGTATATATACACACACGCGATTCTAAGCAGAGGTATCACCCTGTAGCAGTAAAACTGCAATAGGACAGACTCTAAGCGGTTAAATTTATAAAGTTGCCATCTAAACCAGGGCAATGGCAATAAGTCGGCTACACAGAGCACAGCAGCAATGAGCAATAATATATAATACAAGGGTAAACTACACACAAGGTGGCATAGCCTTTATCGGAAATAACCAGAATCAGTAGCTAGATACATAATGGACTTCAGTGGTTACTTATCTGGGATACAAAAATTGATCACAGCTCAAGGATCCCCCTAGCACCATCTGGAGGAACCTTAGGATCCCAAGGAACCATGGTGAGAAATGCTGCCCTTCATGGCACTTTCAGATTACACAGATCTCAGAGTACTTTGGACCAACCTCAGAGTTTCACACAAAGTCTACATAACCTTGTATGACAAACTCTTTCAGTTATTCAACATCTCAGGGCCCCCATGGTCAGGTATTGTTGTACTGTGACATTAAAGAGATACTACATTCTTAAAAAAAAAAAAAAAATAATGTTGTTATACTTGCCTGCTCTGTGTAATAGTTTTGCACAGAGCAGCCCGGAGCCTCCTCTTCTTGGGTTCCTCACCGGCACTCCTGGCCCTTCCCCCCCATAGAAGACAGCTTGCCATGGGGGCACCTGAGCCGAGCTTCTGTGTGTCAATTCAGACAGGAAGCCCAGGCTTGGACCCGCTGACTTTGGCACCCGCTGCTGTGTTAGCCAATAAGGGAGATTCCCCGGACAGCCAGGGCTCTTATGCAACATTGTTGGATCGAGATGGGGCTCGGGTAAGTATTAGGGGGGCTGCTGTACACAGTTTTTTTTTTGCATAGAATGCATTAAGATAAAACTGCTGCCTTTTTAATGTTTTTTAATGTTTATATAAACATGCAAGATATTAGGGGAGATGCTACGGAACCCAAGATTTTCTCTTTCTGCAACAGAACCCAAAGGATCTTGGCTTCACAGATGAAATGCATCGAACAGAAAATGGTCACATGTGCTACACATCATTACAATGCTGTATGATTTCCAGCAGCAGGTCAAGTGTTCCAAACAGGACTCTGCATTCTCCTTTCAGCCCCACATCCAATCACGTTCCAAAACTTACTGCCTCAACATCTCCAAAACACGCCCCTTCCTAACCAATCACACCACAAAGATCCTAATCCCACTCTCTGGTTATTTATCACCTCCACTACTCCAACTCCCTCCTCATTGGCTTACCTGTACATAGGGCTATTGGTACACAAGATCAGAAAATTGTACAAAAAAAAATACCGCTTTCAAAGCGATCATACGATAATCTGATTAGTACACAGCTTTCGAGAGACCATCACGACAGTTCATCTGAAATTATCCGATCGGGCAAGCCTGAAAATTTTCCTCGTACGATACCTTTAGACCCGGTTCACACACGGGCGGCACGACTTGCAGGTCGCCTCAGCGAGGCGACCCGCAAACGACTTCCGCGGCGACTTGCAAAACGACTTCTGTATAGAAGTCTATGCAAGTCGCCCCCAAAGTCGTACAGGAACCTTTTTCTAAGTCGGAGCGACGATTAGAACGGTTCCATTGTACAGAACAGGAGGCGACTTGTCAGGCGATTAGGTCGCCTGACAAGTCGTCCATGTGTGAACCGAGTCTTACGATACGATAACTTTAGTAAGCTTTTCATTTACGATATGAGATTAGCATGCAAAAAAAAAAATCTCATGTGTACCATTCCCCTCACCCCACCTTCAGTCCACCATGAATACTGCTGCCAGATTCCTCCACTAACTGCCACTCACCCAACAAATTTAAATTCACAAAACTAACAACTTACTAAGCCATCCACAACTTGGCCCCCAGCTACATCACTAACTGCTTGCCGACCAGTCGCCGTCGTTACACGGCAGCAGGTCGGCTCTCCTGCGCAAATCGCCGTAGCTCTACGGCGGCTCGTGCTCGCAGGTCGGGCGGACTCAATTACAGAGGTAGAACGGGGGAACTGCCTTTGTAAACAAGGAGATTCTCCGTTCTGACATGTGACATGACCGGGATCTACTGTTCCCAGTGATCGGGAACAGTAATATTCTGTCATGTCCCTGCCAGCCCACCCCCCCCAGTTAGAACACACCTCTGGAACCCATTTAATCGCCCCTAGTGTTAACCCCTTCCCTGCCAGTGACATTTACACAGTAATCAGTGGCTATTTATAGCACCGGTCGCTGTAGAAATGTCAATGGTCCCAAAAAAAAGTGTCTGATCTTTCCGCCGCAATGGCGCTGAAAAAAAATTGCATATCGCCGCCATTACTAGTAAAAAAGTAAATAAAATAAAGACGCCATAAATTTATCCCCCTTTTTTTTTTTAGAGGCTAAAACTTTTGCGCAAACCAATCAATATACACCTATTGAGATTTTTTTTACCAAAAATATGTAGAAGAATAGATATTGGCCTAAACCGATGAATACATTTGTTTTTTTAGATTACATTTTTTGGATATGCATTATAGCAAAAACAAGTTTTCTTCAAAATTGTCGCTCTTATTTGTTTATAGCGCAAATAATAAAAATCGCAGAGGTGATCAAATACCACCAAAGGAAAGCTCAATTTGTGGGGAAAAAAAGACATCAATTTTGTTTGGCTACAACGTCGCACGACTGCGCAAGTGTCAGTTAAAGTGACGCAGTGCCGTATCGCAAAAATCCTTCCGGAGCTGAAGTGGCTAACCTAGACTCAAAATACTAACCAAATCGTTCTCTTCGATCCTCCCAAGACCGCCTGCTCTCTAGCTCCCCCTCATCACCTCCTATATGCTCGACTCCGGAACGTCATCCATCCTATGGAATTCCCTACCCCAATTTGTCTGACTATCTCCTACTCTATCCACTTTTAGGGCCCTTTCACACCAAAAGCAGTGGGATGCAGGCAGTAAAAACAGACAGTTGCGCTGCATTTTTGCCAACCCCCATGCTGCAAAGGCAGCCGTACATGGGTACATGGGTATACGCATGCGGTCCTACTTTGCAAAAATTATCCGCCACAGAGCATTTAGTGGGCAGCACCGTTCCCCAAATGGGACCCATCAAGTGAATGGGGCCGCCCCACAACTGCATGCAGCTGCAGTGCAGGCTTTTAGGGGCTATAACAGGCAGTGACATAAACACCTTCTCACTGCCTGTCAAATGCCTCTGAAAAGCAATCCTTTATGGATCACTCTTTAGAGGGCTACCGCTAGTGTAAATGAGACTTTAGAAGGCATTTTTACAGTCATAACCTACATAAGGATGTAAGGTTCCCTTCTCCACTAGCCACCAATTATTGTTGCAATGATACCGATACAAGTATCGGTACAGATACCAAGCATTTGCACAAGTACCTGTACAAATGCTCCGATGCTTCATCCGATACCTGGGCAGTCAGGGATGATCGGTTCAGCTGTGAGGGGGTTACAAGCACAGATCTCCCTGTATAGCTTTCAATAAAGCAGCTGACAGCCACTACTGACACAGAACACACGTCATCAGTGCTGCATATTAGTGCCACTGTCACATGACATTAAAAAAAGTATCGGTACTTGTACTCGGTCTTAAAAAAAGTGGCATCGGTGCAACCCTACCACCAATATAAAGGGTCCCTTCCACTGCTGACCACCAATGTAAGAGGGCACAACAATTTTCACTGTCTGCAGTTCTACGGGACATGATTTGCTTCTAACATCCCCCTTTCTACTCCTCCGCTCAGCTCTGATTTAGCAGGGGATCTTGTTCACAGATTCCCTGTTGAATGGAGCAGACAAGTCTCTGTGAAAGGACCCCGAGGCCGGGTTCACACTATTGTGTGCGGTTCTCCGCATCCAATTCAAAACAGCAGGAGATCTTGACCAGCCCCCTATGGAGCCGGTTCACATATCTCCGATGTGGCTCCGGTGTGAATTTGCACAGGAGCCCTGTGTGTCTTTTGGTCGTTTCAGGTCTGAATTCAGCTTTCGGGCTGAAATCTGACCTGAAACAGTGAACAGGGACACACCGGACCCCTGCTGTGAGCCGCATGGGAAAATAGTGTGAAACCGGCCTAAAGGAGTGTCGACAATGCATGGTATACTGACGACCCTCTAAAAAGCAACCTGCATTGGATCACTTTCAGAGGGCATTTGACTTCTTACATCTGCTTTAATCCTCAAAATGCTGAACCACCCTGCCGCAACGCAATTGCGGTACAGCCTGCCAAAGGGGACATGTCATTTAACAGCACGGGTACCAGCCCTGAACAGCTGTATTGCCTTGTTCAGGTGGGTGGTCCATAAAAAAAGCATCTCATCCACCTTTCCTTTTCCACCCCCCTTGTGAACGAGCCCCAACTGTGGCAATAGGTTTACTTTAAAGGAGACAAACTTATTCATGTCAACCCAGTCAGAAAAACCTAGCTAGGATATTTCCGGTCCTCCAAGGCCGTAGAGTAGAGCTGCACGATCGTTAAATAAGCGAGATCACGATTCTACTCCCTCCCGATCTTAAAGCGGAGTTCCACCCAAAAACGGAACTTCCGCTTTAAGTGATTGTGACCCCCTGACATGTCACATTTGGCATGTCATTTTTTTGGGGGGGGAAGCGGATACCCTCTTTTTAGAAGCATCCTGCTCCAACTTCCTCCCAGGGCTCCACTGCGCCGGAAGTTCACCTCTCCCCTCCTCCAATCTTCTGGGACACGTCACAGGTCCCAGAAGTTTGCCCGGCCATTCACAGCACTCATACACAGTGCGTGCCCGGCTGTGGAGCTACAGCCGGGCGCCCACATTTACAATGCCGGCGCCACAGAGAGGAGGGGCAGAGGAGCGAGTCTTCGTTTGCCCGCATCGAGTGTCCAATTATTAAAAGTCAGCAGATACACTTTTTGTAGCTGCTGACTTTTAAATGGGTGGAACTCCGCTTTAAAGCATCTCCTCGATTCAGTGCAGAGTTTTGAGTTCCCTGCTCAAGCCGACAGCCGTTAAAAAAAAAAAAAAAAAAAAAAGTGCTCACTTGACAGAGGTGCCATTCAGAGAACGTCTTGTACTGTTCTCAGTGAATGCAAAGTGTTCTCTGATTGGACGGAAAAGAAGGGGGTTGATGTCATGATCTCCATATGGTCCAATACAGAGAACGCCTCCCCTCCCCCTCAATGAATAAAAGGTTCTTATAGTGGAGCTCCACCCAAAAGGGAAAGTTCCGCTTTAAGGCTTCTTCTTTAGCTCCTGTTTGTGAAATGGAGCTTTTGAGAAGGAGGGGGGTGGGTACCCCATTTTAAAAAAGGCACCCACTCCCACTTTGATCACCTTATGGAAGTTTTCTGGGACACATGACAGGTCCCAGAAGACTTCAGGACCAATCACAGAGTGCATCGCCGCTCGAGCAGTGGGCACCCAGCTGTGAAGCTGCCACAGCCAGATGCCCATAGTGAAGATGCCGGCGAGGGAGGACACAGATAAACACAACAAGGGTAAGCACACCACTGCATTGTGGGACAGGCAATGCCATGCCCTTTTTTTCCCCACAAATAGAGCTTTCTTTTGGTGGTATTTGATCACCTCTGGGATTTTTATTTTGCTATAAACAAAACAAACAAAAAAAAAAACAATTTTGATAAAAAATATATATCTGCTAAAAAGCACATCCAATAAAAACAATGTAAAAAAAAAAAAAAAAAAAACTTAATTTCTTCATCAATTTAGGCCAATATATATTCTGCTACATATTTTTGGTAAAAAATCCCAATAAGTGTATACTGATTGGTTTGCACAAAAGTGATAGCGTCTACAAAATAGGGGATATATTTATGGCATTTTTATTTATTTACTTGTAATGGCAGTGATCAGCGATTTTTAGCGGGACTGCGACATTGCGGCAGACAGACTGGACACATAGCTGACACTTTTTTTGGGAACCAGTGATATTATTCAAGTGATCAGTGCTATAACATATGTAATGACACTCTATAATGACACTAGCAAGGAAGCAGTTAACATCAGGGGCGATCAAAGGGTAATGTGTATTCCCCAATTGTGCTTTCTTACTGTGGGGGGGGGGTGGGCTCACTGCATGGACACCGTGATCCATGTTCCTGATTAGCAGAAACACCAAATCAAAATGTCCGTGCCTGACAGAACAGCAGTCTGCTTTTTTACATCGGCAGACTGTCGTTCTGTCTCTGGGGAGCAATCGCAGATGGTCAGCAGACATCAAGTCAGTCGGGCCCGCTGATTGGCTCCCCCTGTGGCCAATCAGTGCGTGGTCGCGGCTCCAGGGTGCGCCCCCCAGTGGCTATTGAAAAAATCATGTACAGGTACGTGATTTTGCGCAATGGAGATGCCTTGCTGCAGTATATGTACGGCTGGCTGTCGGGAATTGCAGAATTAAAAAACCTTACACTCACCTATGTAGATGCAGCATCGATCCGCTGCTGCATCTGTCCCCTGCCGCCGCCTCTTACCTGAGAGCTGAGCGATCAAAGGCCACTGATCGCTCAGTTCTTGGGTCTGCTCTGAGACCATAGCAGTGACTGCCAATCACCGACTCACTGCTCCTCCAGCTCTCACTGCTGGTCAGGCATTTGGCCAGATACAGACATTACTGTCAGAATCCCTGCAGAGCCTGGATCGGCTCTGTGATATCAGGCGACAGTGGACTTTTAGCCCGCTGCCGGCTGATTCTGGGTCACAGGAATCCAGAACAAAGTGCACCCCTTTTTACCTACAGAAGTATGGCCAGAGGAGCTTTGGCCATACTTCTCTTTTAAGCTGGCCATACATGGATGAAAATTTTATCCACATATGGGCACTATGGTTGTATAGAAGAAGTCGATCTACCACAACTGCCCTGTTGAATTTTATCCACGCAAACAGCGGTTTAGGCTATAGCCTGCATTGCCGATCACTGTATTCTGATGGCAGGGAAGTCTCCCCATTGTCAGAATACAATGACACAATGAGGGGAATCCCCTTTGTCAGGGATACAGGATAACATATATAGTCATAGTAGTAAAGCATGTGAATGTATTTGTATAAATGGTTTATAAAATTAATAAAAGAAGATTGAAAACAATGAGAGGAATCCTCCATCCACCTTGAATGTATGGATGGGGGGAATTGGGTCAGTGTTTTCAATGAACCTGAAAAAACGGATGTGTGTATGGGCTGCCTTAATGGCGCCCGTTTTCAAGCAGGCAACCCCACTGGTTACTTTACAGAAGGGTACAAGATCCAGAAGACTGTGAGGATCACTGTAATAACAGCAACTACCACCAAGACTTAAGCAGGTTTGGGAAAAAAAAAAATATATATATATATATATATATATATATATATTTTTTTTTTTTTTTTTAAAGCCATACCTGGAGTTCACCTTTAACACTCTAAGAACCCGACAGTTATCTAATAAACAACTAGGAAAAGAGGAAGATCATAAATGAATCAATTATTTTAACACTGAAAAAAGACACACACACACACACACACACACACACACACACACACACACACACACACACACACACACTAAGCCCTTACTTAAAATACACTATCCTTTAAGGTTTCGTGGACCTTGAAAGTCACCGCCATCTCCCCAGCCTCTCCTCAGTCTTTATGGCCGACAATATAAATAGGTCTTGCCCTACTAAATATAGATTGCTGATACAATGTGAAATCTCTCAGGCTCTGCGCCTTTTATCTCCAGCTATTGAAGACACGGAATGTCTATCTCCAGATTAGTGAATGGCAGAACCTTTTTTTCAAAAACGCAACTTGTGCTGTAGCAGATCATTAAAAACAACCCCATTTCTAAACCTGCAAGTGCAAACTCTCATACTGTGCACAAGTCAGCAGTTCAGCAAGCAAAACAATGAAATGCCGAGTCTAAAGTACACTGAAGATCTTTAAAAAAAAAAAAAAAAAAGTTGTGAATGCTTATGGAAATTTCCGGCCCCGCTGCAGATTAAAGTTTTATTTATCCATGAGAAGGGCTTTTAACAAACGCTGAGAACTATGACAAATCACAGAGTTGCTTTTCGAGCAGAGAGAGCGAGAAAGAGAGAGAGAGCCTGGGTGGCCATGGGCAGAGGGAAGTTCGTTTGTGATCATCATATTGGGGGAAGGGAAGTGTTACCTCCTCCTCCATCCACAAACTAAAGACAGACACTTCTATGTACACCCAAAGGGTGGTCTCTATATACTCACAATCTATATACCACACAACTATTTTTTATTTGGAAGTAGCAGCAGCAACCAACTGGACTTACAAAGCTTTTTTTTTTTTTTTTTTCAATAAATCAACTGCAATCCATCAGTAAATTGATTCCAAATTAGTAGCTCTTAGCTCCGTCCTAAAAACATTCCTATACTCCCAAGTTCTTTTTAAAGGCAGGCCCCTCCCCCTGGATCTATTCCCTCCTGCGTTCCACCCTGGGGCCAACAACGGGAAAGCTGGAAGCCAGGACTGATCTTCTACAAAACAAATCGCAGGGTTTTTTTCCCCCTCTTAATATTTAATTGGTTGAGCCCCTTAGGAGGAAAAAGAAAAAAAAAAAAAAAAACAAGCTAAACCAATTTAGAAAGTGATGAAAACAGAAACGTATTAAAACTTGTACACAGACAGAGGTCCTAACTGCTCCACAAGAAAACTTTTCTTTCCAAAGTATGTCATTTTTTTGGAGGGGGGAGGGGGAGAGAGAGAGAGAGAGAGAGAGAGAGAGAGAGAGAGAGAGAGAGAAATTGGACATGTAAGACTTTTTATATTTATATTTTTATACTTGAAGACATTTAACTGATTTTTTTTTAAATACTGGAAGATGACATTTTATTGTTTTTTTATATATATTTTTATACTGGAATAGGATTTTTTTATATATTTTTATGCTTAAAGAGGACATAACATTTTTTTTTATACTGGAAGACACTTTTTTTTTTATATATTATATACTGGAATGGGACATTTAACTCCCCCCCCGCCCCCCTTTAATTAGAATTGGATATTAAACTGTTTATTTTCACTATTATAATAAAGTTAAGTGATTTTATTCAAGTAGATAAGTGCAAAATAACTTTTCAAGTTGTGAACCAACAGCTTTGTACACAATATACAGCAGTTTCAGAGTACTTTGTTAATTGAATTTAACAATTCCCCCTTTTGAAAAGTCCTACACAATCAAAACATGTTTGTTCAACCCTATAAACCTGAAAAAAAAAATTATATATATATATTTTTTTTTTTCAGGTTTATAGAGTTGAACAAACATGTTTTGATTGTGTAGGACTTTTCAAAAGGGGGAATTGTTAAATTCAATTAACAAAGTACTCTGAAACTGCTGTATATTGTGTACAAAGCTGTTGGTTCACAACTATATATATATATATATATATATAAATATAAATGTGAGAGAGAGATAGATAAAACAAAAAGGCTACAAATTCAGTTTGAAAAATATTAACAGCTTTTTATTTTCGTAAAAAAGTTCTAAGAAATGAACACACCTTTGCCCACTCCTACAACCCTGAAATCAAGCTTGGCTACCAATCCAGTTTAGGAAAAAAAAAATTAAAAAAAAAAAAAATTAAAATCCCGTTCTTCAGAAATTTTCACTAAACTAAAACGTTTCAATTATATAAAAGCCAAGACTTGGCCAAGCGTTTCTCCTTTCATTCCCAGATCTACAAGAGCACGCTTGTGTCCATATTAAACAAAGCCTTTTGGAAAACGTTAGATTCCGTAGCCAGAGGTGAGATCTGGATCCAAGCGGAATTCCAAGTTTTCTGCTAGACAGGTTTTAAATAGCTGGCGGTACCGTCCTCCCCCCCCCCCCCAGTGCCTCTAGCAGTGTCCGATCTCCTGTTTCAAAACTGCAACTAATAGTCTGGTGTATTCAGAGTGTGCAGACCAGACTCAGCAAAGTCCAGAGAAGAGGAATCAAAACAAACCAATCATACACGGTCAAAGTTAACGTCATCCGAAGGGATTAAAACTGGAAAAAATGGCTTAACCTAAAATCAATATGGTGAGCGGAAAACAAATAAAAGGAATTGTATTGCAGGAAGACTGCAGATGTGGACGGCACTCAAGGAGTTAAGTCTTCAAGGCTGAGCTAAAAGATCAGAGGCAGCTAGGGAACAAACCATATAAAGCTATTAATAAATGACTTCCAGAGCACCATTACTACACAGGACCCGCAGTATAAAAGCCCCAGCTCCCTTCTCCTCCCCCACCTTCTCCCTCTCTCAGATGTGGGAGTTACAGGACTGTACATGCAAACTTCTCCACCCCCCACCACACTGCCTTCAGCTAGGAGTGGAAGAAGCTGCTTCGGCCCTGGAGAGAAATGGAGACGGATTGCAGGTTGCTCTTACTTTTTCACTCACCAAAAGCAACTTCTGAAAATCACACCGGCTATTCACAGCCACCAAATGGGCAACCACCCCTCTTCCCAACACCTTCAAAAACTTCAAGAGCCTGCCAATTAAAAGTCCATTCCTGTTTGTTTACTTTTAATTATGATTCATCCCCCCCCCCCCATCAAATCTTTCCCCCACATCTATTACCTTTTGTACCACCCACCCCCTCCCTTTAGAATGTAAGCTCTATGAGCCGGGCCCTCCTGTATTGTACTGTAATTGTGCTGTCCACCCTCTACATTGTAAAGCACTGCATAAGACTGTTAATAATAATTTTGCTATATAAATCGTGTATAAAAAAATAATTTTAAGCTGCAAATTTGTGATTCTGTTACCAATTTGGTAAAACTGTCGCTAAACTTTAAATCAAGTTTCTACATTTAGCAGAAAACTTTGACGGGGGTTCCTTTACCAGAGAACAGACGGATCTCATCCAGCTGGTTGAGTCTGATTACGTAGACCCCGTTCACATTGGAGCGACTTGTCATGAGGTTTGACAGGTCAAATCGCATGACAAGTCGCAGCTTATTGCCGGCAATCGCTATTCAATGCGGTGCGACGCCGATTTTGCGGTTCCGCACTGATTTAAAAAAGCAATTCCTGCCTTACTTTAGGTGCGTCTTGAATAGATGCCTGTTCATAAAGCCGCACAGATGTCTTCCAAGTGGCAGTGACAAGCGGCTTTGAAAATTGTGTGATTTCAAAGCCGCAGTCAATGTGAACATGGGGCGTAGACTGAATTAAAAGGGAAATACTGAACTTATGGAAATATTCAGAGGGTCCTTTTTTTGGGCTTGTTCACAGAAACAATTCGGGGGTGGTAAAACTTTGCAGTTAAGTCTCACCCTTAACCCCCCCCCCCCCCCATAGCTGCAGAGGCAGCAGCCAGGAGTTTTACATATGCCGCGTCCATGATGCTTTGTTTCGTGTCCGTGGTAGAAATTATACCCCCATGTTTGCGGTTGCAACATCAGGGGGTAAAAGCAGGCGATGAAGAAGGGATACAACTCCTCCTCACCACCTGTCAAATGCTCTCTGAAGAGCGATCCAAACACAGATCGCTCTCCAGAAACCAAAGCTCATGTGAACGAGCCCATAGGCCAAGCTCACCTGGGTGTTGACTGAAATACTTACAGCATTAGTTTATGTTTTGTGCAAATTTCAGAGGCATTAGAAAGCCATTTATGAAGCGTTCAGGGTGCGGCGGGGGAGGGGGGGAGAATAGGAAAAGAGCCCCCCCCAATAGCGCTCTGCAAAACACACACCCAATACCTTGGGCCCTGCGCACGCCATAACTAGGGATGAGCTCACACATATCCAGATCCCAGTCTGGACCCACTTGAGCAATCCCCGCCAGGAAGCTCTCACTGCACCGGGCCAATCAGTGGCCGACGCATTACCCATCCCGTATGTTAACACACCCTTTATATGTGCGGCTGTGGAATGCCTCCGCCGGTTATGATTGGCCCGGTACAGCGAGAGCTTCCTGACGGGATCACTACAAGTGGGTCCAGATTAGGAGCAGAACACACCCGGGCTCATGAGCTACAAATGAGACATGAAAGCCCATTTAATAGATGAGGCCTGTTCACACTGCTGCACTCTACCACAATTTGAAAAAAAAAAAAGAAAAAAGAAGAACACACACACTCTGGTCCATTTTTTGTTATTATCTGCACTTAAGGGGCCCCTAGAAGCCAACGGTAACCACAAAGACCCCCTCAATGCCTCTGTATGGGTTCTCCGCCCCTACTAACAAGCCTGATAGAGAGTCTGAGGAGACAATAAAAACACACAATGTGTACTGAAGGACGCCTTCACACCTCTGCGACTTCCAATGACCAAATGGAAGCTTCGCAAGTTGTAACGCCATCAAACGTTGAAGGCAAGATCAAAACAGATGCAAAGAGACGCCAGTGTAGCGGGCAGTCCATGATTGGAGAGGTTTATTTAGCGCCTGTCCTCCTACCCCCGGTGTGACCGTGTTATTAGCGGCCCAGGCGATGGTCCTGTCAATGTTCTGCAGGATAGCGAGGCTGGGCTCACACCTATGCAGGTTGCTCCTCACACTTTTGCATTTTTGGGATGTGTGTTGTCATGCGGGAGAAACCAGCAAGAATGCATCAAAAAAAGCGAGCACTGTGTTTTTTTTTATGCAATTCCACCGCATTTCCACTGAAGCTTATGGAACCAAAAATGCAACCTTCTGCAGGCAAAGTCCCTGACCCTTTCCAATAAAAAAAAAAAAAATGCACGGATGTGAACGTGACCCATAGGAAAAACCATGTTATGGACTGTAGTGCCTTTCTGCAAAACACATAGGTGTGAGCCGGGCCTCATATTGGGACTGTGAGAAGAATGGAGGGTGAAGGTTGTGAAGGAACACTGACAGCCAAAGCCAAGAGCAGCCCGATACAGCCAAGGAGATCTAAGGGGGGGGGGGCAATGTTTTAGAAAGTAAAACCAGTTTTGGTGAAGGCCCAGCAGGACTCAGAGTCAATAGGCCCAGAGTGGCAGTACGGGGACACTGGGCCAAACATCTGGTGTTGGGGGACACTTGGTGTTTATCAGGAGCGCACACTGCGCAGCGCCCCCCCATTATAACCTTCCTCAAATCTCATCACCTCCCACCACAGCTCAACAAGACACAGCCAAATTCCATCACATCATCTACATGTGAGAGAGGTGGGGGGGCATGCTAAGGTTACAGGAGGAACTCCCCCCAAACTATTAGCCCCTCCCCCATAGCATCCTATGGGGAGTTAACATGAACAAGGAGGATTACATTGTGTCCAGTGACCCCCGCCACAGGTTCTCACCTCCCGGGACACCAGAGTAATCCAAGCATTCTTCTCAATATACCCCCCAAGTCTCAGCGCCCCCTACAGGCTGTGATGTCACCTGCACCCCCTCCATCCATGGAGGCCAAGTCCAATCAGCACGCAGCAACTCAGACATGGGAAACCAATGGAAGCACAGCAGGCAGTCAGGTGACCCCCCCCCCCACAGGCGAGCACCCCAACCCCCCCGATAGTCAGGTGACCATTCAGAACCCCAATCCACAAGGTGACCATTCAGCATCCCCCACAAGCCAGCTGACCAGTAGGCAACCCCCCTCCCCCCAGTCAGGTGACCAGCACGTCCCTCATCCTCCCCCATAGGTGAGCACCCCATTCCATCAACAGTGCAACCCAATCAGATGACTGCTGTGCCCCCCCTCCCCCTATAGTCAGGTGACCATTCGGAACCCCAATCCACAAGGTGACAATTCAGCATCCCCCCCCCCCCAAGTCAGCCGACCACAAAGCAACCCTCCCCCCCAGGTGACCACTAAGCACCCCCCATAGTTTGATTACCACTCAGCACCCCAATACCACCCCCCCCATAGTCATGTGACCAGTGCTGAGCCCCCCCCATAGTCATGTGACCAGTGCTGTGCCCCCCCCCATAGTCATGTGACCAGTGTGCCCCCCCCCATAGTCATGTGACCAGTGTGCCCCCCCCCATAGTCATGTGACCACTGAGCCCCCCCCCCCCCCATAGTCATGTGACTAGTGCCCCCCCCATAGTCATGTGACTAGTGCCCCCCCATAGTCATGTGACCACTGAGCCCCCCCAATAGTCATGTGACCACTGAGCCCCCCCCCATAGTCATGTGACCACTGAGCCCCCCCAATAGTCATGTGACCACTGAGCCCCCCCCCATAGTCATGTGACCACTGAGCCCCCCCCATAGTCATGTGACCACTGAGCCCCCCCCCATAGTCATGTGACCACTGAGCCCCCCCCCATAGTCATGTGACCCCAGAGCCCCCCCTGGCGGTGTACCTGGCGGGAGTGGGACTTGGGTTCGGGCTGTTTGAAGAAGGAGTCGGGAAGTTTCCTCATCCTCATAGGTAAGGTTTGGGGGACGTTGGCGGTTTTGGGGTTCATGACGGCGTTGAAGAGCGCCTCCAGGTCCGTCTCCGAGTCCCCCCGCACATGGACGATCTGGTGCCCGGCCGGGGGCGGCTGAGGGGCCGACGAGGAGTTCTGCTGGGCTCCGCTCTCCATCATTATACAGGCGATATAAGGAGGTAATCCGCGGGGGGGAGAGAAGAGGCGCTCACTGTCCGAGCATGTCACCTCCCGGGGGGGCCCGCACTCCTATCCCGGGGCCCCGACCACCGATCCGAACTCCGCCACTCACTGCGACTAAAACTTTCCTCACATCCCAGCGGGAGCCAACAAACTTTTCCCGCACCACGTGACCCTCCGCCACGGGACACGCCCAGCGGACGGAGCCGCCCAGGGCGGGAGGGGCATGCTGGGCAAACCACGCCCCCTCCACATCGCTGTGCAGAGAGGAGGGGCGGGGCTGGGGGAGGGAGACCACCCGGGACTGTGAGCTCAGAGCTCCGTGTATGGGGAGGAGGGGGGACAATGATCACACCGCTATAGGGACTCCAAGATGTACAGGGACGCTGGTTACCTACACACCTCTCCGGAACTATTTGTTTAAAGCTGTTGAAAATTACTTAGAACCCCCAAACATATTTTTTTTTTTTTTTGTAGCAGAGACCCCAGAGAATAAAATGGCGATCGTTGCAATATTTTATTTTACACTGTATTTGCCACGGCAATTTTTGTGGAAAAACATTATTTTTTAATAAAAAAAACCCAAAAAAGTAAAGTTAGCCCAACTTTTTTGTATAATGTGAAAGATGATGTCACGCCGAGTAAATAACAATAACCAATATGTGACGAACGCGGGTGTCTCACTCGTGACGAAGGACCGGCCAACCTCACACCACGCTGTCACTTACGTAACAATGCCACTCTCAGCTGCACCCAGAACAAAGATTTTCCAGCTTGCGGGACCACAATCTAGGTGCCAGCAGCCTGAGAACGATTGTCACTGGGCTAATCAAACAATTAACCCTTTAACTGCCACCACTGACGTTTGTGAAGTGTCAGAACTTCCATCAACTTAAAAAGCCCTCACTGGACCCTCACCGATCTTAACAACCTACGTCCCATCTCCTTACTCCCCTTCTCCTCCAAACTTCTTGAAAGACTGGTCTACAACCGACTGAGCGACCATCTGACCATGAACAAACTTCTTGATCCTCTTCAGTCCAGATTTCGCCCTCAACACTCTGCGGAAACTGTTCTCCTTAAACTCTCAAATGACCTACTAACAGCTAAACCCAGCGGACGCTATTCTGTACTTCTTCTCCTGGATCTCTCTGCTGCCTTTGACACAGTGGACCACCCCCTCCTCCTCAATAAACTCCACTCCTTTGGTCTCCGTGACTGTACTCTTCGCTGGTTCTCATCCTACCTATCACACCGCTCCTTCAGTGTCACTTACAACTCTACTTCCTCCTCTCCTCTTCCTTTCTACGTTGGGGTCCCCCAAGGTTCTGTTCTTGGATCTCTCCTTTTCTCAATCTACACTTCTCCACCTTACCAACCGCTCAGTGCCTGCCAACCCTCTCCTCCAATCCCTACACTGGCTCCCAATCACCCAGTGAAATAAATTCAAAATACTAACCACAACATACAAAGCCATTCACAACTCTGCCCCGAGCTACATCACCAATCTTGTCTCCAAATATCCCCCAAATCGTCCTCTCCGCTCTTCTCAAGACCTCCTACTCTCAAGCTCTCTCATCTCCTCCTCTCATGCACATCTCCAGGATTACTCCAGAGACTCTCCCATCCTCTGGAACTCACTCCCTCCACTGCTCCGGCTATTCCCTACTCTTGCTACCTTTAGGCGATCCCTGAAAACTCATCTCTTCAGGAAAGCCTATCACGTCTCCAACTAATCTCCTACCACTTCCACCAGCTCATTCCCCACAGTTACAACCTTTTGTACCACCTGCCCCACCCTATTAGATTGTAAGCTCTTCTGAGCAGGGCCCCCTTAATCCTCTTGTATTTTATTGTATCATAACTGTATTGTCTCCCTTTTATATTGTAAAGCGCTGCGTAAACTGTTGGCGCTATATAAATCCTGTATAATAATAATAATAATAATACACCACCTCCCAGGGTCAGTTGATTGCCTCCCATGGCTTTCAATATCATCTCTACGCTGATGACACCCAAATCTATCTCTCCACCCCCCAGCTCTCTCCATCTGTCTCCTCACTCGTCACCAACTTACTAGCAGACATATCAGCCTGGATATCACATCACTTCCTCAAACTCAACCTATCCAAAACCGAGCTCATGATATTTCCTCCCTCAGGTGTCACTTCCCCTGATTTCTCTGTCAATATAAACGGCTCAACTATCCACTTGTCCCCCCACGCCAAGGTCCTAGGTGTAATCCTGGACTTTGAACTAACCTTTCAGCCCCACATCCTATCGCTATCCAAAATTTGCCGCCTCAACCTCCGCAACATCTCCAAGAGATGCCCCTTCCTAACCAATGTCACCACAAAGCTTCTAATCCACTCCCTGGTCATCTCCCGCCTCAACTACTGCAACTCCCTCCTCGTTGGCTTACCGCTAAATAGGCTATCTCTCCTTCAGTCCATCATGAATGCTGCTGCCAGACTCAACCACCTCACAAACCACTCAGGGTCTGCTATACCCGTCTCTGCCAATCCCTCCATTGGCTTCCACTCAGCCAACTAATTAAATCAGTGCAGCTGATGAGGCTGCACTGGTGGGCACTGAGGTGGCAATGGTGGGCACTGATGAGGTGGCACTGGTGGACACTGATGAGGCTGCACTGATAGGTGAAGGAGAAAAACGATCTGTTTGCAACATTTTTATAACAAACTACAAAAAAAGTGTTATTTTGCTTTCAAAATTTTTGATCTTTTTTTGTTTCTTTAGCAAAAAAAAACCCAGTAGTGATTAAATACCACCAAAAGAAAGCTCTATTTGTGTAAAAAAAATAAAAAAATATGATAGAAATGTAATTTGGGTACAGTGATGGATGACCGCGCAATTGTCATTCAAAGTGCGACAGCGCTAAAAGCTGAAAATTGGTCTGGGCAGGAAGGGGGTATAAGAGCCCAGTATTGAAGTGGTTAATCTTTTTTTCTTTATGACTTGTAATAGTAAAGATCTCTTGAAATAGGAATAGGGCATGGCAGGTCCTCTTTATTGAGAGATCTGGGGTCAAAAAGACCCCAGATCTCTTATTTACCTTGAAAAGCAAAAAATAAATAAATTAAATTTTACCTTTACCGCTGAGACATTTTTTATTTTGTAGACAATTGCCTACAGAACAAGTATCTACTGTGGGCAGTCGTCAAGTGCTTATTTCATGGATGTCACCTAGAGGGACTCCAAGGAGCTCATGGTTGTCACCTACAGGGATACTGTATCTATAGGGACCCTGATCTGTCCATGGTTGTCACCTACAGGGATACTGTATCTATAGGGACCCTGATCTGTCCATGGTTGTCACCTACAGGGATACTGTATCTATAGGGACCCTGATCTGTCCATGGTTGTCACCTACAGGGATACTGTATGTATAGGGACCCTGATCTGTCCATGGTTGTCTCCTACAGGGATACTGTATGTATAGGGACCCTGATCTGTCCATGGTTGTCACCTACAGGGATACTGTATGTATAGGGACCCTGATCTGTCCATGGTTGTCACCTACAGGGATACTGTATGTATAGGGACCCCGATCTGCCCATGGTTGTCACCTACAGGGATACTGTATCTATAGGGACCCTGATCTGTCAATGGTTATCTCCTACAGGGATACTGTATGTATAGGAACCCTGATCTGCCCATGGTTGTCACCTACAGGGATACTCTGTGTATGGAGACATCAAGAAGTGCAGGGTTGTCACAGAGATACTGATCGGTCCATGGTTGTCACCTAAGGCTGTACTCTGTGTATGGGAACACCAACAGGGACACTATGTGTATGGGGACACCTACAAGGATACTGATTGACCAGTGGTTGTCACCTACAGGGATACTGTATGTATAGGGACCCTGATCTGTCCATGGTTGTCACCTACAGGGATACTGTATCTATACGGACCCTGATCTGCCCATGGTTGTCACCTAAAGGGATACTGTATCTATAGGGACCCTGATCTGTCCATGATTGTCACCTACAGGGATACTGTATCTACAGGGACCCTGATCTGTCCATGGTTATCTCCTACAGGGATACTGTATGTATAGGGACCCTGATCTGCCCATGGTTGTCACCTACAGGGATACTGTATCTACAGGGACCCTGATCTGTCCATGGTTATCTCCTACAGGGATACTGTATCTATAGGGACCCTGATCTGCCCATGGTTGTCACCTAAAGGGATACTGTATCTATAGGGACCCTGATCTGCCCATGTTTGTCACCTACAGGGATACTTTGTGTATGGGGACATCAAGAAGTGCAGGGTTGTCATCTACAGAGATACTGATCGGTCCATGGTTGTCACCTAAGGCTGTACTCTGTGTATGGGAACACCAACTGGGACACTATGTGTATGGGGACACCTACAAGGATACTGATTGGCCAGTGGTTGTCACCTAGAGGGACACCCAGTGTATGGGGACACCAAGAGGCCCAGGGTTGTCACCTATAGCAAAGAAACACAGCATACAAGCACACTGTAAGCCCATGACTATCACCTACAGGGGTACTCTGTGTATGGGGATACCTACATGGATACTGATTGGCCAATGATTGTCACCTACCTCTGTATTTGGGAACATCACCCTGGACACTGATTGGTCCACGGTTGCACAAGGACTATCTGAATCCTTCCTTTCCTGTATGACAGATGCCATTCCACCACAGATCGCTTTTCAGAGGGGTGGCAGTGCAGCCACACATATGAACGAGCCCTTTTGGAGAAATGGGCTGCACACATGCCCTCAGTGTACTTATATACACTCACCAGCCATTTTATTAGGTACATCTTACTAGTACTAGGTTGGACCCCCTTTTTCCTTCAGAACTGCCCTAATTCTTCATGGCATGGATTCAACAAGGTGTTGGAAACATTCCTCAGAGATTTTGATCCATAGTGACTCGATAGCATCACGCAGTTCCTGCAGATTTGTTGGCTGCACATCCATGATGCAAATCTCCCGTTCCAACACATCCCAAAGGTGCTCTATTGGATGAGATCTGGTGACTGTGGAGGCCATTGGAGTACAGTGACCTCATTGTCATGTTCAAGAAACCAGTGGTGAGATGATTGGAGCTTTGTGACATGGTGTATTATCCTGCTGGAAGGAGCCATCAGAAGACTGGGACACTGTAGTCATGAAGGGATGGACATGGTCAACAACAATATTCAGGTAGGCCGTGGCGTTTAAACAATGCTCAATTGGTACTAAGGGGCCCAAAGTGTGCCAAGAAAATATCCCCCACACCATTACACCACCAGCAGCCTGAACCTCTGATACAACAAGGCAGGGTGGATTTCATGTTGTTTGCGCCAAATTCTGAACCTACCATCTGAATGTCGCAGCTGAAATTGAGACTCATCAGACCAGGCAACGTTTTTCCAATCTTCTATTGTCCAATTTTGGTGAGCCTGTGCGAATCGTAGCCTCAGTTTCCTGTTCTTAGTTAACAGGAGGGGCACCCGGTATGGACTTCTGCTGCTGCAGGTTCAATGTGTTGTGTATTCAGAGATGGTATTCTGCATATCTTGGTTGTAACAAGTTGTTATTTGAGTTACTGTTACCTTTCTATCATCTTGAACCAGTCTGTCCATTCTTTTATGACCTCTCACATCAACAAGACATTTTCCTCCACCACAACTGCCGCTCACTGGATATTTTCTCTTTTTCGGACCATTCTCTGTAAACCCGAGAGATGGTTATGTGTGAAAATCCCAGTAGATCAGCAGTTTTTGCAATACTCAGACCAGCCCGTCTGGCACCAACAACCATGCCACGTTCAAAGTCACTTAAATTCCCATTTCTTCCCCATTCTGATGCTCGGTTCAAACTTCAGAAAGTTCTCTTCAACATGTCTAGATGCCTAAATGCACCGAGTTGCTGCCATGTGATTGGTTGATTAGCAATTTATGTTACCAAGTAATTGAACGGGTGTACCTAATAAAGTGGTCGGTGAGTGTACTGTGCAACACACACAGTTTTGCCAAGGTTGTTTGGCATCTTCCGGTTTAAAGGTGACATATCATCTCCTAGCCACCTGTCAGACACCCTCTAATAAGCGATCCACATTGGATCGCTTTTCAGAGGGGAGGCAAGGGTTGCTGCGCATCTGAATGAGCCCTAACATCAATCCTTTCCCCCTCCTTTGACATACAGTTTTCTTTTCAATTTTTTTTTTAATAGTCCCCTTAGTTCTGGGTGTCTCCTCTTGGTGAGAATGGCGTACCCATGCAGCCTCTTGGGATACCCACATCACGCATCCCAGGAGGCTTTGTGACATTCTATTGAAAATGCATATCTGGTGTTACGTGTCATTGGGGGGGGCTCTGTCTTCTTCTTGTTCTTATTGCTGGTTCCCTGATGGTGCAGGATCCAGTGTACAGCAGAAGAGCAACAGATCACTACAGAACAGGGGGGGGGGGGGGAGTATGTTTCTGCGGATGCCACAGCAAAAAAAAACTTAAGGAGCATTTAGAAAAAAAAAAAAAAAAATACAAGGGGGCGGGGGTGTTCCTCTTTAACTTTTGTTGTCAGACAAATACTAAATACATTTACTGTACATTTGCAGTTTGGGGGGGTGGTAAAACCCCATAGTTAAGACATGTTTTATCACTCCCGCTCCTAAGGGTGTCACTGCCAAAAGCAACTCTGGGCTAATTCCCCATTGAAGCAGGCACTGCTGCTCCTCTGAAAAGCAATCCAAGTGTGTTTGACAGGTGGTGAGGAAGTAATATGTTGTCTCCCCACCACCTGATTTAAACCCATGATTGCCGTGCAATGCATGCGATTGCGACACGGTAGTACGGCAATTAGAGGTTTAAATCAGGCGTGAGGAGGCGACACTGCGCCCAGTGATCTTTGACTTCTCCCGTGTTGTTCAGGAAGATCTCCACTTCTTTAAAGCGGAGTTCCACCCAAAAGTGGAACTTTCGCCGATTTGCCTCCTCCCCCCCCTCCAGTGCCACATTTGGCACCTTTTGGCACACTTGTCCGGGCCGTGGCCCATGACGTCACCGCTCTGCTCCCTCCCCCTGTCGCCAGCCAGTAGCAGAGAGGATCGGAGCCTCGCGCATGCGCAGTAGGGTTCCTGGCGTGAAGTCATAAGGCTACACTGCCGGGTTCCCTTACTTGCAATGTCGGCGGCAGCAGCTGATGGAAACAGCTGCGGTGCCGACATCGCTGGACTCCAGGACAGGTAAGTGTCCTGTTATTAAAAGCCAGCAGCTGCAGTATGTGTAGCTGCTGGCTTTTAATTTTTGCAGCGGTGGGCAGAACACCGCTTTAAATTTGCCTACCCCTGTAATAGTGGAAAGGCTTATTCACACCAATGTGCACTGTGTCACAATGCATTTTTTTTTTTTGAGTCATGTTGCATTTTTGCAGCGCTCAGGATTTTGGCCTGCAACAGTAGGGGAGGTTTACTAAAACTGGTGCCCACCGAATCTGGTGCAGCTGTGCATAGTATCCAATCAGCTTCTAACTTCAGCTTGTTCAATTAGCCCCCGTTCACATTGACTGTGGCTTTGAAATCCTGTGACTTCATCTGAAATCAAAGCCGCTTCTCAGTGCAACTTCGGGTGCGACTTTGAAGACATCTGTGTGGTTGCATGCACAGATGTCTATTCAAGTCCCACCCAAAATCACCAAAAATAGTGCATACGTCACCGCAAAGTCGACATCGCACCGATTTGAACAGTGCAATTGCCGGCAATAGGATGCGGCTTGTCATGCGATTTGAACCTGTCAAATCGCACGACAAGTTGCTCCAATGTGAACGGGGGCCTGTACACTTTTTTCGTGTAATAGTCACAAGTAGGAATTGAATAGGTAACTAAAGTCACGAAAATTCTCGTACGACAGAAAATAAAATCGGAAGTGATGTCATGTGTTGTAGTGTATTTGTATTGTATTTTCGGACGACAACTATACCAAGCAACCAAACGAAAATTGTACGATCTGGTATCGTACGAGGAAATTTTTCATGCTTGTCCGATCGAATACTATCGGATGAACTGTCGTGATCGGCTCTCGAAAGTAGTGTACACACGATCTGAAAATCGTACGATTCTTCCTCGGACGACAGTTTTCGTACGACATTCAGATCGTGTGCACGGGCCATTAAGCTTTGACAATAAAATCTGGAAGCTGATTGGTTACTATGCACAGCTGAGCCAGATTCTGTGTGCACCAGTTAGAGTAAATCTCACCCATTGTATTGTAACACAGGTGCATATAGTGTTGGTGCATTGGGGTGCCATTCAGATTGAATGGCAGCGCAATGCACCAACGCATGCATGTCGCATTACAGGAACACACTGATGTGAACAAGCCCTAAATGTTTATGTAACACTTGGCCAACAGACAGATCTTCTGATGTCATGTCTACAAAAAGATGAAAGGAATGGGGGGGCCACTCATATACTTAGGACTGGGGCCCACAGATTCTTTGTTAGTATACTTGGTACAGTACTACACATGTGCGATTCGCTTCTTTACAAATCGAAATTCGGACGAAATTTGTGTGATTTGCATGCATCTTAATCTCCAAATCATAACAGTAATAAATTTCAAGGAATCCGAAATAAAAAATAACGAAACAACAAATTCATTTGGATTCATTTTTCATTCGGATGACAGAATGCGATAGTTTGGCTCTTTTGTTAATGTTTAAAGCATCCAAAATAAGGTAACGACACAACAAATGATCCAAATTGATTTGGATCTATTCGTTTTTTATTCCAGTGACTATTGAATATTCCAATAAGATTCTTTTTGTATTGGGGTTGAACTTCAGAGACTATTCATTTAATTTGCATGTGAGCGGCCCAACAAACAAAGGAGCCGATTCACTAAGAGTTAAATAACGGCTAATTTTTATGCGGTAAAATACCGCATGTGGTAACAATTGTGCAAGTGTTAAATCTACTAAGAATTTGTAGTTAAATACCGAATGCGGTATTTGTTTGATTTAGCGGTAATTACCGCAATTTACCGCATTGAGCTGGTTGCTAAGGAGTGTGACGGGAAGCCGGCCGCCGCGTCCTTTACAACCGATGACTCATCAGCTGTTGGAGGCTTCACTGCTCACAGCTGATTGTAAAAAAAAAAAAAACTGACAATTTAAAAGTAGAAAAAAAACCTGGTGTCCCGTCCCCTTGTGACGTCACGAACCGATGCATGCTGGGTCGGTGACGTCACAAGGGGCAGGGCCACCAGGTGACGTAGCTAGGTGGCCCCACCCTTTACCTATATAAGACATTTCAGATGGCGGAGAATGCAATAGGCAGCCAACCTTCACCAACGGCAGGAGCATCTTTGTAATTTCCTCTTTTGTGAGTCCGGCGGACGGCGTGATAGACGGTGGATTTACATCATGGGACACTATTTTGATTTTTTCATAAAAGTATTGTAAAAAGCTATCTGTGTGTTTTTATTTCCTTGTGACACTTTTTTGGTAAATGGGTAGGGGTACGATGTACCCGATACTCATTCACATAGGGAGGCGGGCTGGATCTGGGGGCCCCCTTGTTACAGGGGACTTCCAGATTCTGATTAGCCCCCTGCCTGCAGATCCTCACAACCACTGACCCCACTTGTCCCCATCGCCATCCTCGGTAAGGGAATAAGGAAGTGAAGCCATGCGGCTTCACTTCCGGCTTCCCTGCTGCGCATGCACGAGTCGCGCTGCGCGTCCTCTCTGGTCCCTGCTGTGTTCTGTGTCTCACAGAACACAGCGGTGGAGGAGAGTGTAGGCGCCGGAAGTGGCGTAGGTCACCGCAAGCGCTGCGGTGATCTAAGCCAGGAAGTGGCAGCAAATACCTGTATTAGACAGGTATCTGCTCCCTCCTCCCCCCTGAAAGGTGCCAAATGTGACACCAGAGGGGGGGAGGAATCCAAAAAGTGGAAGTTCCATTATTGGGTGGAACTCCACTTTAACTAGTAGTAATTGATTAAAACAAGCTCTCATTGGCCTCTAGCTGCATGTAGTATAAAGTCATTCATCCGAAGTTGAGTTGTAGTTCGTTGCTAAAAGAGCTCACGGCAATATGTTTACATTGTAAGGCTGGTAGGATGCAATCACCCCCCCGGTCGGTAGGTAGCATTTACCCCATCACCGGCGGCTTCCCCTGTTCGGCGGTGGTAGCCTCCTGTTCTCCTGCTCTCCACGGGTTATCACGGCAGGGGCAGCTTCCATTTCCACCCTCCTCCTCGGCCTGAAAGGGGCCAGACGCATGAAGGGGGGGGCAGCGGCGGCCATGGATAGATTCATGCTATGCATGAATCTATCCATTGCATATAGGGGGGTTGGGGTGGAGAGAGGGGACGGAGCCCGGGCGCCCCTAATGGACGGGCCGCCACTGCATGTCCCTATTGATAGAGGAAATTAGGTAAGATTAGCTGCAATTTCAGTGCCTCTGTTGTAAAAAGAGAGAATTCTCCACAGTGCCAGCAGCTATAGAGGTTAATGAGGGATTTAAAGACTGATTACTACAAGTAGGTAGTAGCTCCTATGCTGTCTAAATGTACATATTCAGTACCGTGCAAGGGTTTTAGGCAGGTGTGAAAAAAAACTGTAAATTAAGAATTCTTTCAGAAACAGAAGCCTTAAGACCCCTTTCACACTGAGGTGTTTTACTAGAATTAGCTCCTAAAAAGCACCTGTAAACTGCCTCTTCTGCAGGCCGAGTGCTTTCCCACTGGGGCGGTGCGCTTGCAGGACAGGAACAAAAGGCCTGCAGGAAGCATCTTTGGGGCCCCCACCGCCCCTGCCCATTGAAATGAATGGGCACTGCTGCCCACCATTCATAAATACAAAATATTGACACTTTGGGTCCAATGTGGGTATTTTCACTTAGGGGTGTACTCACTTTTGTTGCCAGTGGTTTAGACATTAATGGCTGTGTGTTGAGTTATTTTGAGGGGGCAGCAAATTTACACTGTTATACAAGCTGTAGGCTCGGTTCACACATGGGCGGCACGACTTGCAGGTCGCCTCAGCGAGGCGACCTGCAAACGACTTCTGAGGCGACTTGCAAAACGACTTCTGTATAGAAGTCTATGCAAGTCGCCCCAAGTCGCCCCCAAAGTAGTACAGGAACCTTTTTCTAAGTCGGAGCGACTTGCGTCGCTCCTATTAGAACGGTTCCGTAGCACAGAACGGGAGGCGACTTGTCAGGCGACTAGGTCGCCTGACAAGTCGCCCCTATGTGAACCGAGCCGTACACTCACTACTTTACATTGTAGCAAAGTGTAATTTCTTCAGTGTTGTCACATGAAAAGATAGAATAAAATATTTACAAAAATGTGAGGGGTGTACTCACTTTTGTGAGATACTGTATATCTTCAGATGTCAATTTATGACACTTTGTATCAGTAGAGTCGTGAACTCTTCCTGTCTGGAATTATATAAGACATAAATGACATATCTTATGTAACTTACAAATGATCTGTGTTGTATAAGACTCAAACAAGGGAGTAATGTGCAAAAGAGAAATAAAAAAAAAACTGTTGAAATTTACGATAGGGGCGATCTAAATTAGATTCTAAGCTGTGGCCGAATAGATGTCTGTACTGGAATATCTTCCTGATGCTTATTAGGGACATCACTAGTACCATGCAGCAAATTGCGAACTTTTGGCCAACAATTTGCCCTTGGTCAGCTGAGTCACAAGCACTAATAATTGAAGGGAATGGATTAGACAACCCCCTTCTATAACAGGGTGGGCTCACAGCATTCATATTATTCTTGTGTGTTGGAGCTGTTAGCCTCCTTTACAAATGTGGCCAGGGGGCAGTATAAATAGGTGGTTGATCCGCAGTTTTGCTGCCCCCACCATCCACCTTAACCTAACATTATCCGCACCACTTCATGTGGTACAAAAGAGCCAATATCACAACAGCACTGGCCGTTGCTTTAAGGAAGAAGTTTAAAACTCAACTTCAATAAAATTTTAACAAGTCATCCACCAATGTGTTCCTTTCACTCTTTGTAGCCTATCCTACAGTACACCTTGTCTAAAGCCTGGTACCCTCCGAACGAAAAAAAAACTGAAGAGCTCAGGAGGAGCCATTGCGCTAACCATGCGATGCTAGTACAGCGATCTCTCCACTGAGCTATTGTGTTCTGACAAGGCAATACCCCCCGCCAGAACACACCGGTCAGCACTGGCAGCCATTGATTTGGACCAGTGCACAAAGCAAGGTCCCTAAAGACATGGATGAGTGAGTTTGGGGTGGAGGAGCTTGACTGGCCTGCACAGAGTCCTGATATCAACCCGATAGAACACGTTTAGGATGAATTAGAGCGGAGACTGCAAGCCAGACCTTCTCTTCCAACATCAGTGCCTGACCTCACAAATGCGCTTCTGGAAGAATGGTCAAACATTCCCATAGACACACTCGTAAACCTTGTGGACAGCCTTCATGTGAGTTTAAAGGCAGGCATCCCAACACTTTTGGTAATATAGTGTATGTCTTTACCTGTTTGCTTTGAGTTCAGCTTGTACATTTTCCTCTATATTACATCTTTGTAGGAGAAGAGGGAGGTACAAACAGCCTAAATCTCATAGTCTCTAAAGCTGACCATACATATGGTAATTTTCTGTTAATTTCAAACAATTTCCATCCACCAGGAATTGCAAATAAAATTGCAAAAAAATCACCAGAAACATTCAAATTTCAAAACTGTGCAATAAATTTTGAACCTCTCTGTGGTCAACTGAGACCACCATTTTAGTGGCTTGCTATGGGGGTACTCAGCAAGGGGGAGGGGCCCAGAGCGCCGGTGGGGGACCCGAGAAGAGGAGGATCTGGGCTGCTCTGTGTAAAATCATTGCACAGAGAAGGTAAGTATGACATGTTTTTTTTTTTTTTTTTTTAAATAAAATTTTTTTTCCTTTACAATCACTTTAATGTGGATGCGCCCTACCTCAGCATTTCTCAGCCAGGGTGACTTTTGGATAGGGCTCTGATGGGAAAAGGGGACTCCGTGATGGGGGTACTCAAAAGTGGGCTCTGTGTTGGGAGGACTCTGATATGATAAAGGGATTCTATGATGGGGATACTCTAATGCAGGGGTCTCCAAACTTTCTAAACACAGGGTCAGTTTACTGCCCTTCAGACTTTAGGGCAGGAGGACTGTGGCCAGTGGGAGTAGAAATAGTCTGTCAGCTGGGAATAACCAGTGTCCCATTTTTAGTATCAGGGGGAGGAATAGTTCCCTATTACTGATGTCAGTGGCAGGAATTATGTCCCTTGTCGGTGTCAGTGGAAGGAGCAGTGTCTTATATTAGTGGGAGGAATAGTGCCCCAAGGGCCATATAAAGACAAGCAAAGGGCCCCAGTCTGCCCCTAGGCCGCAGATTGGAAACCACTGTTCTAATGTGATGAGGGGGCTGTCAGGGCTGGGCTCAGCCCTTCCTTCTCTCAGCCAGATGCTCAGCTGTCTGCTAATTGCCAGCTCCCATCTCTCTCCACAGTTACCCAGCTGTTGATGATATCCTGCTCGTCAGTCCTGCCTACTTAAGCCGTATATCCCAGTGGATCTCTGCCTACACCTTGGTCAACATCACAAGAAACCATTGCCTGCGGTCCTGTTTAAAGACATACTTTGCTCACATCCCTTCTGGCTCCAGATCCTGCTTGCTGTTCCACTACGTTGATCTCTGACTTCTGGCTTGGCTGACTATCCGTTCCATTTACTGAACTTTGGCTATATTTTGACTACGTTTGTTCTTTTTACTTTTTTATTAAACAAGTGTGATTGAACTGTACTTCTGTCTCCGTCTGATTTTATGGTCTCTGACAGGGGCTCTGTAATGGGGGGACTTTGATGTGAGGAGGGGACTCTGTGAAGGGGGCTCCCATGCATAATGGAGGCCTCTGACATAAAGAGAGGTCTCTGATGTAATGGGGTCCTCTGATGCAAAGGAGGAGGCTTCTGATATGAAGTTATTTCATCAAGGTTGTTGGGTGTAGTCCAAGGCTAAGGTTTCCCATTGATGTTAAAGCGGAGTTCCACCCACTTTTGAAAGGTGGTCTTAAATGAAAGACCACCTCTCCACCCCTCGTTTTTGGATATTAAAATTTCTTTTTCTTCTTCCAACATACCTTTTTATGAAGTACATAGTGTACTTCCGGTCCGCGGTGCAGGACGTCATATCCTTTCTGTGTGGGGAGCCCCCCCCCCCCCCCCCCCGCTGTCTTCTGGGACCTGTGTGTGTCCCAGAAGACAGCTGGCCATTGACAAAGCGCTGTGCACCTCGCGAGGCTCCACTGCCGGTTTCCCTTAGTTAGAATGGCGGCGCCTGCACCCGATCCGATTAGTTGTGTTTGTACCTGCTGACTTTAAAAAAAAAAAAATTGAGGGTGGAACACCGCTTTAAGTAATGTATATTTTTCTTACATTTTAGATTGGGGTGCCTACTTTTAAAAGGTACCATAACTGGAATAAGGTTGAGAAACGCTTGTCTAGTTAGCGTTCTTGCATTTTTACCTCTTTTAACCAGCTGTCAATTGAAGAAACAAGAAAGCGGATCAAGGCAAAGGAAACACGACCAGTTTTGATCTTTCTTGATTTTTATCTATTTGCTGACCGGTCGCAGCCCATATACAGCGACGGGGTGGCTTCTACAGCCTGTACCTGTACGTCGCTGCCTGTTCCTGGGCTTCGGGGGCTCGTGTGCGCCCCCACCTGCCTACTTCCCTGTGATTTGACACAGCGGGAGTTTGTCAGCAGATCCCGGCCAATGATTCATGGCTGGGACCTGCTGATCGGCTGTGTCTAATCACAGTTTAGAGCCCTGTGTTGACAATCAACACAGGGCTCGCTACAGAGGGAACAATCGCTTTCTTTCTATTCCCTGAAAAGCAAGGAGAAAAAATGAATCGTTCTGTAGTAAATAGCAGCACATATTACACACCTTACACATTGTTAGGCGCATAATTAATCCCTTGATTGCCCCTAGATGTTAAACCCTTCACAGCCAGTGTCATTAGTACAGTGACAGTGTATAGTGTAGTATTTTTTCTGATCACTGTATTAGTGTCACTGGAATTGTCACTGGCAGTTAGTCAGTTTCCACAAAGTGTCAGTTCGTGTCAGATAGACCACCACACTATCACAGTCCCACTATAAATCGCCGATTGCCGCCATTTCTAGTATAAAAATAAATAAATAAATAAAAATTCCACTATATTATGTATACTATTGTTTGTAGACACTTTAACTTTCATGCAAACCAATTAATATACAGTTATTGGGATTTTTTTTGTTGCCAAAGATATGTAGCAGAATATGTTTTGGCCTAAATATATGAAGAAATTATATATTTTTTTAATGAATATATTTTATAGCAGCAAGTAAAAACTCTTGTTTTTTTTCAAAATGTTTTACTCTTTTTTTCGTTTATATAATATAAAATAAAAAACCCAGTGGTGATCAAGTACCACCAAAATAAGTCTCTATTTGTGAGAAAAAAATGATATTAATTTAATTTGGCTACAGAGTTGCATGACCGCGCAATTGCCAGTTAAAGTAGCTCAGTGCTGAATAGCAAAAAATGACCTGGTCGTGAAGAAGGTAAAATCTTCCAGAGTTGAAGTGGTGATAGAATTTGTTGGTGGTAGGTTGCCTTGACCCGTGTCATTTTTGCCATCAAAAACTGGTTGAAGGTGTTTTAGAGTCAGGGCCATCTTTAACGCAGGGCAAAAGGGGCAGCTGCCCCAGGCCCAGTCATTGTTGTGGGGGCCTAAAGCAGCTGCCCCTTGAGCCGGCACTGCCTGCAGCTAGTGGATAAGTGATATCAGGTGCGCCCAAGAAAATGTTTGCCCAGGGTCCAATCAATATTAAATACGGCAATGTTTAGGGTAATTAAAAATGCTACTAAATGACCGTGTATATGACCAGCACATGGGATAAAAGAATCCAACAGATGATTCAGTCCACCAGAGACTACCTAAAACTGAAAGGCAAAAGATAAGCATGGCCTGTGGGTGGGAGGATTTCTACAAACCAGCAGAATCTTACCGTAAAATGATTCTTGTAAGTGCAGAAGGGGGGTTATGGGAATTAGGGCTAAAATATGAGTCTGTGTCTAAGAAAGAGATAACTAAAAGCAACCTATACATCACATTTGTTAAATATTAAAAAATAAAAAAATAAGAAGATGACTATGAAATGTATTTTTTTTCTGTAGCCGCTCCCCAAAGTGACTCATCCAAATATAGAAGAAGATAAGAGTAGGGATGGGGCCGAATCCCCCAGTGTCATTGTTTTACGATCAGAATAGTTGAGCTGTGAGACAGCAGCCACCCTATTTATATAATTAGCTTTTATTTTCTTAGTTTCCTTACATGGACAATGAACGGGTGATGTGCATACTGTGGAAGTCTATAAGCTATGTAGGATTGTAAGGGCCATGTCACATTTGCAACAACTCACCATCAACAGGATCTCCAGATATGGCGGAGAAATACCTGCTTCCACGTCATCAGTCCCTCATTGGCTGGATGAGCGACGGGTTACCCTCTAATGTAGAATCTTCTATACCAACCAGGCAGCGAAACCTTGCTTATCCAGCCAATGAGGGAGCAACGCTGTAGTGCCTGTTGGGTATATCTCTCTGCTCGTTCCAGAAATCAGCTAGACAGGTGTAATATGGCCCTCTCACTTAAAGAGTAACTCCACTTTTGAGAAAATAACATTCCCCCCCGGGTGATTTATGTACATTACACGGATTTTAACAAACTTTGTTGCAGATTCCTGCTTTTTGTTATTCTGAAGAAATCCCTGTGTGTTTGTCTGTGTCCATGTGGTAAGTGAATCTAATGGAGTGGTTTCATAATTATAAATCAGCTGCCGCACCTGCAGGGCTCTAATGAGGAAAATTGCGGGCTCTGCATCCCTTTAGACGTGATTTCCTACTGGGAGCATCTCACCAAAAATGACATTTTAGTTGCAGGGAATGCCAGAAATCTGACTTGTGTAGACCAGGGCTCTCCAAACTTTCTAAACAAAGAGCCAGTTTACTGTCCTTCAGGCTTTAGAGGGGCCAGACCATGGCTATCAGGAGTAGAAAATGTCCCAGCATCAGTGGGAGTAAACAATGCCCCATCTTTGGTGTCAGTAAGAGGAACTGTGCTCCATCCATGGTGTCATTGGGAGGAACTGTGCCCCATTGTTGGTGTCATTGGGCGGAATTGTGCCCCTTCGTTGTTATCAGTGGATGAAATGGGTGTCATTTGGCCTCATTGTTGGTGTCATTGGGAGGAATTTTGCCCCATCGATGGTGTCCTTGGGAGGAATCACCACATAGTTGTTAGTGGCAGTAGTGTATTTAGGTTTTGTGCTGCCCTAGGCCTGACTAAACTTGTGCACCCCCTAATTTAAATATGACCCACCCCTTCCTGTTTAAGACCTGCCCTGAAGTTCTTGAGTGGGGACACTAGTTCTGAGGGCCGGGGAGGAGCAATGGATTCCCTTAATTTGCATAGATTTCCTCTCACTACTGTATGGCTATGGGGCAGGAAGTGAAGGGAAATCTCTGCAATGGGACAGGGATGATAAAAAATAAACTGACAGGGGTTATAACCCTCCCTTATTCTATCCAAAATGAAAAAAAAGTGTTGCCTGTAGTTCTACTTTAAGCACAAATTTCTGATCATTTTATGGAGGAGACTTATGCCCTGTACACACGGTCGGACATTGATCAGACATTCCGACAACAAAATCTATGGATTTTTTCCGACGGATGTTTGCTCAAACTTGTCTTGCATACACACAGTCACACAAAGTTGTCGGAAAATCCGATCGCTCTGAACGCGGTGACGTAAAACACGTACGTCGGGAATATAAATGGGGCAATAGCCAATAGCTTTCGTCTCTTAATTTATTCTGAGCATGCGTGGCACTTTGTCCGTCGGATTTGTCTACATGCGATCGGAATTTAAAGGATCGGATTTTGTTGTCAGAAAATTTTGTAGCATGCTCATAAATTTGTGTGTCGGAAATTCCGATGGAAAAAGTCCGATGGAACCCACACACGGTCGGAATTTCCGACAACAAGCTCCGATCGCACATATTTTGTCGGAATGTCCGACCGTGTGTACAGGGCATAAGAAGATATAACCATGCCAATGGTGCAGCAGAAAACATATAGCACAATGAAGTAGGTTTGTGGTCCAGGATGATAGGACAGTCAAAATTAGAAGCGGCACCGCCCCCCCACCCCACCAGTTGCGGAATGCCAACCACCCGCATACCGAAAGCAGTGAGGACACTTTATGGGGGCGCTAGACTAATTTGCCTCTCAGCCCAGTCTGCCCCATAAGGCTGGATTCACACCTATGCAGTTTTGGTGCTTTTTGCATTTTGCAGATTTGTACTACAGAACGTGTTCCATAGGAAATCATGTTAAATGGACTGTAGTGCAAATCTGCAAAATGCAAAAAGCACTATAACTGCATAGGTGTGAATCCAGGCTAAGACTGGTGCTACACTAACAGTGTAACGCAAGCCGGCGGGGACTCTTTCCGTGCTGCCCCCCTGCAAAGTGCTGCCCTAGGCCTGAGCCTTGTCGGCCTAGGCCCGGATACAGCGTTGGTTAGTGGAACAAACAGGTCCTAGTCTCTGTTTATGTATGGCAGCCAGCAGGACAGGTTCCTGATCATATGACCACTGTGACAGCCAATCACAGTGTTCACTTGATCAGGAAGTCCACCACCCAATCAAAGGGCCACTGGGAGGGGGAAAGGGTTAACTAGAAAGGTAATTTCTATTAACCATTAATTACAAAAGTTGTGTGCATCAATTATATATGTTAAAGTACAAATCAGTCAGCACATAAAAACTCTAGTGACGGTGCAATGTTTTTACAGACTTTTTATAACCGTGGAATCAGTCATCAAGTTAAGTACGTTTCTGATGGAGGCTGTCCCTGTCTGACTCACAAGCTGCATGCTAACCACAGGCTAATAAAGCTCCTATTCTGATTTACTGCAAGTTGTAGCTTGTAAGGGTCCTTTCACACGGGCGCCTCCGTTGGACGGACTCCACTTCATTAGAGGGGGGGGGAGGGTGCTCCGCTAAAACCCTGCTCTCCTCTATGGGCAGATCAGGTCAAAACGAACCCCTGTCTGTTTTTTATCCAATCATATCTGATCATATCCAATCTGCCAGACGGATGGAAAATAGAACCACAATCCATCTGGATTTTGCAGACAGGGTCGGATCGGATAGCGGCGGATGCCAGTGGATATGTAACCACTGACATCCACCGCTCCATAGGAGTGAATGGAGGGTCCGATCAGATCCACCTGAAAAATTGACAGGCAGACCTGATCAGACAACCCGTGTGAAAGGGGCCTAATTCAGACAATGACAACTTCCATTATACTAGGGGAATATTTACTAAGACTGGTGCACAAATTTTCTAGATTATAAACTCTAATGAACAGGGCCCTTTGATTCCTCCTGTATTGGATTGTATTCTAACCGCACTGTCTGCGTTGTGCAAACTGTTGGCGCTATATAAATCCTGAATAATAATACACCAGGCACACCCCCTGCGCATGCCTATGATCACCAGGTAATTGGCAAGAAAAAATAAGCAAGCAGTTCAAATCTATAATCCCACAATCTGGTGATAGTGAACCCACTGCTATTAACCTAATCCCTTACTGTACACATGAGAAATGCATTCAATCCAACAATCATGTCTAATGATAAACTCTGTGTCATTACATAAAATAATTCATCTATCTATCTTCTATTTCTATGAAACAAACCAAGTGCATATGCTGCTAAAAAAAAAAGTGCAAAAGAAAAAATTGTGTGCTGAAACAGTGAACAAAAAGTGCTTAGTGCAAGAAAATATTATTCATTAGTAAATAGCATGCATCAAAAAATCATATGTGTTCAAAATAATTGAAGTCCATTTTGCAATCCCAGGAAAAATCCAAGAAAGTGATAATAATAATAATCTTGGATTTTTCCTGGAATTGCAAAATGGGCTGCAAATATTTTGAACACATATGAATTTTTGATGCATGCACTTTACTAATGAACAATATTTTCTTGCACTTTTTGTTCACTGTATCAGTACACCATTTTTTCTTTTGCACTTTTTTTTTAACAGCATTTGCACTTTAATTGTGTTCATAGAAACAAAAACAAAAAAATTGTATGTTGGATGAATTATTATTTTATGCAATGGATTGAATGTATTTCACACGTGTACAGTAAGGGATTAGGGGTTCACTATCACCAGAATGTGGGATTATAGATTTGCGCTGATTGCTTCTTTTTTCTTGCCAAATATGGAGACTTGCATAACTCTGGCTATAGAGTTGCGGGGCTCGTGCTGTAGACTTGTGGGGCTCGTGCTGTAGACTTGCGGACTCGTGCTGTAGACTTGTGGGGCTCATGCTGTAGACTTGCGGGGCTCTTGCTATAGACTTGCGGGGGTCGTGCTGTAGACTTGTGGGGCTCGTGCTGTAGACTTGCAGGGCTTGTGCTGTAGACTTGTGGGGCTCGTGCTGTAGACTTGCGGGGCTTGTGCTGTAGACTTGTGGGGCTCTTGCTATAGACGTGGGGCTCGTGATGTAGACTTGCGGGGCTCTTGCTATAGACTTGCGGGGCTTGTGCTGTAGACTTGTGGGGCTCGTGCTGTAGACTTGTGGGGCTCGTGCTGTAGACTTGTGGGGCTGGTGCTGTAGACTTGCGTGGCTCGTGCTGTAGACTTGCGGGGCTCTTGCTATAGACTTGTGGGGGTCGTGCTGTAGACTTGTGGGGCTCGTGCTGTAGACTTGTGGGGCTCTTGTTATAGACTTGTGGGGCTTGTGCTGTAGACTTGTGGGGCTCGTGCTGTAGACTTGTGGGGCACTTGTTATAGACTTGTGGGGCTTGTGCTGTAGACTTGCGGGGCTCTTGCTATAGACTTGTGGGGGTCGTGCTGTAGACTTGTGGGGGTCATGCTGTAGACTTGTGGGGCTCTTGTTATAGACTTGCGGACTCGTGCTGTAGACTTGTGGGGCTCTTGTTATAGACTTGTGGGGCTTGTGCTGTAGACTTGTGGGGCTCGTGCTGTAGACTTGTGGGGCTCGTGCTGTAGACTTGTGGGGCTCTTGTTATAGACTTGTGGGGCTCTTGTTATAGACTTGTGGGGCTTGTGCTGTAGACTTGTGGGGCTTGTGCTGTAGACTTGTGGGGCTCGTGCTGTAGACTTGTGGGGCTCTTGTTATAGACTTGTGGGGCTTGTGCTGTAGACTTGCGGGGCTCTTGCTATAGACTTGTGGGGGTCGTGCTGTAGACTTGTGGGGCTCGTGCTGTAGACTTGTGGGGCTCTTGTTATAGACTTGCGGACTCGTGCTGTAGACTTGTGGGGCTCTTGTTATAGACTTGTGGGGCTTGTGCTGTAGACTTGTGGGGCTCGTGCTGTAGACTTGTGGGGCTCTTGTTATAGACTTGTGGGGCTCTTGTTATAGACTTGTGGGGCTTGTGCTGTAGACTTGTGGGGCTCGTGCTGTAGACTTGTGGGGCTCTTGTTATAGACTTGTGGGGCTTGTGCTGTAGACTTGCGGGGCTCTTGCTATAGACTTGTGGGGGTCGTGCTGTAGACTTGTGGGGCTCGTGCTGTAGACTTGTGGGGCTCTTGTTATAGACTTGCGGACTCGTGCTGTAGACTTGTGGGGCTCTTGTTATAGACTTGTGGGGCTTGTGCTGTAGACTTGTGGGGCTTGTGCTGTAGACTTGTGGGGCTCTTGCTATAGACTTGTGGGGCTTGTGCTGTAGACTTGTGGGGCTCGTGCTGTAGACTTGTGGGGCTCGTGCTGTAGACTTGTGGGGCTTGTGTTGTAGACTTGTGGGGCTCGTGCTGTAGAATTGTGGGGCTCTTGCTATAGACTTGCGGGTCTCTTGCTGAGATTTGCAGAGCTCTTGCTGTAGACTTACCACTGCAAATTTGCTCTTGCTAGAGACTTGCCACGCAAATTTGCTACAAATTGGAAAAGTGTCAACTAAAATTTGTGCTTCAAGTGCTCTGCAAGTGTACAACTTGCCAGGGAAGATGTGCAGCAAGTTTACAAGACTTACAATTCAATACTGCCACACATGCGTGGCACGTTATCCTTGCTATCTCGGTGGTTCATCTAAAAATAGCGTTACAAATAAGGGAAATTCCAACTTTTTAAAAAAGTTTATTAATCCCTAAATTATTTTTTTTCACATTATCTGTTTCTCTCAAATTAAAAGTCTGTACTGAGCTGTGAGAACAGAAAAAAAGGATGGGAGGGAGAAAAGGAGATGAATCTCAGCTCCAGCTCATTTACATGTGTGTAATAGGGTGACCACATTTCCAAACTGCCATTCAGGGACAATTTTGCCAAGGCCCGGGGGGAGGGGGTGTTGAATGTAGTCTCAGAGTTGACGGGGATTTCAGGGGCGAGCGATTTGTCAGGTGAATGGCTGGTGTTAGCACTTACAGTGGGGACGGAAAGTATTCAGACCCCCTTAAATTTTGCACTCTTTGTTATATTGCAGCCATTTGCAAAAATCATTTAAGTTAATTTTTTTCCTCATGAATGTACACACAGCACCCCATATTGACAGAAAAACACAGAATTGTTGACATTTTTGCAGATTTATTAAAAAAGAAAAATTGAAATATCACATGGTCCTAAGTATTCAGACCCTTTGCTCAGTATTTAGTAGAAGCACCCTTTTGATCTAATACAGCCATGAGTCTTTTTGGGAAAGATGCAACAAGTTTTTCACACCTGGATTTGGGGATCCTCTGCCATTCCTCCTTGCAGATCCTCTCCAGTTCTGTCAGGTTGGATGGTAAACGTTGGTAGACGGCCATTTTTAGGTCTCTCCAGAGATGCTCAATTGGGTTTACGTCAGGGCTCTGGCTGGGCCATTGAAGAACAGTCACTGAGTTGTTGTGAAGCCACTCCTTCGTTATTTTAGCTGTGTGCTTAGGGTCATTGTCTTGTTGGAAGGTAAACCTTCAGCCCAGTCTGAGGTCCTGAGCACTCTGGAGAAGGTTTTCGTCCAGGATATCCCTGTACTTGGCTGCATTCATCTTTCCCTTGATTGCAACCAGTCATCCTGTCCCTGCAGCTGAAAAACACCCCCACAGCATGATGCTGCCACCACCATGCTTCACTGTTGGGACTGTATTGGACAGGTGATGAGCAGTGCCTGGTTTTCTCCACACATACCGCTTAGAATTAAGGCCAAAAAGTTCTATCTTGGTCTCATCAGACCAGAGAATCTTATTTCTCGCCATCTTGGAGTCCTTCATGTGTTTTTTAGCAAACTCCATGCGGGCGTTCATGTGCCTTGCACTGAGGAGAGGCTTCCGTCGGGCCACTCTGTCATAAAGCCCCGACTGGTGGAGGGCTGCAGTGATGGTTGACTTTCTACAACTTTCTCCCATCTCCCGACTGCATCTCTGGAGCTCAGCCACAGTGATCTTTGGGTTCTTCTTTACCTCTCTCTTCTCCCCCGATAGCTCAGTTTGGCCGGACAGCCAGCTCTAGGAAGGGTTCTGGTCATCCCAAACGTCTTCCATTTAAGGATTATGGAGGCCACTGTGCTCTTAGGAAGCTTAAGTGCAGCAGAAATTTTTTTGTAACCTTGGCCAGATCTGTGCCTTGCCACAATTCTGTCTCTGAGCTCTTCAGGCAGTTCTTTGTACCTCATGATTCTCATTTGCTCTGACATGCACTGTGAGCTGTAAGGTCTTATATAGACAGGTGTGTGGCTTTCCTAATCAAGTCCAATCAGTATACTCAAACACAGCTGGACTCAAATGAAGGTGTAGAACCATCTCAAGGATGATCAGAAGAAATGGACAGCACCTGAGTTAAATATATGAGTGTCACAGCAAAGGGTCTGAATACTTAGGACCATGTGATATTTCAGTTTTTCTTTTTTAATAAATCTGCAAAAATGTCAACAATTCTGTGTTTTTCTGTCAATATGGGGTGCTGTGTGTACATTAATGAGGAAAAAAAATGAACTTAAATGATTTTAGCAAATGGCTGCAATATAACAAAGAGTGAAAAATTTAAGGGGGTCTGAATACATTCCGTCCCCACTATATATCATCCCAACACAATGCTTGATATGGTGTCAGGATGATCGAATCATATTATTTCTATTACTACATTACTGAATTGCAATATATAATGGAATAGTTCAACTCACCATAATGCAGAATCATTGGGAACCCTAAGCTTGTCACTTGCCACCAGATGCAGCATGCCACCGTCGCCTGATACCAGATGCAGTGTGTCACTTGCCACAGTCACCTGCCACTAGATGCAGCGTGTCACTTGCCACCATGGCAGTGTGGCCCGGGGACCTGTTTTAGAGCATGCTGGAGTGGGCCCAGAGAAGATAGAGGAGGTGGGTGGCAGTGGCTTCGCTAGGGTTGGTGTCACTCCACCGCTGTGGTAAAACATGGTGTCACCCCCTGCCAAGTAAAGTCCACCCTCAGTACAGACCCCCCTTCATTAAGTATAGACTCCCTTCCCTCAGTACAGACCCCCCTCTCTCAGTACAGACCGCCCTCCCTCAGTACAGACCCCCCTCCCTCAGTATAGATCCCCCTTCCTCAGTACAGACCCCCCTCCCTCAGTATAGACCCCCCTCCCTCAGTACAGATCCTCCTCCCTCAGTACAGACCCCTCTCCCTCAGTATAGATCCCCCTCCCTCAGTACAGACCCCCCTCCCTCAGTATAGATCCCCCTCCCTCAGTACAGACCCCCCTCCCCCAGCATAGATCCCCCTCCCTCAGTACAGACCCCCCCAATAAGTACAGACCCCCCACTAAGTACAGACCCCCCTCCCTTAGTATAGATCCCCTTCCCTCAGTACAGACCCCCCCAATAAGTACAGACCCCCCTCTAAGTACAAACCCCGTCCCTCAGTATAGATCCCCCTCCCTTAGTACAGACTCCCCCAATATGTATAGACCCCCCTCAGTACAGACCCCCCCTCCCTCAGTATAGATCCCCCTCCCTCCGTACAGACTCCCCCCAATATGTATAGACCCCCCTCAGTACAGTCCCCCCTCCCTCAGTATAGATCCCCCTCAATCAGTACAAACCCCCCCTCTCTCAGTATAGATCCCCCTTAATCAGTACAGACTACCCCAATATGTATAGACCCCCCCTAAGTACAGACCCACTTACTCTCAGTATAGATCCCCCTCCCTCAGTACAGACCCCCCCAATAAGTACAGACCCCCCACTAAGTACAGACTCCCCTCCCTCAGTATAGATTCTCCTCCCTCAGTACAGACTCCCCCAACATGTATAGACCCCCCCTCAGTACAGACCCCCCCTCAGTATAGATCCCCCTCAATAAGTACAGACCCCCCTCCCTCAGTATAGATCCCCCTCAATCAGTACAGACTCCCCCCCAATATGTGTAGACCCCCCGCTAAGTACAGACCCCCCTTACTCTCAGTATAGAACCCCCTCCCTCAGTACAGAACCCCCCCTCCACTTGTGCTAGACAGAGCTAACAGATTGAGAAGTAGCACAGAAGGTAATTGTCAGCAGTAAAAATAGTCTCAGCTCGACTGTGCTGAGGGCGATCTCAGCTCCCCTTTGCTCGGGCGGGGGGGCGGTCTCAGGTCCGCACGGCTGTGCTCGGGCGGCGTTCTTAGCTCACCTCGGCTCGGGCGGGCTCGGCTGTGCTCGGGCGGGGGCCGGGGGGGGCGGTCTCAGCTCCGCTCGGCTGTGCTCGGGCGGGGGGGGGGCGGTATCAGCTCCCTTTGGCTCTGACGGGGGCTGGGGGCCGGTCTCAGCTCCCCTCGGCTCGGGCGGGTTCGGCTGTGCTCGGGCGGGGGGTGGTCTCAGCTCCCCTCGGCTCGGGTGTGTTGGCTGCGCTCGGGTGGGGGGGGCGATCTTAGCTCCCCTCGGTTCGGCTATGCTTGGGTGGAGGGGCGGTCTCAGCTCCCCTCGGCTGGAGGCAGATGGCATATGGAGCTGGAGGCAGAGCAAGCGCCAGTGCTATAGCGGGGTTTGCTCGCTCTGTCAATTTCATTCTGGGACACTGTTTTGTCCCGGGATGAAGGTGCCCGGGACCCAGGACAGACCTGCTAATTGCAGTGGGCACCCTAGTGTGTAAGTTTCTGCTAGAGCTATAAGGCTGGGTTCACACCTGTGCGAATGGGATGCGGGTTTCCCAATTGCAGCCACTGTGCCATCAATTGCAGCCACTGTGCCATCAAATGCAGCCACTGTGCCATCAAATGCAGCCACTATGACCATCAAATGCAGCCACTGTGTCATCAAATGCAGCCACTTTACCCATCACATGCAGCCACTGTGACCCCCCACGCCGCCCGCTCGCCATCTGACCAGCACTTACCCCATCTTGGTGGCGGGTCAGGCAGCGGGTGATGGCAAAGAGCTGTGGGACAGGTGGCGAGCTGTGTCCTCTATGCATCTCTTCTTTCTTCCTGCTAGGCGTCCAATTGGAGCGCCTGTCCCTTCAGCCAATCAGGAGACGGGTATTAGACCTGTGCTTCCTGAGAGGCAATTCAGTGTTAGAAAAGCTAATATTCATTTGCTTTTCTAACACACCTGGGTGGGCTCCGAGCGCAATGCTCTGCGCTCCGAGTCCACCCTATTTTGAAGCCTATTAGAGCCTCTGGCTCTAATCAGGTGTTTCAAAAAAACACCTCCGTTGCTTTAATTCAGGCATCTGGCGTCCTAAAAGGGGCCTGACCCCTGAATAGGGGGTGGCTATAGCAGCCATTGATAGAATCATGCTATGCATGAATCTATCCATAATACATATAGGGGTGTGGCGTGATAGAGGGGGCAGCGCCCGTACACCCTTAATGGACGGGCCGACACTGAGCAACAGACTCAAGCAGGATTCAGGATCAAAGATAACAGATGCAAGCTGAAAAGGCCTTCCAGCAATGATCCCAAGCAGGCCTCAGGTTTACACTTGCACTAGGCACCAGTATCTCTGGTAGATGTGCCCGTGTATCCACATGCACGCCATTGTGCGTGCATGTGCACATTTATGCGCACACGCAAGAAAACAAGCATAATCTCTCTGACAGCTGACATGAGGTTCCTGACAGCACCACTGGGAATGACTTAAATAAGCTGAGGTCATTAAACCTCAGCACAAATGCTCCTGAGGCTCACATTGAAAAGAAAGAAATACCGGCAATAGCCTAATGCCGCGCACACACGGTCGGAATTTCCGACAACAAATGTTCGGTGGGAGCTTGTTGTCGGAAATTTCGACCATGTGTAGGCTCCATTGGACATTTTCCGCCGGAATTTCCGACAAACAAAATTCGAGATCCGTTGTCGGAAATTCCGAGCGTGTGTACACAATTCCGACGCACAAAATTCCACGCATGCTCGGAATCAAGCAGAAGAGCTGCACTGGCTACTGAACTTATTTTTTCTCGGCTCGTCGTACGTGTTGTACGTCACCGCGTTCTTGATGTTCGGATATTCCGACAACATTTGTGCGACCGTGTGTATGCAAGACAAGTATGAGCCAACATCCGTCGAAAATAAATCCAGGATTTTGTTGTCGGAATGTCCGATCGTGTGTGTGGGGGACATAAGGCTGACCATAGACGCTGCAAATTTCTTTCCTGCTTTATTCCCCATCAACACAAACAATGTTGACAGGGCAATGCCTCCCACCGAGCCATTGTGTTCTCCTAGCGGGGGGGGAAGCTGTCCCCGCCGGGAAAACACAGTTATTATTGCTAGCGGCTATAATGGCTGCTAGCAATAATCACATATAAAATCTGGCAGGCTGGTTGTATCCAATTTGATTGATCAATCAACTTGGGTAGATTCAAAATAAAACGTCTATGGCCGGCTTAATATTACGTGTTTACTGTTGAGCGTTATCTTTAAATGCAGTTGTTTCTAAATATTGACACGAGCGGAGTTTTCACATGAGAGTCTGTTCTCACTGCCATTTATGTGAACAGCCCCTTAGGGTTTGAACAGTCTAATTCTCCTGCTCCCAGAGTTACAGTGTGAACTTGTATGAAGTTTCTCCCCATGCCTCTTTGAATTAGCATAAATCGTGTTAAGATAATAATCTCTCTAGAGAGCAGAGATTGATCACAGTTTGCCAAGATATATTGAAGTGAGTCATACAGTAAACATAAAAGTGCTGGATCCCATCCACAACAAACATGGACACTTTTACTTTCATATTATTATTATACACAAGGATCTATAGGCTTTACAGTCTTTCTTTTTTTTTTTTTTTTTGCTGAAGCAGCTGTTCTACCTCACCTACTTTGTACAGGTAGTACAAGCCATGTCTTGCATGCTTTGAAAGCATTCTGGGTATGGCTTTATTGTGAAACTACCTCCAAAGTACATTGGAAATCCTTGCCCTTCCTAAAAATAAATACTGTTTGTATAATTCTCCAGACAGTGATTAAAGCAGAACTCCAGAAAAAAGGATACTGTAGAGTCAAGGCAAAGGCTGGATAGTGTGGGAACAGTTAGAACCTCAGTCAGGTTTTTATTGCTGCTATGTTCCTATTCTGGAGATTTCGCTTGACTTCCTGTTCTCGTGATCAAACTGGAAGTCAGGGGAGGCTCTCCAACAACAAGAAGGGATTGTTCTCACTTCCTGCAGCATTGAGTAAATAGGAAGTTAGGGAAAAGCTCTCAAGTGGGACGTAGGCAGTAGATCTGATAGGTCACTGGCCATACACTGTTCGAAATTCTTCCAGCTAGTGATGAAGCAAAGTTTGCTCAATTAGTGATCCTGTTGGACACCTCACACCCCTAATTCCTGATTGCAAAAATCAAAGGAGATGGGTGAAAACTGTCAGCCAAGCATCTGACCGGATGCAGCTGCTGTATGGGTATTCTGACAGCTGCCACCAGCTATCAGAATACAACAGCCCACAGGAGGATTGGGCCATCTGTGCTCTATTGCATGGATGGAGAAATCTGTTCAAAAGTGTATGGCCAGCTTTAAACTCAACTTCTTCAAACCGCTTCTTGAAGATGTCCGGAAAGACGAAACACGTTGGGGCAGAGCCGTTGGATGTGAGGTCACTTTAGCTCTAAACTGGAAGGCATGCTGGCTCCAAAGCGGTTGCGGATCAGCGGCGCTCCACCTACAGGTTAAGCTGTACATTCCGGGTGCCAGTATTTCAGGCACATTTACATGTGAGTGCCTTGATCTTACCTTTTGTGGGATTTTAATAAAGCAGTTTTATGCAAAGAGCTTTCTGGTCTATGCTTCTTCTATGTATATTCTGGAGGGGAACAGATGATTTCTACTCATTTACTGTGGTGATCCAGTTGGCCGTTAAGGCTGGCAGGAGAGAATGGGACTTAAAGTGTCTGGAGGTATGAAGCTTCTAAAGGTGGGTAAAGGATCATAAGCACTTTTTTGACCTTCTTTAACAAAGGGGTCAATTTGTTCTGATGAGTAATTTACTCTAGAGGGCTTGGGCACTGAAACACCGATGTGGGTTCGGAACACTTAAATATTTTGTCTGCATTTTCTTTAAACTATTTGCATGGAACTTTGATCTTGTAATGAATTTATGTTCATTGGGACAGATGCAGTCTTGCACTATTTTACCGAAGACTGAAGTGGAAAACATTATAAGCGTATACTATTTGCACTTTATTTTGCATGGGTCTACACACAAATTTTTAGGGATTTGGAACACTGCTAAATATTTGATCCCACTTTTTCCAAGGTGTATGGAGAGTTAAGCATTCAGGGGACTCCCTTACCACCCAAAAATCCCATTAACATCTAGGCTCTATTCACACTATGGAGCTGAGTTATTGAGCATTATGACACAGGATGATGTGCATTGCTTTAAGGCAGCCAGTTTTTTCAGTGCAAGGTTGTACAAGTGCTTTGATAAGGTGCATTGGGTTATCATTCAGAACTGTAACGCAATAGTGTGAAGGGACCCTTACATCCAGAGTAAGGATTAGCCAACTTACGTTCGACTCGAACATCGGGTGTTCATTTGTTTTAAAATCAACTGAACATAAGGGGCATTCGCGGGAAATTTGAGCGCCGTGGAACGCCCCGTAATGCACTGCGAGATTGCAGTGCATTGCTGTATGATGATTGGCCAAAGCATGCACCTGAACTGCATGCTTTGGCCAATCACAGCGCGCTCTGCTGAGAGAGCCATAATTGGCCAAAGGCAGGGTGCCTTTGGCCAATCACGGCTCAGGGGGACTAAGTCCACGCCCCACAGCTTGATTTAGATTAAGCAGGCAGGTTATTCAGTTTGTGGCAGTGTATTTGATATATATATATAAACCTATATATATATATATATATATATATATATATATATATATATATATATACTCTGCATTCAGTGTAGCCTATAAGTACAATGCATTCGGTGGTGTATAGTTTCTAATAAATTTCAGGCGGTGTACACAAGATATAATACAGTGTAGTGTGGTGTTAAAAAAAAAAAAAGACATCATGTCCGGAAGGGCACCAGTCCTCAGGAGGGACGTACTGGAAATGGAGCGAGTACAAAGAAGGGCAACAAAGCTAATAAAGGGTCTGGAGGATCTTAGTTATGAGGAAAGGTTGCGAGCACTGAACTTATTCTCTCTGGAGAAGAGACGCTTGAGAGGGGATATGATTTCAATTTACAAATACTGTACTGGTGACCCCACAATAGGGATAAAACTTTTTCGCAGAAGAGAGTTTAATAAGACTCGTGGCCACTCATTACAATTAGAAGAAAAGAGGTTTAACCTTAAACTACGTAGAGGGTTCTTTACTGTAAGAGCGGCAAGGATGTGGAATTCCCTTCCACAGATGGTGGTCGGGGAGCATCGATAGTTTCAAAAACTATTAGATGAGCACCTGAACGACCACAACATACACAGATATACAATGTAATACTGACACATAATTACACACATAGGTTGGACTTGATGGACTTGTGTCTTTTTTCAACCTCACCTACTATGTAACTATATATATGAGAGGCGGACGCTCACAGAGCACTAAAAGAGGGCAAGCGGCCTCTGTGTCTACAGTCAACAGTGGTGGTCGTGGACATAATGCATCCTCTGCCAGTGGCCGTGGGGCACGCTTGTCCTTTTTTTCTACTGCTGGCCGTGTTATTGAGCCACAACATGCAGAAGAGTTGGTGGAGTGGATAACAAAGCCGTCCTCATCCTCCTCATCCTCTGTCACCCAGGCTAGTAGTTTGCCTTCCAATGCAGCTGCCAAAGCGGCCTATTCCACCGGCTCCTTGTCCACAGTCACTTCTTCCGTAGTCCCACCATCATGCATGGAGGAGTTCTCAGAATTATTCGACCATAGTGTCGGTTATATGCTGCTGGAGGATGCGCAGCGATTAGAAGGCTCTGATGTTGGTTCCCTGGTTGAGGAAGGGAGTAACGTGAGCCTAGAGAGAGGAGGTGCCACAGAAGGACAAAAAACTGGCAGTCATGTTCCCCCAGCTGCAGCATACTGCCAAGTTTGCTCCAGTGATGAGGAGTGAGGAGATGATGAGTTCACTGACTGTACTTGGGTGCCTGAGAGAAGAGAGGAGGAGGCACAACTCCAATGAGGCAGGATGTCCTCTAGGGGGCAGCTTAAGGGCAGCCACCCTATTGCATCACACCGCAGAGCTCCGCAGGTGCAGGGTGCTGCTGACTCCCCGCTGACTTTTTAAAGTTCCTTGGTGTGGGCCTTTTTCGACATGTGTGCAGCAGATGACACCATTGCTGTTTGCAACCTATGTCTGAAGCGGATCAAGCGTGGCCAGAAGAGCAGCCGCTTGGGCACCACATGCTTGACCAGATGGCAACAGCACTTGAAAGACCCACATCATAGAAAAAGGCGGACTTCTCCTTGTTCCTCATCTGGGATCTCCAACTCTACTATACCTCCAGTCCTCTCAAAAACCTGCACTGAGATGAATGAAGTTATAGCAATAGGTGTCCCGAGTACTTGCAGCCAATCTGCTAGCAGTACACCAGCAATTGATTTTAGCAGGCAAATTTCCCTACCCCAGTTACCATAAAAAGAAATTCGGTCTCAGCCATCCACATGCTCAGCGTCTAAATGCTAGCTTGGCCAAATTGCTATAGTTTTGATATTTTTGATATAATATTTTTGATATAATATTACACAGCAGGGCCTGTTCCTGCACCCAACAAGAGTAGCTGTGAGGGGTTACAGTGTTCATAAGTGGACCAAAATATATCCGGTTAACCAGGGACTGGACAAATTTCCATCCATCCATCCTGCTCGTCAGAAGTGGATCTAACGGCTGACTTTTGTTGAATAGGATGTTGGAAAATTTTCATTCAATTAGCGGCTGCAGTGCTAATCAGTGTATTCTGACGGCAGAGGAGCTCCCGCTGTCAGAATACAATAGAACAGCAGGGAGGATTCCCTAGGTGATTCTCTAGGTGATCAAAAAAAAAAAGACCAATCTATGACTAGCTTAAGGCCTAAACCGGCCATAGATGGGTCGAATTCAGCCGATTCAGCGGGAATCAACCAATTTCGATCTATCTACGGGCAGGCTTGTATTCAGTCAGTGTTAATGGGGGGAATCGAGCAAGTTTCTTTCCTTCAACCCATGGTTGAAGGAAGGAAAATTGCATAATCTATGGCTAGCTTTAAGGACCCTGCCTTTAACAGCTTACCTGTGGAATTCTACTGTTTTTTATACGGGGCATGCAGTGGGAGTTCATGTTGACTTTTTGTGCTTAGCTTTGTTCAGCCTGCAGTGAATGGAAATTGTACACATAATAAAAAACACCTTTCACGTACATGCACTAACTGTTTTATCAGGAAGTGGACATGGGACAAACTGTTGGACTGTGATTAGCACTGCTGGACTGTGATTAGCATTGTTGGACTGCTAACGATAGTCATTAGAGCTCCTTAGAATTAGAGATCTTGTTTGCTCTCTAATGTTGCAAAGGTGTCAGCCACCCATTCTAAATATGATACAGGCAAAAAATGATCCAAGTTTCACTACAGATTGGAGTATCACTGATGATAACTGGCAGTCATTGTCTTACAGCAGCTGCCAGCTCACCAGCACACAGAGTCTTCTACTTTTCTGAGTGCCAGGAATATCTCTTCTGGCAAAACAATTTATCGTAATTGCCTGAAACATTTTTATACTTGTGTATTCTATTTAAGCGTCACTAAACCCACATCATAAAAAAACTATCAATAAATGGTGTATTACATGCTGTTCACACTCACTCAGTCACTATGTGGTTGATTTACTAAAACTGGAGAGTGCAAAATCTGGTGCAGCTCTGCATAGAAACCAGGTTTTCCGCGTCTAGGTTTTATTGTCAAAGCTTAATTGAACAAGCTGAAGTTAGAAGCTGATTGGCTGTCATGCACAGCTGCACCACATTTTGCACTCTCCAATTTTAGTAAATTAACCCCTATGAGATTTGTTTTCTGCAAAAAAACTGGTTTATCCTGCTGTTCTCTACCCCCCTCCCCCTTCTGTCCATGTCCCGATTGGAGTTGGGAACTTTGCAGAGCAGTGTTGACAGCTCTGCACATGCTCATTTTTCAGTGCGTTCCTATGCTGAGCATTTCCTCCCTATCACATCTGAGCAGCCCACGTGACTATAGAGTCACACATGTGGGAGTATACACAGTGGAAAATGACAGCCCACTCCTTCCCTCCTCCTCCATGCCCACTAACCAGCTAAACACAGAGGGATATTACATGCAGATTGGTGGAGGCTTCACCCCCTCGTATTCTAAGACACAGGCTGGAGGGACGCGACACAGCCTATGACTGGCAGAAATCCACCACACCATGTTATTGCCAAAAAATAATAAAGATTTGATTTCAAATATACAGTATCTCACAAAAGTGAGTACACCCCTCACATTTTTGTAAATATTTCATTCTTTTCATGTGACAACACTGAAGAAATTACACTTTTCTACAATGTAAGAAGTGAGTGTACAGCCTGTATAACAGTGTAAATTTGCTGTCCCCTCAAAATAACTCAACACACAGCCATTGATGTCTAAACCACTGGCAACAAAAGTGGGTACACCCCTAAGTGAAAATGTCTAAATTGGTCCAAAAGTGTCAATATTTTGTGTGGCCACCATTTTTTTCCAGCACTGCCTTAACGCTCTTGGGTATGGAGTTCACCAGAGCTTCACAGGTTGCCACTGGAGTCCTCTTCCACTCCTCCATGATGACATCACGGAGCTGGTGGATGTTAGAGACCTTGCGCTCCTCCACCTTCCGTTTGAGGATGCCCCACAGATGCTCAAAATGGTTTAGGCCTGGAGACATGCTTGGCCAGTCCACCACCTTTACCCTCAGCTTCTTTAGCAAGGCAATGGTCGTCTTGGAGGTGTGTTAGGAGTCGTTATCATGTTGGAAAACTGCCCTGCGGCCCAGTCTTCGAAGGGAGGGGTTCATGTTCTGCTTCAGTATGTCATAGTACATGTTGGCATTCATGGTTCCCTCAATGAACTGTAGCTCGCAGTCCCAGCAGCACTCATGCAGCCCCAGACCATGACACTCCCACCACCATGCTTGACTGTAGGAAGACACACTTGTCTATGTACTCCTTACCTGGTTGTCGACACACACGCTTGACACCATCTGAACCAAGGGGGTTTATATTGCTCTCATCAGACCACAGGACATCCAGGTTCCAGTAATCCATGTCCTTAGTCTGCTTGTCTTCAGCAAACTGTTTGCGGGCTTTCTTGTGCATCATCTTTAGAGGCTTCCTTCTGGGACAACAGCCATGCAGACCAATTGAATGTAGCGTGTGGCGTATGGTCTGAGCACTGACATGATGACCCCCCCACCCCTTCAACCTTTGCAGCAATACTGGCAGCACTCATAAGTCTATTTCCCAAAGACAACCTCTGGATATGATGCTTAGCACGTGCACGCAACTTCTTTGGTTGACCATAGCGATGCCTGTTCTGAGTGGAACCTGACCTGTTAAACCGCTCTATGGTCTTGGCCACCGTGCTGCAGCTCAGTTTCAGGGTCTTGGCAATCTTCTTATAGCCTAGGCCATCTTTAGGTAGAGTAACAATTCTTTTTTTCAGATCCTCAGAGAGTTCTTTGCCATGAGGTGCCATGTTGATCTTCCAGTGACCAGTATGAGAGAGTGAGAGCGATAACACCAAATTTAACACACCTGCTCCCCATTCACACCTGAGACCTTGTAACACTAACGAGTCACATGACATAGCTAATTGGGCCCAATTTGAACATTTTTACTTAGGGGTGTATTCACTTTTGTTGCCAGCAGTTTAGACATTAATGGCTGTGTGTTGAGTTATTTTGAGGGGATAGCAAATGTTATACAAGCTGTACACTCACTACTTTACATTGTAGCAAAGTGTCATTTCTGCAGTGTTGTCACATGAAAAGCTATAATAAAATATTTACGAAAATGTGAGGGGTGTACTCACTTTTGTGAGATACTGTATATTTGTACAACAATTTAAAACAAGGTGGAGGAGTCTGGCAGCAACAGGATAGACTGAAAGGGGATAGCCTGCATAGAGGTAGGCCAATGGAGAGGGAGTTGCAGTAGATAAGAAAGTTTAGTTAAGTTTAGGAGGTGGATGCTGCCATAGAGCAAGAGGAATTTTGAGATAGATTTGATCCTTAGGGCCATCCTATGAGCCAATAATAAGACCTTCAATGAAAGCAAGTCTTGGCATGTACGCTCCTCCATTCACTGAAAAATTCATACACTACATTAGGATGGGTAATGGCACTTGCAGGCAGGAGCAGATGTCTCCTTATGCATCCATCTAAGGAAGAGATTGACCCATCTATGACCAGCCGAATTCTCAGCACATTAGATCTAAAGTAGCCTAATCTGGTCAATGGTCAATCAGTGAATGGTCTGTTTAGTCACATGAAGGACAAGCAGGAAAATGACTTTGGCTCTTTTGTCGAGCTGTCAAAGTAGAGTTTTTCAGGATTTTGATCACTTGGTCAAACGGCTCCATGTCAGAATCCTGATGTTCAACTTGTGTGGTCAGCTTAGTGCACTGAATTTATTTTTATTCCCCATACTGCTCTGGGTTTATTCATAGGAAGTCAGTGTGTGCAGGTGAGATGAACAGATCCTAAGCACATACGTACATTATCATTTCAGGGGGTAGAGCAGCAACACAAACATAGGGAACATTTGAGATTACACAGTAGGCTGGTGTTATGCTGGGTTTAGGAAAACAAGACTCTGCACTGCCTTAAGAAGCCTTTGAAGATAATTTACAGTAAACATCTCCTAATTCTGCATGTCTGCTGGTAGCTAGACCTACTCAGTAAAGTATAATTTACATTATCACACATACACAATTAACATGCTAAAACAAGTATGCAAATCTATCCTTAAATGACACCTGTGGACACAAAAAAAGATTCATTTAAAGTGCATGTAGAGTTTATTTTCAGCATAGCAATTTTTGATTATTTTTTTTTACTTAAAAGACAACGTGAACAGTAGATGCCAGGCCCACAAAAGGCAAAAGAATAGATGTCACTGTTGTATATAGTCTTCTGTTGTCTGCAGTTATTTGTGTCCCCACTAGTGACATACCATGTTAGTTCTGCACTGTGTCTTTTTGTGAACATGGCCATCTTGGTAGGGCATTGCTTACTCAGAGCTACCACCCTGACTGGTTGTGAGAAGAGTATGGAACAGGCAGCAGGACAGGCGGAGGAATCACAGATCCACAGAATGACTGAAATAGAAGTAGGAAGATTCTTGCACTGCAGGTCCTCTGGTACAGCTTTCTCTCCAGCAAGTAGAACAGTGAGCAGCACAGTAGTGACATCACCAAATCTCATGTCTGACATACAGTCCCTTAGATCATTGGTCCCCAAACCTTTTGGCACTGGGGACTCGCTGCGTAGAAGACAATTGTGCCAAGGCCCAAGGGTGGGGTGGAGAACACACAGGGGGTAAGCGATTTTTCATGGGCAATTTGTCAGGGCAATGGCTGGTGTTAGCGCTTCAATCACCCCAGCACCATGGTTGATATGGTGTCAGGATGATTGAAGCGCATTTTTTCTATTATTACATTGTAAAATGAAATAGTTCAACTCGCCATAATGCAGAATCAGTGGGAGCCCTGAGCATGTCACTTGCCACTGTCACCTGCCACCAGATGTGGATTGTCACTTGCCACGTCGCCTGCCACCAGATGTGGATTGTCACTTGCCATGTCGCCTGCCACCAGATGCAGCTTGTCACTTGCCACGTCGCCTGCCACCAGATGCAGCTTGTCACTTGTCACGTCGCCTGCCACCATATGCAGCTTTTCACTTGTCATGTCGTCTGCCACCAGATTCGGATTGTCACTTGTCACGTCGCCTGCCACCAGATACGGTTTGTCACTTGCTATGCTGCCTGCCACCAGATGTGGGTTGTCTCTTTCCATGTTGCCTGCCACCAGATGTGGTTTTTCATTTGCCATGCTGCCTGCCACCAGATGTGGATTGTCTCTTTCCATGTCGCCTGCCACCAGATGTGGATTGTCTCTTTCCATGTCGCCTGCCACCAGATGTGGATTGTCACTTGCCACATCGTTTGCCACCAGATGCGGATTGTTACTTGCCACGTCGCCTGCCAGTGCCACCAGATGTGGATTGTCACTTGCCACATCATCTGCCAGTGCCACCAGATGTGGATTGTCACTGCACTGGTGGCAGCACTGGTCCATTTAGCACAGAGGCAGTCCTCTGTGCAGTGGTCAGTTCTAAGTGAGGGCAGGAGAACGGTGATCCGTGGCAGGTAGTAAGAGATGCCATCTCTCTGCTCCCTACTGCACCTCCGACATTGAAGAGGCCTACGCTGTGAGGGCAGAAAAGTGGTGATGTGGGGTGGGCGGACAGAGATGATGTCATCTTTGCACACCCGCCCACTCGCTTCTCTCATCCGCCAACCTGTTTCGCTCATCCACCCACCCACCACTCTCTCTCATGCCGCCCATCCGCCTGGCTCTCTCATGCCGCCTGCCTGGCTCTCTCATGCTGCCTGTCCCCCGCTGCACCCGCAGCACAGCTTCAGAGAGGCCACGACCCGGTGGTTGGGAACCCCTGCCTTAGATGATCTCAAACTGCAGATATACAGCTATGTGTCTGCAGGCAAGCATATGCACTGCTTTTTTCAGGAGAAAGTTTTTATAGGTGACTTTCATATCTGACATGCTTGGACTTTAAAATGGAATTCATGTCTAACCATAACTATTCTTAAAAATGTCTCCTCCCCCCTTCTGGTACCTAAGCTGCCTACGCTATGAAAAAATGATCTATATACTTACCTTTTTTTCAGCCCACTCCAGTCTGGTGTAGCTGGCTGCTCAATGACACAGGGGAGCTTAGGTATCATGTGACCTTAGGGATATAGACCTTTTTTACACAAGGTAGGCAGGATAGGTAGCAGAAGAAAGGAGAGAACATTTTTACAAATAGTTATGGTTAGGCAAGAATTCCACTTAGAAAAATAGAAAAGTGACGGTAGAAAAAGGCAGAGTAGTCCATCGAGTTTATCTCTTTATTTCTTTATTTATTGGTTAAGTTTATTGTCTGAGTATAGATCTATGTTTATCCCAAGCATGTTTGAAGCCATTTACTGTTGACTGTCTCACTACCTCTGCTGGTAGTTTATTCCAAGCATTAACTACCCTGATAAAATAATACTTTCTAAGATTAATTTTGACCTCCCCCCCGTTAGTTTAGGTCATGTCCCCGTGTTCTTGATTTTGGTTTCATATGAAAAAACTGCCCTCCTGAACCTTATTCACCCCCTTGATGTATTTAAAGGTTTCAATCATGTCTCCCCTTTCCCCTTTTACCTCCACCAGGCTGTACAAATTAAGTTCCTGAAGTCGCTCTCAATATGTTTTATCCCCCAAACCTTTCATCATTTTTGTTACCCAACTCTGGACTCGTTCTATCTCATCAATATCTTTGTGTAAGTGAGGTTTCCAAAACTGGACAAAGTATTCTAAATGAGGTCTTACTAAAGATCTTTATAGGGGAATCAGGACCTCCTTCCTCCTGCTGGTGATCCCTCTAGTGATGTATCCTAGAATTCTATTTGCTTTTCCCACTGCCTGGCCACACTGTTTGCTCATTTTGCAATGATCTGAAATAAGTACTTCCAAATTTTTTTCCTCTGTACTACTGGCCAACACTGTACCCCCAATGTTGTACTCTTTTTCCCTAGGTGCATTATTTTACATTTAGAAATATTGCATTGCAGTCTCCACTGCTTTGACCAACCTTCCAGCAATGCCAAATCATGTTCCATATAGATTGAATAGAACAGGATCCAGTACAGAGCCTTGTAGTACACCACTAGTGACTGCTCTCTGTTCTGATCGAACCCCATTTACAACCACACTCTGGTATTTATCCTTTATTTAGCCAACTGCATATCCACTGAACCACCCAAGGGTTAAGTCCTAGCTTGTACAGCTATTGTATTAGATCATTATGTGGAACTGTATCAAATGCCTTGCTAAAATCAAGATATGCTATGTCCACAGCACCACCCTGGTCCAAAACATTGGTAATATAGTCAAAAAATTAAATCAGATTAGTCTGACGTGATCTGCCCTCATTAAAGGCATGCTGCTTTGGGTCCAGCAAGCTGTGTATTTTTAGGTGATCAATGATCCTTCTTTTAAAAGATGAACTCCGGTTAAGACCTTAATTGCATACTTACATTTGTCAAGCTTACACTAAAGCTGGCCATAAAAGTGGCAATTTTACAGAACAATTACATTTTTTATTATGTTGAAATTTAAGTGTGCAGACGGCATGTGCTGACTTAATAGGCATTTTAATGGCCAACTAGAGACCCATACATGGTGGGCTAGCAACGTTGCTGCTAATTACGAGGCAGTGGATTGTATTGTCAACCTGCAACAGAAAGTGCTGCTACTAGCATTAACTCCAGCTAAGAAACTTTGCAACAAATTTACAAAAACTATATACATTGAGGCATGATGTCAAACAGAATGAAAAATAGTTTTCAGGTTTACATACACTTTAAAAGAACAATTCCAGGCATCGGCATGTTATACATAGATACATTGGTCCAGCTTGGAACAATGTAACTATGTATGTATATGACATACTGTACCTGGCCGATGCCGTTGGAAGCTGGAAATTTGTTTTCGGGTCCCGCGCCTGATGTCTTGTGAGCACAGGAGGTCGGCCACTCAGCATGGCCACCATTGTGAGGGGAAATGCATTCCATTTTCTGAATGAATGCAATGGGTTCTCTGATTGGCAATTACATTCTGCACTTTACTGGTTATTACATTCTGCACTTTACTGGTTATTACATTCTGCACTTTAGTCTTCGCAACAGCCAGTTGAACTGTCCGAGATTGGACGAGGTGAAGAGTGTGACTTCACTGCTCCACCTCATCCAATCAGAGAACACTTTGCATGCAGTTAAAAAAATGCAAAGCCTTCTCTGAATGGTGCCCTTGCTGAGTGGCCAACCTCCTGTTCACAATGCAGGAGAGCAGCCACTCAGCAGCGTGGGACCTAAAAGCAAGTGGAGACCACTAGAGTAGTGGTATCTACCTCAGTGATTTCCAGTGGCATTGACCAGGTATGTCATATACATACATAGTTACATTGGTCAAAGCTGGACCAATGTACATGCCTTGAAAAAGTACTCATACCCCATGAAGTTTTCCACATTTTGTCACATTACAACCAAAAACCTAAATGTATTTTATTGGGATTTTATGTGATAGACCAACACAAAGTGGTACATAATTCTGAAGTAAAATGATAAATGGTTTTCTAAATTTTTTACAAATAAATATGCGAAAAGTGTGGCATGCATTTGTATTCAGCCCTCTTTACTCTGATACCCCTAACTAAAATATAGTGGAACAAATTGCCTTCAGAAGTCACCTACTTAGCAAATGGAATCCACCTGTGTGTAATTTAATCTCAGTATATATACAGCTGTTCGTTGAAGCCCTCAGAGGTTTGTTAGAGAACCTTAGTGAACAAACAGCATCATGAAGGCCAAGGAACACATCAGACAGGTCAGGGATAAAGTTGCAAAGAAGTTGAAAGCAGGGTTCGGTTATAAAAAAACATCCCAAGCTTTGAACATCTCATGGAGCACTGTTCAATCCATCATCCATAAATGGAATAAGTATGGCACAACTGCAAACCTACCAAGACATGGCCGCCCACCTAAACTGACAGGCCAGGAAAGCATTAATCAAAGAAGCAGCCAAGAAGCCCATGGTAACAGAGATCCACAGCTCAGGTGGGAGAATCTGTCAACAGGACAACTATTAGCCGTACACTCCACAAATCTGGCCTTTATGGAAGAGTGTCAAGAAGAAAGCCATTGCTGAAAGAAAGCCATAAAAAGTCCCATTTGCAGTTTGCGAGAAGCCATGTGGGGGACACAGCAAACATATGGAAGAAGGTGCTCTGGTCAGATGAGACCAGAATTTAACTTTTTGGCCTAAAAGCAAAACACTAAGTGTGGCGGAAAACTAACACTGCACATCACCCTGAACACACCATCCCCACTGTGAAATATGGTGGTGGGGATGCTTTTCTTTAGCAGGGACAGGGAAGCTGGTCAGAGTTGATGGGAAGATTGATGGAGCCAAACACAGGGCAATCTTAGAAGAATATCTGTTAGAGTCTACAAAAGACTCGGGACTGAGGCGGAGGTTCACTTTTCAGGAGGACAATGACCCTAAATATACAGCCAGAGCTACAATGAAATGGTTTAGATCAAAGCATATTCATGTGTTAGAAAGGTCCAGTCAAAGTCCAGACCTAAATCCAATTGTGAATCTGTGGCAAGAGTTGAAAATTGCTGTTCACAGACGCTCTCCATCCAATCTGAGAGAGCTTAAGCTATTTTGCAAAGAAGAATGGGCAAAAATGTCACTCTCTAGATGCACAAAGCTGGTAGAGACATCCCCAAAAAGACTTGCAGCCGAATTGCAGCAAAAGGTGATTCTACAAAGTATTGACTCAGGGGGGCTGAATGCAAACGCTTTTCAGATATTTATTTGTAAAAAAATTTGAAAACCATTTATCATTTTCCTTCCACTTCACAATTATGTGCCACTTTGTGTTGTTCTATCACATAAAATCCCAACAAAATACATTTACATTTTAGGTTGTAACATGACAAAATGTGGAAAATTTCAAGGTGTATGAATACTTTTTCAAGGCACTGTAATTACATATAACGTATGGCAATGGTTGGAATTACCCATTAATGGTGATCAAACCAATCCACCATGCAAAATCAAAACTGCAAGCTCACCTTGCTTTTGCGTGGGTATCTCATTAATTTCCCACATCTTAATTACTTTAGTGATGTTGATGTTTGAGATGCTTCAGAAGCCATTGGAATAGCATCAATGTGAATGTTTAGCTCCCCACTAGGAGATAATGCGACCAGGCAAACATTGTGTTTATTTAATGGACTCTATATTGTGTGAGAGGAGGTGAAGAACCTGGGAAAGATAAACGGATAGCTGTCTCCTCTGGTCTTTAACTGGACTCCTATCACTGGCTCTTGTCTCCTTTTGGACACTTCATGTATAAAACAGGAAAAAGATGATTGCGGTATAAACATTCCAAGCTATGATCTTTCCCAAGCTGTGTAAATAGAACTGTAAAGATACAAACACCTTACACAGTATTTGCCTGAGGATAGAATTTCAGGGAATCCCTTCTCTTTAACAAAGACTTTCAGACCATATAATTGTAGTCACTGGAATGGAGATTAGACTGACAGGGACTTGATTGTCTAGGACAGAGGTCTCCAAAACTGTTCAGTACAAAGGCCACATTGTAAATTTTAAAATATTCACAAGTCAAAAAGATCTGTTTTTATAAATGAATACGTTTTAGCCAGCGGCACTGATCGATCAGCAAAAACCTAACAAGCTGGTTGTGCAGAAGTCGATTGGTTGATCAACTTTTGTACAACCGGGTGCCCATACAGTACATGGATCAAAATTTGGTGGCTTCCTGCTAAACCAACCAAATTTTGATCCATGCATGGCCCCCTTAAGTTGGATCAGAGACTCTGATGTGGACTCTCATGTAGGGGGAAAATATAATCTCTGATATGGGGAGCCTGATGTAAGGGGGACTTCCATGATTGGTTGTTATGTTGCTAGTGATCCTAGTATCCAACATGGTAAAATGACAACAAAGCAAGGAAAACCTGCACTGGAGACCAGACGGGGAAGTTGTGGATGTTGGGGAGAAAAAGAGACCATAGGCTGACCTGCAGACCTGTGTGAGTCCTGTGTGAGAAACCACTGACCGCTGCGGGCCAGATAAAATCTTGCACCAGGTCAGATTTGACAAGTTTGGAGACTTCTGGTCTAGGGCAAAGACAGCCTCTGGTTCTCCCAAATTATTAGTACTTGTGTCATTACAAATTGCTTTTTTTGTATTTGTGAATTTCAGATATTTCTAATAATTCTGATTTAAAAATAAAAGAAAATGTGTGATGCTGGTTAACCCTACCATCTGTTCCAAAATAAACTTTTACAAATTTTATAAGTAACCGTGAAAATTAGAACCAATGGAATACAGCGTTGTAATTTTTACTTTCTCTATATCGGACACAAGTGCAATACCAAACAGCTTCACCTAATATGTTTATGTGTGTCCTGGGATTAGTAGAAGGACTGGAACCAACTACTGATATAAAAACATTACTAAGTTTGCTATTCTACTGCACAAAGCACAATTCTTAAATGGAAGACGTCAGACCCACCAACTGTTTCATTTTGGATAAAAAAAAACTTTTAAAATTCATCTCTATATCTCTACGAAGCCATCAATGAAGGGCACCTCTTGTGCAAATAAATTTGACAGGGTATGTATGAATGACTAAATAGTGCTTGATCCAATGAATTATTGTGGTTTCATAAATTAATCTAGATAAATGTATTTTTTATCCGTTTTCTGTGCAGATCATATGCTTATCTTTCAAAAGCTGAACTCAAGGCAGGCATAAAAGGCACAGATTAATGCAAATCTGAAATTATTATTATATCACTAAATGTATTTTTATTTTAAATACAAGCAAGGTAAGGCAAGGTTTCGTTTAAACGGGGCGTACTTAAGTGTACCTCCATGTGAGGGCCATGTTTTCCGGCACCGAGATACATAGGTGTTCCGTGCATTTTATTATTATTATACAGGATTTATATAGCGCCAGCAGCGCTTTACAATATAAAAAGAAGTCAATACAGTTATAATACAATAAAATACAAGAGGATTAAGAGGGCCCTGCTCAAAAGAGCTTACATTCTAATAGGGTGGGGCAGGTGGTACAAAAGGTTGTAACTGTGGGGAATGAGCTGATGGAAGTGGTAGAAGATTAGTTGGAGACGTTATAGGCTTTTCTGAAAAGATGAGTTTTCAGGGATCGCCTGAAGGTAGCAAGAGTAGGGGATAGCCGGACCGGTGGAGGTAGCGAGTTCCAGAGTATGGGAGAGGCTCTAGAGAAATCCTGGAGACGAGCATGAGAGGAGGAGACGAGAGAGCTTGAGAGTAGGAGGTCTTGAGAAGAGCGAAAAGGACGGTTTGGGTGATATTTGGAGACAAGATTAGTGATGTAGCTCGGTGCAGAGTTGTGAATGGCTTTGTATGTTGTGGTTAGTATTTTGAGTGTAATTTGCTGGGTAATTATATACATATGAATGCAGGCAGTCCCTTACATGTCCATTGGGACACAGTGGCTGCACGGATATAGGACATCCTGGTGGGCGCATGCAGATGTGGGTCCCCAAGCACACACAACGTCTGCGTTCAGAGACCCGTACCCGCATGACTGTGAAATTGGGATCTGTCGGTCTATATAGTGCTGTGTCCCAATTGACATGAATAGGACTACCTGCATGGGGGTGTAAAGAACACCTATGAACTCACGTGTGGGCAAACAGGGCCCCGAGCGTATGCTTAAAGTGGTTGTAAACAACACAACACTTTAACCCACAGGTAAGCCTATAATAAGGCTTACCTGTAGGTACCACGAATATCTCCTAAACTTGCACCGTTTAGGAGATATTCACTGCACATGCGCACTAAAGAAACGGCTCGCTTCTGCCGTTACATCAGGAGCTGTGGCGTGACCAGCGGCTCCCATGCATGTGCGCGAGAGTGACGTTTTTGCAGCTACAGCCAATCACAGCGCCGGAGCCCGCAAACCCGGAAATAACTCTGGGAGACATGTCGCCGGGCACAGCGATGTGCGGGGACTGCTGCAACAGCTTCGATCTAAGGTAAGTATTTCATAATGAGCTATGCAATGCATACTAGCTGATTGTGCCTTTGTCCTGCAAGGTTGTTTTTATTTATTTTTTTTATTTTTTTTAGAGTTTAGAGTTTACAACCACTTTAAAGTACAATTAAAGGTAAAACCTTTTTGTTTTAGTTTTGGATAGAGTGGAGAAGGATTAGAATGCTTGTTCGTTTTTATTGCTGTCTGTGCCCCTGTTAAGGAGATTTACCCTCTCTAGTTGTCCTGTCTTGGGTTGTCCCCAGAAAAGTAATAAAGGTGAAATCTTCCAATGGTGACACTAGTTCTGGTGACCTGGGGGTCCCCAAGGAATTCCCTTAATTTGTGGGGATTTCTTCTCACTTCCTTTGGCTATGGGACAGGAAGCGAAGGGAAATCTCCCTAATGGAACACAGATGGCAAAAAAAAAAATCTGACATGGATGGGTTATAACCCTCCCTTGCTCTATCCAAAATAATAAAAAAAAAAAGGTTTTGCCTATAGTTCTGCTTTAAAATGGTTGTAAACCCTTACAGACCACTTTTTGCTACAGGTAAACCAATAATAAGGCTTACCTGTGTGGACGTCATTGGCAAATGCGCACTGAAGCAAACGGCACATACGTGCCGTTTGCTTTAGTGAGTGTGCCGTCACCCGCGGCTCCCATCATCGCAGCTCTGGCAAATCACAGCGCCGGAGCCACGATACCGGCCAGTGCTGTGTAGGACACCGCAGCAATGGCTTCGATCTCAGGTGAGTGTTACATAATGAGCTAGTATGCTCTGCCTTTGTCTTACAGGTGTTAGTTTTGTTTTTTTTTTCAAAGTGGGTTTACAACCACTTTAAGTATGCCTGTGAACGAGGCCTAAGTACCTAATTTTGACTTGGCTTCAGCCATTTTGCGGTCTACTGTTCAGTCTTAACAGCAGAGCTCAGAAAGGGGGAGGAAGAAGCAACACAGAGAGCCAATCAGATGTGCTGCATGCTGATAGGAGGAGAGAGCTGAATGATGAGTTTTAGTGTGTTGCTTATTTTGTCGCCATTCTCCTTTAATTATTCAGGGTGGGGGTGAGACACCTGTAAATTAAATTGAAACTGCAGCAGGGAAATAGCAGGTTACGCTTTGGGACAGAGCTATGCAAAACTAAAGACTGGATGGGCAGAAATACAAAGTGTCATCTGTGTAATTGGCTGTTTTCCCGGTGTTCAGCTGTGGTGTTTTTGGGACCTGTGTAGCTACATATAGGGACAGCAGTGAATATAATCCACGGTGCCTGAATACACTTGGGTATAAATAGTATTTCATCCCCAGAGTCTCTGAATAGGCCATGTACACTCGAAATGGCGCGTTAAATTTTTCACGGTCACAGACATGTGAGTAGCCTCCTCTAGTTGTATTTTAGACTTTAGGCGGGTGGATGGAGAAGGTAAAACCTCATCTCAGCTGCCTGTGTAAAAGAAGCCTTATGCCCTGTACACACGGTCGGATTTTCCGACAGAAAATGTTCGATGTGAGCTTGTTGTCGGAAATTCCTAACGTGTGTAGGCTCCATCAGACATTTTCCATCGGAATTTCAGTCACACAAAATTTGAGATCTGGATCTCAAATTTTCCGACAACAAAATCTCGTAAATTCCGATCGTGTGTACACAGTTCCGACGCACAAAGTTCCACGCATGCTTGGAATCAAGCAGAGGAGCCGCACTGGATATTGAACTTCATTTTTCTCAGCTCGTCGCACGTGTTGTATGTCACCGCGTTCTTGGCGTTCGGAATTTCCGACAAGATTTGTGTGACCGTGTGTATGCAAGACAAGTTTGAGCCAACATCCGTCGGAAAAAATCCATGGATTTTGTTGTCGGAATGTCCGATCGTGTGTACGTGGCATTACAGTGTGTAAAATCTCAGCAAAGAGAATTAAATAAAAAAAGAAGAATGCTTTTCAAGCTTCCCCCTTTGGTGCTTGTGTATACAAGTTCTAAGCCTCAGGTTTCTCTTTGTCAAGAAGTAACTCTGTCTATGCTAATCAAAGAAAATATTCAGCTTAACTAATTGATTTTCTACTGTCTTTAGTGACTCTAAAATATGTGATACAATCTTTTGTATCATACATAACACAATAAGACAGCCTTTCTCAACATTTTTATCCTTAAAATAATTTTCAGGTCTCAGTAAACCCTGATAAAATGAATTCACCAGGTTTAGTCAGAAGAATGCCATTTACAGTGCCTTGCCTTGGCTTTTTATCTATTTTGTTACATTACAGTCTTTAGTTCAATAATTTTTTAATCTGAATTATATGTGATGGATTAGAACACAATAGTCTAAGTTGGTGAAGTAAAATTAGAAGAATATATACATAAAACAATTTTTCAGAAATAAAAAACTGATAATTGGCATGTGCGTATGTATTCACCCCCTTTGTTATGAAGCCCATAAAAAGCTCTGGTACAACCAATTACCTTCAGAAGTCACATAATTAGTGAAATGATGTCCACCTGTGTGCAATCTAAGTGTTACATGATCTGTCATTACATATACACACCTTTTTGAAAGGCCCCAGAGGCTGCAACACCAAAGTAAGAGGCACCACTAACCAAACACTGCCATGAAGACCAAGGAACTCTCCAAACAAGTAAGGGACAATGTTGTTGAGAAGTACAAGTCAGGGTTAGGTTATAAAAAAATATCCAAATCTTTGATGATCCCTAGGAGCACCATCAAATCTGTTATAACCAAATGGAAAGAACATGGCACAACAGCAAACCTGCCAAGAGACGACCGCACACCAAAACTCACGGACCAGGCAAGGAGGGCATTCATCAGAGAGGAGCACAGAGACCTAAGTTAACCCTGGAGGAGCTGCAGAGTTCCACAGCAGAGACTGGAGTATCTGTACATAGGACGACAATAAGCTGTACGCTCCATAGAGTTGGGCTTTATGGCAGAGTGGCCAGAAGAAAGCCATTACTTTCAGCAAAAAACAAAATGGCAAGTTTTGAGTTTGCGAAAAGGCATGTGGGAGACTCCCAAAATGTATGGAGGGAGGTGCTCTGGTCTGATGAGACTAAAATTGAACTTTTTGGCCATCAAAGGAAACGCTATGTCTGGTGCAAACCCAACACATCACATCACCCAAAGAACACCATTCCACACAGTGAAACATGGTGGTGGCAGCATCATGCTGTGGGGATGTTTTTCAGCAGTTGGGACTGGGAAACTGGTCAGAGTTGAGGAAAAGATGGATAGTGCTAAATACAGGGATATTCTTCAGCAAAACCTGTACCAATCTGTGTGTGATTTGAGGCTAGGACGGAGGTTCACCTTCCAGCAGGACAATGACCCCAAACACACTGCTAAAGCAACACTTGAGTGGTTTGAGGGGAAACATGTAAATGTGTTGGAATGGCCTAGTCAAAGCCCAGAACTCAATCCAATAGAAAATCTGTGGTCAGACTTAAAGATTGCTTTTCACAAGCCCAAACCATCCAATTTAAAGGAGCTGGAGCAGTTTTGCAAGGAGGAATGGGGAAAAAATCCCAGTGGTAAGATGTGGCAAGCTCATAGAGACTTATCCAAAACGACTTGGAGCTGTGATAGCCGCAAAAGGTGGCTCTACAAAGTATTGACTTTAGGGGGGTGAATAGTTATGCACATTGACTTTTTCTGTTATTTTGTCCTATTTGTTGTTTGCTTCACAATAAATAAAAAAAATATTCAAAGTTGTGGGCATGTTCTGTAAATTAAATGATGCAAATCCTCAAAAAATCCATGTTAATTCCAGGTTGTGAGGCAACAAAACACGAAAAATGCCAAGGGGGGTGAATACTTTTGCAAGGCACTGTACATTGGTGATCATGGAGAATGCCCTCTACATTGTTGGTGAGAATGCCCCCTTGCAGGTAGCCAAAAGATCATTGGTGTCAGGCCACTAACTCTGCCAAGCTGCATTGGACCCAGAACTATGCAGGCACCATCAGATGGGAGCTCAAAAACTATAGCAATCTCTTGAGGAATGCTAGAGTTCCATGGAGCCCTCGTTGAGACTAGCTAGACTAATGGTGCCCATGCACTAGACAAAAAAATTGTTCGAAAATCTATCAATTGGACAGTTTGTTTGATTTTTGTCCAGTTAAAGGGCAGAAGTGCTGTGATGTTCGGTTGTGATGTTTTTGAGCCAAAAAATTGAAGGAAAAGTTTGGAAAACTTCTGCCAAACAAATGATAAATTGAAAGGTTGTGTTTCTCATCCGTTAACCACTTAAGGACCGGAAGGATTTGCCCCCTTAATGACCAGGCCATTTTTTGCGATTCAGCACTACATCACTTTAACTGACAATTGCGCAGTCTTGCAACGTTGTACCCAAACAAAATGTATGTCCTTTTTTTCCCACAAATAGAGCTTTCTATTGGTGGTATTTGATCACCTCTGCAGTTTTTATTTTTTGCACTATAAACAAAAAAATATCGACAATTTAGAAAAAAAAACAATATTTTTTACTTTTTGCTATAATAATTTTCCAAAAACAATGTAAAAAAATATTTTTTTCCTCAGTTGAGGCCAATATGTATTCTGCTACATATTTTTGGTAAAAAAAAAAATTAAATTACAATAAACGTATATTGATTGGCTTGCGCAAAAGTTATAGCGTCTACAAACTATGGGATAGATTTATGGCATTTTTATAATTTTTTTTTTTACTAATAATGGCGGTGATCAGTGATTTTTAACAGGACTGCGACATTGCAGCGGACAGATTGGACACTTTTGACACTTTTTTGGAACCATTCATACTTATACAGGGATCAGAGCTAAAAATAACCAATGATTACTGTATAAATGTCAGTGGTAGGGAAGGGGTTAACACTAGGGGGCGATCAAGGGGTTAAGTGTGTTCCCTGGGAGGTGTTGCTAACTGTATGGGGGCTGGGCTGACTGGAGGAGGAGAGAGATCGCTGTTCCTAATCACTAGGAACAGACGATCTCACTCTCCTCCCCTGACAGAACGGGGATCTGTTTGTTTACACTGACAGATACCTGTTCTGCCTGTCTCTGGAGCGATCGAGCCCGCCAGACCCGCTGGTTGGCATCCCCGCTCGTGATTGGGCACGCCCACAAATGGTACTGCACATGTGTGAAAAAAAGCTTTACCTGGAAGATAAACGTTCATGCCAGTGAATGGTCATGTCTAAAATAAAGAGCATAGCAATAGTACACACAAGAAACATACAACCGTCAAGATAGGCAATTTGTATATACCCATTTTTTTTCTGTGAATGTTCCCTGAAAAAATTTAATCAAGAAAAATAGAAACCAAAATAATGTAGCAATAAAAACAATTTATTGTTCGAAAATCGGTCATTACATGATTTGCTCTCACGATCTTGTGTTTACTTTTAGAAAATGCGTTCAAACAATTTTTCGACTAGTGTATGGCTAGCATAAGGCGTGATAGTGTATAGCAAAGGATAAAAGAGAAAGATATGTAAATATCTTTTGGTACTTTTTTCTTGTGAAAAAAAAATTGGTACTTTAAAAGGAGACCTTTCGACAATGAAACATGGAGGCTGCCATTGCTGAAAATTCTAGCTGCCTGGCTGTCACAATGTTCCTCTTGCTTGAAAACTCTGACCAAAAGCAAGAAGGCACTTAAAGAGGAAGTAAACAGTGCCTTTTTTTGTGACCTGCAAAGTAAAGGCATAATGTGCTAGTATGCGTTGCAAACAAAGCCCTCATTGTCCCTACTGGAGGCCGCATCCTTCTTCGCTCGTCTTCCTTCTGGGTCCGCGGACTCCGGCTGTGTGACTGACCAGAGCCACGTAACGTCACTCCCGCGCATGCGCGTGGGAGCTGCGTGTCAGCACACGGGCGGCCGTTCGTACAGAGTGCATGCGCCAATGATCATGCATCGCGCAGTATACAGTAAACTTGGACCTAAATGATGCAAGTTTAGGAGATATTTACAGTACCTATAGGTAAGTCTTATTATAGGCTTACCTATAGGTATATACAATCAAGGGAAGTTTACGTCCTCTTTAAGAAGCTTTTTATGACTTTCCATACTTGTCCAAGTTTGCGAGTAAAACGGTAAAGTGCCCAGGCAAGTGGGTCAAATAACAGGCAGTTATCTAGTATTGTCAGAAGCGTTGGTCACAATTGAAATGTTCACATTTCTCCATGACAGATTCACTTTTAGGCCTCTTGCACACGATACTCCTGTTTGAGCATCTACTATTTATCAGATGTTCTTTAATGCATTTACGCGTATTTTCGCACATATGCGTTCCCCGCAATTTTGCACAATATACATATATATACATATTGTGATAGCACATATAGGCAAGCAGGTTCTAGTATAATTAAAACAAAGTCCCCGATAATATCTTACGTATTAGCTAAGATCAGTAGTATAAATATTTCTTCTCTACAACATACTGTACAATATGCAATGCATATTATATTATCCATGTCAAAACTCGGTATCATATAAAACTGAATTTCTCATTGTTAATATGAATATTTTTATAGCATATATATATTCTTGATTGTTTTTTCGTTTTTAAAGTTTTTAGTAATTAAACTATAATCAAGAAAAAAAATTAAAAATTAAATATATATATATATATATGCTATAGAAAATGTATTTGTTGACAGGGTGGGTCTTAAACAGGAAGGGGTGTGGTCTTGACAAAAAGGGGTGGTTCATACTTAAATTAGGGGCGCGGGAGTTTAGTCACGCCTAGGGCAGTACAAAACCTAAATACACCACTGGCAAGAGGCCTTAGGGTTCAGCTACATGCAGTATATTTATTTTATATTTACAGTATATATACTATATATTTTGAATAGTATCGTTTCATGAGGTTAACTTCTATAAGTAAAAATGCGAAAAAAATCACTTATTTGATTAGGAAAAGTAAAAGATTACTAAAATAGCATAAGAAGAAGTTGATTAGCTTTTGGGAAGATTTGAGCTGTGGAAAATGGGATTTGTCCCCGAAGCCAATAGAAATATATGCTGGGCTGGTGGTCCTGAGTAAAGATACTTCCCCATTCAGACGTTGTTATTATTATTACTATACAGGATTTATATAGCGCCAACAGTTTGCGCATCGCTTTACAACGTTAGGGCAGACAGTACAGTTACAATACAATTCAATACAGGAGGAGTCAGGGGGCCCTGCTAGTTGGAGCTTACAATCTAAAAGGGAGGGTTAAGTGATACAAAAAGTAATAACTGTGGGGGATGAGCTTATAGAAAAAAAAAAAAAAGAACAGTTGTTAGGTGGAGGCAGGATAGGCTTCTCTAAAGAGAAAAGGTTTCAAGGATCACCTAAAAGTGGATAGAGTAGGAGATAGTTGGACAGATTGGGGTAGGGAGTTCCAAAGGATGGGGGATGCTCGGGAGAAGTCCTGGAGGAGCAGGAGGTCTTGGGAGGAACGAAGAGAACAATTTGGCTGGTATTTTGAGACTAGTTTAGTGATGTAGCTGAGGGCCAAGTCATGGATGGTTTTGATCAGACGTTGATCAGAGCAGGACTCACAGTCTATGACAGCTTCTGGGAAATGCAGTATATAGCTATATGCTCCTTGTTTAGACCTCTGATCACAGCACCAGGCAGAGGGAAGTCTTCCTTTCCAGCTCCGATATAAGATTGAATGCTCCAATAATATAGGATTGAATGCATAAAGCTGCAAAGGAAGGCAGTACTGGAAGAATTCAAAACTGTGAAATTGTACTAATTTATTAACAAAAGATGAATGATAAGGTGTGTTTGTAATGATGTCATGGTGTTTTCTAGTATTTTATTTAGATGAGTCCACAGTTTTCACAGAGCAGAGTCATGTTGTTCAGCTCATAAAGTACCTTCTTCTTATGTACAGTTCATCCCATTTTGAAAATATATGTGAAAAGGTGTCACAATAAACCATGCCCTCTAAGATGACACCCAGCTTTTACAATGGCCACCAACCACCGTGGTCCTCTTTCCTTAGCCTTAAAAGATTACGTCTCTAATATGAAAGGGCCAGATGGTTTTGCTTGCCCTCTAGGCCAAGAGTTCCTCCCCCAAGTGGGACAATGTATTTAGAAAACCAGAATCCCTGCAGACCAACCCTTCAGGAATGTGTCACCTCAGGAAACATCTATACGGTGCTTATCTAAACTCTTTATCTGACCATGACTAGTCAGGCCAATCTGAACATGCCCATTCCCCTTTATCTCATCCCATCTGAAATCCACTCATATACTATACCCTATACTGTATATGTTTATCAGTTTCCATTTTATACAGTGATACAAAAATAAAGTGTCAACTGAAAAAAATAGTATTTTATCTAGAGAATGTCAATATCTGATGAACCTAGCACATCACAGCTCATTTAAAGTGTTACTAAACCCAGGACCCTGCATTCACTATATCTGGTCCCCCACAGTACACAGAACATTGAAATTCAATTATTTTTAGTAAGTATGAACTGCTAAATACCTTTTCTCATCAGCAGTATAGAGAAGTCTTGTGACTTCTCTCAGTGTCTGGTTAAATATTGTAGGAGGAGTTTTCATTCTACTCTGATTGTGCCATGACAGACTGTCCCTCTGTCTGGATGGTGCTGATTGGCTCTGTGCTGATCACATGCACCCTCCCAAGAAATAAATAACTCTCTAGCAATACACACCAAACTGAGCATGTGCAGAGTGACTCCAAAGGCTCTTTGTTATCAGGAGATGGATTGGGGACTGTGGAAGAAGGGGAGGATCAGAGAAGACAGAATTAAACAGCCTTTTTACACAATTCAGAGAATAAACCCCTTAGGTTCCACAGTGAGTACAACAAGCATGCTTTACTGTGTCTACAGACTGATTTTACTGTTGTGGGTTTAGTAACACTTTAACAAAGGAAAAAAAGCCTAACTACATCTATTCTTAAATATATTCCCTTCCCCTCCACCTACCTATCCTGTCTAACCTATATAAAAAAAAGATCTGTATACTTACCTGTTTATAATCCGCCCTGGTCCGGTCATGTGATCCTGCCGCTCCCTGTAATGACAAACGAGCGGACTTTACGCCAGACTTTCCGACGGACTTTCCGAATGAACGGACTTGCCTACACACAATCAACCAAAGTCCAACGGATTCGTACATGATGACATACGACCGGACTAAAACAAGGAAGTTCATAGCCAATAGCTGTCCTAGCTTCAGTTTTTGTCCGTCGGACTAGCATACAGACTAGCGGACTTTTCAACCAGACTCGAGGCCGTCAAAAAGATTTCAAACATGTTTCATTTCTAGGTCCGTCAAACTTTTGGGAAAAAAAAGTCCGCTGGAGCCCACACACGATCGAATTATCCGCCGGACTCCGGTCCGCCGGACCAAGTCTGCCGTATAGTCCGTTCGTGTGTACGCAGCATAAGGGAGTGCTTAACAACGGCTCTGAAGTCCGGGACCTGTGATGACATATAAGATAATACTTTATTGTCAATGTGTGCATATAACAGATTTTATCAAGGTACGCTTTACACTTTACAACAGCAATATTAAAAAAACTTTTCTCAACACAACCACACACACATACTTTCTAACACACCTATCTGTCCTTCCTTGCAGCCTGTCCACAGTAGTAGTACTGCGAGCAGGTGGAAGCTCCAGGCCGGGTGACATACCTGTACGTCGTGGCCTTTCTCCAGAGTTCGGGCCGCGCATGCGTGCACCCCCTGCCAACCTGTGCTTTGATTTGACACAGCACGATTTTGGCAGCTGATTTCAGCCACTGATTTTGGCTGAAGTCAGTTGATCGGCTGTGGCCAATCACACACAGAGCTCTGCGTTCATTAAACACAGAAATCTGTGTACAGGGAACAGCAATCTGTTTGTTTCTTCTCCCTGCAAAGTAAGACGATAAAACAGACAGATAGTGATGAGCACTTCTGCCTAGCAGCACTAGGGTCCTTGGTTCGATTACCAACCATGGCACTACCTACCTGGATTCTGCATGTCCTCCCTGTGCCTACATCGTTTCTTCCTACATCGTATACTCCAAAGACATGCTGGTAGGTCAGTTGTCTCCTGTCTAAATTGGCCCTAGTATGTGTGTGTATGAATGTGATTTAGGGACCTTAGCAGGGGCGTAACTAGAAATAGCAGGGCCCCATAGCAAACTTTGTATGGGGCCCCCCTGCAAACAGCCCCCCACCCCACAGCTGCCCTAGTGTCAATGCAGCGTGACCTGTGCCCAATACAGCGTGACCTGTGCCCAATACAGCCTGGTCTGCCTGTGCCCCATACAGCCTCACCTGTGCAGAGGAAGAGGCAAGCCACCCGGATCAGCAGAGAGCGGGATTGCCCGCTGTAATAGCTTTTATTTGAATTTCCTGTCTTCCCGGGGCTCATCGTCACATAGCCCCACCTCTTGGCCCGACGCCTTTGATGACGTCACATGTCCCACTTCGGATCGGCGTTCTGTCTATCAAAGGCACCGGGCCAAAAGGTGGAGCTATGTGACGTGAGCCCCAGGAACACTGGAAGTTCTAATGAAAGCTCTTACATCGGGCAATTCAGCTCTCTGCTGAAATGGACAGCTCGCCTCTTCCTTTCCTCTCTCTTCCCCTGGCTGGGAGACTGTGCCGGCGGTACTCTTATCCTCACTGGGCCCCACTCGGCTGTGGGCCCCATAGCGCCCGCATGGGTCGCTATGGTGGTAGTTATGCCCCTGGACCTTAGATTGTAAGCTCCTTGAGGGCAGGGACTGATATGAATGTACAATATATTGTATATGTAGAGTGCTGCGTAAACTGATGGTGCTATATGGTACCTGTAATAAAATATTGTAGTAGCAGCACACATTACACATTGTTAGGCATACAGTTAACCCTTTGATTGCCCCTGATTGTTAACACCTTCCCAGCCAGGGTCATTAGCACAGTAACACTGTACGGTATTAGCACTGATCACTGTATTAGTGGCACTATTGATGTCAGTGTCATTTAGTCAGTTAGCGCACCTCCCAGCCAGCATCAGCTAGCGGCAGATTGCCTGCCACACACACACGGTCGGATTTTCAGACGGAAAATGTGTGATAGGACCTTGTTGTCGGAAATTCCAACCGTGTGTAGGCTCCATCACACATTTTCCATCGGATTTTCCAGCACACAAAGTTTGAGAGCTTGCTATTAAAATTTTCCGACAACAAAATCCGTTGTCGGAATTTCCGATCATGTGTACACAAATCCGACGCACAAAGTGCCACGCATGCTCAGAATAAATAAAGAGATGAAAGCTATTGGCTACTGAACCGTTTATAGTCCCAACCTACGTGTTTTACGTCACCGCATTCAGAATGATCGGATTTTCTGACAACTTTGTGTGACCGTGTGTATGCAAGACAAGTTTAAGCCAACATCCGTCGGAAAAAATCCTAGGATTTTGTTGTCGGAATGTCCGATCAATGTCCGACCGTGTGTACGGGGCATTAGTCGCTGACTTACAGTATACAGTATGGTGTTATACCTGCGTAAATTCCAATATACAGTCATGGCCAAACATATTGGCATCCCTGCATTTCTGTCAGATAATGCACCACTTCACCCAGAACATTGTTGCAATTACAAATGTTTAGGCGTTCTCACGTTTATTTGTTTTGTTTGTATTGTATGACATAAAAAAGTAAAGAAACAAAAAAACAAATCTGACACATTCCACGCAAAACTCCAAAAAAGAACTGGACAAAATTATTGGCACCCTCAATTTAATATTTGGTAGCACACCCCTTGGATAAAATAACTGAAATCAATTGGTTCCTGTAACCATCAATGAGTTTGTTACACCTCTCTACTGGAATTTTAGACCACTCTTCTTTCGCCAACTGCTCAATGTCTCTCAGATTGGAAGGGTTCTATTTCCCAACTGCTGTTTTGAGATCTCTCCACAGTTTCTCTATGGGATTTAGGTCTGGACTCATTGTTGGCCAGTTCAGTAATCTCCAGCGCTTTGTCTTAAACCATTTCTGGGTGCTTTTTGACGTTTGCTTTGGGTCATTGTGCTGCTGTAAGACCCGTGACCTCTGACGGAGACACAACTTTCTGACATTGGGCCCTACATCGCATCCTAGAATTCTTTGGTAGTCTTTAGGTTTCATAATGCCATGCACACGGTCAAGACATTGCCTGAAGCAGCAAAGCAACCCTATAACATTAGTGAACCTCCACAACGTGACTGTAGGGACTGTATTTTTTTCTTTAAAGGCCTCATTTCTTTTTCTGAAAACAGTAGAATGATGGGCTTTACCAAAAAGCTGTCATTTTGTTTCGTCTGTCCATAACACATTCTCCCAAAAGGATATTAGCTTCCTCAAGTAAGTTTTGGCAAACACCAATCAGGCTTTTTTCTGTATCACCAGTGGGGTCCTCCTGGGTTTGCTACCATAGCACCCCTTTCTATTCAGATGGCGATGTATAATGTGAACTGACACAGTTGTTGGTACAGGGTCCTGAAGATCGGCTTGAATTTGTCTGGAAGTTGATCAAGGTTCTTTATCCACCATTTTAACAATCCTTTGTTGCAATCTTTGATCAATTTTTCTCTATTGTCCACTTCCAGGGAGATTAGCTACAGTGCCATGGGCTGTAAACGTCTTGACAATGTTGCGTACAGTGGACATGGAAACATTAAGATCTCTGGAGATGGACTTGTAACCTTGAGATTTTTATCATGCTTTTCCACAATTTTTGTTCTGAAAGCCTCAGACAATTCTTTGCTGCTCTTTCTCTTTCTCCATGCTCCATGTGGCACACAGAGACACACAACAGAAAGGTTGAGTCAATTTTTCACCATTTTAACTGGTGTGATTTCTATATTGTCAGCACCTGTTAATTGTTACAGGTGAGTTTAATTACAAGTTACAGGAGCATCACAAACTTATTTCTTACAATTTACAATTTTGAGATGGTGCCAATAGTTTTGTCCAGTCCATTTTTGGAGTTTTGCGTGGAATGTGTCAGATTTGGCTTTTTGTTTCTCCACTTTTTTGTGTCATACAGATACAAACAAAATAAACAAACATGAGAATGCCTAAACATTTGTAACATTTTGCAACAATTTTCTGGGTGAAATGGTGCATTATCTGATAGAGATGGAGAGGCCAATGTTTTTGGCCATGACTGTTTATACCATAGTTTGTAGACGCTATAACTTTCACACAAATCAATTAATATACAATTATTTTTGAGGTTTTTTTTTCCAAAGATATGTAGCAGAATACATTTTGGCCTAAATTTATGAAGACATTTTTTTAAAAATTTTTTATTGGATGTGTTTTATAACAGAAAGTATAAATGTTGTTTTTTTTTTTTTTAAATGTTCGGTCTTTTTTCATTTATATCGCAAAAAATAAAAAACTCAGTGGTGACCAAATACCACCAAAAGAAAGCTCTATTTGTGTGAAAAAAATTAAGATCTGTAGACGAAGGGAGCAGAGGAGAGCTGTAGACAGCTGTGGAAGAGGGATACAGAGGTGAGCAGTGGAAGGCTACTTTTCGGGGTGTTGCTATGTTAATCCTCACCACTCTGTATGCTCAAAGTGAAGCAATCAAGTGTGAAAAATTCACTACAGTATACAGACTCCTGCAATCAGAAGTATGCAATGTATGACACAGCTTACAGAGTGCAATGATCAGCAGTATGTAACAGTAACATATGGCCTATTGTTTTTTTGTAGGGCGGTCCAAGGGGAAGCTGGAGAGACAGAACAGCAAGGAGGGGCAACCTCCATTGATCTATTTGCTTTATGTGTGGTGTGTAATGCAGCAAAGTCTGTTTGGCTTGCGGAGAGGCTGAGCCGGGTACCAGTCCAGGCTTTTGGGTGGATCCTGCCCATATGCTCGTAATCTTTCTCCAGCCTGGACTGGCTCTGTAACATCAGCCGACATAGGGCTTCGGCTGAAAATGGGTCACAGATGTGCACAACAAACTGCACTCTTGTGATCCACAGGAGAAGTACAGCCAAATGAGCTTTGGCTGTACTTCTCCTTTAAGTCACTCCTCTCTACATCCACTTTAGCTGCATATCATTGCTTTGGATTGTCTTCCTAATGGTGACAACGGTCGACTATCCTTTCCCAATGTGTGTTTTGGCCTTGCCAATTGTAGACCCAACCAGGGGCGATCATGACAGGATGACAACACAGGAGCACAATTGGGTGACAGTTGTCATTTCATAACATTCCATTAGTATACCAGTCTCTTCCGAATGCCCCTTCTATAGCTTTTCCCAGCCAAGCATGCTTTAAGTAGGCTAGCTTTTACCCAGGCTTCCACCATTACTCACATGCGAGGACTCTGTCCAGTCCCCCAAGGCTTTGCACACCCCACTGCAAGACCTGCAGAAGGAGGTTAGGGGAGACAGAGTGACAACACTATTTCCTCATATGATCTGCCCTCGTCTGGGGATTCAGCCCTGAAAAGGATCAATCCTGTGTAGGACTATATTGTAGCAGCTCTGGGGTGTCCTGTTCCAATAACTGGTCTTTTCTGGCCCCACCCACAGCAGGCATTTATATGGGCACTATCTACAACAATTACATCATTACAGCAGGGGTTTCACTACAAGGGGAGCTAACACCTGTTTACAACTTTGCCCTTACAATGCCACAATAGCAATAGCAAGAACCATCTAGTGGTGGGCAAGCTAACCGCACCTGCCAACATGCTCTCTCCTCCTATCTCTCCTCCTATCATCATGGCTTCCCCCCAACTGGCTCCTTGGGCTGCTTCTTCCCCCTTTCTTTGAGCTCTGATAGTATGGTATATAAGGATTGATGAACCATCCGTGTAGCCAATCCCATTTGAAGAAGTCTTTTCGACGAAACATGTCTTGGGCATGGTTACATGGCATTTCATCGCACTGACATTAGATGCCGCTGTCTGAGGAGGAATAAACCTATCGGATGGCTGGGCATTAGAAGGTTGGGTGAGAGATACACCAGTTTACACTTCAGGTCCGCTGTGACCGTGGTGCACCGTTGGATCACTGATCCTGTTGCTTGCTGTGGATTTTTTTTAAAGTTATGTTTCAGTTTAAAAGTGAGTGTAACCATTGAAGTGTGTTTGAAGTGATTTTAATAAATCTGTCAAAATGGTATCACGCTATGTGGAGCACTTTATTCATTTTTTCACATATGGAGCTGGCTTGATTGGATTCACGGTTCATCACATGCAACCCAGGTGTGGTTCAATTGCTGTTTTGCCGAACACGAGAGTGGGAGGCTATACAATCTGGTGAGTGCGCTCTTCAGAGGGAGTGGTGTCACTATCACGGTGGTGTGGTGGAAGAGTAGAAGATTTTTCACACAAGAAGATTGAAAAAGAACTGTTGAACTTATTCATTCATTTCTTGTAATTTATTATTTATAGTGACACTTTTCACTGGGTGTTAAAGAAATTTCTTTTCATGATAAAAATAATATTTTTCATGACACTATTATTATTTTTATGTATAAGTAGAGGGTTATAGGCATTATGCTGCTCTGACCCATTATTTTACACAATTTATATTAGCGCCGCTATCTCTATCTGTACACGTGTGAGAGGTATAGTTTTGGGATTCTGATCAATGATACATAATGCTCTCTAACAATTATATATTTGGAATAAGGAAACATTTTGCCCACATACAGTATACACAATCATTTTGGTAACCAAATCCATTAAGGAAGGTAGTGACTCACTTAATTATTTAGGCTGTCGAGGGTTCAGCTAGCCATGTACGCCATACACTGTCATATTTCGTGGGACAGCCCCTGTTTCCATACGTATCTTTGTATAAGGAAAGATTGTCATTTACTAATCGTTTCCACTGAACTAAAGACGGGGCGGAGGGTTTCCTCCATTGCATGGCTATATTTTTTCTGGCATAAAGAAGGAGCAGCCCTATCAGTGTTCTCTTGGCAACAGTCGGCACTAAATTTTCTATCAGCCCCAATAAACATACTTCTATTGATGGCAATCGAGGTTGAAGCAACCACATCTGTAAGAGCCAGAACCTCTTCCCAGTACTTCCTGACCTTGGGACAGTGCCAAAAGAAGTGCGAAAAATCTCCCGGCGAAGCACCGCACTGCCAACATGCCGGCGAAATATCTGCGTTAATCATATGGAGCCTATGAGGCGTGAAGTATGCTCTATGTACAATTTTAAATTGCACAAGTCTGTCGCATATTGAGATTAAAGACCTGAAAGGGAAATCCCAAACATCATCCCAGTCATCGTTATCCAGTGCAGGTATGTCACGTTGCCAGCGAATCCAAAGCCCCTCAAGAGGCGGAAGTGACGCAAATATTAAATGGGAATATAGGTGCGAAGAGGGCTTCTCACCACACTCCGTTCAGAGTGTTCGTTCCAGCCCCAACTGGACAACCATGCAGGAGGAACATGGAAATTGTGCAGCAAAGGCATGAGCAGGTTGCAAATAGTGAAAATTATAATAGGTAGGGATATTATATGCAGAGGAAAGTTGAGATAAGGGGACTAAGGACTGGTGTGATACAATTTGCGAAATTCATTTAATACCGTATTTGGTCCAAGCATACGGGTCAGACATCTTGTAAATGTGTGATAGGTTGGGATTCAGACAAATTGGTGCGTTGGGGGAGACCTCTGTTTTTTTATAGACCTCGACAGCTAGCCTCGCCCTCAAAGCCCGCAGGGTGGCAAGCATGGAAGGGGTCAGGTCATAAGGGGCTCGTGGTCCTCTGTAGGCCAAGAATTTAAGTGCCTCCAAGGACCCGACCACCGCAGCCTCTAGCATTGTGGAGGAGTTGAACAAATTGGGACTCCACCAGGCTACAGTCACTAATTGGGTAGCCAAAAAATATTTAAAGCAATCAGGACCATACCACTCTGCGTACACGGCCACATCAAGGTGCTCAGCTTATATCTGGGCGGCTTAGGGCCCCAAAGAAAGGATGAGAAAATTTAGTTAAGTTTTGTAAGGAAGGACTTGGGTAACCGTTGTGGAGAATGCCGAAATAAGTATGTGAGTTTGGGGATAATTTTTATTTTAATCAGATTGAAGCGCCCCCACAGGGAAAAAAGGTAGATTCTCTCATGCTTTTAGATTGGCCTTAACCTCGAGTAAAACTGTGACTAAATTTAGGGAGAGGAAGTCCGAGGCCTGGGAAGAAATCAGGACTTCCAAATATTTAAAGGTGTCCACCCACTGTAAAGGGGTATCTGGGGGGGGTTGTTGTCTTAGCTGCCTGGTCAATCGGAAGTAATAGAGATTTGGACCAGTTAACCTTAAGTCCTGTGAAAGTAGCGAAAGAGTCTAAAACTTGTAGGGCCCCCTGTAACGAAGGACCTGCATTGTTGAGAAAGAGCAGCATATCATCTTCGTACAGGGCAACCCTTTCCTCCAGCAAGCCAATGCGAATACCCCTGATACGTGGAGAGGTGCACAAAGCTTCAACCACTGCTTCAATGGCCAAGGCAAACAATGCCAGAGAGAAAGGGCAGCCCTGTCTAGTTCCCCTATACAGCCTAAAGGGGAGAGATACACCACCACCCAAGCGTATCGAGGAAGTGGGGTACCTATAAATCACCTAGAGCCATTTTATAAAGACCATAGGGAACCCCATTCTGTGCAGTGTTTCCCAGAAAAAGGGCCACTCAACGGTATCAAAGGCCTTCTCTATGTATAGAGAGGCCACCTTTCGCAAGCCTGTGTTGAGGTGTTTTCAGCATGTATGTTGGTGTACAATCTACGGAGATTGACATCCGTGGCTCTACGAGGCATGAAACCAGTTTGGTCTGAATCCATCACGGAGGACAACATTGGATACAGTCTAAGGGCAAGAAGTTTTGTGAGGATTTTAAAATCATTGTTCAACAGAGCAAAGGGCACCCTGTATTATGTTCCCAAAATTCAGTCAATAAAAGCGTTATTTTGTCTGCAAGGTCTGGATGGGAGACCCTTTGTAACCTAACCGCCACAGTGCTGCATTAGGAGAGGCAGGGGAGCGAAGCACTATGGCTAGAGCACAATGATCAGATAAGCCACTTGGCAAGTATGATGCCTCAATTACATTTGCAAGAAGCGAAGAATTGGAAAAGGCTAAATCGATATGGGATGCAGTTTTATATGAGGCTGAGAAACAGGAGTAGGACCTAGTATCGGGGTGTCTCCACCTCCAAATCTACGTGAGACCCGCCACCTGAGCCCAGGCAGGGTGGGTCTATATAGATCAGGTGACATTGTAGCATTAAAATTTCCCATATTCAGCATTTTTGCAGGGCAAAAGGGGGTGATCCTTTCTAGAACAGCATATAAAACAATAGGCGAGAAGGGTGGAGGAACATACTTATTAACCACTATATATCTTTGAGACCATAATGTGAAAACTAATAAAACAAATTTACCCTGGGGATCAATACGTATCTCTTTAATCAGACATGGACATTTTTTATGCACTAGAACCAAAACCCCTCTGGCAAATGTGGAGTAAGTGGCATGGAATGCCTTTTGTATCCATTGCTTTTTAACCTTAGGATTTTACTGCCCATGAGGTGAGTCTCCTGTAAAAGGATAAGTTGGGGTGAGTGGGATTTCAGATATTCACACAAAAGGGCTCTTTTGAACTTGGAGTTGAGGGCCCTTATGTTCCATGTTAGCACAGTAAAGGAGTTAACGTCACGGGCAGCCATAATAATAACATAAAAATGGTGGGTCAGGATACAGGAATAGGAATATCAGAGTACAACTCATAAGCAGCATAATCAGCGTAAAGCCACAACAAATTTTTTTTTAGAACTTAAACAGGTAAAAAATGAAGAAAACAAAAACATATAAATCACACATGAACAACCCAAGCATGATGTGGTTATCCTACCTTTACCCAGCACCCTCCAAAAACGCATGAAGGGAGTCGGGAAATAGTTTATACCCAAAACCAAAACCAAAGCTTATGTTATGAACCTGAGAATGCAGGTCACTATAGTGGAGACCTGAAAAAGTCTAAAAAGGGAAAACAAAAAGCTGCTTCACTAGAAACCGAAACTAAGAAAAAATGTCTAGTGTACAGCTTTCACCCAAAACCTAACCAAAAAAATAAATAAATAAAATTTAGCGGCTGTTCCGTTGTTGCCGTGAAGAACCTCCGTTAGAGACTCTGCAAATCAGACAGGCAAAAGTTAACAGGGCCCCATCCCTTAGATCAGAGAGGGTTTAATCCAGTTCCCCGGAGAAAGACAAGAACCAATGGGTAAGGCACACACCAGGTGGTAGAGCAAGTAAAGGGTAGTCATAAGGAGTATGGTTAAACTCTGGAACACGATGTGCAGAAGAAAGCAAACAAGGAGAATTCTTGGTAGATAGCCGTAATCGGATCTGAGGTAGCTTTAAGGGACAGCATCAAGCCACACTTCTTTTGGGGTGTCGAAGAACTTCACAGCACATTATGCTGCACTCTGAGCCTGCTGGGATAAAGAATACTGTATTCCAGTCCTTTCTCCCTCAACTGCTTTTTCGATAATCATTTTTCTCTGTGTTTCTGCCGAAAAATCAGGGAACATCATCACTCTCGCATTCCCATATCATATTTCAGGATGTTTCCTGGCTTCTGCCAGTATCTTGTCCCTATCTCGGTAGTTCAGAAATCACACAAGGAAGGACCGAGGAGGCGAACCAGGTGGGTGATTACCTGTAGGAACCCGATGAGCTCGCTCCACAGCGTAAGTTGGAGGAAGATTTTCTAGAGTCGGTAGCTGTTTACAGAACCATTCGGCAAATGCTGTGGTCTTAGAGCCTTCAGCCCCTTCAGGGAGCCCCACCACCCGCACATTATTTCTCCGCTGCCGCCCTGTGTTGCAATGCCTATAACCATATCCTGCAGTTCGGATAACTGGGCTGCATGTGAGGTGGTGGAGTCCTCCACATCAGAGATGCGACCCTCTGCAGTCAACATTCGGCCCCTCATTTTATCAAGGTCATGGCGGATGAGCATGCATTCTGATGCCAGTTGGTCAATTCTGACCATTAGTTCTGCCTTGCTAGCAGTTATAGCCTCCAGTATGGGCTTGGTAATTGCCTCTGCCAGCCTCTGCTGCCAGCCTCAGGGGTGGAAGGGGGCATAGCTCTCTCAGAGGGGCCCCGCCGGAGCCATGTGCAGTCACAGGATATTCCAATCTCGTTGCGTGCAGTGGAGAGTGAGGAGAAGCCGTAGACTTCAACAAAATGGCGGCGGCGCCCGAGTCTTTGCCTCATGTTGAGCGCGGAAGCCACGGATCCGGCTGTGGCTTAGGTGGCATAGCTCTCTCAAAGGGGCCCCCGCTGGAGCTCTCTGCGGCAGCAGGATACTCCATCCTCAAGGGGTGCAGTGGAGAGGAAGGAGAGTCTTTGCCTCGTGTGGAGCGCGGAGGCAGCGGATCTGGCTGTGGCTTAGCCATGGCTTTAGAAGCCATAGAAACTGTGCCTGTGGCACCAGGATATGACGGGGAGCACCTGCAGGCAGATGTTGGGGCGATCAGTGCCCTGGAACAGGATAAGGTACAGGAGGCTTGCGGCGCTCACGGGAGATGCGTCCGTCCTCTCTTACATCCCAGTCACGCCCCCCCAGACAAATCTTTAAAACATACAAAACATCTTAAAAATCATAAACCAAAAAGCGTTTCTTGCACATTCAGCTCTACAAGGTTACAGATGGGATTATCAATAGAGGATAACATTAAACAACCAGAACATATACCATCTGTATATTGGATGCTCAACATGTTTCGCAGGGAACACCACCGCTTCTTTAGAAGCTTGTAGTACAGTATTATTATAGACCAAACATCATAATTTTATTGCTATATATTAGAGAGTTTAGAAAAAGAAGAAAATTAGTTACATGGTTACAGTATAATGTAAAATACCTATATGACACAATTCCTTGCATGCTATCTTACCCAGAACATTAACAAACTGCAGAAGACCAAATGAGGTACAAGTCTACCCCGGCGAACATGGTCGTCCCACACTAGGGGATGCACATTCATCCGTCTGGCAGAGAAATGGTAAAAGCAGTAAATTAAAATAATAGGGCCTAAGCATGTGCAGCCAGCTCTATTAATATACATGAATTATAACGCACCGTGGTCACAGATGCATGTCATCTGGGATTGATCCCCTAAGAATTGAACCCAATCACAGTATGTAAGTTCTATCATTCCAACAGTGGTAAGCTGCAGAGGTTAAATAGATGACAAATATATATAAATGCCATTTACAGGCTACAATTTCTAAATTCCATGGGGTGGCTACACCATTTACCTTATAAGGGAATGGGTGACGAAATCTGGATATATCTATGGCTTTAGACATATTACTGCATCAAAGAATCTCATCAACTATATCTAAAATAGAAAAACAAGAAATGTGTGTTGTTTAAAACCCATGCATACATACTGCATAGATCCAACAAGCCATACATGCAGAGAGCCTCAGCTGGGGGATCACATACAACTGATGGAGTCAGTAGGAACGTATAAAGGAGAACCCGGAGTGCAGGATCAGAGACCTGATCCCCTGTCCATATGCGACCCATGAGTAGATCCAATCAATTGTCCACACATGAAAGTCTGGCATTCAGTGTAATACAAATGCCGCGTACACACGGTCGGAATTTCCGACAGAAAGACTCCGATGTGAGCTCTTCATCGTATATTCCGACCGTGTGTATGCCCCATCAGACTTTTTCTGTCAAAAATTCAGACGGACTTAGATAGAGAACATGTTCTATATTTTTCCGATGGAAAAAATTATTATTGAAAAAAACGCTCGTGTGTATGCTGTTGCGACGCACTAAAAACAAAGCATGCTCTGAAGCAAGTACGAGACGTAAGCGCTCGGTCTGGTAAAACTAGCGTTCGTATTGGAGATAGCATATTCCTCACGCTGCAAATTCTTCGATCTTTTAATGCAGAGCATTCTTTTGTGCTTTATAATGCTAGAATAATGAAGTTGTTTTGCTGCTGATATTCACACAGAGTTTTGACAAATGTATTTCTTTATTATTTCTCGTGATCTCATGAATAATCTTTTATTTTATTAAAGCCAGATCTCCATAATAATATTTAGCATTATTTTTTATAGTCATCTTTTTTTTTTTTTCAAGATCTCCAGTTTTTTGTATTATTTAAAAATTATTTTCTAGTGATCTTCATATATTTTTTTTTTTTTTGTGTAACAAGTTTCCACAATAACATTATTATCTTGTATTTTAACCTCAAGGACGTTGGTGTTGGTGTCCCTTGTTAATTAGACATTGTATTTTTGAAATGTACCTGCCTACTCACAAACAAACTGTCCCTTTTGTAGAAAAACACATAGGCAAGTATTTGTGAAAAATAAAATCTCCATTTATTCTGGGTAACAAAATAAAGAGGAAGGTAACGCTGGAGAAATGTTTGGAATTTGCAAAGCCTTTTGGCCCCCAGGGCAGACATCAAATCTGTGGAAAATAAAATTGTTAGCTTGAGGAGTCCATATAATTTGGAGCCCAATCTGGTCCAAGACTGCCCGAGATCAGGACCAGCAGCAGATGATATCTATGTCCCCAGGCTGTGGTACTACACCAGCCTGCGTCTTCTGTCAGACCAGACTGAACCCAGGCCATCACTTTCTTCTCTTCACTGCAGCCTTCCCTCCACGCTTCCCTGCAGCCTTCCTTGGAGGCTGTGGCTCTGGTGGTGGACTTGTGGCAGGAGGAGGATGGGCGAGCTCACATACGTGGCTGTTCTCAGTCAGCTGGCCCCTTAACCCCTTCTGAAGGGCCTGAGCAAAAATTCCCTCACAGAGGAAGCATTGGCCCTCCTCCAATTTCTGCAATCTAGTGGCTAGATAGCAGCCATAGGCCTCTTCAGCGTCGGGGGGCTTCTGAGGACATCACTTGCTTCCCTAATGAGGCCCAGTGCTGCCTCCTCCGTGATTGTCCCCTTCCTGGGCCTTTTTGTTGTAAGGCGGAGGGGAGGCACCTGTGATTGGGTGAGGCCACTGGGCCCACCCACCTCCTGGCTGACACTGAGCCCGCCCACCTCCTGGCTGACACTGGGCACGGCCACCTCCTGGCTAACACTGGGCACAGCCACTTCCTGGCTGACACTGGGCACGGCCTCCTCCTGCCTGCCACTTTCCAGACCCTCCTCCTGGCTGAGCTCATCCTGTGTATAACAAAGGGACATAGTTTTAGTTTTTAGTTAATCAATCACACACAATTTTCAGCTCATGACTTGCAAATTGAATGTTAATAAATAGAAAAAACTATCATTCTGAGCCCAGCATTTTTCATTCTTGTCCAAAATATTTTTGGCCACTACCGTCTATTGATATGTAAATCACTTTTTTTTTAATCATTAATTTGTTATCAATGATAACATCTAGTTAACATAATTAATATTAGGACAAGAAATATGTAAAAAAAAAAAAATACTATACCTGGCTCCAGTTGGGCGCATCCACTTCTTCCAGGATGGAAGGCACAGGTTGGTCCTCATCAGCCTCTGCTGGGGTTGAGGGAAGGGTGGAGGGAAGGCTGCAGGGAAGGGTAGAAAGTGATTCCCTGGCTTCAGTCTGGTCATTCAGAAACTGCAGTTTGTTGAAGTACCACAGCCTGGGTACATACACTTGCGCTGCTGCTGCTCCTGATCTGAGTAATTTGTGGATCTTATTATGCTCCTTCTTATACATGTTCCTCAAGATCCCAATTTTCTTTTCCAAGAACACTATGGTTGCATCGGAGACCCGAGTCTACACAAATTCCAGAAGTTTCTCCAGCGTTGACCTCCTAGCTTGTTTATTATAATATAAGCTGTGTTTCACCTCCCACAAATTCCTCATCTCCCTGTACCTGTCTATGAAACTGCCCATGAATTCTGGGTCCTTAAAGTGATTCATATTTGCTGTAAGACAATACACCAGACAAAAACACTACTGTCAGCCTAAACTCTCATAATCTTATCCCAATATAGGCCTCAATCTTGAAGCAGTATAGGCCACTGATGGCCGAAGTTAAAATTTTACCTTCGTTTAGGATGCTCACCACTTCCGTTCCTCCTTCCTCCGCACACAGAACGTAGGTACGACACATGTGTGTTAGCTTGATATACACTGCGCATGCATGAAACTCCGCCTGCGTCGCCCAACCCTGACGTTCTTTCTAGTCTATCCCCCGCCCCTTCTCTTTCGGCGCGCAGTAGGAGCGACATGGCAGAGACAGAGCAGGTGTGTGTTAATTCCAGTAATGAGGAGGAGGAAAGCCTGGAGACAGAAACGTCCCGATCCCGGAGGAGAAGATTTAAGGCCTCAAATATGGCCTTTGTAGAGATGGTGGAGATAGTGGACATCTTGAGGAGGAACGACTATGATGGGAAGCATGGGCCGTACCTAAACCCAAATGTGAGAAAGGCCAAGATCATGACTAAAGTTGTGAAGAGTCTGCACAGGAATTTTGGGGTAATGACGATCCAAGGAGCAATTGAGGAAACGCTGGTCAGACCTGAAACTGAGGGAGCAGGATCAGTATAGAAGAATCAAGAGAGTGCTTCTAAAAAGTAGGTAGTTGTCGTGTGTTCCTATCATTATTATTATACTTGCATGCAGCTCCATGTGCTTTTCTTTACTGTTGCACAGTTTAAAATGGTGACTTTCATGTTTGCGGGCACAGTAATCGGTTGTAGTAAACATTGTTCGCTCATTAAATACGATGTTTTGGGCAAATACAGGTTAAATACATTTGGTCATGCCTATTTGTATAAAAATAAGTTTTGTACATTGCTGTCTAGATGTGTTTGTAACTAGAATGAAAAGCAAGCTTGATTCAGTGTAATGTAAGAAGAGGACACAGCAGCTGTTTACACATCTGGACTCAGGAGCACTAGTGTGGGACACAAGAACAAACTTTTTAAGGTGTCCCACACAGGTCCTCCAGTGGATGCTTGGGGTGTCTCCATGTGTGAAAATTGTCACAAAAAGGTAAGTATTCCCGCTTTGGTAAGGTAAAAAAAATCATGTTTTCAGCTTGGAACTCTGCCAAAACAGACACTTGTACCCCGCTTCCCAGCAATGTTTTATAGTCCTATTTCTGGACTCAAATATCTGTGTGCTAAGTATACCTTTTGTTTCATTCTCATAGGGGAGAAAAGACTCAGATGACACCACTCAGAGGACACCAGGAAACTCCCACCTCAGAAAGAAGGGGAACTCAGCACAACACCACACCCTGAGGATCTGGAGGAAGTAGAGGTGGAGGAAGTGGCGAACTTGTCACCACAACAGGTCAGTGTCTGACACCCCAGCTTCAGGTAATATATGTATGCCTGCATATTTATAATACATGTTTTTACTCAAATATTTAGGTGATGTGCTGGTTGTGGAAGGGCAAGCTCAACATTTCACAAGTGCAAGTGCACAAATCCTAATCCAGGACATCATGGTGTGGAATCGTGAAATTGACATCATAAGGAATAAACTGAACAACAAAATAAGAACATGATTGATGTGTTTGGGAGAATCTAAATATCTTCCAAATGCCACCATTTTAAATTTTTTGGAAATAAATTAAAATATTTTTTGTACATTTTGTACATGTGATATCTGCCATCAGGGGATATCAATGTACGCGTTTTGTGGGTGCAACCCCTTCCTCATAACTCTAGTAGGCGAGAGGAAGGGGTTGCACCCTCAAAACACGTCCATTTATCCCCCATGATGGGAGATAGCACATGTTGACATTAGGCATGGGATCAGGAAGGAAACACCCCTTTTGACTTCCAATTTGTGTGCATCTTCAAAATTTGGCTTTTACAGGGGTGACATCACCCCATCTGATGAAGGCAATATCAACACATTTTGAACATACTAATGTCTGATATTGCCTTCAGTTTTTCTACGTTGAACTTTGTAAGTTCCAGAGTTGTGTATGTTATGTTTTGAAACATGGCTGTTTATACCAAAAAAAAAAAAAAAAATTGTAAAAAACTTGAGAACAAATAAATAAATTTATTTTACACCAAAATTTTATAACGCACATGTGAATTTGCACAGAGTAAAAAGCTTGAGAATCAACAATGTGTGGCTTCTTCTTTCAAAGCTTAATACCAGTTTTTGAAGTAATTTTGTGTTTACAGTGGCAATGGAGCTTATTTACTAAAGGAAAATCCACTTGGCACTACAAGTGCACTAGGAGAACCAATAGGAGACAGCTAAAAAGAAACACAAGCAATAAGGAAAATTCAAGATTTTATCAGATAATTTTTTTTTTATTAAAAAATTATTTAGACATTATCTGGCATAGCAATGGCCCCCCTACTCGTAAAATAATTGACATATTTCTGGCGAACTTCACGAGCACTTTGGGGTGCCAAGCCAGGATCGCCAGTATTCAGGCCCGTCAGGGGATTAGCAGGAAGTACAGCCTCAGGCCCAACTGAGGCAAGATAATTTTGGGCATTTTTACGTAAAAAATTGTGCAAATATGCAGCAGGATAATATGATGTGGTTAATTTTGTAGTCCGCCATATGTATTGCTGTCCAAAACAGGCGGAGCGGCTGGCCATTATCCCAAAGGCGTTCTCAACGACTCTTTGAGCTCTGGCCAGCCGGTAGTTAAAAACCCTCCTCTCCGCGGTGAGGGTCCTCTGGGGGAATGGCCTCATCAGGTGCTCGCCCAGACCGAATGATTCATCAGCAATAAAGAGGAACGGGAGTCCTTCAACGTTGTCCGCAGCAGGTGGCAATGCCAGGCCACCAGTATGGAGACATTGGTAGAACTCGGTCTGGAAGAAGACTCCTCCATCCGACATCTGGCCATTCTTCCCCACGTCCACATAGAGGAACTCATATTGTGCCGACACCACCTCCATCAACACTATACTATTAAAACCCTTATTATTGTAATAGTAAGACCCCGAATGGGGGGGTTGCATGATGTGGACGTGCTTCCCATCTATAGCCCCTCCACAGTTGGGAAAGTCCCAACGGTCGGCAAAATGGGAGGCCACAGTCTGCCATTCCTGTGGCATTGAAGGAAACTGTGGAGTCAAACCAGACAAAAAAATATTAGTACTTTTGCACATAACATTGCAAGCAGATTAGACAAAAACATTCTTGGCCAACATCAGTATAACATTTATTTTAAGGAGTATTTAAAGACAAAAATATAAGGTCCACTTATCAGATTCCTCACCCCCTCTGATGGCCCATTGTAACAATTTAGGAGGGGGGGAGGGAGGGTTCGAGCTGAGTTTGGGACCCAAAAAAAAGCCTCTGGCACTCTGCCTGAATTTAAGGACAACAATAACATTTGGACACATTTTAGGGGGTGTTTAGGGTAAAGCACTACAATGGAGCTGACAAAATACATTGTTAAGTGACTAGGCTAGGTGTATATGGGTCCAGGATAGCATGCTGGGGAGGTTAGTGAAGGCAAAAATGCATGAAGGACAAAAAATGGGCATTAAAAAAAATTAAAAGCTTACAGCATGCATGAGAATAAAGGGGACATTCACAGCATATTACAATCATGGGGAGGTTAGTGAAGGCAAAAATGCATGAAGGACAAACAATGGGCATTAAAAAAACAATTAAAAGCTTACAGCATGCATGACGATAAAGGGGACATTCACAGCATATTACAATCATGGTAATTAGGGAATGATGAATGAAATAAAAAAACAGGTCTCTGGAATAATGATCCCCGGAGCCTGGGGGGAGATGCCTGTCGAGAACTTGAGGTCCTGCAGACTTCTCCCCGTCGCCAAGTACCGCAACGTGGTGACTAGCATTTGCTCCGGAGTGATGGCTTGCCGCATGCAGGTGTCCCACTTCATAATATAAGGGGACAGCAAAGCCAACAGATGGTGAAAAACAGGGTCCGTTATCTGGAGAAAGTTCCTGAAATCATCAGGGTTATTCTCCTGGATCTCCTGCAGCAAAGGCATATGAGAGAATTGGTCACGCTGGAGTAACCAATTCTTGGTCCATGAACTCCTAACCACCCTGTTCATGGACTGGGCTTGGGTCCAAGCATGAACCCAAACACCAAGCCCCCACACAGCACAAACACTACGACGAGTACGTACCCGCAACATGGCTTCAAAACGGTCGGCTGCTCAGAGCGAATGAACAGAACGCACTGAAAAACAGCAAGGCCTGTGAAAAGCGAGCTAAAAATCAGAAACGAGCGGACAAGAACGCACTTGAAAAACAGATACGAACTGACTACACGCACTGAAGAACAGATACAAAACCCACAAGCACAAACTGAAGATCTGTAACGGACTGAAAAGCACAAAGCTGAAAAAAACAAATTGTCTCTCACCAAACTTCTACTAACACGAGATAAACACAAGATTAGCAGAAGGAGACCAAAGAGTGGTGCACTGACTATTGAACTTCCTTTTTCTAGTCCCGTTGTACGTGTTGTACGTCACCGCGTTCTTGACGGTCAGACTTTGGTATGACCGTGTGTATGCAAGACAAGCTTGAGCGGAATTCCATCGGAACTCCGTCAGAAAAACCTTCAGAGTTTATTTCGATGGGAAAACCAGTTGTGTGTACAGGGCATTATTCTTTATAGGGAGGTTAGTTGTGCGATGCTGACGTCATTTCCGGTCCATGACCTGCACTGCTACTGAGGCTTGAATCGCACACCGGCTCCCTGCAAACGGAACGGCCAACACAGGCCATTGCTGGAACGCTGGATAGACTCAGTGTCGGTCTAAGGCACATCCCTATGTGAGTGTAAACATTTTTAATGTTTTTTTAAGAAATAAATGTGGAATTTTGCACAATGATGGGCTTTTGTTTTTTCCTGAGAGTCTGAGAACCATAAAACAGTGGCGATACATGAGAGAGTTTTGCTGTACCTACTGTATATATCTCTGACCATCTGCTGAAAGAACCAGAGAGATTAAGGCACAACGCAGGCATATTTTTTCTGGTAAGAGCATATATTGGAAGGTGGTATTGAATCACGAATTACAAATGTTTTGGATTTCACATTCATGTTCAGCACGGGGATTGATATATGAAGAATATATATTGGGACTTTTGTATATACATATATTTTGCATAGCACAATTGATCATTGATGTGAATCATTACTTAATTAAAGTTGCCACTTTCATATTTGATGGTATAATTTGACACATATATTTTCTGATATCTTTTGATAATATTTGACACTTTTTAATATTTTTTTGCACCAAAGGGTTAGCGCAGTTTATATATATATATATATATATATATATATATATATATATATATATATATATATATCCCCTAATTGTCACAACTGGTACTAGTGGTGAACCGCTAGCTGCAGCATACCCTATATTAACACAATTTTTCTTTTGTTGCGTCGGTGGCATATATTACACAAGGTGCACTTTATGCCCCTGTGCTGAGCTAACCTAGCGCCCCCTTCCTTAGATGTATACTTACCTTGAAATTGGGCCTGCATCCTCCAGGGTTCATTTACATCCTGCTGTAGATCTTCTGCCACTGGCCTCTCCTGTGTTCTTACTTCTTATAGGGATTTAAGGGGCCATTTTCTGAGCATATACTGCTTTGGGAAAGGGCCCCTTAGAACCGTTTAGGAAGCTATTGCACAGGAGCAGGCGGTGCATGAAAGATCAGCAGTGGGATGTAAACAAACCCTGAAGGCTGTGGGCTACAATATAAATACATCTGGTGGGGAGGTGGAAACTACAATACCACAGTGACGAGGGCAAAAATAATAATTTTGTTTGAATATACACTTATCCTTTAGACTAGATTCACACAAATATGTTGAGGTAACACAACACACATACTGTGTTGCAATGTGTTGCTTGGCATCCATTTATTTTGAATGGCACAAAAATGCACTAGACCAATGCACCTGTATTGCAGCACACTTCTGTGCATTGTGGTGGGCTACATTGGAAAAAATTGTGAACAAGATCATAATGTTACAACGTACAATTAATCTACAGCCAAGGGTAGGGTTCTAATTATTGAAAGGGGAAGGACTCCTTGTAAATGATCTGTATGCAATCTCCAGTTCATTGTCAAAAATCCACAAAACCAAGTTATTTGAGATAAGCTTATTTTCTGACAAAAATCTGTAGTGGGATATAAGGTCCTTAAAGTTGGGGTTGTGCCTTAGGGTTGCTTGACAAACTCCTCCTGCCATTCACCCAGGGTGTATAAGCAGTGGAGGTGGACTGAGTAGACTTTATTGTGGGCAACGGAGCAGCAGAGGGACCCTTTTTGCTTGGAGCCTTCACAGAAAACAACATGCAAGGGAACTTGGATCATGGCTGTTGGCCCTCGTTCAGGGCTTCTTCTGTTGGAGAGGGAAGCCATGGGACCTCTTTGCTGTGAAGAGTATATATAAGGAAGTTATTTGCAACTTTATAGGAGTATGTACCACAGAAGTAACTGAAAAATAACAGATGCCTCTGTAGATGTTGGAAGTTGATTACTGGAATGTACAGTAAAGCCTTTATCTTGTAAAAATAAAATTCTTGTACTGGACTGGAATATTTCTTCAGGGAGCAGTTCTCTTGATCAGGAACCTGTGTTCGGTGACAAAGGGACAGCAAAGATTGTGGGTTTTATAGTGGGGCTGTAATCTGGTTAGGACAGGCTTGATCTCACCTAATGTTCCCAAGGGGGAGATGTTGTCTCACTACTCCACCCTTAAGAACTCTAGGGAGCCCCATGCAAAAAAATACAGGCCTCCCTTATTGTCCTGTGCCGAGGACATTGTGCAGAAAAGGCTTAATGACCCTCTTGTATTACCTCTATGAACATGTCCCCTTATGTTACAGGTCTAATACTTTATGAAACATTATTGTTGCTTATAGACTTTAGCTGGTGGATGGCCAAGCACAACCGAACCAAAGAACAATTGTTCTTATGAATGAATATTGTACAAACTTTGAGATCGGGACTCTGTTCAGGCCAGTCAAGTTCCTCCACCCCAAACTCGCTCATCTATGTCTTTATGGATCTTGCTTTGTGCACTGGTGCGCATTCATGTTGGAACAGGAAGGAGTCCATCCCCAAACTGTTCCCACAAAGTTGGGAGCATGAAATTGTCCAAAATGTCTTGGTATGCTGACACCTTCAAGAGTTCCCTTCACTGGTACTAAGGGGCCAAGCCCAACCCCTGAAAAACAACCCCACACTATATTCCCCCTCCATCAAATGATTTGGAACAGTGCACAAAGCAAAGTCCATAAAGACATGGATGTGCGAGTTTGGGGTGGAGGAACTTGACTGGCCTGCACAGAGTTCTGACCCCAACCCAATAGAACACCTTTGGGATGAATTAGAGCAGATACTGAGAGCCAGGTCTTCTCATTCAACATCAGTGCCTGACCTCACAAATGCACTTCTGGAAGAATGGCCAAACATTACCATGGACACACTGCTAAACCTTGTGCAGATATCCCTGGTGACATGGATTCTGGGGAAACAGCAATAAAATCATGAAACATGAAAAGGTCCAAACCCCTCCCTACTCAAATACTAAAAAAAAAATAAAAATGGGTGGGATTCTATTTTAATGAGTACGTTTGTCAGGACAAACAGGCAGTAATGTGCAGACTTGAATGGTGCCGATGTTATGGGGAACCTGCTGGTAGAAGAAGCGAGTTGAGGTGCTGTCAAAGCACAGGCTGGGAACATGGAGGCAAACAGAATGTATTGTTTAACTGCAGGAGATAAAAGTGAAGTCACTGTCTTAAAACTGGCTGCACTATGTGGCAAGGTTCTGTGAAGCTCTTACAAAGCCATCCACAACTCTGCCGCCAGCTTCAACACTAACCTGATCTCAAAATATCATCCAAACTGCTCTCTTCGGTCCTCCCAAGACCTCCTGCTCTCTAGCTCCCTTGTCACCTCCTCCCATGCTCACCTCCAGGATTTCTCCAGAGCTTTTACCATCCTTTGAAACTCCCTACCCCAATCTGGCCAAATACTGTATCTCCTACTCTGTCCATCTTTAGAAGATCCCTGAAAACCCTTTCTGCTTCGAATACTAATATGTTTTTATTTTCTCCATCAGCTCATCCCCCACAGTTATTATAACCTCTTCTATCACTTGACCCCCCCCCCCCCCCTCCCTTAGATTGTAAGCTCTAACAAACAGGGCCCTCTGATTCCTCTTGTACCAAATTGTATTGTAACTGTACTGTCTGCCTTCATATTGTAAAGCGCTGTGCAAGCTGTTGGTGCTATATAAATCCTGTATAATAATAATAATAATCTCAGGACTGGATGGACAAAATGACAAATTCTCTGGCAGGTAAAACAGCTCACATATTTTTTTTCACCTTTTTTTCTTAGAGTTTAGCTTTGAATATGAGATCCTACAATGGTGTTGGTGACTGGTAAGCACCTATAATTTGTCACGCTAAGGATCATAAACTTGTCCACGCACTCATATTTTGCTAACAAAGCTGCTCCTGAGAGCTGTGAGTGTAATTATTGTAAAGTGTTGAATTGTCCGAAGTCAGCACATCCTCCTTACCATCTGCACTTTTGAGTCAGGAGGACATTTTTGTGGTTCTCATTCATACATCCGAGAAGACTGACCCAAGACAGAGCAAATAAACAATTACCCAGGATGAGCTGCGTATTGTAGAGAGGAAAATCCCCAACTGTAATAAGTTGTGATGGAAATAGTTGGGGCTGAGAAAATTCTAGATGGCTGAGAATAATTTTTCACTCTGACGGGGCTTAAAATACAGGATGTAGATTTAAAAGAACTTGTGTTTAGAGACATTTTTTCTAAACCAGTGGTCTTTAAACTGCAGTTCATGGGCTGGATACGGCCCATTGCTTTCCTTTTTCTGGCCCTTTGCAACAATATTCCTCCAACTGACACCAATGATGGGGCACTCTTCCCCCCACTAATACTAATGGTGGGGCACTATTCCTCCCACTGACACCAATGACGGGACACTATTCCTCCCACTGATACCAATGATGAGGCACTCTCCCCCCACTAATACCAATGATGGGGCACTCTTTCTCCCACTAATACTAATGATAGGGCAATATTCCTCCCACTGATACCAATGATGGGGCACTCTTTCTCCCACTGATACTAATGATGGGGTACTCTTCCTCCTACCAATACCAATGATGGGGCACTCTCCCCCCACTAATACTAATGATGGGGCAATATTCCCCCCCCCCACTGACACCAATGATGGGTCACTATTCCTCCCACTGACACCAATGATGGGGCACTCTTCCTAACACTAATACTAATGATAGGGCACTATTCCTCCCACTGTCACCAATAATGGGTCACTATTCCTCCCCATTGACACCAACGATGGGGCGCTCTTTCTCCTACTGATACTAATGATGGAGCATTCTTCCCCACACTGATACTAATGACGGGACACTATTCCTCCCACTGACACCAATGATGGGGCACTCTTCCTCTAAGTGATACCAATGATAGGGCACTATTCCTCCCATTGACACCAATGATGGGGCAATATTCCTCCCACTGACACCAATCATGGGGTGCTCCTCCACCCACTGACACCAATGATGGGGCACTATTCTTCCCACTGACACCAATGATTGAGCACTATCCCTTCCACTGACACCAATAATGGGGCACTATTCTTCCCACTGACACCAATGATAGGGCACTATTCCTTACACTGAAACCAATGATGGGGTACTATTGCTCCAACAGAGACCAATGATGGGCAATATTAATTCCACTGATATAAATGATGGGGCACTATTCTTCCAACTTACACCAATGATGGGACACTATTCCTCCCACTGACAGCATTAATGGGGCACTATCCCTCCTACTGACACCAATGGTGGAGCACTGTTCCTCCCACTGACACCATTGATGGGGCATTACTCCTCATAGGAATACCAACAATGAGACACTGATGCTGGGGCATTTCTTACTCCCACTGACCACAGTGTGCCCCTCCAAAGCCCGGAGGACAGTAAACTGGCCCTTTGTTTAGAAAGCTTGGAGACCTCTGGTCCAAACCATACAAAAACAAGGGGAAAATGTGCCACACTGGAGGCCACATGCCATGAAGTCACACCCATGTTATTGGCCATGCCAGTGTTTGGCCACGGCCCATGTGTTAGGCAGGGGGCATGCTTTGCATGCATTTTCTTCTCAATTCCTTCAAGGTGTTCCTTTAAGTTATTTCCAAAAATTGCCAGCTAAGCCATTATATAGATAGAAAGTAAGAAAAAAATTCAGTTGTAACCCTTCCACTGGCTGTCCCCCAGAAAAATGTTTTGGCTGGAGTTTGTTGTAAAACACCCCTCATGTTCAGTCTGGGGGTGGTAAATACAGATCTCAGTGAAAGTGCTGGTTGTTGTTTTAAACTAGCTTTTACCGGGGACATCAGCAAGCTTTGGCACTGCCAGAAGCTTGCTACCCTGCCAGAAAAACAGTGGGCACATACCTTCCTTCAGTGAGCTGACAACACAGCGTTGCTGTTGCACTGAAATCCAAGCCCTGCCCTTGTTACCTCTTTGAACTACACAACATCCCCGTGCTATGGAGATGAGGAGAGTGAATGTTCTTTTGTAGTCCATATAAGACACAAGCAGCCTAGGCTGACACTGTTACTGCTCCTCCATAGATACAGTACAGTGAGTGAGCGCTGTTACCCTAGGAGAGGAAGGGTGTTACTATGATCAACATAAAGTGAAGAAAGCCTTAAAAAGTAAAATAATGCAGACACCGGGATTGTTAGGCTGTCATATATTAGATTTGAGTTTCTGAGTTTAGATATGGTTTAACCAGATGCAGACTGCCCCACGTACATTTCCTGCAGCAGGGCGGCTGCTCTGGGCAGAATCACGTACAGTGGGGACGGAAAGTATTCAGACCCCCTTAAATTTTTCACTCTTTGTTATATTGCAGCCATTTGCTAAAATCATTTCAGTTCATTTTTTCCTCATTAATGTACACACAGCACCCCATATTGACAGAAAAACACAGAATTGTTGACATTTTTGCAGATTTATTAAAAAAGAAAAACTGAAATATCACATGGTCCTAAGTATTCAGACCCTTTGCTGTGACACTCATATATTTAACTCAGGTGCTGTCCATTTCTTCTGATCATCCTTGAGATGGTTCTGCACCTTCATTTGAGTCCAGCTGTGTTTGATTATACTGATTGGACTTGAATAGGAAAGCCACACACCTTTCTATATAAGACCTTACAGCTCACAGTACATGTCAGAGCAAATGAGAATCATGAGGTCAAAGGAACTGCCTGAAGAGCTCAGAGACAGAATTGTGGCAAGGCACAGATCTGGCCAAGGTTACAAAAAAATCTCTGCTGCACTTAAGGTTCCTAAGAGCACAGTGGCCTCCATAATCCTTAAATGGAAGACGTTTGGGACGACCAGAACCCTTCCTAGAGCTGGCCGTCCGGCCAAACTGAGCTATCGGGGGAGAAGAGCCTTGGTGAGAGAGGTAAAGAAGAACCCAAAGATCACTGTGGCTGAGCTCCAGAGATGCATTCAGGAGATGGGAGAAAGTTGTACAAAGTCAACCATCACTGCAGCCCTCCACCAGTCGGGGCTTTATGGCAGAGTGGCCCGACGGAAGCCTCTCCTCAGTGCAAGACACATGAAAGCCCGCATGGAGTTTGCAAAAAACACCTGAAGTACTCCAAGATGGTGAGAAATAAGATTCTCTGGTCTGATGAGACCAAGATAGAACTTTTTGGCCTTAATTCTAAGCGGTATGTGTGGAGAAAACCAGGCACTGCTCATCACCTGTCCAATACAGTCGCAACAGTGAAGCATGGTGGTGGCAGCATCATGCTGTGGGGGTGTTTTTCAGCTGCAGGGACAGGACGACTGGTTGCAATCGAGGGAAAGATGAATGCAGCCAAGTACAGGGATATCCTGGACGAAAACCTTCTCCAGAGTGCTCAGGACCTCAGACTGGGCCAAAGGTTTACCTTCCAACAAGACAATGACCCTAAGCACACAGCTAAAATAACGAAGGAGTGGCTTCACAACAACTCCGCGACTGTTCTTGAATGGCCCAGCCAGAGCTCTGACTTAAACCCAATTGAGCATCTCTGGAGAGACCTAAAAATGGCTGTCCACCAACGTTTACCATCCAACCTGACAGAACTGGAGAGGATCTGCAAGGAGGAATGGCAGAGGATCCCCAAATCCAGGTGTGAAAAACTTGTTGCATCTTTCCCAAAAAGACTCATGGCTGTATTAGATCAAAAGGGTGCTTCTACTAAATACTGAGCAAAGGGTCTGAATACTTAGGACCATGTGATATTTCAGTTTTTCTTTTTTAATAAATCTACAAAAATGTCAACAATTCTGTGTTTTTCTATCAATATGGGGTGCTGTGTGTACATTAATGAGTTAAAAAAAATGATTTTAGCAAATAGCTGCAATATAACAAAGAGTGAAAACTTAAGGGTATCTGAATACTTTCCGTCCCCACTGTACCTGTACGTGATTCTGCCCTTCCAGGTCTGGGGTGTGCACACGTGCTGCCGGTAACCTACTTCCGCTGTTATTGGACACAGCGGGAGCCAATCAGCTGGTCCAGCAGACGCGATGTCTGCTGGGACCCGCTGATCGTTCAGGAGACAGGCTGAATGGCGATCTGCCTATGTAAACAAGGCAGATCGCCGTTCTGTGACAAGGGAAGGCAGTGATCTTGTGTTTCTGCTAAGCAAGAACATGGATCTCTGCCTTCCCACAGTACAAGCACATCTCCCACAGTTAGCAAGAACTCCCTAGGAACACGTTTAACCCTTTGATCACCCCTGATGTTAACCTCTTCCCTGCCAGTGTCATTAGTACAGTGACAGTGCATATTTTTAGCACTGATCACTGTATTAGTGTCACTGGTCCCCAAAAAGTGTCAAAGGTGTCTCTTAGTGTCCGATTTGTCCAACGCAATATCGCAGTCCCGCTATAAGTTGCTGATCACCGCCATTACTAGTAAAAAAAATAAAATAAATAAAAATTCCAAAAATCTATCCCATAGTTTGTAGGCGCTTTTGTACAAACCAATCAATATACTTTTATTGGGATTTTTTTTTACCAAAAACATGTAGCAGAATACATATTGGCCTAAATTGATAAAGAAATTCGATTTTTAAAATGTTTTTATTGGGTATGTTTTATAGCAGAAAGTATAAATATTGTTTTTATTTCAAAATTGTTGGTCTTTTTTTGTTTATAGCACAAAAAATAAAAACCGCAGAGGTGATCAAATACCACCAAAAGAAATTTCTATTTGTAGGGGAAAAAAAGGTATGCATATTATTTGGGTACAGCATTGCACAACCACGCAATTGTCAGTTAAAGTAACGCAGTGCCGTATCGCAAAAAATGGCCTGGTCATGAAGGGGGAGCTGAAGTGGTTAAAGTGTTACTAAACCCACAACAGTAAAATCAGTCTGTATATGCAGTAAAGCATGCTTGTAAAACGGCTGTTTGATCCTGCCTTCTCTGATCTTCCTCTTCTTCTACTGTCCCCAATCCATCACCTGATAGAACAGAGGCTTTAGAGTCACTCTGCACATGCTCAGTTTGTTGTGCTAGAGAGTTTTTATTTTATCTCTTGGGAGAGTGCATGTGATCAGTGCAGGGCCAATCAGCACTGTCCAGGCAGAGGGTCAGGAGCCATACAGCCTCATAGGACAGTCAGAGTAGAATGAAAACTCTTCCTACAAGCTTTAACCAGACACTGATAGACGTCACAAGACTGATATATACTGCTGATGAGAAAAGGTATTTAGCAGTTTATATTTACTAAAATAATTGAATTTCCATGTTCTGAGTACTGTGGGAGACCACATATAGTGAATGCAGGGTCCTGGGTTAATAACACTTAATATAAATACAATTCAAGAAGAACGGAGTAAACTCCCACTGATTATCCAGTTTCGGGGTTACAGAGCTGTTTGTCTTCTTGACATCTGCAGAGTTTAATTATGTCTTACCACAAGTAAATTAAGATGTCCGATGCCACTTGGCAGATGTGTGGGGAAAAATGTTTACTGCTGTGATTACATATAAAGGAGAAAACAATGTGATATAGCACTGTATACAGAGAGATGTTACTACAGTGTGTACGAATGAAAACCCCCATGTATATAATACAACCTGAGACCTCAAATCACAATGGATCGCCTTTATCTACATAAAAAGGGTCTGCATTTCCCAATCAGCCTTTTATTCTCCACCCATACATTCTTTGGTTTTGGGTGGATGCCAGCAGGTTGAATCATTTAGGGCTCATGCACACTGCAGTCAGGGCTGAATTAACATAGGGGCTATTGGAGCTGCAGCTCCAGGCCCCTTACCTTTACACTTTTCCTTCCCATATTCCTTCATCCTCCTCACCTGTACATAGTCCCTGCTGTCATACCCTCCACACGTCTCTCCTGTACATACTGCTCACTGTCATGCCCTCCCCACTCCTCTCCTGTACATACTGCCCTCTGTCATACCCTCCACACTTGTCTCCTATACATAATACCAGCTGCATACACTTCTCTCCTGTACATAGTGCCCACTGTCATACCCTCCACACTCCTCTCCTGTACATACTCTCCACATACCCTCCACACTCCTCTCCTGTACATACTGCTGACTGTCATACCCTCCACACTCCTCTCCTGTACATACTGCTCACTGTCATACCCTCCACATTCCTCTCCTGTACATACTGCTCACTGTCATACCCTCCACACTCCTCTCCTGTACATACTTCTCACTGTCATACACTTCTCTCCTGCACATAGTGCCCACTGTCATACCCCCCACAATCCTCTCCTGTACATACTGCTCACTGTCATACCCTCCACACTCCTCTCCCGTACATACTGCTCACTGTCATACCCTCCGCACTCCTCTCCTGTACATACTGCTCACTGTCATACATTTCTCTCCTGTACATATTGCCTGCTGTCATACCCTCCACACTCCTCTCCTGTACATACTTCTCACTGTCATACACTTCTCTCCTGTACATAGTGCCCATTGTCATACCCTCCACATTCCTCTCCTGTGCATACTGCCTACTGTCATACCCTCCACACTCCGCTCCTGTACATAAGACCCACTGTCTTACCCTCCACACTCGTCTCCTGTACATAGTGCTCAGTATCATACCCTCCACACTCCTCTCCTGTACATACTGCCCTCTGTCATACCCTCCACATTTCTCTCTTATACATAGTGCCCGCTGTCATATACTTCTCTCCTGTACATAGTGCCCACTGTCATACCCTCCACATTCCTCTCTTATACATAGTGCCCGCTGTCATATACTTCTCTCCTGTACATAGTTCCCACTGTCATACCCTCCACATTCCTCTCCTGTGCATACTCCCTACTGTCATACAATTCTCTCCTGTACATACTGCCCACTGTCACATACTTCTCTCCGGTACATAGTGCCCACTGTCATACCCTTCACACTTCTCTCCTGTACATACTGCCCACTGTCATACCCTCCACACTCCTCTCCTGTACATACTACTCACTGTCATACCCTCCACACTCCTCTCCTGTACATACTGCTCACTGTCATACCCTCCACACTCCTCTCCTGCACATACTGCTCACTGTCTTACACTTATCTCCTGTACATAGTGCCCCCTGTCATACCCTTCACACTCCTCTCCTGTACATACTTCTCACTGTCATACACTTCTCTCCTGTACATAGTGCCCACTGTCATAGCCTCCACAATCCTCTCCTGTACATACTTCTCACTGTCATACCCTTCTCTCCTGTACATAGTGCCCACTGTCATACCCTTCACACTCCTCTCCTGTACATACTTCTCACTGTCATAAACTTCTCTCCTGTACATAGTGCCCACTGTCATAGCCTCCACAATCCTCTCCTGTACATACTGCTCACTGTCATACCCTCCACACTCCTCTCCTGTACATACTGCTCACTGTTATACCCTCCACACTCTTCTCCTATACATACTGCTCACTGTCATACATTCCTCTCCTGTACATACTGCCAACTCCTCTACTGTACATAGTGCCGGCTGTCATACCCTCCACACTCCTCTCCTGTGCACACTGCCCACTCTCATACCATCCACACTCCTCTCCTGTACATACTGCCCACTGTCATACCCTCCACACTCCTGTGATACCAGCGAATCATCTTCCAGCTGCCAATCAGGGCAGGAAGACCCAGAACCCTTAAAGAAGACAGGGTTAAGACAAAAACTGGGGCGGCAGACACCAGGGGAGCTGTGACAGCTGGAGAGCTCTGCTGTAGGGTGAGCGTGGCCCGCCTGTGCCCCCCAAAATCCTCCAGCATCAGCTGCCACTGCTGAAGGATCCTATTGCTGCTTGCAGCTGCCGGTGGAAAAGAGAGGAGGAAGCCGGCTGTGGGGGGCACGCAAGGGGGCTTGAGCAGCAGGGGGGAGGGAAATATGGTGCACAGGAGGGAGTGTGATCAGTGTTCGGGGGGGGGCAATTAATGGAACCCATCCTCCCCTGTATGTCTCTCTCTGCAGCAGCTGAAAGACTACGGGAGGGAGTGGAGAAGATGCTAGCTTTCACCTGCTGCAGAGAGAGCCATACAGGGGATCGGTTTCAGTAATTGCCCCCCCCCCCATGCGAATCGCCCTCCCTGCCCAGCTGTCTGGGCCTCCCTGCTGGCCTGGGCCTCACACAGGAGGACCAATGATGCCCCTTACCATGGCCCTGCATCTAGGGAAAGAAAGTGTGTTTATTACAGGATTACCAACATGAAGGAAAATAGGCTTAAATAAGAAAGCTAGTGCAGCCACCTCACAGCTCAGTGGAAGTAATGCAGAGCCCACATCTGGGGCTGTTAGAGTATTGGTGATGGGCCTCATTTTTATTATAGTTAAAGGGAGCCTGCTCTTGGCACCATGCTACAGACCACTGTTACTTTCTGCTTCTCTATCCCCCACAGTGGACACACTAGGGGGGATGCTTAATGGCCACTTCCAGCCAGGTTCCTCAGATTTTCCCATATGACAAATGTTTAGTGTATTAACAAGCAAATTTACTGTAAAATTTCCACTGTTTGTTAATTTTCCTGTCACAGTGAATGTCTTCTTTTTTGTTCACCTGCTGCCTCTAGAGACATAGACATGCACCTTTGGTGATATGAGTGTGCATGTTCATAGAAATAATGGTTTAAAGTGTGCTGCAATACAATATACAGATAGCAATATTTGTGCAGAACCTAGGTACAATCTTCACACAAACAATTACTAATTCTTTTTTGTATTTCATTGTAGGGTTTCCCCTTAGTTAGGAATTCACATCTTCCAATTGTTTGCATATTCCTTCGTGATACTTCTCTTTAGACTGAACCACAATACTCTCTCTTTTGTCTGCTGGCCCTATCACTACATCTTTTCTTTCTCTTAAACTCTGAATTACTTTACGGATGTGCTTGGGGTCTACAATTTTCTTAATTTTCAAACTATTAAGATCTTGTAGTACTAGTTTACCAAAAACACTTCGATGTGTTTATTATCATGTACAGGGTTGTATAGTGATTTATTACTAAGTGTACAATGCTGTCTTATTTCTTATTTATCATTCTTGGGGGTTACTTAAAATATATTTTAAAACTCCTACAAATGCATTCAATTTGTTAAAGTTTTTTTTTTACAGGGGTGTATTTGAGGCCCTTGTCTAAGACTCTCAGCTCATCTTCCGTCAATAGTTTACCACTTAGATTGAACACTCCCTCACCTAGTACTCGGGCCGCCGTATTATAATCACATCAAAAATTGCCATGTAGGATGTATTACAGCAACTTAAAAAAATGGCGACTGCTACATTCAATCTCCCATAGACTATAAATGTAACTTTCTGACTGCCGATTTGTTTCTTTTCCCCTGATGAAGTCACATGACCGTGACGTAACGCGTAGGGCAGTTGCGGACTTAGGCGGGTGGATAGCCTGATTTTCTTACTGTATTTGAGGCGTTTTATAGACTTTTAATGTGTAAGTGCATATATGTGGCCAATAAAACGATTGCTTTTTAGTATACTACACCATGGGAGTCTTATTTTACCTTTCTTCCTACATGCATGTAGCCATATGAGTATTGGAAACCTTAAAGGAACCAGAGCCACTAGGATTAACATTATCTGAAGCAATGGTTGGAGGGTCCCTAGTGGACAGGAGGTCTACAGATTACATCACAACTTCAAGCATATAGATGATGGTCACTCTGCGCATATTATATGCAGGAAGGTGAGAGTTTAGCACAGAGGTGACATGTGTGGATTCCCTTAGGAGCACTGGGACTGACTTAAAGGGGTGGACCCCAAAAGAGCACTGTAGTAAATATTATGTACGATCATGGTCACGGATCTATTTCACTAATATTGAGACTTTGATTTATATATATATATATATATATATATATATATATAAATACTTATGTTTGTAGCTAGATTGTAGCTAGGTTCAGTACAAATATTGGTATCTGTATATTGTATTGCAGTGCAGCACACTTTAAACCATTAATTCTGGTTACACTGTGGGAACATATTTGAGACTGCAGCAGGACCATCTATTCACTTTGTATTTTATTATTTGCAGTGCATTTACATTTTTGCACTTTCTTACTTGTTTACGCACTTACTTACAGTTGTATTACCATATTCATCCAAAGATCCTTCAGGTTTCTTAGATGGGACTGTGTCATGTCACAACAGTTGAACGGACTATTCAAACTGCTGATTAGTGGGTGTTGGTGTCCCAGGCTGGTAGACACCTATCAGTCACAATCAACAGGGTGGGGGCTATATGACAATCTCATTAAGTGTAGGTGAGATTCAGAAATAACACCCCGAGATGGTATTTTTAAATATGTTTTACACTTTGCTGAACTTTGCCCAAGTTGAATTTATTTCTGGAAACACAATATCCTGCACGTTGAGAGCCATGTTCTGCATTAGTTTAAGTGCTTTCCCACACCTAGTAAACTCCCAGCAACACCTAATGCCACCCATCATCTTCTGTGTATTTTTGGAGGAAATCCTCTGCACTCCCTGCAGCACATGTATAAACTACAATCTGTCACCTCTCATCACTTAGACAGCTAGGAAGATCTCTTCAATGACCCTGTAACCTAATCCCCATATAAACCAGTGGAGTGTGTTTCTCATGTATATGTGTACCTGAAAAGCTTCTTCTATGAGATGCCACTCTGGTGTGTATAACATACTGAAATGCAATGTCCTGCATACAGTATTCACTGTACTTATGTGTAATGACCACAAATGTACAGACCTTTTTTTTCTGTTGCATAGGTAATCACATTGTGGAGCTGTAGCTAAAGTTACATTTACAAGCAATGGTTTTGATTGATATTGTCAGGCTGTACCTGAACTCACAAATAAGTGGCACTGCTCTAGTAAGGATCAGTGGAAACATATGCACCAACTGGATGAGTACCATAAGGCAGATATGTCAAACACAAGGCCCGCAGGCCAAATCTGACCCACCAGGCCTTGTCATGTGGCCCTCGCACCCAGTTTTTGCAAGGAAGCTTTTAGGGGGTTGGGGTTGCACACTGTGCATAGCGTACCCCTAAACCCTGCACTCTGTACATAGCGCACTCCTGAACTCTGCACTCTGCTCATAGAGCACCCCTATACCCTGCACTTTGTACATAACACACCCCTAAACCCTGCACTCTATACATAGCACACCGCTAAACTCTGTACTCTGTTCATAGAGCACCCCTAAAACGTGCATTCTGTACATAGCACACCCCTGAACTCCGCACTCTGTACATAGAGCACCCCTAAACCCTGGACTCTGTACATAGCGCATCCCTAAACCCTGCACTCTGTACACAGCACACCCCTGAACTCAGCACTCTGTACATAGAGCATCCCTTAACCCTGAACTCTTTACATAGCACACCCCTGAACAATGCACTCTGTACATAGAACACCCCTAAACCCTGCACTTTGTACACAGCACACCCTTGAACTCAGCACTCTGTACATAGAGCACCCCTAAACCCTGCACTCTGTACATAGAGCACCCCTAAACCCTGAACTCTGTACATAGGGCACCCCTTAACTCTGCACTCTGTATGTAATGCACTCCTGAACCCTGCACTCTGTATGTAGAGCACCAGCAAAACCTGTGCTCTGTATATTTCACACCCCTTAACTCTGCACTCTGTATGTAATGCACTCCTGAACCCTGCACTCTGTATGTAGAGCACCACCAAAACCTGTGCTCTGTATATTTTGCACCCCTGAACTCTGCATTCTGTATGTAATGCATTCCTGAACTCTGCACTCTATACGTAGTGCACCCCAGATACAACTGACCTCTTAAGGAACCCAATACTGCTGATGCGGCCTGTGATGAAATTGAGTTTGACATCCCTGCCATAGGGGATACTGGCCCTCAGGAGACTCCTTTGAAGATTTTAATTTTTTGCTTCATGAACTAATCTATTGATACATATTATACATCAGATCCATTGTGCTTTCTGTCTTTTCTAGAATTATTGTAGTAGAACCAGGTGTATAGCAGGAGACCATGTTTTGCCTATAAAAGTCTCACTGTCAAATCCTATGCAATATAGTTTTTACTGTAATCTACCAGTCATAATTACTTTCTACCCACCAACCAATTTTGGATTAGGAAAAAAATGTGGACACCCAGAGAAACTCCCAACACTTGTCTAGGCAGACAGCACCTCACTTGAGATAGAACTTAAGACCTCAAACTACAAGTTAGCTGTACTAACCACTGAACACTGCTCAGCCCATCCAGACATGCTATGTCTCTTCTGCAATAAAACAAACTTACCTGCCTGTTTGCAGTGCCTGCGCAGCTAAATGTGTGTGACAGGAGGGGCAGCTGCCCCGGGTGCAGTGTCATGTGAGGTGGGGGGATGCCACTTAGAGAGTTCCTGCCAATACAAGCTGACAGGGGTAGTAGCATCACTACTCCTGTCAAATTAGCAGAGGAAGTCATGAGCAGCTTAGCGCAGGATGTCACAAGCAGTGCTGTCACAAGCTGAATCTGGAGAGCAAAAGAGAGCTGGAAAGAGGCACAGGACTAGGAGGGGGGATTTGTGGTTGGAGGAGGAATTTGTGCTGGGAGGGGGGATTCGGGGGAAGTGCTTTGTGCTAGGAATGGATTTTTTTTGGTGGGGATTTGTGTTAGAAAGGGGGATTTGTGCTGGGGGGAGGATTTGTGCCACTGAGAAAATTGGGTAAGGAAGGATGGGGGGATTGGGGGACTTTGTGCTAGGAATGGAATTTTTTTTGCAGGCATATGTGTTTGGAGGGGGGATTTGCGCACGGAGGGATTTTTGCTCGTAGGGATGATTGGGGAGATTTGTGATGGGGGGGAGGATTTGTGCTATGAGGAGGCACTGTGGTAGTGGTGGTGGTGGTGGGGGGGGGTTGTGCTGGGGAAGGATTTGTGCTTGGAGAGAAATTTTGAGGGGTAGGGGATTTGTTCTAGAATGGGTGATTGGGGGGGAGCTCTGAGGTGGGGGGGGGGGGGATTCATGCTAGGGGGAGAGATTTGGGGAGAGATAGGGAGGGGAGCTGGGGGTCAAAGATTTGTGCTAGGAAGAGGGGAAATTTTTGTTTGGGAAGAATTTTGGCTTGCAAAGGAAATATATGCTTAAGGGGTTAGCATGCAGAGTAGTGCTTGAGGGGGATTTTTGCTGACACATAATGCTCATAAATCTTGGGAGGCGCAGTTTGGCATCTTCGCCCTGGGCACTAGATGACTTTATCCCAGCACTGCTTATAGATTATTGCAGGCTTTTGTCTTTGCATACCTTATCCTCCCCCACACCACCCCACCCAATCTTCTCACAGTATCCATTTTCCATAAGGGCAGATGAATCCGTCTCTCTTTACTTTCTGGAACGCTGCTTCCTGGAACATGTGACAGTGCACATCATCTCAGGGTGAAGCACTGGTAAAGTAGCCTTCCCTGGATGCATCTGTGAGGTCCTGGTTACATCACCAGTGCCTCACCCAACCAGGAAATGGAAAAACAGTAACTATACGTAAAAAAATTTTTGTTTAGCTAATGAATATAATATAATTTTAATATCAGAATGCAGAGCTGTATGCTGATGTTATTTTCAGTAAAAGAGAGGAAAGCTCTGCTTTAATATTATTCAGACTTACCTTGGAAATTTTTGGGTGGTGATCCTGAAGCAGAGTAAGAGGAAGTTACACAGCAAAAGGCTTCAGGCACTACACTGTCAGTAAACCTGTAATGCTAGCCATACAAAGAATAATGATTGAACATTTGTTTGTGTTTCTGAAAAATCGTACAAAGATGCCATCACTGACTCAACAAATTCTGTTTGAATGATTATAATAATACTAAAGAATTTAATACAGACACACACATTGTGTATTCACTGAGTGGAAGGTCAGACCATCTACTTGAATGGAAGGCAAGGCGTCCACATCACATAAAGTGCTAACCTGTAATGGTTTCTACAAAAAAGGTTATTATAATACTAAAGGATGCTACAAAGACACTCAAATTGCGTATTGAGTTATGTGACATGAGGTGCTACCTATGCAGGTGCTTTAAACAGGGTTTAGGCCTGATTCACACCTATGCATTTTTAGTGCTTTTTGCATTTTGCAGATTTGAACTACAGTGCATTTAACTTGGTTTCCTATGCAACACGTTCTGTAGTGCAAATCTGCAAAATGCAAAAAGCACTAAAAATGCATAGGTGTGAATCAGGCCTCAATTTTTTTGTACTTCCTAATGGCGTTAATGAAAGAATATTGGAAACCAGATTGCTTACATTTATAAGTATGTAGTACATTATTGCATAATTAAATGTAGAATTCTATGTGCATGCCAAGTAAATGGGGCCATGGGGTTATAGTAGATAAATTGCAATATACTAAAATATACTTATAAATCTAATTATACAATATAATCTAATATATTTCTAAATTTACAGGAACCATTCCTCTACCATACATATTTCATTCAACAAAAAAGCTCTACTTCCAAAAGTTTTTCTAGCACATGCACATGATATATACAGTGGCTTGCAAAAGTATTCACCCCCTTGGCATTTTTCCTGTTTTGTTGTCTCACAACCGGGAATTAACATGGATTGTTTGAGGATTTGCATCATTTAATTTACAGAACATGCCCACAACTTTGAAGATGTTTTTTAAATGTTATTGTGAAGCAAACAATAAATAGGACAAAATAACAGAAAAAGTCAATGTACATAACTATTCACCCCCCTAAAGTCAATACTTTGTAGAGCCACCTTTTGCGGCTATCACAGCTCCAAGTTGCTTCGGATAAGTCTCTATTGCCCTGTACACACGACCGTTTTGCCGTCGAAATAAACTCTGAAGGTTTCTCCGATGGAACTCCGATGGAATTCCATTCAAGCGGGCTTGCCTACACACAGTCAAACCAAAGTCCGACCAAAGTCCTACTGTCCAGAACGCAGTGACGTACAACATGTACGACGGGACTAGAAAAAGGAAGTGCAATAGCCAATAGCTTCCGCATCGTACTTGCTTCAGAGCATGCATCATTTTTGGTCCATCGGAACAGCATACAGATGAGCGGTTTTCTCGATAGGAATTGGTTCGGTCGGAAATATTTAGAACATGTTCCATCTCTAGGTCGGCCAGAATTTTCGAAAAAAAAAGTCCGATGAGGCATACACAAGATTGGAATAGACGATGAAAAGCTTCCGTCTGACTTTTTCTGTCAGACATTCGGCTCGTGTATACACGGCTTATGAGCTTGCCACATCTTACCACTGGGATTTTTGCCCATTCCTCCTTGCAAAACTGCCCCAGCTCCTTCAAGTTGGATGGTTTGCACTTGTGAACAGCAATCTTTAAGTCTGACCACAGATTTTCTATTGGATTGAGGTCTGGGCTTTGACTAGGCCATTCCAACACATTTACATGTTTCCCCTTAAACCACTCAAGTGTTGCTTTAGAAGTGTGTTTGGGGTCATTGTCCTGCTGGACGGTGAACCTCTGTCCTAGCCTCAAATCACACACAGAGTGGTACAGGTTTTGTTTAAGAATATCCCTGTATTTAGCACCATCCATCTTTCCCCCAACTCTGACCAGTTTCCCAGTCCCGACTGCTGAAAAACATCCCCACAGCATGATGCTGCCACCACCATTTTTCACTGTGGGGATGGTGTTCTTTGGGTGATGTGATGTGTTGGGTTTGTGCCAGACATAGCATTTTCTTTGATGGTCAAAAAGTTCAAGAGCACCTTCCTCCATACATTTTGGGAGTCTCCCACATGCCTTTTCGCAAACTCAAAACGTGCCATTTTGTTTTTTGCTGAAAGTAATGACTTTCTTCTGGCCACTCTGCCATAAAGCCCAACTCTATGGAGCGTACAGCTTATTGTCGTCCTATGTACAGATACTCCAGTTTCGGCTGTGAAACTCTGCTGCTCCTCCAGGGTTACCTTAGGTCTCTGTGCTGCCTCTCTGATTAATGCCCTCCTTGCCCGGTCCGTGAGTTTGGGTGTGCAGCCGTCTCTTGGCAGGTTTGCTGTTGTGCCATGTTCTTTCCATTTGGTTATGATAGATTTGATGGTGCTCCTAGGGATCATTAAAGTTTTGGATATTTTTTTATAACCTAACCCTGAATTCTTAATAACATTGTCCCTTACTTGTTTTGAGAGGTTCTTGGTCTTCATGGTAGTGTTTGGTTAGTGGTGCCTCTTGCTTAGGTGTTGCAGCCTCTGGGGCCTTTCAAAAAGATGTGTATATGTAATGACAGATCATGTGACACTTAGATTGCACACAGGTGGACATCATTTCACTAATTATGTGACTTCTGAAGGTAATTGGTTGCACCAGAGCATTTTATGGGCTTCATAACAAAGGGGGTGAATACATACGCACATGCCAATTATCAGTGTTTTATTTCTGAAAAATAGTTTTATGTATATATTTTTCTAGTTTTACTTAACCAACTTAGACCACTGTGTTCTGATCCATCACATATATATTGAACGAAGGACCCCATTCACCCTAGAACCACCCACCACATCAAGTTGTGCCTTCTGACGGCCCCTGTTGGGGAATACCTCCCCTGGTGGCTCCACTGGGACATGGTTCACACGGCCTGCCCAATCTGGACCAGGAGTGAGCACAAATTTTGTATTCAGTGGTGATATGTCCCTCCCAACCCCCCTTCCTTGAATGTAGGGTACTCCCCGCATGTGTGTTCCATATGTACCGGAGATTGTAAATCTTGGTGTATTGTACTGCACAAATTTTTCTGTATTGCAACTGTTTTTTGTCGTTACCACGCATCCTGTATATTCCCCTGTACTTTTACCTCATGTATTTGTAGATTTTTTAGGTCTACACACAATAAATACCTAACTTCATTGCAAACATCATACTCTTTATACTCTTCTTTACCCCAGAGTACGTCTCCTCTTAAAGTCCCACAAGAGGAACAATTTTCCATTTGCCTATATATTGAACGAAAGGCTGTAATGTAACAAAATAAAAAGCCAAGGGGGTGAATACTTTTGCAAGGCACTGTAACTTTAGTTTCTCCTGATTGATTGAGTGCTTACCACTGGAGGGGCTGCTGAGAATGTACCCAGGTCTCCCATAATAGTACAGAGACTGAAAGTCACACAAGCTCAGTCCCACACACACACTGACAATTCAGGCTCAATCTAGGGGATATCTTTTTAATATTTTTTACTGAATAACTTCAACAGGAGAGGGGTTTAGGGTTACAGGATACTCCAAACTTATCAGTAGCAACAATAGGAGGACAAACTTCTCTCTAAACTTCCAAAAGCAGCTTTTCTGAGGGTAACAGGGAATGGCCAGCAAATCTAGGACCCTTTAGTAGCAGTCCATATAGCAATCTCTGGCACTTAGTTCCCTTCTGGCACTTGCGCAACTAACAGTCCCCAGCAAGGTCTTTACTTACAGTGTCCCAGGAGCTGTCTGCCACCCAGCATCCATAGGGAGATCCTTATTGAGGAAGATAACAAGATCCTTCTCCAGTCCAGGACATATAGACAGTGTACTTTGGTGATGTTCCCAGACCCTCAGCCCATCAGCTGCTGAGGCCCAGACTGCAGTCTCTTATCTCAGCGTTTCTTCTTCTAGGGGCAACAGCCCTCCTCCCTGATGAGGAAAGAACATTCTGGCCAGGGTTCCTAAACACTTCAGCCACCTTCTGGATGCCTCCTTCCAGGGATTGGCTCGGGCATGATAAATATTCAATTAATCATTTGAATCTCCCTGTCCTAGACTCTGGAAGCTTCCGTTAGAGGCAGGAGGGAGGAATCAAACTCTTAGCTCAGAAAACCCTGAACAATCTTAGACAATCAATCACTGCTCCACTCACTATGGTGGAGTCAAAAACGAAATTTAGCCTAGCAGCTAAACTGGAAGAGGGCGCTACACTAAGAATCATATACATTTAGGATTTTGATAGCTTAGATAAGAAACAAAAAAAATCACCCTTCCCCTCAATTTTTCGATTCACTACAGGTTGAAAATAATTGTTGATTTATCCCCGTCAACGGTAAGCAGGGCTGCTGCTAGAAATCATGGGACCCCATACAGCCTTCCTGACAGGACCCCCCCCCCCCCAACTCTATCTCTACCCCCCTGAAGTGCAGCAGAACAGTGGCACTGACTTTATCAGTCTACGTCCCAAAAATGAAAAAAAAAGTCCCTCCTCTGCTCCCACCTCCTGGGCTGCTCTGATGACGTGATGGGGCCCAGGGAAATGTAGTTTAAGCCCTGGTGTCAGAGAAATAGCAGGAGATGGACTTGCCAGTCTGCACGGTTGCGTGATACAGCGGGACGGCGCACATGGGTGCACGCTACAGCATGACGGCGTGGGAGCGTGCGCACTGAAGCGCACATTAACGTGACAGCCCCTTGCTGGCCTATAAAAGGCTGACCAGCCCCTTGTCTAATTGCTGGTTTGTCTCTCAGCTGTGTTCTTATCTCAAGTTCTGTTAACCTGTGTTTACCTGTTGTGACCCAGATTGACCCTGACCTGCTCTGATCCTCTCCAGCAACTTGACCCCGGCTTGCCTAAAGGACTTCTCTACTTACCTGTTTCCTGCTCATGATCCGGCTTGTTTAAAGGATTCCTCTGCTTACCTGCCTCCTGTGTTTGACCCCCAGTTTGTTTAAAGGACTACCCTACTGGCCTGCTTTCTGTGTATGACCCCGGCTTGTATTAAGGACTTGCTTCTACTGGACTTCTTGTGTCTGACCCTCAGCCTCCTCCTAAGACTCAGTCCCAGCCACTATCTTGGGTTTGTTGGGTTAGAGCCCCAGCCGGGCTTCCTACTCTAGTTTGGTGTCAAGTCTATTCCTGCATGGCATCTCTGCTCAACAGGAGATCTCCACTCAAGACCCACCTACCTGCTGGTAACCTGTGCCTCTCTGTGCCCTATACCCTCTGTACCACCTTCAGGGGTAAAGTGCGATCAGCTTCAAGGGGAGCCGCTCTCAGCATCTCGGCCATGGTGAGTACCCTGACACCTGGTAAGCAAGTAGGAGCGGGGGTGTGGTCTAGTAAAAATGTATTTATTTATTTAGGAAGAAATTAACAATAAAGTTCCCCCCTGTTTAACTGATGAGGCCTGGGACCAGTACAACAGGGCCAGTTGTACTGCCTTTTCAGTGGCCCTGGCTGTAAGAGAAACTGAATGAAAGTTTTGGGAATGATTGTTTTCAAATGAAAATCTAACTGTGCATGGCTATCATAAAGCTGAACTCTGAAGAAAACAAAAATGCTCCCTTGCAATGGGGTTAGCCCTGCACTCGTTTAGGTCTAGGGAACCACAAAATATACTTTTACTTACCCGATCCTCCGCTCCCACAGGCTACCTCCAAATCAGTCCCTACAGCCTCTTCTCAGCAGTCAGATGCCTTCTGACATCATTAAGTTCATTGTGGAGCCCGTATCCCTGCACTGGACGGGAGAACACAGAGGGATAGTCCACTACCAGAGCATAGAGGAGTAGAGGAGAGCACTGGCTACCAGAGGAGCAGAAGATTGTGTTAGCAAAACTGCTTTTCACTGGTCTTGACCTAAACCAGTACCAATTGCTAGGAGTTGTTTTTTGGCAAAAGAGACATGCAAAGGGAAGCTGCCATCTTAGCCTCTATTTGATCTGCAGTTGCCATGGTGCTGTACATATGATCAGTTATGACACCAGCCTTTTGATGGGTTGACAGTTCAGTTGAGGACATCAGCAAACGTGACAGTTATCATTCATCACATACCTTGAATGTAACTTTTATTTTGGGAAAATCATTAAGTCAATAGGTTTCGATCTGGTTTAAAATAGCAACTAATTTGTTACTAGGGGCAACAAAAACTTTTTATATGTTATCAGATAGAGAGTTTTATTGGCACAACTAGTTAAGTTATAATGACTCAGCTAGGGATCTGTGAAATGTTTTGTTGCTATGGCGCTTCTAGCTACAGAAATGGCGCCTTGAATTCTTTAAAGACTAAAAAACGAATGATCCTGAACTATAACAAAGTCTGTGAACTAGCGTGGATTGTGTGAAAGAAAACAGGAAGTATTCTAGAACATCTCACATCCATATCCAGGCAGGTCCCAGCATGTTGGTATCACCAGGAAAGGACAAGTCTCCCATTATGTTTAATTACCGTTACTGTGTGCCCTTCAAGATTTAACTGCTATTCTATATTGTTACCAGGCACATTATATTTATGAGATTATCTCAGAGTAAACAGGATAATCAGTTTGTTTTCTGAGAAAGTACATACTTCTCAGTATTTTATTAATGGTTTCCTGGCAATTTATACAACATTACTTTACTACCGAAGCCTTTTCTTCTTGGCTACAGGTGAGCTGATTTGCAGCAGATTTGGCCACTCACAGGTACTCTGGGTAGTGGGACAACGTATGGGGGACCTCCATGACGTCCAAGTTGTTAAGTCAGTTCCTGGACATAAAGGGGGCCCCACATTTTTCAGGGATAGTGGGTCGAATCCCCATACTAAAAAAACAAACAAAATATTTGGGGGGCACACCCTAAAAGATGCATTAAAGATGGTGCAGCCATAAGACCATAAAACAGAACAATATATTACAGCGCACACATGCAAAAAATGACATTTAACTCCTGCAAGGCTATTTAAAACACCTGAACATTTTCAAAAAATATGGGTATTTGGTCACACCATATTGCTATATGGTGCTTAAGCCCACTTATTGTGACAAAGTACCCCATTATTAGTGGGTCTCCCATGGTTCTGAGAAGCAGGATCTTTCATTCTATGGATAGCGTAGGACCCACTAATAATGGGGTACTTTGTCGCAGTAAGTGGGCTTAAGCACCATATAGCAATATGGTGTGACCAAATCCCCATATTTTTTTGAAAATGTTTAGGTGATTTAAATAGCCTTGCAGGAGTTAAATGTCATTTTTTGCACGTGTGCGCTGTAATACTTTGTCCTGTTTTATGGTCTTATGGCTGCACCATCTTTAATGCATCTTTTAGGGTGTGCCCCCTAAATATTTTGTTTGTCTATTGTATGGATTCTGACCAAATGCTTTTGGACAGGAGCACCCCACTCCCTCATCGTTGCCTCTCATTAGTGTCCACCTGTGTTATAGGAGGAGTCCTTTAGTTCTCCCATATAGAGGAGTGTATTTCTCCCATGGTTCTGATAAGCAGGATCTTCCATTCTATGGATAGCGTAGGACCCACTAATAATGGGGTACTTCGTTGCAGTAAGTGGGCTTAAGCACCATATAGCAATTTGGTGTGACCAAATCCCCATATTTTTTGAACCCCCATACTACCCACTGGTTCCACTGTTTAGTTTAGAAATCATGGGTTCCTGTTACCAGGCACTCAACCTAGATAGGAGTATGTCCTTCTTAACATTACAAAGTCCTCTATTGGCCTTGATAGAAGTATTGCTTCTTAAGTATATATAGGGGTGGGGGGTGCTTCTTAAGTATATATAGGGGTGGGGGGCTCCTTAGCATCCAGGTTGTCAAGACAGCTCCTGAACCTAAAGGGGGCCCCATGTTTTACACAGATTTTCAGGGACAGTGGTCTGAAGCCCCATACTAGTTCCACAGTATAGCTTAGAATTCACAGGTTCCACTTCTTAGGCCCATGGCATAGATAGAGCACTTCTTTCTTAAGTACATATAGGGTGAGGAGCTTCCTAGTGTCCAGGTTGTTAAGCCATGTGGCAATATGTTAATCCCTTATAGGGTAATTGTCCGGATTTAAAAAGGAAACTCACTAAACAAATATTTTGACTCCAGGAAAGGGTGCCGGGGGTGGGGGAGGGGGTGATCTTTGTCACTACCAGGCCATGAGCCATGATTGCTCTTTTGTTCCAAGGGATTCGGACCCTGCCACACATGTCACTCCCAAGCTGATATGCTTCCTGTAGCTGCACATCACTACATGTTGACTTGTTTTTGTCCCTCTCTTTATGTAGGCCAAGGCTAGACTTCCATGCCAGGCTGGTGGGACAAACATCTGAGGGACACTAACCCCCTGTTACAAAGGGGAGGCAAAGAGAGAGCTCATACAAGAGCTGCACACAACTGTTGATACAGTTCTTGAAGGAGCCCATCTTTAGTCTTGGCCATTTAGTGCATCCCGAAAGTATTCACAGCACTTAACTTTTTCCACATTTTGTTATGTTACAGCCTTATTCGAAAATGGATTAAATTCATTATTGTCCTCAAAATTCTACAAACAATACCCCATAATGACAACATAAAAGAAGTTTTTTTGAAATCTTTGTAAATTTATTAAAAATAAAAAATGAAAAACTCACATGTACGTGAGTATTCACAGTTGTTGCCATGACACTCAAAATCGAGCTGAGGTGCATCCTGTTTCCACTGATCATCCTTTAGATGTTTCTACAACTTGATTGGAGTCCATTTGTGGTAAATTCAGTTAATTGGACATGATTTGGAAAGGCACACACCTGTCTATATAAGGTCCCACAGTTAACAGTGCATGTCAGAGCACAAACCAAGCCATGAAGTCCAAGGAATCGTCTGTAGACCTCCAAGACAGGATTGTATCATGGCACAGATCTGGGGAAGGGTACAGAAAAATTTCTGCAGCATTGATGGTCCCAATGAGCACAGTGGCCTCCATCATCCAAAAATGGAAGAAGTTTGGAACCACCAGTACTCTTTCTATAGCGGGTCGCCCGGCCAAACTAATCGATCGGGGGAGAAGGGCCTTAGTCAGGGAGGTGACCAAGAACCCGATGGTCACTCTGACAGAGCGCCAGCATTTCTCTGTGGAGAGAGGAGAACCTTCCAGAAGAACAACCATCTCTGCAGCACTCCACCAATCAGGCCTGTATGGTAAAGTGGCCAGACGGAAGCCACTCCTCAGTAAAAGGCACATGGCAGCCCGCCTGGAGTTTGCCAAAAGGCACCTGAAAGACTCTCAGACCATGGGAAACAAAATTCTCTGGTCTGATGAAACAAAGATTGAACTCTTTGGCCTGAATGGCAAGCGTCATATCTGGAGGAAACCAGGCAGCGCTCATCACCTGACCAATACCATCCCTACAGTGAAGCATGGTGGTGGCAACATCATGCTGTGGGGATGTTTTTCAGTGGTAGGAACTGGGAGACTAGTCAGGATAAAGGAAAAGATGAATGCAGCAATATACAGAGACATCCTTGATCAAAACCTGCTCCAGAGCGCTTTGGACCTCAGACTGGGGAGAAGGTTCATCTTCCAACAGGACAACGACCCTAAGCACACAGCCAAGATAACAAAGGAGTGGATACGGGACAACTCTGTGAATATCCTTGATTGGCCCAGCCAGAGCCCAGACTTGAACCTAATTGAAGATCTCTGGAGAGATCTGAAAATGGCTGTGCACCGATGCTCACCATCCAACCTGATGGAGCTTGAGAGGTCCTGCAAAGAAGAATGGGAGAAACTGCCCAAAAATAGGTGTGCCAAGCAGGGCAGCCATCAGGGCAGCTTTAGATACGGCACCCCCCCCCCCCGGGCCTGACCGCCAACACTCCCCAGGGCCCGCCCACTGACTGTCCCACCAAATCTGCCCACTGCCCATCCCATGTCCTCCTCATTCTCCATTCCATGTTTTCCATCCCATGTCCTCTTCGTCCTCCTGCATTCCCATCTCCTCCATCCCACATAGTCCTACTCCAGTCCAATCTCCTTCATCCCACATCTTCCTCTTCCTGCAGTCCCATCTCCTCCATCTCAGGTACTCCTACTCCAGTCCCATCTTCTCCATCCCACATCCTCCCCCATTCCCATCTCCTCCATCCCATGCCCTCCTCTTCCTCCAGTCCCATGTCCTCCATCCCATGTACTCCTCCTCCAGTCCCATCTCCTCCATCCCATTTCCTTCTCCAGTCCCATCTCCTCCTACTACAGGAGGGGGGAAGTAGGACAGGAAGGGAGCAGTGGGTTAGGAGGGGGAAGTGCAAGAGGAGGGGGGAGTGTCACAGGGGAAGAGCAGCATGACAGGAGGGGGGCAGTGTGACAGGAGAGGGCGGCCAGATGAAAGGGGGCAGTGGGACAGGTGAGAGGCAATGTCACAGGTGGGAAGCACTGTTACAGGTGGGGGCAGTGTCACAGGTGGTGGGCAGTGTCACAGGTGGGAGGCAGTGTCACAGGTGGGGGGGCAGTGTCACAGGTGGGAGGCAGTGTCACAGGTGGGAGGCAGCGGGACAGGTGGGGGGGCAATGTCACAGGTGGGAGGCAGAGTCACAGTTGGGGGCAGTGTGACAGGTGGGAGGCAGAGTCACAGGTGGAAGGCAGTGGGACAGGTGGGGGGCAGCGGGACAGGTGGGAGGCAGTGTCACAGGTGGGGGGCAGTGGGACAGGTGGGAGGCAGTGTCACAGGTGGGGGGCAGCGGGACAGGTGGAAGGCAGTGTCACAGGTGGGAGGCAGTGGGACAGGTGGGAGGCAGTGGGACAGATGGGAGGAGGCGGGACAGGTGGGAGGAGGCAGGACAGGTGGGAGGCAGTGTCACAGGTGGGAGGCAGTGGGACAGGTGGGAGGCAGTGTCCCAGGTGGGGGGCAGCGGGACAGGTGGGAGGCAGTGTCACAGGTGGGGGGCAGCAGGACAGGTGGGGGACAGTGTCACAGCCGGTGGGGGGCAGCAGGACAGGTGGGGGACAGTGTCACAGGCAGTGGGGGGGCAACAGGACAGGTGGGGGCAGTGTCACAGCCGGTGGGGGGCAGCAGGACAGGTGGGGGACAGTGTCACAGGTGGGGGGCAGTGTCACAGCCGGTGGGGGGCAGCAGGAGAGGTGGGGGGCAGTGTCACAGCCAGTGGGGGGCAGCAGGACAGGTGGGGGACAGTGTCACAGGTGGGGGACAGTGTCACAGGTGGGGGGCAGTGTTACACACACCTAGGGAAGCAGCAGTCCTCCCAGCTCTCACCTGTCCAGCAGTGCCAGCTGTCACAGCAGTGTAGCTGAGCCTGTGTCCCATCTCCTCCAGGATCTCCAGCGAAAGCTGCAAGAAAGAGCGGGGGGCTTCTCCACCCTGACCTCCTCCTCCATGGGGCCCTCCGACTGGTCTCACCCACCTCGCACAGCCCGGCGCAGACTGGTACGTGACCGCAGTGGAGCCTGCCTGACTGTGACAGCGGGCTCCGACCTGCACACACAAAAGAGCAGGGGGCGCCTCCCCCCTGACTTCCTCCTTCATGGGGCCCTCCGACCTGGCACCTGACCTCACCCCACCCCGCATAGCACCTGACCGGAGTGGAGCCTGCCTGACAGCGTGCCCCAATCTGCACACACGTGGGATCCGCCCACCTATCCACCCTCCTCTGCATCCTGGCAGCTGGTTCGCTCTGAAGGCAGCTGCCATGTGGTAAAGATGGCCTGGCCGGGTTGTGACCCGTGCTCTGGGCCCCTCGGAAGCTCGGGCCCCTTACTTGTGTACTGGCTGTACCCCCCCGATGGCGGCCCTGGTGCCGAGCTTGTAGCATCATACTCAAAAAGACTTAAGGCTGTAATTGGTGCCAAAGGTGCTTCAACAAAGTATTGAGCAAAGGCTGTGAATACTTATGTACATGTGATTTTTGTTGTTTTTTATTTTTAATAAATTTTCAAAGATTTCAAACAAACTTTTTCATGTAGTCATTATGAGGTATTGTTTGTATAATTTTGAGGAAAATAATGAATTTAATCCATTTTGGAATAAGGCTGTAACATAACAAAATGTTGAAAAGTGAAGCACTGTGGATACTTTCCGGATACCCTGTATATCTGAATTGATATTTTAAGTCAGTTTTGTAGGCAAACAGTTGAATTAGCCTTCTGAAAAGCTATCTGCAGTGGATCACCTTTCAGTGGATGGTTGGCAGATGGCTGGGAGGCAACTTATCACCCCCTCACCATCACTCCAAATCCCCTGAGACTAGCAGTCAGAGGCAGCAGTGCCTTGGATCTCACACTGCAGATCTGCAGCTATGAAGCTGTGGGCACAGGAGTGCCTAGGCACACTCCAAAATGCACTGCTATATTTCAGGAGGAATGCCAGGCAAAATGTACATTTTTCAGGGTACTGCTTACGCAAATAACATTTCTAAATGTTTCCTATAACATAGCAAATCTCCACTATTTGAGTACAGGTCCTCTTTAAAATGGCTAAAAGCCCACCCTTATCACTTGTTTACACCATAAGAAAACAATTCAAGCCTCTTATTCTAACATGTATATATATTAATTAAAGTATATGTAAATCCAACCCCTAAAATCGCTTTAACATGTTTATATTACAAACATTACAAATTCATGTCATGTTGGAACAGGAAGGGGCCATTCCCAAACCCCTGAACAACCCCAAACCCCTGGAAAACAACACAACACCATAACCCCCCTCCACGAAATGATTTGGACCAGTGCACAAAGCAAGGTTCATAAAGACATGGATGAGCGAGTCCTGACCTCAACCTGATAGAACACCTTTGGTATGAATTAGAGCGGAGGCTGCGAGCCAGGCCTTCTCGTCCAACATCAGGGCCTGACCTCACAAATGCGCTTCTGGAAGAATGGTCAAACATTCCTATAGACACACTCCTAAACCTTGTGGACAGCCTTCCCAGAAGAGCTGAAGCTGTTATAACTGCAAAGGGTGGGCCAACTCAATATTGAACCCTACGGACTAAGACTGGGATGCCATTAAAGTTCATGTGCATATAAAGGCAGGCGTCCCACTACTTGTGACAATATAGTGTATATTGCTCTATGAAGAGCTTGATGAATGTTCTCCTGATTTTCAGGTGTCATTTTCTCTATAAATGAAGGTATTGTGCGTTTTTGGGAGGAGATGGTTTGTAACACTTCCTTACTTGAAGATGCAGCTGGTGAAGAAACACTTTGTGATGATCCAGAAGCAGCAGAGTGTTTCTGGAATTAGAAGTCTGGAGGGAAAAGCTCTTCGCACTTTCATTATGGTCCTCATCATTTAATTCCATAAAGTAATTTTTAGAGTCTTTAGGACACCTCTTGCATGCCGGGATGTGTTTTGTCATCCTTGTAGCATTTGAAAAATAATATTTATTTTGCAGCTTTGCTCTCAGCGGTAATTGCACTGTGGAAATGTTTCCAAACTAGATGATTTTACTGAGAGGAGGAAAAGAAGAAACAATTTACTGAGCAGACTATAGAGAAACATTATGCTGTGATGTGGAGAACATTACTAGAAACCATTTAAAGGTTACAAAGATAAACCAATTTGTCAGCTTTTTGGCTGCAGGTGGTTGCGGGAGCGGAAACAGCTGCGATTCCCACACTCGCAACCACCTGCATTAGTGTGAACCTAGCCTAAAGCCTCGTACACACCGTACGATTGTTGGCCAACTGAGCGTCTGATTTTTGTCAACAGGGCGTGTGCCAGGATCTTGTCTTGCATACTAACGTTACACAATTGTCGTGCCACAAACACGAACGTAGTGACGTACTACGAGGAATTTCAGCTCTTGAGCGCCACCCTTTGGGCCCCTTCTGCTAATTTCATTTTTGGTGAGCATTGATTCCGAGCATGCGTGTTTGTACTTTTAATTGTGTGACGGATTTGTGTACTGACTATACGAAAATCAGACATGGAGCCGTTGTCCACCGAAAATTTACTAGCGTGCCATCCAACATTTGTTGGCCGAAAATTGGACAATTGTCAAAAGGAGCGTACTAACGGTAAGATTTTAGGACAACAGTTTGTCAACAGACAATCCCTTTCCAACAATCGAACCGTGTGTACGAGGCTTAAGACTTTACATAAAGTCTCAGAAATCTTTCATTAAGGCCTTCATGTAGTTTGAATACAATGTCATAGATATATTAGTTAATGTAAAAGAACAAAATTTCACACTTTTTTTAAAAATTTTTCCAGAACAAACAGCTTTTAAAAATTAGAAAAAAAAATATTTTTTCACAATTTTTAATTTTTTTTTCCAGGCCTTCTTTTCTCTAGTTCAGAAACTTCCTGTTATGGTGTGACAACTGTCTTCTAGGCGTACTTCTCCTTTGTCACCCTGTTACACACATACTGGTGGAGACCACAAGCGGTAAAAAAAGGAAATGTCAGTTTATTTTGATACACAATACTTTTGCAAACTCAATGTAAACCAGTTATGCTGCGTACACACGACCATTTTGTCTGTTGGAATAAACTCTGAAGGTTTTTCTGACGAAGTTCCGACGGAGTTCCGCTGAAACTGTCTTGCCTACACACGATCACACCAAAGTCCGATCATCTAGAACGTGGTGACGCACAACACGTACGATGGGACTAGAAAGAGGAAGTTCAATAGCCAGTAGCCAATAGCTGCCATCTCGTACTTGCTTCAGAGCATGCGTCGTTTTTGGTCCGTCGGAACAGCATACAGACGATCGGCTTTCCCGATAGGAATTGATTGCGTCGGAAAGATTTAAAACATGTTCTATTTCTAGGTCCATCAGAATTTTCGAAAAAAAAAAGTCCGATGAGTCCCACACAGGATCGGAATGTCCGATGAAAGGATTCCGTCTGACTTTTCCTGCCGGAAAGTCCGACCGTGTGTACGCGGCATTAGAGTTTACATCCAATTTAATGATTCAAAATACTAAAAGGCTAAATATTGCCAGGACAGTTCTCTGCCTATTATTTATCTTCACTGAAGTGTAAAATTATTGAGGTAGTACTTGCAAAAACAGTAACTGAATTAAAGAAAGGGCTGGATACTTTTTTTGCAACTAATAACATCCAGAGCTATAATTACTAAAATGTAAAAGAAAAACTGTAAGCCAGGAAATTGAGCCAACTGACCTTGGGAGGTTCATGAAGAAATCTTGTTTTCTACTTCAAGGCCCTTTTGGCAACCACAGCACAGTTGCCTTCCTCTGGACCAGGGCTGTAAGATTTTGGAGGATGAACTTGATGGACAATATTCTTTTTTTTCAACCTTACTAAAGTATTCCAATCAGGATGTTCTACAGTCATCATTGTCACTCTGTGCCCTGTTATAACCTGATTCCAGGGGAAACAGGACAGGAGGTGTAAGGGAAACCCTCTTGCCAAAAAATGCAAGTGAAGTGCAAAGGACTAGTCACCAGTATTGCTTGTGGTCTCCCTACAGCTGATCTTTTCCCTTGCTCTGCACTTTTTCTTTGTGTGGAGGTGGCCATCTTTTTAGAGGCAGAGTTTTCCTTCCCCATGTCAGAGCCTCCAGCAATGAAAACAATAAGCAGCGCAGTAGTGACATCACCAAATCTCACTCCAAATCCCCTGAGACTAGCAGTCAGAGAAAGCAGTGCCTTGGATCTCACACTGCAGATATGCAGCTATGAGGCTGTGGGCACAGAGGTGCCTAGGCACACTCCAAATACCAGGAAGTGCACTGCTATATTTCAGGAAGAATTCCAAGCAAAAGGTAAATTTTCAGGGTACTGCTTAAACATTTCTATATGTTCTCTGTAATATAGCAGATCTCCACTATTTGAGTTCAGGTCTACTTTAAAATGGCTAAATGTCCATTCTTAGGCAGCGTACACACGAGCGGACTTTTCGACCGGACTGGTCCGACGGACCGAGTCCGGCGGACAATCCGATCATGTGTGGGCTTCATCGGACCTTCAGAGGACTTTTCCAGTCGAAAATCTGACGGATTCTAGATTTGAAACATGCTTCAAATCTTTCCGACGGACTCGAGTCCGGTCGAAAAATCCGCTCGTCTGTACGCTAGTCCGACGGACGAAAAGCCCACGCTAGGGCAGCTTTAGCTACTGGCTATCAACTTCCTCATTTTAGTCCGGTCGTACGTCATCACGTACAAATCCGTCAGACTTTGGTGTGATCGTGTGTAGGCAAGTCCGTTCGTTCAAAAGTCCGTTGGAAGTCCGTCAACAGTCCGTTGGACCAGTCCAGTAGAAAAGTTTGCCTGTGTGTACGCGCCCTTATCACTTGTTTGCAAGAAAACAAAGCAAGCCTCTTATTCGAACGTGTTTATATATTGATTAAAGTATATATAAATCCAACCCCTAAAATCTCTTTAACATGTTTGCATTATTACAAATGCCAAGCTCAATATTTTAAATCTGTGGTTTTCGTTAAAAGAATACCCGGTGATCCTGCCATGAGAGTCCATGTTCAGGCACTTCCTGCTATAAGGTGACTAGTTTTCTCCTTGTCACATGGGTTTTTGATGGAGACTACATGTAGCCATTTCTACAAACATTACACAGGTATGGTCCACAGATGTTACCATCAGGAACCCACCCTGAGAAATGCCAGCTGCACCAAGATGCATCAAAGGAAGAAAAACAGATGAAACAGTAAAAGGACATAGCAATTGTTTACTGCTTTAGCACACTAAGCCCAGGTTCACACTGAGTTGCGGGAATGAAGCCGTGCGAGTTCAGGTGAACTCCCACGATTTCACTCCCGCATGTCAGTCACGATTTCGGGCCGCAATTTCAGAGACATCTGTGCAGGTTTCTACAATGTAGATGACAATTTAAATTGCAACCCGAAATTGCAAAAAGTAGTACAGAAACTACTTTTTGAAATCGCTGCAGTGCCGCAGATGTGGCGTCTTACTGATTAGGACGGCGCCATTGACGGCAATTGCCGCCGATTTGACATGTCTATAGGACCGCCCTAATCGGTGTGACGCTGCATCTGCGGCGCTGCATCGACTTCAAAAAGTAGTTTCTGTACTACTTTTTGCATGTCAAAACGCTCCAGTATGAACCAGGGCTAAATGTTTGCATCTACTTTATATATGGGAACGTAGAGAAAAATTTGATTAGTAAAGTGATGCATGAATAGCAAACATGGCACTGGCAGGAGAGGTGGAAAAGGAAATGTATGTTTCATTTATACTTTACTAGCAAGGTTCTAAACATTCAGCAAAGCTTCTGGGAAAATGACTCCCACATTATGATGCATAAGTGATCATTTTGACATTGAGCATCCATCTGATCATCCATCTAAACCCTGAAAAATCTCTTAATTATAGAGGAAAACAAGAAAATTAAGCAAAAGTAGGAGCCCATACACTGATATTTAAATTGTAATTGGCCTTAATTACATGTTTTCATTGGGATAGTTTCACATTATCTGTAAATCTATGCACCCTGCAGGCAGGGTTACCCAGCGTGAGAGCAATTGGATGTTCATTGTGTTGGCCACCCAGCCAGGAAGACCCAGAGAGATTTTTCTTCTGTGCTAAAGCCTGAGGTTTAGAGCCATTCTGAGGCTGCAGACAATGCCTGGGGGTCCAACTAAGTAAATGCATGGGGACCAAGAAACTTCAATTACAGTCCCATCCCAATCATAATAGTGCGTACCGGACAGCATTTAGCAGCCAAAAAATCATAGGTCTTAGCACACTACACAGTATCTCACAAAAGTGAGTACACCCCTCACATTTTTGTAAATATTTTATTCTATCTTTTCATGTGACAACACTGAAGAAATGACACTTTGCTACAATGTAAAGTAGTGAGTGTACAGCTTGTATAACAGTGTAAATTTGCTGTCCCCTCAAAATAACGCAACACACAGCCATTAATGTCTAAACCGCTGGGAACAAAAGTGAGTACACCCCTAAGTAAAAATGTCCAAATTGGACCCAAAGTGTCAATATTTTGTGTGGCCACCATGATTTTCCAGCACTGCCTTAACCCTCTTGGGTATGGAGTTCCCCAGAGCTTCACAGGTTGCCACCGGAGTCCTCTTCCACGCCTTCATGATGACATCATGGAGCTGGTGGATATTAGAGACCTTGCACTCCTCCACCTTCCATTTGAGGATGCCCATCAGATGCTCAATAGAGTTTAGGTCTGGAGACATGCTCTGGAGACATGCTTGTCCATCACTTTTACCCTCAGCTTCTTTAGCCAGACAGTGGTCATCTTGGAGGTGTGTTTGGGGTCGTTATCATGTTGGAATACTGCCCTGTGGCCCAGTCTCCGAAGAAAGGGGATCATGCTTTGATTCAGTATGTCACAGTACATGTTGGCATTCATGGTTTTCTCAATAAGCTGTAGCTCCCCAGTGCCGGCAGCACTCATGTAGCCCCAGACTATGACACTCCCACCGCCATGCTTGACTATAGGCAAGACACAGTTGTTTTTGTACTCCTCACTTGGTTGCCGCCACACACGCTTGACAACATCTGAACCAAATAAGTTTATTTTGGTCTCATCAGACCACTGGACATGGTTCCAGTAATTCATGTCCTTAGTCTGTTTGTCTTCAGCAAACTGTTTGCGGGCTTTCTTGTGCTTCATCTTTAGAAGAGGCTTCCTTCTGGGATGACAGCCATGCAGACTAAATTTGAAGTGTGCGGCGTATGGTCTGAGCACTGACAGGCTGACCCCCCACCCCTTCAACCTCTGCAGCAATGCTGGTAACACTCATATGTCTATTTCCCAAAGACAACCTCTGGATATGACGATGAGCACGTGCACTCAACTTCTTTGACTGACCATGGCGAGGCTTGTTCTGAGTGGAACCTGTTCTGTTAAACCGCTGTATGGTCTGGGCTACCGTGCTGAAGCTCAGTTTCAGGGTTTTGGCAATCTTCTTATAGCCTAGGCTATCTTTATTTAGAGCAACAATTCTTTTTTTTCAGATCCTCAGAGAGTTCTTTGCCATGATGAACTTCCAGTGACCAGCATGAGAGAGAGAGCGATAACGAGTCACGTGACACCGGGGAGGGAAAATGGCTAATTGGGCCCAATTTGGACATTTTCACTTAGGGGTGTACTTTTGTTGCCAGCGGTTTAGAAATGAATGGCTGTGTGTTGAGTTATTTTGAGGGGACAGCAAATTTACACTGTTATACAAGCTGTACACTCACTTCTTACATTGTAGCAAAGTGTCATTTCTTCAGTATTGTCACATGAAAAGATAGAATAAAATATTTACAAAAATGTGAGGGGTGTACGCACTTTTGTGAGATACTGTATATACCATATCATAAAAACACCTTGATGTGTTTTGCACCTTTAGTGCTTACTCATAAGGTAGTCCTGTGAAACATGTCAAGATATGTATGATGCTGGGTGTATATTGTGCTTCTTCACTAAAAAAAACTACTTTTTTGTAAGATGCCACTGAACTCTGAAAACTGCAATTTTATTTTATTTTTTAAGTTATGTTATGTCACTGGGGACATCTAACAAATATAAAGTAGATGTTATCCCAATTTTTTAAATACACTTTAAGCAGCTGGGCAGCACAGTGGCTTGATGGGTCGCCCTTCTGCCTTGCATCACTAGGCTCCTTGTGTCAGAAATCTACCTGCATAGTTTGCCTGTTTTCAATGTGCTTATGAGGGTTTTTGCTGTTATGCTTTTACCCCTTTTGGTCACTTCCACTCCTACTCTTATGTCACTCACTTGTAAGCACAGATCCCCATATACTCACACTATTTACACCATCACTTTTCTTGGAACTCTCTGGGTATTTTATCTACTCTTCAATTAATATTACTCATATAACATAATTTTATACCAGATATACACCTAATGGAATTTATTATTCTGTTCCCAGAATTGTTTGTCCCTACAACAGTATATTTTCACCTGTGGATACATCTTGCACCATTCTATCTTTTTCTTCCTGCCCGATGTCGCATCTATAATTATGCCGCCTCGGCTCCCGTGGAGAGGCAATGTCCCTGGCCCACCCTGCTCCCACCACAGCACACTGCACTTGTTGCTTGAGTCGGTGAGTGCGTTTGGTAAAAACAGTTTTAGATACTTAATGTTCATTTCATTATTTTCTACTTTTTTACATGGACTCCATGGTTCATTATACTTTTATATATATCCTTTAGGAAACTTAATCGCATCAGCTCCTGATGAGTGGGGACACCCACGAAACGCGTCGAGCTTTGTATTAATGATGCCCCAGCTACATCTTACATGGAACCATAGTTTTCTATACCATATGTTTTCCTTATTACATCAATTCTTTCCTACTCAAGAAATGCACATTTACCATATGGGTGCTTGTGTCGGTATCAGGTTTTCTGTTGCTAGCAACACTATGCTATATTACTGTTTTATTTACATTGGATCATGTGCTGCTATACGTATACACAATTTTTATCATGTTTATGTTATGTGTACATCTCCTATGACCATTAATGAATTGTTTACTGTATATGAAATGAATACTCTTTTATTGTTTGATATTATTTACAAATAATAAACATTTCTTAATGCATTTTTTACTATGGTCTACTTTACCTCCACTACCCAAGCGCTTCATTTAAAGTCCCAACTTCCCTCTTTAATGTACCTATATTCGGGATGGAGGCACATTAGTGTGCCTCATTTAAAGTCCCAATTCCCCCTAGTATATCCATGAGGGTTTTGAATGGGTACTCCAGCTTCCTCCCACACTCCAAAGACATGCTGGTAGGTTAACTGGCCCTGGTTTGTGTTTGAAAGAATGTGAGGTAGGGACCTTTAATTGTAAGCGGTTTGAGGGCATAGACTGATGTGAACATACAATACATGTAATGTGCTGCATAAAAATAATGGCACTTCAAAAATACTTGTACTAAATAAAATAAGCAATGAGCAATTTCTGCCTCTCAGATAAGCAACTAACCAATAAGTAACAATGGTCTTTTTAACGATCTGTAAGTAGCGTATTCTTCCCAATGACCATCGATGTTATGCCGTGTACACACAGGCGGACTTTTCAACCAGACTGGTCCGACGGAACAAATCCGTCTGACAATCCGACCATGTGTGGGCTTCATCGGACCTGCAGCGGAGTTTTTCAGTCGAAAATGTGATGGACTTTAGATTTAAAACATGTTCCAAATCTTTACGACGGATTCGAGTCCGGTCGAAAAATCTGCTCATCTGTATACTAGTCCGACGGACGAAAACCGACGCTAGGGCAGCTATTGGCTACTGGCTATGAACTTCCTTATTTTAGTCCGGTTGTACGTCATCACGTACGAATCCGTCAGACTTTGGTGTGATCGTGTGTAGGCAGGTCCGTTCGTTCGAAAGTCCGTTGGAAGTCCGTCAAAAGTCCGTTGGAAAGACCGTCGGACCTTTGATGCCGAAAAGTCCGCCCGCGTGTACACGGCTTAAGAAGCATTCTTCCCAGTGGCCATCACACTAATGTACCGTGAGCTGTAGACAGGTAAACTCCTGTTTAGGACAGCTCTAGTCACATGAGCGTTTCTGTTTAGGGCAATGGAGGTGGAAGAACGAGCAGTACACCAACAGTTCCATTACCGGATAAACCAAAGCATTCATGGAAGATTTTTTAACCTGTCCAATCATTGTCCTTTTCTCCAAGAATGCTCATTCATGGTGCTGACTTATACACAGTGAATCATCACTCAGTCCAAAAGCTTGGTAGACTGTCATCTAAGAGCTGTGGTTTAAACATAAAACAGATCTTACTCTTTGTGCAGAAATTCCATTGGTCCTCAGACACTGACTCGGTCCCAACAACACTTTTTGTATGTAAACAATGAGGTTAAATTAACAAAGGAGTAGAGCATGTTCACTTTGCCAGGAAATTTTAACCCATCTTAGTAAATGAGATGAAGCTGTCTACAGTTTGTTCAATTCATATTTTTAAAGTTCATCTATGCCCAGTTATGTTTCTACATATTACATATACAGTAAAAGAGCTTTAAAAGAAGCCATCCCCGACCTCTCTAGCTGCTTGGACTGTGACATAATTAATCTTCAAAGATATTTAAGGCTCACAACAAAGACTCTAAAGTCAGAAGCAATAGAAAGTAGTAGAAAAAGACTACTGGGCGTCTGTTATGAACGTTGAAGATAAATCCCTTCACAATACCTATAGCTAGAGTGGTGAATGATTGCTTTTTTTCAAGTGCTTTAATGACTTATTCAAAATCTGTAATCTGTATTCATCGCTGGAAGGCTTCGTTTTCAGGTAAGTTTCACATAATGTGCTAGTATGCAATGCGTACTAGCACATTATGACATATGACATGACAAAAAAAAAAAAAAATCAAATGTGGGTAGCCCTGTTGACCTTCTCCCAACCAACATTCTTCGATTAAAAAATTAAAAACGGGTGGAAAAATGTAGGTCAAACTATTTTTTGGGTGTATTCTGACAGCTCCACGCTGGCAAAATATAATAGCCCGGCGTGAGGATTCGTCCATCCGTGCCATTGGTGAGGATGTAGGCGTCTGTTAGATATTTTTCAGGCTAAACAAAAAGACATCTAGCAGTGTATGGCCAGCTTTAGGAAGTCACACATGTCATGGCCAGAATAAGTTTCATTTTTGGGCCTCATGCACACTGGATGTGCTGTAGAAAGCTGTAGCTATAGAATAGAATAGAGTTTTGCAGTAGTGGTTTTCAGCAATTTTTAGCTGTAGCCTTTTTTTTAGCAAAACTATATTCCCACAAAAGCTTATGGCTCAAAAAGCATTTTTACAGCTGGAAAAACTACACTCAAAACCCACTAGTTCTGGGGGTTTTTTCCCCGCCAGAAAACGCTGATAAAAGCCTATGTGTGCATGGACAGCCTGAAACAGCAGCTGTAAAAACATCCAGTGTGCATGATCCCAGTTTGAGATAGGTACATTATAAAAATACAAACACTTCTATTGCACAGTGATTTCAATTTCAGTTTGTCTTATCACCTCTGTTACAAACTGCTTCATGTCTGATGCAGATTTTCTACTGAACATATCAAAGGGATTAGTTGTTTTGCCCTGCAGAAAGAAGAATCCTGTTCTTCAAGTTTTCACTTAGCTGAGAATCTGCTTAAAAAAAACCCAAAACAACTAAATAGAAAAGATATGTAGAAAGAGGCCAATTTACTATCAACCTGATCAGCTGAAAGCTGTGTTCCCATTCATCTTCATCAAACCTTCCACTTTGTAGCTTTCAAATGATTTCTCTGTCTAGAATGAAGTCAGAAAGTTCACTCAGTATAGAGAAATAAGTGCGTTGCGCTAGAATGAATCAAATAAATATATACACCTAAGTGTGAAATTAAAACAAATATGTATCAATCAAATAACCAAAAATCATATGTGACAAATTCATATAAAACTGCAATAAAGTGCAATGTGCATAAGAAATATCAGCAAATCCAAAGTGCATATCATAGATAAGAAAGTGCCCAGTGCTCAACTTAAATATCAAATAGTCCTGTTAAATATTCCTGTGTGATAGGATAAGGAATCAAAACAATAAATGCCAAATTCAATAAGTTAACAGTGTCCATGTATGGTGTCATCCAGCATGCTCATCCAATATTAGGTGCTGCAAAACCATGCTCAGGTGCACCCCCTGATGAAGACACGTGATCCCTGTGTCAAACACGCGTAGGGGAGGGGCCAGGACGGAGTAAGCAGCACGGAGATCGGGAGCGGAGCATACCATATCACACGCCATACCGGCAGTTTTGCAACCACTTTTGGAAGCTTGATATAGAGCGGTGTACTCACGCACCGGTGTAATGTGAGTACCTCTTTGTGGGGAGTGGGTTTTATAAATAAATATATATTTTTTACGGTATCACACTATTTAGTCTTTTCTTGTTTATGGTTTGGAGCTGCATTTGAACCAAGCTGGAGATCGGCACCTGAGAATCAGTATAGAGCCCGGGGGTGGTTTCAAAGCGTGATTTGACACAGCTAGACACTGTGTCACACGCTCTGAGGTGAGTGCAACAACTTGGGGGGGGGGGGGGGGTCTCCGGAGTGCACCTGAGCATGGTTTTGCAGCACCTAATATTGGATGAGCATGCTGGATGACACCATACATGGACACTGTAATGCCCCGTACACACGGTTGGATTTTCCGACGGAAAATGTGTGATAGGATCTTGTTGTCGGAAATTCCGACCGTGTGTAGGCTCCATGACACATTTTCCATCGGATTTTCCGACACACAAACTTTGAGAGCAGGATATAAAATTTTCTGACAACAAAATCCGTTGTCGGAAATTCCGATCGTGTGTACACAAATCCGACGGACAAAGTGCCACGCATGCTCAGAATAAATAAAGAGATGAAAGCTATTGGCCACTGCCCCGTTTATAGTCCCAACGTACGTGTTTTACGTCACCGCGTTTAGAACGATCGGATTTTCCAACAACTTTGTGTGACCGTGTGTATGCAAGACAAGTTTGAGCCAACATCCGTCGGAAAAAATCCTAGGATTTTGTTGTTGGAATGTCCGAACAAAGTCCGACCGTGTGTACGGGGCATTACACTAATTGAATTTGGCATTTATTGTTTTGATTCCTTGTCCTATCACACAGGAATATTTAACAGGACTATCTGATATTTAAGTTGAGCACTGGGCACTTTCTTATCTATCATATGCACTTTGGATTTGCTGATATTTCTTATGCACTTTATTGCGGTTTTATATGAATTTGTCACATGCTATTTTTTATGAATTTGTCACATATGATTTTTGGTTTTTTGATACATATTTGTTTTAATTTCACACTTAGGTGTATATATTTATTTGATTCATTCTAGCGCAATGCACTTATTTCTCTATACTAATTAGCACGGTTATGAAACGTGATCTGCGTCTTTAGCTGAGTATTATTACTTTTTTGGCATTGGACCGTTCTGGCTCGCAAGATTTTCTTTTTATTCAGAAAGTTCACTGAGTTTACTGTAACCTGGGCTGCTACTTCCCTGCAACCAAAATTCATACAGATCCTCACATGCTTAGTGGGTGTGCACTTCCTGAAGCCTGTGCAAGGTAGCTTACTTTGATATAAAAAGTCATAAACACAGCTCTGTAATCATTAATACATCATTAAATTTATTTTTGAAATGCAAGCAGCATAAGTTCCTCAGCTTGAACTGATATCAACCTCTTTCAGTCTACTATATATCAGAGCTGGGGTGGACCAGTGGCGTCGCTATGGGGGGGGCCCGCACTGGGTGACACCCGCCAGAGTGCACTTGCAGAGCTGCAGCGGAGTGGTGCGAGCAGGACATGTAGCCGTGCGAGGGAGGCTGCCTAATACACTCCCCAGTCAGTGAAGCTAACCCTCGGGGATTTCCAAGATTTCTTTCAGCCGGGGTTGGTGGGCGGAGCTGGGGGTGTGGCTGTCTCCTCCACTCCTCCCACAGACTTCTTTACTCTAGCAAATCCCATGGTTGGAGGAGGAGAAAGAGGCGAGGACACAGCAGCCTCAAGTGTCTTCATCTGCAGCTATGCTGTAAGGCAGCGGTCATCAACCCTGTCCTCAGGGCCCACTAACACGTCAGGTTTGCAAGATAACTGAAATACATCACAGGTGATATAACTTGCTGCTCAGTGATTGCAGTATTCTAGTCTGCATCTCCCCAAGGTAATACATAAAACCTGGCCTGTTAGTGGGCCCTGAGGACAGGGTTGATGACCACTGCTGTAAGGTACTGCAAACTGTCACTGCATAGATCCCTAACCTGCCCTATACCACCCCAAACTGCCCTATATTACCCTAACTTGCCCTATACCACCCCAAACTGCCCTATACCTCACTAACTTGCCCTATATCACCCCAACCTGCCCTATATCAGCATATATTATTTACAGGGACAGGTTTGGGGTGCGCCCTGTGACCGCGCATTGCCTGCAGGGCACTGGGCAGGATACACAGGGGGGGGGGGGGGTGACACCATATTTTACTGCACCAGGTGATATCAACCCTAGTGATGCCACTGGGGTGGACACATCACAAGTAATCAATCAGGTTTGCAAAACTGCAAATACATTACTGATTTTGATGGCAGAGTGACAGAGAGGTAACCTTTCACTGTCCAGTCACAGTGTGGGGAGGAAATCTGTAAGTGAAAATGCAGCATAGAAAAGTCAGGACATCGTCTCTGCCAGGCAGCGCTGTCCTGTGTGGCAGAGCTGTGTAAATCTAAGAACTGCATGGACAGAAATAGTAATTATATGGCAAGCAACGGCTCTCTTAAATATTCTGTCTTTTTTTTGATCAGTTGCAGCAGCTGGTCAGTGTATTCTGACAGCAGTGGGAGACACTGTCAAAATACAATGTCCTGGCAGGGGCATTCCTCCATTCAGCTCATTTATGTGGATGGAGGAACTGTTTTTTTTTTTTTTTGCTTCTTTTCAGCCCGCTGGCTGAACGAAAAAAAAAAACAAACAAAAAAAACAACTAACTAACCATGTACAGTCAGCTATACAATAAATCTAAAGGCTTCTGTGTGACAGTCTAAGCATGTCCGAAATCCAGGTTCTACGGGATGCATGACCCCTATGAATTAAAAAATCCCCTTTATCTCTTTAATTAAGCAAAATCTTCATCCTCCATTTATGCCTTACACTCTCCCTTTCCCAGACACTGCAGTTCACATTGGAAGGGTTTCCGCAGTAAAAAAAAACTGATCCAGTAAAGCAGTACAATACAGCAGTTGGCAAGGCTAAATGTGGCCAAGTGCTGAATCATCAGTTTCAGGCCTGTGCATTGGCAAGGATAATGCTAATAGCCATGCCTCTACAACATCTGCTCAATGCACCATAGTGGAATCAGATACAGCTGACACGAGGCTGACAACGCTACTCTGACTTTAGAGTAGTGCAGCAGTGTTGTCATCCTTTCACTGGAAGGTGCAGGAAGTGGACCTCTAGGCAAGATCAACAAATGTATGTTGACATAGTGTACAATTTAAGAAAAAAATACATTTTAAAAAATTGATATAAACTTTATAGAATCTTCCATTTTCTGGGAACAGCTCACTGACAACTATAGGGTCCGTTTAAAATGATATTTTTTTTAATAATGATTTTCATTACTACCAAAGTAACAATGTTCTATTCGAATATATTATTCATTTTTTTTTTAATGTAACGTCCATGTTGCAGAAAAGATGTCAGAATCTAGATGACAGTTAATTTGATGCCCGTTTTTTTTAGGCCAGAATATTTTTTAATGCATTCATTAATATTTAAAATCTGATATTTAAAAGTATATATTTTTTATCAATGCCATTTAACTTTATTTAAAGTGTTTCACTTTTTCTGTAGGTGGAACACACGCTGCTGTTGCCAGTATCCAACGTGGGACATCTATTACATACGCTACGCTTTCCAGCCTCAGTGCCGGGCGATGGCGCCATCCATGTAAGCAGCCATTTGGCCATGTTTGTTTTTAACCTTTTTAAAATAAAGGGGATTACACTATTTTGGTTCCTTCTACAATTGTTTCATATCTCATTCGTGAGATCCTTTGGTGTGAGGGCAAGAGTCCGGTCTACAAATTTCTCCATTGCAGCAAACATAATCTTGCTATTTGACCTTTTTTTCATTAATCAGGTCAACTACATCTGGTAAGCTGTCACCCATTTCATGAGCACTTTTGGGTGATATCCCTAGGCGGTGAAGGGGTTCCACTGTCCATTTGATCACAGGATCCAGACACAAGATTAATTTCATTTATGGACTTTTTTTGAATATATGTTTTATGTGTGATTCGCATGTTATGTTATATGATTTATTTTGGGATATTTATGATCATATTGCTGTTTGGGAATTGAAGCACTTTGCTTGTGTAAACACTGGTTATCATTATAGGCACAATATTTATCACATAATATTGATGTTTTGGGTATATTTAGGTAGGCTGGTGTGCAGTGGTTTTCACTCTATCATTATATCAATACATTGCATTTCAATCATTTAGGAATGCTACGTCACTCTAGCGCTCCCCACCAATTCCTTTTTCACATGTGCACTAGTGATTCATCACTCAGTTTGGGTATAGCTGCTATTTTCCTATTTTAATATTTTATATAGTTTGTTTTTTTTCACATATTTTAGGCGCGGGATATGTTCATTTTATACACGTTCACTTTTGCTACACTCTTCTGTCTCCACCCACAATTACATACTGTATCTTCCTTGTTGCCTTTGTACCTAAAAGGGACCTAATATAGATCTGGAATCACTCCAACCTGCCTGTATGGTCCAACTATGGACATTGGAGAGCAAGTAAACCTGTAGACACGATTCAAAAACCCTGTGACATTTAGGATCATACCCTGATCCCTAAATGCTAAAAGTCGCATGTTCAACCTTTGGTGAGAGAGAGAGAGGGGGTAGAATGTTCTGCAAACACATCTGCAACTGGCTTATTAGGGGGAACACAAAAGTGATTGGAGAATATATTCCAACATGATGGTTTCTCCCTTGACAAGCTTTGGTTGGCAGTATCTGCATAGACAGAGGTTTTTGTTTGGTTTGGGAAACTGACATGTAATATCTATGGGCAGCCTACACAGTGCAAGTCGTGTACACTTCAGTATAGAAGTGTGCATGCGAGGAAACTTTATTTTACACTAGGACCACCCTAATCATAAGGATATAAAAAATAATTGTGAGCACTTAGGCATCCCCTTGTCCACCCTGAAACTCTGTTACCATATCCTCAAGCCTGTCATCGTACAAATCTATTGCTAAATTGATCACCTTGCTGACAAGCCAAAGCTATATTTCAATTATAGCTTATGTGAAAAAAAAAAAAAATAATCAACACTTATTTTAGAAAATTACACTTATTTTAGAAAATAACTGACACTTATTTTAGAAAACAAAAATACAATGATTTAATAAATACCTTTACAATCCACTGTATTATTCTGTGCATAAAAAAAGGTCAAGAAGGCATCGCAGCTACAACTGGACTCCATTTATATCATTTGAACGTTAGATGGGAAATGCTGAGTACAGTCACAAAATACATTTGTAGTAATAACCAGGAAAACATGCCAAAAGCAGAAGTGTTCCAGACTGCAGTATATTATGGTACAGGCAGTTACACACTCTAGACACAGCACCAAGTTTCTTGTAGCTTTTGGCTTCAGAAGATTCCGCCACCAAAACTATGGTAGAGCACATTAACATGACGCTTTAGTGGATCCACAATTAGATAGGCAAATGTCTGCTCGTGAGGCTGGGTAGATGGATAGCACATCCCATTTTCATCCTGTGGTTTACAGATAACACATTCATATCAGTGGGATGATTAAAGAAATATAGAGCAAATGAGGTTACACGAATATTGCAACAACAATAAAATAGAAAATAAAAAATCTACAATTTATAGGTTCGCCATGGACATAACTCATGGTCAATCAAAGCTACATTGACTAGCATTTCTGGTATGCTCAGGTTCAGGGTTTAAAAAAAACAAAAAACAAACATGTCATACTTACTTCCGCTGTGCAGTTGGTTTTGCACAGAGTGGCCCCGATCCTCCTCTTCTAGGGTCCTTCAGCTGCGCCTTCCTTCCTTTTCTCCAGTGCCATGTCGGAGAAGCGGTCTCCTTCATGGACACCCGTGCGGGCGCACTCCCGTGTCCTGCTTCTGTGTCTATTTACACAGAAAACAGGACTCGGCCCCGCCTCTCGGGTCATTGGATTTGATTGACAGCAGCAGGAGCCAATCAAATCTGCTATCAATCCATCCAATCAGGACCCGAAGCACCGGCTTTTGCTGGTGTGCTCGTCCCCGGCGCGAGATAGAGAACGTACAGGTAAGTAAAACAGAGGCTCCGGGGGGCTGCAGCATTACAGGAGGTTTTCCACCTCAATGCATAGAATGCATTGAGATGAAAAACCTCGAGGGTTTACAATCCCTTTAATAGATTGCGATGCTAGAAATCTGGACTTTCACATAATATGTTCTGCAAATGAGAGAAAGTTTTATTTAATATAAACACTCATAAATGGTAAATAAATCCATGCGATCCTGAAGAAGTCATTAGAGCATTGGCATATCAGTGGTGGTGCAAAACCTGGAACGATAAAACCCTTAAGTGAACAAAAATGTGCATGTGAAACACACAGTAAAAAGTGCACTTAAGGGTGTGCTTTAGTCCACCCCCCAAAGGAGTAGGACCTCTACCCTGACCCCTGAGGCTCCTGATGGGACATAGGTTTACACAGTCTGCCTAGCCATAAGGCCTGGTCAGGGGAGCTCTCCTGAAGAGGCAGGGGAGGAAGGAACCTGAAGGCCACACATCCTCCTCTTAGACTTCAGGGTAAGCCTGAGGACTCACACCCTTCATCCAGTGAAAACACACAAAAGTGAAAGGTGACAAACGTGGGAGAAAAAAAAAATAAAAAAAAATAAAGTGGCCATGCAACAGTGCACTGGCTGGGCCCTGAGGCCTGATAGACAAAAATTGCCCCAGACATTAGCCAAAAGGCCCAGTGCAGAAAGAAAGCAAATTTGGTGATTATGACCATGTGCCTTTTCACCCAGTGGGGTCCCACACATGAGTGTTACTAAGAGCACCCCTAGGACAACCTCTCCCAGGGGGCTCAGACACCTTCTGCCTTCCCAGCCTATGGCCAGACAAGGTAGAACGTTCAAACCAGGAGGTAATGGGCTCTTCCAGCTTTCCCAGGGGAATTACTCCTATGCCTCAACTGCCTGTGGTGCCACCTTGGTCAGGATGATAGCACAGCGCCCCCACTGGATCACTGATAAGAACAGATACTACGCTTAATCTTAGCCAGAAGGCAGAGAAGACCTGTTCTCTAATGTTGTAGATGTTTCATCAAAGCACTTTCTTCCGTTTTAATGAGTGCCCCACCATTTATAGCCACAGGGGTAATTGAGTCACCATAATCTGATCATCATGGAATATGCCAAAGCAGATGCTGACTGTCCCAGAAGATGATGACCGGTGTGAAAATTTGTGAAACCACCCTGTATTCTAATTATATAATCCAATTGCATGGTGCCATGAAGTCTTGGCTGGGTGTTAATAATTGGAATTACATAGCTGGAGGTGTGAATTATTGTGCTGAAGACCACCACCCACATTTTTGTTTTTCTTCTTATCTTGTGGATATTTTAAAGAAAGCACTTCTGAGATAGCCATGTTTTTTATCTTTAGACTCTGTGTATGTTTTTTTTTTAAACCTCCAGTTTGTGATTTCAGTGGGTGTTGGGAATATAAAACCAGATACTGGTCTGTGCAGGTAGGTTTCCTGTAGATGTCAAAGTCCAAGTCACGCCCCTACTTGACATGTAATATGCAGCCCAAAATAGGTAATTTGTTATCCTGTGCACGTTCACCACCTGACGTTTTTATCCACTTTGTTCACTAAAGTTTGTACTTTATGTTTTTTATGTTGACCCAGTATTATCCTCAAACCTGAAACTTGGCGGTGGTGTTCTGCTAGATAACAGGGATCAATATCGATTGATGGGTTTCTGACCAGTGGGGTGTCTGTGAAAGCAGCAATGAAATTGGGGGCACTGGTGGTTGGATGAGTATTTGAAATGCCACTTATTTTGAGGAGAGAGACATAAGTGAATACTTGGACACTGTATGCTATATGTGATGATTTGATCACAAAGAAGTGGGAGCAATGTTCATATATACTGTACACATTTGTATGGTGGAAATAACGTGCCAGGGCACACGGCTAGGCTGCATTACAGACAGTTTATAAATAGGCACCTAAGGCCATTTACTTTATACTGTATACACATACATTTTAGTTACCCAACAGGTTGTTAAAAGGACACTGAAATGAAGCCCTCTATATAATGGAATTACTTACATATGCCAAGACCTTGAAAACTGAGGATATGATATTTATTTGTTTTGTTTCAGGATCTTTCTGAACACTAAAAAATAAAAGCGAAGAAGAAATGAAATCAGGTCAGAGCAATCAGCTAGTAAAAAAATAATTATATAAATCAATAAACAACAACAGCCTTCTATGAATTGCATTTGCATGCAGGTTCGTGAGCTAAGAAGGTTGCTGATACTAGAATGACATTGTGGCTGCAACATGAAGACTTTGTAATGCTGATTGTGATCACGCATCAGCATAGTTGCCAACATTGTGAACATTTTTTTAGGGACACTTTTTTGGCTGTAGGCGGAGTCTTGTTATAATAAGGGGGCGTGGCATGCGTTTGTGGGCATGGCACAGGGGAAAAGTAAAAATGCGAAGAATGGCTGTGGTTTGCGTGAAATAGTGGGCGTGTCTTAAATGGGCGTGGCTCAAATGGGGTGTGGTTAGAGTCTGAGATGAATGAGGGATGGAGAAGGAAAGGGGGGGAGAGGGATGGAGGGACAGCAGCCAAAGATCCTACACAACAATAGAAATATGTGTATTCTAGAAAGTTTAACAATCAGCAGATAAAGATACTCCAAACACCTGGTGTTAGCACTTCAATCATCCCGGCACCATGGTTGTTATGGCTTCAGGATGATTGAAGTGCATTATTTCTATTATTACATTGTAATATAAAATTAAATAATTCAACTCACCATAATGCCGAATCAGTGGGATCCCTGAGCGTGTCACCTGCCACGTCGCCTGCCACCAGCAGAGTCCTTCCTTGCATCAGGTGCCCCCAACAGAGCCCCCCCTTACATCAGATGTCTCCAGCTGTGCCCCCCTTACATCAGATGTCCCCAGCGGAGCCCCCCCTCACATCAGGAGTCCCCAGCGGAGCCCCCCTTACATCAGGAGTCCCCAGCGGAGCCCCCCCTCACATCAGGAGTCCCCAGCGGAGCCCCCCCTCACATCAGGAGTCCCCAGCGGACCCCCCTCACATCATCATGAGTCCCCAGAGGTTCCCCCTTACATCAGCAGTCCCCAGCGGAGCCCCCCCTCACACCAGGAGTCCCCAGCGGACCCTCCCTCACATCAGGAGTCCCCAGCGGAGCCCCCTCTTACATCAGGAGTCCCCAGCGGAGCCCCCCATTACATCAGGAGTCCCCAGCGGACCCCCCCCTCACAGCAGTAGTCCCCAGCGGACCCCCCCTTACATCAGGAGTCCCCAGCGGACCCCCCTCACATCAGGAGTCCCCAGCGGACCCCCACTCACATCAGGAGTCCCCACGGACCCCCCCTCACATCAGGAGTCCCCAGCGGACCCCCATCTTACATCAAGAGTCCCCAGCGGACCCCCCTTACATCAGGAGTCCCCAGTGGACCCCCCCTCACATCAGGAGTCCCCAGCGGACCCCCCCTCACATCAGGAGTCCCCAGCGGACCCCCCCTCACATCAGGAGTCCCCAGCGGAGCCTGGTCTAACAGAACCCAGCTCCATCTCTGCCTGTAACTCATCCAAAAGACACCCATGCAGTATCTGTGCAGCTGACACACGGGGCGGAGGGGCAACGGTGATGGCAGATGATAACATCCTCCTTGTGTTCAGTGGAGAGCGGGGAGGGGCCGCCAATCCCTGCAGCCAATAGGCACACTGAAGAGAGATGCCGATTGGCTGCCCCTCTCCTCTGCACTGAACACAAGGGGGAATAACACTGAAGTAAATGCAACCATGTACAGTGCAGTATTTAGAAGGGCTGTTAACTGTCTATCCCTTTCATATATTAAGCAGAAAAAGCATTTCCAGTTGAGCGATTGCAGGTTAGTTTAAAGCAGGGTGGATATAAATCAATGATTTAAAAAAAAAAAATATCGGATTTTTTTTTAATTAAATCTGATTTTTTTAATTTAAATCAATTTTTTTGATTTTTATCAAATTTATTTTAATAAAATGCTTTTGGGGTAAAAATCTATCTAAAGATAGTTTTCTATTTAAGATACATTAATAATTTAGTTTATGCAGCATGAAATTGAGTTATGTAGCATGAGGCTGTTTATTCTGCAATATTTACATTTTTGGTAAACTCATTCAAAGAATCCAAGCTCTGCAAGCTGAGATAAAATGCACTGCACACTTCATTATGAAATGTAAATTAGATGTGTACACTGTCTGTCCTAAGTGTTCTGGATCTCAAGGTTTTGTTGGTACACTGTATGCTATTGCATATTGCAAAAAAATACCCCCAAGTCTGTTCCCTGATTGCAAATCGCAAGCTTTCCTGAATGGAAACACATAGCAAACATCTAGTGGGGGGTTCTCAAACTTCACTGCAAAAGTGGAATTACAATTTAAGAATGGAGTGTTCCAGCATGTTGTACCACTGCAGAGGGGCCACTGTTCTCACACAGAGCACAGCAGATCTACTCTACAGTTTGCTGTCTTGGATCTTGGACTGGTGCAAGGAACAATTCACACACCATACACACACTTTGCTCATATATAACATTTTTTGCACACAATTTATTTGTTTGCTTTTTGTTTAGGGTTCAATTGGGCATTAAACATTTATATTAAAACATAATTTTTTGAATGGGCCCTGCGATAAAAAGTAGAGCCATTCAAAAGATAGGCTTCAGATTTCCTGTGGTCAAGTAAATACAAGATTCCCACTTTGGCACCATTAAGATGCAAATATGACAGCCCCATAGTGCACCTTAGCTGTAAAACAATAAAATTATTCCTTTTGGTATCCTATTATAAAAAATAAGGGTAATGAGGGTAATCAACCCCCCTCCAGGATGCTGCGTGATAAAAAAAATGGCATCCCCCAACTTAAAAGTTTCCATTCTGGTATGAGCTACTGGAGAGACTAGTTACGTTGTAAGAGTTACCTCAGTAGTTACCCTGGAGGCTATTGAAGAAGAATGTGTGTGTGTATCATAACGCCCAAGGTAGATGTGTGATCTGCTATAAATCATACTGAGTGGTGTGATGTCAGACTAGGCTTCTACAGATTGTGTGATCATTTTTTTTTTTTTTTTGTAGTTCTGGGAAACACTGCAGGAAGAATTCACAATCTGTAAAAGTGTGAGAAGTTTAAGCTACTCCACCAGAACACAAATATCTTCCAGTGTGTGATGAACAGAATGCAAGTGTCTCATTATCTCTCAAGTCTCCCTATCAGGTCCAGACCTTCACTTCTCTCTCAGACTGTTCCTCTCATCGATGATGACATGTTCTCTATAAATAGGGTTCTATTTCCTAAATGTGTTTAGAGCTGAACTCTATTTTCTTGCTCAACTTAGAGTGGACCTGAACTCAAAAAGTTCTTTCTAAAATACTGGAGAACATTTATAAATGTTCCCTGAACTGTGTACATTTTGTTTTGAATACCTTCTGAAAAATATAAGTGCACTCGCTGGTAAGAGATGGTGTATATACACTTCTTTGTCTACAGACTCATAGCTGAATATTTGCAATGTGGGATCAAAGGAAAGATGTCTCTAATGCCCCATACACACGAGCGGAATTTCCGTCGGAAAAATCTTGGATGGTTTTTCCGACGGAATTCCGCTCAAGCTTGCGTTGCATACACACGGTCACACAAAAGTTCTCTGAACTTTCGACCGTCAAGAACGCAGTGACGTACAACACTACGACGAGCCGAGAAAATGAAGTTCAATGCTTCCGAGCATGCGTTGACTTGTTTCCGAGCATGCGTGTTTTTTTTGCACGTCGGAATTGCATACAGACGAACGGAATTTCCGTCAAGGACTTTTTCCGTTGGAAAAATAGAGAACCAGCTCTCAATCTTTTGCTGGCGGAAATTTGGACAGAAAAAGTTGGATGGAGCATACACATGGTCAGAATATCCGACCAAAAGCTCCCTTCACACTTTTTTTGACGGAAATTCTGACTGTGTGTATGTAGCATTAGTCTCAAGGAAGTTGAAATGGGATTTTGTGATGTCCCTACTGTGCTGCTCACTGTGCTCCTTGCTGGAGGCTCTGGAACAAGGAAGCATCCCAAATAATGGAGTCACGGTTCGGCAGACAATTTTTCAATCAAAGTTTGTCAAGCAAGATGGGGACGATAGGGCCACTCATGGCTCGAATTTTGCCAGATTCATTAAGAATCGGAGAAAAATCTAGCCGTGTAAAGCCAGTTAAGGAAGATCCCCAAAGGAGTAAAAACTTTGGATATGTTCTTACTTTTATCTCATTCCAAAATAAAAAAACAAAAAAAGTGTACATCCCAACAGAAGAGATTTTACCGTCACTTTCTCTGTGAAATTGTTAAATCTTGTCACCGATACAGGAAGTAAGAGGGAAATCTCTCCTGTGAAACACATCATAAATGTTTACCCACTTGCCACTCATATTTTAGCTAGAGTTGGGCTTTACCTGTTTTGTTGCCTGACCAATTTTTCATATTTTACTTGTTAAAATGCTCACTTTTGGTTGGAAGAATACTTATAACTCCCAAATTATATATTTTGAGGAAGCACAGAACCTGTAGAATAAAAAGATTGTAGTTGCACATTTCCATGTCTCATGATATTTGCACTATTTATCAAACCTATATTTTCAGTGAAAATGACAAACTTCATTTTAGCACATGAAAACACAAAATATTTTACCTAATTTTTGATTTTGATGATGAGATTGTGTTGGTTAAATAGATACAAAATATGTCAAGCCTCAAAAATGCATGCACCTGTGAAATGGTGAGGAGCTACAGTACTAAAAATGCTTGCAGGCAACGATTTAGACACCTCTACAGCTTATCAAATTAAAATCAACCATTTGTAAATGATGGCCTAAGAATTATTCCTGTCACAATCAGAACTTTCATACAGTATATGTGTTCTAATAGTGTGTTTTTTATGCATGTGTGTGGACAGAGGGCAGGGTCCTTTCAATTTTTGTATATTATTAGATCTAGCAGCACTAGGGTTGTCGGTTTAAATCCCAACCCCATCAGCATCTGCCTGGAGTTTGCATGTTCTTCCGGTGCTTGTGTGGGTTTCCTCCGGTTTCCTTCCAAACTCCAAAGACATGCTGGTAGATTAACTAGCTCCTTTCTAAATAGGCCCTAGTATGTGCGTTAGGGGCCTTAGACTGTGTATATACACTTCTTTGTCTACAGACTCATAGCTGAATATTTGCAATGTGGGATCAAAGGAAAGATGTCTCTAATGCCCCATACACACGAGCGGAATTTCCGTCGGAAAAATCTTGGATGGTTTTTCCGACGGAATTCCGCTCAAGCTTGCGTTGCATACACACGGTCACACAAAAGTTCTCTGAACTTTTGACCGTCAAGAACGCAGTGACGTACAACACTACGACGAGCCGAGAAAATGAAGTTCAATGCTTCCGAGCATGCGTGTTTTTTTTGCACGTCGGAATTGCATACAGACGAACGGAATTTCCATCAAGGACTTTTTCCGTTGGAAAAATAGAGAACCAGCTGTCAATCTTTTGCTGGCGGAAATTCGGACAGAAAAGTTGGATGGAGCATACACATGGTCAGAATATCCGACCAAAAGCTCCCTTCACACTTTTTTTGACGGAAATTCTGACTGTGTGTATGTAGCATTAGTCTCAAGGAAGTTGAAATGGGATTTTGTGATGTCCCTACTGTGCTGCTCACTGTGCTCCTTGCTGGAGGCTCTGGAACAAGGAAGCATCCCAAATAATGGAGTCACGGTTCGGCAGACAATTTTTCAATCAAAGCTTGTCAAGCAAGATGGGGACGATAGGGCCACTCATGGCTCGAATTTTGCCAGATTCATTAAGAATCGGAGAAAAATCTAGCCGTGTAAAGCCAGTTAAGGAAGATCCCCAAAGGAGTAAAAACTTTGGATATGTTCTTACTTTTATCTCATTCCAAAACAAAAAAACAAAAAAAGTGTACATCCCAACAGAAGAGATTTTACCGTCACTTTCTCTGTGAAATTGTTAAATCTTGTCACCGATACAGGAAGTAAGAGGGAAATCTCTCCTGTGAAACACATCATAAATGTTTACCCACTTGCCACTCATATTTTAGCTAGAGTTGGGCTTTACCTGTTTTGTTGCCTGACCAATTTTTCATATTTTACTTGTTAAAATGCTCACTTTTGGTCGGAAGAATACTTATAACTCCCAAATTATATATTTTGAGAAAGCACAGAACCTGTAGAATAAAAAGATTGTAGTTGCACATTTTCATGTCTCATGATATTTGCACTATTTATCAAACCTATATTTTCAGTGAAAATGACAAACTTCATTTTAGTACATGAAAACACAAAATATTTTACCTAATTTTTGATTTTGATGATGAGATTGTGTTGGTTAAATAGATACAAAATATGTCAAGCCTCAAAAATGCATGCACCTGTGAAATGGTGAGGAGCTACGGTACTAAAAATGCTTGCAGGCAACGATTTAGACACCTCTACAGCTTATCAAATTAAAATCAACCATTTGTAAATGATGGCCTAAGAATTATTCCTGTCACAATCAGAACTTTCATACAGTATATGTGTTCTAATAGTGTGTTTTTTATGCATGTGTGTGGACAGAGGGCAGGGTCCTTTCAATTTTTGTATATTATTAGATCTAGCAGCACTAGGGTTGTCGGTTTAAATCCCAACCCCATCAGCATCTGCCTGGAGTTTGCATGTTCTTCCGGTGCTTGTGTGGGTTTCCTCCGGTTTCCTTCCAAACTCCAAAGACATGCTGGTAGATTAACTAGCTCCTTTCTAAATAGGCCCTAGTATGTGCGTTAGGGGCCTTAGACTGTAAGCTCATTGAGGGTAGGGACTGATGTAAATGTACAGTATATACAGTATCTCACAAAAGTGAGTACACCCCTCACATTTTTGTAAATATTTTATTATATCCTTTCATGTGACAACACTGAAGAAATGACACTTTGCTACAATGTAAAGTAGTGAGTGTACAAAAAAAAAAAGTGGGTAGCAGATTACCCAAGATGAGGAGTATATAGCTCGCTGACGCACATGTAAGGTGTGGTCTATGCCTAAATGGGAAGCTGAACAAAAGAAAAAACGCAGTTGTAGCACAAACTGCAAAAGTAAGCAAAAAGATGACCAAGCAGTGTAGTCTGTTCAAAATTTATTGAGAATTGATTAAAAATGGTAAGGAATTAATCCGAATACAGTGGGGCAAAAATGTATTCAGTCAGCCACCAATTGTGCAAGTTATCCCACTTAAAAAGATGAGAGAGGCCTGTAATTGTCATCATAGGTATACCTCAATTATGAGAGACAAAATGTGGAAACAAATCCAGACAATCACATTGTCTGATTTTTGAAAGAATTTATTTGCAAATTATGGTGGAAAATAAGTACAGTATTTTGTCAATATCAAATGTTCATCTCAATACTTTGTTATATATCCTTTGTTGGCAATAGGGATGAGCTGAACACCCCCCGTTCGGTTCGCACCAGAACATGCGAACAGGCAAAAAATTTGTTTGAACACGCAAACACCGTTAAAGTCTATGGGACACGAACATGAATAATCAAAAGTGCTAATTTTAAAGGCTTATATGCAAGTTATTGTCATAAAAAGTGTTTGGGGACCTGGGTCCTGCCCCAGGGGACATGGATCAATGCAAAAAAAAGTTTTAAAAACGTCCGTTTTTTCGGGAGCAGTGATTTTAATAATGCTTAAAGTGAAACAATAAAAGTGTAATATCCCTTTAAATTTCGTACCTGGGGGGTGTCTATAGTATGCCTGTAAAGGGGCGCATGTTTCCCGTGTTTAGAACAGTCTGACAGCAAAATGACATTTCAAAGGGAAAAAAAGTCATTTAAAACTACTCGCGGCTATTAATGCATTGCCGGTCCGACAATACACATAGAAGTTCATTGATAAAAGTGGCATGGGAATTCCCCACAAGGGAACCCCGAACCAAAATTAAAAAAAAAAAAAAATGAAGTGGGGGGTCCCCCTAAATATCCATACCACACCCTTATCCGAGCACGCAACCTGGCAGGCAGCAGGAAAAGAGGGGGGGACGAGAGAGCGCCCCCCGCCCTCCTGAACCGTACCAGGCCACATGCCCTCAACATTGGGAGGGCGCTTTGGGGTAGCCCCCCAAAACACCTTGTCCCCATGTTGATGAGGACAAGGGCCTCATCCCCACAACCCTGGCCGGTGGTTGTGGGGGTCTGCGGGCGGGGGGCTTATCGGAATCTGGAAGCCCCCTTTAACAAGGGGACCCCCAGATCCTGGCCCTCCCCCCTTTGTGAAATGGTAAGGGGGGAGGGCCGGGATCTGGGGGTCCCCTTGTTAAAGGGGGCTTCCAGATTCCGATAAGCCCCCCGCCCTCCATCTTCTTCTTCTTCTGGTTCTTCCTCCGGTGTTCTTGTACGGCATCTCCTCTGCGGCGTCGGCGTCTTCTTCCCTTCTTCTCCTCGGGCCGCTCTGCATCCATGATGGCATGGAGGGAGGCTCCCACTCTTCTCTTCATCTTCTTCTCTTCATTTTCTTTTCGGGCCGCTCCGAATCCATGATGGCATGGAGGGAGGCTCCCGCTGTGTGACGCTTCTCCTCTTCTGACGGTTCTTAAATAAAGGGGGGGGGCCACCCGGTGACCCCGCCCCCCTCTGACGCATGGTGACTTGACGGGACTTCCCTGTGGCATCACGGGGAATGCCATAGGGAAGTCCCGTCAAGTCCCCGAGCGTCAGAGGGCCAGTGGCCCCGCCCCCCGTTATTTAAGAACCATCAGAAGAGGAGAAGCGTCACACAGCGGGTGCCTCCCTCCATGCCATCATGGATGCGGCACGGCCTGAAAAGAAGATGTAGAGAAGAAGATGAAGAGAAGAAGATGAAGAGAAGAAGATGAAGAAAAGAGCGGGAGCCTCCCTCCATGCCCTCAGGGATGCGGAGCGGCCCGAGGAGAAGAAGGGAAGAAGACGCTGACGCCGCGGAGGAGATGCCGGACGAGAACACCGGAGGAAGAACCAGAAGAAGAAGAAGATGGAGGAAGAAACCGAAGGAAGATAGAAGAAAGAAGAAGCATTTAAATAAAGGAATTGTCAAAAACTGTCTCTTGTCATTTTTAACATTTTTGACAGTTTTTTAGTGAAATGGTAGGCCCTTACCATTTCACAAAGGGGGGAGGGCCGGGATCTGGGGGTCCCCTTGTTAAAGGGGGCTTCCAGATTCCGATAAGCCCCCTGCCCGCAGACCCCCACAACCACCGGCCAGGGTTGTGGGGATGAGGCCCTTGTCCTCATCAACATGGGGACAAGGTGTTTTGGGGGGCTACCCCAAAGCGCCCTCCCAATGTTGAGGGCATGTGGCCTGGTACGGTTCAGGAGGGCGGGGGGCGCTCTCTCATCCCCCCCTCTTTTCCTGCGGCCTGCCAGGTTGCGTGCTCGGATAAGGGTCTGGTATGGATTCTTAGGGGGACCCCACGCCGTTTTTTTTTATTTTGGCGTGGGGATCCCCTTAAAATCCATACCAGACCTGAAGGGCCTGGTATGGAATTTAGGGGGACCCCCCCAAGTCATTTTTTTTTCAAAATTTTGGTTCGGGGATTCCCATGCCGTTTTTATCAATGAACTTTTATGTGTATTGTCGGACCGGCAATTCATTAATAGCCGCGAGTAGTTTAAATGAATTTCTTTCCTTTGAAATGTCATTTTGCTGTCAGACTGTTCTAAACATGGGAAACATGCTCCCCTTTACAGGCATACTATAGACACCCCCCCCAGGTACGAAATTTAAAGGATATTACACTTTTATTGTTTCACTTTAAGCATTATTAAAATCACTGCTCCCGAAAAAAAGGCCGTTTTTAAAACTTTTTTTTGCATTGATCCATGTCCCCTGGGGCAGGACCCAGGTCCCCAAACACTTTTTATGACAATACAATGAATATATGCCTTTAAAATTAGCACTTTTGATTTCTCCCATAGACTTTTAAAGTGTGTTCCGCGGCATTCGAATTTGCCGCAAAGACCCCAAATTGTTCGCTGTTCGGCGAACTTGCGAACAGCCGATGTTCGAGTTGAACATGAGTTCGACTTGAACTTGAAGCTCATCCCTAGTTGGCAATGACAGAGGTCAAACGTTTTCTGTAAGTCTTCACAATGTTGTCACACACTGTTGCTGGTATGTTGGCCCATTCCTCCATGCAGATCTCCTCTAGAACAGTGATGTTTTGGGGCTGTCGCTGGGCAACACGGACTTTAAACTCCCTCCAAAGGTTTTATATGGGGTTGAGATCTGGAGACTGGCTAGGCCACTCCAGGACCTTGAAATACTTCTTACGAAGCCACTCCTTCCTTGCCCGGGTGGTGTGTTTGGGATCATTGTCATGCTGAAAGACCCAGCCACGTTTCATCTTCAATGCCCTTGCTGATGGGAGGAGGCTTGCACTCAAAATCTCACGATACATGGTCCCATTCATTCTTTCATGTACATGGATCAGTCGTCCTGTTCCCTTTGCAGAGAAACAGCCCCAAAGCATGATGTTGCCACCCCCATGCTTCACAGTAGGTATGGTGTTCTTTGGTTGCAACTCAGCATTCTCTCTCCTCCAAACACGAGTTGTGTTTCTACCAAACAGTTCTACTTTGGTTTCATCTAACCATATGACATTCTCCCAATCCTCTTCTGGATCATCCAAATGCTCTCTAGCAAACCTCAGACGGGCCCGGACATGTACTGGCTTAAGCAGGGGGACACGTCTGGCACTGCAGGATCTGAGTCCCTGGCGGCGTAGTGTGTTACTGATGGTAGCTTTTGTTACGTTGGTCCCAGCTCTCTGTAGGTCATTCATTAGGTCCCCCCCGTGTGGTTCTGGGATTTTTGCTCACCGTTCTTGTGATCATTTTGACCCCACGGGGTGAGATCTTTCATGGAGCCCCAGATCGAGGGAGATTATCAGTGGTCTTGTATGTCTTCCATTTTCTAATTATTGCTCCCACATTTGATTTCTTCACACCAAGCTGCTTACCTATTGCAGATTCAGTCTTCCCAGCCTGATGCAGGTCTACAATTTTGTTTCTGGTGTCCTTCGACAGCTCTTTGGTCTTCAGCATAGTGGAGTTTGGAGTGTGACTGTTTGAGGTTGTGGACAGGTGTCTTTTATACTGATAACAAGTTCAAACAGGTGCCATTAATACAGGTAATGAGTGGAGGACAGAGGAGCCCCTTAAAGAAGAAGATACAGGTCTGTGAGAGCCAGAAATCTTGCTTGTTTGTAGGTGACCAAATACTTATTTTCCACCATAATTTGCAAATAAATTCTTTTAAAAATCAGACATGTGATTGTCTGGATTTGTTTCCACACTTTGTCTCTCATAGTTGAGGTATACCTATGATGACAATTACAGGCCTCTCTCATTTTTTTAAGTGGAAGAACTTGCACAATTGGTGGCTGACTAAATACTTTTTTGCCCCACTGTATATGAACCAATACCTTCCAAAAGATTACATAACATAAATCACACATGCAAAATGGTGGTGACCCCTTAATGTGGTAAAAGTACACACTATACAAATCAATGATACATGATATACAGTATCTCACAAAAGTGAGTACACCCCTCAACATGTACTGTGACATACTGAAGCCGAGTATGATCCCCTCCCTTCAGAAACTGGGCCGCAGGGCAGTATTCCAATATGATGACGACCCCAAACACACCTCCAAGACAACCACTGCCTTGCTAAAGAAGCAGAGGGTAAGGGTGATGGACTGGCCAAGCATGTCTCCAGACCTAAACCCTATTGAGTATCTGTGGGGCATCCTCAAATGGAAGGTGGTGGAACGCAAGGTCTCTAACATCCACCAGCTCCGTGATGTCATCATGGAGGAGTGGAAGAGGACTCCAGTGGCAACCTGTGAAGCTCTGGTGAACTCCATGCCCAAGTGGGTTAGGGCAGTGCTGGAAAATAATGGTGGCCACACAAAATATTGATACTTTGGGCCCAATTTGGACATTTTCACTTAGGGGTGTACTCACTTTTGTTGCCAGCGGTTTAGACATTAATGTCTGTGTGCCAAGTTATTTTGAGGGGACAGCAAATTTACACTGTTATACAAGCTGTACACTCACTACTTTACATTGTAGCAAAGTGTCATTTCTTCGGTGTTGTCACATGAAAAGATAGAATAAAATATTTACAAAAATGTGAGGGATGTACTCACTTTTGTGAGATACTATATATAAAGTGCCGTGTAAATTGACACGGCTATATACAGTAGGTACCTTAAATAATAATAATTTTATTGTTTTTTAAACACTTTTTACTATTGTTAATATGATAACATTGAGCAGGCAACAAGTCCTCTTTATGATGACATCTGGAGTCTATTAGACCCCAACGACTCCCCTGCACTTTGCTTTAACAGAATGAATACAGAAAGTACCGTACTTGATCTGTTGTATTCATGGACATAGCCTGCAGTCATCTAACAACTGTGAACCCAGAAGTGCTCAGAGCAGAGCACTTCCAGGTTTACTGCACAGAGCAGAGATTGTGCATCAGACCTCTCCTCAATGTTCTCTGATGGCCATCCTTGACATGTTTTTTTCTGGAAGAAGCTGAGAACTATGAAGGAGCGGTTTGGTAGGGAAAGGGGGTAGCGCACCACTTCTACTGCATATAGAAGTGATCAGGCAGTCTTACAACTGCACACTTTTACATGGAAGTCCGGAGCCCGCAGATAATCTTATAAAAATGTAAGCTTGTTTTTGATGACAGGATGTTTGGAATTCGCCATTGATAGCAAAAGGGACACTAACTGAAAACCAATCTCTAAAATCTTATACAAGCTTTAAAGCGACTCCTTCACTAAAATAAACAAAACCCTGTAAAAGAACATGTTTTATACTTATCTTGTGTGTTTTCACTCTTTCCATACTGCAGAGGAAAGGATGGAAGATTTTGACTGGGCCTGTCGCGGACTATTGTTTTGGGTAAGTATTTTGGGTACTTAGCTGGGGTGGGCGGTTTTATATGTAATGCCCAGGATGAGCTATGAATGGCTCTTTGCATCTTTGAAGATTACCTTTAAAGACATCTTTTAAGTATAAATGCTATTTATTAACAATGCTTCTAGTGTTCCTATTTTATAAGTATTATTTTATTACCTGGAATGTCATAAACCAGTCTTTTGGCAACTTCTATTGTTGAAGTACTGGCAAGCACCACCAATAAAAATTAACCGTTTACTAATGTCTTTGAAATTCATAATACTTCAGGCAAGGCAAAAATACATTTTCCTACAAAAGCTACAGCTGTAAGAAATGGGGTACAAAAAAAAAGCGACCATTCCTTATTTCGAACAAATTTTTTGCCTGTTCGCATTTTCTGGTGTGCACCGAACAGGGGGGTGTTCGGCTCATCCCTACTAACGAGTATGACTGCAATTGTATATTTATTTATTATTCCAATATTCAATATATACAGTATAGCACATTTATTATTGGCCTATACATCTAGAAAATAAATGCACATATTCGTCAGCACACTAAGGATCCCCAAATGTCGTCCTAAGGTCTTTATTGCAGAGTGGGCATGCCTTACGAAGGGGTCCTGCGAGGTTCCAAAACGTTGCACTTTCTCTTGTGATGTGGTCACTCTGCAATAAAAACCTTTGGACCACATTTGAGGATCCTTGGTGTGCTGGCGAATATGTGCATTTACCTGTGATTTTCCAGTAACCAGCTGGTAGTCGATGCAGCACCCACTACCGATGACCCTTGTTCCCAGGAACGTGTGTGAGGGGATTATAGACAAGAATATACATGTAGCAGACAACACAGCCAGGAGGGTGATACCACTTCCACTGTTAAAGAATATATACAGGTATGGCTAATTTCTACATACTTTGGACCATTGTAACTATACATATACTATACCTGGCCGATTCCCCAGAAAGCTGGAAATCGGGTGAGACACCACTACTCCAGTGATCTCCACTTGCTTCTGGGTCCTGTGCTGAGTGGCTACCCTGCTGCATTGTGAACACAGGAGGTGGGCCACTTGGCATGGGAGCCATTCAGAGAATACTTTGGATTTTCTAAATGAATGCAGAGTTCCCTGATTGGACAAAGTAGGGAGCATATATCATGTATTGATTTGTATAGTGTGTACTCGTACCACAGTAAGGGGTCACCACCATAACCGACATAAGGGTGCAGGATGCCACTACATTTTAATCTTAAATGTGATTTTAATGACCTTTTAATTGTGTACGAATAAAGATTGTATTTAAGTGGAGTGACATCTATTTATCCTATAACCTGACTTTAGTTATATGCATATGTCTGATCATTTTTGTACTATTATGGTTGCTCTGTCGTTTTATCTTATATAGGTAGTAGTCCAATCTTTGCACATCTGCTTTTGTCAAAATGTCAAGCTTTATGTGAATGGATGGCGACAACCCCTGGAGGATTATATGTACAGTAGCTCACAAAAGTGAGTATACCCCTCACATTTATGTAAATATTTTATTATATCTTTTCATGTGACATCACTGAAGAAATTACACTTTACTACAATGTAAAGTAGTGAGTGTACAGCTTGTATAACAGTGCAAATTTGAAGTCCCCTCAAAATAACTCAAAGCACAGCCATTAATGTCTAAACTGCTGGCAACAAAAGTGAGTACACCCCTAAGTGAAAATGTCCAAATTGGTTCCAAAGTGTCAATGTTTTGGGTGGCCACCATTATTTTCCAGCACTGCCTTAACCCTCTTGGGCATGGAGTTCACCAGAGCTTCACAGGTTGCCACTGGAGTCCTCTTCCACTCCTCCATGACGACATCACGGAGCTGGTGGATGTTAGGGACCTTCCATTTGCGGATGCCCGACAGATGCTCATTAGGGTTTAGGTCTGGAGACATGCTTGGTCAGTCCATCACCTTTACCCTCTTTGCTTCTTTAGCAAGGCACTGGTTGACTTGGAGGTGTTTGGGGTCAGTATCTGACCCAAATAAGTTTATCTTGGTCTTATCAGACCACAGGTCATGGTTCCAGTTACCCTTAGTCTGCTTGTCTTCAGCAAACTGTGGGCTTTCATGTGCATCATCTTTAGAAGAGGCTTCCTTCTGGGACAACAGCCATGCAAACCAGTTTGCGGAGTATGGTCTCAGCATTGACAGGCTGACCCCCCACCCCTTCAACCTCTGCAGCAATGCTGGCAGCACTTATACGTCTATTTCCCAAAGACAACCTCTGGATATGACGCTAAACACATGCACTCACCTTCTTTGGTCAACCATGACAAAGCCTGTTCTGAGTGGAACCTGTCCTGTTAAACCACTGTATGGTCTTGGCCACCGTGCTGCAGCTCAGTTTCAGGGTATTGGCAATCTTCTTATAGCCTAGGCCATCTTTATGAAGAGCAACAATTCTTTTTTTCAGATCCAAAGAGTTCTTTGCCATGAGGTGCCATGTTGAACTTCCAGTGACCAGTATGAGAGAGTGAGAGCGATAACACCAAATTTAACACACCTGCTCTCCATTCACACCTGAGACCTTGTAAAACTAACAATCACATGACACTGGGAGGGAAAATGGCTAATTGGGCCCCATTTGGACATTTTTACTTAAGGGGTGTACTCATTTTTGTTGCCAGCAGTTTAGACATTAATGGCTGTGTGTTGAGTTATTTTGAGGGGACAGCAAATTTACACTGTTATACAAGCTGTACACTCACTACTTTACATTGTAGTAAAGTGTAATTTCTTCAGTGTTTTCACATGAAAAGATATTATAAAATATTTACATAAATGTGAGCTACAAAAGCTACCTCCATATAATTTTCCAGGGGTTGTCACCATCCATTCACATAAAGTTTGACATGTTTCATGTATATCACTTTCTCAAAAGCAGATGTGCAAAGATTGGACTGCTACCTATAAAGATAAAACGACAGAGCAAACATAATAGTACAAAAATGATCAGACATATGCATATAACTAAAGTCAGGTTATAGGATAAGTAGATGTCACTCCACTTAAATACAATCTTTATTTGTTGTCACATGAAAAGATATAATAAAATATTTACAAAAATGTGAGGGGTGTACTCACTTTTGTGAGATACTGTATATCATGTATCATTGATTTGTATAGTGTGTACTCTTACCACAGTAAGGGGTCACCACCATAACGGACATAAGGGTGCAGAATGCTATTACATTTTAATTTTAAATGTGATCTTAATGTTGTAGACCATGGTCCAATGTTTTTTATTTTTTATTGATTGTAATAAAGTGAGGAGAGTGACTTCACCACTCTGCACCTCCACCTCGTCCAAGTAAAGAAAGCTTTTCATTAATTCGGAAAATACAAAGTATTCTCTGAATGGCGCCAGTGCGGAGCAGCTGACCTCCTGAGTTCAAAAAGCAGCAGAGCTGCCAATTGGAGAGGGACCCAGAAGCAAGTGGAGATCATTGGGGTAGCTGTGTCTACTTCAGCGATTTCCAGCTTCTAGGGGCATTGGTCAGGTATAGTATATGTCTAGTTACATTGGCCCAAGCTGGACCAATGTACAGTAAGTATGTATAAAATATCCATACCTGGAATTTTAACCTAAAGTAGTTGTAGGACTGTTCATTAAAATCTCATATAAGTTTTAGCATGCTCAAATATTTTTAATTATCATTTTTAATATTTTTAAATCTGCATCTTTCAATAAAATAATACTTGGTGGTCCTGCCATAGGGTTCCAACACTTCTTGCTATAGGATGGCACTCGTTCACACCAGGTGTTGTGGCACTGCATTGAGCTGCTTTGCCCAGTGCAGTCCTACCACAAGACAAGGCAAAATACCTATCAGGTCATTTCACATCATCGTACTGCGGCGGTGTGTGCTGAAGAACAGTAGCTGAATAGAACTTAACCTGACGGCGCACAAGTATGTGGTCTCTTGGCAGGTGGGCCTTGGCGCAGAGCAGCCACATATTAGAGTACCACATTGCGAACAAGGCTGTGCAGAGAGCGCGCACCCTGCGGGTTCCAGCACAGTTTCCGGCAGCTAACGGAAAGCTTTCCAATCATGTGACTGCCATGACAGCCAATCACGGCAGTAACATGATCATAGACCCCGTCCCACCTCCCGGAATCTGAAAATCCTTATAGGGCCAGGAGGCGCTGGCGCCAAGAGGTTAATGAAATGTCACTTTGTCACATTTCAATAAAGTTTGCATAAAAAAAAAGGCAACAGTGCGATGCAGGCTCGGATCATTGGCAATTCTGTCATCCTACCACACACCAGCAGCTGCATTCTAGCACAGCCTTAAAGCGGAACATTACCCATAACAACTTGCTTCTTGCTGGAGCATGACATTTTGCTGAAGCCCAGAGCCCCAAAACAGCAGTAAATCATAAAGTGGAACTAAACTCATTGATTTAAGGGTTTCAAAAACCAGTTACATCCCTGGAATGCCGGGATTAATAATTGTCACATTTGCTTGTGTCCTCAACCAAACTGTCAAACCATGAAATGGCTGGTGGCATAACTAATCACATGTGCAGCACCATGGCAGTTGCAGTTTAAACAGAAGCAGCTTCCTTGGCTGTAAAGCATGGGCGCTCAACCTGTGGCCCTCCAGCTGTTGTGGAACTACAACTCCCACAAGGCATTGCAATGCTGACAGGTACAAGCATGACTCCCTAAGGCAGAGGCATGATGGGACTTGGTGTCCCCAACAGCTGGAGGGCCACAGGTTGAGCACCCATGCTGTAAAGAATATGAGGGTTTCATTCTGCTTTAAGGCTGTCAGCAGATCGGCCTCTACAAACTCAGCAGTGCCTAAAAATGCCTAAAATGGGAGAGAAACTGAGCATGTGCAGAGCAGGGTGAGACAGCGTATTACTGGATCTTAAACAATATAGGCACTTATTATTAATGTTTTACATAGCTATATCTGCAAAAGGGGCCAGCCTGATGTGATCTAGCAGGACTTCATTTTCTGACTAAAGGAATACAGTAGCATCTCCTCCCCACCCACAGCATACTGAACTCTGCTCACTCTGCTCTTCCCTCCTGTCAGCATATGTGCATTCACATGTCCTGTCCTGTCCCTTGCTGTTTCAGTCTGAGTTCTGCTCTGCAGGGGGTTTCAAGAGTCTGATATCAAGGCTAGATCCTAGTGCTCATACCAGTCGTTTGTAAAAAAAAAAAAAAAAAAAAAAAAAAAAAAAAAAAATGTATAAAATGTATACACCGATGTAATAAATATCTTTTTATTTTTATTTTTTTTTACATCTGCCTGGTGTTAAGCAAAAACATTTAGCTGTGTCACTCATCAGCAATTCTTGATGTCTCACAAGTTATCGTTTGGCAGAGGCAATGGCGATTAATTAGGCACAATCCATTTTGATTGTAGTTGAAAACACAGAGGACAGTAAGTGCTTTAGAAGTGAGCTGTTATCACCTCATAAACCCCATGATTTATCTTTAAAGAAATACTGAGGAACAAGTCACCTGACATAAAAGTCATTACTGCACTAGGCTGTTCCTAATTTACTCCAGTGAGGTCAAAGCCGGTACACCGAGATACATGGACCACTGATGTCATTAGATATCCTTGTGTCAAAATAATGAAAGTCCAAATTCAAATCCATCATCCATATGGAAACTATAGCATAACTTTGGCTTATTACTGAAAGTGTCTTGAAGGAGAAGTGCGTGGAAAGTATACCTATCCTTCCAAGGACCCCCTACTCTACCCCAGCTTTTAATATATTAGATTTGTCTTGAATGCAGCTCTCTAGCAGCCTTCATCAAGAGGTCTGTCTGGCTCTGCAAGGCCTTTTTATAGGATTCTTTCCAGTCCTCGTCCACCATAAATGCGCAGCCTAAAAGCAATTTACTTACATGGAAAGTCTATATGTGGCTGTGTTGATGGCCAGTATGCGCAGTGGGCAAGATGTAGGACTGGAAAGATTCAGAAGGAAAGCAAGCTAGGAAGATCACTCAATGAGGATTTCTAGGGAGTTGCATGTAAAGAGGTGATGCAATGGTAGCCGCCACTGTACCTGACCAATGGAATCATCGCTCAGATACAATGCCTTGAAAAAGTATTCATACCCCTTGAAATTTTCCACATTTTGTCATGTTACAACCAAAAATGTAAATGTACTTTATTGGAATTTTATATGATAGACCAACACAAAGTGGCACATAATTGTGAAGTGGAAGGAAAATGATAAATGGTTTTCAACATTTTTACAAATAAATATCTGAAAAGAGTGGCGTGCATTTGTATCCCGAGTCAATACTTTGTAGATTCCTCTTTGCAGCAATTACAGCTGCAAGTCTTTTTGAGGATGTCTCTACCAGCTTTGCACATCTAGAGTGAATTTTTTGCCCATTCTTCTTTGCAAAATAGCTCAAGCTCTGTCAGATTGGATGGAGAGCGTCTGTGAACAGCAATTTTCAAGTCTTGCCCCAGATTGTTAATTGGATTTAGCTCTGGACTTTGACTGGGCCATTCTAACACATGAATATGCTTTGATCTAAACCATTCCATTGCAGCTCTGGCTGTATGTTTAGAGTGCTTGTCCTGCTGGAAGGTGAACCTCTGCCCCAGTCTCAAGTCTTTTGCAGACTCTAACAGGTTTTCTTCTAAGATTGCCCTGTATTTGTCTCCATCCATCTTCTTGTCAACTCTGACCCACCTCACTGTCCCTGCTGAAGAAAAGCATCCCCACAACATGATGCTGCCACCACCATGTTTCACAGTGGGGATGGTGTGTCCAGGGTGATGTGCAGTGTTAGTTTTCCGCAACACATCGTTTTGCTTTTAGGCCAAAAAGTTTAATTTTGGTCTCATCTGACCAGAGCACCTTCCTCCACATGCTTGCTGTGTCCCCCACATGGCTTCTCGCAAATGGGACTTCTTATGGCTTTCTATCAACAATGGATTTCTTTTTGCCACTTTTCCATAAAGGCCAGATTTGTGGAGTGCACGACTAATAGTTGTCCTGTGGAAAGATTCTCCCACCTGAGCTGTGGATCTCTGCAGCTCCACCAGAGTTACCATGGGCCTTGTGGCTGCTTCTCTGATTAATGCTCTTCTTGCCTGGCCTGTCAGTTTAGGTGGACGGCCATGTCTTGGTAGGTTTGCAGTTGTGCCATACTCTTTCCATTTTCGGATGATGGATTGAACAGTGCTCCGTGAGATGTTCAAAGCTTGGGATATTTTTTTATAACCTAACCTTGCTTTAAACTTCTCCACCACATTATCCCTGACCTGTCTGGTGTCTTCCTTGGCCTTCATGATGCTGTTTGTTCTAAGGTTCTCTAAGAAACCTCTGAGGGCTTCACAGAACAGCTGTATTTATACTGACATTAAATTACACACAGGTGGACTATTTACTAATAAGGTGACTTCTGAAGGCAATGGGTTCCACTAGATTTTAGTTAGGGGTATCAAAGTAAAGGGGGCTGAATACAAATGCACCCACACTTTTCAGATATTTATTTGTAAAAAAATTTGAAAACCATTTATCATTTTTCTTCCACATCACAATTATTGAACACTTTGTGTTGGTCTATCACATAAAATGTGGAACATTTCAAGGTGTATGAACACTTTAAGGCACCGTACAGCACAGAGAGTCAAGCGGTGCTATTGAGATTGTTCACTCAATTCCACATTAGCTGCCAAGAGTAAACACTGCATTCACAGGATCCTTGCTTACCTCTGAAACTGGAGAACCTAGCAGAGGGCTGACTTATCCTCTACACTGGGTTCCTAGCGGCCATCTTGGGGGAGTCTGTGTGACTGGATACAGAATTTTCCCAAGACATGGGCAGTCATCATGGATCCAGAGGCAATTTACAGCCCCTGTTGAGTTATTTTGGAACTCACGCAGTTTGGGAAGTGTGAAGAAAGGGACATACACATGCTGGCTAGGGAGAGAAAGGTTCAGTGCAGGGAAAGGTTCCTGAAGAACAAGGACAGCATAGGGTTGGTGCACTGCAGGACTTCCTGCTTTCTGGCTGGGGCCAGAATGGTGTTGTGTCCCACTGCCTCCTGCATAGTTTAATGCAGGGCACAAGTGTGCTGCAAGATTTATATATTTATATATACGTGATCCTGCATTTCCCGGTAGCGTGTGTGAATGCACGCTCCCGCTGTGATTATACACAGCGGAAGACGATCAGCAGGTACTGTAGACTTGATGCCTGCCAGCATGTACCAAACATTCTGCAGAGAGAGAGCGGCGGTCAGGCTATGTAAACAAGGCAGATCGCTGTTCTGACAGGAGGGAAGGCATGGATCCTGTGTCTCTGCAAAGCAGGGACATGGATCCATGTCTTCCCCTAGCAGAAGCACCTCCCACACTGTAGTAAAACACTGGGTAGGCACACAGTTAACCCTTTGATCGCCCCTGATGTTAACTCTTTCCCAGCCAGTGTCATTAGTACAGTGACTGTGCATATTTTTAGCACCGATTACTATATTAGTGTCACTGGTTCCAATGTCCGCTGCAATATCGCGGTCCCACTATAAGTCGCTGATCCCCATCCTAGAAAAAAAAAATGGAGAAAAATAGCCCATAGTTTGTAGATGCTATAACTTTTGCGCAAACCAATCAAAATAGGTTTATTGGGATTTTTTTACCAAAAATATGTAGCAGAATACATATTGGCCTAAATTTATGAAGAAATGTGATTTTTTACATTTTTTAATTGGGTATGTTTTATAGCAGAATGTAAACAATATTGTTTGTTTTTTTTCAAAATTGCCAGTATTTTTTTTGTTTATAGCGCTGCTCGTAGATAGGTCCAAGAAGGAGCCTCAAAGGCCTTGTGAAGGTCTAGAGAGCAGCATAAGCTGCTGCAACCTTTGCATAGCGCATAGTGAGTAAAAAGAATTGTACATCGGAGGTTATCTGCTGCCTGGTGTAAGGGAACAAAGTCCACCTGATCCTTATGGATTAGGGCGTGAATGACCTTATTCTGTCAAGATGCAAGGATTTTAGTCAATAATTTGAAGCCGACGTTCAAAAGAGATATTGGGTGAAAGTTAGCTTTGGTATCATTGCTATGTTGGCTCTTAGAAGGTTGGCTGTAAGACTAGCTCCATCTCTAAGGCTATTGAACATGTAAGTAAGGGGAGTTACAGCTATATCAGGTAGCTTCTCCTACAAAAAAGGGTTGTGAAGCCATCCAGGCCCGGGAGTTTACGGGCCCTCAGTTCCTTAATGGCCTGACGTACCTCTAGCTCTGTAAAAGGCGCGTCTAAGGTGTTGTTACTTTATTGAAAAAATAAAAGCTTCTGACATGGTATACTTACCTGCCTTGTGCAATTGGTTTGCACAGAGCAGCCCCGATCCTTCTCTTCTGGGTTCCTCCGCCGGTGGCTCCTGGCTACTCATCTTAGAAAAGCAGTTTTCTATGGGGGCATTTGGGCGGGCTCACTCCCGAGCTGCCCTGTCTGCATCTATTGACGCAGGCAGCGTGGCTTGGCCCCGACCCCTTCTCCCTCATCACAGAATTTGACAGACAGCAGTCAGTGGGAGCTATTGACTCCCGCTGCTATCTATCTGCCCTGTGAGGAGAGAGAAAAAGAAGAGAGCCGCTGCTCCTATGCACAGCACTGGATTGAAATCAGGCTCAGTTAAGTATAAGGGGGGGGGGGGTTCTGTAAAACAGAAGATTTTTTTTACCTAAATGCATAGAATGCATTACAGAAAAAAAAACCTTTAGGTTTTAGAACCACTTCAATATTTATTTCTACTGCCTAAAGTATATCATTAGTAATAACAAGTACAGGTAGATAAAGGATAAAGGATATGAAAATGGGTAAAGTAAATTTTTACACACATTTGGCAAATAGAGATTACTAGAGAGCTGTGACATAAAGCACTCATCAGTGATGTAGGGGTCGGAACATGGAACCATGGTGTGTGAATAGGGACACAGGCATCCGACACTCTTTGAAGTGTCAAATGTTGACAAGAATGACAGAATTGATCAAAGCTGTTGTTTATCTTAACAAGGTCACTTTAAATTTTTGAAAATCATTTTTTTCCTTGACACATCCATGCCCTAAGTTTCTCTAAGCTGCTAATCTGTTTCCTCCTACTCACGCTCTCTCTGTTTGAGACTTCCCAAGGGAGGAGACAGAAGGTTGATTCTGCTCTGGCTTATGCAGACGTGTGCAAATTTCAGCTTCAGCCATTGAGCTTTGTGAACAGTAGGCATTTTTTTTAACAGAGTATCTAAAGACATGTGAAAAGAAGCCCAGAGCTCCATCTGATGGCTGCATATGAAAATACAAAATATTATTTTGCAACATTTTACATTTACTTGCAAAAAAAATTTATTTACTGTATAGCAACCGGGAAGTTTAAAGGACGTCTTAGACTGCTAGAGATTTCCTAAGCTTACCACCAACAGAAGAGATATATATAATATATATATAATATATATATGTCATATATATATCATATATTACGCAAAGAAATGTAAGTTAAAAAAAAAAAAAAAATTAAAAAAACATTTAAAACGCCCCTGTCCCCGGTAGCTTGTGTTCAGAAGCGAACACACATGTAAGTCCCATCCACATATGTACACGCCTTTCAAACCACACATGTGAGGTATCGCCGCGTGCGTTAGAGAGTGTGCAACAATTCTAGCACTAGACCTCCTCTGTAACTCTAAACTGGTAACCTGTAAAAATTTTCAAAGCGTCACCTATTGAGATTTTTAAGTACCGAAGTTTGGCGCCATTCCATGAGTGTGCGCAATTTTAAAGTGTGACATGTTAGGTATCTATTTACTCCGTGTAACATCATCTTTCACATTATACAAAAAAATTGGGCTAACTTTACTGTTTTGTTATTCTTTTATTCATGAAGCCGTTTTTTTTCCCCAAAAAAAAGGCGTTTGAAAAATTATTGCGCAAATACTGTGCAAGATAAAAAGTTGCAATGACCTAGGGTGTCTGCTAAAAAAACATATATAATGTTTGGGGGTTCTGAGTAATTTTCTAGCAAAAAAATGATGATTTTTACATGTAGGAGAGAAGTGCCAGAATAGGCCCGGTATTGAAGTGGTTAAAGGATGCCGGATGTGAGGTGTAGAAGGGGGTGTTAACCGATTGCTCAGGAACGGCTGAAATTTGTATAGCATACAGGCAGCTTTAGGCTGAATGACCACTGTACTTTACTGCTCTTCTTCCACAAAGCAGGTCTATGGTGTTGATTTACTATAGGCCTAGTTACCTTTAGTAAATCCAACCCATGAGTAAAAAAACAAATGAGCAAATGTACAGTTGATATACAGATCACCACTAGAGGGTGCCTTTAAAAACATGTACAGGTGACAGAATAATTAGAATATGGAACAGCAAGAAAGTAAAAATGTAAAAGCCTTGTCAACAATACCTTTTGAATAAACATTGTAATATTAACTCATAATAAACATAAAATATACAATGGTTTCCCTTTAAGTCAGGCTATTGTAAAAACAAAACAAAACAAAAAAATAGAAAAGCGAGCAGTAAGTGCCTCAAACATACTGGTCACATAGAGGTGCTTTCATTTTGTGCCCATTCTCAGTATTACCCTAATAAGCTGTGGCTACAAGGGTTTCTGAGTAAATCATCTTGACAGCACGGTTGAGTTCATGTCAGTACCACTCTGGAGATGAAGGTATCCATATGAATATAATGAGCTTCACATGTGGAATTCTAATAGTAGACACAGCCAGGGCCATTCAACAAACTCCACTTGTGCCCTTGTAATGAGAAAAGTCCAATAACAATCCTTAGAAAAACATTTCCTCTCGAATACTCCCCGGCCACTCGGACAGAAGAAAAAAGGCTTTTATGGGAAGTAAAGGTTATGTGAAACTGCTGTGAAATAGAGGAGATTACTGGGAGACGAATGAGACTTGTTAGCCTTTGCTATTTAAAAAAGGGCAAATTTTAGATTTAAAAGACGACACATGAAACGGCCAAATAAAGGTGTCCTGAAGTGAAGCAGCACTGGGCTCGCTTGATGATTTGAAAGGGCAATTAAGGAGATTACATAGTTGGGAGCTGGTTGCAAAAATGGCTTTGGAGAATAACAAAGAGGGATCTGTAGGAAAGAAGGAGATGAAGGACCACTAAACTGAAAAAAAAAGGTACTTTATGTGAAAAGGCTACTAATAACACAAATGTGTATGGAAAGTAGCTATACCTGCAGAGAAAAAGAGCTAACACTTGGGTTGATTTTTAGGCTGGGTACACACTGATGCGGTCGCGGTTCCCAGCATGGGGTCCGGTGTCTGTCTGTTCAACGATTCAGGTGAATTCGCACCTGAAATGGAGGCAAAGACGCACAGGTCCCTTTTCCAATGTGGGCTGCGGCTGCCCCGGAGCTGTGTGAACCGGCCCAATTGAGAGCCGCTCACACTCTCCTGTCATGCGAATTGGTTGGGGGGGGGGGACCGAAAATTAAAAGACAAAAAAAAAAGTTTTTCTTAGTTTCTGTCAGTAAATTTTGTAAATACGTAATTTTTCTCTTTCACTGATGTGCGCTGATGAGGCGGCACTGATGAGGTGGCACAAATGGGCACTGATGAGGAGGCACTAATATGCCGCACTTATGGGCACTGATGGGTGGCACTGGTGGGCACTGATGGGCAGCAATGATAGCCAGCACTGACACGCATCTCTAATTGACACTGATTGGTGGCACTTGTGGGCACTGATTGCTGGCACTGGTGGCGCTTTATTGTAATCAGGGCACTGATGATCAGTGCCCCGATTACATGTCTCAATGTCCCCTGTGAGGAGATGCCACTGATCGGCTCTCCTTGCCTCACGCTCTGCAGTGTGAAGTGAGGAGAGCCGTTTACTGCCATTTCCGTGTTATGTTGCTGGTTTGTCTTTCAGCTTCCTGTGTGTTTCCTGCTTGTATCCTGATTCTTGATTACCCGTTGTGACCCGGATTGACCTTGACTTACGCCGATCTCTTCCTGCATCTGACCTTCGGCTTGCCTCTCGGACCTCGCTACTTGCCTCCTATGTTTGATCCTCAGCCTGTCTATGGATATCGCTTCCTGTCTCCAGTGATTGACCCTCGGCCTGCTCTCAGACTCTGCTATTTGTCTCCAGTGCTTGACCCCTGGCTTGCTCTCAGACTTTGCCTCCAGTTTCCTGTGTTTGACCCTCGGCCTGTTTTATGGACTTCCTATCAGTCTTCAGCATTTAATCATCAGCCTGTTAGCAGACCTGCTATCAGTCTCCAGCACAAGACTGTTCTGTCTATCTAAGAGACTCTTGCCAGTCATCAGTGTTTGACCCCCTGGCCTGTTGTTGGACTAGCTGCTCATCTACCTCCCTGAGCTTCAGCATATCTCAGTCCTGCACAGCTGTCTCCTTCCCAGTGACCTTCACGCAAGACCTGCCCTGCCTGCTGGTGATTCAGGCCTCTTTATGCCCTTCACCCCCTGTACAATCTCCAGGAGTGGAGTGCGCTTAGTCGCAAGAGGTTACCGCTCTCAGCATCTCGACCTCGGTGAGTACCCATATCGGACACCACCCCTCCTTCAGCACGCAGCAGGTAAATTACAGCCTCAGCTGTGCATGTTTCACTATGAGACTGTGTAGAGGGAGGTGTGTCCATTCCCTCCACTCTCAGATTACATTCAGCCCTGTTCCATATGCTATGCAGCTTGTGAAATTAGATCCCTGCCCACTGCCTTCTTGAGATAAGAAATGCTGTCTAAATTCTATACTTTGAAGGGCTGTGGAGGAGAGAAGGCAGCAGATAGATAGGTACAACTTATATAGGAGGATGCGTTTCATCTCTGTGTAGCACCTGAGGCCAGTCATGTCAGTGGGTATATGTAAGGGTTTACAAGCAGTTTAAATAGGCCTTGTCACCAACCTAAAAATGCAGATAAAAGGATAGTAAAATATGTATTTACCTACTTGCAGCATTTTCCTTTCCAGAAATATTATTTTATTAATTTGCAATGAGCCTCTGAACTTGCTAAAATGTTGACTACTTCTGGAAGAGTCAATTTCCTAGCACATCTCCCTCCCTCCTGGCACATCATAGCCCTGTTCTCTTATTTGAGTATCTAATCCCTATTGTGCTGGCCCAACTCCTCCCCTCACCTCCCTACATAACATTTGATGTAGCTGTAAGGGTAGGAGTGAAGGGGAATAATAAAGTGGCAACTAAATGGCAGCTCTGAGTCTGTTGGGGATGCTGACATCACAATCAAAGATGGAAAGGCCAAGCAGCAGACTGAAGACTTTTGGATGTCTACACCAGAGAGGCTTTTGTAGGTAAATAACATGAATAAAATACACTAAATGCACATAAAATCTTATGAGAAAATTGTTGGTGAAAATAATAATCTGGCATCAGAATCTCTGTAATGAAACTCTACACCTGCTCAAAGATCCCAATAACTTACAAGTTAATTAATAAAGGGAAACCAAACAGTATTTTACAACTGTACACACTTCTTGTAGATATACATAGATTGTTTTATCTTAGTAAAATAATGTACTTTGCAAACGTTGACCTCAAAAACCAGTTGTAAATGTATAGTCTAGTTTCAATTGAAAAGGAAAAAGAAAACCCCAGGAAGACCATTATTGACAGGTAACGGGAGTGTCACAAGAAGAATGCTCCAGCTATCTATGGTCTATTGTTCCTATCTATAAGCTGAAGTCAATGTACTGTCAGTCACCGGGAAGCTAAATGATTGATGAAAGCTAATGGCAAACAAAGGTCTATATTACTATGCTCTTTATACTTTTCTTAATGGAAAAGTCAAACCCAAAGGAAGAAAAAGAAAAAAAAAAAAAAACGTAGGTCGTCAAGAGCCACTTAAAGGTGAAAAGTATTACTATTACTCTCCCCAAGAATACTACTTGGACCCCAAGACATAGGACCACCTGCCAATCAATAGGAGCTGTTTACATAATGAAATGTTACTGTGGAGCATTTTACATAGGGAAGACCAAGCAACCACTTTTTTGCAGAATTAGGGATCATGTCTCCCTGATTGCTAAGCATAAAATGGAAACCCCTATCATCAGGCATGTGGGATTATATCATAATTTCTATTTAGATTAAATTGGTTTCTTTAGCCTTGAACATATCCCCAGTCATGAGTGGGTGGGGGGGGGGGGGGGGTGACATAAATAACAAATTGTTACAACTTGAAACCAGGTGGATTTATCTTTTACAAGCGACTCGGTATCCAGGTTTAAATGAGGGTGTCAGCTATAAAACTTTTCTGTAGGTGATGGTGAGAATGATTGGCCATTTGTCTTGGTTCTTCTCATGCCCCCCACTGCTCCTTTCCAACATTGGATATCTCCCGAGTGAGGTTGTTGATGCTCCGTTCAGGTGTCACCACATGTGGAATTGGTGTCACTTCTTTTGTGCGGAAGTAAGGACATTTTGGTGTTTACTCTTACTTATAGCATTACTTGTTAACATAAATTGAAATTAATGGATCTAATGTTTTTGCTATTGTGTCATTTTATTGTTGACTGTACATGGCTGCACTTTTGCGTTTGGTGAGACTCAAATTACCTTTAAAATATTCATATTTCTAGTTCTGTTTTTGTTTTGTTTCATTTTATTTATTTTTGACCTGCTTTGTTTTATTTTTATTATTTTGCTTTGTTTTGTTTTGGTTCTGTTTATACTATTTTGTTTTGTTATTTCTGGCATTACTGCTTCCATGCCACTTTCCTGCCGATTTGCCACTGGGTCCTCGTACGGACGCCTAAGGGCGTCCATGGGAGTGTCCCATCATAGGCTTCCTATGTGCGCCCGCTGTGAGGGGAGGACCTCTGCGGCGCAGATTTCTGCTCTCTGGTGTCTCTGCGGGCTGGGGCATTGCTCCTGGTATGCTCGGAGTGGTGCCTTGCGGTCCCCGCCCTAAGGGACGTGGCCCTCTGGGCGCTGTCTGGGTATGGTGCGTAAATCTCAGTGCGTGTGCAGGTGCCGGACATCCAGGATCTCCCTGCCGCGTGGCCACTCCCCTTTGCGTCCGCGGTGCATTATCGTGGCGAGATGTTTCGCGCCGCGCTCTGATGCAACGCTGACGGGTATTTAAGGACCCACTTGGCAGTGGCCATATTGTTGGGATCCCTGGAAGCCTCACAATGATTTGTACAGGAAAACAGGCATTGGCACTTTTTGAAATGAGGATGGAGCACTATCCTTCACCTTTTCTAATAAGTCCTAGTAATGGAGATCTATAATAGGACATCTTGTCTCAATATGTCTCAATATGTACAGGCATCGTTTGTTGAGCGGGGTTCACGCTATCTTTCGCTGACCCTTTTTGGGGGGAACCCGTGCCCTAATTGATGGAAGGGTTTCTTTAAACCCAATATTGAGGCAAGTATTTTCGGATCGCGGCCTATGGCTTTACGTGAACGTATGCGTTATCAACATCCCTCTCCTCCTTTTCAGTATTTTTTTGGTGATCTTTTTTGTGATGCAATTCATGTTCTCATTTGGACAGTGGAGGCTTCCAGTTCAGCAGTCTATATTTCTAGATATATTTTTTCTCAAGTGAGTTCAAACTATGATTACATCCTTGCCATGGAATTTGTTCTTAAATTATTTAATTCCATATTTTATATGGTGCATTAATATATATTTACATTTATTGGCAGGATATCTATGAAAATTTGTTGATATTATATCACTAGGTGTGGAAAAAAATTGCATGTTCAAAAGACTCATTATGCCTCATAGAATATATGTTATGGGTGTTTTCTTTTCAAAGTGAGTCATTTTGTGGGAGTCTCCATGGTCCTGGTGCTCCAGGGCCTTCAAAAGCGTGATAGGTTGTCAGGAAATTATATGTGTAATTTATGCTCCTAGAACGCCTGGAGGTGCTACTTGCATGTTGGGCCTCTATATGTGTAAAAGTCTCACACATGTGGTATCACCATACTCAGGAGGAGTAGCAGAATGTGTTTTGGGGTGTAGTTGTAAGTATGCATATGCCATGTGAGAGAAATAATCTGTTAATTTGACAATTTTGTGAAAAAATAAAAAATCTTCATTTTGCAAAGAATTGTGGTAAAAAATTAAAACGTGAAAATAACACTCACCATGCCTCTTACTAAATACCTTGGAATATCTACTTTCCAAACAGGGGGGTATTTGTACTTTCCTGTCTTGTTAGGGTCCTTTCACACGGGCTTTCCGTATGTTAATTTTTCCTCCATCCGTCGGTGGATGAAAAACGAACATACATGTATGTCTATGGGCTAGCGGACATTCGCGGATAATCGTCCGCTGACATCCGCCTCCGTTAAGTTCTGTTTGTTGAGACAGAAGAAAACCCTATTTTTCTTATGTTTAAATAACGGAACGGACAAAAAACAGATTTTTTTCCCCCTCTTTAAACACCCTGTATATAGCTGGTTGCTAAGGAGGGGGCCGGGAAGCTGGCTGCAACGTCCTTAACAACCAATGAGTCATCAGCTGTCAGCGAGGTTCCCCACAATGGCGGGCTCTCTGGGTGACGTCCTCAGATAGCCACACCCCATGGCTATAGAAGAGTTGTGAGACAGAGAGAAACAACACGACGGAGGAAGACAGCCACAGAAGAAGAGGGTCTTTTTTTTTTTTTTTTTTTTTAGTGGGTAACCTGTGGTGAGGAAGAAGACAGCAGCGGCAGAAGACGGCACCGGGGGAAGACGGCTCTGAGCTATTTTCTTCAATAAAGGACTTGTCAAAAACAGGCTCTTGTTTTTTTTTTACATTTTACTGCTTTATGGGGTGAATGGGTAGGGGTACGATGTACCTGATACCCATTCACATGGGGGGGGGGGGCGAGATCTGGGGGCTTCCAGATTTCCGATAAGCCCCACCTGCCTGCAGACCCCAATAACCACCGGCCAGGGTTGTTGGGAAGAGGCCCTTATCCCAATCAAAATAGGGGCAAGGTGCTTGGGGGCCCCATATTGACCCCCCCAAAAGCACCCATCCCCCCATGTTGAGGGCATGCAGCCTGGTATGGTTCAGGAGGGGGGGGCGCTTGCTCATCCCCTTCATTTCCTGACCTTCCGGGCTTCATGCTCGGATAAGGGTCTGGCATGGATTTTGGGGAGCCCCCCAATGCCATTTTTAAAAAAAAATTTGGAGTGGGAGGGGGGGGGGTCCCCTCCAAATCCATACTAGACCTGAAGGGCCTGGCCAGTCCGTATTTTTTTTTTTTGCGATTTTTTTTTTTTTTCCCGGAAATTTTTTTTTTACATTCAGCTGTCAGCAGGGAACCCCGCTAGCAGCTTATGACTCATCGGTTGTTTGGGAGGCGGTAGTCTGCTTCCCAGTCCCCTCCTTAGCAAACATATATACAGTGTTTGAAGTAAAAAATTGACATCCGTATGTTTTTTACAAAAAAAAAAAGTGACTGAACTGAACTAAAAAACGGAATGCCTGTGTGAAAGGACCCTTAGTCCCGGTTCACACTGGTGCGCTGTGCGATATCACTAGTGAGTCCCCAATCGGACGTGTTAAGCCCCGCCCATACCCTATCAACACCCTATCGTCTAACATCCTTTGATCTGAAAATCAAAGGCACCGGGTGGAATATTGCTAGCCGAATAGCAGGTGCATTCAATCAGATGCAGCCACTGTTCAGGTATTTTGACAGCTGTGGGTGTTGACTGTCAGAATAGAATAGCTGGCAGCAGGAGATTCGTACATGTTTAGTGTGGATGAGGAAACCAAGTGATTTAGCAATCTCACAGTGTGTATGGCCTGTGTTACCCAGTGTTCGCTGAAACCATTATCCTCATTGAAGGTTTTACCTTCACCTTTTGTTCGGTGAACTGTAAAATAGCCTAATCTAGTCAGTAACCACATAATATATAAATCTTTGTTGCAGTTTTTAATTAAACTAACTCTGGGAAACACACAGCCCTCATCTACATAATTTATTCAAGTCTGTAAAGCACTCATTCATAATCTACATGTAGGACATTGTTCTTTAAGGTCTTGCGGCTCATGTAGCAATATGTGCAAATCTGAATTATGCTGAGTCTAGAGCAGGGTGTGGAAGTGAGCAATAACAAGTTGAATGGAAGGTAAATGGCAGGTGCATCTGGCCTAGTTTCTCCTCCACTGTAAGAGCCAAAAGAGTCTGTTTCTCACACCCACTGACTGATCATGTACGCTGCACTCCGTGAGAAGATGAACTGTGTAAATACAGAATCAGTGAACCACACACCAACTGTCCAATGCCATACTAGGAGGATTCATTGTTAAAGCCAAAGTTCAGCCTTATACACACAGCCATCAGAAGGTGGTGCTCAGCGTGGATTCTCCACACCTTCCAAGTCAGGCCCAAAAAACAGGCCTGAAACAGGGTATTACGCTGAATGGTCTTGCACTGCATGACTTGAAAACAATAAACTGTTAAAGTTAATGTAAACCCAAGTCACTAAAATCTCAAAAAAAGCTTTAATTGTGTTAATGTCAACTCTAAAGTCATTTTAACTATTTTTAAATCTTCATCTTTTATTAAAAAAATACCTATACAGTAAAACCTTGGATTGCGAGCATAATTCGTTCCAGAAACCTGCTTGTAATTCAAAGCACTTGTATATCAAAGCAAATTTCCCCATAAGAAATAATGGAAACTCAAATGATTTGTTCCATAACCATTTATCCATAAATCCTTCAGTTTATAGTCCATATAAAAAAATTATAGCAATGTGACCAGGTTGTGTAACCATTAAATATCCATCCACAAATGGAAGCCTTCACAAGGGGATTAGAAGCAAAATCCAGCAGGAGCTACAGAGTATAAAAGAGAAGAGAGGCGCCTCTAAGACCGCTTTCACACTGAGGCACTTTGCAGGCTCTACAGCGATAAAAAGTGCGTTTGCAACGCGCCCTAAAAGAGACACTGCTGTCACTCCAATGTGAAAGACTGAGGGCTTTCACACTGGAGCGGTGCGCTGGCAGGACGCTAAAAAAAGTCCTGCTAGCAGCATCTTTGGAGCAGTAAAGGATCGCTGTTTACACCGCTTCTGCCCATTGAAATTAATAGGGCAGTGCGGCTATACTACCAGCATAGCGCTTTGCAGTGGTTTTAACCCTTTCTCAGCCAGTAGCAGGGGGGGTGGGGTAAAAGCGCCCCGCTAGCGGCCAAATAGGAAATTGATGGTAAAGTGGCATTTTCTTCCCACAAATAGAGCTTTCTTTTGGTGGTATTTGATCACCTCTGGGGTTTTTACTTTTTTGCTAAACTAATTAAGACCGAAATTTTTGAAAAAAAAAAGTTTTTCTTAGTTTCTGTCATAAAATTTTGTTTCCTCCTTCACTGATGGGCGCTGATAAGGGCGGGACTGATATGTAGACTTGATGGGCACTGATAGGTGGCACAGATAGGCGGCACTAATGGGCACTGTCTGGCGGCATTGATTGGCAGCATTCATGATGACATACTGAAGGGTGTTACTGCTGGGCACTGATTGGCACTGTGGTGAGCTCTGATTGGCACTGTGGTGGGCACTGGGAGACTTTATTGAGGGGCACTGACTGGCAGCTATTGGGAACTGATTGGCAAATCTGATGGGGGCTGTGCTGATAATCACTGTGCTGATTATCAGCACAGACCCCCCCTCTGACAGGGAGAGCCGCCGATCGGCTCTCCCTGTCAGCGTGAACCGGGGAACGCCATTTACTGGCACTTCCTGGTTCACGCAATGCTCAACTGTGATTGGTCACAGCTGATCATGTGGTAAGAAGCCTCTGTCAGAGGCACCTTACCATGATCGGAGATGAGGCGTGTCAGACTGACATGCCGCACTCGCAATCACCGCGCTGCGCGCCAGCATGTTATCCTGCTGGACGTCATATGAAGAACCACTTCCCGGCCATCAATCTGCTATAGGCCGGGCGGGAAGTGGTTAAAAAATGTTGCTTATCTTGCAAAATGCTCTCAAACCAAGTTACTCTCAAACCAAGGTTTTACTGTATTTCAAGGTTATGTATCCCTTTTTCAACCCTGTTGAGGCTTGCCTGCCATGTCCCCATTTGGGAACCATCTTGCAACCCTCTCTCAGAGATCCCTGCGAAAGATTGGTATCACCATACTAAGGAGATCTTGGCAGCAGGCCCAGCCCACAGAGTTATTTGCCATCCACAAGAACTAATATAAAAGGCTGTGCTTTGCTGGCTGCATGCTGTGGGGCTGTGCAACTGCTAATTTTTGTCCAAGGGATTGGAGAATGGAGATACATTTACCTAATCCTCCGATCCTCCCCGCACAAGACGGGTCCCTGTGGTTCCTGCTCCCTCACGTGGTCTAGCTGTCTTGTGCAGTGGACTGTTCCTGGCGTCATCAAACTCATAGACTTGCTCTGTATGTGTAGACATCAGGAAGAGTCCACTGTAGGATCATGGAGAGCACCGTTTGCCGGTGGAGTGGAGGATCAAGTGGAGTATACAGCTTTCTCCTCTCCCCTGGACAAAACAAGCAGTTAACCCGTACAGTGCAGGCACAGCCCCACTGCATGGGAAAACTTTTCTTTTTGCCCGGAGTTGGGCTTTAATAAGTTAGTTACATAAGGGTTTTATCTATATTTTTACTTTCCTACTACTACCACCCATGGGCAACACTTTCCTGCTATTAACCATACCTTTACTTCTAACTCAACACTCAACCCCTATTGTAATCTGAACTTCATGTTTGCATACTTACCTCTACTGTGCTAAGATCCAGACTAACCTTCCTTTACTAGAAGATAGCAAAAACAGTCTGCATCCCGAGCCGATCATGATTACATGTGAACCGCCGCGATAAGCTGCAAGAGCCGGCAGCTTATCACAACGTCTAGGCATCTAGACGTAGTGAAGATGACTTGTTGAGGTTCAAACCGAGCATCAGAATACGTTTCACGTCACCGCGTTCAGAACGATCAGATTTTCCGACAACTATGTGTGACCGTGTGTATGCAAGACAAGTTTGAGCCAACATCCGTCGGAAAAAATCCATGGATTTTGTTGTCGGAATGTTCGATCAATATCCGACCGTATGTACAGGGCATAACTCAAATAACCACTTTACAACCAAGGTATGCAGAATACCATCTCTGAATGCACAACACATTGAACCTTGAAGCAGATGGGCTACAGCAGCAGAAGACCACACCGGGTGCCACTCCTGTCAGCTAACAACAGGAAACTGAGGCTACAATTCGCACAGGTTCACCAAAATTGGACAACAGAAGATGGGAAAACGTTGCCTGGTCTGATGAGCCTCGATTTCAGCTGCAACATTCAGAGGGTAGGTTCAGAATTTGGCATAAACCACATGAAAGCATGGCTCCATCCAGCCTTGTATCAACGGTTCAGGCTGGTGGTGGTGTAATGGTGTGGAGGATATTTTCCTGGAACACTTTGGGCCTCTTAGTACCAATTGAGCATTGTTTAAACCCCACGGCCTACCTGAGTATTGTTGCTGACCATGTCCATCTCTCTATGACTACAGTGTACCCATCTTCTGATGGCTCCTTCCAGCAGGATAATGCACCATGTCATAAAGCTCCAATCATCTCACCAATGGTTTCTTGAACATGACAATGAGGTCACTGTACTCCAATGGTCTCCACAGTCACCAGATCTCATCCAATAGAGCACCTTTAGGATGTGGCAGGAGATTCACATCATGGATGTGCAGCCGACAAATCTGCAGCAACTGCGTGATGCTATCATGTCACTATGGACCAAAAGCTCTGAGGAATTTTTCCAACACCTTGTTGAATCTATGCCATGAAGAGTGAGGCTGGGTTCACACTGCTGTGCGGAGCGGCTCACAACAGGGGTCCAATGCGTCCCTGTTCACCGTTTCAGGTCCTCTTTCGGTCTGAATTTTTGGCTGAATTCGGACCAGAATTGGACCAGAAGACGCACAGGACACCTGTGCAATTTGCTCCACAGCCGTCCCGAAGCTGTGTGAACCATTGAGAGTCAGTCACAGTCAACTGAATTGGAAACCCATAAGTGTGAACCCAGCCATAAAGTGGTTGCAAACCCTTTACAACCACTTTTTACTACAGGCAAGCCTATAATTAGGCTTACCTGTAGCTACACTGGGTATCTACACTGCTACTAGCTACACTGGGTATCTCCTAAACCTGCACGGTTTAGGAGATATTCCTGATATTCCTGTATTTGCATGTGCCGACGCCATTGGCACATGTGCAGTTAAGCAAACTGAAGCACTGGCACGTACGTGCCAGTGCTTCAGTTAGACTGTGCTGTTACCGGCGGCTCCCGCGTGACGCCATCGCGTCTCCGGCCAATCAGAACGCTGGAGCCGCGATACCCCGAAGTAACCCCTGGGAGAGATGTCGGCCGCCGGAGCGGTGAACGAGGAACCCTGTGGGGGCTTTGATCTCAGGTAAGTAATTCATAATGAGCTAGTATGCTATGCATACCAGCTCATTATGCCTTTGTCTTGCAAGTTTTTTTTTTTTTTTTTGGAATTTTTTTTTAGGGTTTACAACCACTTTAAGGCAGTTCTGAAGGCAAAAGGAGGTCCAACCCAGTATTAGCAGGGTGTACCTACTTACCCTATTGTCAGCCCAAGCTCCCTGGATGGGGTAGAATACCTGTTCCCACGCTGCATGCATCCCTCTTGCTGGATCGCTATTCTGCACACCGAAGGGTCTAATGCCTGCAGTGGCCAGGGAGTAGTATTTTAACACACAGGCCAACAGAAATAAGTATATCGCCTCTTTCAAAGGCTGGCTATTGTGTACAAAAGATGATGACAGGGTCACTTAAATGTTTATTTCAATGAATATATAACTGGATTAAATGGATTACAGTTAGGTATCATAAGCAGTGGAAACAGACTTCAAAAGGTTGTGAAAGTAAAGAAAAATGTAAGTGTACGGATAAATCAAACGCAAAAAACTGAATTTATTTAAACAAATGCCTCCAGTCAAAATCATGACGAAGAAGCTTATTATCGCTAATGTTCCATGCGCGTCGAGCAGCCCAGGAGTTTACTCTCAGCTGATATGTTCCTGATTTGCCCACCACATCTATAAACACGGCATGGAGGTCTGGTGAAAGAGCAGTGCGGCCGGATTCCAGCGCTTGGGCCATTTCAGGAGGCTTATGGGGCACAGATGCTGCACAAGTCTGGGAAAATTTCAAGCTGAATGGAACCTATTATGTGTAAGGCTGCCTGTGAATGTGTACAAGGCAGGTCCCATATAATGGAGCACATACAAGCCTTGCACTACTTCCTTCCATTTCCTTTTTAAATAAAGTTTCCAGAACTTGTGATGAAAGTGAACAGCAACCCCTAAACCTTTATTTTCCACTCCTATTTTCCAGCGTAAAAGTCACTTATGGGATCCTGCGTTTGAGATGAAAGGTTCACATAGAGGGCATGTTTGCTATTTCAACTTTCACAAAGGTGTCCAGATATAGCTAGCTATAGATGTGTTTTCTTAACGTAATAATTGGCCGCATTAACCCGCTCGCAATCACGGAGCACATAAATGACGCTAAAAAAAATAAACATGATTTCTAGGTAATGCCCAACCCAGGAATGACATTGGTGGCAGCACTTGAGATGTACAGGCCGTTGTGGAAGGAATTGTTTATCCAAAATTACAAGCAAAAAGTTTCAAGGTTGCCTGACTTACACAAAGACCCCTTTATGTTTATTTTGTTCAGTTAGCTCTTTAATTAGCTAAATTGTCCTCATTAAAAAATCTCTGTCCTCCCACTTCTTCCCATCTGTTTCCCGTTTCCCACTGCATTAGGTTATTAAAGAGTGATTGTGAAATGGCTTTGTTAAAACTGCACTAAAAAAAAAAAAAAAAAGGAAGAATCATGAGCCACAGAGAGCAAAGACCAAGTAGATCCATACACACCATTAAATCCATTTAAAAAGAAAACTACACTTTTGCCAAGCAATCTATAATTGCTACACAAGCCATTTTTTTTCATTCAAAATATATGTAAACCCAATTACAGAAAAATAGAATAAAAGCTTTAAAATTTTTGGTACGTGAGTAAATAGATACCCCAGCATATCAAACCTTAAAACTGCATGCGCCCGTGACTTGGTGACAAACTCCAGTACCCTATATTTTCCACAGGCAACACTTTAAAAGCCCCTTACAGGTCATCAGTTTACAGGTAACCATGATAATAGGCCTAGAATTCTTGATCTCACTCTGGAGTGTGTGGCAATTTGTAACATGTGTAGTGAAATTCACGGTGTATGTGGGGGTGGTGGGGGCTCAACATTTTTTATATTTTTTTTGGGGGGGGGGATTTAAAGTGCTTGGATGTAATTTTTAAATTTTTTTTTTTATTATTAAACTTTGTGTTTGCCCGCTGACAAAGAAATGATCAGTCTATAATTTTAATGGTAGGTATAAAATATCCAGAAAGAAGCATTTCAAAAAAGCTAAAAATTGATTTGCATTTTAATGAGTGAAATAATTATTTAACCCTTTCCTGACTAAGCCTATTTCTGACATTTGGTGTTTACAAGTTAAAATCTGTATTTTTTGCTCGAAAATTACTTAGAACCCCCAAACATTATGTATATTTTTTTTTAGCAGAGAATCTAGATAATAAAATGGTGATTGTTGCAATATTATGTGTCACACGGTAATTGTGCAGTGGTTTTTTAAACCCAACTTTTTGGGGAAAAAGACACTTTAATGAATTTTTTTTTTGTATAATGTGAAAGATGATGTTACGCCAAATAAATAGATACCAAACATGTCACGCTTTGAAAATGCGCACACTCATGGAATGGCGACAAACTACAGTACCTAAAAATCTGCATAGGCGACATTTAAAAAAAAAAATAACGGTTACCAGGTTAGAGTTACAGAGGAAGTCTAGTACTAGAATTATTGCTCTCGCTCTGACGATCGCGGCGATACCTCACATGTGTGATTTGAACACCGTTTACATATGTGGGCGCGACTTTCGTGTGCGTTTTCTTTGCTGCACGAGCTCGCAGGGACAGGGGCGCTTTAAAAATTTTTTTTTTTCAATTTCATTTATTTTTATTTAAATAAAAAAAAAAAAAAAAATTTGATCACTTTTATTGCGATCATAAGGAATGTAAACATCCCTTGTGACAGTAATAGGTGGTGACAGGTACTCTTTATGGAGGGATTGGGGGTCCAAAAGACCCCCAATCCCTCCTTTGCACTTCAAAGTATTCAGATCGCCAGAAACGGCGATTCTGAATACTGTACTTCTTTTAAAAACCGGCGCCATTGTCAGCCGAGTAAACAGGAAGTGACGTTGTGACATCACTTCCGTGTTTACAGAGAGAAGACTGGAACAAAGCCGATTCCGGCTTCGTGCCAGTCTGTCTATAGCCACTGGAAGGGGCGGATCGAGGATCGGGTGTCCCGGTGGGACAGGAGGCCCGGTAAGAGCGGCAGAAGGTGGCGGGTGGGTTGGATGTCCCCTCCCGCCCCTCCGGGATAATAATTGAGCGGCTTTTAGCCGCATCGGTTGTTATTCCTGGATAGCCGATCGCCCACTCTTAAAAACGGTATCAGGATGATGCCTGCAGCTGCGGGCATCATCCCGGTATAACCCCCGAAAGCCGAGGCCACATATCTGCATAGGCTCGGCGGCAAGGGGTTAAACCCCGATTGATCAGCAAGATTTCTGTCTCCCAGGTGTCTTTTATACAGGTAATGAGCAGTGATTAGGGGCACTCTCTTAAAGGGAGTGCTCCTAAGCTCAGCTTGTTACCTGTATAAATGAAACCTGTCCACAGAAGCAATCAATCAGCTGTCCAAGGATGTCAGGAAAAAGATTGTAGACCTACACAAGGCTGGAATGGGCTACAAGACCATCACCAAGCAGCTTGGTGAGAGGGTGACAACAGTTGGTGTGATTATTCACAAATGGAAGAAACACAAAATAACTGTCAATCTCCCTCGGTCTGGGGCTCCATGCAAGATCTCATCTCGTGGAGTTTCAATGATCATGAGGATGGTGAGGAATCAGCCCAGAACTACATGGGAGAATCTTGTCAATGATCTCAAGGCAGCTGGGACCACAGTCACCAAGAAAGCAATTGGTAACAAACTACGCTGTGAAGGACTGAAATCCTGCAGCATCCACAAGGTCCCCCTGCTCAAGAAAGCACATGTACAGGCCCATCTGAAGTTTGCTAATGAACATTTGAATGATTCAGAGGAGAACTGGGTGAAAGTGTTGTGATCAGATGAGACCAAAATTCAGCTCTTTGGCATCAACTCGCTGTGTTTGGAGGAGGAGGAATGCTGCCTATGACCCCAAGAACACCATCCTCACCATCAAACATGGAGGTGGAAACATTATATAAAATAAATAAATAAAATAAATTATGCTTTGGGGGTGTTTTTCTGCTAAAGGGACAAGACAACTTCACCACATCAATGGGATGATGAACAGGGCCATGTACTGTCAACTCGTGCGTGAGAACCTCCTTCCCTCAGCCAGGGCATTGAAAATGGGTCGGGGATGGGTATTCCAGCATGACCCAAAACACACCTGTTGTGATTATGATTTTTTGAAGAGTAAACACAGTTTATTGATAATAAATAGTTACATAGTTACATAGTTACATAGTAGGTGAGGTTGAAAAAAGACACAAGTCCATCAAGTCCACCTATGTGTGTGATTATATGTCAGTATTACCTTACATATCCCTGTATGTTGCGGTCATTCAGGTGATTATCTAATAGTTTCTTGAAGCTATCAATGCTCCCCGTTGAGACCACCGCCTGTGGAAGGGAATTCCACATCTTTGCCGCTCTTACAGTAAAGAACCCTCTACGTAGTTTAAGGTTAAACCTCTTTTCTTCTAATTGTAATGAGTGGCCACGAGTCTTATTAAACTCTCTTCTGCGAAAAAGTTTTATCCCTATTGTGGGGTCACCAGTACAGTATTTGTAAATTGAAATCATATCCCCTCTCAAGCGTCTCTTCTCCAGAGAGAATAAGTTCAGTGCTCGCAACCTTTCCTCATAACTAAGATCCTCCAGACCCTTTATTAGCTTTGTTGCCCTTCTTTGTACTCGCTCCATTTCCAGTACATCCTTCCTGAGGACTGGTGCCCAGAACTGGACAGCATACTCCAGGTGCGGGCGGACCAGAGCCTTGTAGAGCGGGAGAATTATCGTTTTATCTCTGCAGTTGATCCCCCTTTTAATGCATGCCAATATTCTGTTTGCTTTATTAGCAGCAGCTTGGCATTGCATGCCATTGCTGAGCCTATCATCCACTAGGACCCCCAGGTCCTTTTCCATCCTAGATTCCCCCAGAGGTTCTCCCCCCAGTGTATAGATTGCATTCATATTTTTGCCACCCAAATGCATTATTTTACATTTTTCTACACTGAACCTCATTTGCCATGTAGTCGCCCACCCCATTAATTTGTTCAGGTCTTTTTGCAAGATTTCCACATCCTGCGGAGAAGTTATTGCCCTGCTTAGCTTAGTATCGTCTGCAAATACAGAGATTGAACTGTTTATCCCATCCTCCAGGTCGTTTATGAACAAATTAAATAGGATTGGTCCCAGCACAGAACCCTGGGGAACCCCACTACCCACCCCTGACCATTCTGAGTACTCCCCATTTATCACCACCCTCTGAACACGCCCTTGTAGCCAGTTTTCAATCCATGTACTCACCCTATGGTCCATGCCAACGCACCTTATTTTGTACAGTAAACGTTTATAGGGAACTGTGTCAAATGCTTTTGCAAAATCCAGATACACCACGTCTACGGGCCTTCCTTTATCTAGATGGCAACTCACCCCCTCATAGAAGGTTAATAGATTGGTTTGGCAAGAACGATTCTTCATGAATCCATGCTGATTACTGCTAATGATATCATTCTTATTACTAAAATCTTGTATATAGTCCCTTATCATCCCCTCCAAGAGTTTACATACTATTGATGTTAGGCTAACTGGTCTGTAATTCCCAGGGATGTTTTTTGGGCCCTTTTTAAATATTGGTGCTACATTGGCTTTTCTCCAATCAGCTGGTACCATTCCAGTCAATAGACTGTCTGTAAAAATTAGGAACAACGGTCTGGCAATCACCTGACTGAGTTCCCTAAGTACCCTCGGATGCAAGCCATCTGGTCCCGGTGATTTATTAATGTTAAGTTTCTCAAGTCTAATTTTAATTCCGTCCTCTGTTAACCATGTAGGTGCTTCCTGTGTTGTGTCATGAGGATAAACACTGCAGTTTTGGTTACTGAAGCCCCCCGATTCACTCATGAAGACTGAGGAGAAGAATAAATTCAATACCTTTGCCATCTCCCCATCCTTTGTAACCAGATGTCCTTCCTCATTCTTTATGGGGTCAATATGGTCTGTCCTCCCTTTTTTACTGTTTACATACTTAAAGAATTTCTTGGGATTTTTTTTTGCTCTCCTCCGCTATGTGTCTTTCATGTTCTATCTTAGCCATCCTAATTGCACCCTTACATTTCTTATTGCATTCTTTATAAATTCTGAATGCTGTGGATGATCCCTCAACCTTGTATTTTTTGAAGGCCTTCTCCTTTGCTTTTATATGCATTTTTACATTGGAGTTAAGCCATCCAGGATGTTTGTTCGCTCTTTTAAATTTATTACCCAATGGGATACATTGGCTAATGCCCTTATTTAATATGCTTTTAAAGCAAACCCATCTCTCCTCCGTATTCTTTGTTCCTAATATTTTATCCCAATTTATGCCTTTTAGCAAGGTTTGTAGTTTAGGGAAGTTGGCTCTTTTGAAATTCAGTGTCTTTGTGTTCCCTTCATGTCTCCTATTTGTGTGATTTATACTGAAACTAATTGACCTGTGATCGCTGTTACCTAAATTGACCCGTATTTCCACATCTGTTATCAGGTCTGTATTGTTGGTAATCAGTAGATCTAGTAATGTTTTATTTCTAGTTGGTGCGTCTACCATCTGACCCATAAAATTGTCCTGCAAGACACTAAGGAACTGGCGAGCCTTAAATGAATGCGCGGTTCCCTCCGCCCAGTCTATGTCTGGATAATTAAAATCCCCCATTATGATAACACTTCCCATCCTTGCTGCTAATCCAATTTGTGATAGGAGATCCGTCTCCACTTCCTCCCTCAGGTTAGGGGGCCTATAGCATACTCCCAGTATTATTTTCCCCTTAGCTTCATCCGTTTGGAGCTCTACCCATAAAGATTCCACCTCCTCCCTAGCCCCCTCAGTGATGTCATCTCTCACATTCACTTGTACATTATTCTTGATATATAAGCATACCCCTCCCCCTTTTTTACCCTCTCTGTCCTTGCGGTATAGGGTATACCCTTGAATGTTTGCCAGCCAATCATGAGAGCTGTTGAACCAGGTCTCTGAAATTCCCACAAAATCCAAATCCTCCTTGTACAACAGTATCTCTAGTTCACCCATCTTGTCCGCCAGGCTCTTGGCATTGGTGAACATGCCACATAGTTTAGACCGGTCGCATATTGTCCTCGTATTGGGTGTTTCAAGATTGCAACTTGGACTTGCTACTATACTCACCTTGTGTTTTTGTGCTTTGGTTAACCTACCACTAATGCCCCCAATACTACCCTCTGGAATATCTTCCGCGCTGGCTATCACTGTCTCTGGACCCCCCCCCCCATCGCCTAGTTTAAAAACCCCTCTAACTTTTTGGCCATCTTCATTCCCAGCAGATCTGCACCCTCCTCATTTAGGTGCAGTCCGTCCCTTCTATAGTACCGGTTACCGACTGAGAAGTCGGCCCAGTCCTCCAGGAACCCAAACCCCTCCTTACTACACCAGCTCTTCAGCCACTTGTTTACTTCCCTAATCTCCCTCTGCCTCTCTGGTGTGGCTCGATGTACCGGTAGTATTCCTGAGAACACTACCTTGGAGGTCCTTTTCCTCAATTTAGCTCCTAAGTCCCTAAAATCGTTCTTTAGGACACTCCATCTGCCTCTGACTTTGTCATTGGTGCCAACGTGCACCATGACAGCCGGGTCTTCCCCAGCCCCTCCCAGTAATCTGTCCACAAGATCCGTGATGTGCCGAACCCGAGCGCCCGGTAGACAACATACTGTTCGGCGCTTCAGGTCTTGGTTACAGATTGCCCTCTCTGTCCTTCTAAGAATTGAGTCCCCTACCACCAGAATCTGTCTTTCCTTTCCCTTTGCTGCCCCCCCCACTCTCACTGGAGGAGTTCTTCCCCTGGCAGCTAGGAGAGTCCCTCATCTCCAGCAGTGCTGGTCCCTGACTGGTTACACCAATGTCACTCAATGGAGCGTACTTATTGGGATGCTCCAGTCCTGGATCGGCCTCCCTGGCACTTCCCCCTCTACCCCTCCTGACTGTCACCCATCTACTCTTTGCTAGTGCCTGCACCTCTTTGTCTCCACCCGCCTCTGTGCTGGCCCCTGCCGGCACCTGCCGTGTACGTTCCTGGCTCACCTTTAGTATGGAGGGACTTCTCAGTGCTGACAGTTGCTTCCCCAGATTCAGAACCTGGGCTTCCAGGGAAACAATGTGCTTACATTTTGCACAGCAGTATTCGCCCTCGATCGGATGATCAAGGAACGCATACATGCGGCAAGATGTACAAAGAGTCGCCTCTCCACACCCGCCGGGCATCGTACCTATTAAATTTGGTGAGGATTTGGGGATTTTAACCTGTCCAAATTACCTAACAACTAGCTTCCTGGCACTAATACTCAAGACAATACACAGGTACACGACAAGACAATACACAGGTACACAATACACAAGTACTAACGATCCACACACACTACTCAGACAACACTCAGATACTCACACTACACAGGTACTATGACCCCTGTTATAACCTCCTGTTTTAAACTCTTGTTTTTAACTCCCACTTAATCCAGCTAAATAGCTTCAGCCAAACACTAACCATGAGTGAAAGAAAAGTTTTTGTGTTATAATTCATATTCTCTGAAAAATGGCCAAGAAATCATAAATTCTGCCAGGGTATGTAAACTTATGAGCACAGCTGTAGCTAGGTTACATTTTTAAATGTAAAAGTGCCAAAGAGTGAGAAAATGTTCGAACATTTTCCCACTCTTTGGCACTTTATTAAATTGGGCTTTCTTTATTTATGAATGATTTTATCAACAGTTATATGAATTTTGGAGATATTATTTCTCTCACATAATGGATTCATAGCTTTTATGTTATCAATTTTGATTTAGTGCCACACTATATATGTATTTTTGTTGTTAATTTGGCATCACAAATATTTGTCCAACCCCATTGCTGAATTATTTTTGATTTATACATTTTAAAATGTGATCAATTGTCTAAATGTCTAAATTGGATCCGGTAATTTCATGAATGCAGCCACAGCATCTGGAATAAAACAATAAGACGAAGCACACAAAAAAAAAAGCAGCCAATCTAATTCAGACAAGTTGGTGCCTTTGAGTTATACAACTGAGAAAGTTTAGCAGTTCTGTAAAAGGCTTACCAGTCTTACCTTAGCAGCTCCTTGTACATCGATTTGGTTGTATCTATATACGGATTAATCACATCTTCAAACTGACAGACTGCTCCACCAAGGCAAAGATGTTTGAAAAGCAGGAAAATAAACTGTTCTCTATCTGATGGGCTGAAAATGTCGAACTTGTCAGAGTCTTCTACAAGAAGGACCTAAGGTGAGAAAACCATAGCTTTAAAGTGGTTGTAAACCTCAGACATTCAATTTGAACAAAGGATATCATTCTATAGTGTATACTTGTCTCAATCCAGAGCACCAAGAACACTTTGGCTTTCTTCTTCTGCTATCAGCATCAATCATTTCTGATAATTTTTCCTGACACCAAGAGAAAAAAATGGTGGCAGAGGAGGGACCTCCAGTAGATTGACAGCTTCAGCTCTGTTTCTCTGTTTCTATGTGAAGGGGGGGGGGGGGTGTCCCTTCCCACAAATCAGCTCTCAGAGCTCTTCTCACTGAGCTCTGCAGAGTGTAACTTCAGTTCTCTTCCCCTTTTATAAACCCTCAGAAAAGCTTTAAAATTCAGCACTTTGAACTGATGTAGAGAAGAGAAGACTGCAGATATACAGGTACAACTTGTTTGTTTCATCTCTGCGTATCACTTGAGGTCAATCACTTCACTGGGTATATGAAAAGGTTTACAACCACTTTAACCACTTCACGCGAATCGAGGTACCTGTACGTCAGTAGGAGAAAGTGGATGCAGCTGCAGGCTATACCCTGGTACCGTTTTTCAAAGCGGGTGGTCGGCTATCTGGTGATAGCGGCCGATCCGGCTCGGCAGCCGCTCAAATGCTATCCCAGGCAACGGGAGGGGACGCCCCCCCATCCCGCAGCTCTTCCTGGGCCTCCCTTCCCACTGGAAGTTCTGAGCCACCATCCGGCACATCCGCCGACTAGGCTGAGACTGAACTAGCCAGATTCGGCTTCGATCGGGTCTCCAATGTAAAATCCCAGAAGTGACATCACAACTTCACTTCTGCTTTACTCAGCTGCCAATGGCGCCGATTTAAAAAAAAATGTACAGTATTCAGAAATGATTTTGGCAATCTGAATACTTTTAAGTGCAAAGGAGGTATCTGGGGTCTTTTAGTACCTATCACTGCCTATTACTGTCACAAGGGATGTTTACATTCCTTGCGACAGCAATAAAAGTGATCAGATTTTTTTTTTTTTAAAGGACCCCGATCCCCGCGTGTTCGCGCAGCAAAGAAAACGCATACGTAAGTCACGATCGCAAATGTAAATGATGTTCAAATCACACATTTGAGGTATCGCCGTGATCAGAGTGTGCGCAATTTTCAACCGTAACATGTTAGGTATCTATTTACTCGGAGTAACATCCTCTTTCACAATATACAAAAAAATTGGGCTAACTTTACTGTTTAGTTTTTATTTTTTTTAGTGAAGTGTATTTTTCCAAAAAAATTGCGTTTGAAAGACAGCTGCGCAAATACCGTGTAACATAAAATTTTGCAACGACCACCATTTTATTTTCCAGAGTCTTTGCTAAAAAATATACGTGTAATGTTTGGGGGTTCTAAGTAATTTTCTAGCAAAAAATACTGATTTTAACTTCTAGACAACAAGTGTCAAAAATAGGCTTGGTCCTTAAGCGGTTAAAGGAGTACTCCTTTAATTAGAATCGATTGGACTCGTAGGCCATCTGCAATTTTAGAAGAACATTGTGGGGAATACATTCTTGTCAATGGGTATCCTGTGCCTCTATTGAACAAACCCAGAAGATGTTTGAGGGGCATTGAGGAGGTGTTATGTCACCTACTGACTGTCTGTTTTAACCCCCCAAGAACTTGCACTGGCGCCCCAAAACATCAACTTCAAAGGGTTGTGTTTGCCAGGTGGTTCTCTAGCCGCCAAGTGCAAAAAGAGGAATATTTTTTTTTCATTCCGCCATGGCCGCAGCATGTCTATACCCCAGTGTGGCTAACTCTGCACCTTGGGAGGAGGGTGGGTAGTAAAAACACAGCTCAACTGCCTATTTTAACACCCCGCAACCACAAATGTAAATAAGGCTTTAGGGAGATTCATCCTCTCTATTTTTCATGGTGATCATTATTATCAATTTTGAGTGGGCACCAGAAAAGTAAGAGAGAGGAACTCTTCCAAAGGGGACACTAGTTCTGCTGTTCTAGTGATCAGGAACAGCGATCTCTGTGTTGTCCGAGTGAGCCCATCCCCCACACAGAGAACACCCAGGGAACACAGTTAACCCCTTGATCGTCCCCCCAGTGTTAACCCCTTCCCTGCCAGTGACATTTATACATTGATCAGTGCATTTTTTTTAGCACTGATCACTGTGATAATGTCACTGGTCCCCAAAAAGTGTCACTTGGGGTCAGATTTGTCCGCCGCAATGTTGCAGCCCGCTAAAAATTGCAGATCACCGCCATTACCAGTAAATAAAAATGCCATAAATCTATCCCCTATTTTGTAGACGCTATAACTTTTGTCCAAACCAATCAATATACGCTTATTGCGATTTTTTTACCAAAAATGTGTAAAAGAATACCGTACATTTTGGCCTAAACTGATGAAGAAATTAGTTTTTTTGGATATGTATTATAGCAGAAAGTAAAAGATATTGTTTTTTTTTCCAAAATTGTTGGTCTTTTTTGTTTATAGCGCAAAAGATAAAAACCGCAGAGGTGATCAAATCCCACCAAAAGAAAGCTCTATTTGTGGAAAGAAAAGGACATCAATTTTGTTTGGGTACAGAGTCAAATGACTGCGCAATTGTCAGTTAAAGCGACACAGTGGCCTTGTCATTAAGGGGGTAAATCCTTCCGGGGCTGAAGTGGTTAAGCTGGCCATACATTAATCTTGTGGGTTAAATAAAAAAAAAATGATCAAATTCCCCAATCCACACATTCGAGGAGGGTGGGGGAATCACTCCCGCTGTGCTATTGTGTGTACAGAACACACTGGTCAATGTTGCTGGCTATATCCAGTAGCACTGATCGTTTGGGAAAAAACTGACAGGCTAGTTGCACAGAAGTTGATCAGTAGATCAATTTCTGCACATCCAGCCTGCCCATACATGGGTCGAAATTCATCCAGTCCCTGCTGAACAAGACAGATTTTCATCCATGTATGGCTGCCTTTAAACCAAGTAAACGAATCAGCATTCAACAGACTCAGTCAGACATACCCCCCTGGGGGGGGGGGTTCTGCTACTCAGCTATGCCAGCACAGAGCACTGGAGGGGAAGAGCAGAAAGCAGTGACTAAGATAAAAAGGTATTTTACAAAAAAGGTATTTTATGGCATATCAAGCAAAAATCAATTACAAATCATATAGGGGTACAGATGTTAGAGCTGCACGATTAATCATTAAAAAAATTGCGATCTCAATTCAAACCCCCTCAGGATCTTAATCCGGCATTTCCACGATTCATGTAACAAGTGCAGAGCCGTTCTCTGCTCAGAGCTGAGAGATAAAAAGAAACATTGTATCATTTGGTTCTTTTAGATCAAAGGGATGAACTTCGGACTGCAAATGAGGGCAGGTTAACAACTTAAAGAGGAACTTCAGTCTGCTCACATAATTTGTAATAAAAACATCTTTGCCATTCTGAAGCTTCCCTCCAACCACTTTGCATATTATTTTATATATACTGTGATTCTGTATTTGCCAAATATGCTACAGAAATCTCCCTCCACTGGCTGCAATTATTTTAACTATGGTCAGCTGAAGCTGCTGCCTGTTCACTTCCTGGATTTACACAGACACACAGAGGCACACCTCCAGCTCTGCAGCTCCCATTGGCCCTATTATGACTCACCCCCCCCCCCCCTGGCAAACTCTCAGGAGGGAAAAAGAGAGAGAGAGAGAGAGAGAGAGAGAGAGAGGGAGAAACTGGGCAGCTGAAGCTGCTACCTGTTCACATCCTGGATTTACACAGACACACAGAGGCACACCTCCAGCTTTGCAGCTCTCATTGGCCCTCTTATGACTCATCCCCCCTCCCTTCCTGGCAAACAGAGTGAGAGCTGTGAATGATGTCATAAGCCTAGGCTTTTTTCCAGACAAGAAACAGGAAGTGGGCTGTATAAGGTATTTACTGGCAGAAAAAAAATGTTTTACTATCTAATGTTAAAACAACAAGGGCAGAAGATTTAATAGATGGAAAGATGAAAAAAGTAAACAGTGAAGTTAGCCCATTTTTTTTGTATAATGTGAAAGATGACGTTACGCCGAGAATCGTGATCTTTATTCTAAGCAAAAAAAATTGTGATTCACATTGTATCCAGAATCATGAAGCTCTAACAGATGTTAAACATTTTCCGACAGTTGGACTTTAAATAGGTATCTGATGCTGCACTTACTTTCCGGAGTTCGTCTGAGATAATAAAGTCATCTACATATTCATCCAGACACTTGGAAATATATCCGCCTTCCTTGACAATATTTTCTGCATGCAGACAGTCAAATATTGACATTGACAGCTGAGTACAAGGGACTTCTTTTACGTCAACCTTTTTAACTTCGCTTCCTTGAAAAACAAACATACTTTTAATACAGCAACACATATTAATCTGAAAATAACTGTTACATGTATTTAGGACATAGATTGGTCAATAATAATAGTAAAAAAAAGTTGGTTTCTTTGGGAAGACTATATTTTCTATTTTGTTATAACAAGGATTTAAGCACCAAGAAACAAAAAGCTAAACCAAACATTTATATTAAAGTTACACTTCAGTCAAACTGACTACGACTAAATAACCCTGTATGAAATCCTAAACAAGCATCAAATCCAGTCCGTGAGTGATGCACAAGTCTCATAAAGTTAAAAAAAAAATGCTTCCTTTACCTGACTGAGCCAAATCCTCCTTCATTTGTGTCTCATGTGCTACACGTCCCAGACACTGCAGCTCACAGTGGGAGGGTTTCAGCAGCAGAGGCAGTGCTGTCAATCCAGAGGGCAGTGGGCAGGACTAGGTGTGGCCAGGTGCTGATTGACAAGCTACAGTGTAGTGAGTCAGCAGTGTTAATGCTGATAGCCACGCCCCCTGCAACTTTTTACCCATTGTAGAGCAAAGAGAACAGCCTGCATGGGAGTGGCAACTCTGCACTGTATACAGGAGCAGTGCAGCATCGTTGTCACCCCATCATAGAAAGGGACATTAGATATTGGTCTTCACTGGCAGGCTCAACAGGTAATTGTGGGACTTTGCAGAGGGACTAAGAAGTTGGTCAGAATTTTTATTTAAATTGGATGGATGATTCATCAAGCAGAGTAATAGGAAGCTGCAAGGCACAGGCCTCAGAAAGTAGTCCCTCTCCATCAACATATGAGGAGCTCTGTAAAATCTGCTTGAATTGCATTCAAGAGCACTCAGATAAATGTGATGCTATAAAAAAAAAACAAAAAAAAACTGTATTTAAAAAATAAAAGCTGAGCCTGTAAAAAAATAAATAAAAGACAAGTAGATTCCTTTCCCACTGCCCATACCATGCTGAACTTTAAGGGGAAAACTTGATGAAGATTCTTCCAGGTATGTCAAATGCTTGATCCCCCTGTGGGAATGGGCAAGGTGACAAAGTCACTTCAACCGCTTCAGTTCCAGAAGGTGTACCCCCCTTCATGACCAGGCCATTTTTTGCGATACGGCACTGCGTTAGTTGCGATCGTGCGACGTTGTACCAAAATAACATGTATGTCCTTCTTTTCTCACAAATAGAGCTTTCATTTGGTGGTATTTGATCACCTCTGTGGTTTTTATTTTTTTGCGCTATAAACAAAAAAAGAGGGACAATTTTGTAAAAAAAATATATTTTTTACTTTCTGCTATAAAACGTATCCAATAAAAACATGTAAAAAATCTAATTTCTTTATTAATTTAGGCCAATATGTATTCTGCTACATATTTTTGCTAAAAAAATCCCAATAAGTGTATATTGATTGGTTTGGGCAAAAGTTATAGCGTCTACAAACTATGGGATATTTTTATGGAATTTTATTTTTTTTTTACTAGTAATGGTGGCGATCAGCGACTTCTAGCGGGACTGCGATATTGCGGCAGACAAATCAGACACCTAACTGCCACTTTTTTGGGGAACCAGTGCTAAAATATGCACTGTCACTGTACTAATGACACTGCCAGGGTTTACCGTCAGGGGCGATCAAAGGGCCTAGCTAGTGTTTCAGTGTAGCAAGGGAGGTGCTTTTACTACTGGAAGACATGGATCAGTGTTTCTGCTTTACAGAAACACAGGATCCATGCCTTCCGTACTGACAGAATGGCAATCTGCCTTGTTTACAGACTGGCATTCAGTCAGTGTATCGAATGATCAGCGGGTGCCGGTGATCAGCTCCTGCTGTGTAAAATCACAGGGGGAGCAAGTCGCCAGCGGCGAGCAGCCGCACCCGATACCAGGCAGTGCAGGATCATGTATATATATACGATCCTGCGCAGCGCGGCCGCTGAAAGCTGAAGATTCTTCCAGCTTTGTCGAACGCCTGTTCCCTCCGCTTTCTCCCTCATAACTCCATTCCTCTGTGGGAATGAACAAAGTGACAAAGTCACTTTAAAGAGAAACTCAACTTTTGTTGAGAAAAAAACATTCCCCTCTGGGTGATCTATGTACATTGCAAGGATTATAGCAAACTTTATTGCAGATTTGTACCTTTTGTTATTCTGAAGAAAAAGGTTGTTTTGGGTACAGTGTTGTATGACCGCGCAATTGTCATTTAAAAAGCGACAGCGCTAAAAGCTGAAAATTGGCCTGGGCAGGAAGGGGGGAAAGTGCCCGGTATTGAAGTGGTTAAAGGGGTTGTAAGAGCAGAAGGTTTTTTTATATTGTGCAGCAGCCCCTTAATACTTACCCGAGCCCCATCTCTATCCAGCGATGTCCATGATTCCCTTGGCCGTCATGAGAGAGGGTGGGGCCGAACGGTAGCTCCGTGTCTGGGTGGACACACGGAGCTGCAACTCAGCTCGGGTGCCCCCATAGCAAGCTGCTTGCTGTGGGGGCACGCAACAGGAGGGAGGGGCCAGGAGCAGCGAAGATGGACCAGAGAAGAAGAGGATTCGGGCTGTTCTGTGCAAAACCACAGCACAGAGGAGGTAAGTATGACATGTTCGTTATTTTTTTTAAAAGCTGCCGGAAAGGGAGGTATTGGGTGCTTGCAGAAATAAAAAAAAATTGTGAAGCTTTGACTAAAATTGAATAATGCTATAGGTGAAAGCCATTTATGTACCTTCCGAAGCCTGGCTAAAAAAACCTCCCAGAGATGGCATCATCGCAACCGGCCTTATTGCTAGGATGTTGCCAAGACTCTCAGCCGTTACTGCTCACCATCACTGGAGTGAGTTCTTAAACCCCCAAGCATACGTGGCCCACACTGTCGGAGAATCACTGAGATCAGAGCTACTACAACAGAGAAGAGAGAGCCAATGTAAGGGGGTTTGAATTGGCTAGCAATGTTCTAGCAACAAGGCAGGACGAGATGATGCCATCGCTGGGAGTTTTTCAATCAGGTTTTCGGAAGTAAATGACCTAACCCTATAGCAAGGACATTTTTTAACTTTGGTCAAAGCTGCACAGTTCATTTTTATCTACAAGTGTCCCCTTACCTGAATAGGCAGTTTTGTGGTAAAGGTGAACTAACCCTTTAAGATTATGGACTGGAAATCTGACAGGCATACAGAAAAGAGCCTGAGTCGACAGGTTTTAATTTGCTTCATAAGAGTTTTGCATTCCCATACAATCTCCAGGAATGGAAAATCAGCTTTAAGCAAGTCAAGTCAAAAGCAGGTCAACAAAATATTGCAATTTACCAGTACTTCGATGTGGCGCTTCAATGCGTTTTCTTTTTTCATCCCTGACAGTGACAACACGTACTCATTGTATTGTGTCTATGAAAAAGCAGTGTTGTCACCCTAGGCTGCTCACTCCGATTTGGACTACAGAACCCCCCCCATGATCTTTATAACTGAAGAGGGGGTGTTCTGTCAACAGATGTAATTGGGCAGAGGTCCAGATGCAGAGCTGTCCGCTCACTCCAAGGAGTTACGAACTCACTGGATTTTAGGCAGGATCAACATTTTTTCTGTACAGGCAATGTTTTTAAAGAGACTGACATATCAGCATGGATGTCACACCATTTCTTCAAATAAAATCTTTCTAAAATTGGCCTTATAATATTACCCCCCCCCCCCCCCCCGTGCCCTCTTCCCTGACTTTTTTTCGTCAAGATCAATACTACAACTATCAGCCCCTCCCCTACTAGGTATAATCCTAGACTCTTACCAGCCTTTTCAGCCCCAAATCCAATCACCATGAAAAGTTTGTAGACCTCTAATATTCACCTCTTTTTAACCAATGAAACCACCAAGTTACTCATTCTCTCCCTTGCTATCTCTCACCTTAACTATTGTAACTCCCTTCTCATAGGCCTGCCTTTCCATAGGCTATCCCCTCTTCAGTCTATCATGAATGCTGCTGCCAGACTCATCTACCTTACCTACCATTCATTGTGCATGACTCCTCTATGCCAATCCCTCCTCCACTGGCTTCTGATTGCTCAACTAATTCAATTAAAAATTCTAAGACAAACATACAAAAGCCATTCACAACTCTGTCCCCAGCTACATCCCCAATCTTGTCTCATAAGATCATCCAAACTGCCCTCTCTGCCCCTCCCAAGATCTCCTGCTCTCTAGCTCCCTAGTCTCCTCTCTCCAGGACTTCTCCAGAGCCTCCTCCCATCCTCTGTAACGCCCTACCTCGATCTCTACGTCCTACTATGGCCACCTTGAAAACTCTTCTCTTCAGGGAAGCCTAACAATTGAACTTTTAATTCTTCCATCAACTCATCCCTCACAGGTATTACCATTTGTACCACTTGCCCCATCCTATCAGATTGTAAGCTCCACTGAGCAGGACCCTCCTAACCCTCTTGTATTTTACTGTATTTTAACTGTACTGTCTCCCTTTATATTGTAAAGTGCTGCACAAACTGTTAGCACTATATAAATCCTGTATAATAATAATAATAATAAGAGACAAAACATACGTACATGTATTGGAGGGATATACAGAGTGTGTTTTTTATTTATTTTGCCCAGACATACTCTTTAACCGGGTGGAATCTAGGATGGAAAAGGACCTGGGGGTCCTAGTAGATGCAATGCCAAGCTGCTGCTAACAAAGCAAACAGAATATTTGCATGCATTAAAAAGGGGATCAACTCCAGAGATAAAACGATAATTCTCCCGCTCTACAAGACTCTGGTCCAGCCACACCTAGAGTATGCGGTCCAGTTCTGGGCACCAGTCCTCAGGAGGGATGTACTGGAAATGGAGCGAGTACAAAGAAGGGCAACAAAGCTAATAAAGGGTCTGGAGGATCTTAGTTATGAGGAAAGGTTGCGAGCACTGAACTTATTCTCTCTGGAGAAGAGATGCTTGAGAGGGGATTTGATTTCAATATACAAATATCGTACTGGTGACCCCACAATAGGGATAAACTTTTTCACAGAAGGGAGTTTAACAAGACATGTGGCCACTCATTAAAATTAGAAGAAAAGAGGTTTAACTTTAAACTATGTAGCGGGTTCTTTACTGTAAGAGTGGCAAGGATGTGGAATTCCCTTCCACAGGCGGTGGTCTCAGCGGGGGGCATCAATAGTTTCAAGAATCTATTAGATAAGCACCTGATTGACAATCGCAACATACAGGGATATACAATGTAATACTGACATATAATCACACACATAGGTTGGACTTGATGGACTTGTGTCTTTTTTCAAGCTTCCCTATGTAAGCGCTTGCCAACCAGCCATGGTCATTATACTGCGGCAGGTTGGCTCACTGCGCGAATCGCCGTAGGTGTACGTCGGCAGCTTTAAGAGTAATGATTTATGTCCTTTTTTTCCCACAAATAGAGCTTTCTTTGGTGGTATTTTTCACCTCTTTTTTTCACAATTTTGAAAAAAACCCAATATGTTTTACTTTTTGCTTTAATAAATATCCAAAAATAAATAAATAATTTCTTCATCAGTTTAGACCAATATGTATTCTTCTACATATTTTTGGCCGGCGGCCACCTGCGATCGCTCCACAGAGAGCCAGAATGGGGATCTGTCAATGTAAACAAGCAGATCCCCATTCTGACAGGGGAGTACAGAGTGATTGTCTGTTCCTAGTGATCAGGAACAGCGATCTCTCTCTACTCCCAGTCAGTCCACTCCCCCCACAGTTAGAAACACCTCCCTAGGGAACACTTAGTCTCTTGCTCGCCCCCTAGTGTTAACCCCTTTCCTGGCTGTGTAATTGATACAGTAATCAGTGGCTATTTTTAGCACGGATCTCTGTATAAAATGTCACTGGTCCCAAAAAAGTGGCAAGTGTCCGATCTGTCTGCCGCAATGTCGCAATCCCGCTAAAAATCGCTGATCACTGCCATTAGTAGCAAAAATTGTAATAAAAATGCCACGGATATATCCCCTATTTTGTAGATGCTATAGCTTTTGCGCAAACCAATCAATATACGCTTATTGCGTTTTTTTTTACCAAAAACATGTAGAAGAATAGATATTGGCCTAAACTGATGAAGAAATTATCATTTTTTTGGATATTTATTATAGCAAAAAGTAATATATATTGTTTTTTTTTTTTTTTTTTTTCAAAATTGTCAGTCTTTTTTTGTTTATAGCGCAAAAAATAAAAACCGCAGAGGTGAACAAATACCACCAAAAGAAAGCTCTATTTGTGGGAAAAAAAGGACAGAAATTGTATTTGTGTACAACGTCGCATGATTGCGCAATTGTCAAAGCAACGCAGTGCCGTATCGCAAAAAATGGTCTTGTCATTAAGGGGGTAAATCCTTCCGGGGCTGAAGCGGTTAATATAATACTGAAAAAGAGTAGTGGAGGTGAATGTTGTATTTGGACCTTTTAAGCCTAGAGCTTGACAAATCCCAGCAGCTAGGTAGGCATCGCCCCCAGAAAGACGGCTGGCAGAACCTTTTATTACACTTATTTTTTATGGACAGCTCCTTGGCTACTTAAATCATAGCATAGAGCTAATAAATCGTATGTGTTTTTGTCCGGAATTAAAAATTGCCATGTTTAAAGCCTTCTATTTTTATTCTTTGTACACTGATGCTGTCTGCATGGTAATACTGAGAGGGTAGACTGGGGAAGATTTAGCAGTGACAATCACCACAAACATTCCATGAAGGTAAGAGCTTAAAGTGGATCTAAACCAGATCACTGGGGTTCAGCGCCATTTTTTTTTTTTTTTAAAGAAATTAGCTAGCAAGGCCTAACTTACTAGTAAGGAAAACTTAGAAAAATATAATAAAACAAATGTCACTGAAAAAATACAAACTTAGCCTACCTTAAAAGTGGACCGTGTCTGTCACTAGGGCAGTGGACCGTGTCTGTCACTAGGCCAGTGGACCGTGTCTGTCACTAGGCCAGTGGACCGTGTCTGTCACTAGGCCAGTGGACCGTATCTGTCACTAGGGCAGTGGACCGTATCTGTCACTAGGGCAGTGGACCGTGTCTGTCACTAGGGCAGTGGACCGTGTCTGTCACTAGGGCAGTGGACCGTGTCTGTCACTAGGGCAGTGGACCGTGTCTGTCACTAGGGCAGTGGACCGTGTCTGCCACTAGGGCAGTGAACTGTGTCTGTCACTAGGGCAGTGGACTGTGTCTGTCACTAGGGCAGTGGACTGTGTCTGTCACTAGGGCAGTGGACTGTGTCTGTCACTAGGGCAGTGGACTGTGTCTGTCACTAGGGCAGTGGACTGTGTCTGCCCCAAGGCAGTGGACTGTGTCTGTCACTACACAAAGGCAGTGGACGGTGTCTGTCACTAAGGCAGTGGACGGTGTCAGGTAGTAGGGCAGTGGACGGTGTCAGGCAGTAGGCAGTGGACGATGTCAGGCAGTAGGCAGTGGACGATGTCAGTAAGGCAGTGGACGGTGTAAGTGGGGCAGATGTTGGCATCAGTAGTTTTTATTTTTTTATACAATTTTTTTTTTAGGAGCCCTGTTGGAGGGCTTTGGTAAAAGGAAAGGACACGGGGGGGCTGGGCAGCAGAACAAAAGAGGAACAAGGACAGAATGGGTAGTAGGGGGGGGGGGGCATTTACTAGGACTGATCCCGTGGATTATCCTCTTGCAGCAGCTGTATGCTGGAAGGCAGGGGAGAGGAGGAGAAGCTGGCTTTCAGCTGCTGCAGGACGAAAATAAAGGAGATCGTCGGAAGACAGGTATTTTAAATGGCTGGGGATTCTGATTTTACCACCCACCCCCCCATCCTGGCACCCTGAGGTAGCCACCTTAGGGCACCAGGGTAGGGGGTACGGTAAAATCCGAATCCCCAGCCACTTGCTGGAAATTCAGATGTTTAAAATACCGGTCTACGGAAGGGGGGGGGGGGGGGCAAAGGACTGGAGCCTAAAAGAATGGGATTGATTTATTAAAGCAGTAAACCATGTTCACTTTCACTGGGAATTTTCACTTTGCAAATTAAAATTTATACTTATCATGATTGATGAAAAACAAAGGGAAACTTTGCAAACGATACACATCCATGTGCACGGAAAATAAATTAAAATAAATACAATAAATAAAATTAAAAAACGGAAATCTCAACTTCACCTAGATCATTATGCCAAGTGAATTTTCTCTTTGCATAGTTAATTTTCCTTCATCTTAGTGAATGAAGTACAAATGTGCTGACTTCAATCTTCTAATCCTGCATGAGAAAAAAAAATGTATTTTCCTTGCAAAGTGTATTTTTACTTTGTCGCACCTCATATATTTAGAGAAGTTAATATTCACTTTGTAAAAACGAATTTGCAAGTTGTGCAGGCTTCTGATTGAAACAACAAGAGAACGTGGCCATGCAACGAGTGACAACACAGTTACTTGTTATCTACACTAGAAGCACATGTGACAAACAGTAAAAAAACACAGGACAGTTATTGAGAGACAGGGAGAGAGCGGTGTCACCCCATAACCACAAGTGCCTGTACAGGTACCTTCACGGCATGGTTAGCAAGTACTATTTTAATGAAAGCTGCAGACTTAAAACGATTGAAAGTGGCTTTAGATTCAAATTATCATTGCATTAATATTTTACAGATATTACATTTTTGTAACTGGGTTTAGCTCTATTCTAAAGAAACCTTGTCACCAGTTTGCACTTTTTGAAATCTTCTTTTGATCTATTGATTGACTTCTCAAACCGGCTTGTTGGAAAATTTTGCTTTGAGCCAATCTGCTGCAGCACCGATCAGTGTGTTCTGACAGTGGGGGAATCTCGCTGTATGAATACAATGACACAGCTGGGAGGATTTCCTTATCCACCTTGAATGGGCGTAGCACCATCCTAGCTACGGATGCTAGGTAAATCTAGTTTTTGACTTCTTCTGTAATTAAAGGAGCAGTAATTGTTTGTTTTGGCCTGTCCAGGGTTCACAGGCTTGGAGTTTGATTGCTTCCCCCTGCCTCTGGAAGAAGCTTCCAGTGCTTAGGGTGGGAGATTCATATAACCAGCCTGGATATTTATCATGGTCCAACCAGTCCATGGAGAGGGGTGTCCAGAAGAAGGCTTGAAGGGTGATAGGTGAGGCACTGGAGAGCTGGGTTGTTTTTCCACAGTAGGGTTCCAGAGCCTGAGGGGTTATTACCATAGATTGTGTAGCTGCAGTGGGGTCAGGGCTGAGGGCCTGGATGGACTGTGCTAGAAGCTGATTGTAGGTCCTCACCGCAAGGGATCTGCTGTGGAGAAAGACCATCTAACTCAATGGACCATGTCTGGAGAAAGCAGGAAGGTAGCAGCTGTCCTGGGGACTTGTGAGTAAAGACCCTAAACTGATTCCCGTGACTATGCACTGTTCTAGAGATCACACTGGGTATCAGCAGTTGTGCATTGACGCAAAAGAACCAAGAGACTTACCCCATGGTCCCCAGCTTTGAGGTATTACACTATCCAGCCCTCACACACACTAAGATTGTTCTCTAATTGCTATGTGCTAATCATTTTAGAGTATCCCATGCTCTAAACCTCTCCTGTTAAAGTTTCTATAAGCAATAAATCTTAAAAAAGACATCTCCTAGACCACGTGCCAAACACAAGGCCCGCGGGCCAAATTTGGCTTGTCAGGCCATTTCATGTGGCCCTCATACCTCTCCTGAAGCTGCGGCACCCCCCATGTCTCTTCCCCTACTGTGTCTCAGCAGTTGGCAGAAGAGTGTAGGACAGAACTCCTCTGCCAGATCCTGAGCTCCTCTGTGCAGCCGCAGCACCCCCTCGTCTCCGCCTCCCCTGGTCTCAGTATTCAGCAGACTCCTGCAGCTGACTCCTGCTCTCAAATGGTCTTCCTGCAGACTCTGCACTTTTTGCTTCCCAGCTTCATCCCAGTAGCAGCACAAGGTAAGGGGATGCACTGTGATGCAGGGGCGGATCCAGGGGGGGGCATGGGGGCAATAGCCCCCTCAGAGAATGAGCCGGCGGGTAGATCCGCGGGCAAGAGAGCCACCGGGCAGCTCCGTAGGTAAGAGAGCCGGCGGGCGGCTCCGCGGGAGAGACAGTGGGCTGGCCCAGCGACTCAGTTGGTGAGAGTGCGGCTTGATGTGTGAGCACGCTGCTGGCCAATCAGGGAGCCGGCGGGCGGGGGAGCAGAGAGATGATATCATCTCTCACCGCCCGGGGCCCGCCCTGCATCCCTGCATCCCTGCAGTTCCCCCCTCACTGTGCAGGCAACGACGGCAGCAGAGAGATTACATCATCTCTCTGCTGCCTGACTGGTATTCTGCTGCCTGACTCTGGGACACAAGAGACCACCTTAGCAGGAAATGTGACAGAGCAAGTGACTGTCAATCCGCAATTTGTGGCAGGTGACGTGACAATCTGCATCTGGTGACAGGCGACGTGACAAGTGAGGTTGCCAAGTGACAATCCGCATTTGGTGCAGGCGACGTGGCAAGTGACAATCTGCATCTGGTGACAGGTGACGTGGCAAGTGACAATCCGCATTTGGTGGCAGGCGACGTGGCAAGTGACAATCCGCACTTGGTGGCAGGTGATGTGGCAAGTGACAATCTGCATCTGGTGACAGGTGACGTGGCAAGTGACAATCCGCAACGTGTGGCAGGCGATGTGGCAAGTGACAATCCGCAACGTGTGGCAGGCGATGTGGCAAGTGACAAGTGACGTGGCAAGTGACACACTCAGGGCTCCCACTGATTCTGCATTATGGTGAGTTAAACTATTTAATTTTTCATAACAATGTAATAATAGTAATAATGCGCTTCAATCATCCTGACACCATAACAACTATGGTGCCGTGATGATTGAAGCGTCAACACCAGCCATTTCCCCAATAGATTTACCCCCAAAAAATATATTTTCTGGCAGTGTCCCTCCCGAGACTAGACTCTGGATCCGCCCCTGCTGTGATGTAAGGGATTGTGGGGGACTCTTGACTTCTGATGGTGTGGGGGCTCTAGACATCAGATAAGGGGTGGTGGGGTGCTCTAGACATCTAGTCTTACAGATACAACTGGCCCTTTGAGGGCAACGATAATGCTGATGCGGCAATGAAATTGAGTTTGACACCCCTGCCCTAGACTGTATGATTGGAGCCAGTGTGAATAGACTGGTGCTTGCAGTGGTGTGCAGCCTCTATACCAGTGATGGCGAACCTTGGCACTCCAGATGTTTTGGAACTACATTTCCCATGATGCTCAACTACACTGCAGAGTGCATGAGCATCATGAGAAATGTAGTTCCAAAACATCTGGGGTGCCAAGGTTCGCCATCACTGCTCTATGCTTTAGGGAAAAAACAGTTACCACCAGCGGCCCCTTTGGGGGTAGCACTACCTGCTTGTTAACTAAACAGAAATCTCCAATGAAAGTGTGCTGTGACTTGGATTAACGCTAAATCTGGCTAGATTTGTGAATTAATGAAAATTCTTTGTGCATTTAATGACTGGATAAGGTTTTGTTCGAAAGTACTTAAAACTCTTGCTTCCTTTTAACATTGGATTTTGGAATAAATGTAATTTCCCGAACGAAAACCACATGCGCAGTTATAAATTCATTTATTCGAGAAAATGTTTCCATTGCGCTTTTTTACATTTTCTCGCCACTGCTGTTAAAGACGAACGTCGGTACGACCCCACTATTAGCAAATTGAACGGACGTTCTTAAAATGGACATTTTCAAATGAAATTCTACCGGTGTATGGTCAAGCTTATGTCTAGCCATACACGCTTTGATCAGACCAGTGGGCTGAATGAGAAAAATTAGGTGGGGGTGGAGGGATCTCCCTTGCCGGCTATTGTATTCTGGCAACCGCCAACAACTGCAGCTGTTTGAATACCTGAACTCTAACTGCATCTAGCTAGATGCAGTCACTGTTCAGCAGACAATTTTTCACCTGGCAACTTTAATTATCCAGTTGAAGTTTGCTGAGCCAGGTGGTGCCAACACCAAGAATCAGTTAAAATTTGAGTCGTGTATGGCTATCATAACTGCCTAAAACGGGCTACCGCTATCCAAATATAAATATCAATCAAGGCACTTTTAATAGCAGAGTGCAGGAGAGTTACATTCTCATATGGATGAGACCAAAATCAATCTTTTGTGGTAGAGAAGAACCAAAATTTCAAATTGACAGTTTAATGACAGTACTGGAGACTTGGCTGAAAATCTTTATCTATTGTACCTAATATATCCTCAGGGAGTACTACACAAAAGTCTAGTTTCATCACCAGGGTGGGGATGATGATTATCAATCTGAATCATCAATCATAGGCAATACAGGATGTGGAAGGTGTGGACGGAGGTTCACCTATAAAACTGCTGACAAAAATAACTGCTATTTTCAGTGCAGTATCCAGAGATAGCTCATTACAGTATATTACAGCAGTTTATTGCACTGCTTGTCTAATACTAGTGTAATTGTTGGGCTTTTATTGTCCTGAATGCAGAGGAACCATGACTCCATGACTATTAGTAGTTGCTGTATCAATGTATGTTAGAGTTTAAAGGTATAGGCCAGTTTTATTTCATTTTTATTTTAACAAAATGTTATTTATTTTTTTTGCTTTCAAAGTTTATTTTTATATTCTTTGTAAAAGGTTCTAACTGAGCATACATCGCCCCAACTCACTGAGTATTATTGAGCTGGTGTTAGAGTATAGGTAGTGCCTTGACCAAGGCCAAATGAATGGATCGGTTACAGGACCAGGAAGGGAATGAGCTTCTAGATCGGGGGGGTCAGCAACCAGTAGATCGCGGCCAGGTGACTGGTAGATCGCGGTCTGGGTTTGCTGATCCGCCATTCCAAAGCATCAAACAGAGTGCAATGCAGAGGGACTACTTGTAAAGTTGGAACTCTAGTAGGGAGCAAGAGCCGCATAAGCCTATGCCTCCTCTGTAGTGTCCCATGCGGAGTGATACCAACTGCATTCCACCTCTTATCACGGCTAGCGCTCTCCAGAGTGGTGCCAGCAGCAGGAAAGAAGAGATCTTCAGGACAGTGGGAAGCAATACACCGAGCATAATAGTCTAGGGCTGCTTTCACACTGATGTGCTACGGTTTACCCACACTGCGGGTGCAGTGTATCTGCAGCTTTCCTGCGGGTTTGCTGCACTTAGCTATAGACTTCTATTATATCCTACAGGTTTGGTGCACTTTCTGCATGCCGGAGGTTTGGTGTGATTTCAGAAAGTGCACCACACCTGCAGGATATAATAGAAGTCTATGGCAAAGTGCAGCTAACTCAGGAAGGTCGCAGATGCACTGCACTGCACCCATGGTGCAGGTAAACCGCAGCACATCAGTATGAAAGCAGCCTTACAGGGGGCTCAGAACGGTAAGGGTTCATTTACATTTGTAGTTTGGGGGGTGGTAAAACCCCATAGTTAAGGTGTGTTTTTACCACCCCTGCCCCAACTGCACGCCCTTTAGCTGCAGTGGCCACATGCTATAGCAGGAATTCTAGGCCCTGTCATGTTTGACAAGTGTAACACCTGCCAAGCATGACCCAGAGGCTTTGCAAATGCCCTGCAACCTTGTGCAGTACAGCAAAAAAGAACCGCATGGACGTCGCAGAAGCATCAAGTTGCAGGGCACTTGCAGAACCCCATTTACTTGAATAGGTCGCGTTTGGCAGGTGGTAGCACCCACCAAAAGCAACAGAGGGTTTAATTCCTGCTGTGACATGTGTACACCTTTGCCTGTTGCATTAGAAGCTGAAGAGGGTAGGGATTGGGGGCAGTAAATCCGCAACTCAACCGCAGGGTTTTACCATCCCGCAACTTTGTGTGTGAGTGAGCCCTAAGGGTGCCGCTGCTGAATGCAGCTAAGGGCTCATTCACAAGTGCAGCAGGCACTGCTGCTCCTTTGAGAAGCGATTCAAGTGTTTTTGTCAGGTGGTGAGGAGGCCATATGTTGCCTCCTTACCACCTGATTTCAACCCATGATTGCTGTGCAATGCACGCAATTGCAACATAGTAGTACAGCAATAAGAGGTTTAAATCAGGCGTGAGGAGGCGACACTGAGCGACACTGTGCCTGGTGATCTTTGACCACAGGCCATATTCCCATCGCACACATTCCTGGAATGAGCTCTACTGGGTGCTGTGCCAACCGCCAGCTGGATACTGGAACCTGTACGATATGTAGATATTCACCAGCAAACCAAGTACCATCAATTTCGTCCAAACGTTTTTTATTCAAGAAAGATCACACCATAAAATTATATAGTGCAACGTTTGGGAGCCATGGCATGCCTGACGAGGAGGTCCTGCATGGCTCCGAAATGTTGCGCTACACCATTTTGTAGTGTGATCTTTCTTGAATAAAAACCGTTTGGACGAATTTGAGGATCCTTTGTGTGCTGGCGAATATCTACACATGGTGATCTTTGACTTCTCCCATGTTGTTTAGGTAGATCTCCACCTCTTTAAGGTTGCATACCCCTGTTCTAGATGTTTCCACTGCCAGCTGCCATCAGGGGAAATAACAAGCAGAACAAGTTTTCCAACCTGTCTAATCATTGGTCCCACCCATAAGTAGTCAGCCGGGCAGTATCTGCATGCAATCATTGTCTGATAGAGACTAAAATGGGAAGATCCTACAACTGTCATCTCGTGTCTATCAGCATCTTAAAGCAGAAACTAAAGTGCACTTATGGAAATAAAAAGTTAGCTTGTACCTATGCTATTCTTCCAATGAATCAATAACCGTGTCCCTTGGATCCCAGGTTTAGGCTGCACATAGGTTCTTTTTTTTTTTTTCTCTCAAGCTGCAAAGGCCTGCCCCCTAAGGGTCTAAGCCTCACCCCCCTGTCAAGACCGCTGCCCCCTGAGGTTTGAACATTTGGCAGCTAAATGAGGAGGATTGGGCATAGCACCAGTTAGGTTCAGAGTTTATTTGCAACTGGAGAAAACCCACGGGGCACATTTATTATGGCAATTGCCTCCCAAATCAGCAATAGTATTTTGCATGCAGGTATGTTAACATGAATCTTTGGGTCTGCTTCAAGACCAAAGGAACAGTTGTATTTTTGCGTGGTTAACCACTTCCGAACCGCCCGCCATCGTTACAGATAAAAGTGGTCTCTGCGGCGGGTTCGCCACAAGATCACTTTTATCAGCGGTGGGAGAGGTGCCCACCCCCCTCCCACCGCGTCCCTACCGGAGCCGGTGGTAGCGGTGAAGACGATCTGTTCCATTCCCCTCAGAGGCATGAAGTCGAGTGAGGGAATGATGGCCCCCACTCGACTCCATACCATTGGATGGCGGAAGCAACGTCAAACGTCACTTCCGCCCAATGGTCTTAAAGACTTTTTTTTAATTATTTATTTTTTATTGCATTGAAGTGTAAATGTGAGATCTGAGGTCTTTTTGACCCCAGATCTCAAATTAAAGTGGTCCTGTCATGCTTTTTTTATATTAAGATATGTTTACAATGTTGTAATAGGAATAAAAGCGATCCATTTTTTTTTTTTAAAGAGATAGTGTAAAAAACAAAAGTAAAATAAATAAAAAAAAAAAAAATTATATATATATATATATATATATATATATATATATATATATATATATATATATATATATATATATATATATATGTAAAAGAGCCCTGTTCCGCCACGCTCACGCGCATAACAAACGCATACATAAGTCGTGCCTGCATATGTAAACGGTGTTCAAAACACACGTGAGGTATCGCCACGATCGTTAGAGTGAGAGCAATAATTCTAGCAAAAGACCTCCTCTGTAACTCAAAACAGGTAACCTGTAGTTTAAACTTCGCCTATGGAGATTTTTAAGTGTCAAAAGTGTATTTTTTCCCAAAAAATTGCGTATGTAAGACCGTTGTACAAATAGGGTGTGACAAAATATTGCAATGACCGCCATTTTATTCTCTAGGGTGTCTGAAAAAAAAAAAAAAATATTGGGGGTTGTAAGTAATTTTCTAGCAAAAAAAAATTATTTTAACATGTAAACACCAAGTGTAAAAAATAAGCCCGGTCCTTAAGTGATTAAGCAGCCAGGTAGTGTCCGTCTGCCTCTTTGCTCAGTTATGCCACAACTTTGAACTTTTTTTAGTCATGAAACTCAACACGAGAACTGTCGCAGAACTTAGAAGTTAAGAAACACTTTTTAAATAATAGCAGATACATTTATTTTTATAGTGGCCAATTTTTTTATGCAAAATGTGTAAACAAAAACAGACTTGCCTAAACACGATCACACCAAAGTCCGATCAATTAGAACGTGATGACGTACGACGGGACTAGAAAAAGGAAGTTCAATAGCCAGTAGCCAATAGCTGCCCTTGCGTCGTTTTTGGTCCGTCGGACTAGCATACAGATGAACGGTTTTCTCGAAAGGAAAGTCCGTCGGAAAGATTTGAAACATGTTCTATTTCTAGGTCCGTCAGAATTTTCGAAAGAGAAGGTCCGATGAAGCCCACACACGATCGGAATGTCCGACAGAATGATTCCGTCTGACCTTTTCATGTGTACATGACATAAGAACTAACGCAGGTACTACAGAGTGCCTGTACTTTCCCATTGCAGTCACCTTAAAGGTTCCGGCCGTTTGTTGTTTTTTTTTTTTTAAAGTCAGCAGCTACAAACACTGTAGCTGCTGACTTTTAATAAGGACACTTACCTGTCCAGCGAGCCCGCGATGTCGCCCCCCCTCCCCCCCCCCCGAGGCTGATCCGTCCATCGGATCCGCTGCCGGCGCCGCCATCCTAATTAAGGGAAACAGGCAGTGGAGCCTTGCGGCTTCACTGCGTTTCCTACTGCGCACGCGCGTGCGGCCCTCTGTGAATGGTCCCGTGGTTTTCTGGGAACACACACAGTTCCCAGAAGGCAACAGGGCCGCTCACCGAGGAGCAGGACATGCCGCGGAATAGGTAGAGGCAGATTAGGAAGACTGCCTAGCAACAAGGGTTCAGGTAAGTTTAAAATTTTTTTTTTTTTTTTTTTTTTAATTTATTTACAATTTTTCATGCTATTTTTTATTTTAGGGTGGCCCTCCACTTTAAGCACTTTTTAGGCCACTAAAAATTCAGTTAAATTAGTATATGCAATTTATATTCCTTTATTCTTATTTATTTTGCTCAGGGATATTGCAGTGTGCTCTTCCCTTTCCCAGATCTTTCCTTATCAACAGGACCATAAAACCTTGGGAATGCAGTACTGTACTCTAGGTAAAAGTCTGTCAGCCAATCAGTTTTCATTAGAATTGACAGCCCTTTTTCCCCCCATCCAAGACCTTGCCGAGATCATGGCATCTCACAACAGTTCAATGCTATCTGACCTTGGTTAAAGTGCAAATTCACCTTTTCACAAAAATGAAAAGTTGAACACCTTTCCCACCCCCCAGGTGCCCGCCGCACTTACCTCCATGAATTAATAGCCGTCACTGCTCATGCAGCGGGTGCAGTGTTCTAGGGATTTGAAAGCCTTGCTCTTCTTCCGCTTCTTTCCTTAGGGCTCAAGGGATGAATTAGAGCAATTTTGATTGGTCACGTGCTGGCACATGACTGCTTTTACCAATTAGAATCACTTTGATCTATCCCAAAAGCTCTAAGGAAAGAAGGGGGAGAACAGTGAGGCTTTCAAATACTTAGACAGCTCAAGCAGCTGCATGGGCAGTGACAGCTAATCATCCACAGAGGTAAGTGCAGCGGGGACTGGGGGTTGGAGAGGGTTACGCCGCTAGTTAACTTTTTCATTTTTTGTGAAAAGGTGAACTTACACTTTAAGTAACAGTTACCAAACTACATTTCACTCTTTTAAGAGCTTGTGTAGATGGGCAAATGCAGCATGCTTTCAGGTGCATTCCGGTTGATTTTGATCAGTTTGGAATGCCTCTGGGTACCTTCACAGCTGTATATGACCTCCACTTGCCTGCATTTGCATCAACCTGCCTCAAGCTGCTTTGGCCTTCCCATCGACTTATATGAAAGGAATTGCAATTCTGACAGGAACAAAAGCCAGAAAAGAGATTACGCCGCTCCAGGCGAGACCACCACCCACATGATCTCCGTGGTGGGTGCTCGCCCCCGTTACATAGCAAGATAAGAGATGTTGGCTGCACTACTGTGAAGATGCTTAAATCCTTTATTCCACATATCACCAAGTGAAAACAGCACAAAAAACACAGAGTATGTTGTGGCTGTTAATGCGTTTCACACATATGTTAGGGTTTATTAGAATAAGCACTAGCATATGTGTGAAACGCGTTAACAGCCACAGCATAGTCTGTTTTTTTTTCTGTCTTCACTTGATGATACATGGAATAAAGGATTTAAGCATCTTCACAGTAGTGGTGTGTGCAGCCAACTTCTCTGATCTTGTTAGCAGAGAAGCTAACAGGCAACAAATCTGACAAAGCTGCTTTTCCATCCCAAAGTGAGTGCATATGTCAATGTATACAGGCATTCAGAGTCATCAATTGACACACGACAAGAGGCTAAATAAATTCCAAAATAAAGACAACAGAGCAAAGAAAGCACCTGTGTACCCCTCACTTTCTCTCTACTATGCAGTGCATCCAGAAAGTATTCACAGCGCTTCACTTTTTCCATATTGTGTTATGTTACAGCTTTATTCCAAAATGGTTTAAATTCATTACTTTCCTCAAAATTCTACAAACAGTACCCCATAATGACAACGTGAAAGAAGTTTGTTTAAAATCTTTGCAAATTTATTAAAAATAAAAAAAAAGGAAAAAAAACACATGTACATAAGTATTTCACAGCCTTTGCTCAATACTTTGTTGAAGCACCTTTGGCACCAATTACAGCCTTTTTGAGTATGATGCTACAAGCTTGGCACACCTATTTTTGGGCAGTTTCTCACATTCTTCTTTGCAGTTCAATCAGGTTCAAGTCTGGGCTCTGGCTGGGCCACTCAAAGACATTCACAGAGTTGTCCAGTAGCCACTCATTTTTTAGCTGTGTGCTTAGGGTTGTTGTCCTGTTGGAAGATGAACTTTTGCCCCAGCCTGAGGTCCAGAGCCCTCTGGAGCAGGTTTTCATCAAGGATCTCTCTGTACATTGTTGCATTCATCTTCCCCTTGATCCTAACTAGTCTTCCAGTTCCTGCCACTGAAAAACATCCCCACAGCATGATGCTGCCACCACCATGCTTCACTGTAGGGATGGTATTGGCCAGGTGATGAGCGGTGCCTGGTTTCCTCCAGACATGACACTGCCATTCAGGCCAAAGAGTTCAATCTTTGTTTCATCAGACCAGAGAATTTTGTTTCTCATGGTCTGAGAGTCCTTCAGGTGCCTTTTAGTAAACTCCAGGCGTGCTGTCATGTGCATTTTACTGAGGAGTGGCTTCCGTCTGGCCACTCTACCATACAGGCCTGATTGGTGGAGTGCTGCAGAGATGGTTGTTCTTCTGGAAGGTTCACCTCTCCACAGAGAAATGCTGGAGCTCTGTTAGAGTGACCATCAGGTTCTTGGTCACCTCCCTGACTAAGGCCCTTCTTGCCCGATCGCTCAGTTTGGCTGGGCAGCCCACTCTAGGAAGAGTCTTCTTCCATTTACGGATGATGGAAACCACTTTGCTCACTGGGACCTTCAGTGCTGCAGAAATTTTTCTGTACCCTTCCCCAGATCTGTGCCTCGATACAATCCTGTTTCGGAGGTCTACAGACAATTCCTTGGACTTCATGGCTTGGTTTGTGATCTGAAATGCATTGTTAACTGTGGGACCTTATATAGACAGGTGTGCGCCTTTCAAAATCTTGTCCAATCAACTGAATTTACCACAGGTAGACTCCAATCAAGTTGTAGAAACATCTCAAGGATGATCAGTGGAAACAGGATGCACCTAAGCTCAATTTTGAGTGTCATGGCAAAAGCTGTGAATACTTATGTACATGGGATTCTTTTGGTTTTTATTTTTAATACATTTTCAAAGGATTTCAAACAACCTTCTTTCACGTTGTCATTATGGGGTATTGTTTGTAGAATTTTGAGGAAAATAATGAATTTAATCCATTTTGGAATAAGGCTGTAACATAACAAAATGTGGAGTGCTGTGAATACTTTCTGGATGCACTGTAGCTTCTAATTCCACTAGGCTTCCATTGAAGAATTCCAAACAGGATATTATATAGGTTTTCTGGTGAATTTTATCCTGTCATGTTACTTGATGGTTTCCAGAATTTGATTTGTGGCAACACCTACATGCTAAATTTTAAAAAAATAGGTGAAAGCAGTTTTATGCTTTTAGGTCATTAGATGGGGGTTAATTCAGTACTGAAACAGAGCATATTTTCACAAATATCTGCTATGTTACCAAAAACCTACAAAAGTAACACGTGTCTGCAACACTGTCTATGGCTCTCATTTAAAAAGCAGTGGTAAGCCTGTACCACTCTAATAGAGAAAAAGAAAATGTACAGCAATGTGGTTTACAAATGTGCTCAGCGCTCTACCAGCTTCAGAGTCCCGAAGCTGGTGAAGCACATTAAAAACAAATAAGTGTTCAGAAATAAATAAATAAAAAGCCATTGGGACCACCACTTCTCTAATCCAATGAGCAGAGAGGACTCCACAAGGCTTCACTGGGTACACACCATAGTCTGATTTTCATGACTGTGATGGGCTGTAGTGTGTGAAGCACAGCAGTTCATAGCGAGGAGGGAATAGCGATATCTGCTGTACATTATAAATGACCCCCAGAGATAAGTTTCACTAGCTGTCAGTAACAGACAAAAATCTACAAATTCTCTAAATCAGACTTTCTCAACCTTTTCAACACAGAGGAACCCTTGAAATAACTTTCCGGTCTCAGGGAAACCCTGCTAAAAATTACTACATCTACAACGCATGATACATTAGTGTGATGGTCAGTGGGAATAATGCTCTTTAAACTTGTGGTCTGCATTAGGAATACTTTCCACCTTACAGATAGCTAAAAAGATCAATGGTGTCAGTGGGAACTTATCAAAGATGCAAAAATTGGCGATTGCTCAAGAAACCTTTGAAGCAGGGGTGCTCAACCTTTTGAAAAGCGAGGGCCACTTAAGTGATTTGCTAACTTGTCGTGGGCCACAATGAAATAATACGATTCAGAATTTTATTTTTTTATTTTGAATAGCATAATCAACATTTTCCTCCTGCAGCACCTCTGCTTTGCAGAAACCCTGGTTAAGAAACGCTGATCTAAATTAAAAAAAAAAAAAGACAGAGCTTTTAACATTACATTTGACTGAACCTCTTGTTTTTTTGCTGGAATTCTAAAACAAAACATATAATAAAAGACTTTTCTCCCGTAATAAGCGTCATTTGTTTTTACAAGTAGCCGTTTTGCATTTTCTATTTTTATCTGCTCCACCCGCTCTATAAATGTCTCAGGGATTACTGTAGCTGTAAACGACTAATCTGTCATTAAAAAAAAGGAACAATTTTATTGACCTGGAATCCCCAAACCCTCATCCTATAATTGTACATCAGCAAGAAATTTAAAACGGAAGAAAAACAGCAAGATTACCCAATGTAGTCCACTGTCCTGAGCTGGAAAGAACTCTTAAATGGGAAACCACATTTGGATCCTGGAAAAATGCCTGAAAATAAAGATTATTTTTTAATGCTGTGCCATGTCATGCCAAACTATAAGGCAGAACAAACAGAAATGCAATTTTGTATTATGCAATGGATAGATTAAACTTTAGCAACCAAACATAAGTCAGCCTACAGTAGTCTGACTGCTAAAAGTTGGTTTCTTTTTTCACTGCTCTTTGTATTATCATATTAAAAGAGACCCTGCCTCTAATAAAGCATTGGAAAGAAAGGTGGTACTTAAAATGCAGAATGTAAATACTTACCTCTCTTGCTGCCTGTGCTGCAAATCCGTTGCTGAGGAGCCTTACCCTGAAGTGTGCTGGATTAACCAATACTTCCTGGCAACACACACAGCTGCCCTCCACACCGCTACAGGAGGCTAGTGAGCTCTGTAGGGGACACACATGACCAACACTCCTGGTAGTGCTCAGCCGTGCAGGCAGCAGGGTAGGTGATCATTAATAGTCTTCTTTTCGGGCACCTTTGCTTGTAATTCTATATTGGTAACAGGGTCGTTTTAAAGCTAGTAATTCCCCACACTCCAGTTGAAAATTATATTTCACAATACAATCATTCATTTCTGGATTGATGATCTAGAGTTCCTTTTCATCTTCTCAAGTGATGGAGGTGAGGTCCCTCTTTATCAACTACAATGACAGTGGTGGGTCCCTCTTCATTCTCACCATTAATGGTGGTGGGGTCCCTCTTCATCCTCTCCAGTGATGGCAGTAGGGTCCCTCTTCACCCTCTCCAGTGATGGCGGTAGGGTCCCTCTTCACCCTCTCCAGTGATGGCGGTAGGGTCCCTCTTCACCCTCTCCAGTGATGGCGGTAGGGTCCCTCTTCACCCTCTCCAGTGATGGCGGTAGGGTCCTTCTTCACCCTCTCCAGTGATGGCGGTAGGGTCCCTCTTCACCCTCTCCAGTGATGGCGGTAGGGTCCCTCTTCATCCTCTCCAGTGATGGCGGTAGGGTCCCTCTTCACCCTCTCCAGTGATGGCAGTAGGGTCCCTCTTCACCCTCTCCAGTGATGGCAGTAGGGTCCCTCTTCACCCACTCCAGTGATAGCGGTAGGGTCCCTCTTCACCCACTCCAGTAATGGCGGGAGGGTCCCTCTTCACCCACTCCAGTAATGGCGGGAGGGTCCCTCTTCACCCACTCCAGTGATGGCGGGAGGGTCCCTCTTCACCCACTCCAGTGATGGCGGGAGGGTCCCTCTTCACCCACTCCAGTGATGGCGGTAGGGTCCCTCTTCACCCACTCCAGTGATGGCGGGAGGGTCCCTCTTCATCCTCTCCAGTGATGGTGGCTTGTGTTCTCCTCTGCTGCATCGAACAGTGCTATAATGTGCTATAATGTGTGAGTACCAGTCTATACAGCTCTCTACCGTGCCCAGTGTGGGTAATAACGCAGAGGTTGTGCCATTTACAGCTTGGGCTCACAAGAAGTGGGCTGAAAGACGCCAGGCATTATTCAACCCAGAAGTGGACCCAACCTCCCCCAGCTTGAGAAGTGATTTGGGAACTTTTTTCTACATTTGGGGAGCGGATTAAAACTTTGAATTTCCCATCACTTTCTTTCCATTGACCATTGCCAAAGAGACGGGTAAATCACCCCAGCAGGAACTCAGAGAGGAATAAAACCAGATAAGCTTCTAATCCTTTCCTACTCTGTGAAAAATTAAGCAAAAATATTTTGGCTAAATACCCCATTTGCATTCAATAGATATATTAATTTCTTACAACCTCCTTTTTGAAAATGTTAGCTGCCTGGCCGTTACTGGCCAAAATAATATTTGAGCCACAGACCAAGAAAATGCATGCAGCCAGAGAAAGTCAGACTTTCCAATCTGCATACTTCTTCCAGGTCAGTGACTTAAAGAGTAACGCCACTTTTGTTGAGAAAAAACGTTCCCCTCTGGGTGATCTATGTACATTACAAAGATTTTACTAAACTTTGTTGCAGATTCCTCCCTTTTGTTATTGTGAAGAAATAGCCGTTTGTCCGTGTCCATGTGCTGAGTGAATCCGTATGGGAGTGGTTTTATAATTATCAATCAGCTGCTGCACCTGCAGGGCTCTAATGAGGAAAGCTGCTGGATCTGCAACTCTATAGATGTGATTGTCCTTTGAGCATATCTCACCAAAAATTAAATTTTTGTTGCAGGGGATGCCTGAAATTTGACTTGTATCTCAGTGCAGACTTCTGGGAAAATCAGTGAGCCAATCATACAAAAAGGAAATGACATTTCTGTGTACAGAACACCTCCAGGTAGCCATATTGCATTGCATTTTACAGAAAATGACAGAGCTTCAGATTGAAAAGGAAAGGTCATTTCTAATAACATTCAATTACAATATGACTGGTGTTGCAATTGTATACGCTATATTATTATTTTTTTATTAAATAATTTTTTCCCACAAAAATGGAGTTACCCTTTAAGCCAGTAATGAGGATGTCAGCTAGACAACTAGCATTTGCAGGAGAGCAGGTCCACACAACAGGATGCCCATTTTTACAAGCACAGGTTTTCTTTAAACTTCCAAGTAAACAGAATATGAAAAAAGTTACTTTATGTTTTTTGACTACCTTTTGGAAATGACTTGCCATTGCGAGCTCACTTCTACACAAATGACAACGTATTAAATAGTTCTAAACAAATGGCACACTATTAAGATGGAAATGTCATTAACATACGTTATGTCTGCTGGACACCAAGTGGTCCGGGCGGGCATCTGATAAAGTCATTTAAAGCCAGTTCCACAGTCTCCTGCCACTAATGACATCCGCAGACTTTAGGATTAATGTCTGCTGTACAGTCATCTCACCTTGTCTGTCCTTTACACTTAGAACGTCATTCAGAGGAACGAACGCACCGCTTACGAAACACAAAACAATTGGTAGCTATGCAAAAAAGCTCTGGTCGTGTTTATCAAAGTTTCTCCAAAATAATGTGTCTGTTTTAGGGCCCGTGTGGATGGACTTTGGATTTCTGTCACTGGCATCAGTTTCCCTCGCTTCTGAGATCACTCAGAACTTATTGACAATTTGCACTTGACCTGATTTAAGTGAGTTTTGCATTTCTATAGGCTTGTATGGGGATGCAAAAGCTGCTTGAAGCAAACAAAAGCCTGTTGACACAGGTCCTTGAACGTTTGCATCCAATTAAGATACAAGCCTGCAATGGAAAACCACATTGGGGTTGATTTACTAAAACTGGAGGGTGCAAAATATGGTGCAGCTGTGCATGGCAGCCAATCAGCTTCTAACTTTAGCTTTTCAATTAACCACTTGCCTACAGGGCACTTTCACCCCCTTCCTGCCCAGGCCATCTTTCAGCTTCCAGCGCTGTCACACTTTGAATGACAATTGCGCGGTCAAGCTACACCGTAACCATGTGAAATTTTTATAATTTTCTTCACGCAAATAGAGCTTTCTTTTGGTGGTATTTAATCACTGCTGGGTTTTTTATTTTTTACAAAATAAAAATAAAAAAAAGGACCGAAAATTTAAAAAAAAAAGGTTTTTCTTAGTTTCTGTCAGTAAATTTTGTAAATAAGTAATTTTTCTCCTTCACTGATGATGCGCTGATGAGACGGCACTTATTGGCACTGATTAGGTGGCACTGATGAGGAGGCACTAATATGCCGCACTTATGGGCACAGATAGGAGGCACAGATAGGAGGCACAGATAGGAGGCACAGATAGGAGGCACAGATAGGCGGCACAGATGGGAATTGATGGACAGCAATGATGGGCATTGATGGGCAGCACCGACAGCCATCACTGACTGGCATCACTAATAGGCACTGATTGGTGGCACTTGTGGGCACTGATTGTTGGCACTGGTGGGCACTGATTGCTGGCACTGGTGGCTCTTTATTGTAATCAGGGCACTGATGATCAGTGCCCTGATTATATGTCTTGATGTCCCCTGCAAGGAGATGCCGCTGATCGACTTTCCTCGCCACACACTCTGTCAGTGTGAGGCGATGAGAGCGGATTACCAGCATTTCCGTGTTTACATGTGACCGGCTGTGATTGGACACAGCCGATCACATGGTTAAAGAGCTGCGGCTCTTTACAGAGATCGGGGTAGCGCCGTGTCCTAGCAACACAACGTCGCCCCAAAACGAGAGTCGCAACTGCCCCTCCGTCAACTGACGGCGGGCGGGCGGCAAGCAGTTAAGCTTTGACAAAAAACCTGGAAGCTGATTGGTTTTTATGCAAAGCTGTACCAGACTTTGCACTCTCCAGTTCTAGTAAATCAATCCTATTGGGTGATAAAGGGTTTTCTTCGGGCCTGTACGGACAGGCTGATTCATACCTGCTGCAGCAAGCGCTTACACAAGGAGGAGGAAGAGGGTAGGTATCCGGGCTTCTTCACGTAACAACATCTGCAGCCACAGACGAGCCTATGCAGGTACTGGAAGGAGGTCTGGAACCTGAATATCAGTGACATCAAGTGGGCTTCTCTGAAATGTCATGAAGGTGGTTGGCCACGGGCGCAGGTCAGGCCTTGTAATTGACAGCATAATGACCTTTCAATTACAGCCAATGGCAAGGGCACTTTGTCCACCACAGGATCCTAGGGTCCTCCCATAGGCCAGTCTGAGTGAGCGCACATGCCATATAACAATTTTCTGGGTGTCACTGAAAATTACATTGCCTACCCACCATGGCATGCATGCCCAGGGTTGCTTATCCCTGTTATATCGTTTCAACATTTATTAGTAAATGCAGCCAACTAGATTCTGACTTTGCTGATCAGCACTGAGACCACTGCAAATTCCCACTTGATTTTATTTTTTTTTTAAATATATATAATTTAATGAGCTGTTAGCCATGTTCTCCTTTACAGACAAAACAGTGCTGGAGTAAAGATAGGTGGTACACATGAAACAATACTGGTGATACTTGGGACACAAGAAAGATTGTGATGTTGGTACACAGATGGTCAATGCTATGGACAACTCACCAGGACAAAGTCATCTTTTTGATAGGGCTGAAAATACTGGTCATAGAAAAAGACTTGTGCTGTTAGTCTACCATTCATTGACCTGAAGAAAAAAAAAAACAGAACAATTAGTATGAAAATGTTGCTGTGTATTTAACCACTTCAATACAGGGCATTTTCACCATCCCTGCCCAGGCCAAGTTTCAGTTTTCAGCGCTATAACATTTTGAATTACAATTGCGCAGTCCTGCAACACTGTACCCACAATTTTTCCCCACAAATAGAGCTTTCTTTTGGTGGTATTTGCTCACTTCTGCGGTTTTATTTTTTTGCGCTATAAACAAAAGAAGAGTGACAAGTTTGAAAAAAACACAATATTTTTTACTTTTTGCTTTAATAAATATCCCAATTAAAAAAAAATATGATATGTATTCTTCTACATATTTTTGGTATAAAAAAAAAAAAAAAAATCACAATAAGCGTATATTGATTGGTTTGCGCAAAAGTTATAGCGTCTACAAAATGGGGGATAGATTTATGGCATTTTTATTATTATTATTTTTTTTACTAGTAATGGCGGCGGTCTGTGATTTTTATCATGACTGTGACATTGCGCTGGACATATCGGACACTTGACACTATTTTGGGACCATTCACATTTATACAGCGATCAGTGCTATAAAAATGCACTGATTACTGTATAAATGTCATTGGCAGGGAAGGTGTTAACACTAGGGGGCGATCAAGGGATTAAATGTGTTACCTAGGGAGTGATTCTAAGAGCCCTTTCACACTGAGCCGCCCATAGCGTCGGCGGTAAAACGCCGCTATTTTTAGCGGCGTTTTACCGTCGGATTAGCGGTGAATTTCGGGTAAAAGCGCCCCGCTAGCGGTGGAGAAAGGGTTAAAACCGCCCGCTATGCGCCACAATAGCAGCGTTTTGCCGGCGGTATCCCAGCGCTGCCCCATTGATTTCAATGGGGAGCAGCGGTGGGGGAGCGGTAAACAAAGAGCTCCAAAGGAGCTGCTGGCAGGACTTTTCCTGACGTCCTGGCAGCTCAGCGCTCTGGTGTCAAAGCCCTCGGGCTTTCACACTGGAGACAGTGCTGCAGCTGTTTGAGGGCGGATTGCAGGCGCTATTTTTAACGCTATAGCGCCTGCAAAACGCCCTCGGTGTGAAAGGGGTCTAACTGTAGGGGGAGGGGACTGACTTGGGGAGGAGACCGATCGGTGTTCCTATATACTAGGAACACACGATCTGTCTCCTCTCCCCTGACAGGACGTGGATCTGTGTGTTTACACACACATATCCACAGTCCTGCTCTGTAATGACTGATCGCGAGTGCCGGGCAGACATCGCGGCCACCGGGCACACGCATCGGCTCCTTGGTGACGTGGTGGCGCCCGCCTGTACCGCCGGGAAGCCGAGGACATCATATGACGCCCACCCAGGATGGGAGATCACATGTGTGGATGTCATATGACAATGGGCGGGTAGGGAAGTGGTTAAGGAATATATAACCACAATATTTATTTAAATATAGGTATTTAGATTTTTGGGAACCTTAAGGTTACTGTACACTTGTAGATTTTCGTATGAAAATTCATACAGAAATTCCCAGTACATTAGATCACTTGATGAAAGTCATCTGAAAGTACTTCAAAATTTTGTTTGCTTTTAACATTCAATTTTGGAATAAATGGACTTTCCCGAACAAAAAGCACATGTTAAGAGATTTGTTCAGTTAAAGTGGAACTTTAGTCAGAAAATTAAGTCCTGCTCGATCACTTCAGGCTGACCCCTTTTGCAGGTATAGCTATGTAAAACATTAATAATAAGTGTCTATATTGTTTAAAATCCAGTAATACACTGTCTCACCCGGCTCTGCACATGCTCAGTTGCTCTCCATTTTTAGGCATTGCCGAGTTTGTAGATGCCAATCTGCTGACAGCCTTAAAGTGGAATTAAACCCTCCTATCCTTTACAGCCAAGGAAGCTGCTTCTGTTTGATCTGCAACTGCCATGGTGCTACACATGTGATCAGTTATGACACCAGCCATTTGATGGTTTGACAGTTTGGTTGAGGACACAAGAAAATGTGACAGTTACGTTCCCGGCATTCCAGGAATGTAACTGTTTTTTAAAACCGTTAAATCAATGTGTTTAGTTCCACTTTATGATTTACTGCTGTTCAGGGGCTCTGAGCTCCAGCAAAATTGCAGCCTCTAGCAAGAAGAAACCGGAGCAATGCTGGAGGCAATTTACAGCACACACTAATTTTGGTAGCTTAATTATTCATGTGGAATGTATGTTCCTTACTAAAGAACATTATTTTTTATTTGTTGTTATGGGTAAAGTTCCGCTTTAACCACTTGCTTACTGGGCACTTAAACGCCCCTCCTGCCCAGACCAATTTTCAGCTTTCAGCGCTGATGCACTTTGAATGACAATTGCGCGGTCATACTGATGGGCGACGCTGGTGGGCACTGCTGCCTATTATTAGGTGTCACTGCCAGGGGGCACAGGTGGGCACTGACAATCGACATGATCGGGACTGATGTCCCTCTCACGGCCACCGGTGATTGGATTTTTTTTCCTCCTCATGCTGTCAGCGCGAGGAGAAAAAATAGCTGATTACCGGCTCTGTTTACATCACATGATCAGCTGTCATTGGCTGACAGCTGATCACGTGGTAAGGGGTCGGGACCGACCCCTTACTCCGATCTGTGATCAGGCGAGTCTCGTAGACTCGTTGATCACAGAGCGCGCCGCACGCACCCTGCAGGGGGCGCAGGTTGCTCGTGCACGGGACGACGTCAATAGTCGTCGTACCGGCAAAGCAGATCCGCACTGTTGCCGTCATTCAGCTATATCGCGGATCTGAGGAGGTTAAGAACATTTTGAATTTTCTTAACACTGAGGTTGAAAACAAACGTCGGTTTGACCCCAATAATAATTACAAAATCAAACTAATGTTCTTAAAGCGAAACTAAACCCTCCTTTCCTTTTCAGCCAAGAATGCTGCTATTTTGGCCTCTGTTTGACCGCTTGCTGACCACCCGCCGCAGTCATACTTAGCAGGTTGGCTCCGCTGCGCTAATCGCCATAACTGTACATCGGTCCCTTTAGCAGCTATAGCAGGCACACGGCCGCGATGTCCGCCGGCCACCCGTGATCGGTCCACAGAGAGCCAGAATGGGGATCTGTCAATGTAAACAAACAGATCCCCGTTCTGACAGTGGAGTACAGAGTGATCGTCTGTTCCTAGTGATCAGGAATAGCAATCTCTCTCTGTACTCCCTGTTAGTACACTCCCCCCACAGTCAGAAACACCTCCCTAGGGAATACTTAACCCCTTGATCGCCCCCTAGTGTTAACCCCTTCCTTGCCAGTGACATTTATACAGTGATCAGTGGTTATTTTTAGCTCTGAACACTGTACTAATGTTACTGGTTCCAAAAAAAGTGTCAAAAGTGTCTGATCTGTCCGCCGCAATGTCGCAGTTCTGCTAAAAATCGCTGGTCACCGCCATTACTAGTTAAAAAAAAGAATAATAAAAATGCCATAAATATATCACCTATTTTGTAGACGCTATAACTTTTGCACAAATCAATCAATATACGCTTATTGTGATTTTTTTTACCAGAAATATGTAGACGAATACATATTGGCCTAAACCAGGGATCCTCAAACTACGGCCCTCCAGCTGTTGCAGAACTACACATCCCATGAGGCATTGTTTGAAGACCCCTGGCCTAAACTGATGAATACATTTTTTTTTTTTTGGATATTTATTAAAGCAAAAAGTAAAAAATATTGTTATTATTTTTAAATTGTCAGTCTTTTTTTGTTTATAGCGCAAAAAATAAAAAACGCAGAGGTGATCAAATACCACCAAAAGAAAGCTCTATTTGTGGGAAAAAAAGGACATACATTTTGTTTGTGTACAATGTGGCATGACCGCGCAATTGTCAGTTAAAGCGACGCAGTGCCGTATCGCAAAAAATGGCCTGGTCATTAAGGGGGCAAATCCTTCCGGGGCTGAAGTGGTTAATCTTCTTTTATGATGCTGCACATGTGATCGATTATGACACCAGCCATTTGATGGTTTGACAGTTCGGTTGAGAGCACAACCAATGTGACAGTTACACGTGCCAGGAATGTAACTGTTTGGGGTTAGTTCCGCTTGTAAAATGGAAAACTGCAAACTACTGTAGATTCTACTAGTGTATGGCCAGCTTTACTCCTGGACTCACAGAACTTCCTATTCATTGTGATTAGCATCCCAGTGCACTGAACAGTAGTGGCCAAGATAGACCACAATGCGCATGGGCTGCCTGAAGGCATGGTGATGCATTGCAATGTACAATTTAGAGTAGGGGTCTCAAACCGGCGGCCCTCCAGCTGTTGCGAAACTACAAGTCCCATGAGGCAAGGCAGGGCTGACAGTTACAAGCATGACTCCGTCAGGCAGAGGCATGATGGGACTTGTAGTTCCGCAATAGCTGGAGGGCTGCCAGTTTGAGACCCCTGATCCAGAGGAAGCCTGACTGTTACAATATTTTCTCAAGTCAGATGTGGCATTTTCACCGTTTCCTGCACAGAATTTGGGCTCCGTGCCATCCCAACACAAATTGCATTAGGCACATGCCACCATAGTCACCATACAGTATGTCAGGGGTTGGCAACCTACGACCCACGGGCCCCACCCAGCCCGCCACCACTAAATGTCCAGCCCGTCAGTGCCCGTGATGAATTCATGTGCACCCGGCCTGCGGACATTTTCACCGCTCTCTTCTTCACTGGACAGCGGCCAGTATCACAGGGCTGGATGGGGGCGGGAACTGCGGGAGTTAACCTTTCACATTAAACAGCAGGTGATTGGTTGCCGGATGATCCTAGCAACCAATCACCAGCCTGTTAATGTGAAAAGTTAACTTCAGCAGTTCCTGCCCCCATCCAGCACTGTGATACTGGCCGATCTCTGCTCTGCTGTACACCTGTGTAAGGTAGGAGAGTTCTACCTACACAGTGTGTGTGAGTTGGGGAGGTGCAGGGGGGCAGAGGACACTACAGTGGAGGGGCACTGCTTTGGGGGGCACAGGAAACTGCTATGGGGGAGGGGGCAGAGGACACTGCTATGGGGGTACAGAGGATACTGCAATAGGGAGGGACTTCTCCCCTGGGGACAGGGACCCTATCACCTCTGGGGACAGAGACCCCTTCTCACTTGGGCACAGGGACCCATCACCCCTGGGGACAGAACCCCATCTCCCCTTGGGACAGGGACCCCATCTCCCCTAAGGGCAGGAACCCCATCTTCCCTGTGGACGGGGACCCCATCTCCCCTAGGGGCAGGAAACCCATCCTCAGACCATGCTGGCTGGCAAGGCTGGCATCAGTCACCCTTGGGTGCCAGGATGGGGAAGGGGCAGTAAAATCTGAATCCCCAGCCACGTGCTCCCTTGGGGTGAACTGGCTTTGTATTAGTGAAGCACCTTAAAGTGAGGTATATCTGTACGGTTATTATTACTATGTTAGGATTATTATTATCTTCATTTATTAGCAGGTGAATGCGGCCCTCCATGCATTCACATACATTGAATCCGGCCCTTAAGTGGAAAAAGGTTGCTGACCCCTGCAGTATGTATGTACAGCTGCCACTGGAGTGCATACTCATTCACAGGAAGTTCATGCAATAAGTCTACAGAATGTGCATAGCTCACGAACAGAAAATCTGAAGTAAGATCCCTTTCATACTGGGGCCGCGGCCCGTGGTAAAGAGCTGCTCGTGTTATCAGCGCTTTATTGCTGTTTAAGCAGCGCTTTTGTGACGCTTTTTGGCCCCTAGCAGGGCTCTTTTAAACGTCCCGCAAGCGCACTGCCCGGGTGTGAAAACACCCATTTCAGAGAATGGGAGGCAGTTTTCAAGCGCTATTTCTAGCGCTAAAATGCCTGAAAACTGCCTCAGTGTGAAAGGGGTATAAGGGAAAACCTGTATTAGAGGAGAAGTACAGCCAAAGCTTATTTGGCTGTACTTCTCCTGTGGATCACAGGAGTGCAGTTCCTTCTGCACTCCTGTGACCCGTTTTCAGCAGACAGCAGGATGAAGCCAGCTGTCATCACAGAGCCAGTCTGGGGAAAGATTGTGAGATCCACCCAGGAGCCTGGACCGGCATCTGGCTCAGTCTCTCAGTGAGCCGCTGAGAGCCTGAGCCAGCTGCGCCCACTTTCCTCCACAGTCCAGTGCTCCAGTGAGCGGGGAGGTCAGAGCAGACAACGGTGAGCGAAGGGGGAGAACTGAGAGATCAGTGGTGTTTGATTGCTCAGTTCTCACCTTTAAAGATGGCAGGGAACAGATGCAGCATCGTATAAGTTTGTTTTAAAAACAAAAACCCATACTTCACTTTTAAATAATGGTATCCTGTTTAGCTAAAATTTTGCGGCATTGATAAAATCGATTATGAATATTAAAGACTACATTACAGTCTTCGTGGGAAAACCAGCGCCTGCCAGATGCTCAGGACGTTAAACTCGGAATTATAAAGCAATATTACATTTACAAAGTAGCCGATATCCCCAGCATCTCTCCTTACACTACAAGTTAATCTCTGCAAAACTGAGATCCGTGTGAAGCTTCTACTCAACCTCAGGCCTGGTCAGCCATATATAATGAAGGAGGTTGTAGCCCTGTACACGAGGAAAGTCAATAAAGATATTGTAAAGACAGAGAAGAGTCTCTTCAAGCATCTTTCTAGTTTATTGACTGCAGGTTTTAAGTAGATGACATTTGCACTGTGTATGCAGTTGGGGTAATGTTATTTACTTGCTATTAACAAGCACATAACAGGCTGATTGAAGTTGTGCAGTGAAGGAGCCAGTAGAGAACAGACAGGTCAGTGTTAAGTCTCCAATGCTTGTGCAGCAAATATTACATCAACACGCACCTTAGAAGCCGGTGTGAAGCACACTGGAGTAATCATCGGATGAACCCACTAAGACCCCTTTCACACTGGGGCCGCGGCCGCACTAAAGCGCTACTCGTTTTAGCGGCGCTTCAGCGCCGTTTAAGTGGCGCTTTTCGGCTGCTAGCGGGGTGCTTTTCAGTGACACTAAAGGTAATTTTTTTTTTTTTAAATAACAAACATATCATACTTACCTCCACTGTGCAGCTCGTTTTGCACAGAGTGGCCCCGAACCTCGTCTTCTGGGGTCCCCCGGCGGCTCTCTCGGCGCCTCTCCACATCAGATAACCCCCTGGGAAAAGTGCTCTCCCAGGGGGTTACCTTGCAGGCGCGCTCCCAAGTCCAGCATTCGGCGTCCATAGACGCCGAATGTAGGGCTCGGTCCCATCCCCGGCGGCCGCGCCATTGGATTTGATTGACAGCAGCGGGAGCCAATGGCTGCGCTGCTATAAATCTATCCAATCAACAGCCAGGAACCCCCTAGCAGAGAGATGGCGCGTCAAGTTTGAGGGTTCAGGCAAGTAAAATGGGGGGGGGGGGGGGCTGGGGGCCGGTCACTGACAGGTGTTTTTTCTATGCATTAAGGTGAAAAAACACGAATCTTTACAACCCCTTTAACCCCAAAAAAGGGGTTAAAAACTCCAATTTTGCGACGCTTTCAAAGCGTTTTGAAAGCACTGCCCATTCATTCCAATAGGCAGGGGTGTTTTGGGAGCGATGTATGCAACGCTTCCAACCCGCCCCAAAGATGCTGCTTGAAGGACTTTTTGTCCCGTCCCACCGCCCTAGTGTGAAAAGTCACACTGGAATGAATGAGACACGGTTTTCAGGCGCTTAGCAGAGGCTACTTCCAGAACGAAAGCGCCTGAAAACCGCCCCAGTGTGAAAGGTGTCTTATTGCTGACTTATGTTACAGGAATATGTACTTGTCACATTGATGTCATTCAAAATTTACTCTATATGGCAGCCATTCTCAGCAAGGGTTCCATGAAACTCTAGGGTTCCTTCAGTGGTTCCTAGAGCTGTGGCTGATTGACCTTCTATTTGAGGGTACCTGCATAGTTTCAGGGTCAATGCCACTAGGACACCAATAATCTTTTTAGCTGTCTGCAAGGGTGGCATTCTGACCACAACTGTAAGAGGGCATTACTGGCCATTAATGTAAGGGGCATTTTCCCTACTGACCCTCCCAATGAATTGCTTTTTCCAGGGACAGCGGCGTGTCACCTGATGCGGTAAAACAGTGTCAACAATTCCCCCCCCCCCCCAATAGTTTTTGCAACCTGCGTTTGGGGTTAACTTTGCATTAAAATCTGCAGCAGATCGCAAGGGCAGTGCAACTGTAATGCGGCGCAGGAAGCCGCATGGGAACGTGGCTTTCCCTTTTTTTCCGCATTCTAGTGTTAAAGACCCTAAATCTGTGATGCAGCCCAGGATAGCGGAGCAGGAAACACTCTCAGGGCTTGTTCACATCAGTACATGGTGCGGGGAAACCTGCGTTCCCTGCATGTTTCCTGCACTGCATTCCAAACGCACTACGCTTGCGATCGGCAGCAAGTGTAAATGCAAAGTTCAGGTCACCTCAAATGCAGGTTGTGTTTGCCCCATCCGGTTTGCATTGGAACAGAAGTACCATGCCATCCAGTTGTAGTGCAATTCCAAAAAGTAGTGCATGTACTACTTTTGGTGTGGTGCAGAGTGATTTCAGCCCATTTGAAATGAATGGGCTAAAATCGCACAGCACTCAGATCACATGTGAATCGCAGAGGAACGCAACGTGTTCCTGTGCAATTCATAGTGTGAATGGACCCTCAAGCTGTGAAAAATAAACAAAGAACCCAGTTCAAAAAGAGCCTAAAACAAAGCATTTATATTAACCACTTCAGCTCCGGAATGTTCATCCCCCCTTCCTGACCAGGCCATTTTTTGAGATATGGCACTGCGTTGCTTTAACTGAAAATTGCGCGGTCGTGCGACATTATACCCAAAAAAAAAAAAAAAAAAAAAAGTATGTCCTTTTTTTTCCCCACAAATAGAGCTTTCTTTTGGTGGTATTTGATCACCTCTGTGGTCTTTAAATATTTTTCACTTTTTGCTATAAAACATCCAATAAATTTTTTTTAAAAAAATCAAATTTCATCAGTTTAGGCCAATAGGTCTTCTGCTACATATTTTTTGTAAAAAAAAAATCCCAATAAGCGTATATAGATTGGTTTGTGCAAAAGTTATCGCGTCTACAAAACTATGGGATATTTTTATGGACTTATTTTTTTTTTTACTAGTTATGGCGGCGATCAACGATTTTTAGTGGGACTGCCACATTGTACCAGACAAATCGGACGCTTTTTGGGGACCAGTGACACCAATACAGTGATCAGTGCTAAAAAAAATATGCACTGTTACTGTACTAATGACACTGGCAGGGAAGGGGTTGACATCAGGGGCGATCAAAGGGTTAAATGTGTTCCCTGGGAGTGCTTTCTTACTGTGTGGGGGATGGTTTAACTGTAGGAAGACAGAGATCTGTGTTCCTGCTTAGCGGAAACACAAGATCTGTCTTCCTTACTAGAACGGCGATATGCCTTGTTTACATAGGCAGATTGCCGGGTTTCTGGCGGACATCAGGTCCGCCAAACCTGCTAATTGGCTCCTGCTGTGTCCGATCACAGCTGGGTTCCGGCAGCGTATGTGTGTGCGCCCCAGAGCTGAAGAATAAGCAAAAGGAACAGGTACTTGATTTTGTGCTTAGGGGCCGCCCTATCTGTACGTGGGGTAGTCCTTAAGCATTTAAAGAGAAAAACTGTAATGTACTCACAAAAGGAGGTAGGGAGGACCTTCACCATGCCAGCATCCAAAATATATATAAGGACTGACCAAGTCAAAAAATTGGTGGACTTTGTGGGCACACAATGAGAGGGAGAATTAATAAAAAAAGTATACATTTTATTACAGCATCATTAAAATTACAAAAAACAAATAACCAACATATAAACAACACCCTGTATGGACATAGTTGCCAGTAACCAAAGATGCAGTTGCTGAGGGCTGGATCTAAGGTACAAAGATTGATGTCATAATGTATCAAAATAGAGGAAAAATTTTAGTAATGCCTCCAAAAACTTGCTCATCTACGCATTTCACTAAGATATTAGCTTCCTCAGGACAAACATTGAGTAGGTGCTGGTAAACTTGTGGCTTAGGGTATGGGGGAACTTCACAGAATGAACAGACAACCGAGACAAACGAAAATTTAAATTTCCATATGTATGTATTAGGGTTGTCCCGATACCGATACTAGTATCGGTATCGGCACCGATACCGAGCATTTGCCCAAGTACTTGTACTCGGGCAAATGCTCCCGATGCTTCCCCCGATACCTAGAGGACAGCTGTGATCAGCGCGTGGGGGAGTTACAAGATTCTCCCCCCGCCGGCTTTCAGCTGCTTAGTGACATACAGCGGTGATCGCTCACAGCTGACTGTCACTGCATCCTCCTCCGTGCCCCCTCCGTTCCTCTGTGCCTCTCCGCTGTCCCCTGCATTCCTCTCCTCTTATCTGTCCCCCTCCGTACTCCCCCTTCATTCCTCTCTCCTTATCTGTCCCCTCCGTTCTCCCCCTCAGTTCCTCCGTCCTCCCCCTCCTTCCTTCGTGTATGGATAGAGTCAGCTGACTCTGTCCATTCACATAACTGAAACATTGTAATCTCCTGTGATTACGATGTGTCAGTTTATGAATGGAGAGGAGCCGCTGTCTTCTCTCCATTCATTCTCAGTGCAGCTGAGGCTGCAGAAAAAAGGGACTGGGGAATCTCTATCCTCTGTCTCTTTCTCTGTCTCAAGGGGGAGATATCAGAGGTCTGTTAAGACCCCTGATATCTCACCAAAGCCCCCCAACAGGGCTGATTTAAAAAAAAAAAAAAAAAAAAAAAAAAGAATAAAAAAATATTATTGTAAAAAATAAAAATTGTAAAAAAAAACAAAAAAAACACACACACACACACACACACACACACACACACACACACACACATACATTGTTCACCCCCCCCCCCAAAAAAAAAATAGAAAAAATAGCAAAAAAAAAAAACTGTCACGTGACATTAAAAAAAAGTATCGTAATCGGTATCGGCGAGTACTTGAAAAAAAGTATCGGTACTTGTACTCTGTCCTAAAAAAGTGGTATCGGGACAACCCTAGTATGTATAGATACATGCATATCCATATATATGTATAGATACATGCATAGTCTAAGAGTATCACTGATATGTAGCGGTTGTGTGGAAATGATATAAAATATTAAAATATGGATCACACACAGCGGGAAGTAATAACAAATTTCTGCTGTAAATGTATTCAATACAGTATCGATAGTACCTAGAATTAGCCCATGGGTACAGGACCACTATTTAGATGGATGAATGCTCAATCCCTTTAGGTATAGAAGCCAATAGAATATCTGAATATGTAAATACTGCACTTATCCCATAGGGGAAGGCCTTTTATTGGGACTTGAATCAGTGTTGCCGCATAAGCAGGGGAAAGGTGTACCCCCTTCGGCACTGCACCCCTATGTACGGCCTTCCTCGCTGTGTATGGCAAGAACAACAGGAGAAGCAATCATTTATTAAACACAACTGTGGGGAGGATGACACACTGCATCCAATCACAATGAATGGGGAGGAGAGCTAGCCAGAACAGACAGAGATGTGATCTATCGCCGCTTGGAGCTGAGACGCTGGTGTCTTTATGCTACACTGGTCGCTGTGAAACAAAGTCCTGCCTCCTGGATCGCTCCTATGATAGACATCACACTCGTCCTATTTCTCAGCATTGGACCAGTCTAGTGTCGAACATAGGAGCCGATCCAGGAGGCAGAACTCCTGCGGTGATAGATCTCCTCTCTGTCTGCTCTGGCCAGCTCTCCTCCCTATTCCATCAGTGATTGGCTGCAGTGTGTAACAGTTTTGTTTAGACTGATTGTTTCTCCACCGCTTCCGCTGGCTCTACATGTCTGCAGCCGAAGCAGTGCCGCATTTCACGGGGCATCACAACGGCCCGGCTCAGTCCACCCCTGGTGCCCGCACTCTGGCAGGTGTCACCTAGATGCAGTCCGCACCCCCCTAGCGACGCCACTGTACAGGGGTTCCCCGAGACCTAAGAAGAATATCAAATGTTCCTCCGAGGTAGAGAGGATTAGAAAGGCTGCTCTACATAGTAGTCCAAGTTTACATGTACAGTGGCTACCCCCAAATTTATCTCTCCTGGCAGCAGAAAAACGAGGCAAAAAAATAGGGGTACTGCGTTTTTGCCGCGTTTGCATTTATTTTGCCAAAACATTCCTCTCCTGAATGCAGAGCTGCCCCTAAACTCTGCTGCTACTAATCTTTGATAAAAGCCTAGTTGAACATAGACACACAGGCTTTTATGGAGTTGAGTTCAGGGGCTTTGGCAAAAAAAACACCAAAAGCTCCTAAACTCACGTTTAGGAGTAGCAGTGTACATGAAGCCTTAAACTGGTGAACTAGGACTTGTTTCTACTGCCTCTGAAATTGCTTGTGTCAGGTTCTCAGTAGGCTCTTCCACTGAAATATCCACATCGTTTGGACAATTGTCTTTAACTGTAGACTCAGCAGCCATATGTGAGAGGAGGCATCTGAATTGGAAGCAGCGCACTTGAGAGCCAAAGCCAGCAGCCTGCCAGCTGACAGAAAGTTTGTCTTATGCTGGTTCTCAGTGCCCCCAGACTAAAAATAGGCAGACGAGAATAACAGGCAATAAATAGTCTGACTACCTTTGCAGTGGCACAATTTCAGCACTCTTTAAAATCGCTATTCGTGGCCTAATTTCCTGTTGTGAAATATAGGAGCCATCTCATAAAGTAGTGTTATGGCCTAGAACTTAGAACGCAAAGAAATTTGTTTAGTAAATTTTAAGTTCAGTATTGAGCAGCTGTCCCTGTTTGTTTTTTGGACTGTGAAAAGTTTTAAAAAGAAACCTTGAAACTTCTTCAGAACTCTGTATGTGCCTTCAATTCAGCCTACTTTCAACCACTGATTTGGTACACCAGGTGCTTTTCTTTGGAGGCTTCATGTACACTACAGCTCCTAAACTTATGTTCAGGCGCTTTTGGCTTTTATTTTGTCAAAGCTCCTAAACTCAACTCCATAAGGCTGCATTCACACCTAAGCATAGCATCTTTGTGCGTTTCTCCGGCGCTCTTTTGCGCAATTTTGGCGCATTTTTGTGCGCGACTTGCGTGTTTTTATATGGTGTTTTTGAGCTTTGGCGTTTTGTTATTAGCCAATAGAGAAAGCTATCATCTGTTGAATCATTTGTTGCTGGAGTTTTTTTTAGCTTTTCCATTAGCTTTTATTTCTTTTTTTATTATTATTCTTCTTCATTTATTATAAAAAAAATTTCCGTTAGGGTAAGGGGTTAGAGTTAAGGTTAGGTTAGGATTAGGAGTTGGGGTTATTTTTACTACTTTTTACTACCACCACTACTACTACTACTACTACTACTAATAATAATAAATTAATAAATAAATGTAAAATAAAATACATAAATAAATTAATTCAATAAATAAGTACTAAGTAATAATAAATAATCCCTAACCTTAACCTCTAACCCTTAAAAAAATAAAAAAAAAATAAAATAATAATAAATAACTAAACACCCTAACACAAATTAAATAAATTACTATTATTATTATTTAATATTATTAATAGTAATTTTTTTTTGTTTACCTTTGTGTGTTTATGTATTAATAATAATAATAATCAATTTAAAGGTTAGGGGTTCATTATTATATTATGTATTATTAAAGTGTTTGTTACCCTAATTAAAAAAAATGGATCCTGTTCCCTTAAAGCATGCACAGTGCTTATGCTGTGTAACTTATCCCCCGTATCAGCTAAAATACCTGGCTGATCCTGCCTGGCTATAACCTCCCCCCTGTAAACTGACCACGGTATATCATGGCTGCTGAGCCCTGACACCGTGGTCAGTTTACGTGCCTTTGTCAGCCGCATCTCTGCTCTCTGCTCTCCTGTCTCCTCCCTGCCCGTCAGCTCCGTCCACTTCACGATCCTCCCCTCCTGGTGCAATCAAATCTATAATATAAGCATGCCATCCCCTCTGTTATATAACGATATGTGTCCCTGTGTCTGTGCTGTATAAAAAAGACGCTGAATATACCATATATCAGAGTGGCTCCCGGCGCTCACGTGACTCCTGGATCTCTCTCTTCTCTCCTCCCCTCCTCCCCAGAGGAGAGAGCCGAGGAGTCATGTGAGTGTCAGGAGACGCTCTGATATATGGTAGAATCTGCATTTTTTTTTTATACAGCACAGGGGCACATAGCATTATATAACAGAGAGGATGGCATGATCATCATATAGTGGGTTAACAACCACTTTAATTTATTTTAGTTTTTTATGATGATTTTTAGTTGTGTATTTATTTACATTTATATACATTTATTTATTCATATATTAATACTATTTAATTTTTACATTTTTTCAATTGAGCAGAAAATCAGCACATCACATTTTTGTAAATATTTTATTCTATCTTGTCATGTGACAACACTGAAGAAATGACACTTTGCTACAATGTAAAGTAATGAGTGTACAGCTTGTATAAGGCCTCTTTCTCACGGGGCGGATCAGTGATGATCCGCCCCGTGAACATCCGCTGGCTCAGCGGGGATCGCTCCGCCGATCCCCGCTGAGCAGGAAGATGACAGGTGCATCGCTGCACACTGTGCAGCGACGGACCTGTCACAGCGCCGCTCTCCCCTATGGGGGGATCGGATGACGACGGACCGTAGTGTCCGTCGTCACCCGATCCGATCCGAAAACGGATGGAAAAGTAGGTTTTTCCTCCGTTACACTTTTCGGATCGGAGCGGGGTCGGATGTCAGCGGACATGTCACCGCTGACATCCGACGCTCCATAGGGATGAATGTATGTCCGTTTTTCATCCGAAAACGGAAGGATGAAAAACGGACATACGGATCGTCCATGTGAAAGAGGCCTAACAGTGTAAATTTGCTCTCCCCTCAAAATAACTCAACACACAGCCATTAGTGCCGGTTCACACTGATGCGAGTTCATAACGAATGTGATGCGTCAAAAACATTCTAAATTCGCATGTCATCCATAAAGTCATTGTTTTCTATGACCGTCGTTCACATACATGCGTTGCAATTCCCCTACGAATGCGATGCGATAAAAAAAAGGGTCTTGTGCGAGTTTACAGCGTTGCGTTGCGAATTTAGCCTCCATAGACATCAATGTAAATCGTTCTGGAATCGCATTGTTGGTTCAGATATGTGCGAATTCCACCACACTACTCTCCACAAAAACCAGGAAATACACAGGAAGCTAACACCTTTTTTTTTCCATTATAATTCCATTGGCTAGAACATCAATCACAGCTATGACCAACTCCTGAAATTCGCGGTAAAATCGTGTTAAATTCGTGGTAAAATCACACCTCACACAGGACAAAAAAACGGAACAAATTCACAGCGCAGCAGTGTGAACCGGCACTAAATGTCTAAACCGCTGGCAACAAAAGTGAGTACACCCCTAAGTGAAAATGTCCAAATTGGGTCCAGTGTCAATATTTTGTGTGGCCACCATTATTTTCCAGCACTGCTTTCCTTAACCCTCTTGGGCATGGAGTTCACCAGAGCTTCACAGGTTCCACTGAAGTCCTGTTCCACTCATCCATGACGACATCACAGAGCAGGTGGATTGCACTTCTCCACCTTCCATTTGTGGATGCCCCACAGATGCTCAATGGGGTTTAGTTCTGGAGACATGCTTGGCCAATCCATCACCTTTACCCTCAGCTTCTTTAGCAAGGCAGTGGTCGTCTTGGAGGTGTGTTTGAGGTCGTTATCATGTTGGAATACTGCCCTGCAGCCCAGTCTCCGAAGGGAGGGGATCATGCTCTGCTTCAGAATGTCACAGTACATGTTGGCATTCATGGTTCCCTCAATGAACTGTAGCTCTCCAGTGCCGCCAGCACTCATGCAGCCCCAGACTATGACAAGCAGACGGTTTGCGAGCTTTCTTGTGCATCATCTTTAGAAGAGGCTTCCTTCTGGGACGACAGACATGCAGACCAATTTTATGCAGTGTGCAGCGTATGGTCTGAGCACTGACAGGCTGACCCCCCACCCCTTCAACCTCTGCAGCAATGCTGGCAGCACTCATATGTCTATTTCCCAAACACAACCTCTGGATATGACGCTGAGCACGTGCACTCAACTTCTTTGGTCGAACATGGCGGGGCCTGTTCTGAGTGGAACCTGTCCTGTTAAACCGCTGTATGGTCTTGGCCACCATGCTGCAGCTCAGTTTCAGGGTCTTGGAAATCTTCTTATAGCCTAGGCCTCTTTATGTAGAGAAACCAAATCTTTTTTTCAGATCCTCAGGGAGTTCGTTTCCATGAGGTGCCATGTTGAACTTCCAGTGACCAGTATGAGAGAGTTAGAGTGATAACAACAAATTTAATACACCTGCTCCCCATTCACACACCTGAGACCTTGTAACACTAACAAGTCACATGACACCAGAGAGGGAAAATGGCTAATTGGGCCCAATTTGGACATTTTCACTTAGGGATGTACTCACTTTGTTGCCAGCGGTTTAGACGCTAATGGCTGTGTGTTGAGTTATTTTGAGGGGACAGCAAATTTACACTGTTATACAAGCTGTACACTCACTACTTTACATTGTAGCAAAGTGTCATTTCTTCAGTGTTGTCACATGAAAAGATATAATAAAATATTTACAAAAATGTGAGGGGTGTACCCACTTTTGTGAGATACTGTAAACTGGAATTTACGCAGCTATGACACTACACTAGTAATGGTGATCAGCGACTTATAGTGGGACTGCAATAGTGTGGCGGGAAATCTGTCGCTAGCTGATGCAGCCCCTCCCCTTGTCCAGGGAACTTTGACACACGTCACCCATCCTAGGATTGGATGGGTGATCTGTCTATCAATGTCCTGGAAAAAGAGGAGGGGCTGTATGTTACGGAGCACGTCGGGGGAACACACAGCTATTGAAATGAAAGCTGTTATGTTCCCCCGCACTCTGATCATCCAGTTGGCGGCTCCCCTCTCTTCCCCTCTTTGATCAGCGGTGCTCGCCCCCGCTCCCAAGCAGCCCTTCTCGCCAGCCCTCAAAATCCACTCGCAAAATGCGAGCGGGCGAGTGGAATTTTTGAGGGCTGCTAATATTATATATTTACATTGTAGACTCTATTACCCATATGACTTAAAAACCTCTGAAGAAGGACCCACAATGGTCCGCAACATGTAAGGTGCCCACGCCTGTGTGCACAAAAGGCTAGCCTTTTAGCTATACAAAGGGCAGCCATTGTTTGACATACACAACGTGCTATCTTGGGTATTTTGTATCAAGAACATACTTGAATTTATTTGATGTTACAATATATAGTATATGCCTTTTGGCATTGTTTGTTATAAACTTTTTTATAAAGTCTTTATAAAATTTGTACTTTTTACTCACCTGGTCCGTCAATTTAACAATCCATGAGGGGTTTACTGTGCGTTAGGCACTGGGTGTTTTTTTTCCTTCAGGGACAGACTGATATTCTGCAAAAGGTACAGGGATTGGACTGCTGGGGATTGGAGTAAGGTCATTTCCTCTGATGAATCCCCTTTCCGAATGTTTGGGACATCCGGAAAAAACCTTATCCAGAAAAGAAAAGGTGAGCGTTACCATCAGTCCTGTGTCATGCCAACAGTACAGCATCCTGAGACCATTCATGTGTGGGGTTACTTCTCAGACAAGGTGAGTGAGCTCACTCACAATTTTTCCTAAGAACACAGCCATGAATAACCCCGAGAAAATCACGTGATGACATGGGTTGGGTGGAGCCGGGTGACGTTGCCGAAACCAGAAGTGACGTGGGAGCCTCCGAGCCGTTTTATAAAAGTTTTATACCAGGGATATGCAATTAGCGGACCTCCAGCTGTTGCAGAACTACAAGTCCCATGAGGCATAGCAAGACTCTGACAGCCACAAGCATGACACCCAGAGGCAGAGGCATGATGGGACTTATAGTTTTGCAACAGCTGGAGGTCCGCTAATTGCATATCCCTGTTTTATACTACATCATGAGGATGTACTTTGTGGCATGAGTTTATATGCAGTGGCAGGGCTGCAGATTTAAAGGGCCATACACTGGAAAATGTGAAGTAACCCAGGACATCTAGGGCTGCATTGGAGGAGGAGGAGTATAGAAGAGCCTATTTCTTGTGCTCCAGACTGGGGAAAAGCGTGATTTCACCTGAGCTTAACAGGTCAAATGTGGAGGTGAGTGCGTGATTGAATGGTGGGAGTCACTAAATTTATTATACAACGGCACGAAGTGTGAATTGTTTAAACGCTATGAACTATTTTTGAATAAGGACACTTGAAGAGTTACACATTATTGATTTTTTTTTCCTCTACATTATCATTTTGCATATGTTTAACTGGATGTGATTAGCACATTAATGTAAATTGTGGATTACACCTGGAGGGGCACCAAGGAAGCAGTTGATGGGAGATGCCGTATGTTTATTTTTATTTTTAGCACATTTATTTGGATAATAAGGAAGTTTGGGATTGTGAATATTGGTAATTTTATTATAAGAGATTATAATCATGTTGCACTTTTAAAGGGATAGGTGCAACAATTTTCTTTTTGTTTATTTTGGTGATTTACATCGTGGGAACACAAATTTGGTTGTTTGCAGCCATCCAATAGATCGGTATCACTACATAGGATTGTAATATACAGGTAGCGCGGGATAACACCCTCTCTTTAGCCATGAATAAAGAATGGTAGAAAAACATCCTCCGAGAGCAACTTCTCCCAACCATCCAAGAACAGTTTGGTGATGAACAATGCCTTTTCCAGCATAGTTACATAGTTACATAGTAGGTGAGGTTGAAAAAAGACACACGTCCATCAAGTCCAACCTATGTGTGTGATTATGTGTCAGTATTACCTTACATATCCCTGTATGTTGCGGTCATTCAGGTGATTATCTAATAGTTTCTTGAAGCTATCAATGCTCCCCGCTGAGACCACCGCCTGTGGAAGGGAATTCCACATCCTTACCGCTCTTACAGTAAAGAACCCTCTACGTAGTTTAAGGTTAAACCTCTTTTCTTCTAATTGTAATGAGTGGCCCCGAGTCTTATTAAACTCTCTTCTGCGAAAAAGTTTTATCCCTATTGTGGGGTCACCAGTACAGTATTTGTAAATTGAAATCATATCCCCTCTCAAGCGTCTCTTCTCCAGAGAGAATAAGTTCAACGCTCGCAACCTTTCCTCATAACTAAGATCCTCCAGACCCTTTATTAGCTTTGTTGCCCTTCTTTGTACTCGCTCCATTTCCAGTACATCCTTCCTGAGGACTGGTGCCCAGAACTGGACAGCATACTCCAGGTGCGGCCGGACCAGAGTCTTGTAGAGCGGGAGAATTATCGTTTTATCTCTGGAGTTGATCCCCCTTTTAATACATGCCAATATTCTGTTTGCCTTATTAGCAGCAGCTTGGCATTGCATGCCATTGCTGAGCCTATCATCTACTAGGACCCCCAGGTCCTTTTCCATCCTAGATTCCCCCAGAGGTTCTCCCCCCAATGTATAGATTGCATTCATATTTTTGCCACCCAAATGCATTATTTTACATTTTTCTACATTGAACCTCATTTGCCATGTAGTCGCCCACCCCATTAATTTGTTCAGGTCTTTTTGCAAGGTTTCCACATCCTGCGGAGAAGTTATTGCCCTGCTTAGCTTAGTATCGTCTGCAAATACAGAGATTGAACTGTTTATCCCATCCTCCAGATCGTTTATGAACAAATTAAATAGGATTGGTCCCAGCACAGAACCCTGGGGAACCCCACTACCCACCCCTGACCATTCTGAGTACTCCCCATTTATCACCACCCTCTGAACATGCCCTTGTAGCCAGTTTTCAATCCAGGTACTCACCCTATGGTCCATGCCAACGGACCCTATTTTGTACAGTAAACGTTTATGGGGAACTGTGTCAAATGCTTTTGCAAAATCCAGATACACCACATCTACGGGCCTTCCTTTATCTAGATGGCAACTCACCTCCTCATAGAAGGTTAATAGATTGGTTTGGCAAGAACGATTCTTCATGAATCCATGCTGATTACTGCTAATGATATCGTTCTTATTACTAAAATCTTGTATATAGTCCCTTATCATCCCCTCCAAGATTTTACATACTATTGATGTTAGGCTAACTGGTCTGTAATTCCCAGGGATGTTTTTTGGGCCCTTTTTAAATATTGGTGCTACATTGGCTTTTCTCCAATCAGCTGGTACCATTCCAGTCAATAGACTGTCTGTAAAAATTAGGAACAACGGTCTGGCAATCACCTGACTGAGTTCCCTAAGTACCCTCGGATGCAAGCCATCTGGTCCCGGTGATTTATTAATGTTAAGTTTCTCAAGTCTAATTTTAATTCCGTCCTCTGTTAACCATGTAGGTGCTTCCTGTGTTGTGTCATGAGGATAAACACTGCAGTTTTGGTTACTGAAGTCCCCCGATTCACTCGTGAAGACTGAGGAGAAGAATAAATTCAATACCTTTGCCATCTCCCCATCCTTTGTAACCAGATGTCCTTCCTCATTTTTTATGGGGCCAATATGGTCTGTCCTCCCTTTTTTACTGTTTACATACTTAAAGAATTTCTTGGGACTTTTTTTGCTCTCCTCCGCTATGTGTCTTTCATGTTCTATCTTAGCCGTCCTAATTGCACCCTTACATTTCTTATTGCATTCTTTATAAAGTCTGAATGCTGAGGATGATCCCTCAACCTTGTATTTTTTGAAGGCCTTCTCCTTTGCTTTTATATGCATTTTTACATTGGAGTTAAGCCATCCAGGATTTTTGTTCGCTCTTTTAAATTTATTACCCAATGGGATACATTGGCTAATGCCCTTATTTAATATGCTCTTAAAGCAAACCCATCTCTCCTCCGTATTCTTTGTTCCTAATATTTTATCCCAATTTATGCCTTTTAGCAAGGTTTGTAGTTTAGGGAAGTTGGCTCTTTTGAAATTCAGTGTCTTTGTATTCCCTTTATGTTTCCTATTTGTGTGATTTATACTGAAACTAATTGACCTGTGATCGCTGTTACCTAAATTGCCCCGTATTTCCACATCTGTGATCAGGTCTGTATTGTTGGTAATCAGTAGATCCAGTAATGTTTTATTTCTAGTTGGTGCGTCTACCATCTGACCCATAAAATTGTCCTGCAAGACATTAAGGAACTGGCGAGCCTTAAATGAATGCGCGGTTCCCTCCGCCCAGTCTATGTCTGGATAATTAAAATCCCCCATTATGATAACACTTCCCATCCTTGCTGCTAATCCAATTTGTGATAGGAGATCCGTCTCCACTTCCTCCTTCAGGTTAGGGGGCCTATAGCATACTCCCAGTATTATTTTCCCCTTAGCTTCATCCCTTTGGAGCTCTACCCATAAGGATTCCACCTCCTCTCTAGCTCCCTCAGTGATGTCATCTCTCACATTCGCTTGTACATTATTCTTGATATATAGGCATACCCCTCCCCCTTTTTTACCCTCTCTATCCTTGCGGTATAGGGTATACCCTTGAATGTTTGCCAGCCAATCATGAGAGCTGTTGAACCAGGTCTCTGAAATTCCCACAAAATCCAAATCCTCCTTGTACAACAGTATCTCTAGTTCACCCATCTTGTCTGCCATGCTCCTGGCATTGGTGAACATGCCACATAGTTTAGACCGGTCGCATATTGTCCTCGTATTGGGTGTTTCAAAATTGCAACTAGGACTTGCTACTATACTCACCTTGTGTTTTTGTGCTTTGGTTAACCTACCACTAATGCCCCCAACACTACCCTCTGGAATATCATCCGCGCTGGCTATCACTGTCTCTGGACCCTCCCCCCCATCGCCTAGTTTAAAAACCCCTCTAACTTTTTGGCCATCTTCATTCCCAGCAGATCTGCACCCTCCTCATTTAGGTGCAGTCCGTCCCTTCTATAGTACCGGTTACCGACTGAGAAGTCGGCCCAGTCCTCCAGGAACCCAAACCCCTCCTTACTACACCAGCTCTTCAGCCACTTGTTTACTTCCCTAATCTCCCTCTGCCTTTCTGGTGTGGCTCGATGTACCGGTAGTATTCCTGAGAATACTACCTTGGAGGTCCTTTTCCTCAATTTAGCACCTAAGTCCCTAAAATCGTTCTTTAGGACACTCCATCTGCCTCTGACTTTGTCATTGGTGCCAACGTGCACCATGACAGCCGGGTCTTCCCCAGCCCCTCCCAGTAATCTGTCCACAAGATCCGTGATGTGCCGAACCCGAGCGCCCGGTAGACAACATACTGTTCGGCGCTTCAGGTCTTGGTTACAGATTGCCCTCTCTGTCCTTCTAAGAATTGAGTCCCCTACCACCAGAATCTGTCTTTCCTTTCCCTTTGCTGCCCCCCCACTCTCACTGGAGGAGTTCTTCCCCTGGCAGCTAGGAGAGTCCCTCATCTCCAGCAGTGCTGGTCCCTGACTGGTTTCACCAATGACACTCAATGGAGCGTACTTATTGGGATGCTCCAGTCCTGGATCGGCCTCTCTGGCACTTCCCCCTCTACCCCTCCTGACTGTCACCCATCTACTCTTTGCTAGTGCCTGCGCCTCTTTGTCTCCACCCGCCTCTGTGCTGGCCCCTGCCGGCACCTGCCGTGTACATTCCTGGCTCACCTTTAGTATGGAGGGACTTCTCAGTGCTGACAGTTGCTTCCCCAGATTCAGAACCTGGGCTTCCAGGGAAACAATGTGCTTACATTTTGCACAGCAGTATTCACCCTCGATCGGATAATCAAGGAACGCATACATGCGGCAAGATGTACAAAGAGTCGCCCCTCCACACCCGCCGGGCATCGTACCTATTAAATTTCGTGAGGATTTGGGGATTTTACCCTGTCCAAATTACCTAACAGCTAGCTTCCTGGCACTAATACTCAAGACAATACACAGGTACACAACAAGACAATACACAGGTACTCACAGACCTATGTGCAATCGCAGAACAGTCGCAGACCTATGTGGACTCGCAATACTCAAGTATACAGTACACAATACACAAGTACTAACGATCCACACACACTACTCAGACAACACTCAGATACTCACACTACACAGGTACTATGACCCCTGTTATAACCTCCTGTTTTAAACTCTAGTTTTTTAACTCCCACTTACACAAAGTTCCACAGCCAAAGACTGAGCACGCTCAGACTGAGCTCTACACCCAGTTAAATAGGCACCTGTGAGCAATTAACCACCCCCCTTAATTGATAGGCTGAAGGAACCAGAGGAAAAAAAAAAAAAAGCTATTTAAAAAGTGACAGAAAAAGGCAAATGAAAAACTAAAAGGAAAGCCCCAAAAATGCACCCCAGCAATCAACAAGCAAGACTTATTCACTCTATAACTCTATTTTTTTAACTCCCACTTATACCAAGTTCCACTTACACAAAGTTCCACAGCCAAAGACTGAGCACGCCATGATGGAGCACCTTGCCTTAAGGCAAAATTGAAAAGCCTTTGACACTTATGAAATGCTTGTAATTATACTTCAGTATACCATGGTAACATCTGACAAAAAGATGTAAAAACACTGAAGCAGCAGACTTTGTGAAAATAATATTTGTGTCATTCTCAAAACGTTTGGCCACGGCTGTACTTGCCTAAGAGCCCTTTCACACTGGGGGGGTTTGCAGGCGTTATTGCGCTAAAAATAGCGCCTGCAAACCGACCTAAAACTGCCTCTACTGTTTGTTCAGTGTGAAAGCCTGAGGGCTTTCACACTGAAGCGGTGCGCTGGCAGGAGAGAAAAAAAAACTCCTGCAAACCGCATCTTTGGAGCGGTGAAGGAGCGGTGTATTCACCGCTCCTGCCCATTGAAATCAATGGGGCAGCGCGGCTATACCGCGGCAATACCCGCGCTATGCGAGCGGTTTTAACCCTTTTTCGGCCGCCAGCGTGGGGTTAAAACCGCACCGCTAGCAGCCGAATACCGCCGCAAAAACGACGGTAAAGCAGCGCTAAAAATAGCGCTGTTTTACCGCCGACACCCCCACCGCCCCAGTGTGAAAGGGGCCTTAACGCGTGTACTTTAGGTGCGTATTTTTCTGCAGGATCTTCTGCTAGCTCTGCCGGTGTTCTATCAGAATACCGCTACCCATCAGAAAATGCAACGGTAGTGACGTTGCAAACAAAAATGCTTATTGCACACGCGCTTTGCAATCCAACATGGCAGCTATGCGATTCAATAGGTTTCCTAATCTGACAGAACACGAAGCGGACATCTTGTTACACCCAGTCAAGTCTTGAATTTGACACTTATTTTAGCAGTAAACTCATGGTAGCCCTGGTTCACACTGGAGCGATTAGACATATCAAATCTCATGCTAAATCGCTGGAAATTTCCGGCAATGGCACCGTCTGTATCGGTGCGACGTCGCACTGATTCCCAAAAGTAGTGTACTACTTTTGGCGACTTCGGGGTGCCATTTCCATAGACATCTGTGCAGCAACCCACACAACTGTCTCTGAAATCGCCGCCCCGAAGTCGGGACTGACATGCGGGAATGAAATTGTGCAAGTTCAGCTGAACTCGCACGATTTCAATCCTGCTTTCAGTGTGAACCTGGGATTATATACTGAAATAGACGATTTCACTGCGACCGAGCGTCTCGAAAAATGTCCCTCGGTGCCAAATGACTATTATGCCCCGTACACACAGTCGGACATTGATCGGACGTTCCGACAACAAAATCCATGGATTTTTTTCCAACGGATGTTGGCTCAAACTTGTTTTGCATATACACGGTCGCACAAAGTTGTCGGAAAATCCGATCGCTCTGAACGCGGTGACGTAAAACACGTACGTCGGGACTATAAACAGAGCAGTAGCCAATAGCTTTCGTCTCTTAATTTATTCTGAGCATGCGTGGCACTGCGTGCGTCGGAATTGTCCACACACGGTCGGAATTTATGCGAATGGATTTTGTGGTCGGAAAATTTTATAGCCTGCTCTCAAACTTTGTGTGTCGGAAATTCCGATGGAAAAAGTCCGATGGAGCCCACACACGGTCATAATTTCCGACAACACAATCCGATCGCACTTTTTCCGTCGGGGAATCCGACCGTGTGTACAGGGCATTAGTGTGGTGCTGAGCAGTGCGGGTGTAGCAAGATGGTCGTCGCCACCTTCTGAGAGCAGGCTTGTCGCTGCTTTTCAAATGCGACATCAAAACTGTGTCACCGATTTAAAATTGCTGTATTTCAGTATATAAGGTGAGTTTACTGCTAAAATAAGTGTGAAATACAAGAAGATGTCCCCTGCATGCCTTTATCTTCTGTCAGATTAGGAAACCTATTGGAATCCATAGCGGCCATGTTGGATCGCAAAGCACGTGTGCAATAAGCATTTTTGTTGTCAATGTCACTACCGTTGGATTTTCTGATGGGTAGCTGTATTCTGATAGAACACTGGCAGAGCTAGCACAAGATCCTGCAGAAAAATACGCACCTAAAGTACACGCGTTAAGGCAAGTACAGCCGCGCATGCGCAGTAAGCATTCTTGCTCGGAACGTCACCTCCGTTACATTTTTCGAAAGGGCTGAGGAATTCTGACAGGACAGTGGTAAGAACCTGCGTTCCGTGCAGAAAGTACACGTTTTCCCCGTGCAAATAAGGCCTGGGTTTGGGATTGGGGCTTCAGAGTTGCGGATCAAGTTTTGGACCGGGGGCCGGGTCCATGGACTACACAAAAATAAAATAAAGTGTTCAACACCTATACAGATTTTCAGATCAGAAATAAAAGGAGGAAGGAGAGGGAAGGAGAGGGAAGGAGAGGGAAGGAGAGGGAGATTCGGGAGCTTCATAGTACTAGACACAATAGAGAAGAAGACCTTTCTATCTGTCTATGGATGGAGTCTCTAAGCACAGGAAGTCAGCTGTGCACCGTCATCTCCGCACCGTGTCAGCCTTATTTACCATTTGGTCAGCAGCTCCCGGGTGTCTGTCTTCTGCAGGAAGCTGAAGCTTCGGTCCGGCAGGGGGTGGAAGGTGAACGGAGCTTCTCTCTTGGACATCTTCCTGGATCGCTTTGAACTGGCCGCGTCTTGGTTCCTATGGAAACTAAGAACGGTCAGAGCGCTGGAATAGGAATTCCCCCCGGAAACAAAGGGACGGATAGAAACGTTCCGCTGCAGCTCCTGTGACTCCTGTCGGGGTGGCTTCTGGGGAACATTGCTCAGGCTGTGTTACCAAAGAACTCTCACAGGAAACCTGAACTCACTAAATACTCACTTCCATTGCTCAATACTGCTTTGGGAAATGCCAGCTGCTTGGCTGTTATATTGGTTGAAAAGCTGCCTTCATTAACCTGGAAGAATAGGTTAAAGGGATCCTGTCTAAATTGTCCCTAGTATGTATGAATGTGAGTTAGGGACCTTACATTGTAAGCTCCTTGAGGGTAGGGACTGATGTGAATGTACAATGTATATGTAAAGCGCTGCGTAAATTGATGGCGCTATATATAACTGAAATAAATAAATAGGGCAGGTCCTCTGACTTCACTGGCTGCATGCTTTGTTCAGGGTTGGTGGCTCAGAAAGTACAGAGACAGCCAGGCAGGTAGTAATTTCAGATGAAGGTCAGCAATGGAGGCCTCCTTATGTCTTTCTGTACATGTTTCCACGAGGATTGAGTCTGGCGTCACTCCTGTCTGCTCCGCTGTAAGGATGGGCTCGGGCGTGTTCGCACACTCCACACGCAGAGCCCGCCAGGAAGTCGGCACTGCGCTGTGCTAATCACAGACAGTGAGACATTTCCCGATCTCTGCAGCCGCACATCGGAAAAATGTCTCACTGTCTGTGATTAGCGCAGCGCCGTGCCGACTTCCTGGTGGGCTCTGCACGTGGAGTGTGCGAACACGCCCGAGCCCATCCTTACTTCGCTGTGTTGTGTTAACAGACATGCCTTATGTCTTGCACTAGCATGCGTTGCACTACGGCATAGCTCCCAACTGTCCCTGATTTGGAGCAATGGGGTAGATTTACTAAAACTGGTGCACTCAGAATCTGGTGCAGCTCCGCATGGGAGCCAATCAGCTTCTAACTTCAGCTTGTTCAATTAAGCTTTGGCAATACAACCTGGAATCTGATTGGTTTCTATGCAGAAGTGTTCTGTGCTGGGACCAATCCTATTTAATTTGTTCATAAACGATCTGGAGGGTGGGGTATACAGTTCAATCTCTGTATTTGTGGACGATACTAAGCTAAGCAGGGCAATAACTTCTCCGCAGGATGTGGAAACCTTGCAAAAAGATCTGAACAAATTAATGGTGTGGACAACTACATGGCAAATGAGGTTCAATGTAGAAAAATGTAAAATAATGCATTTGGGTGGCAAAAATATGAATGCAATCTATACAGTGGGGGGAGAACCTCTGGAGGAATCTAGGATGGAAAAGGACCTGGGGGTCCTAGTGGATGATAGGCTCAGCAATGGCATGCAATGCCAAGCTGCTGCTAACAAAGCAAACAGAATATTGACATGCATTAAAAAGGGGATCAACTCCAGAGATAAAATGATAATTCTCCCACTCTACAAGACTCTGGTCCAGCCGCACCTGCAGTATGCTGGAGGATATTAGTTATGAGGAAAGGTTGCAAGCACTGAACTTATTCTCTCTGGAGAAGAGATGCTTGGGAGGGGATATAATTTCAATATACAAATACCGGACTGGTGACCCTACAATAGGGATAAAACTTTTTCGCTGAAGGGAGTTTTACAAGACACGCGGCCACTTATTAAATTTAGAAGAAAAGAAGTTTAACCTTAAACTACATAGAGGGTTCTTTAAATTATTAGGTAAGCACCTGAACGACCGCAACATACAGGGATATACAATGTAATACTGACATATAATCACACACATAGGTTGGACTTGATAGACTTGTGTCTTTTTTCAACCTCACCTACTTGTAAGTATGTAACTAAGTGAGCCTGAGTTTGCATTCTGCAGCTTTAGTAAATAAACCACAATGTCCCTCTTTCCTCCTCATTTGTCCCTCATTTTTATCTGATCTATATAATTATATATAAAACGCACTTTTTATCTTTCAAAAAGTGTTTCCCAGTGCTAAACCTTTCATCCAATTTCTAAATTGCTGTATTTGTAAATGTCAAAAGCCAATATAAAGGAATACAAGTGGTAAAAAAAGCACTTGTGGGTTTACCTAATCATTTTTTTCTTGGTTAATTCTCCTTTTAACCACTTCCGGGCCGTGCCCACGTACATATAATGGACCAGGGTGGCCCTACAGCACAAAATCACGTACCTGTTTATCATTTCAATTTCCGGGTCTGCGGCACACATTCATGCCGCTGGCGACCCACTCCTACTGTGATTCGACACATCGGGAGCCAATCAGACCCGATGTTCCCGAGAGAGGCAGAATGTCAGTTTGCCTATGTAACATGGATCTCTGTCTTCCTACAGTAAAAGCACCCCCCACACAGTTGGCAAACACTCCCAGGGAACAAATTTAACCCTTTGATCGCCCCTGATGTTAACCCCTTCCCTGCCAGTGTCATTAGTATAGTGTCAGCGCATTTTTTTTTAGCACCGATCACTGTATTGATGTCACTGATTCCCAAAAGTGTTACTTAGTGTCAGATTTGTCCACCACAATGTCGCAGTCTTGCTAAAAATTGCTGATCGCTGCCATTACTAGTAAAAAAAAAAAAAAATTCCATAAATATATCCCATAGTTTGTAGACGCTATAAATTTTGCGAAGACCAATCAAGCTTTGTTGCCCAATACGCTTATGGGGATTTTTTTACCAAAATTATGTAGCAGAATACATATTGGTCTAAACTGATGAAGAAATAAATTTTTTACATTAATATATTAGATATTTTTTATAGCACAAAGTTTTAATATATATATATATATATATATATATATATATATATATATATATATATATATATATACATACATATATATATACACACACACATAATATTTTTTCAAAATTGTCGGCCTTTTTTGTTTATAGCGGAAAAAATAAAAACCGCAGAGGTGATCAAATACCACCAAATGAAAGCTCAATTTGTGGGAAAAAAAGGACGTCAATTTTGTTTTGGTGTAACGTCGCACGGCCATGCAATTGTCAGTTAAAGTGACGCAGTGCCGAATCGCAAAAAGTGCTCTGGTCAGGAAGGGGGTAAAATCTTCCGGTGTTAAACACAAATGTGGGGAGGATGACACACTGCATCCAATCACAACTTGAAAGGAGAGGAGAGCTAGCCAGAACAGACAGAGAGGGGAACTATCGCTGCTTGGAGCTGACCGGTCGCTGTGAAACAAAGTCCCACCTCCTGGATCGGCACTGCACCCCTATGTACGGCCTTCCTCGCTGTGTATGGCACGAACAACAAGAGAAGCAATCATTTAATAAACACAACTGTGGGGAGGATGACACACTGCATCCAATCACAATGAATGGGGAGGAGAGCTAGCCAGAACAGACAGAGATGTGATCTATCGCCGCTTGGAGCTGAGACGCTGGTGTCTTTATGCTACACTGTTCGCTGTGAAATAAAGTCCCGCCTCCTGGATCGCTCCTATGAGAGACATCACACTCGTCCTATTTCCCAGCATTGGACCAGTCTGGTGTCGAACATAGGAGCCAATCCAGGAGGCAGAACTCCTGCGGCGATAGATCTCCTCTCTGTCTGCTCTGGTCAGCTCTCCTCCCCATTCAATCAGTGATTGGCTGCAGTGTGTAATGCCGCGTACACACGGTCGGACTTTTCACCTACAAAAGTCCGACAGCCTGTCCGACATACTTCCGGCGTACCTTCGGCGGACTTGCGGCAGACTTTCTTACGAACGGACTTGCCTACACACGACCACACAAAAGTACGACAGCCTAGTACGCGGTGACGTACACCAAGTCCGACGAGACTATAAAACGGAAGTTCAATAGCCCGTACGACACCCTTTGGGCTCCTTCTGCTAATCTCGTGTTTATCTCGTGTTAGTAGAAGTTTGGTGAGAGACGATTCGCGCTTGTGAGACTCGTATTTTTCAGTTCGTTTTAACTGTTGTTCAGTCTGTGCTTGTGAGGTTTGTATCTGCTTTTCAGTGCGTTTGGTCAGTTGGCATTGAGAAATCTTTGTTTTATTGGCCGCTCGTTCCTGATTTTCAGGTCGTTCTTCACAGGCCTTGCTGTTCTTCAGTGCGTTCTGTTAAGTGCGTTCTGACCAGCCGACCGTTTTGAAACCATGTTACCTGTACGTACTCGTCGTCGAGCTCGTGCATTGTATGTGTTTGGTGCTGTAGTTTATTCTTCAGCCCAAGACCAGTCCATGAACAGGGCGAGGAGGAGTTCATGGACCAAGAATTGGTTGCTTCAGCGTGACCAGTTCTGTCACATGCCTTTGCTCCGTGAGATCCGTGAGAATAATCCTGAGGATTTCAGGAACTTTCTCCGGATGACGGACCCCGTTTTTGACCATTTGTTGGCTTTGCTGACCCCCTATATCAGCAGGCAGGATACCTGCATGAGGCAAGCCATCACTCCGGAGCAGAGGCTAGTTGCCACGTTGCGGTACTTGGCGACAGGGAGAAGCCTGCAGGACCTTAAGTTCTCGACAGGCATCTCCCCCCAGGCTCTGGGTATCATTATCCCAGAGACCTGTTCTGCCATCATCCAGGTCCTGCAGGGGGTGAGCAATCTGATAAGTGTGCCTTTCCATATTAGTTATTCCAGAAGAATTAAATTATTTAATGTTATACTGATGCTGGGGACTAATGTTTTTAATTGTCTAATTTTCTTGCAATGTTAGCTTACAAATTAATTGATTTTGGTTTTCTTGTTTGATTCCCCAGTTTCCTTCAACGCCACAGGAATGGCAGACTGTGGCATCCCATTTTGCCAGCCGTTGGGACTTTCCCAATTGTGGAGGGGCTATAGATGGGAAACATGTCCACATCGTGCCACCACCCCATTCGGGGTCATACTATTTTAATTATAAGGGGTTCCACAGTATTGTTTTAATGGCGGTGGTGTCGGCACACTATGAATTTTTATATGTGGACGTGGGGAAGAATGGCCGGATGTCGGATGTCGGAGTGTTTGCCCAGACGGAGTTCTGCCAGCGTCTCCAGAGTGGTGGCCTGGGATTGCCACCTGATGCGGATAACGTGGAAGGACTCCCCTTTGTCTTCATTGCCGATGAAGCCTTCGCTCTCAGCAAGCACCTCATGAGGCCATTCCCCCAAAGAACCCTCACCCCGGAGAGGAGGGTTTTTAATTTCTGGCTGGCCAGAGCTAGAAGAGTGGTTGAGAATGCGTTTGGAATTCTGGCCAGCCGGTTCCGCCTGTTTCAAACAGCCATTAATTTGGCGGAATACAAACTTAATTTTATAATTTTATCGTGCTGCATTCTGCACAACTTTTTAAACAAACATTCTCAGAATTATATAGGCACAGTTGGGCCTGAGGCCGGACAAATAGATGCCAACCTTACGGGCCTGGATACTGTCCGTACTGGCTTGGCCCCCCAAAGTGCCCGTCAAGTTAGACAGCAATATGTTAATTATTTTATGGGTAGGGGGGCCATTGCAATGGGCCAGGATATTTAATTTTTTACAATAAAAAAAATATTGATGAAATCTTGCATTATATTTATTGCTTGCCTTTCTTTTGGGCTGTCTCCTAGGTTATGGTCGAGCAGTTGTAGTGCCAACTGTATTTTAATTTTAAATGTCTAAATAAGCTCCATTGCCACTGTAAACAACTTTTTTACAATTATAACCAAACTGATACTGAGCATTGAAATAACAAACCACACATTTATTTAATTCCTATAAGGAGATGTTTTTATTAATGGTTGTTATGCATTCAGTTCTGCATTTAGTATAAAATGTTCATAGACAAAAATATAATGATCTCTTAATAATTTTGCAAAATATAATTATATTTAAATATTTCCCCCTAATCCACAAAAAAATATTTTTGGCTTTTTGATTTTCGCAAACAGGCTTTTTTTTTTTTTTTTTTTTTTTTGTTTTTAAAAATCAAGTTTTTTATTTTTTTTGGTTTTTTTCAAATCAAGTTTTTTTCTTTTTTTTGGGTTTTTTTAAATCAAGTTTTTTTTTTTTTTGGGTTTTTGAGAAAATCAATTTTTTTTTTTTTTTTTTGTTTTAAAATCAAGTTTTTGTTTTTTTTTTTTGTTTTTTTTAAAATCAAGTTTAGTATTTTTTTTGGTTTTTTAAAATCAATTTTTTTATTTTTTTTGGTTTTTTTAAAATCAAGTTTAGTATTTTTTTTGGTTTTTTAAAATCAATTTTTTTCTTTTTTTTGGTTTTTTTAAATCAAGTTTTATTTTTTTTTTGGGTTTTTGAGAAAATCAAATTTTTTTTTTTTTTTTTGTTTTAAAATCAAGTTTTTGTTTTTTTTTTGTTTTTTTTAAAATCAAGTTTAGTATTTTTTTTGGTTTTTTAAAATCAATTTTTTTATTTTTTTTGGTTTTTTTAAATCAAGTTTTATTTTTTTTGGGGTTTTTGAGAAAATCAATTTTTTTTTTTTTTTTTTTTAAATCAATTATTTTTTTTTTTTTTGTGTTTTTTAAAATCAAGTTTTTTTATTTTTTTGGTTTTTTTAAAATCAAGTTTTTTTTTTTTTTTTTTTGGTTTTTGAGAAAATCAAGTTTTATTTTTTTGTGGATTTTTTAGGTATTTACGAGAAACAGCCCTCCTTTTTTAAATTGGGTTAAACAGCCATTTCTGTTCAGCCAAAAAAATAAAGAGAAGGCCCAGAATGGGGTCAGCAAAACAGGAAATGAAGGACATGATTGATGTTTTGGGGTTTCAAAAAGGGCATTTAGATTCGACCCAAAACATCAATCATGTCCTTCATTTCCTGCTGCATACGATCCAGCCGATTACGCATTTCATCGATGTCCTTATTCCAGGCCATTATTTGACCAATTAGCCGTTGGGCACTTTCTGAGGTGAAATAGTCACTTCTTGTACCTAAAGTGGAATGAAACCAAAAAATGTATTTAGAAATATGCACACATACATAGTTTACCTTACCATAATAAAGCTGTTGTCTCAGACACTGACCTGGTGGGGTGCCCATGTAGCATAATTCCTCCACATCCTCGGGGGTGGCACTGTTGCTTGAATCAAGCACAACCAGATCCCCTAAAATAGAGTAGACAAATTACATTAAACAAAAGGCAGCCATGCATAGATTACCGTAAACTGGTGTGTCAGACACTCACCTGGTGGGGTGCCCATGTCGCCCACCTCTCCTTCCTCCACATCCTCAGTGGGACTTGGGCTGATTTCCCAATCATGTTTGGCTTGGGGTGGACTGTCTTCTTGTTGGCTGAGTGATTTTTCCCCTATGTGAAACAAAAAATTATTAATCTACTTAGCACACAGATATTTTAGTACATAGTAATTTTCCAACATTTGTAGTGAAGTGGTTTGTGTAGAGTTCCTATTTTACCTCAATATTTAAAATTAGAAAGACATATCGTATAGATAGATATCTAGATATCAATATCTCAAAATATAGTTAATAATCTTTTGATCTCTCTCTCTCTCTCTATATCTGGAACAAAATCTCTAAATATCTAACTAAATGTAAAGAAAAAAAAAAAAGCTAACTTAAAATATTCCAAAAGAATGTTTTACATTTCTATATCTATCTATCTACCTATCTCTATATTTCTCTCTCTCTCTCTCTATATATTTTTCTCTCTCTCTCTCTCTCTCTCTCTCTCTCTCTCTATCTATATATAATATATATATATATATATATATATATATATATATATATATATATATATATATATATATATATATATCTATCTCTATATATATAAATATATATCTATATCTATATAGATATATATCTATAGATATATATATCTCTATATATATATATATATATATATATCTCTATATATATATATATATATATATATCTCTATATATATATATATATATATATATATATCTCTCTATATATATATATATATATATCTATATATATATCTATATCTATATATATAGATATAGATATATATATAGATATATATAGATAGATCTATCTATAGATATGTAACGAGGTTTAGTAAAAGATCGTTTAAAACGATGAACAAAAAAATCGTATAGGAAGGAAAAGCACATGGAGCAGTATACAAGGTAATAAACACAAGAGAAAAACACGACAAGTACTTACTTTTTTTAAGAACTTTCCGGATACGTCTGTATTGATCCGGCTCCCTGAGTTTCAGGTCAGACCATCTTTTTCTAAGTTGATCTCTGGAGCGCTGGACCCCAAAAGATGCCTGCAAAGTGTCCACGACCTTCGCCATTATTTTGGCCTTGCGCAAATTTGGCCGTGCGTACGGCCCATACTTCCCATCATAGTCGTCTTTGTGAAGAATGGCCACCATCTCCACCATCTCTTTAAAACTCATATTAGAGGCCTTAAATCTAGGCCTCACAGATCTTGACGTTCCGGCCTCCGGGCTGTCTCCACTACCTGAGGTCGTCAACATATCAGGTGTCTCCGCCATTATTTACCCCACTACGCGCCGTAACAAAAAATGGGCGGAGAACATGAGTTAATTTCGAACGTCAGGGGCGGGCGACGCAGGCGGAGTTTCACACATGCGTAGTGTATAAAGAGGGCCCTTGCGCACGTGTCGTACGTACGTTCTGTGCGTCGAATTAGGGGGCGGAGAACATGAGTTAATTTCGAACGTCAGGGGCGGGCGACGCAGGCGGAGTTTCACACATGCGTAGTGTATAAAGAGGGCCCTTGCGCACGTGTCGTACGTACGTTCTGTGCGTCGAATTAGGGGGCGGAGAACATGAGTTAATTTCGAACGTCAGGGGCGGGCGACGCAGGCGGAGTTTCACACATGCGTAGTGTATGAAGAGGGCCCTTGCGCACGTGTCGTACGTACGTTCTGTGCGTAGGTGATAGTGGACCAGGACGTTACAAAACGAAGGTAATTTTAAATATATTTTTTTGGGGTTTTATGGTCATGACTTTGTAGCAAGCGGCCTATATGGCTTGATAGATTGATGAGGCCTACATAGGGAGAAGATGATGAGGGGTTAGCAGAAACCTATAATAAGTGTTTTTTGTCTTGTGACTTTATCTTTTCCAGATATAATGAATCCCCTATTTAAGGATCCAGAGTTCCTTACAGCTTTTATTTCTAAATATCGAGAGATGAGGAATTTGTGGGAGGTGAAACACCCTCAGTATTATGCAAAGCATGTGAGGAAGTCAACGCTGGAGAGACTTCTGTCCTTTGTCCAGGCGACCATCCCGGAAGCAACAATGGAGACATTGCTCAAGAAAATTGGGGTCTTGAGGAACATGTATAAGAGGGAGCATAAGAAGATCCAGGAATCAAGGAGATCAGGAGCATCAGCAGATGATGTTTATGTACCCAGGCTGTGGTACTACAATCAACTCCGTTTTCTTAATGACCAGAATGAAGCCAGGCCATCACTTTCAACCCTTCCCTCCACCCTTCCCTCCACCCTTCCCTCCACCCCAGCAGAGGCTGATGAGGAGCAAGCTGGGTCTTCCATCCTGGATGAACCGGATATGACCATCTGGAGTCAGGTAAATTATTTTAACAAATATTTACTGTACTAATATTAATGATGTTAACTGGATGTTATAATTGTCTAAAATAATTTTGCACTCAAAATTGTGTATACATATCAATTGACAGTAGTGGCTAAATATGTTTGGCACCTGCTTGAAATAATTAGGGTGTCTGATTAGACTCTTTTATTAAAGAGATGTATTCACATTGAATTTGCTATTCATGAGAAGCAAACTGTGTGTCATTGATGAACCCAAAAAAATATACTCAAACTATTGTCCTTTTTTTATACACAGGATGAGTCCATCCAGGAGGAATGTGGGGAAAGTGGCAGGCAGGAGGAGACCGGGCCCATGGACAGCCTGGAGGAGGCCGGATTCACCATCATCCTGGAGGAGGCTGGGCCCAGTGTCAGGCAGGAGGTGGCTGCTCCCAGTGAGGTGGCTGCTCCCAGTGAGGTGGCTGCTCCCAGTGAGGTGGCTGGGCCAAGTGAGGTGGCTGGGCCCAGTAGGAGCCTGACCGAATCCCAAGTGCCTCCCCTCCACCTTCCCAAAAAAAGGGCCAGGAAGGGGATGGTCACACAGGACGCATCCCTGCGCCTCATGCAAGAGGCCACCCGTTTTTTAAGGAGCCCCCCCGAAGTGGAAGAATCCTATGGCTGCTACTTAGCCAGCAGGCTTCTTCAGATGGATTGGGAGCAGCGCCTCATTTGTGAGCGCCTATTTGGGGAAACAATCCATAAGGGGCTGCAGGGCACGCTAACACGAAACACCCAACTACATGAGGCAGCCCCCCTCCTCCTCCTCCTCCTCCTCCTCCTCCTGCCACAACTGAAACACCAGAGCCACAGCCTCAAAAGAAGGCTACAGGGAAGGCTGCAGGGCAGCGTGGAGGAAAGGCTGCAGGGAAGAGAAGAAAGTGATGACCTGGGTTCAGTCTGGTCTGACAGAAGACGCAGGCTGTTGTAGGACCACAGTCTGGGGACATCTAGATCATCTGCTGGTGCTGTTGATCTCTGGGATTCTTGGACCAGATTGTGCTCCCTCTTATATGGACTCCGCAAGATCCCAATTTTCTTGTACACCGACTTTTGCCAGCGTTGACTTCCTCTTTATTTTATTTTGACCATGAATAAATGGATCTTTTTTGAGTTTAGCCAAAGACTTTATGTGTTTTCTTTTAAATCATTGATTTTACACACAATGTTAAATTAACAAGGGACAACAATCTCATTGAGTTTGAAAAAAACACACCAAAAATACATTACTAATGTTAATAATGTTCAAGTGGTAAGTCTTGAAAATAAAAAAATCTACATAACCAAAAACGGTGCTTTGGGTTAACTTTATCTAAAAACTAAAAAATAATCACTAGAAAAAAAAAATAGAATAATGGGTTCTTTGTGGTAACTTTACAAACCTAAAAAAAAAAAAAGGGAAAAAGTATTATTAGTATGGAAACATTGTTTTTAAAAAGCATACTATATCATTCATGAGATCAAAGAGAAAAAGAATCCAGAAATCAGTTTGGGAGAACTCTGATTATGAACAGCAAAACACCTTCGTTCTTTAGAGCATTCGTAAAGAAGAAATAAAATGCGCTGCATTCAACGATCACAGATTTTGCAGCGTGATGAATGTGCTACCTACAATACGAACACTAGTTTTACTAGACCGAGTGCTTCCGTTTAGTTTTTGCTTATGAGCATGCGTCGTTTTTTTGTCCGTCGGACTAGCATACAGACGAGCGGACTTCGGGGTCCGTCGTAGTTACGACGTAAAGATTTGAAGCATGTTTCAAATCTAAAGTCCGTCGGATTTGAGGCTAAAAAAGTACGTTGAAAGTCCGGAGAAGCCCACACACGATTGGATTACCAGCCAGCTTTAGTCCGTCAGCGTCCGTTGGACTTTTGTAGACGAAAAGTCCGACCGTGTGTACGCGGCATAACAGTTTTGTTTAGACCGATCGCTTCTCCACCGCTTCCGCTGGCTCTACATGTCTGCAGCGGAAGCAGTGCCGCCTTTCAGGGGGCATGAGAGCAGCCTGGCTCAGTCCACCTCTGGTGTCCCCCCTCTGGCAGGTGTCACCTAGGTGCAGTCCGCACCCCCCCTAGCGACGCCACTGTGCAGGGGTTCCCCGAGACCTAAAAAGGGTATCAAATGTTCCTCTATAGTAGAGAGGATTAGAAAGACTGCTCTACAGAGTAGTCTAAGGCTATATGTACACTGGCTACCCTGAAACTTTGTGGGAAAAAAAGGACATCAATTTTATTTGGGTACAGTGTCGCACAACCGCACAATTGTCAGTTAATATAATGCAGTGCCGTATCGCAAAAAATGGCCAACAAAAAATCTGTCATCCACCAATTAAGGACCCACCCATCTCTGATCCACTGATTACTGATCCACCCATCTCTGATGCACATATCCCTGATCCACCAATTAATGATCCACCCATAGCTGATGCAATGATTACTGTAGATCCACCAATCCCTGATCCACCCATCTCTAAACAAAACATCCCTGATCCTCCAATTAAGGACCCACCCATCTCTGATCCACTGATTACTGATCCACCCATCTCTGATGCACATATCCCTGATCCACCAATTAATGATCCACCCATAGCTGATGCACTGCTTACTGTAGATCCACCAATCCCTGATACACCCATCTGTGATCCACCCATCTCTTAACAAAACATCCCTGATCCACCAATTAAAGATCCGCCCATCCCTGATCCACTGATTACTGACCAACCAACCCCTGATTCACCAAATAATGATCCACCCATCTCTGATCAACACATCCCTGATCCATCAATTAATAATCTATTATCCCTGATCCACCTATCTCTGATCCATCCATCCCTAATCCACTGAATAATGATCCACCCATCCCTGATCCACTGAATAATGATCCACCCATCCCTGATCCACTGAATAATGATCCACCCATCCCTGATCCACTGATTAATAATCCACCCATCCCTGATTCACTGATTAATGATCCACACATCCCTGATCTACTGATTAATGATCCACACATCCCAGATCAACTGATTATTGATCCACACATCCCTGATCCATCAATTAATGATCCACCAACCTCTGATCCACTGTAATACAGCCATGAAAAGGTTGGGAAGCACTGGATGAAATTGTAGCAGTTATGGGTCATTGTGAAGGGACACAATTATGATTTGAATTCATTTATTTGTTCAGAGATCTTGACATAGTATTATCCTAGAGAGTTTTTAAAAGGCACCTGTCACAAGTAAAATATAGGGCTCTCGCTGGTGGTTTCCTTCTGAAGATGCTAATTACCTGGCTGTATCTGGCTTTTCTTCTGTGTCAGTTTGACAGAAAGACATGGAGCCCATGGAAATCAGAGACAAGACAGAACTCCTTATTCCTAAGTCTGTGACTGAAAAACCATTGAAACACATCTAATGCCAAACTTTTTTTTTTAATTTTGAAAAAAGATGGGGAAGGTTGGAATTTTGGTCAGATTTTTATTGCTGTCTCTGTAGCCTATAGAGAGATTTTCCCTCACTTCCTGTGTGTTCACCGAGCAAAGAAACATGCAAAATCTCTCCAACAGGACAGGGTAATACGTTTTTTTAAATGTAGATATAATAAGGGTGAGAATTTCTGTCAGGTTTTTCTTTCTGTGTTCCTGTTGGAGAATTATCCTCACTTCCTGCGTGGTCACCAGGACAGGAAGTGAGGTTTCTCATCTCCCCTCTGCTCTTCATCTTGTAGGTTGCATGAATGTTTTCTAGCAGGTGAGCCTGGGACACGCACAGCGGGTGCATGTTTACCGATATGCATAAGTTATCAGGCTTCTGTTAGAAAGCCCAACACTGACTCTTCAAAATGCAAAGAAACAGTGGCTGCTAGTGCAGTGAGTGAGCTTGTTTACAACCCAATACCGCTGCTCCACACTACATATAGTTGCAGCAGTAAAACCGAGTATCAGCATGAACGCCAGGCAACTAGCATTTTTTTAAATCTTAGGCTAAGCAATAGCAGCCTGTATGCTATGACAGGTTACCTTTTAAATCATGAAGATTATAGATGTCAGTTAATCACGAGGCCGCCACTTTATGGATGTTGCTGACACGCAGTCGTTGGCTAATTTGGGGGCATCACGCAGGGGTGTGCTAGTGACTGTCACCTACTTTTAGTCAGCCTCTTATCCAGGGAGTGATGGATTTCACAAGTGTGCTGACACCAAGAAAAACTGGAAGATCTTGTATTCTGCAAAAGTCCACTTCCTGCCTCAGCTTATAGAGTCGTTGTGATCGATGTGACAGGTGAACAAAACACACATTCAGCACATCTGTCAAATGACAGTATCACAGCTAGGACCTTCTTTATCATATCAATAAAGTAAATACTGAATGATCAGTTCTGTGCGGATTAAATACGGTCACATTATCATACACTCAACACTCTGTACATACTAACCGCCATCAAATACTATGTATTCCTCTCCCGTACATACTAACCGCCATCATATATGTATTCCTCTCCCGTACATACTAACCGCCATCAAATACCATGTATTCCTCTCCTGTACTTACTAACTGTCATCATATACTATGTATTCCTCTCCTGTACATACTAACCTCCATCACATATGTATTCCTCTCCTTCACATACTAACTGTCATCATATATGTATTCCTCTCCCATACATACTAACCGCCATCATATATGTATTCCTCTCCCGTACATACTAACCGCCATCATATATGTATTCCTCTCCTGTACATACTAACCGCCATCATATATGTATTCCTCTCCTGTACATACTAACCGCCATCATATATGTATTCCTCTCCTGTACATACTAACCGCCATCATATATGTATTCCTCTCCCGTACATACTAACCGCCATCATATACTATGTATTCCTCTCCTGTACATACTAACCGCCATCATATATGTATTCCTCTCCTGTACATACTAACCGCCATCATATATGTATTCCTCTCCCGTACATACTAACCGCCATCATATACTATGTATTCCTCTCCTGTACATACTAACCGCCATCATATATGTATTCCTCTCCTGTACATACTAACCGCCATCATATATGTATTCCTCTCCTGTACATACTAACCGCCATCATATATGTATTCCTCTCCTGTACATACTAACCGCCATCATATATGTATTCCTCTCCTGTACATACTAACCGCCATGATAACCTCCACACTCCACTCCTGCATATGCTGGCCACCATTGCACCCTAATCACTCCTCTTCTATAATGTACATACTCATAGCTCCCAACTGTCCCTGATTTTGAGGGACTGTCCCTGATTTGGAGAAATGTCCCTCTGTCCCTCTTTCCTCCTCATTTGTCCCTCATTTTGGTATGATCTATATAGTTGTAGATAAAATCCACTTTGTATCTTTCAAAAAGTGTTTCCCAGTGCTAAACCTTTCATCCAATTTCTAAATTTCTGCATTTGCAAATTTCAAAAGTTAGTATAAAGGAATAGTGGTTAAAAAAAGTACTTGTGGGTTTAATTAATCTTTTTTTTGCATAATTTTCCTTTAAGAAGGGCCTGGTAGGGGGTGTCTCCTATGCCCACATACTTTTGCTAATAGGTGTCCCTCATTCCCATCTCAAAAAGTTGGGAGGTATGCATGCTACCCACTGTCATAAACTCTGTACTCCTTTCCTACACATACCATCATACCCTCTATAGTGAAGCGAAGGTGCCACACACAAAGTACATACTACAATGGCTTGTTGAATGCACAGCAAAAAAGGCGCCCCTGGAACTTTTTTGAAATGTTGCCAACTATGTACTATTCACTGTATGTATACTATATTGTACATTACACACTCCTGTGACTGGACAGTGAAAGGAGAAGCAATAGACTAATGAGCTCATCTCTCTGTCACCCTACTCTCTCCTCCCATGAGCACACTCATTGCACTGCAGCACACCTAATTGGCTCCTTGTGCTTCTTCTCCACCCCTCTCTCTAAGCTCTGCTGCATAGACTGTACAGGGACTGCAAGAGACTGATACCAAGTCAAATTTGGGTACTTATACCGCTTTCATTAAAAAAATGATGCATTAGGCTGGATTCACACTGTTGTGGTGCACGCACATTAAGCTACACGTTACCTTGCATTGTGTTGAGATGGGGTGCCATTTAGATTGAATGTCACTGCAGTACCCAACAGTATAAGGACATTGCAGTGCAGAAGTGTGAACCCAACCTTTCACCTTGACTATTGCAACTCCCTCTTCGTTGGCCTACCTCTACACAGTATCTCCACCATTCAGTCCATCACAAATTGCTGCCAGCCTCATCCACCTTACCAACCATTCAGTGTCCACCACCCCTCTCTTTTAATCCCTCCACTGGCTTCCGCTCAAAGAACTTTAAAGTTTAATATACCAACAACAACCTACAAAGTCATCAATAAATCCCCCCCTGAGGTACATCATCATTGTCATCTCCAAATGTCATCCAAACTGCCCTCTTTGCTCCTCCCAAGACCTCCTGTTCTTTAGCTCCCTCATCACCTCCTCTGTTCACCTCCAGAACTTCTCTAGAGCCACTCCCATCTTCTGGAACTCTCTACTCACTCTGTCCACCTATCTTCTACTATGTCCACCTTTAGGAGAGCCCTGAAAACTCATCTATTTAAAGAAGCCTATCTCGCCACTACCTAATTAACTAAACATTTACTTCCTCCATCAACTCATCCCCAAGGCTAGGTTCACATCTCTGTGTGTTGAGAACGCACGCAAAATCATTCTTTCTTCCTGAACTTTAGCAGGGTGCCGTTGATTTTTAATGGCATCCTCACGCATTGGTAAATGCCGCGCTTTGTCACATGCGTCAAACCGTATGATAGAACCATGCAATTTGTAAAAAGGATCAGGGACTTCTTTCTCTGCGTTTCTCACAAGTAGGGCAGCCCATTAAAATGAATGCACTGCCCTACACGCATCGTGCAGCCCACACAGATGTGAACCTGAAGCTAACAGTTATTACCTTTTGTGTCACTTGACCCTCTCTTTTAGATTGTAAGCTCCCACGAGCAGGGCCCTCTGATACCTCTACTGTCCCTCCATTTTGTAAAGTGCTATATTTTCTTTTAGCGATGTCATGTATTTTACAACTCATATTGACATTATTCAGACTTTTGAGGCACCACTAACAACTAATTGAGTATGAAGTTAAGATTTTACAAAAATTGTTTAGAAGTGTTTTAGACAATTTAGCTTCTGTTCACACATAAACAGGCAGCTGGCGCACACCAAACTGCAGCAGTTTACTGTGCAGCAGCTGTCCTTTCCAGCTGCAAGAGGTGGTGTGCTGTGTGTGTGACGGTACCCCCATAGGAGCCGCTGAGTATTGTGGTCCGTCTGTCACCCTGCCCAGCCTGGCACACACGTTATACTCCTCAGAAACAATAAAGCAGTCCTTGCATTTTGTTTTTGTTTGTTTTATTGAGGGATATTAAACTTGGATAGGGATGGGGACTTATGAGATGCCCAAGTGATCAGAACATTGCCAAACAGGACTATATATACATCCAATATATACATTTGTAGTGATGTGGACAATGATCATAACATGGTACAATTCCCCATCATTCTTCACCTATAGAGATATCCCTCTAGTGCTGGGCGACAGTGACTGTCATCACATCTGTGAGCCCGACCAGAAAGGATTGTGGGATTAGTAGTTTTTCAGACCCGTGTTTCCTTTGCATGATATGACATCTGGACCACACATCCCAGGGATCCTTGCTACCACTTGAAGAGACTCCTGGGAGGAACTATAAAAGGGCCTGGAGATCCGCGCTGTGCTCTCTTCTTCCTGGACCTTGCTGTGCGGACATCCCCCTGTGCGAGAGGGGAGAGGCTGCGGCCTACCACGCGGTGAACAAGTGACTCCAACCTGGCTCTGGAGGGCTTAAACCTACCTGCTGTTGGTCAGACATCCCCACGGCACCTACCCAGCAGATCTACACTATGGCCACCTGCATTCATCAGCCGTGGGTCATCGCCGGTCATATGCTGAAGGACGTCTCTTCCAGGATCGCTGTTTGCAGGGTGTACGGCGGTCTGGTGGTTGGTGAGAGGGCAATTGCCCATCCTATGCAACCCTTCTTTGCTACTACAGGTGATACTCGAAAAATTAGAATATCGTGCAAAAGTTCATTTATTTCACTAATGCAACTTAAACGGTGAAACTAATATATGAGACTCATTACATGCAAAGCAAGATAGTTCACAAGGAGTGGACTGAGGCTGTAGTCAGTGCATCAAGAGCCACCACACACAGACGGATCCTGGACATGGGCTTCAAATGTCGTATTCCTCTTGTCAAGCCACTCCTGAACAACAAACAATGTCAGAAGTGTCTTACCTGGGGTAAAGAAAAACAGACCTGGTCTGTTGCTCAGTGGTCCAAAGTCCTCTTTTCTGATGAGAGCAAATTTTGCATCTCATTTGGAAACCAAGGACCCAGAGTATGGAGGAAGAATGGAGAGAAACACACAGCAAGATGCTTGAAGTTCAGTGTGAAGTTTCCACAGTCTGTGTTGATTTGGGGAGCCATGTCATCTGCTGGTGTTGGTCCACTGTGCTTCATTAAGTCCAGGGTCAACGCAGCCGTCTACCAGGAGATTTTGGAGCACTTCATGCTTCCTTCCACAGACGAGCTCTATGGGGATGCTGACTTCATTTTCAAGCAGGACTTGGCACCTGCCCACACTGCGAAAAGCACCAAAACCTGGTTCAATGACCTTGGGATTACTGTGCTTGATTGGCCAGCAAACTCGCCTGACCTGAACCCCATAGAGAATCTATGGGGCATTGCCAAGAGAAAGATGAGACACATGAGAGACCAAACCATGCAGAAGAGTTGAAGGCTGCTATTGAAGCATCCTGGTCTTCCATAACACCTCAGCAGTGCCACAGGCTGATAGCTTCCATGCTACGCTGTATTGAGGCAGTAATTGCTGCAAAAGGGGCCCAAACCAAGTAATGAGTACACATGCATGCTTATACTTTTCAGAGGTCCGATATTGTTCTATGTACAATCCTTGTTTTATTGATTGCATGTAATATTCAAATTTTCTGAGATTGTGGATTTGGGGTTTTCATGAGCTGTAAGCCATAATCATCACAATTATGAGAAATTACGGCTTGAACTATCTTGCTTTGCCTGTAATGAGTCTATCTCATATATTAGTTTCACCTTTAAAGTTGCATTAGTGAAATAAATGAACTTTTTGCACAATATTCTAATTTTTCATGAACACTGTGTACAGACACCTTTACCTTGGGAACACTTAATTGCATTACTGTTTGGAACACTGTAGATAGACACCTTTACTTAAAACCACTTTAAGGAGTATCACTAGCTTGTTTAAGCCTCTCGGCTATTACCACACCACTGTGCCTTATCGTATACAATCTAATGAGCTCCAACTGCTGGTGAAGACTATCAGGCCTGCATCTTTGGCACTGCTGGTATTACCATATAAAGGGCCCTACTCTATCCCCTAATTCGTCTGATCTCTCATTAGGATATAAAGGTTGCATAGGCCGGCCTGGGGTTCCCCTTTAGTGTGAGACTGCCTGTCCTAGATAGCTAACCTTTTACTGCCTTTACAGGTTATGCTTCAAGTGGTAAATCATTGTACATATATGTAAATTGTGCTTTTGTGCTGTTGTACTGTGTTAAGCTGCTTTTTAGGGGAGTTATTCTTTTGAGTCTGGGCTGTTATCCAGCACTCGGCTGACCAATTCCCCTTTTCTGTGTATTAATACCACATCACTTACTCCAGTAAAAGTGTGTATACTATAAACATATTTGACTTTTGTGACGTCTCATTTAAAGGTGTTGTGGAAGATGTCTGAACCCAGAGTGTCAGGTGGGTTGAAATGTTCACTGGGTCATGGCAATGCAGAAGAACAGGTAAATCCAAGCAGTCCTCAAGGGGGCTGTGCTACACATCACTCCATTTCTCCTCCTGCACATCGCTTCCTTTCTTTTCCTCTCCAGACTAGCTAGCACTGATTTGATAGGCCTGACATTGGCTCAGTCAGGCCAAAGCAGATGCCCTTTACAGGCAGGGACCGCGGGCCCCTATGGTGTAGCAAAAAAATGGGAAGGTCCCAGTGCTAGCTGTCACTGTGGTTACTGCTCCCAGCACCACCTCTTCAGCCATTGCCCGTGCCACCCCAATCCTTCAGACTGGTTCTGCACCCATCCCAGTCTGGTCCACTCAGTTCTCTCAGGCGTGCCTCCCCAGTCCTCCTGATTGTGTGCACACCCACCAGCCCTCCTGGGTGTCTAAGTGGAACTCCTGGAGATTTGCCCGGCAGTGTTCTCCTGCTGTCCTTTCTTGCTTCTCCTGTCCAGGACACCTCCACGTCTCCTTGGAGGGCCCAGTCCGCACCCGAGCCCCCCCCCCCCAGACTGGGGAGCTCCCTCAAAGATCTGACAGCCTAACACTCCATCTCCATTCTTCCACTCGATCAACTCCTCCCCAGCTGGGCTGACCCTGGGTATTTAAGGAGGCCTGCCCACTGCCAATCCAAGTTGATTGATCAGGGCTTCCCCTCCAGCCTCTCTTTCTAGAAAACACTAGATGATTCTAGAAAGGAGTAGGAGGTCCTAGTGATGCCACCTGTGAGTCACCCAGCACTTACTCTGAGCCACCCCCAACCCAGATCAAAGAACACACCCAGGCTTGACTACAATCCAAGCATGGAAATTTACCTGTACTAGGAAAAAAAACCTGCACTATTTCCCTAGCACACTAGAGGGTGCTACACGTGTTTCAGCACATCACACAGTTCCTTTTTCTTCCCACAGAACTTTATTTGAAGTGCACAAAAGTGACACTTTATCATGTACAGAAGCAAGGTGCACTGTGATAAAATGCAGCGTGTCTGTTTCTTCTTCTTAGGTGAAGAGTCAACTGTCCCCCGGGCGGCCGTGGGAACACAGCCTAAGAGCTTGTTGTCAATCATAGTTTCTGAAAGGAGTGAGTAACTACGGCACATGTAACAGCTATGTTTCAGAGCACTTGTATTACCAATAGTGGGGATTATTATATGGGGATTTGGATGAAATTGAATATACGTAATCCATTTCCATTTGCGCTGCTGTTAATGCTTTTTGGCTTTGTACCCAAGGCCGGAACTCCTCTTTAAGACTAAAGAGATTGTTTTTTATAGGAGAAGGAACACCAGTTTCGAAAACACTTTGTTCTTTCTGTCTTTTTTCTTAGATGGTATTGGCCTCATCAATCTTCAGACAGCATAAACAGATGGAGACGCATGTAGGAGAGATGCAGTTACAACATCAGATGTCGTAATCGCTGACCTTGACCATCCTCTGGCTGATCTGGAATTAGTTATAAATGTCATTGGCTGATACAAACCGAGTGAGATGTTTACAAACACTGTTTGGCTGCAGTCCACTGGAACAGCTGGCTGCAGGAGGCTTGTGCAATGCTGGGATCCCTGACATACAGAGATCACCGCCCTGTAGGCACCTATTCCAGCAGTGCCCAGCCGGTCTCCCCTGACTTCCTGCGATAAAATACAAGAACCCTGCCAAATGTGTACAGTCTGAAAAGAATGCACTGATTAAAGCTGTATGTAAATCCAAAGAAAATCAAAATGATAAAATAGTTTCATTGCATTGCATTCATATTGAACCTTTCCATTTATCTAGAATGTAAACATAATGTGCATGTAAAATCTGCTTCATCTTCTCTTTCATATGAACTTCTTTTCCCAAATTTGCAGGACCCCCCCCCCCACAACACAAAAATGTATATGCAGCTCAAGTAAATTTTCTAATTAAATACTTTTTTTTTTTTTTCAAAAAAGTACATTTTTCCCAAGCGCTTCCCGGTTTCCCGAGGCACTAGTGATGTAGCCCTGGCCCCACAGGTGCACCCTGGGAACGCCACGTCACCAGTGGCTTCCTAGATAATCTCATTTGATCTTGGGCATGCTCAATACAATATTTGAGCATGTTATTGTACAGCCGTATAGTAAGTACAGAGCATGCATCAGATCTCTTAGGGCACACATGCCTTACAAGATCTGGGGCGCATAGGCGTTGTTAAGGGGTGGCTATTGAGGCTGGAGTCCCGAATCTGGGGCCCATAGCCCCGAGTCCAGGGTCGGCCCTACGGTGAGAGAGTCGCAGGCTGCTGGACACAGCACTTCCCGCACAGCCGCGGCACTCTCACTGAGTCTGCACTCCATGCTTCAGTGACACAGCCGAAGCCCGGAGAGGAGTGTGAGAGTCAGTCTCCTCCCCTTGCTCCGCCCATATCATAATGTTGGGAGGAACTTTCTCACATGAATCTCTCCTGAGCAGGTAAGTGCAGACCAAGGGGGAGGGGGGAAACTCTGTATACCCAGCCTCTCTGTATATACCAGCCTTTCTGTATATACCAGCCTCTCTGTATATACCAGCCTTTCTGTATATACCAGCCTCTCTGTATATACCAGCCTTTCTGTATATACCAGCCTCTCTGTATATACCAGCCTCTCTGTATATACCAGCCTCTCTGTATATACCCAGCCTCTCTGTATATATCAGCCTCTCTGTATATACCCAGCCTCTCTGTATATAACCAGCCTCTCCGTATATACCCAGCCTATTCTCTGTATATAACCAGCCTCTCTGTATATACCCAGCCTCTCTGTATATACCCAGCCTCTCTGTATATATCAGCCTCACTGTATATACCCAGCCTCTCTGTATATATCAGCCTCTCTGTATATACCCAGCCTCTCTGTATATACCCAGCCTATTCTCTATATATAACCAGCCTCTCTGTATATACCCAGCCTCTCTGTATATAACCAGCCTCTCTGTATATACCCAGCCTATTCTCTGTATATAACCAGCCTCTCTGTATATAACCAGCCTCTCTGTATATACCCAGCCTCTCTGTATATAACCAGCCTCTCTGTATATGCCAGCATATCTGTATATGCAGCATATTGGTATATATATATATATATATATATATATATATATATATATATATATATACACACATTATATACATGTGTATGCCCACCCAAGAGTATGACTCTCTTAACTTCGCTGCTATGGGTTCTAGCCCCAGATCTTTTGTAGACCTAACAACACTGTTAGCTGTGAAGAGAATCAGAAAGGCATTAGTGAAAATTTACTTGATATTGTCACACAACTGGGTGGGCTCAGGACACAGTGCTCTGCGCCCCGGGCTCACCCTTTTTTTTTAAGCCAATAAAAGCCTCAGGCTCTAATCATGTGCTTAAAAAAACAAAAGTAGGGACAAAAATAGAATATATTACCAATGTATAGATGAGGTGCTTGCATTTGTTTTCTCCCCCCCCCCCCTTGATTTCTACCTGGTGACCTTGCCAATAACACACTTCTTGTCCTAGGGTGTCTACTCCCAATCATTATACTGTATCTATTGAAGATCACCCTACGCTGCTCATTAATGATTTGGACTACAGAACACCTACCCCTTTTCTAATCTACATAACATGAGATTTCAGTGCAGCACAGGGTATAGTGTACATAAAGTTAGGGACTCAATACATTTCTAGTATGATCTACTTTTTCTTTTCACTTATCAAACAGATTTCATAAAAAGCTTTCAATAGTATATTTAACAGAACAAATAGGAGAAGTTCATTGTTAGGGTTTACAGGGACTTTTAGGCCCCGATCACACCTGGGCGCAGCAGAAATGTGGTCAGAAATGCGAATTTCTGCCCACATTTTCACAAATACGAAGGTAGCACATGTTGTGGCGTGACAAAACATACAAAAAAATTAACAAAAACGCGTGTTGCAAAACACGCTTAGCTCAGTGTCAAAACTTGGTATATGAGTTTCTTTGTAACATTATTGGAGCAGAGGATGGTCGATTCAAACGAATGGTGCTGCTCCAGAAACATGCTACAAAAAACGTGCAAAAAAACAAGACGCGGGAGCGTCGCTTAGATGTGAACAGGGCCTAAAGGGTCAGGCAACCAAAATTTTTATTTTGAAGTTACAGGTGCAGCCTTGTGGGAGAAGTCACTCTCTGGCTTCTTATATCTTGGGGGGACTCCAGAGGCAAGATCTTCCTATAATAGTACCTGGACCTGTATATTTAAAGCGGAGCTTCAGCTCCCCCACCAAAAAATTTAAAAAAATGCCCTGCGCTTTCTCAATGGGCCAGCTGCATCGAGGGCCGAACTTCTGGCTGCAAACTCAGCAGGAAGTGGGAGCGGGTACCTGTCAAAACCAGGTACCTGCTCCCCCCCCACAAGGTGCCAATTGTGGCACCAGAGGGGGGGAGGAGGCAGACAAGTGGAGCTTCCCCTTTTGGGTGGAGCTCTGCTTTAATATATAGAAAATATTGAGCATTGTATCTGGTTAAAGGCAATTGATTTCTTCTATCAAAGAAAACGTACAGATTTTTATTATGTTCATGTATAATAAAAAGCAGCATTTCATTTTCTAGATATATTGCTAATAAAGTAAATAGGTATATTTTTGTGCCCATAGGAACCCCTCTAAATAAGAATAACACTGTGCAACCCCCCTCATACAATACGAAAGTGAGATCTGGGAGCACCCTGAGTTATCTTAAAAAGACTCACTTAATAAATCTGCTTAAAATTATTTCTTTTGTAAATAGCAAAACAAAAATACCACTAAATCATACCCTGGGGCTCCGTGATACTTTCAGAAGCAATCAAAGTCAATAAAGATATTAATTCTTAATCCTCAAACATTATTTTTGTCACCTCTACAGAGGCAAGACCTTAAGATTGATGTTTTGTGGATTACAAATTAATATCTTTATTGTAATAATGACTTGGATTACTTTTGAATGTATCACTGGGGCCCCAGGATATATTTAGTAATATTTTTTGCTATTTACTAAGAATTTATTTATTTATTTTTATCAGATGTATTGTAAGAAACAGCACAGCCTACTTATAACAGGAGATACTAACTTCCAGCACAAAACTCAAATATAAGTCAGTTTCTGCTTTTATCCAGAGCACTTATTGTGATTTCTGGCTACTGTCTCCTTGTTCTCCTATCTGCATTATTCACTTCTGATAGTTTATGCTGCCACTACGGGATCCCGGGGACAGCCTCTCCACCGCACCACCCCCCCCCCCTCCAGCACACAGCAGGTGATTTACACTCTCAGCTGTTAATGCTACCTATGAGACTATGTGTGTGTTTGTGTGTGTGGGGGGGTTGTCCATTGCACCCACTCAGGTTTCAGATTATACTCAGCTCTGCGAACTATATGTGTAAGATCCCTGCCCCCTGCCTACTGGAGCTCAGAAATGCTGTGTAAATTCTGGACTTTGAACGGCTCTGGATAAGAGAGGGCTGCAGATAAACGGATACAACTTATGTAGGAGGATTTGTTTAATCTCTGTATACCAACTAGCTCATTTCACTGGGTATATGAGTCAACCGAAGTCATTTATTTTTGTTCCTTTTAGCCATCAGTGCAGCCACAGCCGCTGGTGTATAACACAGATATAGCCAGTATTACCAATCTGCATACAGCTGTTTCAGGCTTCTTAGCCCTCATCAGTGATATGGCTTTATCTCTCAGTACTTTAGAAGTGGGTTTTATTAATTGCTTTAACTTTTTTTTTTTACATTTCAGCAGTTGTTTTCTGGTTTCTGGCCTAGACCAAAATGATGTCATACATCCCAGGAGTCTTTATGGTATTTCTTTTTTTTCTTTCATCTGGAGGAGAGGCTTTCTCAGCTGAGCACACCCTCCTATCTGTATGCCTGAGCTAAGGGCAGATGGATTCCAGGAAGTAAATGCTACATGAATCATCTGCCCTTACTTAGATGACCACAGCTAGAAATGCCACAGGGGTGTTTTTCAAAGTGGTTTCTCAACAAAATAAAACATGGAGACATGGATGGAAGGGTGAGTTTGCTTTGAATATTAAAAATGAATGAAATAGCATTTTCAGTTTGTGGTTCTCTGCTTTAACCACTTCCCGCCCGACCGCCCCATAGCAGATCTACTGCTACTGGGTGGCTGTGCTGCGCAGGATCACGTGTATATATATATATATATATATATATAGTATATATATATATATATATATATATATATATATATATAAAAGAAAAAAAGCTGCGCTAAATACTAATGATCAAAAAGTGTGACCTAAAGAATACTCATCTAACAAAATAAATATGAGCAACTCCTTGTGTCGCACTAATAGATGAATATTTAAATGCAATCACAAGTGAAATGTGCAAAATAAACAAAAAAATGAATATATTGAATAAAAAAAAAATATATATATATAATATATATAATATAATAGAGTTCCGTCCAATTGGCTACTAGAAAAATATCCCACTGAATGTGCAGTACATAGTGATTATCCAAGTGGTGATATCTTAGCCCTCCAAACGTTAGTGACATACGTCCATAACACCACGGGAGATTAATGCCACTTACCAGCTTTTTAGATCTCTTGTTTAAGGAGATCGTAAGTGTCTGTGGCTCTTATCCCCAGCCATGGTTCTTTAAAACTTGAATGGCCAGATGTCACCAGACTCTCTAAGTGGGGTATGCTCTGTGCAGCAAATATACGCTCATTCCCCATGAAAGAATGTAAAGGTTTCCATAGCGTAATTCATTTAAAAAATGCGTTTATTAAAGATAAAATATTGCACTTACAGTTATGCCGTATACAAAAAGCGTTCAAAAAACACGAGCTGGCCAGCTCTCAATAGCTGCCCGTAGCTTCCGGGATCAGCGCGGTATGTAGTGACGTCAGCACGCCCCTCCTCCCTACGCCGTTTCGTCAGAGATGACGTCTTCCAGGGGCACTATATATATATATATATATATATATATATATATATATATATATATATATATATATAATGTATTTGATCCCCTATAAATCAGCAAGATTTTTGGCTCCCAGGTGTCTTCTATACAGGTAACGAGCTGAGATTAGGAGCACACTCTTAGGCCCCTTTCACACATGTGGACCGTTCGTCTGTTTTTCAACCATCCGTTGTCGGATGGAAAACGGACATCAGTGCGTTCCTATGGAAAAACAGATGACAACCGATGATCATTCATACGCTTCCGCCAACATCCGTTTTTTTTGAACGAGTGAAAGCCCTATTTTTCATCCATCAAAAAAAGGAAAAAGAAAAACGGATGACATCCACTTTCATCTGATTCGCTGACATCCGTTTTTATACCCACTTTTTTTTTCTCTTTTTAAACACATTGTATATAGCTGGATTATAAGTGGCTGGGTGGCCCCCGATGTGATACGGCACCTCATCCCAATAATTTGAAAAGTCAAGCCAAGAGGAGGAAGTACAAGGATTATAGCGGTGCCAAGAGAAACACAATATACTCAGAATATAATAAAAATTATTTTTATTAACACAAATTATTAAAATTTGACATAGGAATCACAACAAGGTGTGCACAATCTATAAAAACAATTTGTGTAGCGAAATTTCACGTGACTTGGCCTGAAGAGCGTGGCGGCCAGTTCTGCGGGTAGGTATTTAGATATCCGACATGTTTCGCCAGTAATGGCTTCCTCAGGGACAGATGTATAATACCTATGACGCTACAATATACTCTATAGAAAAAAATAGACAATCAAACAGAGTTCTAAGACCTTTAGTACATTGGATACAGAAGATGCTTGCAAATGTTTGCGAACTGTCAGGATAAACCACAGACAATCACCCAAGGCGAACCCCCAACAGACCCCACATGCACAAGGGCACCAATCAAATCCCCAACGAAGCCACCCTCAGATGGTAAACATGTACCTGCAAGTCACCAGGGACAGGCACAACACACATCCGGAACAAGGCCTCAAGCACAGATTACAGTAGGTAGCTGCAGGGGGCAATTAGAAGGGCCAGGCAGAGTGTGTGTCTATGAATAGAAAATAATAAATACATTGAGGTGGGTCCTGGAGGGACCCTATGGGGATCCATCAATTGAAAAGAAAAGACAATATGGGACTAACATAGTCTCTGACTTGTACTTACATTAATTCTATTTTATGAGCAAGTAAATTACAGGACACCAAAGAGCACTCAATTCAAGATAAATTGCCAAAGAGCACTTGATAGGATAGATATCTCTAAGAATTAATAAGAAATAGAGCACATATAAAGCAGTCCCAAAAAAATGGTAGGTAAAGAGATGAAAGGTACAAACTGGCTGTGTCAGCTAATGACACAGACTCTATATGTGCAAAAATATATATTTGACACTTACCGATAAGCATGGTACAAAATGAAATAGATGGCTGAGATGAAAGTTACAGCCGATTGTATCACCCGGTGGGACAGGCTGAGAAGCAAAACAGACCATCGGCATAGTGTAAGCAAGCTAATAAAGAAAGAGAGGCTAAGTCTGCAAGATTAAGTAATGGATTGTAATGCATACCAAATCAAGGTACAGCTGGTGTAACCGTGTCCTGTAGATCCCTGGCGAGTGTGGTGGCCTGGGATGCCGGCGTTCTTATGCCCCCCACACACGTGTGGCGTCTGACGTGGGAGTGGGAGCGCGGACATGGAGGGGGAGACGTCCAGCACCCAGAGTGGCATAGGGTCTGACAGGGGCACAACGGGAGAGATGAAAGTGGGTGGGAACAAGCCGGGGATCCACATGAGGCCCCAAAGAGGCGCCTGCACACTAAGGCTAATAAACAAGGAATAAAGCAAAGTGAGGAAGCAAGAATAGAAGGGGGCAGGATCCCCGACGTGTGCCCACACAAATCACCCTGACAGTTCGCAAAGTAGCACTACGTTGTTAACATAATATATAGTCCCAAGAACAAAATAAGCTTTGAAGCAATATAATCACATATGTATCACAATAAACAGAAAATGTGTTTTTGTCTCATTTAGTATGTCTACAAATCATATGTGTGATAATAGAGGTGGCAAGGTAATAGACTATATGAAGGTAAAGCTATATCCTGATTCATCAGGACAAATCTCTAAAGTGGGGAAGAAAAGGCCAGAGGGAGGAACATGAAAATTTCCAAAAATATGTATAATACACTAGAGATTGGTAGAATATTTATATCAGGCCTGAATAAGGGCTAAACTACAGAAATGACTTCAAGCTGATACATTCATTGAGCCCTGGGTATCTAGTGGCCTCCAAAGTACGTATCCATTTTGTCTCTAATTGGAGTAATTTTTGATCTATATCACCTCCTCTAGCATGTGCAGGGGTGTGTTCCAATGCTGTAAATCCCATGACATGGGGGTCGAAGTTGTGGTGGTCTGCTATATGTCGATTAATAGCAGTGGAAGTCTTGCGTTTATATAAAGGTTTAATGTGATCACGGATCCGTAAGCAAAATTAGCGTTTGGTTTTTCCGACATAGTAGCTACCACATATACAGGTGGCCAGATATACTATGCCAATGGTTTGACAAGTAACTTTGTGCTTAATTTTGTGTATTTGGTCATTTGGAAGCGGGTTCTCATGTGTATCATAGATAAAGTCACATATATCGCAATTGCCACAAGGAAATGTGCCAAACGCTGTTGAAATAAGCTCAGGTTTAGGTGCGTGGTGACTGGCTGTAATTTTGTCTCGTAAAGATGGAGAACGACGGTAGGTGATCTGAGGCTGAGATTTAATATATTTTTTAATGGTGTTGTCCGCAGTAAGAAGGGGCCAGTACTTATTCAAAATATCCCAGACCTCATTGTGATGTTGGGTAAATTGGGTTATGACCCGGACCGGCTGAAACCCGTTCTTGCTTATGTTGGAGTAAATGAATTTTTTCCGATCCAATTTTTTCACTTTGTTGAAAGCTTGTTTCAACAATTTATGACTGTATCCTCTTCTTTTTAATCTCTCATAAAGATCCTGAGAGGCCACAAAGAAGTCCTTGTCATCCGTACAATTCCGTTTTATACGTAAATATTGGCTGTATGGAATACTATTTAACAATGGTTTGGGGTGAGCGCTTTTGGCGTGTAAAATAGTGTTCCCAGAGGTTTCTTTACGGTACAGAGATGAGGAAAGGTTCCCATCAGAGTCCAGTCGTATTTCCAGATCAAGGAAAGTAATCCTCCTTTGGCTACACTCCATTGTGAACTTGAGGTTGTATGAATTTACAGCCAAGGTTTCTATAAATTTAGAGAGGTGTTCCCGGGTACCAGACCAAAAAAAGATGACATCGTCGATATACCTGTGCCAAGAAACCACGTGGCACAGGAAATCAGCGAGGTCAGGATTAGAGAACAGCTCCCTTTCTCACCCCCCCAGGTACAGATTAGCGTAGGATGGTGCACATTTAGTGCCCATAGCTACGCCCTGCACCTGGAGGAAGTGGGAAATGCCAAACACAAAGTGGTTACGTGTTAAAATGAAACTCAAAAGATCCAGAACAAATTGGCCATAGGCCTCAAATTTGGGGCCTCTTTCCTGTAACAGTTTGGAAATTACTTTAATGCCATTACTGTGGGGTAAAGCATTGTATAAGCTTTCTACGTCTAACGCTACCATCCATATATCACATGGGAGTTGCAGATCATCCAAAATACAGAGAAGATGTATGGTGTCTTTTACATAAGAGGGAAGAGCCAGCACGTTTGAATTCAAGTACTTATCCACAAGAGCACTTGCATTTTCCGTCAAACTTAAACATCCTGACACAATAGGGCAACCAGGGTTTTTTTTTAGAGATTTATGGAGTTTTGGCAGAGCGTAGAATGTAGGTATTCTTGGATCCTTTACATTTAGGAATTTCCAAGTATTAACATCTATGATTCATTTCTGGTAAGCGGAGAAAATACATTTGTAATATTCACTGGCAAAGTTTTCGATAAGTGTTTGTGGTTTCGTGGCACAGGTATATCGACGATGTCATCTTTTTTTGGTCTGGTACCCGGGAACACCTCTCTAAATTTATAGAAACCTTGGCTGTAAATTCATACAACCTCAAGTTCACAATGGAGTGTAGCCAGAGGAGGATTACTTTCCTTGATCTGGAAATACGACTGGACTCTGATGGGAACCTTTCCTCATCTCTGTACCGTAAAGAAACCTCTGGGAACACTATTTTACACGCCAAAAGCGCTCACCCCAAACCATTGTTAAATAGTATTCCATACAGCCAATATTTACGTATAAAACGGAATTGTACAGATGACAAGGACTTCTTTGTGGCCTCTCAGGATCTTTATGAGAGATTAAAAAGAAGAGGATACAGTCATAAATTGTTGAAACAAGCTTTCAACAAAGTGAAAAAATTGATTTCGGAAAAAATGAATTTACTCCAACAAAAGCAAGGACGGGTTTCAGCCGGTCCAGGTCATAACCCAATTTTCCCAACATCACAATGAGGTCAGGGATATTTTGAATAAGTACTGGCCCCTTCTTACTGCGGACAACACCATTAAAAAATATATTAAATCTCAGCCTCAGATCACCTACCGTCGTTCTCCATCTTTACGAGACAAAATTACAGCCAGTCACCACGCACCTAAACCTGAGCTTATTTCAACAGCGTTTGGCACATTTCCTTGTGGCAATTGCGATATATGTGACTTTATCTATGATACACGTGAGAACCCGCTTCCAAATGGCCAAATACACAAAATTAAGTTCAAAGTTACTTGTCAAACCATTGGCATAGTATATCTGGCCACCTGTATATGTGGTAGCTACTATTTCGGAAAAACCAAACGCCAATTTTGCGTACGGATCCGTGATCACATTAAACCTTTATATAAACGCAAGACTTCCACTGCTATTAATCGACATATAGCAGACCACCACAACTTCGACCCCCATGTCATGGGATTTACAGCATTGGAACACACCCCTGCACATGCTAGAGGAGGTGATATAGATCAAAAATTACTCCAATTAGAGACAAAATGGATACATACTTTGGAGGCCACTAGATACCCAGGGCTCAATGAATGTATCAGCTTGAAATCATTTCTGTAGTTTAGCCCTTATTCAGGCCTGATATAAATATTCTACCAATCTCTAGTGTATTATACATATTTTTGGAAATTTTCATGTTCCTCCCTCTGGCCTTGTCTTCCCCACTTTAGAGATTTGTCCTGATGAATCAGGATATAGCTTTACCTTCATATAGTCTATTACCTTGCCACCTCTATTATCACACATATGATTTGTAGACATACTAAATGAGACAAAAACACATTTTCTGTTTATTGTGATACATATGTGATTATATTGCTTCAAAGCTTATTTTGTTCTTGGGACTATATATTATGTTAACAACGTAGTGCTACTTTGCGAACTGTCAGGGTGATTTGTGTGGGCACACGTCGGGGATCCTGCCCCCTTCTATTCTTGCTTCCTCACTTTGCTTTATTCCTTGTTTATTAGCCTTAGTGTGCAGGCGCCTCTTTGGGGCCCCATGTGGATCCCCGGCTTGTTCCCACCCACTTTCATCTCTCCCGTTGTGCCCCTGTCAGACCCTATGCGACTCTGGGTGCTGGACGTCTCCCCCTCCATGTCCTCGCCTCACCCGTTGGGTAGTTTTTGCCCACCGGCCCCTGTTGGTCTCTGCGGATGGCGTGGACTGCGCCTGGCGCTTTAGCCCCTTGCATTTGAAATACTTTAGCTGTATGGACACCCAAGGGCATTGGTATTTCCTCTGCCCGCTGTCAGCCACTGCACACTAGGGATCTTTGGTACATCCCCCAGGTATTGGGCTGCGAGATGCGGCCGTCCAATACTGCGCTGTGTCCGTGACGTGTGTAAACACACGTTACCATAGACACGACCGCTGTGCCTTCTGGACCTTGTAGGCCCGAACGCATCTGCGAGTGGCGCATGCGCAGTGGCTCCTTTTCGTTCGCTCACACGTGTGGCGACGTCAGACGCCGCACGTGTGTGGGGGCATAAGAACGCCGGCATCCCAGGCCACCACACTCACCAGGGATCTACAGGACACGGTTACACCAGCTGTACCTTGATTTGGTATGCATTACAATCCATTACTTAATCTTGCAGACTTAGCCTCTCTTTCTTTATTAGCTTGCTTACACTATGCCGATGGTCTGTCTTGCTTCTCAGCCTGTCCCACCGAGTGATACAATCGGCTGTAACTTTCATCTCAGCCATCTATTTCATTTTGTACCATGCTTATCGGTAAGTGTCAAATATATTGCACATATAGAGTCTGTGTCATTTGCTGACACAGCCAGTTTGTACCTTTCATCTCTTTACCTACCATTTTTTTGGGACTGCTTTATATGTGCTCTATTTCTTATTAATTCTTAGAGATATCTATCCTATCAAGTGCTCTTTGGCAATTTATCTTGAATTGAGTGCTCTTTGGTGTCCTGTAATTTACTTGCTTATAAAATAGAATTAATGTAAGTACAAGTCAGAGACTATGTTAGTCCCATATTGTCTTTTCTTTTCAATTGATGGATCCCCCATAGGGTCCCTCCAGGACCCACCTCAATGTATTTATTATTTTCTATTCATAGACACACACTCTGCCTGGCCCTTCTAATTGCCCCCTGCAGCTACCTACTGTAATCTGTGCTTGAGGCCTTGTTCCGGATGCGTGTTGTGCCTGTCCCTGGTGACTTGCAGGTACATGTTTACCATCTGAGGGTGGCTTAGTTGGGGATTTGATTGGTGCCCTTGTGCGTGTGGGGTCTGTTGGGGGTTCGCCTTGGGTGATTGTCTGTGGTTTATCCTGACAGTTCGCAAACATTTGCAAGCATCTTCTGTATCCAATGTACTAAAGGTCTTAGAACTCTGTTTGATTGTCTATTTTTTTCTATAGAGTGAATTGTAGCGTCATAGGTATTATACATCTGTCCCTGAGGAAGCCATTACTGGCGAAACATGTCGGATATCTAAATACCTACCCGCTGAACTGGCCGCCACGCTCTTCAGGCCAAGTCACGTGAAATTTCGCTACACAAATTGTTTTTATAGATTGTGCACACCTTGTTGTGATTCCTATGTCAAATTTTAATAATTTGTGTTAATAAAAATAATTTTTATTATATTCTGAGTATATTGTGTTTCTCTTGGCACCGCTATAATCCTTGTACTTCCTCCTCTTGGCTTGACTTTTCATTGTATATAGCTGGTTGCTAAGGAGGGGGCCAGGAAGCCGGCCTCTGCATCCTTAACAACCGATGAGCCATAAGCTGTCAGTGGGCTTCCCTGCTGACAGCTGAATGTAAAAAAAAAAAATTGGCAGCAAAAAAAATTAATGAAAGAAACGGCGTAGGTCCCCCCCCCCCAGGTCCATACCAGGCCCTTCTCCGAGCATGGAGGTCAGGAAAAGGGAGGGGATGAGCGAGCGCCCCCTCCTGAACCATACCAGGCCACATGTCCTCAACATGGAGGGGCTCTGCCTCCCCCCAAAGCACCTTGGCCCCATAATGATGGGGACAAGGGCCTCTTCCAGACAACCCTGGCCAGTGGTTGTCGGGGTCTGCGGGATGGGGGGCTTATTGAAATTTGGAAGACCCCTTTACCAAAGCCCCCAGATCCCGCCCCCCCATGTGAATGGATATCGGGTACATTTACCCCTACCCATTCACCCCAAAAAGCAGTGAAATTTTAAAAAGACAAGAGCCAGTTTTTGACAAGTCCTTTATTAAAAAACTAGCTCTGAGCCGCCTTCTCCCCGAGCCGTCTTCTCCCGGTGCCGTCTTCTCCTGGTCCCATCTTTTCCCGCTGCTGTCTTCTTCCTCGCCGCCGGTTACCTGCTTAAAAAAAACTGCAGATCTTCTTTTGTGACTGCCTTCCTCCATTGTGTTGTCGCCCGCTGTCTGGCATCTCTTATACAGCCATGGGGCGTGGCCATCCAATGACGTCACATGAAGAGCCTGCCCCTTGACACCTGATGACTCATTGGTTGTTAAGGACACGGAGCCCGGCTTCCCGACCCCCTCCTTAGCAACCCCCTCCTTAGCAACCAGCTATTTACAGTATTTGAAATTCAGTTCAGTCACTTTATTTTTTTGTAAAACACGGATGAAAAACTGATGAGCACAGATGAAAAACATTTTGACGTGAACTGAACTGGCGCAAAGCGCAGAAAGGTTGTTCCTGCGCTTTGGAGATCCGTGTGCTGTTCCCGCTATTTCTGGCTTCAATCGCCGACTCCAGCGCTAGAGACCACAGAAAATTCCTGCCGTGTCTACAGGGGAATGGCCGCCGACCGTGCCTCAGATTAAATGACTAGCGCCTCCGGGAAAATAGCCGCTGCTAAGGGAAAATGGCCGTGGCTCCGGGAAAATGGCCGCGGCTCCCGTCCCCACATCAATGGCGGCCCCACGAGGCGGAAAACACGCCAGCTATCCTCCCTGTACAGGAGCCCTGAGACCCCCGAAGAAGACCCTCCAAGTCCAGGTAGATGCCACCCTCTCCACGCTCTGTCATCAGCAACTGCAGCACCCCGGGGGAGGGGGGGAGGGGATAGTGGGGCATGGGAATGGGGGGGAGGAAAAAGGGGTGACATGACCCACAATCGACCCCCCCAGGGAGTCCCAGCCGCTCCACCGCGTCCAGACCGGTGGAGCACATACTTATCCCTCCTGTGGGGATTGCTGGGCATACTCCCTAACAGATCCACCTCCCGCCTTGACGGAGTGGCTGTCGGCCATGGCGACACTGTGACCCAGAACGCAGGTGTCTGGTCATATGTGCCCCTGCAAGACACTCTCTTGCTGGCCGCCCCGGTCCAGAATGGGGCGTGTCGCGGCCAACCCAGCGGGGAGATAAGGTCTGCGTGCGCTCGATGGCCAGGCTGGGGAGACATTGGCAGAAAAAGGAAAAAAGAAAATAAAACAAAAGTTAAAGAACCACCGGGCCCAGCCGGGAGCCAGGTCCTTCTCCTAGACTAGGCAGAAAAAAAACTGAGCTGCCTGTAGCAGAGTGGGGGGGGGGGGGGGGGTTATTGCCAGTAAGGACTGCCTCTGGGCGGTGCTGTGCTTGTTTTTTGTTTTTCTGCCTAGTCCTACTCCTGATAAGAGGGGATATAACCCTAAGGTCAAGATTGAAGCGCTGTGTCCGTCAATGAACGAAAGAGAAAAGGACATACATTTTATTTGGTTACAACGTCACACGACTGCGCAATTGTCAGTTAAAGTAACTCAGTGCCATATCGCAAAACATGGCCTGGTCATGAAGGGGGGTAAATCTTCTGGAGGTGACGTGGTTAAGGCAAACAAAAAAATAAACATCATTCCACTACTTTCCGCTAGTGTTCCTCTGAAACTGCTAATGCATCAATAACTTCACACACAACAGATTTATACCATTCTTTTATTATGGATAGTAAAATAATTATATTTTTATTAACAAACAGGACAGTTCCATCAGCATTCACTCAGAAATAAAGAATGAGGTATTTAGAAAAAATAGAATAATCTAGTAAAGTGCATTACAGCTGTTACACATTTCTAGTCAGTAAATAAGGCAAGTTTTTATGGTTCATGGTGAATGTTTATCCCCCGCTCAGTGATCTTCTGTATGGTATAGAATGACATGCGGCTTAGAAGGGAGGCCCACATGGCAGGCGCCTAATCACATGAAAGGTGACACACTGCCATCTAGTGGTCAGATTTGTCATTTAAATCATTGGTAAAGAATAATTATGACTTCATGGGAATTCGCAGAATACCAGCACCTCTCTTGCAGTACTACAGTAGGTTCAGTATATAATCCAGCATTTCTCAACCTTTTTTTTAGTAGCGGCACCCTTTAAATGTGTGGAAAATTTCAAGGCACCCCAATATAAAAAACTTAAATGTTACATATCAACGAGAAACCTGAGCCTACATCACATGAGAGGCCTCCTTTATATCAGAGTCCTTCCTCTACATCAGAATCCCCCATCACATCAGAGGTCTCCTTTACATCAGAATCTCCCATCACATCAGAGGTCTCCTTTACATCAGAATCCCCCATCACATCAGAGGTCTCCTTTACATCAGAGGTCTCCTTTATATCAGAGGTCTCCTTTATATCAGAGGTCTTCTTTACATCAGAATCCCCCCTTCACATCAGAGGTCTCCTTTACATCAGAATCCCCCCTTCACATCAGAGGTCTCCTTTACATCAGAATCCCCGCTTCACATCAGAGGTCTCCTTTACATCAGAGGTCTCCTTTATATCAGAGGTCTCCTTTACATCAGAATCCCCCCTTCACATCAGAGGTCTCCTTTACATCAGAATCCCCGCTTCACATCAGAGGTCTCCTTTACATCAGAGGTCTCCTTTATATCAGAGGTCTCCTTTACATCAGAATCCCCCCTTCACATCAGAGTTCTCCTTTACATCAGAATCCCCCATCACATCAGAGGTCTCCTTTACATCAGAGGTCTCCTTTACATCAGAGGTCTCCTTTATATCAGAGGTCTCCTTTACATCAGAATCCCCCCTTCACATCAGAGGTCTCCTTCACATCAGAGGTCTCCTTCACATCAGAGGTCTCCTTTACATCAGAGGTCTCCTTTATATCAGAGGTCTCCTTTACCTCAGAATCCCCCCTTCACATCAGAGTTCTCCTTTACATCAGAATCTCCCATCACATCAGAGGTCTCCTTTACATCAGAGGTCTCCTTTACATCAGAATCCCCCCTTCACATCAGAGGTCTCCTTTACATCAGAGGTCTCCTTTATATCAGAGGTCTCCTTTATATCAGAGGTCTCCTTTATATCAGAGGTCTCCTTTACATCAGAATCCCCCCTTCACATCAGAGGTCTCCTTTACATCAGAATCCCCGCTTCACATCAGAGGTCTCCTTTACATCAGAGGTCTCCTTTATATCAGAGGTCTCCTTTACATCAGAATCCCCCCTTCACATCAGAGTTCTCCTTTACATCAGAATCCCCCATCACATCAGAGGTCTCCTTCACATCAGAGGTCTCCTTCACATCAGAGGTCTCCTTTACATCAGAGGTCTCCTTTATATCAGAGGTCTCCTTTACATCAGAATCCCCCCTTCACATCAGAGTTATCCTTTACATCAGAATCCACCCTTCACATCAGAGGTCTCCTTTACATCAGAATCCCCCCTTCACATCAGAGGTCTCCTTTACATCAGAATCCACCCTTCACATCAGAGGTCTCCTTTACATCAGAATCCCCCCTTCACATCAGAGGTCTCCTTTACATCAGAATCCCCCATCACATCAGAGTTCTCCTTTACATCAGAGGTCTCCTTTACATCAGAATCCCCCATCACATCAGAGGTCTCCTTTACATCAGAATCCCCCATCACATCAGAGGTCTCCTTTACCGACGATGGGGCACAATCCCTCCCATTGACACCAATGATGGGGCACAATTCCTCCCACTGACACCACTGATGGAGCATTGTTTATTCCTACTGATGTTGGGACCTTTTCTACTCCCAATGGCCACAGTCTCCCCCCCCCCCCTTAAGTCTGAAGGAAAGTAAACTGGACCTTTGTTTTTAGCAAGTTTGGAGACCCCTGCATTAGAGAGTTACAAAATGTTACAAACCAATTTTTTTGTACAACATTCTACTAGTGTAATTTGACTTGATATCAGCTTCTTGCAGTCCCTGTACAGCAGAGCTTAGAGATGGAAGATGGAGGAAGAAGCAGCTAAAGGAGCCAATTAAAAGTGTTGCGGTGAAAAGAGGATGCTAATAGGGGGAGGGAGATGAGCTCATCAGTGTACTGCTTCTCCTTTCACTGTCCAGTCACACGGTGGGGTTGGGAGAAGAGTACGTGAAATTAAAACTGCAGCAGAGAAAGATCGGGTCCCCTCCTGTGCTGGGCAGGACTGTGCTGAGTGGCAAGAGCTGTACAAATCTCAGGACTGGATGGATAGAAATTTAGTCTATTTAGCTGTGTGTCTGGAGTTCAGCTTTAGAGTGGGAAAAGTTAGAACTTTTAATGAGTTTTTATTTCTCTCTGTGACCCCCATATTTTGCCTGACTTTCTCTCCGTGTCAAACTAGTACAAAAAAAAAAAAAAAAAAGATGCAAACAGCAATAACATCCTCACAGAGGTTCTAAATCAGTCCTTAACTAAACTGGAGTTAGGATTGACCTCAACACAATCTATCAGTCCTCACTAAGGCCCCATTCACACTAGCGCGTTTTTTGATGCATTTTGCATTTTGCAGAAATGCACGGGAATTTTTTAACATGGGTTCCTATGGAACATATTCACATCAATGCTTTTTTGTATCTCTGCGTTTTTGGAAAGGGTCGGGGACTTTTTTTCATGCAAAAAGCAGCGTTTTGCATGTAATAGTTTTCAATGGACAAGCATCAAAAACGCAAGTGCAGCGTTTTTGCAGCGTTTTTGATGCGTTTTTGGTGCGTTTTTGGTGCGTTTTTGCCGTTTTTTTATTTTTTTTTTTTTGTAATTTTTTTGTAAGACTGTAAAAAAAAATGAAAAAAAAAAAAAAAAAACGCAAAACGCAAATCGCGGCAAAAACGCGGCTCAAAAACGTGGCAAGCATGAAAAAAAAACCTCCAAAAACGCTCAAAAGCAACATGCATAGGTGTGAATGGAGCCTAAGGCTCCATTCACACTAGCGCGTTTTTTGATGCATTTTGCATTTTGCAGAAATGCACGGGAATTTTTTAACATGGGTTCCTATGGAACATGTTCACATCAATGCTTTTTTGTTTCTCTGCATTTTTGGAAAGGGTCGGGGACTTTTTTTCATGCAAAATGCAGCGTTTTGCATGTAATAGAATTCAATGGACAAGCATCAAAAACGCAAGTGCACCGTTTTTTGCAGCGTTTTTGGTGCGTTTTTGGTGCGTTTTTGATGCGTTTTTGCCGGTTTTTTTTTTTTTTTATTTTTTTTTTTTTTTTTTTTATTTTTTTTAAGACTGTAAAAAAAAATGTAAAAAAAAAAAAAAAAAAAAAAACGCAAAACGCAAATCGCGGCAAAATCGCGGCAAAATCGCGGCAAAAACGCGGCTCAAAAACGTGGCAAGCATGAAAAAAAACCCTCCAAAAACGCTCAAAAGCAACATGCATAGGTGTGAATCCAGCCTAAGGCCCCATTCACACTAGCGCGTTTTTTGATGCATTTTGCATTTTGCAGAAATGCATGGAAATTTTTTAACATGGGTTCCTATGGAACATGTTCACATCAATGCTTTTTTGTATCTCCGCGTTTTTGGAAAGGGTCGGGGACTTTTTCTCATGCAAAATGCAGCGTTTTGCATGTAATGGTTTTCAATGGACAAGCATCAAAAACGCAAGTGCACCTTTTTTGCAGCGTTTTTGATGCGTTTTTGGTGCGTTTTTGGTGCGTTTTTGCCGTTTTTTTTTTTTATTTTTTTTTATTTTTTTTTTTTTTGTAATTTTTTTGTAAGACTGTAAAAAAAAATGAAAAAAAAAAAAAAAAAAAACGCAAAACGCAAATCGCGGCAAAAACGCGGCAAAAACGCCGCTAAAACGCGGCAAAAACGCGGCTCAAAAACGGATTTTGGGTGCATCCAGTGATTGCCAATAGGGAGCAGAGAGGTCAATTCTGGATAATTTACAACGACCTCCGAGCCCATGAAGACAAGTTTATGGATTACACACGTATGTCTATTAAAAGGTGAGTTCTTGATTTAGTACCATTACCTAGCCATAATCTTGTTTAGAGTTCGTTTAGGTTTCAAAGTCGGGTTAGGGTTAGGATTTAAAGTCGGGTTAGGGTTAGGATTTAAAGTAGGGTTAGGGTTAGGATTTAAAGTAGGGTTAGGGTTAGGATTTAAAGTAGGGTTAGGGTTAGAATTTAAAGTCGGGTTAGGGTTAGGATTTAAAGTCGGGTTAGGGTTAGGATTTAAAGTCGGGTTAGGGTTAGGATTTAAAGTAGGGTTAGGGTTAGGATTTAAAGTAGGGTTAGGGTTAGGATTTAAAGTCGGGTTAGGGTTAGGATTTAAAGTCGGGTTAGGGTTAGGATTTAAAGTCGGGTTAGGGTTAGGATTTAAAGTAGGGTTAGAATTTAAAGTCGGGTTAGGGTTAGGATTTAAAGTAGGGTTAGAATTTAAAGTCGGGTTAGGGTTAGGATTTAAAGTCGGGTTAGGGTTAGAATTTAAAGTCGGGTTAGGGTTAGGATTTAAAGTAGGGTTAGAATTTAAAGTCAGGTTAGGGTTAGGATTTAAAGTCGGGTTAGGGTTAGGATTTAAAGTCGGGTTAGGGTTAGGATTTAAAGTCGGGTTAGGGTTAGGATTTAAAGTAGGGTTAGGGTTAGGATTTAAAGTAGGGTTAGGGTTAGGATTTAAAGTAGGGTTAGGGTTAGAATTTAAAGTCGGGTTAGGGTTAGGATTTAAAGTCGGGTTAGGGTTAGGATTTAAAGTCGGGTTAGGGTTAGGATTTAAAGTAGGGTTAGGGTTAGGATTTAAAGTAGGGTTAGGGTTAGGATTTAAAGTCGGGTTAGGGTTAGGATTTAAAGTCGGGTTAGGGTTAGGATTTAAAGTCGGGTTAGGGTTAGGATTTAAAGTAGGGTTAGAATTTAAAGTCGGGTTAGGGTTAGGATTTAAAGTCGGGTTAGGGTTAGAATTTAAAGTCGGGTTAGGGTTAGGATTTAAAGTAGGGTTAGAATTTAAAGTCAGGTTAGGGTTAGGATTTAAAGTCGGGTTAGGGTTAGGATTTAAAGTAGGGTTAGGGTTAGGATTTAAAGTAGGGTTAGGGTTAGGATTTAAAGTAGGGTTAGGGTTAGAATTTAAAGTCGGGTTAGGGTTAGGATTTAAAGTAGGGTTAGAATTTAAAGTCGGGTTAGGGTTAGGATTTAAAGTAGGGTTAGAATTTAAAGTCGGGTTAGGGTTAGGATTTAAAGTCGGGTTAGGGTTAGAATTTAAAGTCGGGTTAGGGTTAGGATTTAAAGTAGGGTTAGAATTTAAAGTCAGGTTAGGGTTAGGATTTAAAGTAGGGTTAGGGTTAGGATTTAAAGTAGGGTTAGGGTTAGGATTTAAAGTAGGGTTAGGGTTAGAATTTAAAGTCGGGTTAGGGTTAGGATTTAGAGTAGGGTTAGGGTTAGGATTTAAAGTAGGGTTAGGGTTAGAATTTAAAGTCGGGTTAGGGTTAGGATTTAAAGTAGGGTTAGAATTTAAAGTCGGGTTAGGGTTAGGATTTAAAGTAGGGTTAGAATTTAAAGTCAGGTTAGGGTTAGGATTTAAAGTCGGGTTAGGGTTAGGATTTAAAGTAGGGTTAGGGTTAGGATTTAAAGTAGGGTTAGGGTTAGGATTTAAAGTAGGGTTAGGGTTAGGATTTAAAGTAGGGTTAGGGTTAGTCTTAACCCCTAAACAAATTTTTAAAGTGAAATCGAATGACTAAATAGGCTCAATGTAGGTGCTTGTCTAGGTGACATTGTGCTTGTGGTTTTCTCAATGTCCTTTTTTGCCCACACAGTTTTGATGTTTTGCTTGGTTTACTCAGCAGCAAGCTGCAACGTCAGAACACATCTTTCAGGGATTGTATTCCACCAGTTGAAAGGCTAATAATTACATTAAGGTAAATGTAAACTTTTTGCTTTTAGACTTTAACACACAAAGTGTTAATCAAATGAACAGGCACACAAAGTTTATATTTCCACAAAATAATTTAAATATGATTTTAATTGTAATTTTGAACACAAACATATAATGTGTAGAATTGCTTCATTCTTTCAAAATAACAATGTTCCGATAACAAAATAAGTAACGAAGTATTAGGCTCATCGCAATTTCAATAGACAAATGAGTTCAGTTAGGTTTCCACCATATGTTTTTTACAAATATAACAAAAACATAACTAGCATTTTAAATTATAAAGTATGATAATTAAATGGGTCTTGGCATGATTCAGGTTGCTGGGATGACAAACAAGGAGCACTTTCTACATACTGCTGCTCCTGAGCAACACTTGGGACATTTTGGAAATGGTAAGGTGGACCCCTATTGCCCACATCTGGTGCTCCAAAACCTGATCCTGGTGGCCCAAGTGCAGATGGTGGAGGTAGAGGAGGTTGGTGGTGGTCAAGCCGTCGAAGTGTTTGTCTAGATTCGTAAGGATTTTCAGCTCTGTAAGTTTGGTGCCTAGGCATCTGGTAAGATAAAGGGGGATTTTGCCAAGAAGCATAATTGGTTGTCTGTGTTGGTTGCATTGGAAGACTTCTGTCTGTGTGATAAATATTTTGGGGACTGGGGATATATGATTTTATGGTCTGCATGACAGAAATTTGCATATCCATTTTCATAGCATCGGGCACCTGATCAAAATAGGGCACCAGGGTATTGGCAAATTGTTGTGAGAGTGTCAATTGCCCTGTGAAACGATCTGACAGATCTTTTAATAAACTGTACATTTTATCAGACTCTTTCTGAATTTGCCGTTTGGTGGCACCCCCCCTTTTAGTAGTGCGCAATGGTGCAGCAGCCCCCTCCTCCTGTTCCTCTTCTCCAGGTATCTCTGCAATTTCCTGATTTGGAGATTGTGGGTTTGTAGGCTCCTGTGTTTGCACTGATGATTCTTCTTCTGCAGGTTCATCCTCCCAGCAGGTGTCTGTGCTGCAAATCACAACAAAACAGACCATTTTTTTTAGGGTGTGTGGGTAATAATTGCACAGAAACACAGAATCATAATATCCTTTTTAAAATAATTACCTTCGCATCTCCAGAATAGGTCTCAAAAACTCAAGGTCTTTCGCATAGGAGTATGGTTTGAAAGACATTGCACCTGAACCACTTCTCATACTCTTTTCCTTTTTCAAATGACTATTAAAACTATCCTTTGCGCTCCGCCATCTGGTTTGCAAAGCTTTTACTGCAAAACAATGAAAAAATATTTTTGTTTTAATTTCAGATACCTGGCAACTGGACACTCAATTTCTAGTTTACATTATCAGTTCTTGATTGGGAAATCAACTGCTAGCTACCTAATCCGGGACACGTGTTCCATCATTTGGGACGTTCTTAAAGAGGTTGTCTTCCCGAAACCTACAACTGATGAATGGGCAAAGATAGCAGATATCTTCTGGCAGCAGTGCAATTTTCCAAATTGCGTGGGTGCTATTGACGGAAAACATATACGCATCCAGAAGCCAGTAGGCAGTGGCAGCAGCTTTTATAACTATAAAAAATATTTTTCTTTTGTGCTTTTTGCAATGGCAGATGCCAATTACCGTTTTATATATGTTGATATAGGGTCCTATGGCAGAAGCTCAGACTCTAGTATATTTACCCACTCAACCTTAGGGCATCTTCTGCAAGAAAATAGGCTGGCACTACCAGCCAATACACCACTCCCTGGAACGATTGGGCCTGCAATGCCGTATGTGTTTGTGGCTGATGAAGCTTTTGCGCTAGGGGAACACCTTCTCAGACCCTATTCAAGCCACTCTTTGAGCCAAGAAAAAAGAGTGTTCAATTACAGACTCACTCGGGCCAGGAGAGTTGTTGAATGTGCTTTTGGCATACTGGCCAACAAATGGCGTTTGTTGCACACACCAATATATCTAAAGATGCAACACGCTATACAGGCAGTGAAAGCTATTTGTGCTCTCCATAATTTTATTAGAGAGCATGACGGTTTCCAATTTGAGGACACCCTTGCCAATCAGGCCATGACAAGAGCTGAAATGACATCCACTCGGGGCAGCAGGAGTGGTGCTGCTTTACGTGAAACTTTATGTTCATATTTCATGTCTCCAGAAGGTCAGCTGCCATGGCAGCTAGATGCAATAGCCTAGATAGACCCAATGTAACAGATCTTCTAAACATTGTAAATGTGTGTTTTTTTGAAGCTTATGTTTGTCAAATTTTGCAACGTATGCTGTACTTTTTTTATGCATTGAAAAATGTGTATCTGACATTAAGATACTATTAAAAACAAATATCCTAATTTGTCCATTTTTTGGTGTAATAATTTTATTCAATGAACATTAGGCCTCATGCCCATGAGGCGCTGTTAAACGTGCATTCAGAGGCAGTTGGACAGTTTTTCCAACTGCACCTGAACTAATTCACTGTTATCCTATGTGTCCATGTACACAATTTTTTTCTTGCCTTTTGGCCAGCTTTGAAACGCCTGTCTATGTTAGTCTATGGCTTTATGCCCACCTAGGCATTTTTGAGATGCAAATGGCATAGGCGTTTTTACATACAAAAACGGCTGAAACGCTCAAAACGTTCACCAAACGCTCCAAACGCTCACAAACGATCCTAAACGGTCCAAACGCTTAAACCGTTTCAAACGCTCAAAACGCTCAAAACGCCCACAAACCGCTTAAACGGTTCAAACGCTCAAAACGCTCAAAACGTTTCAAACGCTCAAAACGCTCAAAACGCTCACACACTTAAAACGTTCCAAACGCTCAAACCGCTCACAAACGCGCAAAACGTTTCAAACGCTCAAAACGCTCAAAATTTGACCCAATTTTATGGAAATTTGACCAATTTTATGGAAATGTAACCCAATTTTATGGAAATTTGACCAATTTGAGGGAAATTTTACACAATTTTATGGAAATTTAACCCTATTTGCGGGAAATTTGACCCAATTTTATGGAAATTTGACCAATTTGAGGGAAATTTTACACAATTTTATGGAAATTTAACCCTATTTGCGGGGAATTTGACCCAATTTTATGGAAATTTGACCAATTTGAGGGAAATTTTACACAATTTTATGGAAATTTAACCCAATTTGCGGGAAATTTGACCCAATTTTATGGAAATTTGACCAATTTTATGGAAATGTAACCCAATTTTATGGAAATTTGACCAATTTGAGGGAAATTTTACACAATTTTATGGAAATTTAACCCAATTTGCGGGAAATTTGACCCAATTTTATGGAAATTTGACCAATTTGAGGGAAATTTTACACAATTTTATGGAAATTTAACCCAATTTGCGGGAAATTTGACCCAATTTTATGGAAATTTGACCAATTTGAGGGAAATTTTACACAATTTTATGGAAATTTAACCCAATTTGCGGGAAATTTGACCCAATTTTATGGAAATTTGACCAATTTTATGGAAAATTGACCCAATTTTATGGAAAATTGACCCAATTTTATGGAAATTTGACCAATTTGAGGGAAAATTGACCCAATTTTATGGAAATTTGACCAATTTTAGGGAAATTTGACCCAATTTGAGGGAAATTTAACCCAATTTGAGGGAACTTCGCGCAATTTAAGGGATATTGGCCAAAATCTAAAGCAGAACTCCACTAACTCGATCCTCAAAAAAATAGCTAATTTAAATACATGTATTTAGGTCAGTAAATAATTTAAAAAACATAAACTGTCAAAAATGTTTGGATCATGCACATGAACACATACATAATTACAGTGGATCTAATAATCTACAGACCCCTGGTAAAATGTCAGGTTTATGTGATGTTTAAAAATGAAACAAACATATATAATTGATGAACTTGTTCCATCTTTAATTAATTCAGAAGTTTGTTTGGGGTTAGTCAGAGGCACATGATGGCAGGTGTGGACTGACTCCTTACCATGTTTTGGAATGTGATAGCTTAATTCTGAACACAGCTGCATCCCCAGTTAGAAGAGGATGTGCACACTTATAAAACAACATTATTTGAGTTTCTTATATTGACTACCCAATAAAAGATTTTAGTAAGTTTTCTGTTGAGTTTGTACAGTTTATAGGTCACATTAAGGTTTAAACATTTCTAGCAATGATTTCTCTTTGTCAAATTTTTCAACATCACTGAAAACTCAAAGTTTAACAAGTGTGTGTAAACTTTTTATCTATTACTTACATTTGAGGTCTGCTTGTTTCTTGGAGAAAATATCCCATTGTGGATACAGCTCCTTGGCAATTTCAAGCCACCCCTGGTCCCGTTTTCTACGATCCTTGTGTTGGGGATCAGAAGGAGTATAAAGATATGTTCTTGGCCTCACCAAGCTGATAAGATGTTCAGTTCTCACCATTTTTGCTAGAGTCCAAACTGGGATTTGCTGGTTCTCAAGGCATCCTGGGTAGTTTATTTTTAAAGGGCAGGTGTTTGATCACATGGTGATTCCAAAAAAGCAAAATGCAAAACGCATCAAAAACGCATCAAAAACGCATCTCAAATTATGGACTTGCGTTTTTCTTGCATGCCCATTGAATTCTATTACATGCAAAACGCTGCATTTTGCGTTTAAAAAAGTCCCTGACCCTTTCCAAAAACGCAGAGATACAAAAAAGCATTGATGTGAACATGTTCCATAGGAACCCATGTTAAAAAATTTCCATGCATTTCTGCAAAATGCAAAATGCATCAAAAAACGCGCTAGTGTGAATGGGGCCTAAGGCTGGATTCACACCTATGCATGTTGCTTTTGAGCGTTTTTGGAGGTTTTTTTTTCATGCTTGCCACGTTTTTGAGCCGCGTTTTTGCCGCGTTTTTGCCGCGTTTTTGCCGCGATTTGCGTTTTGCGTTTTTTTTTTTTTTTTTTTTTTTTTTTCATTTTTTTTACAGTCTTAAAAAAAAATTACAAAAAAAAAAAAAAAATAAAAAAAAATAAAAAAAAAAAAAACGGCAAAAACGCACCAAAAACGCATCAAAAACGCTGCAAAAACGCTGCACTTGCGTTTTTGATGCTTGTCCATTGAAAACCATTACATGCAAAACGCTGCTTTTTGCATGAAAAAAAGTCCCCGACCCTTTCCAAAAACGCAGAGATACAAAAAAGCATTGATGTGAACATGTTCCATAGGAACCCATGTTAAAAAATTCCCGTGCATTTCTGCGAAATGCAAAATGCATCAAAAAACGCGCTAGTGTGAATGGGGCCTTAGGCTCGATTCACACCTATGCATGTTGCTTTTGAGCGTTTTTGGAGGTTTTTTTTTCATGCTTGCCACGTTTTTGAGCAGCGTTTTTGCGGCGTTTTTGCCGCGATTTGCGTTTTGCGGTTTTTTTTTTTTTTTTTTTTTTTTTTTACAGTTTTTTTTACAGTCTAAAAAAAAATTAAAAAAAAAAAAAAAAAAAAAAAAAAAAAACCGGCAAAAACGCATCAAAAACGCATCAAAAACGCTGCAAAAACGGTGCACTTGCGTTTTTGATGCTTGTCCATTGAAATCCATTACATGCAAAACGCTGCTTTTTGCATGAAAAAAAGTCCCCGACCCTTTCCAAAAATGCAGAGAAACAAAAAAGCATTGATGTGAACATGTTCCATAGGAACCCATGTTAAAAAATTCCCGTGCATTTCTGCAAAATGCAAAATGCATCAAAAAACGCGCTAGTGTGAATATTGCCTAAGGCTCGATTCACACCTATGCATGTTGCTTTTGAGCGTTTTTGGAGGTTTTTTTTTCATGCTTGCCGCGTTTTTGAGCCGCGTTTTTGCCGCGTTTTAGCGGCGTTTTTGCCGCGTTTTTGCCGCGATTTGCGTTTTGCGTTTTTTTTTTTTTTTTTTTTTTTTTCATTTTTTTTACAGTCTTACAAAAAAATTACAAAAAAAAAAAAAAAAAAAAAAAAAAAAAACGGCAAAAACGCACCAAAAACGCACCAAAAACGCTGCAAAAAAGGTGCACTTGCGTTTTTGATGCTTGTCCATTGAAAACCATTACATGCAAAACGCTGCATTTTGCATGAGAAAAAGTCCCCGACCCTTTCCAAAAACGCGGAGATACAAAAAAGCATTGATGTGAACATGTTCCATAGGAACCCATGTTAAAAAATTCCCGTGCATTTCTGCAAAATGCAAAATGCATCAAAAAACGCGCTAGTGTGAATGGGGCCTTAGTGCTGAGACCACAAGGTTCTGCAAGGCTAAGGCCTGGTTCACACCTATGCATTTTTTAGTGTGTTTTCAGTTTTGCAGAGTACACTACAGTCCATTTAACATGGTTTCCTATATCTGTGCATTTTTTGGACCAGCAGGTTTTTTTTTTTTTGGTTCCATAGACTTCAATGGATCAAAAACGTGTATTGAAAAATGCAAAATGCATCTGGAATATGCATCATCTGCAACCTGCATAGGTGGGAACCAGGCCTTAGGACTCATTTACGCAGTGGAACGCTTTTCAGAAGGTAAGGAGGCATTATATCACCTCTTCATGACTGTTTTAACCCCTAATATCCCACAACAAGAGCATGCATTGCATGTGGTTGCTGTGTAGCCCAGTTCACTAGAATGGGTCCTGATTGGCAGCTGTAGGGGGTCAGTTTTGCTGCGCCTCAATGCAAAGAATCAGGGCTGCGGCATGTGTACACCTCCATACTGCCGCCTTTGCAGCTTTGGGGGGGGGGGTGCAGTAAAAATGTAGCCCAACTGCCTGTTTTTACCAGCTTGCAAGTGTAAACTAAGGCTCCATTCACACTAGCGCGTTTTTTGATGCATTTTGCATTTTGCAGAAATGCATGGGAATTTTTTAACATGGGTTCCTATGGAACATGTTCACATCAATGCCTTTTTGTATCTCTGCGTTTTTGGAAAGGGTCGGGGACTTTTTTTCATGCAAAAAGCAGCGTTTTGCATGTAATGGATTTCAATGGACAAGCATCAAAAACGCAAGTGCACCGTTTTTGCAGCGTTTTTGCAGCGTTTTTGGTGCGTTCTTGGTGCGTTTTTGCCGTTTTTTATTTATTTTTTTTTTGTAATTTTTTTTTAAGACTGTAAAAAAAAAGAAAAAAAAAAAAAAAAAGCAAAACGCAAATCGCGGCAAAAACGCCGCAAAAACGCCGCAAAAACGCTACAAAAACGCTGCTCAAAAACGTGCCAAGCATGAAAAAAAAACCTCCAAAAACGCTCAAAAGCAACATGCATAGGTGTGAATCGAGCCTTAAGCCTCATTTTGAGCCAACTCTTCTGTGCACCTGAGCAGTTTGAACTGATGCCTGTTTGATTACAGGTCCACTTTAATGGCCAAAATGAGTTGTACACAATTAAAGTCTTATGTGTTTTTATCTCTTGCTATTCCCTACTGCCAGTAATGAGTTGCTATGTAAATGACTGTATAACTGCATGGCTGGAATATAGACCGGACCACACACTTTTGCAGATATAACAGATCTTGCTGAGGGAGTCCTACCCACACCCACCACCATTTCTTTCGAAATGGGAACAGGAATTGCAAATATTGGCAGAAGATATGGACTGGGACAATATACTAGCTGTTTCATACAAACTCGGATCTTATCTAGGTGGTATCGTTGCCTTACACGATTACATAAAATTGATCCATCTATCCCTGATACCTGCTGGCGATGTTTCCGGGAGTCTGGCACCAAGACCCATATTTGGGGCACATGTCTGAAAAGTTTTACACTTGTGATAAAATTTTACGCTTGTTTGATTGATTAGTGGGAGATAACATCCCAAATGAATCTCAGATCACAGTGCTATCCATGTTGCCAGGCTCTTATAAACAAATTAAAAGAAACTTAAAAGAGAAAGAAGCATGGATTTGGGGTTATTCCCTATCATACTTACCTAGGTGGATGCTGCATCTGTTCCCCGCCGCCTCTGCACTGAGACCCGATCGATCGAACATCGCCAATGGCTCGGTTCTCTCACCTCCCTGAGTGGAAGAGCTGCTGACTGTCAATCAGCAGCTCTCCTGCTCTGCTCCTCCATGGTCACTGGAGCACTGAGCTGTGAGGGGGCGGGGAGCTGAAAGAATGAGACGGGTGTCAGTCCAGGCACCTGGCAGATCCAGACTCCATTGTCGGGATGACGCGGTGCCTGGACTGATTGAAGTGACGTCAGCAGAGAGCGGAATTCAGACCACTCTCTGCTGAAAACGGGTCACAGGAGTGCAAAACTATTTTGACCCAGAGGAGAAGCCCAGCCTAAAAAACTCAGACTGGACTTCTCCTTTAATCAGGTACTTTCTCACAGCGGCTCGTTCGGTGATAGCTAGGCGCTGGCGCCAGGCTGAGGCTCAATTAATGACTGAATGGGTTTGTGAATTGAACAAGATCAAGCTAATGGAATGTATGGTCGCATTGGATGGGGATAAATCTGACTCACATAAACTTATGTGGACAGTATGGTCTCATTTCAGATATTCCTCTGACTTTGATTCCTTTATCTCTAACAAAGTCTGAGGTTTCAATTTTACCCTGGACCTCCCCATGGTACCCCCCTCCCTCCTTCCCCTCTTTCTCTTCTTCTTCTCGCCTTCTTTCTCTGTATCTTTTCCTCTTTTTCTTTACATTATAATATGCAACATTGCTTTTATACCAGTTCATTATAAACTAGCACCAATGGGTTGCCTGCTAACCCGGATATCTTGTCTCTGGCTAAGACGGATATTACTATTGTGGTTCCCTCATATTTGCTGTTTTTTTCACTATAGTCTAGTGGCTTGTGTTAATCTGTAGGCAAGAACCCTACTCTGGGCATCTGTTTCTTGTAACCAAAATTGAAAGGAGTAGTTATCCTGGTTGATTGTTAGAGATCCATTGATTTCTCCCTAAGTTTGGCCTTGTTGCACTTTTCTCTTCTACCACTAGGTGGCTGGGTACTTGGTGGTACTAGATATGAGAACTCAAGGTCAGGTTATGGGTATGTGGGGTATCTCAGCCAATGGGCAGGGGTTTTCTTGAATCCCTTGGCCTGCTGGGAGAGCCTATATATTTTGGTGGAGTCAGGTGATCGATGTTCTGTGTCACCTGGGCGGCTGTCTGGGTGGACGTGTGTTGTACTGCCCCGGGCTGCTGGAGATTGGGCCTATCCCGGGCACATCTGGCTGCTGGGTTGTCTGAGGGCCTATCCAGAAGCAAGAGAGCAGCACAGGGTTGGGATTGTGGCTTGAAGTCCAACCAAAAGTGACGGTTCTGCCAGCCGGGTTGTGACTGATTTTTCATCTAAAGTGCTTTAATGATTTTTTTCTCTGCTGCTTCCACTCTACTCCAGTGCTGTGTGCGGAATGGATTAGATTGGAGGTAGGCTGGTGTAACGTTATCAAAGAGCGGACTTCAGACCATTTCCAACCACCAGTCTATAGGGATACATGGACCATTCGGTCAGGTCCACCTGAAAAACTGTCAGGCGGACCGGATCGCCCGTGTAAAAGGAGCCTTCCAGCCACAGCCCTCATTACTAGGGATGCACCGATATCGAGTATTTTCATGAGTACTCGTATTCGTGAAAATGCTCCGATATCCGAAACCGATACTTTATGGGCGCAAATCGCACTGCACAAAGTAAATGGGCTCAAATCACACTGCAAAAAAATGCTGTTCCTGTCCAAATTGCATGCGCTTCTTTTCAGTGCGATTTGAGCCCATTCATTTGGTATGGGCGAAAATTGCACCACAAAGTATCGGTACTTGGTATCAGCAAGTACGTGACCAAAAGTATCGGTACTCGTCCTCGCCAATAACAAAAAGGATATCGGTGCAACCCTACTCATTATGAGGAGGAGAGGGGGCATGTCAGACCAGGCCTGTTACTGAGTGCTGATTACGGAGAGCACTGAGTATAATACTATTAGACCAATCCGTGACTGCTGCTCCTCTTTGCCAATCTCTTCACTGGCTTCCACTACCCCACCATATAAAATTCTAAATACTAACCACAACATACAGGGCCACCCACAACATTGCCCCCAGCTACATCACCAACCTCATCTGCAGATATCGCCCAAATTGTCCTCTCCGTTCCTCCCAAGACCTCCTGCTCTCTAGCTCCCTTGTTACCTCCTCTCATGCTCACCTCCAAGACTTCTCTAGAGCCTCTCCCATTCTCTGGAACTCCCTGCTCCAGTATGTCCAGTTAGCCCCTACCCTGGCCACCTTTAGGTGATCCCTGAAAACTCACTTATTCAGGGAAGTCTACCCACCTCCACCTAAGAACTGTACCCGAGCCACCTCCATCAGATCATCTCCCGAAGCTATTACCCTATGTACCACCTCCCCCTCTTTTTAGATTGTAAGCTCCATGAGCAGGGCCCTCCTATTCTTTCTTTAATTGTACTGTCCCCCTCTATAAATCCTGTATAATAATAATAATAATAATATTAGGGCTCATGCATACGGGTGGATTGCTTTTATGCAGGATTTTGCTGACATGTCCAAGTTGTCCATATGCTGTATGTATGTAACGTTTGTGCTGGTTACATGGACCCTATTTTTTAATATCAACTACCACCGCTGCTGATTACACACTATTGATGTTTATTTCTCCCCAGAATGAGTCCTTCATGCAGCAGTGGCACATGTGCAGAATGACCTTGGCTGATTCTGAATAACTAAAGGCCAAGGTGATTTTGCACATGTCTCACTGCCCAATGAATAACTAATTCCAGGGGAGATGTAAACATCAACAGCGTGTAATCAGCGGCGGCTGCACCTCTGGCTGCACATGGTTGATATTTACATGTCGGCCCTGAGCATCAGTGGCGGGCCAATAAGGTCCAGGCATGCATATAGACGTTAGCACAAATGTTAAAATAGGATTGGAGAATGCAGATTTTTCAAGTTTTGGTTTACACGACTTTGCAGAAAAAAACAGACCAGTGTGCATGGGCCCATAGAAAACATCCTGCAGTGTTCAAGTTGGTAGAAATAATGGAGCTAATTGTACAACATTGTGCACAAGCCCTGAAGCTGGGTTTACAGATATGCGATGCGGTAACCAGCGCGATTCCTGTGCGGGTTCCCCGCATCGCATTATCTCTCGCAGGCAGTTCACACTGCCCTATGCAAACAGCTGCGGCTGTCAATACAAAGTTAACAACACCCCCAGATCGATTCACAGATCACAGTGTGAACTGTGCAATGGTGCAGAAATCAGATCGCATAAGTGTGAACACCCATGCGATCCGATTCCAGTGCGGACAAAAAAAAAGGGTCCTGCCCCATTTTGACCTGAATGTGATGCAAATTCAGTCATACAATCTGTATGGCTGAATTTGAATTGCACAGACATCGCATGTGATCTGCACAGCAATGCGGTACGAATCACATGCAATGTCTGACGTCGCAATAGTGAAAATGCAGCCTTATGCCCTCTACACACGATAGGATTTTCCGACACCAAAATCCTGGGTTTATTTCCGACGGATGTTGGCTCCAACTTGTCTTGCATACACACGGTCACACAAACGTTTTCGGAAATTCCGAACGTCAAGAACGCGGTGACGTACAACACGCCGAGAAAAATTAAGTTCAATAGCCAGTGCAGCTCTTCTGCTTGATTCCGAGCATGCGTAGACTTTTGTGCGTCGGAATTGTGTACACACGATCGGAATTTCCAACAACGGATTTTGTTGTCAGAAAATTTGAGATCCAGATCTCAAATTTTGTTTGTCGGAAATTCCGACGGAAAATGTCCGATGGAGCCTACACACGGTCGGAATTTCCGATAACAAGCTCCCATCGAACATTTGTTGTCCGAAAATCCTATTGTGTGTACAGGGCATTAGACTGCACTGCCATGTTTAGAAAGCCTACACAATTGATGTAACAAAAAGTGAAGGTAGAGCTATAAAAATGGAGATTGGGAGTATAACGATCATCTGACTGCATATCTCTTTCTGTGACTGCAGCTGGGTTTTACATTTAAATTTTTTTTAACACTTCAATAAACAAAGCTTAATTTTGTTTTTTTTTATAAAACATATAATTCACAATAATATCTGGTTTAAAATTTTAGCAAATTACAAAAATAAACGATATCTTTATGTTATCAGTCAACAAATCAGTATAACAAATCATGTATGTATCTTTCATAAAACAGATATATAAGGCTCATCATACACATTACAATCTGACCATACAATCGACTTCTGATTTACCAAAACTATGTAATATGAGAACCTACCTAAACAATTCTATCGATTTGTATCCAACCAAGCAGGCATTTGCGCTGTTTACTTGTTGGTAGATCTAAAGGAGATTGTACAGTGTGTGGCGACCCTATATTCATTGAGCTCTGGATATATGAAAAGTTTGTGTGATGCAACTTCATTGAAACAGAGAACAATTGAACAAAAAAATAATTTAACAGTCTTGAAATAAAATCAATGAGACTATTAATATGAATCACATAATGCTTATGTTTAAAAAGTTACCTCAGCCAATCAATATTACAATTTTATGGAGTTGGCTACAACAACAGAATGTCACACTCGGCTATATAATTCCCAAAGTATGCTGGACGAGGGAACTGAAAGCCAAATACAAACTGCAATTTACATATAAAAAGTGAAAAGTCATATACTGCTGTCTGTATGGAACAATCTTCCATTCATTCCTGGGATTAAAGCAGAACTCCAGCCACCAAGGTTTATCAAATTCTTAAGGCAAAAAAAAGTTACCTCTTGTAATGTTTACAGAGCCTTGGTTTACATGAATTCATTGGTTTGCTGGATACTAGGGTGCTGCGGGTTTGAGAACTGTGGGTCTAACAGTGAAGCTCTACCCTCCTCCGCCTGCTGTCTGCCAGGCGGTCCGGCACGGTGGCGGGCTGCAGGCAGCGACTCCGGTGTCCTCTGCTCCAGCACGGTGGACCTGATCTAGGTGGCGAGTGGTGGGCTGCGGGCAGTGGCTCTGGTGTCCTCTGCTCCAGCACAGTGGACCCAATCTAGGTGGCGAGTGGTGGGCTGCGGGCAGCGGCTCCGGTGTCCTTTGCTCCAGCACGGTGGACCCGATCTAGGTGGCGAGTGGTGGGCTGCGGGCAGCGGCTCCGGTGTCCTTTGCTCCAGCACGGTGGACCCGATCTAGGTGGCGGGCTGTGGGCAGCGGCTTCGGTGTCCTCATCTCCAAAAAAAGGCTGGGGATTTCTTTCCTGTCTCTCAGGGTATTAATGGGCTGCTCTAACTACGACGTGCACACTAACATATGTGAACCAGGCCTAATATGTGACGCAATGTATGAGTGTTAAAAAAGTACAAGAATGTCAAAGTGTGAATGAGTCTAATTCTTTATGTCACAATAGAATGCTTACCCACTTTAAAGTTTTAGAGTGGTGAGGCATCGCTGCACATTGAGTGTAGTTTATACAAATCTGAGAGGGGCAACTAATGTTAGCAAACATGCAATGGGTTAGAGCAGCCATTCAAGACCAGGGTTTTGTGGAACTCTAGGGTTCCTCCAGAGGTTGCTGTGGGTTCCTTGATCTCTGGCTGAATGACCTCCCATCTGATGGTGGCCAACACCACTTGGTACAGTCTGTGCCATTACACAAATGATCTTTTAAGCTATCTGGTTGGGTGACCTTTTGACCACCACAGCAAGGGGGGCACTGTTCACACTGGCCACCAAATTTAAGTGCCATTTTTTCTCACTGAAATGTGTTCTAACAGGGGTTCCCGGGACCTGAAAATGATTTCAAAGGGTTCCTCTGGGATAAAAAGGTTTGGAAAGCCTGGGTTATACTTAACCTGTACTTTGCCCATACAGGTTTACTTTATTATGCGTCCCATCAGTAACTCATACACACATCTCCCTTGCTCCCCACCACTCCATTCGACTGATGGGAGTGAAGAAAAATACTTGGTGTTTCCAGATGTGATGGCGTATGTGACTCACTTCCCACCTGACACTGCTGGTCCTTGGCCGGTCAGGCACCCAGCGGGCAGGAAGACAGCCGACGCTTACACAATTCCCTTGCTCTCAGCGATGGGAAAGTGAATGGAAGGCAAGTATGTGCAGCTGGTAGGGCTGGCATTAAAGTGAACCTTCTTGGAGAAAGCATGGGTTCACTTTAGAATAAAACTGTTTTTTTTTTTTACAGTTACAATCAAGGAAAAAAGAATTATGTACTGCAATATATTTGTTACAATCTGGACAGGCAACTTTTCTTGACATGTGATGTTACCTAGACAACACAATCCATAAAATAGTCCTTAGAAAAATATGTTAAAAATGCATAAATAAATAAAAAAAAGTCCCTATTTTCCCAAACAATGATAATATAAAAACCAAGCTTTCAGTGCAAGGATATACATACTGTATATCTTAGTTATATGATGGCAATGTGTGAATGGGCCCTAAAAATGCCATTGCCAACACAGCTGTCTGTTTCCAGGAATCAACTGTTTAAAAATGGGGGAGAAGTCATCGAAAGGGGCATTTTGACTGGATTTCCACCACAATTTTTGAAGCTTGGTTGATTGGAACATTTGTCATTCAAGTTGTCCCTGTGTCTCTACACGCTCCTTCTACTACTGCTGGAGGAAAAACTCAGCTATACTGATTTTTCTGGAATGGTGCCAATTCCTAATGTTCTTTACTTTTTCCTAGTTCCATTTAAAGAAGAACGTCAACCTATTGCTGAACTCCGGGCAAACAGCTGATTACCCTGAAATAAGTGATGGTTCTACCTGCCAAGGCGTGCTTTTACATTGTCTATACTGCTTTTCAGCCAGTCTTGTGATCCTGGCACCCGACGGGCAGCATAGCCAGGTGCCTGACCTTCATTGCAGATAAGCAGTTCAGCTTGGTCAAGGACCTACCCCCCCACCTGACTGGACAATGAAGGAGCAGAATGCTGCTGAAGAGATACCATGGAGAACAATTAATATCTGAATATTCCCATCCTGACTGATGTGGACATGGAAACCCAATAAAAATATTTTTATGTAAATGATTGTGGTTCTGAAACGGCAATGCAGTTAAATGGCTATTTTAGATAAAAAAAGTGCTCCGCCGAGTTTTTCATTATGGATTAAGAACATCTGTAAAAGAATAAACCAACTAACAGTACATAACAAGCGCTGCGCAAACTGTTGGCGCTATATAAAACCTGTATAATAATAATAATAATAATAATAATGATGAACACACTAAAATATATAATATAATCTTTCCAATGGAAAACAGAAAAACATTGTACAAAACATTTATAAATACACACAGTATATACAGTACAGTGATATACATTGCTGTATGCTATGACAGTATTGGAAGTAGTCAATATCTTCTCTGCAGCCGCGTGCGAGGGTCGGCAGACAGGCTGCGGTATTTGTGCATCTGTATTGTATTTTCCACTGGCTGAGCTGGAATATGGTGGAATATGTTCTAAAAAATAAAGGCACACATTAATTTTGCAAATAATTCTCTAATACAGAAATATAAATTAAAGGCAAACTTGCAAGGTCATGAAATACTGTCCTGATCATTAAAGCCGTATTAAGCCCAAAATAAAAAAATCAAACATATTGCAGTTTACCAAGCATTAGATGTGGTGGCTGAATAGGTTGCTTTTTTTAGGCTATTTCCCTCTGGTTTCACCTGGTGTGGCTAGTAATACACCTCTTGTATTAGAGTGCCCCCACTCTGGATGAAGGAGCACAGGGGGCACTTTTGGACAGCAGCATTGTCAGTCTGGGGGAGGGGGAATGTTGGATGTACTAGCAGATTTAGCCTTGTGTGGGAATTGCAGCAATCCCTGCCCATTTCTCGCACTGCATTGCAATTGCACTGTGTTTGCGATCCGCTGCGGCTGTCAAGACTAGGACCCCATACACACTATTAGATTTTCTGCAGATTTTTGTCTTCAGATTTACCAAAACCATGTAGTGCAAGGGCCTGCCTGATTGCATACAAATTAAAACTCTTAAGGTTTGACCTCATAATATATGGTTTTGGTAAATCTGAGGACAAAAATCTGCAGAAAATCTAATAGTGTGTATGGGGCCTAATAAGATTAATACACTAATAAATTGAAGCCAAACTCCAGCTCACACTTTATAAGTAGTTACAGCAAACTGTTTTTCTTTTGAGATAAAGGTTTTACATAAATAAAAAAAATAATAACTGATCATTATAAGCACCCCTGTCAGTGTTAAATTGTTTTTCTCAACCCTGTAACTGATACATCTGCTGGAGAGCTTGTCCTTTTGAAGAACAACAGACTTACTGAATGGATCACCAGATAAAAATAGAAGAAAGAAAGCCTAAAGCCTCGTACACACGATTGGATTGTTGGCCAACAAAACCGTGGACTTTTGTCCGAAGGGCGTTGGCCCAAACTTGTCTTGCATACACACGGTCACACAAATGTTGGCCAACAAATACGAACATAGTGACGTACTACGTTGTTTTTCAGCTCTTTAGCACCACCGTTTGGGCTCCTTCTGCTAATTTTGTGTTAGTAGAAGTTTGGTGAGTGTTGATTCGCACTTTTCATTTCGCACTTTTCAGTTTGCGCTTTTCAGTTTCTTTCTGAACGCCCATTCCTCAACCAGCCATGTTGCGAAATCGGAGGAGATTATTATTGGTCTTGGAGTTATTGCTTTGACATTATTTTTTTGGTTGAATAATAATGATTTGATTTGGTATATTATCTATATTTTTGGATGCATAGAATGCACTTTTTGGTTAAGTTCTATTGGCAGATATCATGTCTAATTTTATTTGTTTTCTTTTTTAATGCACAATAAAAAAAATTGTGTAGAATAATACTTGGCTATGTGTTTTACTTCAAATGACAGTTTGGGAGTAGGCAGTTAAATTAAAAAAAAAATGTAAAATTGACAAGGGACACCAACATAGTTGTATCTTTGATCTTAAAAACTACGGGATAATGGTGTTGTGGTAACTTGCCCAAATAAAAAAAAAAGAAAAGCATAATAATATTATTCTTGATATCACTAGATAAAAAAAGCCTTTGGAAATTTGTTTGCAATAACTCCATCAGTATCACCAGCAAAGCAGCTTCATTATTATCCCATTAAAGAAGAAGAGAATTGTGCGCTGCATTTCGAGATTTCATCATTTGCTGCGTCACGAATGTTAATTCTCCATTACGAACGCTAGTTACAAGACCGACCGCTTCCGGCTCGTCCTTGCTTCCGAGCATGCCTGTTTGTACTTTGGACTTTTGTCCAACGGACTTGTGTACACACGCTCGGAAAATCCGACAACACACATTTGTCCGCGGAAAAATCCGACAATTGACCGATGGAGCATACACACGGTCGGATTTTCCGCCAACAGCCTGTCATCGAACATTTCCCGTCAAAGTCCGGTCGTGTGTACGAGGCTTAAGGCTCCATGCACACTGGCTTAAAAATCACTGCTTCTACAGGAGTTTTGCATTTTGCCTGTAGAAGGAGCTCAATGTTATCCAATGTGTCCATGCACATTAGGATGTTTAGAGCCAAATTTTAAGTTAAGAGGCAAAAAACAAAACAAAAACTCTTCTGGTTTGCCTTTAGCATTTTTTTTCTGCCAGAAGAACTGGCGTTTTTTAGGCCTGGTGTGGACCCTAAAAAAGGAAACAAATGCAGCCATCCCATCTAAGAAATGGTATTCTGTGATATAATAAGTGTTTACTTTTGGGTTTAATATCACTTTAAACTACCTGTAAACCTAAGGCATGTCAGACATACAGTATAACGGCTATGCTTACCTATTGGCTAAGCATGTCATATGGCTGAAATCAATTTCTGACTGGTCTACTGATTTTACAGGAAAAGCGGTGGTGACTTAGGAAGTTCCCCTACATGGGGCATTAATGGCATGTATAGATGTATGTATATGTATAGATATCCTCCCTGACTAATTTGGTTTTCTGGTCCGGTGCAATGTCTGGAACGTAGAACGTAGGGGGACACCATACTATACTTGTTTTAATCATTTCTGGTGTGATGGTTTACAATATGAATACATAAAGTTGGTCCATATGAAGAGATATTTCTCTAATCTTTGCATATGCATCCTTGAGAAGATGGATTTTATTCCATAGCATACAGGATGGACACATCTACATAAGCAGTATGTCATGATAATACTGTATATGTTGAGAATACCATACTGGACATTATATATCTGTGAACTTTTAAAATTGAAAAGTGCTTGCAGCTTAAATAGTTTACTCCTTAGAGGCATTAGTCCATCTGTGGCTCGCAAGACACCTATATTTTGTTTGTATCTTTTTTCATACACTTGCTAGTAGCCTATGGATCCATTTGCCTTCTTTGAAAATAGGGAGATAGATCTGGAAGATCTATTCTCAACCAGCAATAATAAGGAAAATGATATCACACATCTCTTTAGAAAACTGGGGCACTGCATGGATAAAAAAAGTAACATATGGTGGGATCGTTCCACCATGGATAAATATTTAAAAGATGGCATGGTCCCCAGGAAACTAAGATGGGATGTTCCCATAAACGACGGATTACTGGGAGAAGGTGATATAGAGGAATGGTACTCCTTCTTTTCCATTAAGGGAAAACAGATTATGGAATTTCTTGTTAAACGCAAACAACGCAAATTATCAATAATAGAGGGTCAGATTAAAGAAATCAGAGATAAACTGGTTCCTTTTGTCAACACACCAGAGTATGATAGACTCATGGGAGAGCTGCACAAGAATATGCAGAAGAAAGATATAGAAAACAAAAATACTAAGAGGAAAAAATATCTGAGGGATTCCGAGGATTACCAAAATAAACAGGTTTTTCGATGGCAATCCACACTATTAACCAATACTAATGTTAACACACAGCCGCAGGCAGGAGATGGTGGTTCGAGTGACACGAGAGCATCACAACCACCAGGACAGCAACTTTACCAGCAACAGAGTACCAAACAAGCAGGGAGAGGATTACCCTCAAACCATCATGAGGGTAGACAACCTCAAACCCCCCACCGCCAACCACCAAGGAGACCATACTATGACCAGCAGGAACGATCAAATTATGGGGGTAACTACACCCAATACCAGGATTATGGTCCGCCTAACAATCAGGCTAATTGGCATGATGGTAGACCACCACATCGTGGCGAAGGGAATAGAGTCCAACAGAATTACTATGATAAGGGGTATCAGTCCAATCCTCCCCCTCAAAGGCGGGGTGGACAATACAACTCCTATGGCTACAGAAAACAGCATGGATACCAGCAAGGTACTCCGCATAGGTCTCAAGGCAACTACGAGTACCAACAGGGAACATCGCACAGAGGGCATTATCAACCTCACAGAGGTCCCCCACCAAACCAATATCAACAGAGGGGGAACCCCTCGGACTCGTATGGGAATACACAAAGGGGTGCGGTTTACTACTCACCAAAACCTCAGAGAGTGAGGTATGAAAACCCCCCGCAAGATCAATATAGGATACCAATATATAATAGTTACCAGCCTTTGGAGAACAATGAAGATTTTTTTGATGATGAGTCTTTTTTAGGGGGGACCAGGGGAGGGCCCCCCAAGAGTTAAGAAATCAAGGAAGAGAGGTGGGAGAGCAGGGAGAAGGATACAGCAGAAAAAGAAGGCGAGAAGATTAGGAGAGGGGATTTTTAACCTTAGTGGTGCTCCGCTCTCTAGGGAAGAACTGCTGGTTCTCGATAAAGGCATTAAGTTCGCCCCCAAGAAAGGGCTCAACAAATTTGAGACATATATTGGAATACAAAAGTTTATCCGAAAATTGAACATCAAGAAATATTATGCCCAGAATCCTATTGAAAAAGCCACTGTAAACAACAGGTACACCAATCTGAGGAATAACTCGGTTTTTAACCCCAATATAGCCAACAATAAATATGTAGATTTATTTAAGAAATTGGTGACAACTGAATTAGAGCAATTACCTACAAAGAAATTTTATGAACACAAAGATTTCACTAGAGGTTTGAATTCACTAAATACAAGAACAGATATAGTGGTGAGGCCAGCGGATAAAGGCGGGGGGATAGTTGTACTATCCATACAGCAATATAAGGGAGAAATGGAACGGATACTGAGTGATACTGATACATACCGACCATTGGATAGGAATCCTACCAAATCCTTCAAAAATATATTAGAAAATATTGTTCATGATGGTGAGGAAGAAGGACTCCTGAGTAAACAAGAAGCAAAATATCTTGTCCCTACATTTAGCAAGATACCAGTGATATACTTCCTACCAAAGATACATAAGGATAGCAAAAACCCCCCGGGAAGGCCAATAGTAAGTGGCATTGAATCTTTGACTTCCCGGTTGGGGGAATATATAGACATCCACCTGCAACCATTAGTGAAAAAAACAAAAGCCTACCTCAGGGATACTAAGCACACATTACAATTACTAAGTGAATGCAACGCAGAAGATAATATTATCATGGCCACAGGGGACGTAGCCTCTTTGTATACTAGCATAGACCATGAGGGAGCCATGAAAGCGGTAGAGTGGGCCCTGAGGAAGGAGGAACCCGTGGATGGAGATTTTGTTATATTTATCCTCAAATGTTTAGATTTCTGTTTACGCCATAATTTTTTTTGGTATGGGAACAAATTTTACTTACAGATAAAAGGTGTCGCTATGGGCGCTAAATTTGCCCCCAGCGTAGCGAACTTGTATATGGCCCAATGGGAAGAGGAAGGAGTTCTGAATGGAGTAGGTGATAATATTTTATTGTACAAGAGATTTATTGACGATCTACTGATCGTTTGGAAGGGAAGCATGGAGGCATTAATGCAGCTACTGGATTCTATGAACCGCAACGATCTCAATATCTCCTTAACCTGGGATGTCAACAAAGAATACGTCCATTTTTTAGATCTGGAAATTTTTAACACCAATGAAGGTATCACTACCAGATCATTTTTTAAAGCAACAGATCGTAACTCTTATATACCCATTACCAGCTGTCACTACAAACCCTGGTTGAGGAACATTCCCAGGGGCCAATATATGAGAATGAGAAGGAATTGTACAAAAATTGAGGACTTTGAGTGGCAGTCCAACAAGCTAAGCAGCATGTTCTTAGATAAAGGATACCACAACGATTTCCTACAGAAAGAAAAAATGGAGGTCGAACGTCTGGAGAGGGACAATCTATTGAGAGACAAGATTGAAATTATGGATAGCAACGCTAATGACAATATTAGTATTGTTCTTGATTACTCCCTACAAAATAATGAAGTACAGAAAATTATACGAAAATACTGGAATGTCCTAAAGCAGGACACTCACCTCAAAAGTGTGCTCCCGGAGAATCCTAAAATAGTTTTTAAAAAGGCACCCAATCTAAGGGATATATTGGTACACAACGTAGTTGAGCCACCCCCACCAAATCCTAGAATGTTTTGGGATCTTAAGGGCTTCTATGGATGTGGTAGATGTTACAGCTGTGTGAGAGTTCCAGGGAATGATAGAAGGTTAAAGGAATTCCATGATCCCAGAACCCATCAATCCTATACTATCAGGGAATTCATATCGTGTGACACTATTGGGGTCGTATACGCTTTAAAGTGCCCATGTGATTTTATCTATGTGGGGCGTACCACCAGAGCCCTAAAAGACAGATTAGAGGAACACGTATGCAACATCCATAAAGGGTCAGACAAACATCATTTATATATCCATTTTGAGAAAATGCATAATAAGAGTACGGTGGGGATGAAATTTTGGGGGATAGAGGCCCCTAAACGACATTGGAGAGGTTCCAATTTCACGAGAGATATCAGTAAACGGGAATCTTGGTGGATACACCAATTGGGTTCTCTTTTCCCTGGGGGGCTCAATAGGGACTTTGACTTAACATGTTTCCTCAGTAATTTCTAATGATATAAGAGTTAGCCTTAGATTATTGTACCTTTCAGATGGTTTTCATACAAATCGAGTTTTACGTGGGTTTTTACACATTATTTTAATAGTACCGTTATTGATAATGTCTTATTAATTTATTCGGGCGCTTTTAGTAATAAAATATATATTTTATATAATATAATATACAACTGATTTGACAGGAAGATTTGGGATTAATTATATATTTAGATTTATATTTTAACCTATTCTAATTAATTATACTCCAATATGGGGATCTGATACGTGGATGTCTTTTATGATCCATTGATTTTCAGGAGTCTCTGAGGGGGAGAATTTGATGTAATTTATTATTCGTTTTAATAAAGATGACATATTAGGGTTTTTTTTTTTTTTTATCTATAATGTTTAAAGTTAGATGAGGTGCGGTGTGGCATGGCTCCTATATGTACAGCTCTATCCTGATTTATCTATACACATTATGTCATTACACTACAATTAATGAAGACCACTCTATTTATTACTATTATTTTTATAAATTTTCAGGAAGCTGGTAATTGCTGTCACTTGATGATAACTATTGTTGTTTACCTTAAGGTGTAGCCCATCACTAGAGCTGTCCTCGGGCCTAGGCAAAATGGCTGCTGACACAATCCGATTGGATGATAGGCGATATGTGATTAGGTTTCACTTTCTAATCATTACACAGTATTGGAGTCACATTATAGTTGTAGCCCATCACTAGAGCTGTCCTCGGGCCTAGGCAAAATGGCCGCCGACACAATCCGATTGGATGATAGGCGATATGTGATTAGGTTTCACTTTCCAATCATTACACAGTATTGGAGTCACATTATAGGTGTAGCCCATCACTAGAGCTGTCCTCGGGCCTAGGCAAAATGGCCGCCGACACAATCCGATTGGATGATAGGCGATATGTGATTAGGTTTCACTTTCCAATCACTACACAGTATTGGAGTCACATTATAGACTGGTGGGCACAGGCAAAATGTCCGCTTTAGTGATTCGTCTCTTAATACGGCGGTCCTCGGCAAAATGGCCGCCGACAGCATATATATCTCACACTGTGCATCCGTCCAATGTTATCCCCCAGAGGAAGGCACGAAACCCCTGTGCCGAATACGCGTCGGGGAGGGGTAGGACGGAGCTGTCAGCAGAGGAGGAGGATTGCACATGCCATACCGCACGCCATACGATCAGCTGCATATTATTTTACCTGTACAGTCTGGTGCACTCTAGCACCCATCTAATGTGAGTACCCTCTTGGAGGGCTTTATTCTTTTAATAAATGTCCTGGCTATATTGCACTATGGAGTCCCTCTGTTTGTTTCTTCTATGATTTTGGATCTTGGTTTTACCTGAGAGGAGTGTTTTTGCATCATTGTAACCTGAGTGAGCCTAGCAGTGGCCCCAATGCTTATTTTGACACCGTTTAATTACTGTGTCACACGACTGAAGGTGAGCGCAAGCACATGTGGGGTGTCACGGGAGAGCACAGTTTTCACGTGTTGTGATTTATACACCCATCAGAAGAAGCATGTTGTATACTCATTTTATGGACACTATTTATTCACGTTTTTTGTGATTTGTATTTAATAATTGGGATATACACTCATTTGTCACTGGAAAGTGTTTTGATATTTATATTTCAGCACGTTGCACTTTTATTAGTTATTACCACGATTGCACCTTTATATGCACTTGGTGGTTTATCATTTATAGTTATTTGCATTATATTTTACCTGTATGGTTTTATTTATCACATTATATGTGTTTTATATGTGAAAGTATTTTTTTTTTTTTATATATTATATATTTTATATGTGACACTATACTAGCGCGGGCACATTTACTATTTTATATCTATTTACACGCAGAGAAACGTGGTTCAGTGCTTGCAGCTTAAATAGTTTACTCCTTAGAGGCATTAGTCCATCTGTGGCTCGCAAGACACCTATATTTTGTTTGTAACTTTTAAAATTGGCTTTCAATTTGTTTATTGAGACTTACTTTATTTAAATAATATTCACGAAAGAAACCTTAAGTATTTAAAAAAAAAATTGTTGTCTATAATTTTTGTTTACCCCAAAACAATGTATAATATGGCTTAGCATTAAAAGTGTATGTAAATCCTAAAAATGATCTTCTCTTATTTGCTCCCTTTTGGTCTGCTAAATATACTGTTATTAGCCCTGCCCAGTTCACCTCTGTGGCCTACGGAACACCTCCTTTTATTTTATAGAGATGAGGAGGGGGAGGTGCCCTGTAGTCCTAAACACTTCCTGCCTTAGGGTGACAACGCTGCTCCTACATAGATACAGTAGAGTGGATGCTGTCACTCCAAGACAAGAGGTGTGTTAGTGGTAGGATCATCAGATGAAAATAAAGGAAAAAAAGGCCTGTAAAATAGGAGACAGGAATTGTTTAGAATTTTTAAACTGCCACTTACAGTAATGGACATTGGCAACAAAAGAAGCCAGCGCAGGATAACCCCATCCACAACCATTATGCTTCAGTCAGTACTAAAAGCAAAGACATAAACCTATAAAAGGAGGGACCGTGTCACCAAATGACTACAAGAAAAGGATTTTAAAGTAAGTACAAAAATCCTATTTTCTTGAAGTTCACAAAGGATTCATGAATTCTCTATTATTCTTAAACTGTCTGGATACCCAAAAGTAGTCCAACACATGGCAGGTATCATAGAAACAAAGGCTAACAGGCCTAAGAAAAAACAGAGACTGGGGAAGGCCTGCAGCTCAAAGAGCTGATTGAAGGACCCAACACCAACCCAAGATGAAATCAGATGAGGTCTGAAGATCCACCTGGTAGAGATTAGCAAATGAAAACAAGAGATAAGGTGGTAGGCACAAAAATAACTACCTGTCTTACCTCAGCGAGACATCAGATTCCTCCATGATTGTTAATGTACAGTATGTCACTGTCAAGACACTGTCTGGCTAAATCCAGATTGGATGACCATCCAACAGTTTAATAATGCAGAAACAGCCAAATCACCAAAAGTTCTAGGACTGTGAATGGAAAGTTGGACTCTGATGATGTTTAAGTTCCTTTGCAGCAAACAGGCTGCCCCGGAGTCCACCCAACCAGACATGCTGATGAATGAAGGATTTGGGACCTGGCTTCTTAAGCCATAACAGATCATAGTGAAGGAGAGGTCTCAAGTGAAACTGGGCAAATTAAACTGTCTCAATTGAGGCTACCATCAGGCTCAGGACTCTAATGCAAAAGTGGAGAGTTAGGAGACTTTTAGACTTACAAGCTTAAATCTGAGATAAGAAAGTCTAAAGTTTCCCCAGTGGAAGAAACATCCTGGCCCGAGCTGTGTCCAGGTCTAGACTCAGATACTTCTAATATAACACATAACATCTTCATGGATAAGGTCAGATGAACTGTCGCAGCTCTGGTCCCGATTACTCAGCAAGGAATCCCCAATATACTGACTTGAACTGAATAGCAGAGTCTTGTGGTAACTAACACAGATGGGATGTCGCTGTCGACTGCAGGTCTGAGAGCAGGTCAGACAGAGAACACAGTATAAAACTGGGAAAACCTGCTCTTCTTAGCTAGCTGGAGAAACTATCTGGAATGAATTTACCAGCAGTGTAGATTTCTTTTCTTGAAGTCCATTACAGAAAAGTCTTCCAAACAAACAGAGAAAAGCAAAGTCGAAGAAATTAGTAAAAAACTGAGGTATGACGGTTATTGGTAGGGTAATTCTGTGCTGGTCAGTGGCTTTTTTTGTTGTTGTGTCTATTTCTTCTGTAGGCAGCAGTTTAACCCAACAGTCTATGTATTCTAAAGAATTCCTATGTATCCCAATGAGCAAGAAAGAAAAAAAGAAATCTGATGCAACCACCATGTCTAAGGACTGGTAACCAACATGTTATTACATTTTTGTTCTTGTGCTTAAATATACTGTAGCTTAAGGCATGCGATATTGGTAATGACTGTTGTGGTTTAACAGCAACTGCACTTTTGCAGGCAAAGACATTAGAGTGGAGAAGAAAGAATTTTTACAACACTTGATAGTTATTCTTAAACCGAAACTCACCAATGTTGATTTGATTGGAAAACCATTTGCAGCCCCTGGAGGTTTGGTCATTGTGTCCTGCACAGCTGAAAAATGCATATATGCCAATTAGATTTTGTTTCTTTAAAAGGTAAAGTATATGTAAACCCTCACCTTGTAAAACAATCAATTCAGTACAAAATAGAAATGAAAGGCTAAAGTAGTTATGTATATATAGTGCTCAGCATAAATGAGTACACCCCCTTTTGAAAAGTATGATTTTAATCAATATCTTAATGAACACAAGAACAATTTCCAACATTTTGACAAAACTGAGTCTTACAGAACATTTGTTTAGCTCATTACATGAAAGTCAGGTTAACGATATAACTTAAATTATAAAATTCTTCAGTTTTACTCAAATTAGTTGATGCAAAAATGAATACACCCCACAACAAAAACTACTACATCTAGTATTTTGTATAACCTCCATGATTTGTAGGACAGCACCAGGTCTTCTAGGTACGGAACAAACAAGTTGGTGACATATTGCAACATCTATCCTTTTCCTTTCTTCAAGAACAACCTTTTTTAGAGCCTAGATGCTGGATGGAAAGTGATGCTCAATTTGTCTCTTCAGAATTCCCCATAGGTGTTTGATCGGGTTCAGATCAGGAGACATACTTGGCCACTGAATCACTTTCACCCTGTTCTTCGGAAATGCAACAGTGGCCTTAGATGTGTGTTTTGGATCATTGTCATTTTGGAAAAGTGCACGCAAGGGCACCGAGTGATGGTAGCATGCAATAGCGTTTTTAATTTTTTTTCAAAGGATCAAAAATGTTAAAAACGCTGGTGAACCACATTTTTGAGCGTTTATTGATGTTTATCAGCGTTTAGCGTTTTTGGGGTCAGAAAAACAACTCCTGAACGGGATTTTATGGCATTCAGAAAACAGCCCATAAACTCCACTGCTGATAAGCATCCAAAAACGTCCATGTGTGCATGATAGGATAACATAGAGAGGAGTTTTTGGGCTGTTAAAAAAAAACCGCACAAACTCCCTAAAACAGACGTTTATGAGCTCCAGTGTGCATAGAGCACAAGTGCTACAAGAAAGCTGTTTGTAAATACTTGCTAAATTCCAACCACGACACGACCTGCATGGAGTTTGCATGTTCTCCCTGTGTGGGTTTCCTCCAGGTACACCAGTTTCCTCCCACCCTCCAAAGACATGCTGTTAGGATGATTGTCTCCTGTCTAAATTGGCCCTAGTATGTGTATGTATGAATGTGGATTAGGGACCTTAGATTGTAAACTCCTTGAGAGCAGGGACTGATATGAATGTACAATATATGTGTAAAGCGCTACGTAAATTGATGGCGCTATATATGTACCTGTAATAAATAATAAGAAAATAAATGCTCTTCAGATGAGCATTTACAAGCCAATATTAAGGTTACAAAAATTTTTGAGAAGTGACAAAAGATCTTTAAACATTTTATGCACATTTTGCAACCACAGAAATAACTCCCTATGCCGCGTACACACGAGCGGACTTGCCAACGGGCTAAACTCCGTCGACATTTCCGACGTAAAGATTTAGAATATGTTCTATATCTGAGTCCATCGGAAATGCCGATAGAAAAAGTCCTATGGGGCATACACACGGTCGGAATGTCCGATCAAAAGCTCCCATCGCACTTTTTCTGTGGGGAAGTCCGGCCATGTGTACGCGGCATTAGGCTGGGAGATACTAGTAACGCAGTGCTCTGTGTTGTACCGACTTGTCTACACATCTAGGCAATCTTTTTTTTTTTTTTGGTATGGCATATATTCTTATTTAATTATACTTGTATTTTATGCAGTTATACTTTGGAAATGAATAATTATGGCAGCCCATGCTTGCAAGTTCCGTACTTACTCTGCAGCCTCTGGTTAAGGCGATCAAGAGACTGGAGGAGCCTCTGTTCTTCTATAGACAGAGCAGTGTGTCCCGTGTTCGGGGATTTGTGGCTCCTGAAATTTTGCTTGTTTGCCTGCAATGTTTGCATGGCAGCTAAGATTTCTCCATCTGTCGCAGATGTTTCCACCAGATTCTCTGCCAGCATAAACTGAGCCGTGCTTTCTGAAACTACATAAAGACAAGAACCAAATATAAACAAGAGCTTCAAAATTGGGGATGACTAACGTTCTTACATCTCAGTACTCATCCATAAGTGAGCTTTGCTGCAGCTCTTTTTTTAGAATTTTTACAATGCCTGTCAGGTTTAATTTGCCATCTGTTTGCTGTTGGGGCGAATTACCTTCAATTGTCCTTGTGACATAACAGGAAGAGGAAATCAATAACAAAAGAAAAGACCCATAAAAGAAGGTTCCCCATTGGAAAATCCCCTCTATTTTTGCTTTGGTAAGAATTTAAATTCTGGTTCTTCCCTCGCTATTGGTCCTGTTGATAATGGTCACCAGAATACATTGAGAAGGTACAGTGCCTTGAAAAAGTATTCACACCCCTTGAAATTCTCCACATTTTTTTTCATGTTACAACCAAAAACGTAAATGTATTTAATTGGGATTTTATGTGATAGACCAACTCAAAGTGGCACATAATTGTGAGGTGGGAGGAAAATGATAAATGGTTTTCAACATTTTTTTTACAAATAAATATCTGAAAAGTGGGACGTGCATTCAGCCCCTTTACTCTGATACCCCTAACTAAAATCTAGTGGAACCAATTGCCTTCAGAAATCACCTAATTAGTATATAGAGTCCACATGTGTGTAATTTAATCTCAGTATAAATACAGCTGTTCTGTGAAGGCCTTAGTGAACAAACAGCATCATGAAGGCCAAGGAACACACCAGACAGGTCAGGGATAAAGTTGTGGAGAAGTTTAAAGCAGGGTTAGGTTATAAAAAAATATCCCAAGCTTTGAATATCTCACGGAGCACTGTTCAATCCATCATCCGAAAATGGAAAGTATGGCACAACTGCAAACCTACCAAGACATGGCCGTCCACCTAAACTGACAGGCCGGGCAAGGAGAGCATTCATCAGAGAAGCAGCCAAGAAGCCCATGGTAACTCTGGAGGAGCTGCAGAGATCCACAGCTTAGGTGGGAGAATCTGGCCACAGGACAACTATTAGTTGTGCACTCCACAAATCTGGCTTTTATGGAAGAGTGGCAAGAAGAAAGCCATAAAAAGTCCCGTTTGCAGTTTGAGAGAAGCCATTAGGGGGACACAGCAAACATGTGGAAGAAGGTGCTCTGGTCAGATGAGACAAAAATTGAACTTTTTGGCCTAAAAGCAAAACGCTATGTGTAGCGGAAAAAACAAACAAACTACACATCACCCTAAACACACCATCTGCACCGTGCAACATGGTGGTGGCAGCATTATGTTGTGGGGATGCTTTTCTTCAGCAGGGACAGAGAAGCTGGTCGGAGTTGATGGGAAGATGGATGGAGCCAAATACAGGGCAATCTTAGAAGAAAACCTGTTAGAGTCTGCAAAAGACTTGAGACTGGGGCGGAGGTTCACCTTCCAGCAGGACAACGACCCTAAATATACAGCCACAGCTACAATGGAATGGTTTAGATCAAAGCATATTCATGAGTTATAATGGCCCAGTCAAAGTCAAGACCTAAATCCAATTGAGAATCTGTGGCAAGGCTTGAAAATTGCCGTTCACAGACGCTCTCCATCCAATCTGACAGAGCTTGAACTAATTTCCAAAGAAGAATGGGCAAGAATGTCACTCTCTAGATGTGCAAAGCTGGTAGAGACGACCCCAAAAAAGACTTGCAGCTGTAATTGCATTGAAAGGTGGTTCTACAAAGTATTGACTCAGGGGGGCTGAAGCAGGATATAAAGGGAAATCTCCCTGGTGGCATACAGGTATAATACAACCACCTTGGGTGTTTGAAATAGGATCTCTGAATAAGTTAAAAAAATGTTGTTGGATTGGAATCTAGGTTATAATCAAATCTATGCATTATTGAACCTAAAATCAAAGTTGAGAAATCAGTTTATCCACTTGGGTTCCATGTAGTTTTTAAAAACAGCACTGGAATGGCAGCTATTTGTCCAAGTACCGGTTTAAAACAGCCCTGGCAAGTAGGAGCTGTGGAGGGTCCTGGCTGGGGTTCATGGTAGAACGGCTGCTATCAATAAATTTCGGCATCAAGCACTAAGCCCAGGAACTGAAATGATAAGCTTCTAGGCTTCTTTTTTTGCAATATAGACATTTCCAAAAAAAAATATCTGGGAGCAAGGGGATTTAGGAATGAAAAAGCCTAGGGACTTACTGCAAGTTGTTAATGTGTCAAAAGAAATTTGAGTAACTAGATCTTGCATGTTTTATTTGCGCAAAACGCAGCAAAAATCTCACTAGTTGTAATTAACTTGTGTATTTGTAAATGTGATAAAATCCTTATAACTTTCTTTTTTTAGCTATCCATATGTTAAGTAAAACCAAACTATTGACATCATATTGGACTGGGGATGATGATGATTTTTGACAGTCTGGTGAAGAGGATATGGGAATATATTGGACAATTTACAAGGGTCTGGAATTGAAAAAGGTTTGGATCTCCTGCTCGACTGAACTTTCTCACCCTCCAATGATATCTCAAGTTACATACTGTAGGTAATCTGGTTGAAAAAAGACATAAGTTCATTCTGTTCAACCAATAGAGAGAAAAAAAAAAAACACACACACAAATCGAAACGCTCCATAAACCCAGAGTTGATCCAGAGGAAGGCAAAAAAAAAAGAAGTCAGATGCCACGGATGCTTCCTCTGCAGAGGGCAGAAGGGTTGTACTTTTGCCATTTATTTGCTATCACTTACAACAGTGGAGCAGATGTCACAGATCTGTTTCTCTCTGTAACAGTCCTACAGTATGTATAGTCCTAAGCTGCCCATTGATTGCACATGCCCTCCTGCCCTCAGGAAGCCCAGGCCCACACAGGCCCGTCTCACTACAAAAGTGGTGCATTCTCGGAAAATGAGAGATGGCAGTGCCCAAATAGAAAGGAACTGTCTGTGTTCCTGTGCTCATATTTTGAGATGTTGGGGACTATTAAGCAAGGTTGTTGAAAAGTACCTTCATCATTAACAAAATGCTCTTTGCAATGTACACAGGGAGTTCCCGATTCCAGGAATATGGCATACCTGCAGCCTCAACTTCACTGCCTTGGACCTCAGCCTTGGCCCTCAGTGGCACTATTCAACAAAACTGAAATCATGGTGGTTGATGGACTCTCATTGGACAATAGAACAGTAAAGGATGTGGCTGTCACGTGATCGGGACAACTTTATGCTGTACATTCAGTGGACTTTCCGAGAGCAGAGAAAAGAATGAAGATACTCTTGGGCAACTTGCCCCCTATGCCACAGCGTAGTAATGAAGATGCATACTGTACTGTAGAACAGATAAAAGCAACATATTAGCATGAATCCCTTTTAGGCTCCACTCACACTTGGCGTTTTCAGAAGGTGTGACAAAGCGCACAGAAAACTTGCATTTTGCCACGCTTTTTGGAAACGCGGTGCAAACGTGTATCAGGTTTGTGGTGCCATTAACCTCTTCCGGGCCATTAGGGGGTCCGGCGGCCGCGGTGGCTGCCGCGACCCGCCGATCGTTCTGTGGAGAGATGGATCAGCAGTGTGTCTATGTAAACAAGGCAAACCACTGATCTGTCAGGGAGCAAAGGAGAGATCTCTGAAACACGATCTCTCTTTTCCTCCAGTGTGACAGTCCCCCACACAGTTAGAAAGCACCTCCCAGGCACACACTTAACCCTTTGATTGCCCCTGGTGTTAACCCCCTTCTCTGCCGGTGTCATTTATACAGTGATCAGTGCATTTTTTTTTGTCCAAAAGGCTTCACTTCCTGATTTTCTTACTGAAGATGCCGGCGCCTCCACCAGGGAGCCGAGGGACAGATCGGCTTCAGGTGAGGACATTGTGGGTGCCCTGGACAGTTAAGTGTCCTAATATTAAAAATCAGCAGCTGCAGTATTTGTAGCTGCTGACTTAAATATTTTTTTTTTTTTCGGCGGAACTCGGCTTTAATTGGTTATTTGTTAATGGCACCTGAATAGTGGTTAGAAGATATGCGTTTTTCAGTGCGGTAAATGCACCAAAAAGCATGGTACCCCTTTTTAAGTCATAAACAAAATGCTGTAAAAAAAAAAATCACAATGGCATATTACATACCTTCAACCGAAGCTGATGAAGGGTGTACTTGTGCAGGCTCTTGTGTACTGGGAATTGGGCTTATCTTCACTGAATGCAAGTTCTGTGAACAGGAAAAGGAAATGTAAATTAAGAAAAGGAAAGGAAGGTGGAAAAAATCATACATTATATGGCCAAGAGTTTGTCGACACCTGACCATCAAACCTATACAAAGCGTGTTGGACACCCCATTCCAAAGTCATGGTTATTAAAATGGAGTTGACCCCCACCAAGCATTGGTGAGGTCAGGTATTGATGTTAAATGAGAAGACCTGGCTCACAATTAGCATTCCAATTAATCCCAAAAGTGTTTTAGTAAGGTTGGGGTCAGGACTCTGTGCAGGATAACTGAGTTTCTCCACATCAAAATTGTCAAATCATGTCTTTATGAAGCTGGCTTTGTGCACCTATACTCAACATTTTGGAGAGGTGCACACATACTATTGACCACATAGTGTATATACTGTGGAATGCGTTATGAACAAATAACAGAATTTAAAAAGAACTGTGACTAGCTCAATCGTCATTGCTCCTAGAATAACCAGTCCTAGGAACTAGGAACCACCCGTACTCTTTACATTAAAGTAAACGAAGCTCAAATGAGAACTTAAGAGTGAGCATATACTATAATTCTTGCACCGGGACCCACAAATTTGACCAGTGTGCAAATATTGACTTCAATCTCCATTTTAGAGTTTTGGCAGGACCCCCGCCCCAGTGTGCAATTCTCTGCAGAGCAGAGGGGCATGGCTTGTACTGAGGGATGCTGGGGGGAAAGAAAAGGTGGAATCCATCATATGCTAAATATATTACTTTTTGTTCTGAGAACCTGGTGTTGCTTGCTTTGGGGCACAGCTGCCAGACGGCTTTGGCAACAAACCCAGTACAGGATGGTCTAACACTCAGTTATGACAAAGTAGGGATTTGAAAGCAATAACAGTGTTATGGGTTGGGGTTAGGTTAAGGATGTTTAAAGTATATGGTTATGGTGAGGTTCCTGAGAGTTGAAGTTGTTGTAACCCTAAAAATGAAAATCCTGTTCCTTTAAGGCATGATCTATAGCACAGTGTTTGTGCTGTGTAATTTGTCCCTTCCTATCTTGTAATATACCTGGCTGTTCCTGTGTCCCCCTGTCTATGCTGACCATGGAAATCATGGCTGCTGATCTATGATTACCGTGGTCAGGTTACATGCCTCCGTCAGCCCGCTCCTTTGCTGCAAGTCTCTCCCCCCTCCCTTCCTGCCTGTCAGCATGAGAGCGGCTCTCCTCCCCGCCCCTCCCACCGCTATTCAGCTGCAATATGCAGAAAATATACATGTAACCCCTCTGGTTTATGCTGCCATTAACTACAGTAGGATGTAGAGTGTAATTTGCAATGTGATTTTTCCCTTCAGGACTTTGAAAAAAATAAAGCCTCATTCATTTTAAAGTCCTGGGAAGAGGAGGTAATAGGTAACGTGACTTTGACAGGTCATGTGACCATCCTATCACAGATTGTTTTCTGAAGGATTATGCTCTAAACCAGTGGTCTCCAAACTGCGGCCCGAGGGCCAGATGCGGCCCTTGCTTGCTTTTATCTGGCCCTTGGGGCACTATTTTATTAATTGACACCACCAACAAAGGACACAGTGCCTCCCAATGTCAGCAGTGATGGGGCACAATTCCTCCCAATGACAGCAGTGATGGGGCACAATTCCTCCCAATGACAGCAGTGATACTCGGCCTACCCGAGTATTGTTGTTGACCATGTCCATCCCTTTATGACTACAGTGTACCCATCTTCTGATGGCTCCTTCCAGCAGGATAATACACCATGTCACAAAGCTCCAATCATCTCACCACTGGTTTCTTGAACATAACAATGAGGTCACTGTACTCCAATGGCCTCCACAGTCACCAGATCTCAATCCAACATGGACCAAAATCTCTAAAGGAATGTTTCCAACACCTTGTTGAATCTATGCCATGAAGAATTAGGGCAGTCCTGAAGGCAAAAGGGGGTCCAATCCGGTACTAGCCAGGTGTACCTAATAAAGTGGCCGGTGAGTGTATATGTGAAGTGCTGCATAAATTGACGGCACTATATAAGTACCTGTAACAATTAATAACTCAATGAGTTTGTGTGTTCCATGCGGATAATAAAGATGTATCTGTAAGTTGTTATGGTGCATTCGCTACACACACTGATAATAATAATAAATGGTATGAATTCTAATGTAAGTATTTTAGATTTTAAAAATCAACTCAGCCCAACAATGTTAGCATATTACAGCAATCTACCCGAGGCAGCAATGCATTTATAAAATGTTATGACATCTGAAGTATTGGGAGGGGGGGGATGAAATAGTCAGACATTGTGTAACCACTTTCATTTAGACATCTGATCTGCATGCGTATGAAGTCATGTCGCCTGTAATCTGCTCTGTGTTCATTAGCTGCCATGTTTACACAATGATGATGTTTACACTGGTGATATGTTCGGAACAAACACCAGTCATTACCAGACGCACTTTCCTCCAGACACATTACACTTCATTCACTAAGATGGATGAGTTATTTCAACTCCCTTCGGTATTTTATCTCATAATAATTTTCTTCTACAAAATGTTCCATTGACAAACACAATTATGACACAGCAAGCATGTAAATATATGAAAGGAACATGAATTATTATAAAGCTTATATAAACCCTAGCAATGAACTCTATGTGCTCTCTTTTGGTCTGTTAAGTATGCCATTGAAAGAATTGTGTTATATCCCGATGATATTGATCCTGCCAGAACCACCGTGAGCTCATAACTTTCTGTGCCTCTGGTGCACTGATAATCCAAGCAGTTTTACCAGTCCTGCCCCGCAATCTTCTAAGGACTGCAGAACATGCCCCCCCTCATGTTATACAGATGAGGAGAAGGGGAGGTGTTCTGGTGTCTAATTCAGGAAAGCAGCCTAGGGTGGCAATGCTGCTCCTCCATAGATTCAGTACAGTAAGTGAACGTTGCCACACTAGGACAGGTAGTGTGTTTACTGGCCGGATTACCAGGTGAAAATAATGGGAGGAAAAATGTCTGTACAAAAATTAATGCAGACACCAAATCTCCAAGGACTACTAAACTGCAATATATTAGATTTTACTTTTTAAAAGAGAAGTATGGTTTTGTTTTTTGTTTTTTCTAGATTCATACTTACCTAAGTGGATGCAGCATCGGTCCGATGCTGCATCTGGAACCCCCACCCCCACCTCTGCACTGAGAACCAAGCGATCGAACACTGCTGATGGCTTGGTTCTCACAGCTCCCCGAGCAGAGAGCTGCCGCCTGTCAATCAGCAGCTCTCCTTTCTGCTCCTCCATGCTTTTTGGAATGCTGAGCTGTGGAGGGGCGGGGAGCGGCCATCTCAGCCTCTCAACGGCTTGCTGAGAGTGTGTCAGTCCAGGCACCTGGCGGATCCAGACTTTATTGTCGGGATGACGCATTCTCGGGACCGATTCCTGTGACGTCAACAGAGAGCGGACTTCACAGGAGTGTGCCGGGTCACAGGAGTGCAAAACGAATTGCACTCCTGTGACCCATAGGAGAAGCCCCACCAAATGAATTAATTCTCCTTTAAGTTTATATACATAGTTACATAGTCAGTAAGGTTGAATAAGGACACCAGTGGGGTGTGTGTCTACAATTGTCCCTATCCCTGTACATTGTGTCTCATTAAGATGCTCATCTATTATATTAGTATTTATTTAAGGTACCCATATAGTGCTGTCAATTTATGCAACGCTCCACACATACATTGCACACTCACATCGGTCCCTACCCTCAAGGAACCCACAATCCAAGGTCCCCAACTCATATTCATATATTAGGGCCAATTTTGGACAGAAGCCAATTAACCTATCAGCATGTCTTTGGAGTGTGGGAGGAAACCGGAGTACCCGGAGGAAACCCACACAGGCACAGGGAGAACATAGCAAACTCCAGGCAGGTAGTGTCGTGGTTGGGATTCGAACCAGCGACCCTTTTTACTGCTAGGCGAGAGTGCTACTCTATCATAACTCTCTAATGAGTTAAACTTTTTTGTTCTGCATGGTTCTGACCTGCGAAGTATAGTGTTTTGCACATATTATTTGTTTAGAGGATTATCCAATTTAGATGGCCATAGCCTACCTGTGAGAGTGGGGGCCTCCAACCTGATGAACAAGGTCTTCCTTTTCGTTGCTCCAGCAAAGCTTTGCGTTTGTTCTCATTGTTATCTACAATCTGCCTTCTTCTTGGAAGGGTTACATAACCTAATATAAAAAAAACAAAACAGCAACAAATAAAGCTTCATCTCTCTAGCGTTCAGCTTTAACTCCTCAAATGAAAAAAAGGTCAAAGACGTAAACACCTAGAATAATCACAGCTCCCCAACCTCTTGGAATGAAACCCTAGTGGTCCCTAGTGGTCTAATGCAAAGAATGACCAGAATATATATGTATATATACCCTGTATATGTGCTGGTTAGAAATCAGTGCCCTGATGAGCCAGATGTAAGTTTACAATGTGAAACAACATAAAACCGTATGATACCAAGCTTATCTAAGCTTATCTAAGCTAGATCATGCAGGTAGCCCAGAGTGCTATACAACACACTACTAATTTAACCCTGGAAATGCTGCTTCATTCCAGCATCGGTGTGCTGTGTGGCTGTAGGAGACAAAAAGAGAGGAGGGAGAGAGAAGCACAACAACCACAGTGTAGCATGTTAAGTATAATTGTAATAGAAAATATAAAAAAGCACTCACAAAGTTAAAATGGAGCTCAGCATGACAGTCAGGTAGCCTCTAGGACAGAGATGTCATTAAAAAGGAGTGTTGTGGTCACGACAAAGCCATGTCGTTGCTTTACAAATTGGCCCCTAACCTTTAATTTAGGGCTACGGTACATTTTAAGATTTGGTTGAAGGTAAAGTGGGAGGCATAACCTAAGGTTCATGATTAGGTAAGGGTTCAGAAAGTGTAGGGGGATATTTTTTTTAACATTTCAGTGCTACAGCATCTGTGCCAAAAACTATATGGAGTTTGGTTCTTTGTTCTGCAAACCACCATACTAAGTATATGCACACGGGGAGCCTGGGCTGAGGGGCTCCCAGGCCAGTCTGGATGACTAGTAAGATATGTGTAGCACTTCAGGTCTATGATAGTAGACCTTTTTTATCAACAGTGTTCAGCACAGTGGCTAAGTGGTTAGCACTTCCACCTTCCGTGGGTTTAAATCCCAACCATGGCACTACCTGCCTGGAGTTTGCATGTCCTCTCTGTGCCTGCGTGGGTTTTCACCCACACTCCAAAGCATGTTGATAGGTTAATTGGATCCGGTCAAAAATGGCCCTAATATGTGTATGTATGTGAGTTAGGGACCTTATATTGTAAGCTCCTTGAGGGTAGGGACTGATGTGGCACTCACCGGCCACTTTAATAAGTACACCTGTCCAATTGCTTGGTAACACAAATTTGTAATAAGCCAATCACATGACAGTAACTCAATGCATCTAGATGTGGTGAAGGGGACTTGCTGAAGTTCAAACCGAGCATCAGAATGGGGAAATAAGGGGATTTAAGTGACTTTGAAGATCACTGGAGAGCTAACGCCATGGATGGAATACAGGGCCCAGGATTTGAAGCCACCTTTGTTGTGGGAGAATGCTGGAGCTGTTGGCTCTTCAGTGACAGCGGTTCCCTGCTTCCATTCCATCTCCGCTCCCTTGCCGGTGGCCAAGTCAAGGCATCCCAGTTGCCCGTCTGATCTCTGTCTCAGAGGCTACGTGACTGTCATGCTGAGCTCCATTTTAACTTTGTAAGTGCTTTTTACATTTTTGATTAAAATTACACTTTACATGCTACACACATTGCGCTTCTCTCCCCCTCCCCCTTTTTTGTCTCTTTAACTCCTCAAAGGCTCCCAAGAAAGGATGCTTATGGCAGTGGGATCAGCAGCTAATGATGGTGGTGGCGATGGGGGGAAATTAAATGATTGTGAGCAGGAGGGTGGGGACTGTGGAGGGGTTAAGCATATGGATGGAAGTTAAGTCAAGGGAAGGTTTAGACAGTGGAAAGAGGAATGGGCAGGACCATATTTGTGGTGGAAAAAAGAGATAGGAACCACACTGAACACTTAAAAGCATGACATGAGCTATCAAATAGCAAGAGGGAAATGGGGAAGTGAGATGGACAACCAAGAGAACAGTAGAGAAAGGGAGTTTGTAAGTGGATTGTTGGAATTAGACTGGTGCTGGCTGCTGGGTTCAGATGAGAGCAAAAAAAAAGTAGTTGGGGGTGATTTGGGGCTGTGAGTAAAGTTGGCACAGCAGTCTTGTACTAGTCTGTCTTCACAGTGATTGTGTCACTGCCATTGTTTACCATTCATGGCAAGCTTAAACCTGGCCATAGATGGATCAAAATTCGGCCGGTTAAGCAGGAACCGAGCAAATTTGATCCATCTATGGCCATTCCTGCTCAACAGAAGTCGATCTAATGGGACTGTTGGAAAACTTTCCTTTGATCAGCGGCTGCAGAGTATTCTCCCCACTATCAGAACACAATAGCAAAGCGGGAGGATTCCTCCATCCATCTCATTGTGTGGATGGAGGAATCTGTTTATTTTTTTCTTTTCCATCAGCCCTCTGGCTGATGGAAAAAAAAAATCGAATCATCTATGTCCAACCTAAGTGATGGAGACTTACTGCCCTAACTGTATATTTTGACTTGAGAGTGAAGCCGGCCATAGACAGACTGAAATTCAGCCGGTTCAGCAGGAACTGGATAAATTTTGATAAATCTATGGGCAGACTGGTTGTACTGAAGTCGATCCATCCATCCATGGTTTCAGTACACCCAGCCGATTGTTTTTTTTTTTCATGTGATAGCTGCCGGCAGTGAACATTGTATTCTGCTGGTGGGGAAGGCTCTCTACACTCCCCGCCGGCAGAACACAATAGCACCGCGGGAGGGATTCCCTCATCAAAACTGACTACGTTGATGGGGGAATCAAGCAATTTAATTTCCTTTAACCTGTGATTCAAGAAAAGAAAATTGCATAATCTTTGGCTAGCCTTTGGGTGCTTACAGACACAAGAAAATATTACACTGATCTGGAAGGGTATTTACTGCTGGGTTGGGCAATGATCTTACTGAGTAGTGACAGATAATAGCAGACATCTCCAGTCAGTTAAGGTGAGAATCCATCAAGGGGTTAAGCTTTACCTCAATGGTCACTATTGATTGCCACCAAGATAGCCCAATGCCACACAACTGTATGTATACTCCCTACTCTATAGAAACAAACCTATATAAGCTTTTTGTATAAATGATTGCTAAAGTAGCCAGATGGTGCATGCATAGTTAGTCACTAGCTGAAATATGTAGGTTTAGTATTCTTATGGCATAATTGTACATATTAAATCATAGATCCTCATATAAATACATTTATACCTGATCAGGAATACTTCATGTTTAGGTGCTAAAGCCCAATTGCTAGTTCATACTATTATCCCAAATCTTTAAATATCTTGTCAAAACATGGCATTATAATATTGAGAATCGTACCATTAACAAAAGGAGAGGAGAAGCCATTTGCTCTAGAAAATGTTTTCCAGTTATGCAGTGTTCCTCCATCAATGACAACATGGGACAGGTTAGGTCGTGTCTGTAAATTAGAAGGTAGATCACCGGGATGGAAATCGCCTAGAACACAACAAACATTAAAAGGGGTCTGTTGTAAAAATGAGGTAAAAAATAAATTATAAATATATTTCATTTATTTTAAATAAAAAGTAAATTGAAAACCAGAACATTTGAATCATTGTTCAGATCTCAGTTTCCAATTTAAACAGTATCAAGTATCAAAATGAAACTGAAGGCACATGGAAAATGTTTCAGTAATATCACATTTTGAGTTATTATTGCAGTGTTAGAGAGTTATTTTAAAAATATTTTCATGTTACATGCTTCATCTTCTTCATTTTTGCTATTGTATTAAATATAGAGATTTGCAGATTTGCTGCTACTCTCTTTCTCTCTTAGCTGGACCATTGTAACTATGTATAATGCCGATTCCTAGAATTATTCTGTAACATATTAAAGAGATCAGTTTGAGTTAAAGCTGCACTTTAGCCTCACCTTCATTATTAAGTTGCAGCAAGTCAGATGGAGCCCGCCCTTAAATTTTGGCTTTTTGATAATCAGCGTCACATAGGGTCGTTTGAAATTGGAGTGGGTGGAATAATAGTGGTGGCCCATCTACGTTTTTTTGAGGGCAAGTGTCCTGCTCTCCACCAGATGGGTTTCTTGGAGTATGCAGATATGAGGGCTATATGATTTAATAAATTGGAACACCAGTGACCATTTTACTGGGGAATTCAGCCCCCTGGTGTTCCAAGATAGAATGTTAAGGACGGACATAAGTGCTAGAGTAGTCAGGAGAGTTAGGATTATGTGGTCGAGACCGGGCTGGACTTAGCAGTCGGACCCAGATGGAGCAATCACAATGCCAATGCAATGCTGAGGTATTTAATACAATAGCTAATAAACAAGCGATCATACATCTTAAAGTGTACCCATAAAAAACAAACAAACCAGCCCTTAAGGGGCAACAATTCCCCCCCATCACGCCCCTTCCCCCAAAACTGAGAAGGGCCTTGAACCCCAAATCCCAACTCAGCATGCTAGCTGCAAAGGGGGGAGACCCATACAAGAGGCGAGCTGCACCCTCCGGATCTTATCGGGGGGGCTCAATCGAGCGCATCAGTTCTCCACTCTGTTAACCTCCACTAGTCATTATGAAGGCTGATGGTTGTGGCGGAGTCCTAAAAGAAAATCAGACATTTATGCATCCCACAGCAATAAGAGTGTAATCCAACAAAGCAAATGTGAGCACTGCTAGGTAGTCCTCTGTTGCCTTGGACAACAATGGGGAGAGAAACTAGCCGAGTCTCCTGACCACGTCAGGGGCACAAACTTGTGTTGAGGAAAAACAGGAACAGGCTTTAGCCTAGGTATAACAGTGCAGACCCTCCCCAACAACCTGCTCCACAGTCCCAGTTAATGTTACTCAGGGGCTCTCCAGTGCCCCAGTTGGACAGTCAGAAGAGAAGGGGTAACCAGGGGGGGAGAACTAGGAAGAAGTCTGCTCAGGATGAGGGTCCCGGCGGGTGGCTGAAAGGCATACCACAAGGGCACAACAGGTGCAGGTGAGTAGGCAGGTAGGCCGTGGGCCGGGGTAACTCAAAGTGTAGTGTTGGGAAAGGAGAAAAAACTCAGGCCGGCGGTAGAGAATCCAACCAGGTAGAGGCTTCTCTCGGTGAGTTGAAGAAGCGGGTCGCCTCTCCATCCTGGATCTGAAGGCGTGCGGGAAGAGCACACTGTAGCAGATGTTGCGGGTCCTCATCGCCGCTTTCACAGAATCAAACGATTTCCGGAGCTTTTACGTCTCGACAGAGTAGTCCGGGAAGATCATCAATTTGTTGTTTTGGAAGCATAGATCACCAAGCAGCCTGGAGGCACGGAGAATTTCGTCCGGTCCTGAAAGTTCAGCATTCGGAGGATGAAGGTTCTCGGGGGAGCTTCTGGAGGAACAGGCTTAGGTGGAACGCGGTGGGTCTTCTCCATGGTGTAGTGGGGGGGAGAAGCGGGCATCAGGAAGAAGAATGCGCAGCATGCCCTACACAAAGCTCGTCGGATTCCCCCCTCAGCTCCCTCAGGCAGGCCGATTATGCGAAGGTTGTTCCTTCTGTTCCTGTTTTCTGCATGCTCCGCTCTGTACTCGAGGGCCTTCACTTTAGTCTGGAGAGTGCGGAGGGCAGTCCATTGTTCCAGGACATTTTCCTCCATCTGACCGATCCGCTGCTCGGTCTTCGTCACTCTGGAGCAGAGTTTGTCCATATCTTGGTGTATGAGGCCTACGTCCATCTGTACTGCCTCAATCTTGGCGGTACAGGTAAATTGGCAAGTAGCGATTGCCGCCATCACCTCCGCAGGGTCAGCCGACTCCATGGGGTTTGTCTGTGAGTCCACATGAGAGCAGCGCTTGGATCATGTCTCCACGCGTGCACAGGGAGACGGCGGTGGATCTTCTGCGATCGGGGGGAATTTAAGCCTCTTTTCCTTACTGGACTGCACGCCCAAAGATCTGCTACTCATCCAGGTGTTATCAGGACAGATATTAGGGGATTATATCGCGTGGATACGGAGAATTTCCAGAAAGCCAGCAGAGCTCGTGGAGAAAGCAGCCGCTCACGTCGCCATCTTGGACACGCCCCCCCCGACACTTTTTACATGTTTATTTGTAAAAAAAATTTGAAAACCAGTTATCGTTTTCCTTCCACTTTACAATTATGTGCCACTTTGTGTTGGTCTATCACATAAAATCCCAATAAAATGCATTTACGTTTTTGGTGGTAACATGACAAAATGTGGAAAATGTCAAGGGGTATGAATATTTTTTCAAGGCACTGTATTTATTAATTTGATTTAAAAATTAGTTCAGCCATGTGGAAGTCATGTTGTCTTTTATACGTCTTTCAATCTATGTAGAATTGTCTGTGTTTAGCTATGCTGATAGGTCATGACCACAATTCAGTTAGAAGGCCATTCTGGCCAAAGGAGTATACAGCCAATTACACTGTAAATATTTTTTTTATCAATCATTTGTTTTTCACAATGAAAAGTCATTTTGGAATGAAAAAGCTGCCCTCAGCTATTATATTCTCCACAATTGAGTTTTTGCCTCTTTGGCAGGGACTACCTCCACCTAAGCGTGTTAAAGGTGATAGCATGTATGGTTAGTGATCAAAATATTGATCAAAAGAGGGGATATTGTAAAGGAAATTTGTAAATTCTGTATATTATTGTATTCTATTTTGTATGTAGTGCACAGTGTACACACTGTGCACACGGCATTAATAATGTTTTCATTACATGTTTGCATTCATTAGAGTCCTGATTAGAATTAGCCTGCCTATGTTACACCCCTTGTTACCAGAAAAATAAAATTGTAATATAAGTGTGATACCTACATAATCATGTGAATAAAAACCTTCAGTTACATAGTATAGTAGTAGGTGAGGTTGAAAAAAGACACAAGTCCATCAAGTCCAACCTATGTGTGTGATTATGTGTGAGTATTACATTGTATATCCCTGTATGCTGCGGTCATTCAGGTGATTATCTAATAGTTTCTTGAAGCTATCAATGGTCCCCGCTGAGACCACCGCCTGTGGAAGGGAATTCCACATCCTTGCCGCTCTTACAGTAAAGAACCCTCTATGTAGTTTAAGGTTAAACCTCTTTTCTTCTAATTGTAATGAGTGGCCACGAGTCTTGTTAAACTCTCTTCTGCGAAAAAGTTTTATCCCTATTGTGGGGTCACCAGTACAGTATTTGTAAATTGAAATCATATCCCCTCTCAAGCGTCTCTTCTCCAGAGAGAATAAGTTCAGTGCTCGCAACCTTTCCTCATAACTAAGATCCTCCAGACCCTTTATTAGCTTTATTGCCCTTCTTTGTACTCGCTCCATTTCCAGTACATCCTTCCTGAGGACTGGTGCCCAGAACTGGACAGCATACTCTAGGTGCGGCCGGACCAGAGCCTTGTAGAGTGGGAGAATTATCGTTTTATCTCTGGAGTTGATCCCCTTTTTAATGCATGCCAATATTCTGTTTGCTTTGTTAGCAGCAGCTTGGCATTGCATGCCATTGCTGAGCCTATCATCTACTAGGACCCCCAGGTCCTTTTCCATCCTAGATTCCCCCAGAGGTTCTCCCCCCAGTGTATAGATTGCATTCATATTTTTGCCACCCAAATGCATTATTTTACATTTTTCTACATTGAACCTCATTTGCCATGTAGTCGCCCACCCCATTAATTTGTTCAGGTCTTTTTGCAAGGTTTCCACATCCTGCGGAGAAGTTATTGCCCTGCTTAGCTTAGTATCGTCTGCAAATACAGAGATTGAACTGTTTATCCCATCCTCCAGATCGTTTATGAACAAATTAAATAGGATTGGTCCCAGCACAGAACCCTGGGGAACCCCACTACCCACCCCTGACCATTCTGAGTACTCCCCATTTATCACCACCCTCTGAACTCGCCCTTGTAGCCAGTTTTCAATCCATGTACTCACCCTATGGTCCATGCCAACGGACCTTATTTTGTACAGTAAACGTTTATGGGGAACTGTGTCAAACGCTTTTGCAAAATCCAGATACACCACGTCTACGGGCCTTCCTTTATCTAGATGGCAACTCACCTCCTCATAGAAGGTTAATAGATTGGTTTGGCAAGAACGATTCTTCATGAATCCATGCGGATTACTGCTAATGATACCGTTCTTATTACTAAAATCTTGTATATAGTCCCTTATCATCCCCTCCAAGAGTTTACATACTATTGATGTTAGGCTAACTGGTCTGTAATTCCCAGGGATGTATTTTGGGCCCTTTTTAAATATTGGTGCTACATTGGCTTTTCTCCAATCAGCTGGTACCATTCCAGTCAGTAGACTATCTGTAAAAATTAGGAACAACGGTCTGGCAATCACTTGACTGAGTTCCCTAAGTACCCTCAGATGCAAGCCATCTGGTCCCGGTGATTTATTAATGTTAAGTTTCTCAAGTCTAATTTTAATTCTGTCCTCTGTTAACCATGGAGGTGCTTCCTGTGTTGTGTAAATTCAATACCTTCGCCATCTCCCCATCCTTTGTAACCAGATGTCCTTCCTCATTCTTTATGGGGCCAATATGGTCTGTCCTCCCTTTTTTACTGTTTACATACTTAAAGAAATTATTGGGATTTTTTTTGCTCTCCTCCGCTATGTGTCTTTCATGTTCTATCTTAGCCATCCTAATTGAACCCTTACATTTCTTGTTGCATTCTTTATAAAGTCTGAATGCTGAGGATGATCCCTCAACCTTGTATTTTTTGAAGGCCTTCTCCTTTGCTTTTATATGCATTTTTACATTGGAGTTAAGCCATCCAGGATTTTTGTTTGCTCTTTTAAATTTATTACCCAATGGGATACATTGGCTAATGCCCTTATTTAATATGCTCTCTAAGCAAACCCATCTCTCCTCCGTATTCTTTGTTCCTAATATTTTATCCCAATTTATGCCTTTTAGCAAGGTTTGTAGTTTAGGGAAGTTGGCTCTTTTGAAATTCAGTGTCTTTGTATTCCCTTTATGTTTCCTATTTGTGGGATTTATACTGAAACTAATTGACCTGTGATCGCTGTTACCTAAATTGCCCCATATTTCCACATCCGCGATCAGGTCTGTATTGTTGGTAATCAGTAGATCCAGTAATGTTTTATTTCTAGTTGGTACGTCTACCATCTGACCCATAAAATTGTCCTGCAAGACATTAAGGAACTGGCGAGCCTTAAATGAATGTGCGGTTCCCTCCCTCCCCCCATTATAACACTTCCCATCCTTGCTGCTAATCCAATTTGTGATAGGAGATCCGTCTCCACTTCCTCCCTCAGGTTAGGGGGCCTATAGCATACTCCCACTATTATTTTCCCCTTAGCTTCATCCCTTTGGAGCTCCACCCATAAGGATTCCACCTCCTCTCTAGCTCCCTCAGTGATGTCATCTCTCACATTCACTTGTACATTATTCTTGATATATATGCATACCCCTCCCCCTTTTTTACCCTCTCTATCCTTGCGGTATAGGGTATACCCTTGAATGTTTGCCAGCCAATAATGAGAGCTGTTGAACCAGGTCTCTAAAATTCCCACAAAATCCAAATCCTCAAATTGCATCAAATAAAACAGAATAGTTATTTTGGAAATATGCTGTGTGTATCTTTTTGTGTCTATTCCCTACTGCAGTAGTCATTAATTTGGAACCACTAATCAATATGAGGATAGGTGATGCCTATCTAAAGAATTTTCAGAACAACATCTTAGGGCTCCTTTACACGGACGTGTCCGTGTATGGAGCCCGCTCTGCTCAGCGGGAAATCGCTCCGTTGATCCCTGCTCAGCAGGAAGATGACAGGTCCGTCGATGACAGGTCCGTCGCTCTCCCCTATGGGGGATCGGATGATGACGGACCATAGAGTCCGTCATCACACGATCTGATGACAGATGGAAAAGTAGGTTTTTCCTCCGTCACACTTTTTTGGATCGGAGCGGGTCGGATGTCAGCGGACATGTCACCGCTGACATCCGACGCTCCATAAAGGGTCTATGGAGCGTCCTTTCAGGTCCACTTAAAAAACTGACAGGCGGACCTGAACGGATCGTCGGTGTGAAAGAGGCCTTATTATTTATGGTATTAAGGTTTGAACATGCACTACAGACACAGATTTAGCCAACAGATTTAACCAAGTTTCATAAATCAACAAAAATATTGTGTTTTGAGAAACAGAAGTGCAACATTAAAATATAAGAAAAACCAAAAAACTGTAAACTCTATTGGCTGTAATGCCATTGTAATTGTTCTATCAAATAAAGTGCCGCTCTATCTAGATAATACCACGTGACCACCCCATAAGCTAATGCTACTAAAACCTTCAATAGATAACTACTGCATCAAAAATACTGTTATAATACATACAACAATCATTTAGCGATTATACCTCGTTTTATCTTCCTGAGGAAGATACGTCATTTCCTGATATCGACATGCGTTGGGAAGGGGACAGGACGGTGTGTGAGATGGCAGAGCGTTCTCAGCAAAGGAAGGGACACATCAGCTCAGTGTTTTATACAATTTTCAGCATTTATAGAGTGGTGCGCTATAGCACCCATAAAATGTGAGTACCCTATGAAAGGGACGTTTGTTACTTTTTAATAAATATATAAAATGGTATTACACTATCTAGTTTCCTCTGTCATATTTTTAATGTGCAATAACGCACAAGCAACCAGCCCAGGATCTGAGTACAGATATTGAACCCAGAGGTGGTGCAAAAGCGTGCTTTGACCAAGCTTAGCTGCAAGGTCACATGCTCTAGGGGGAGCGCATACACCAAAGGGGGAGCACAAGAGTGGACACAAGCACACGGTTTTGATAATTTCCAATAGAATCAGAAGATTGGATTGAATTGGAAGAGACTTCATGTTTTTTATTTAGTGCATGTTTATGCATGAAGATTTCTACACATTAGCACTTTAATGCACTGGATTATTTCTGTTTTTTTACAATTTAAGCACTTTATAAAAGCACAGTTTGTATACATAAGTAGATGCACTATATATAGATATATATACAATTTTGCACATGGTCACTTTGGTCACCAGTCGATACCCGCTACTTATTCTTAAGTGGTAGTGCAATAGTGCAATGTACTGTATTTTTAAACTTTAATGTGCTCTTATTATAGGCTCGGGATGGAATAGTGTTGCCGATTTAGAAAAGGCCAGCAGAGGTCTCCAAAGAGATAGTGTGAATGAGTGTAATGTGCGGAACTGCACAGGAAAGCATTGATGGGAGCCTGCGTCTCTCAGCCAATACAGATTGACGATAGTGTCAGGGGGCTGGGGCTTTAACAGACAGGCGGAGTTCCAAGGAAAGCAGAAGTTCAGGTGGGTAAATGCCCCTCCCCTAAAATTTTTGTTCCGTTTTCGTTCACTGACGAAAATTGGGATTGATTTTCATCATAGCTTTCGTTAATTGACTTAATTAAAATTTTATTTTTGCTTGGTTTTTGGCACTGAGAACATGCAGCTGATGAAAATTATGATGAAAATATTTTTGTCAACGAAATTAACACTGTGATCCACAATGTATTAACTCCAAACCTTTTAGTCATTAAAAAAACAATAGTTTGGTTACATCTTGGCCAGAAACCTTTCACATTTAATTGCACTCAATAATAAGCATTGTTACCTAATTGCAGATCATTGGTTATTTGGTATATTTGCTGAGGTGATGACAGGTGTGAGCCTGCACTGGGACCTGAACTCTTTGCCTTTACCTTGATGTAACTTTTCCCAAAATGGAAAGGCAACTTGATCTTTTTTAGAATATATTTGTAATTTTACAAGCAAATAGACCAACTTACCAGCAGTAGAGTTTTTATGAGATAAGGCACTTCGTACTCCTTTCCACAAAAGAGCAATTTCCTCATCGGTGGGAGTATGGTCTACACGTAGTCCATTCTCTCCATATACAGGCTTCCGTTTGGCAGAAACGGGTAAGCTTTCTTGTAAAGCTGACACCCGATCACTGTTCAAAGTAAGGAGAGATTTTGTGGCATTCTCAGCATCGGGAGGGCCAGGTTGTTGTGCAGCAATCAGATTACCCAAAGAACGAGATAATGTTTTAGAAGGCATTGCATCTCTTGTCAAACCATGACTGGGTGACTGCACAACATTGTTCAAATGATTAACCTGAGAAATGTTTATGTTCGCAGGCTGACCCTTGGTTTCTGTGATGGCCTCACTAATATTATTGTCCATGGCATGCCTGGGTGGAGGATGAGGAACCATCACCTTTCCCTGAGTCTTTGCAATTTTACTTGCTTCAGTAGCTGATTGAGGCCGTATAATGACACCCCTCCTATTCCGATACGCAACCACAGATGGACTTTTAGCTGATTTTAGGCGCTTTGCTATCTTTGTCTTTGCCTTCGGTGGTGCTCTAATGGCATGAGTATGGCCTACAGAGTTAATTTCCTCTCCTTTAGTTGCCATCCATGCCTGCTTGGTGAAATGGTAACCCGTAGAATAAACAGAGCTAGGAGTCCCAGTAGAAGGACCTACTTGGTCAGTTATGGAAACAGTAGGTACAAGAACATGTTCCATAAAGTTTCCAGCAGCAGGGGGCTCCAATTGAGGCTTCAGGTTAGCTTCCAAATTCCTAATTGTTCTTGGCACCTCTTTGTTATCCAATATTTTGTCAGTTTCATCTAGCCATCTTAATTTTTTATTTTTATTTTTTTCCTTTTCCTTAGCCAGTTCCACGCTGTCCCTAAGGCCATCTGAGCTTTTCTCCCCCAGCTGAAACAATTTTCCAATACCCAGAGTCCTATTATAACCCTTTTCATACTTTGATCCTTTCTTTAATATACTTTTTAACAATCTGTGTCCTTCTTTTCCAGCACTGTTAGTTCTTGCTTTGATATAAAACATAGGCAAAACAACATCAGGATCATCTTGGGAATGCCCACTTTTTTTTTGATCTTCCTTTTCTTCTCGCATAACACCAGATTTGATATTAGAAACTAAATTGGGTGAGGAGAGGTATCCCTGCAACGGGGTGTTCTGATTGCTGCTTTCTATAGGTTTAATCAGGTCACTTTTCACTCTATGAAACTGTGAATTATTTGAACTAGCCATGGCATCAGAAACGGAATTTGTTAAATGGATTTCATGTATATGTTGACTTTGTTTTAAATCAGAGTTGGGTAGGCAGTTACTGGCAGAACTTCCAGATAATGGAACGACTATTGGAGTTGCCAAGGGCTGAGTCATTATGGGCTTTATTGATATGCCATGGCATTGTACCATGTCTTTGTTATTTTGTTGCATCAAGGCTTGTGTGGTTTCTCTTGGGGTTGGGTCGGGAGTGGCCCAAGCTTTGCTTGGCCTAACCACAACAGTTGTACTTTCCCTATAACCCATGTCAGGATAACCTGTCTTTTCCTCTGCAATGGGAATTTCTGAGAAGTGATTTATTTCTCGTGTTGGGGAGAAGGAAGCGTAGGAGGATCCATTGTGTGATGTAGTATCTGTCACTGTTTGCTCAGCATCAGATCTGTGCCACTCTTTCACAGATAAGTTTTGTTCTCTTAATATATCCGGCATGACCTGATTAGGTTCAGGAGAAGTTTTTCCACTGTTTAACCCACTGTTACTTTGATTGGTGTAGTGATTTCCACTGTTCACCGTGGAAGAGATTTCTAACAACGCTCTGTGCAAAGTATCAATTGGAAGCTCTTGCACTGTATCATTTTCCTCGTTTGTGTTCAGGCCTTCTTCTAGACTGTCCAAACTTGACAAACTCTCCGAATGTTCTAGCTGTTCCACTTCCTGATGGAAATTCTGAAAAATAAATACAAGGTTTACAATTAGTATGACCTTTAATTATTACCTATTTATTTTTTGGTAAATCACCTTTAATTGACCAACATATCTATTAAAAAAATGCAATAAAACATGCAAAGGTGTGTAACACTAACCAGAATGTTCACAGAAACAGTTAAACTTTCCTGTAGAGCATATTGCTCCAGCAGATGGCTTGTTAGGCAAAATGCAACAAAATCAGATATTAGTTAGGGATCACTGGAAAGGTAGTCAGCTGTGTCTTGGAGAATACTTCTCTCAACATTACCATTTTAAGGTGATTCTAAAAAGGTAACATTTATTTATTTTTTTTAAAAATAACAAACATCCTTACAATTGTTTTCCACAGAGCAGCCCTGATCCTCCTTCTCCGGCATCCCCCGCTGGTGCTCTTGACTCCTCCTCCCCGCCCAGTGCCCCCATAGCAAGCCACTTGCTATGGGGGCACTCATGTGTGCTCTCTCCCGAGCCAGCTCTGTATGTCCATTGACAGTGCAGCGTGCCCTAGCCCACCACTTTCTCTTCACTGGCTGCGATTGACAGCAGCAGAAGTCAATGGCTCTCGCTGCTGCCTCTCTGTCCAATGAGGAGAGAGAGAGAGCAGGGACAGCCACTGCTCTTGTGCACATTGTGGGCTCAGTTAAGTATAAAAGGGGGGGGGGGGCTCAATACAGAAGGTTTTTACCTTAATGCTTAGAATACATTAAGTTAAAACTAGTTTAAATACCTTGTATTCTGATAATTATCTGAGAAATGTTAGACCCAACTCCAGGCTAGTCCCTCACGCCCAGCTTTCTCCCTGGGCCCTTTTTTAATACTGTATATACCTTTTTCAGAAATCTTCAGGGTGGTAAAAATGTCACGACATCCTCTTTTCCTTCGATCTTCTCCCAGGTGGGAGGATCTCTGATGATGCTGAGAACACAGCTGACGTGATGATGCCAGTGTTGCTCTCTGCATTAACACACAGTGAATGAAAGGTGCTATGTGGGTGGGCCCATGACAACTTTCATTCACAGTATGTCCTTAGTCTTCAGGACTAAATGACATGGGCCTAATTACACACGGAAGACTGAGAACATCTTGTCATGACAAGTACTGCAGCGGACAGCTCCAGACTGAAGATGAGTCATGCAGGGAAAGCTGATTTTGTTGTAAAACCTCCAGGGGGATAATTTTAGGCAAAAAAAACCTGGGCTGTAAAAAATTTAAGCATTCATTTTTTTTTGTGGCTGATTTTACACCTATGACCTATGACAGAAAATGATGCACCTCTGCACATGCGTTAATGTGTGTTAAAAGGCATAGGTATAAATGGGCCCCTTAACGCAGGACACCAGCTTGGAAATAAATGAAACATTTAGGCTGGGTTCACATATATGCAAATTGAACCCTAGAAATACAGAAAGGAGCCTAGACCAAAATCAGATAAAAGAGTTCAAGTAAATTTTAGTTGCTGGTAAAAAAGAAAAAAAAAAAAGTCATATAAAAACATCCATTGCATTTCGGGGGCAAAAACACTTCCCCGTCATCAGGTCTCAACACAAGATAAAACTTGGATGGGCTCAGACAAAACAATGACTTCACAGATCTATACTAGAACCAGTATTGAACTGTCCTGATGGAGCAACAACTTGACAGCAGTTGCTCAGCAGTAGTGCTTCTCTGCTTCCCTGTAAGATCATCTATCAGCTACCAAACCTCTCCTTTTTTCTCTCACTTCAGCCCCAGTTCACACTGAATCCGACTTTGAAATTGTGCGACTTCACTTGAAAATCACACGATTTCAAAGCCGCAGGTCAGTGTGACTTCAAGTGTGACTTGGCTGACATCTGAGCGACTTCATGCACAGGTGTCTATGCAGGTCGCACCTGAAATTGCAAAAAATAGTGCAGGAACTTTTTTTTTTCAAATGGGCGTGGTACCGATTTGAACAGTTCCATTGGCGACAATAGGGTGCGACTTGTCATGCAATTTAGACCTGTCAAATCACATGACAAGTCGCACTGGGGTGAATGGGGGCTCAATTTGTTTGGAACAAGCAGTGCACTGCTCTATGCTACACATCCCATAGTCCTTAGTCCATCTTGGGAGCGAGCAAGAGATAGTAGATGCATTCAAACATACATTGGGACAAAGGTAAACATCCTCTAACGGGATGTCAAATCACAGCAGAAAAAAGGAATTTGAAGGTTTGCAGAAAGGTTGAGAGCAACAGAAGGTTAAGAATACATACTTGAATATAATTTTTGCTTTTTAAACCAGAGTTTAGTGCATTTTAAGCTTACTTCACTGTTACTCTGCTCTCTTCTTCTATCAGCATGCACATGGGGACTGATTGGCTCCTTATCCTGTTTATCCGGTTCAAGTACTTAAACTGCTTGCATGTGTAATCACAGATCAAAAGATTGAAAAAAAAAATTGTAAAAAAAAAAAGATTTTTGATAAGCTGCTAACATTCTCATATACATAAAAAACAAACAAACTGTGGATTACAGGCTTTTTTTAATGGACACATCCGCTCCAGCTGAATTCTAAACATGAAACTATTGCAGAAGAACGAAACAATAAAAACGTCTTCAATCAAATCAGCGCTATTTATTACTGATTACACACAATTAGAGAATATTGCCAGGATACTCCTCCTAATTCAGCTAGGGTTTTAACCCCTTCAGCCATATAAAACTTCACAGGCTTGAAAAGGCTTTTTAGGCTGTATCTGTGCCAGAAAACCTCAAGTTCTGCATGCACAGCTAGCCAGTTGTGGCTTGATTTATGATGGACAGCGGATATCTCTACCAGCTGTTTTGCTATACACCACTAAGCTTTGTCCACACCATGGATTGCACTGTGCGGCCCATTCATAAAATGCAAGTCATGATGTGGAGCCTGTTGTATGTCACAGAGTTCTCCCTTTTTAATGTCACAGGAAGAACCCTGTGATTGAAGACTGGCTGGTCACAGGACTTTCTTAGGTCATATGACGGACTCTTCTACTGGCTATTTTTCTTCTCCTTCATTCATTGTAATAGAGCTCCACTGGTTATGGAGTTCCGAATCTGAAGTAGAGAGCTAAGCACACTCTTAAAGCACATTGCATACGTGCCCTTGAAGTATAAACAGTACTTACCTTCAGTGGTGGCCCGTCCTTTAGAGGCGAACGGCCCGCTAACCTACATACAGGACGCCGGATGCATGAATTCCAATGGGGAGGTAGGGGGGTGTTGAAGCACGCTCTAATAGGCTTCAAAAAAAGGGTGAGCTCGGGGCGCAGAGCATTGCACTCCAAACCCACCCAGTTGTATGAGAACAGCGAATTAATATTTGTTATTCTCACACTGATCCTCCTCCCGGCCAATCAGGAAGCAGGGATTGGCTGAAAGGACAGGCGATCCATGGCGGAAGCTGCCGTGATGCAGAAGAGGAAGAAACGCTCGCACGTCACCCGTAAGGGCGAGTTACCCGCCTGGAACTTTGTTGGGGTAAGTGCTGGATGACTGACTGACTGACCGCGAGACCTTCGGGGGATCGGGGGATGGGGGGGGGGGGCGATGCGGTTGACGGGTGACTCGACGAAGCGGGGGGGGGTTCCACCGACCGAGGAGGGGGAGAGGGATTTGCCACCCCCACAAAAACTAAACCACCAGCTGCCACTGCTTACCTCTTACTCTTCGTTGATCCTTTAGGCTTCCATCTCTGCCAGTTCTGGTATTCACGGCTGGTCCCACAAAGCTGCTGCACTTCACTGACCATGAAGCCACTGCCTTGTTGAAGTCATCACATACAATGTACTACCAGCTGGGGTTGGGGGTACCAAATGTTAGGGAAAAGCTGAATTCCGCTCAGTTTATAAGAGTCACACTAAGGGCCAGTTCACACCACAAAAATGCACTCCGGATACGTTTTGGATGAGTTTTTGCTCACAGTTCCGGTGCATTTTTGATACGTTTTGCTGTGTTCCAATACAGTTCTGTGCAAAAAAAATGCAGCATGTTCTACTTTTTCTGCACTGGAAACTTACTGGACCTGAGTGAACTAGGGCCATTGGAATACAGGGAAAATACTGTGCATGCATTTTTCATACAAAAAAAAAAAAAACGCACTGGATTGCATCTGGTGTGAACTAGCACTTAGTTAACTAGAACCCTAATACTGAACTTAACACTTTACACTGAAATACTCAACAACACCAGATTGATAACCTTTAAGTGATTGTAAGGGGTTTTTTTTTTAAATTAACAAACATATCATACTTACCTCCACTGTGCAGCACAGAGTGGCCCCGATCCTCATCTTCTGGGGTCCCCCGGCGGCTCTCGCGGCTCCTCCCCACATCAGATAACCACCTAGGAGAAGCGCTCTCCAGAGGGGGTTACCTTGCGGGGGCGCTTCCGAGTCCAGCATTCGGCATCCATAGCCACCGAATGTATGACTCGGCCCCGCCCCCTGGCGCCCATGTCATTGGATTTGATTGACAGCAGCGGGAGCCAATGGCTGGCTATAAATCCCCCCCCCCATACAAGGTATGGAAAAGTCAGGGACCCATAAAGGTTGGCTTGCTGTATACCCTCCTCTTCCATACAAATTATGGAATTATCAAAACCAATTTACAGCAACCCCTCATTGTGTCAATGTAATCAGAGTCCACCACTATATAACTCTTCTATCAACCAAGATCCAATTATTCTCCACCAGGTGCCGCCATCTTGCTTCTCATACAGAACAGAGAAAGTAAAGCCAACCTGTCAATCACAGACCAGACGTCAAAGACACCTCTGACCTTCCTGTGACAGCCATGTGTCACTGCTCTCTGCGTATGTCAGCGCTGGGGGGATTGGTTAGAAATGGAGGAGAAGAGAACGTAGGAACTGGCTTTCTGCAAAAAGTCGCTAACTGCGTATCAGTAATGTTATTGATAAATTGCTTATAATGCATATGTGGGGGAACGATGTGCACATCTGAATCAGATGACAGAGTGGATATGATTGTACATGCTCGGGCGATGGAAAAGTTCACTGGAAGTATTTTGGTAAAAGTCCAATCGTTCTATAGACACTTCTCCTTTATATATAAAGCCTGATCCTCATCCCACACTGTGCACAGTGGAATACAAAGAACAGAGAGAATAGTTTGGAAGGCCATACTTGTTGATGGATAGCGCAGTTCTGTCCACATTAACTTGCTAACAGGCTTAAAGTACACGTCCATCACACTGACATGTGGCATGAAGAAAGACTTCACAATGTAACTGTTAACTGACAGATTGTAAAGATGGAAATATGAAACTGGGAGGAATGTTATTATTTGTTAGGAGCGTGAAAGATGTCTGGGAGACATGAGTGACATAAGCCCTGCATTCCTCCAGGACACAACATGTTGAAGCAGATAGAGACCCGAAATATTTTTGCTTCAATATGTTGGACAAATCAGTTATTGTTATATGAAGTGTGTGAGGTGCAATAGTCCTGACGTGCGGGTGACCCTGACTGGCGAATAAGAACACTGGTTTGGGGTCTTGGCTAAACTACACTTTATTACCAAAAGTACTGGGATGCCTGCCTTTACACGCACATGAACTTTAATGGCATCCCAGTCTTAGTCCATAGGGTTCAATATTGAGTTGGCCCAACTTTTGCAGCTATAACAGCTTCAACTCTTCTGGGAAGGCTGTCCACAAGGTTTAGGAGTGTGTCTATGGGAATGTTTGACCATTCTTCCAGAAGTACATTTGTGAGGTCAGGCACTGATGTTGGACTAGAAGACCTGGCTCGCAGTCTCCGTTCTAATTCATCCCAAAGGTGTTCTATCAGGTTGAGGTCAGGACTCTGTGCAAGCCAGTCAAGTTCTTTTACCCAAAAACTCACTCATCCATGTCTTTGGACCTTGCTTTGTGCACTGGTCCAAATCATTTATTAGAATAATAGAAGCAGATCACCTGTCCGTTTCCATCCGACTTGATTGGCTGGATGGATTGGGAATCCATCCATCTGTTTTTAGCGGAAGAGAACGGATCAGATGTTGGTGGGTGTCAGCGGACTGACAGGCGGACCTGATCGGAACAACCGTGTGAAAGGTGCCAAAGGGTTTACAACCACTTCAGTTCATTTTGGATGATAAACCTGCTAAATCTTCAGCACTATGAACATTTTATCTTTTTCATAATCGTTTGTTTTGATGACCTGTTTCTATATCCCTAATGTTTAATTACTGCACCCCCAACAACTACCAAGGCAATAGTAACCAGAAGTCCCCTAGAAGAGTACAGACTATTACAGAATACAGACTATTAAACAATGAATGTGTAAACAAAACATCTGATTGTATACAAACTCTGCAAGTTAGGCCCCTCTTACACTGGGGCAGTTTGCAGGCGCTATTGCGCTAAAAATAGCGCCTGCAAACAGAAAGTGACGCTGCTTTGTCTCCAGTGTGAAAGCCCCGAGGGCTTTCACACTGGAGCGGTGCGCTGGCAGGAAGGGAAAAAAAGTCCTGCTAGCAGCATCTGTGGAGCGGGGAAGGAGCGGAGTGTATACCGCCCCGCTAGCGGCCGAATACCGACAGTAAAGCGCCGCTAACAATAGCGGCGCTTTACCGCCCACGCCGCCCCCGCCCCAGTGTGCCCCCCCCCCAGGGGCCTTACAGTATCTCACAAAAGTACACTCCTCACATTTTTGTAAATATCTTATTATATCTTTTCAATAGGTTAAAAATGGAACCTGCTGATGATTAGTTTGTGTGATCTGTTGTTGATATGGTCATGCAGTAGTTTGTATACAGCATACAGTCTATACAGTATCTCACAAAAATGAGTACACCCCTCACATTTTTGTAAATATTTTATTATATCTTTTCATGTGACAACACTGAAGAAATTACACTTTGCTACAATGTAAAGTGGTGAGTGTACAGCTTGTATAACAGTGTAAATTTGCTGTCCCCTCAAAATAACTCAACACACAGCCATTAATGTCTAAACCGCTGGCAACAAAAGTGAGTACACCCCTAAGTGAAAGTGTCCAAATTGAGCCCAATTAGCCATTTTCCCTCGCCGGGGTCATGCGACTCGTTAGTGTTACAAGGTCTCAGGTGTGAATTGGGAGCAGGTGTGTTAAATTTTGGTCGCTCTCACTCTCTCACACTGGTCACTGAAAGTTCAACATGGCACCTCATGGCAAAGAACTCTCTGAGGAAGAGGTTGAGTACACGTGCTCAGCGTCATATCCAGAGGTTGTCTTTGGGAAATAGAGGTATGAGTGCTGCCAGCATTGCTGCAGAGGTTGAAGGGGTGAGGGGTCAGCCTGTCAGTGCTCAGACCATACACCGCACACTGCATGAAATTGGTCTGCATGGCTGTCGTCCCAGAAGGAAGCTTCTTCTAAAGATGAAGCACAAGAAAGCCCGTAAACAGTTTTCTGAAGACAAGCAGTCTAAGGTCATGGATTACTGGAACCATGTCCTGTGGTCTGATGAGACAAAGATAAACTTATTTGGTTCAGATGGTGTCAAGTGTGTGTGGTGGCAACCAGGTGAGGAGTACAAAGACAAGTGTGTCTTGCCTACAGTCAAGCATGGTGGTGGGAGTGTCATGGTCTGGGGCTGCATGAGTGCTGCCGGCACTGGGGAGATACAGTGCATTGAGGGAACCATGAATGCCAATACTGTGACATACTGAAGGGGAACATGATCCCCTCCCTTTGGAGACTAGGCCGCAGGGCAGTATTCCAACATGATAACGACCCCAAACACACCTCCAAGATGACCACTGCCTTGCTAAAGAAGCTGAGGGTAAAGGTGATGGACTGGCCAAGCATGTCTCCAGACCTAAACCCTATTGAGCATCTGTGGGGCATCCTCAAACAGAAGGTGGAGGAGTGCAAGGTCTCTAACATCCACCAGCTCCGTGATGTCATTGTCAGGTCACCTAGAGGCTGGGTGACAGATGCACACCGTTGGGATCAGGAGTGCACCACAAGGCAGTGGACCCTACGGCTGACTGCTGCGGATGGGAGTCCGGGTGGTAAGGAAGGCAGGGCCGCTGGGACACCAACACTGATCCCACCGGGGTTAGAGCGTAGGATTCCCTGGGGCATGGAGTCTAAGAGCCAGCAGGTTTTCACCAGAGCCTCTAGAGGTGAGGATGGACTGGGCTGCAACTGGCTCCAGGTCGCGACCCCCAGGGTCCCCCAGCTCACACCCACAGTAGGCAACAGGAGGATAGGGATAGTAAAGGAATAAGCCAAGGTCAGGGCCACAAGCAGACAAGGACAACAGAGTTCACGCCAAGGGTCAGGGTCCCAGCAAACAGGAATAGTAGAGAACACGCCAAGGCCGGTAACAGAAACAAACGTAGAGCACGGGGCAGGCAGGAACAGGAAGCCAAACACACAAAGGTTGATCAGCAGGGTTGGCTTGCAGTGCAGAGGTTAATATAGAGTTCTCTGATAGGAGCTGGGGTGGAGCCTTGCTAGAGGAGAGTTAATAAAAGCAGTCAGGTGAGAGTCAGCTGGTCTTTAGAGATGAACACATGGAAACAGGTAAGCTGATAGACAACACTATTGCATAACCATGACAGTCTTCATGGAGGAGTGGAAGAGGACTCCAGTGGCAACCTGTGAAGTTCAGTGCTGAAAAATAATGGTGGCCACACAAAATATTGACACGATAATATATTGGATATTTTCACTTAGGGGTGTACTCACTTTTTTTGCCAGCGGTTTAGACATTAATGGCTGTGTGTTGAGTTATTTTGAGGGGACAGCAAATTTACACTGTTATACAAGCTGTACACTCACTACTTTACATTGTAGCAAAGTGTCATTTCTTCAGTGTTGTCACATGAAAAGATATAATAAAATATTTACAAAAGTGTGAGGGGTGTACTCATTTTTGTGAGATACTGTATAGACTGTATGCTGTATACAAAGTACTGCATGACCATATCAACAACAGATCACACAAACTAGTCATCAGCACGTTCCATTTTTAATCTAAACACAGAAAAAGTGGTTGTTGGTTTAAACCCCGACAGACATCCAGCAGCAGCAAAAACGACTCTCACTTTTAGAATACATGACTAATTCTAGACTGGGAAAACCTTTATCTTTGCCATTTCGGGCAGGTTTCCCCTTTTGACAAGAGCTTTGTTGACATCTAGTGGTTATAAATGAAACTGCACAAAGGTGACTTCTGCTTGCTTTTTAGTAATAAATTAATAAAATTTAGGACAATACAGACAATAGACAAATCAGCATTTCAGTTTAAAAAGCCTAGGTTATAGAGGGGATCAATAAATAAACTATAGACCAGAACATGATAAAAAAGGGAATCTGTGCCCTTTGTGTACAAAGTGATCCTGGTATTCTGGGAATAGACTAAAACAGGGGTGTCTAAACCTTTCAGACCTGTCAAAAAATCAGTTTTATAAAATAAATGAAAAATATTTACATTGATAAATGTTTTACTTGGGTTTTTTGTTACTGAAGAAAAACGTCAGTAAAACAAAGCAAAGAAATTTCAAAGAAACTTGTTCCCATCAGAGCCCCGCTCACGTGAGGGTCCCCACCAGGGTCCCCCTTACATCAGGGCAGAAGAACGTCACCAGCACACTGTGGATCTCCAATGTGCGTCCAAAGCTTTATTCAGCGATCACATTGTTATAGCAAAAGCAATTTTTCGGAGCCTCGCAGGACCCCTTCATCAGGCATGTGAGAAATGTATTATAAACAAGAAACTATTTTAATAACTGTCCACCAATCAGTGGCATGGTCATTGAACATGTCAACTGACCAGCAAGAGGAGGAAACCATGATTGCCCCCTTCTTCACCCGTGAGGCGTATTGGATATACACACTCAATCTATCATATCTTTGCTTTCTTGACAACACATGAGCTTTGGTTACAATGGCAGCTAATGAATGAATTTTGTAACACTGATTGGTGGACGGTTATTTAAAGGGTTTCTTAGTTGTAACGCATTTGTCACAATCCTGATGACGGCGTCCTGAGAGGCTCCGAAAAGTTGATTTTGCTATAGCATTGTGATCGCAGAATAAAGCTTTGGACCCACCCTGGAGATCCACAGTGTGCTGGTGACGTTCTTCTGCCTTGACTATCTTTGGTTCCAGCCCATGGTTGCTACAGCACTTCGATTAATCGTCAAGAATCGTTATTGCAATTTTTTCCCCCGTAGCGATCTTGATAAAAATGTTTCACAATTCTTGCTATGCAAAGAATTCTCTCTGCTCTTCTGAAGCCACAGCCATCAAAAGAAAGGAAGAAAAAAAAAAAAACGGGCAGTCTGCCAAAAATCACAACATTCTTTAGCAGTGGACTTTAGGTATAAACATTGTAACAATTTGTCAAAGGAATAGACTTGTGTGTAAATGAGGAACGTTTAACCACTTAAACACTAAAACTTTTTCTGATATTTGTTGGTTTCAAGTCAAAATATATATATTTTTTTTTTGCTAGAAAATTACTTAGAACCCCCAAACATTATATATATTTTTTTAGTAGAGACCCTAGCAGGGGTCTCAAACTGGTGGCCCTTCAGCTGTTGCTGAACTACAAGTCCCATCATGCCTCTGCCTGAGGCAGTCATGCTTGTAACTGTCAGCATTGCAATGCCTCATGGGACTTGTAGTTTCTCAACAGCTGGAGGGCCGCCAGTTTGAGACCCCCTGCCCTAGAGAATAAAATGGTGGTTGTTGCAATATTTTATGTCAAACTGTATTTGCGCAGCCGTCTTTCAAATGCAATTTTTTTGGAAAAAAATACTTTAATGACTTAAAAAAAACAAAAACTAACCAGTAAAGTTAGCCCATTTGTTTTTGTATAATGTGAAAGATTTTACGTTGCGAGAATCGTGATCTTTTTATTCTAAGCAAAAAAATTGTGATTTTCATTTTGGCCAGAATCATGCAGCTCTATACAGCACCTGTTTATACACACAGCCATTATCCAGGAACGTGTCCATTGGGATTGTGTATTGGTACACCTTACAGTACATCAGGGTCCCCTCTTACATCAGAGTCCCCCTTACATTAGAGTCCTCTCTTAAATAAGAGTCCCATCAGAGTCCATCATACATCAAAGAGCTGGATAAAATCATGCAGTGGGACAGATTTGGTCCACGGGCTGTGTTTTGGGGACCCCTGGACTAAAAGATGCTAATGGGCAATGCAGAAAATGCAGGGCTAATATAAAAAAGGTTGATATCAGTAGCAAAGATTAAAAAAAAAAATGCTACTTTATGCTATTTGTGCAGCATTACAGGGAAAGTATAGTCTCTGCAATTTTTTTTAGATATACAGTACACTAGCAAAAGTGTGCCCTGGATAGAGTTCTGAATTTCCAAAAATGAATGTACAACACAGCTTAGGGAGTTCAACAGTCTGAGGAATGTAATGTACAGCACATCATAGAAGGTGTAGCATTGTGGGGTATGAAGTATAGAGCACAGAATACAGATTGCAGTATGTATGTATAATGTTGGTCTACAATATGTAAAATACAACACAGCATACAGAACACATTGGTCCAGAATATGTAGTGTATGGTGGGTGCAGCGTAGTAGCCCTTTACATAGGTGGTCAGTGGAGGATAAAATTCCAATTTCCTAATGGTACAAATATAACAACTGGGGATTTCAAATTACTAAAATGAAACTAGTGACTGGTCATGCTGTAATATTTCACTCACAATGGATTATATCACCTAACTTGAGTTTAATTGCACTGCTCATTACAGTCTACACAGGAATGACTAATGGCGTGAAGCACTCATAATACAATATGATTTACGACACACATGACACTCAAACTATAAAAAATAGGAAACAATGCGTTGCAATTTCGGTGCCTGTAAACAGATTTCATAAGATACTTAGGTTATGTAAGATCTGAATGATGTAACTCCAGTATTAAGAGTGGATCTTCCACTGAAATGTTTATTTCACTTGAATCAATGTTAGCATAAACTGCATTACTATTCTGAGTTGGAAAGCATCCTCTTTTTTGCACTAAAAGCAACCCCGTCTCTATACTAAAGTTTCCCAGGAAAGGTGTAATTCTTGCTTGCAAAAATGCATTGATCTAGCATGGCTGAATGTAAGTATGCATATCCGATATCAGGATGGCCGCTGGCTATGCTGAAAATCACTGTAGTACCCATGCTACATACTGTGATAGCCTTGATCTTCTGGTTACTGCTTCATCAGCTTCCCCTTTGCACATTGAACACAGGGAGTTGCTTGCTCAGCACCACCACCATTCAGAGAACACCTTGTATTTCTTTCAGTTAATACGAGATGTTCTCAGAATGGAAGAGGTGGAGAGGAGGGGCAGATGATGTCACGATTTCCACCTCTTTCAATCAGAGAACGGCTTACTTTAACTGAGAAAAATACAATGCTGTCTCTGATAGGCAGAAGTACCCCCTGTGTTTAGTGTGCATAGCAGTAAGTCCTGACTATGTTCTGACTTTACTAATTACCTATTTATTCTAGATCAGGGGTCCCCAAACTTTCTAAACAAAGGGTGTCAGTGGGAGGAATTGTGCTCCATCGTTGGTATCAGTGCCCCATCGTTGTTGTCAGTGGATGGAATAGTGCCCCATTGTTGGTATCATTGAAAGGAATTGTGCCCCATCTTTGGTGTCAGTGGGAGGCATTATGCCCCATCGTTGGTATCAGTGGGTGGAATAGTGCCCCATTGTTGGTATCAATGAAAGGAATAGTGCCCCATCGTTAGTATCAGTGGGAGGAAGAGTGTCCCATTGTTGGTATCAGTAGGAGGAATAGTGCCCCATTGTTGGTGTCAGCGACAGGAATTATTCTCCATTGCAGGTGTCAGTGGATGGAATAGTGTCCCAAGGGCCAAATAAAGGCAAGCAAAGGGCTGGAACCAGCCCCCGGACCACAGTTTGGAAACCACTGTTCTAGATGTTAAAACAAATTGAATAAAAAAATAGGCAGGCAATCAGCATCTTTTGAAATGGCAACTTCCATATGTTGCTCAGTATAGGTTTCATTTAAAATATCCATCCATATTGAAAATAATTAGGGAGGTAGGGACAGTGGGATCCATTCACAAAGCGTTATCTTACCATGCTTGTGTATACAGTAAGATACCGCACAGCGTTTTTAAAAAGTTTTTCGGAATTCACAAAAAAAATACTAAAATACCGCATGAGTTATTTTATGAAGTCATGCAGTATTTTAATAGTGAAAACCTGCGGTAATTTAATTTACCGCCGGCAGTAGCTGGCATCCTTAACCACATCAATACCGGGCACTTTTGCCCCCTTCCGTCTCAGGCCAATTTTCAGCTCTCAGCGCTCTCGCATTTTCAATGACAATTGCGCGGTCATGATATGCTGTACCCAAATGAAATTTTTATCATTTTGTTCGCACAAATAGAGCTTCCTTTTGGTGGTATTTATTCATGACTCCATTTTTTATTATTTGCGATATAAGCGAAAAAAGAGCGGAAATTTGGAAAAAACAATATTTTCTTTATTCTATTTTAAAAGAAATCCAATAAAATCTAATTTTGTCATAAATGTAAGCCAAAATGTATCCTGCTACATGTCTTTGGTAAAAAAAATCCTGTTCAGTGTATAATAATTGGTTCGTGTGATCACGGACAGATGTATGCAAATGATCATGTACAGATGTGCGCTGGTGATCACGGACATATGTGTGCACATAACACATACATGTGATTTTACTGGGACATATGTGGGGGACAGGTGTTTTTACTATGTGGGAACATGTATTTTGGGGACATGTGTTTTGGGGACATGTGTTTTGGGGACATTGTGTTTTACACTGTGTGTTACTATGCTGGTGATCAGTGTGTAAAAAGCTGTAAAAAACAGCTCATACACACTGATCACCAGCCGGCTGCAGTGATCCGCTCTCCTCACCGACAACTAATGTGTGAGGAGAGGAGAGACGATCGACTAGCTCTGTTTACATCACATGATGGCTGTGATTGGACACGGCCATCATGTGATCAGGAGGGCCAATCACAGAGCCCTGCTGCCGATATGAGATGCGCCGTGTCCGGATGATATGAGCGCATCGGAATCGCGCCGCAGTGAGGGCAGCGCGCGCGATCCCCCTCCTTCTGAGGGATGTTCCTGAACGTCCACTCAGAAGGAGAGCGCGCCCACCTGGCCGTACATTTGCAGTGACCGGGTGGGAAGTGGTTAAAAAACACTGTAAAATAGCTGGTTGTTAAGGAGTGGGTGGCTGCCGCATCCTTAACAACCGATGAGTCATCAGCTGTCAGCTGGGTTCCCTGGTGTGTGGTTCCTCCCCCAATCCATACCATGTGGCACCGCCTCCTTGTGATGTCACCGACCAGGGCCATGCTGGGTTGGTGACGACGCAAGCGGGCTGTGCAACCTGGCAACGTCACCAGATGGCCTAGCCCCTTAGTTATTTAAGAACTGTCAGACGGCGGGAGCCTTCGCTGGGAGCGGAGCTTTTTTTTTCCGGGGTAGGTGGTGGCAGTGCACATCAAGATTGATGATTGATCTACAAAGGGGGATATTTTTTTGATTTTTAAATAAAGGTCTGCCTACTGCCTTTTTGTACACTACATTTACACTACTATGAACACCATACTCATTTACATGAAGGGGTGGTTGGGATCTTGGGGTCTGCTTGTTAAAAGAGGCTTCCAGATTCTGGTAAGCCCCCTGCCTACAGACCCCAACAACCACTGGTCAGGGTTGTGGGGAAGAGGCCCTGGTCTCCATCAACAAGGTACCCCAAATCACCCCCCCCAGTGTCTCAATGTCTACTCAATTACTGCATGCATTTAATTATTTATTTAATTCTGTGAATTGAGTTTAACAGCTGTTCATGTTATAATTACTGAGCGTTTTCAGTGTTTTGCAGGGAAATACTGCAGAACCGTATTCAACAGAACTGACAATTTCATGATTGCACGCAGGATTTAGGGAAAAAGTGTCTGGAAATCTACATACGGCATGCAAGATGCTTTTGTGATTGGAGCCCGGTGTCTCATACAAAGGAATAAGGGAAGTTCTGAGCAGTTTTCAGGTTTGTGATAAGTAGTGTGTAAATATTTTCCCATACCTGTATGTTGTTGAGATGTTGCTCCTCTAGGAGGCGCTGTGCTTCCTGTAACTTGTTCTGGAAGTAAAGCTGATCACTATCAAACTGGATGAAAGCTTTCTCCTGATAAACTCCTTCAAAAGCCAATTTTGGACCAGGCTCTTGTCTCTTTGACCATGCAGAGGTCCCTATTGATGAAGTGCTGGATGGCGAGTCTGAGCTTCTTGAAAAAACAAAGAGATATTAACTTTTTATTAACAATTTAAAGGCTTTCTTTATGTTCTATAGAAAAGGAATTGAATTGCACCAAACCACCAAACATCTTCAAGAGCTTATGTGCGTAAAGTTGTCAATGCTACCTGACTTTTTTATTATACAGTAATTGTTGAAAGATCATATAAAGTCCCACTATAGTTACCTATTGTACCCCATCTTCTTGCTGTTAAGCCCCTTCCCTTTTTTGCATATGGAGGTTGTGGAAGAATTTAGTGTCCAAGGTGTTGCAAAATACCAGCAATCATGCCTAAGCTTAGCTTCATGTGTAGGCAGTCTACGTCAGGTCCACATGTAGTAGGAGGATGGACCCTCTGTACAGCTGTTGGAGGCGTTCACAACACATGACATGTACCTGGGCACTTAAACAGACTCTGTAATAAAATGCAAGGCCCGCTCACACTATCCATACCCAACCTCTCTGTATAAAGCAATTAGCAGATCCTCACCTCACATGCATACATACTAGGGCCATTTTGGAAAGGGCCCAATTTATCCACCAGCATGTCTTTGGAGTATACAATCACAGGGAGAACATGCAAACTCCATGCATAGAGTATCCTGACCAGAATTCAAATCGGGGAACCCAGTGCTAAAAAGTCACCAACATTAGTACTAGATTATCCAACCTGGTGATTTAAGACTGCCCTTGTGTTTTGAACAGATGAAATGAGATGGGCAAAACAACCAACTGGATTTTTTATAGTTCTTGGTGATTCCAGTGGCTGGAACTTTGTGCTGGAGATGCTGACCCTTCACTTTAATATAGCTTAAAGCAGAAATTCACCCTAAAGGGGAAGTTCTGCTTTGTGCCCCCCCCCCCCCCTTCGATTTCCGCCCCCTTTTTTTTGGTGGGGGAGCGGTATCTAGTTTTGACCGCAGCGATCCAACCTGAGTTTCTGCTCCCCCTCCACTTGTCGGCAACTTTCTAGGACAAGTCACAGGTCCCAGAAGGCTGTGGGATCATACACAAAGCACAGCACAGTTTGTGCATGCACAGTGGGCAGCCCACAGCAAACATGCCAGTGCTGGGGACCTGAAGACCAGTGAAGAACCGGTTAAGGCGAGGACAAAGCTGGACCTCTGGACAGGTGAGTGTCCTTTTGTAAAAGTCAATGACTACAGTATTTGTAGCTGCTGACTTTTATTTTTTTCAAACAGGGCAAAGAACCACTTTAAAGCCTAACTCCCTTGCAGTGGGGCTGTTCCTGCATTGCTAGGGTTCATAGCTCATTTTGTCTAGGGGAGAGGAATTTACTTACCTGATCTCCACTTCCCTGGCAGGAGGTGCTTCCCACGATCCAGGGGTGGACTGTCCCCCTGCATCCTCAAGACCAGTGCAGGGCTACGGACCCTTCTCTGGTCTTGATGAAGTCAGGATCAAGACCACTAGAGGGTGGGGGAGCAGAAACTGCGGGGAGGAGCAGAGGATCGGGTAAGTATATTTCCTTTTATTGTTTCCCCTAGACATAAATGAGCAAATATGGTAACTCTTGCAGTGTGGGCACAGCCTCACTGCAAAGAATAATATTGTCTTTTCCCAGAGTTAGGCTTTAAGCCTCAACCCAAGAACAAAAATGTAATGTATTACAGTATACTAATCCTTAGATGTGGTGGCTTCATTATTTTTTTTTCTCTGGCTTTTTATCCTCTATTTTTACCTGGTGATCCTGCCAGCAACACCCTTGGGGGTGGATTGACTAAACGCAAATAGATTGTGCACTTTGGAAGTGCAGTTGCTCCAGAACTTAGTAAATGAGGGGAATCTATGCTTGCTTCCATTATTCAATTATGTGCAAGCAAACATACTGTGTTTTTTTTTAATTTTCCTTGCATGTGATTGGGTATTCTTTGCACAGTGAAGTTTCGTTTCGTTTCTGGGGAAACTGCACTTCTAGAGTGCAATCTATTTGTCTTTAGTAAATCAAACCTCTTTGTCCTCTGTTTCTTACACTGTACTGTATCTATGGAAGAGCCAGTGGTGTATTTAGGTTTTGTGCTGCCCTAGGCAAGACTAAAATCGTGCACCCCCCCTCTACATTTGTCCCACCCCCTGCCGTGGCATACCGTTCTTGTCTCAGGGTCTGGGGAAGCTGCAGCCACTCACAGTGAGCAGCTGCTGCTTCCTCATCAGACCCTGAGACATGATTCATCCAAGTGCCACATATGTGGTCAATGGGGCAGAGGATGGGGTCAGTGGGACATAAGATGGGGTCAGCAGGGCAGAGAATGAGGCGACACTGATGGGCACTGATAGGCGGCACTGATAGGCTGTACTGATAGGGGGCAGTGATGAGGAGGCACTCATGGGCAGCACTGATTAGGAGACACTGATTGGCAGCACTGATGGACACTGATTGACAGCACTGATTGGCAGCATTGATGGGCAGCACTGATAGCGGCATGGATAGGCAGCACTGATTGGCTGCACTGGTGGGCACTGTAGATGTCACCTTTTAGACTAGCCGGTTACTGTCCCTCTCCTGTCACATTATGACAGTGTGCGGAAAGGAATGCCGATAACTGGCAAGTGATCAGCTGTGATTGAACACAGCTGATCACATGGTAAAGAGCCGCTGTGATTGGCTCTTTACCCTGATCTGTGTCCGAAGGATACAGTGTTCATAGAGCACGTCGGGTGCGCACCGCAGCGGGAGTGCAGGGGCCACAGTTCTGGGAGGGTGTCAACAGATGTCCTCCCAGAACTGGACGACCACGCTGTAGCCGTCACTTGGCTATAACATGGTTGCCTGGGGGGGCGTTGCTGCTCCCTGAAAAATGCCGCCATGTTTGCCTCATGGCAGATAACCCCCTGGGAAGAGCAGTAGTAGTAGTAGTCATCCTCGCTCCAGATTTACACTACAAAACTTTTCCCTCTTATGTAAAACATATCTTCTTATCTCTGTAACATGGCAGGGAATGATCTGTGGTTCGCAGAGGTGAAGTGGGCAGGGCTGATAGGACTCCTTTAGATTTTAGTACAGCAGCGGCTCTGTGTTGTCAGCTCACTCAAGGAAGTTATCAGCTTACTAGATTTCTGGTAGGATCAACAGGAATGCTTGCACTGATCAAACATATATGACAAAACACTTTCAACTGTATATTCTACACATCAAAACAGAGCAGATAAGAGAAGTTCTTTGTTAGGGTGTACATACATTTTTAACTGCACTAAAGTAAAGGTGTATTGCAGTAACATAGCATTGATCATTTCATGCCTCTATCTCTCTGCCCTCTCCTCCTATAAACATGTTTCTTGTTAGCACGTGAGTGTTGTGGCACAATAGATTGATTCATTTTGCTGCTTTCTTCTTTTACCAGTCTGAGCTCTGCTGTACAGTAGATTGCAAAATGTTGATAACAAGTCAAATTCAGGTACTAGCATTGCTTGCATTTAAGAAATATATTTATTGATGTAAAAATGAAAACTGAGCTGCATTAATTTGTGTATTTTACATCTGCCTGGAGGTTAGCTCCTTTTCCAAAGCCACCCCTCTTTTTCTAAAGTAAATGTGTTTCAAAAGAAGGAACAGCAGTTTACACAGGGACTCCGATACTCTGCCCATTTGAACAGGACCCTCCAGTACCTTGGATTAGTAGGGCTCCGGTGATTGGACATATAGTAGAACGTGGAGGACAGAGTTGACTGAATTTGCCTGAGAGCATCTTCAAGCTTCGGATTTGGCTTTTTATTAGCTACATATGCTGCAAAACAAAGAAATTGTTATAATTACTAATTATTTATTTAAACAGTGACAACTATGTTGCACATTACATTACAAAGGAGGAAATAATAAAATAGACATATAGAGATTAACAAATAAAACAAAAGATAGGAAGCTTCTGTCTGCAACAATGTCCAGTTTGAGGGCCCAGCCCCATTAACGTGCATTGCTTTAATGCAGCTCATTTACAGTATTCGAAAAGGCTGCCTAATGCACCAAACCGCACCAAAAGAGGTGCTGGTACTGTGTCTGGTAGCACATTGCATGTTGGTGCATTGTTACGCGTTACGCTGCAATGCAAACCCATCAGCAAAGTGTCATGGCGTGCCATTCATAATAAGTGGCACCAATGGAAGTAACGTACATCACCATGTGTTGCAGTAACATCTGTTAATGTGCACAATAGTGTGAATGGACCCTTAAACCGTTTCTAAAGACAATTTTTTTAATTGAAATAATGAACATGTTATTTATACTCATCTGCTCTGTGCAATGTATTGCACAGAGTGGCCCTGGACCCTCTCTTCTGGGGTACCCCATTGGCAACCTTAGCTCCTCCTTTTCTGTGTCTGCCCCATAGCAAACCGCTTGTTACGGGAGCAGACATGTGGGCTCGCTCCTGAGCCCCACTGCGCGTGTCCACTGACACACACAGCGCGGCTTGGCTCCGCGCCCACTCACAGGATTTGACTGACAAGCAGCTGGAGCCAATGGCTCCCGCTGCTGCCCGATCCTTCTGTGAGAAAAGAAAGAGAGGGGATAAGAACTGCACTGGATCGATACAGGACTCTAAAGGTAAGTGTTTAGAGAGGAGGGGGCAGAGCAAGTGGCAAAATGTTTTTCACCTTAAAGTGCTTGTAAAGTCAGAAGGTTTTTTATCTTAATGCATTAAGATAAAAAGCCTTCTGTGTGCAGCCCCCCTCAGCCCCCTCAGAGGTCAATCTAGCTCCAGCAATGTTGTAGGAATGTCTTGGCAGTCCGGGACTCCCCTCCTCATTGGTTGAGACAGCAGCGTAGTGCCAATGGCTCCCACTGCTGTCAGTCAGTCAGCCAATGAGAATAGAAAGGGGGCGGAGCCGGGCCGTAGCTCAATGTCTGAATGGACACAGGGAGCTGTGACTCGGCTGGGGTGCCCCCATAGCAAGCTGCTTGTTGTGGGGGCACCCAACAGGAGGGAGGGGCCAGAAGAGCCAAAGAGGGACCTGAGAAAAGGAGGATCTGGGCTGCTCTGTGTAAATTCACTGCAACAGAGCAGGTAAGTATAACATGTTTGTTATTTTTCATTTTAAAAAAAAAACAGTATCACTTTAATGTAAGGGAATACATTAACCCCTTCCTGCCAGACGCCTCCTAGCCCTTTAAGGGTTCTAAACGCCGGGAGGCAGAGGCAGGCATTCGGGTCATGTGACCGCTGTGATTGGCTGCTACAGCAGTCACATGATCAGAAAGCTCCCGATCACTAGTATGCATCGGTAGCTTTCTGGTAACCGCTGGCTACCATACTGGGAGTGCGCAGGGAGCCAGTTTACACAGGGCCGCATATATGAGGTTAAGATAAAAAAATGTTAGCTTTAGAACCAGTTTAAGGGTAGATTTAGACATGTTTCTAAAGCTAGGATCACACTTGTACAGCTGCGCAGGCTATTCATTTGAATGGGCTACCGTGTCACGCGACACGTGGTAAAGAAGTACCTGCATTATTTTTTAAAACACAGCCCGCACAGGAACCATGGTTCCCAGTATGGGTGTGATTTCCAGTGTGCGTGGCGTGCCCACCCGCGGGTCCCGCATTTCTCTGTGTGGGTGGGTGTGGCTGCCGGTATTTGTGTGGGTCCCACAGCGACACCACCCCCACAGATGTGAACTTGGTTAAATCTCCCTTTCCTCTGAAGCCCCATAGCGCTTTTGAAGCTATGGACAAGTGGTGACATGATGTGACACCTCCTCACTGCCTGCTTTAACCCCATTTCTGCCAACAAATGCTTTGCAACTGCATGCGTTGCATGCAATTGTGGGGCGTTTACGTGCTTCCTGAATTGCTTGAGTGTGTAGCATAGGGCGCAGTTGCCACCTGACGATTGCTATATGTCGGGTAAATTTGCCTTGCGCGCATGGCATGTAAACACCCCGGTCCGCTGCTTACTCAACTGCGCATTTTTACCGCCCCCCAACCGCACATCTAAATGAAAGCTAAGGAAATAGAGTAAGTGAAATAGGAGAAAGAAGTATTTACATGTTCCCAGTGACCCAACAAATCCTAATATAATTCATAATTATGCTTTATAAAGCTATATGATCCAGTCACCCAGTTGGATTCAAAGCCGTACGAACAAACAAACAAGACATACCAACCCAAGATCCTTTGTCAGAGTACTAATGCTGTGAAAGCAAGTGATGGCACAGAACATCGATATGAAATACAACTTTACTGGGAATAAAAAGATACAGGGGAGGATTCAATAAAGTGTGCATGACAGTTCTCTGCCAGGGCCCAAGCCATATTTAAAAATTCCTGCTGTCAGTTTCCGTAACTTTTACAGCCATATGCATCAGATTCTCTGCTCTTCTCAAGACCTCCTGCTCTCAATCTCTCTCGTCTCCCCTCATGCTCGTCTCCAGGATTTCTCCAGAGCCTCTCCCATCCTCTGGAACTCGCTACCTCCACCGGTCCGGCTATCCCCTACTCTTGCTACCTTCAGGCGATCCCTGAAAACTCATCTCTTCAGGAAAGCCTATCACGTCTCCAACTAATTTTCTACCACTTCCATTAGCTCATTCCCCACAGTTACAACCTTTTGTACCACCTGCCCGCCCTTTAAGATTGTAAGCTCTTCTGAGCAGGGCCCTCTTAACCCTTTTGTATTTTAGTGTACAGTCCCTGACAAAAGTCTTGTCGCTTGTGTACAAATTGACCTGAAGTGCCGCTAAAATATATTTCTAATCAAAATTTTGTTACAAGAAATGGGTCATTTTAATCCCAACAGCTTTTGTAATAATGTTTCAGTGCAAAATGAAACTGACAAAAAGTATTCTAATATTCGCAGCTTGGTAAAGCCCATTGAGTCAATTTTTGCCAAGACATAAGTGTTGTCCTTGTTATATGAGCTTCACCTGTGACTAATAATGGATCAATTAGGTCTCAGGTGTGTATAAAAAGAACACCAGTACACTAGACCTTCTCAACTGCAACTAGACCTCTGCAAACATGCCTAAGATTCACCCGGAGACTAAAGTGTTGATTATCAAGAGGCTGAAGACCAGATTCACTGCTGATGTGGCAGACACCTTCAATGTGTCTCAGCGTCAAGTTCAGAGGATAAAAAAAAGATTTGAAGAGACTGGAGACGTTTTGGACAAGGCCAGGTCAGGCCGACCCCGCAAGACAACTGCTTGAGAGGACCGTTTGTTGGCTCGAAAATCCAAGGCCAGCCCATTTTCCACTGCAGCAGAGCTCCACGAGACCTGGTCACCTGAAGTCCCTGTGTCAACCAGAACAGTTTGTCAGATTCTGTCTCGAAATGGCCTCCATGGTTGAATCAGTGCCCAAAAGCCAGCACTAAACAAAAGACAATTGAAAAACCGTGTGGCATTTGCCAAGGGCCACAGCCTGCTAAAAGGATGGACTCTGGAAAAGTGGCAGAAGGTAGATTTTTCAGATGAATCTTCTGTTGAATTACACCACAGTCGCCGCAAATATTGCAGGAGACCTACTGGAACCTGCATGGAGCCGAGATTTACCCAGAAAACAGTGAAGTTTGGTGGAGGCAAAATCATGGTCTGGGGTTACATCCAGTATGGGGGTGTGCGAGGGATCTGCAGGGTGGAAGGCAACATCAATAGTCTAAAATACCAAGAAATATTAGCTACCTCTTATATTCCCAACCATAAAAAAGGCCAAATTTTGCAGCAGGATGGTGCTCCATCACATACTTCCATCTCCACATCAAAGTTCCTTAAGGCAAAGAAGATCAAGATGCTCCAGGATTGGCCAGCCCAGTCACCAGACATGAACATCACTGAGCATATGTGGTGTAGGATGAAAGATGAAGCATGGAAGACGAAACCAAAGAATATTGATGAACTCTGGGAGGCATGCAAGACTGTTTTCTTTGCTATTTCTGATGACTTCATCAATAAATTGTATGAATCCTTGCCAAACCGCATGGATGCTGTCCTTCAAGCTCATGGAAGTCATACAAGATATTAAATTTGGATCTCACAGCACCACTAATTAATTTGTTGACATATTTTTGGATTTTCAGTAAAGTTGTTAAGTTTCTGTATAGGCGACAAAACTTTTGTCTTGCCAAAATTTGACCTGTCTGTCTTGATTAAATGATAAATCTTTTTTCAGTGAAACTAATTTATTTCAGTGCATTAAACATCAATTGGGAGGGCTTTAGCTTTTCATATGAGCTATTTCTAACACCAATTGATTAATTAAAAGTCAGGTTAATAGCAGGAGTTTCTACAAAATAGAGAAGCGACAAGACTTTTGTCAGGGACTGTATTATAACTGTATTGTCTCCCTTTTATATTGAAAAGCGCTGCGTAAACTGTTGACACTATATAAATCCTGTATGATAATAATAATAATAATAATCAGATTTAGGTAAATCTTAATAGCACCACTTTTACCAAATGGCATTATGTCTGCACTACAATAAAAAAAAACGATCTTCCAGATAACAAACCTGGAGGTAAATAACAACTCTAAGTTGGTGTACATAGATAGGCCGAGTTCCTGTCTCTGTGCGCTGTGTAGCTGAGCAACATCTTGGCCACTGCTACCCCTCCTACCTGTCACTGCTCATCAAGGACCGGTCACTGCTGCTCTCTCCCCTTATGCAGAGTGGTTGGTCTCCGCCCGCTCCTGTAGTTTTCTGCAGGCAGCCTGTAGTGGGTGGACCTGTTGGGCCCCTCCCACAGCTCTGCTCTCTGTACAGGGCATGTGATGATGTCACTGCTACTTATTTATGGTAATATCTGGGTAATTGATGCACAAAATAGGACTGAGGAATACTGACGAATATAGTTAACTGAAAGTTTTTGTGTTCGGAGTTCAACTTTAAGAATGTGCACCATAAACTAACCTCTGGAATTTGACTGGCTGCTATAAGCAACACATATAACTTTTCCCTTTTTATCACCCTCACAAAGCTCAGTTTAAATTGTTCATGTCTGTCATAAACCAAATTCCATTGCTGTCCTTCATGGTGTACCTTCCTATAAAACTGTGAACCCCCACCAGTTTACTTGCGGAGGAATCATTGTTGTTAAGATGGAATCCTCTTATTAAAATGCTGACATGTAAGAGAATGTGATACAAAGAAGTGTTATAACAGTTAAAAAAAAAAAAAAATCCCAAGGCTGCAAGTAGGTTTAACCAATTAGAACTCTGAAGTCATCTCACTATATTAAGGGCTTGCATAGTCTATAAGAACAGTACTAAGAAAAATATCAATACCAAAAATATACATGGATTATATTTATTTAAGTCTTTTTTTTTCAGTAACAAAAAATTTCCCCTTTAAGACCATTGGGCGGAAGTGACATTTGACGTCGCTTCTGTCATTCAATGGTATGGAGTCGAGTGGGGGCCATCATTCCATCATTCCCTCACTCGACTCCATGCCTCGCAGGGGAAAGTAACAGATCATCTCCGCCGGCTCCGGTAAGCAGCGGAGACCACCAGTTAGCAGCAGGAGGGGACATCTCTCCTGCCACCGATAAAAGTGATCTTGCGGCGAATCGGCCGCAGAGACCACTTTTATCTGAAAGCGGACCGCCCGCCATTTAAGAAAATACCAGGATTATGGCAGCTATCTGCTGCCATAACAACAGTATTCAATGTCAAATTGCCAATGTAGAACGATGGCGGTCGGTCCGTAAGTGGTTAAAAACACATGGAAACGCACACGGAATGCAGGGATGGTGGTCTGAATTAACTCTTAACTATGGATGCTTCCTGTTTACCATATTCGTCAGGTCCCCATATTTGTGTGTGTATATATATATAGAGAGAGAGAGAGAGAGAGAGAGAGAGAGAGAAGACCTCAAAGCAAACCAACCAGAGTCCCCCTTAGGCTTCCTTGGAGGTTTGCCTGTCTGGATGGCTCCCTCCCCTCCACACCCCTGGGGAGAACTATATAGGCCATCTGGGGGTCTTCTTTTGCTTTCCTTTATCTTCATCTCTAATGGGAAAACTTATGGGAACCAAGAATCCACTTGACCGTTTACCCTGGTTTGGAGGTTTGTTAGGACTATTATACACAATTGTAAGTTTTGGTCTTGGCTCTCGTCTGTTTTCTCTCCCCCCCCCCCCCCGTTTTTCCCCTCCCCTCTCCTTTTCCCTCCCCTTTTACTCCCCCCTTCCCCTTCCCTTTTTGCTCTGATTCTTAACAACCTTGTCTCTAATTTCAGATGTTTATATATATCTCCTGAGGAAGCGAGCATTGTCTCGTGAAACGCATAGAGAAATTTATCATATGCATGATTTATGTAACTATGGAAACCCATACATAGGTGTATGTACCTATGTCTACCAGAATTATTTTAAATTGTATGCATCAAAAGTGTTTAAAGGTTCAATACATTTTGTATATTTTATACCTTGTGGTTTGTGTCTCACAAAGTCCCTTGAGCATTCTTCTTCTTTGTTTGTGTGTATATATATATATATATATATATATATATATATATATATATATATATATATATATATACATATACATACACAGGGCTTTTTTTCAAAAGGAACGCGGTGGAACGCAGTGAATGTATGTAATGGCAAGGAGTGCTGGGGTGTGTTGGAAGGTCTATTGATGCTTGCTGCTGGGGGATCTATTTTTGCGTGGAGGTCTATTGTTGCTGGGTAGATCTATTGTTGCTAGTGGGGAGGGGTCTTATGTTTCTATGGGATCTACTGTTGCGGGATAGGTCTATTGTTGCTACCTCCTGGAGGGCCTATTGATGCAGTCTACTGGGACATCTGTAGTTGCTGCCGGGGGTCTATTGTTGCTGGGGTGGTATTTTGTTGCGGAGGGTCTTCTATTGTTGCGTGGGGTCTCTATCTTTGCTGGGGTGAGGGTCTACTGTTGCTCGGGTAGGGTCGATTGTTGCTCACTGTAGGGGATCTATTTTACTGTCTTTCTTTGTTATCATTAACAAATTCCGTGCAAATCACTTAGTAGCAAAAATGATACTTGGTTCTGTATTCTCTAAAATGGGCAGCAACGGGAGGTCGGTAGGAGGAGGAACCAAGGAACGGTGCTCAGGGGTGGGTAGGGAGCAGAAACAAACCAAAATCCCCCTTAGGCAGGTGTGACAGAGTGCTTGTTTTTGCGTGATTCACGTTTAGGGCAGCCCATTCATTTCAATCGCCTGCCCTACACACAAAGAGCACACACAAGTATTTTGAATAATCTCACTATACCAAAATACACGGTACTCACCATGCATTTTGGCAAGGGCGAACTAATGCACTTTAGCAAAGTGTGTGGCAGTGCTATTAAAAATGAAATGGCACTGCCCTGCACCTGAAAAAGGGCTGTGTGTTTTTGTACCATGTGGGCATACACACAATTTTGTGCAACCTAGCTTTACATACAGCTAACCAATGGCAATAGGTTAAAATGTATGTAAACCCCAATTTTTTCTATTTCAGTATGTTTTGCAGCATTCCTCACTGTATACAGTTTTCTTCAACAAAGCATTTTGGGTAAATCTGCTTTAACCACTTCAGCCCAGGAAGGATTTACCCCCTTTCTGACCATGCCATTTTTTACGATACGGCACTGCATCGATTTAACTGACAATTGCGCGGTCGTGCAATGCTGTGCCCAAACAAAATTGATGTGCTTTTTTCCCCACAAACAGAGCTTTCTTTTTGTGGTATCTGATCACCTCTGCAGTTTTTATTTTTTGCGCTATAAACAAAGAGCAACAATTTTGAAAAAAAAACAATATTTTTTACTTTCTGCTATAATACATATCCAGAAAAAAAAAATATAATAAAAAAAAAATCTTCATCAGTTTAGGCCAATATGTATTCTGCTACATATTTTTGGTAAAAAAAATCCCAATAAGCGTATATTGCTTGGTTTGCGCAAATGTTATAGCGTCTACAAAATAGGGGATAGATTTATTGACTTTTATTTTTTTTTAATGCTTTTACTGGTAATGGCGGTGATCTGGGATTTTTAGCGGGACTATGACATTGCAGCGGACAAATCTGACCCTAAGTGACACTTTTTGGGGACCTGTGACATGTGACATTATTACAGTGATCAGTGCTAAAAAAATTTACTGATTACTGTATAAATCACACTGGCAGGGAAGGGTTTTAACACTAGGGGGTGATCAAGGGGTTAACTGTGTTCTCTGAGTGTGTTCTAACTGTGTGGGGGATGGGTTTACTTGGACAACACACAGATCGCTGTTCCTGATCACTCGGAACAGCAGATCTTCATGTTGTCCCCTGCCTGAACAGGGATCCACCTTGTTTACATAAGAATATCCCTGTTCTGCCTCACTGTGGAGCAACTGCGGGTGGCCAGCGAACACCCATGGTATCTATCACACGAAACGACGTACAGGTACGTCATTTTGCGCAATAGAGCCGACCTGCCGCACAGTATATGCAGTATATGTACTGTGTTTGGTCGGCAAGTGGTTAAAGTTTCTTACCTGATGATCCTGCCAGCAATACCACTTTTTGTTACAGACTAACACTAATGCAGGCCATACATCTGTATTCAAATTCTGAACGAATTGTATTTCGAAAATCTGAAATTTCGTGCTTTTTATGATCCGATGGCGCCACCATTGATTTTGAAATTTGACCCAGCAAGCCTTCAATTTCACCTCATGTTGCTACAGAAAATAATTTTCATGGCTGGGAATCTCCTTTTCTTTTTGGGATTTTTCTTTTCTTGCGCTCATGCGCGCATTTCTTTTTTGATTATATTTCTTGCACGATTCTCCCATCATTGATTAGAAAATAATTTATTTCCAACATTACCGATCACTCAAATTAAATGGCCGTGCGAAAATCGGCCGTTGCTGCAGCCCACTAATGGTGTGAAATTCGAAAGAAAATTCTTAGTTACGATTTTTGTAAGAAAATTCTTTTGGAATTTGACCCATGTATGGCCTGCTTAGGCCACTGCCTCATAATTAGCAGCAGTGTTGTCAACCATTTTCAGTTGTGCCAGTTATCTTATAGGCCTTATAGTCAGGCCAATGGCCAAATTAAGGAGCATGCATGTAGGTTGACAACTCTACTGCAAATCTGTGGTTTAGTCAGTGGCGTATCATCCATTGGTGCAGGGTGTTCACTGCACATGGGCCCTGGAGGGGGGGGGGGCCCCACTGTGACCCACCCTGCTGCAGCCACGGAGGATTGTCCCTTGACAGCCGGGAACGATTGCTGTGGCGGGGGGAGTTGCGAGCACCGATCTCACTGTATGGATTCTCAGACAGCCACTTCTCCTCCTCTCCCTCCCATGGCTGTCAGCTGAAATGCCATACAGAGAGATCGGTGCTCACAGCTGCCCCCCCCCACCACAGTGCCGCACTGATAATCCCCCCAATGTCCGCCATGTCCTCCTCTTCCTCTGCCCCCTGTCCTCCTCCTCCGGCCAACTGTGTGCTCCTCCTTCGCCCCCCTCTCGTCCCCCCGCAGCGGAATCACTCCTCTCCTCCTCCGCCGGCTGCGGGGGATGCGTCAGCATGGAGAGCGAAGGAACGGGCCGGTAAATATGTAATTTACCGGCCCCTTCGTTGTCTGAATTAGACACAGTGAGCGACTCCTGTGTCCTGTAATGACTGAGCTAATCTTCTTCAGTTTATGAATGAATGGGAGCGGCTGTCTCCTGCCTATTCATCTTCAATGCTGAGGCTGCTGAGAAAGGGACTGGGGAATCTGGTGTCCTTAATCCCTTTATCTGTCTCAAAGGGGAGATGTTTGGGAAAAAATTGCAATAAATATTACAAAAATGCGAAAAAATAAAAATCATGTAAAAAAATAATATAAGGTAAAAAACTACTGACACCCCCCACCCTTCCAACCCCACCCCCTCCCTCCCAAAAAAAGCAATGTGAAAAAAATGAAAAACAAATTAAAAAATAAAAACATAAAAATGAAAAAACGATTGACACCATCCACTGCTCTACTGACACTGTCCACTGCCCCACAATCCCCCCGCCACACCCTTCCCCAGAAGCACTGTGTAAAAATTATTAGAAAAAAAAAATGTAAAAAAATAATAGATAATAAAATAAGAAAAAGACAAAAAAATGCTGCCACTGTCCACTGCCCCACTGTCACTGTCCACTACACCCCCCCCCCCAATCATTGTGAAAAAATAATACAAAAATAAATTGTAAACAATAATTAAATAATAAAATTGTCTACTGACACCATCCTTTGCCCTACTGACACCATCCAGTGACCTCCAAAAGCATTTGAACAAAAAAAAACTAAATAATGTAAATGTAATGTAAAAAATTATTTTAAAAAAATAAAAATAAAGAACTACTGACACTGTCCACTGTCCTATTGACACCATCCTGCACATACTACCTACTGCCGTACACTCCGCACTCTTCACCTGCACATTCTACCCACTTCCATGCACTTCACACTCCTCTCCTGCGGATACTACCCACCACCATACACTATATTCTCCTCTCCTGCACATATTACCCACCACCATACACTCCATACTCTTCTCCTGCACATACTAACCACCTCCATACACTCCGCACTCTTCTCCTGCACATACTACCCACCTCCATACACTCCATACTCCTTCCTCTCCTGCACATACTACCCACCTCCATACACTCCATACTCCTCTCTTGCACATACTACCCATCACTATACACTCCATACTGCTCTTCTGCACATACTACCCACCTCCATACACTCAGCACTCCTCTCCTGCACATACTACCCACCTCCATACACTCCATACTCCTCTCCTACACATACTACCCATCACTATACACCCCACACTCCTCTTCTGCATATACTACCCACCGCCGTACACTCTTTACTGTACATTTCCTATTTAACATTACCATATTCTGCACTATGCAAGTCATCTCAAACTTAAACCCCACCCTTTAAGCCATGCCCAATAGCTCACACAATTTAATCTACGTCCACATTTTGCGACGGCACGCTGAGCTTTTTTTTTTTTTTTTTTTTTGTCAATGCCTGGGGCCCACTTTTTTATCTTGCACATGGGCCCACTCATCTCATGATACTCCCCTAGGCTTAGTGTTGTCAGCCTGCAACAGAAACTGCTCTTTCTCCACGTTAGAAACTTTGCTAAAGATTCACATAAAATGTTATGCTAAACAAAATTGTTTACGGTAAGGCATGATGACAAACATACTAAAACATATATTGGATTTACATACACCTTACTGAAAAAATAGGATTACCTTCTCAATGTTATATCATATTTCAGAGAACAAGAAAGGTCTATTGTATTTAACTGTCTTTGTAGCAGTTGGTGAGTGATAGAAGCAATAAATGGATTATATGACTTTTAATCAACTTCCATCACCATCTGCCACTGTACCAAACAGAACATGGTGAAAGGTGACCATTAATGAGTAATTCTCTTCACCCCTGGGAAATGTTTAAATCTCTCACAGATAACATGGGGCAGAGATCATCTGTATGCCTTTAATGGAACTATGTTCCCTGTAGAATGAACAGAAGATTTTTCCCCAATGGATTCAAAGGCAGTGAGAAGACCCCTTTTCAAGGACCTTTTCCATGTAATAAGAATCCACAATCAGTGACCAATCACCTTCCAGTGGCATCCATGGAATGTCGGTTTCTTTCTTCTTTTGGGGTATTAAAATATGACAATTTTACTTTACTGGTTCTGCACTGGCAATATCAACAGTCCTGTTTCTTATTTTGGTCTGTGACCCTTGTGGAAATTTGTCATCAATTCCTGTCCCTGTGATGACCCTTCAACAAATGGAGGACAGGAAGGCACAGATAGCAAAAAAATACAATTTTAGAAGTTCTAAATTTCCCCCATGCTACTAAATAATGTATTTTGTCAATTTCTCTATTACTCAATAGAAAGTGACTATAAATCTCCCTAATAGTGATCCAAACCTTTCCCACTCTATCCAAAAAGATAAAAAAAATGGCTACAGTTTGACTTTAAATAAAAAAGACTACAAGACAGATACAAATGCCTCCAAATTGTTGGCAATAAGTTTGCCATAAATGATCAATTTATTAACACGTATTATGACTTAGATAAAAATATAGGATCTAAAGGAGAGCAATTTGTAGCAGCAAATGACAATGTAATGATGTTGCACAAGGTGCACCTGAAGCTATGAAAAATTGCTTCCTAGCACCAAGGTGCCAGCGACTATAGCACTTACGCCGCTAGCTACAAATCCCTGTTAATCGCTGGCATTAGGGATTTGTAATGGCGAGGGATCACTCCTCCAAATTTGCCCATGTGACATCAGCCTTATTCATATTTTCTCACCCAACAAATTAAATTCAAAATACTAACAACTTACAAAGCCATCCACAACTCGGCCCCCAGCTACATCACTAACCTAGTCTCAAAATACCAACCAAATCAGTCTGTTCGTTCCTCCCAAGACCTCCTGCTCTCTAGCTCCCTTGTCACCTCCTCCATCATCGCCTCCAGGACTTCTCCCCAACCTCTCCCATTCTCTGGAACTCCCTACCCCAATCTGTCCGAATGTCTCCTATTCTGTCTACTTGTAGACGATCCCTGAAAACCCATCTGTTCAGAGAGGCCTATCCTGCCCCCACCTAACAACTGTACTTTTTATCTCCATCAGCCCATCCCCCACAGTTATTACCTTTAGTACCACTTGACCCTCCCTTTTAGATTGTAAGCTCTAATGAGTAGGGCCCTCTAATTCCTCCTGTATTGAATTGTATTGTAAGTGTACTGTCTGCCCTCACGTTGTAAAGCGCTGTGCAAACTGTTGGCACTATATAAATCCTGCGTAATAATAAAAATATTTTCCCTGAACTCCGTTAGGCACTGACCAGTTCTCCTGCGCTGTGATGGAGGTAGGTGGGCTCTCTGAAACTTCTCTGTGGCTTCTTGAAGTTTTATTTTCCTTTGCTGTAGGATCTCCTCTCGCAATCTCTGTTCCTTCAACTCCTCTTCTCTACGTTTGTCTTCAAGAGCTCTAAGGAAGCAATAAAACAACATTCATAAACCGATAATAATGTAAAGGTAACAATCAAAAAATGAAATTAACCTTAGATAGTCAACATGTCAACAAGCCGCTGTGGTTGGAGAACGATGGAATATGCAGTTCCCACAACCAGAAATACCTTGTTCAATAAAAAGCTGGGAAGAGTGAAGCATTTAACTCAAACTGAAAGGGAAGTTTCAGGATTTGTATCAAATCTCTGAACGCCAGCTATATAAGCCAGGCAGATGGCTGCGCTGTCACCGATTCTTATAAAAGAAGAAGCTAAATCATACCTTTACTATAGCTAAGCCAATGTGGATAACAAGCTTTCAGCGCTACACAGGTATATCCTTGTGTGCATGTGGTTACTCGACAGTTGAAATGTCCAGACAAGCAGAAGACAGTAGAGACAAATATTATTATGACTCATACACGTAATAATGTACAGTACGCGGTGTGTTGTTAGAGAATCACAGCACACACGTGTTTCTGTACAGGGAAAGGAATGCAATTTGAAACAGGTTGTCATAGTAGTAGCTGGATCATTTATGTGCTGAAAGCTTTTTTCACAAATGTTTTATGGAATTTATGACCCAAGTACCATTAATTACATGCAATTCATAAATAGTATAGGAAAGCTATATATAGCTATAGCTTTAAAAAAAAAAAACACCACAGTAATGTGTAATATCGAGTTCTCTTGATGAATGGCTTGTTAGTTGAGACAATTAAGGTGGAACTAAGGGCAGAATAAAAGAAAAAGCACTTGTTCCTGCCCATTAACGGTATAATACTGCTTTGAAAGACTCAAAATGCCACATTCTGAAAGGTTTAGAGTCCAACAAATTTACCACTTTTTACACACCATTACTTACTAACACCTTAAGAGATTGAATGGTGTATACAAGTCACAGGTCAACTTACAGGTTGTTGCTGGGCCCTCTTGTCAAACACCTTATATGACCACATGGCAATCAGAGGTTAGAGGGTCATATTCTGCGGTAAAGTGGTTCTGTAGATGCTCCAGAGTCTTCCTTGGCATTTTAAATGTCTGCCTTATTGAAGTTAATCTCAAGGTTCTGTTAGGGTGGTAACTAGTTCCCACTAAACTTATGTTCCCTGGAAATTTTACATTGTGCCTTAAAGTGGAAACCCGAATTTTTTTTTTTTTTTTTTTTATGTCATTTGAGTACAGTCTTGCCACATCTCTTGCCATCCATCTCTGAGCAATCCTCTTTTATTGTTCAGTGAGAAAATTCTTGACAAAATGAGGAAAACTTTGTCAAATACGCCCCCTTGCTGTGAGTGACAGGTAATTTACATCTTGTGCACTAGCCTAAGTAAGACACATATATATATATATATATATATATATATATATATATATATATATATATATATATATATATATTATACCGTATAAAGCTGTGTCCAGCAGCAACCCCCCCCCCCCGTAAATGACATTTCCGTCCTTTCCTCCGCTCTCCATCCTGACAGAGCCCGCCTGAATGCAGGGGAGTCGGCTGTGGGAGATGAGGGGGGTGGAGGAGGAAGACACAGCGGGCGGATAAGGACAGGAGGGGGGCCAGAGAAGAAGGGGAGGTGGTGGTGGTGGAGAGAACACATCAGACGCTGGAGGAGGAGGACACAAGGGAAAGTTGGGGGTGATCAGTGCAGCGGAGGGACAGCCGTGAGCACCGATCTCCCTGCATGGCATTTGATCAGCTGCTTCTCCTTCTCTGCCTCCTCAGGGGGATCCGTGCTCACAGCTGTCCCCGCCGCACCGATCATCCCCGACTGTCACTGGACAGTGACAGGAGCCATGAGCGTGCTCCTCTTCCCCTGTGCGTGCACTTTTCACTCCGGCCAGGCGCCAGTGTAGAGGTGGGCGGGGAGTCTGGTGATGTCATGACTCTGCCCACCGAGCGCTGTACAACGGACCCGCCCACTGAATCCGGCTTTTTTGGGGGCTGCAAACAGACAGAGCGGAGACATTTGAAAGGTAAGGATACATGCAGGAGGCATGTATATCCTTAAAGATCACCCCTATGGCAGTACTTAAAAAAAAATGGGAGTGAGTTTACATCCACTTTAAGGGTTGTGACCATTAAGAAACTATGCTACACATATTGTGGGAATGTCCCATAATCCAGGGTTATTGGAATAGAATGTTAAACTGTCGTTCCACAGTGGCTCACCTGTTGATCATCTCCTGCTCGTCAATCAAGCCCAGAGCCAACCCTTTCTGGCTATTTAAACTGCCTAGTTCATTTCATCAATTGCCTTTGCTTTGGTCAACATATCTAGAGACTCTCTGCTGTGTTCCTGTTGAAGACTTTCCTGGCTGACCTCCCGTCTGGTTCCTGATTCTATCTGCTGCCTCTGACTACGCTGATCTCTGGCTTCCTGATTTCCTGGCTTGTTCTGACTACCCGATTTGGCTACCTAACCCTGGTTATGTTTTGACTATGTTTACCAGTTGTACCATTTTATTAAAAGATGTGTTTCTTACTGCATTTTCTGTCTCCGTCTGTTTCATAGTTCCTGACATGAAAACAGGAAATTTGTGTCTAAGTACTCTATTCCACTGCCACTCCACTTGCCATTTAGGCTATTGCTGGGAGACCTCTACAGCCTGCCCATGTGACTCATGAGATTGCTCCATTGACTATGGCCGTAGGGGTTCTTCGCCATGAGATAATCCAATTTCAAGTGATTTCCTCTCCTCGTTATCCGGCAATTATTGGTTACCCTTGGTTACAAAGGCCCAACCCCGCTTTTGATTGGCTTTGTGCTGAGGTTCTTTCCTGGTCGCCACAATGCAGTAAGACATGTTTTTGGAAAGTAGCTAAGGTCTTGTGCACCTCTTCCCTCTCCTCCTTGCCAGAAGAGTACCGCAAATTTAGCGATGTCTTTGACAAGGGTCAAGCCGGTAGTTTGCCTCCACACCGGTTGTATGATTGCGCAATTGACCTTCAATCTGGTGCTATGCCTTCCTGTGTCCGGGTTTACCCTTTGTCTGTGTCGGAGGATAAAGCTACGAAGGACTATGTTGCTGGCGCAATTGATTGCGGAATTATTTGACTGCCTCAAGAGAGCAACGGTTTTCACAAAGCTTGATCTAAAAGGGGCATACAATCTTGTGAGGATCAAGGAGGGTGATGAATAAAAAACTGCATTTAACACCAGGACAGGACATTATGAATACCTCGTAATGCCGTTTGGTCTTTGCAACGCTCCTACAGTTTTTCAGGAGTTTATCAGCGATGTCCTCCGTGATATGTTGCAGCAATGTGTGGTAGTTTATCTCAACGATATTCTCAAATATTCTAAATCCCTAGAGAGCCACCACACAGATGTCTCCCATGTGCTATAGAGGCTGAGAGATAATAACCTGTATTGTAAGTTGGAGAAGTGCGAGTCCATCGTGAACAGGTTAAATTTCTGGGTTATGACATTTCTACTGACGGTTTTTTGATAGACCCAGAGAAATTATCTGTAGTTCTACAGTGGTCTCGACCAGTAGGCTTTGCCAATTATTATTGGAAATTTATTCAGAACTTCTCTTCTCTGGTCAAACCCCTGACTGATATGACCAGAAAGGTCGGTAACCCACAGAATTGGTCTCCGGATTCCAGTAAAGCCTTTGAGTCTATCAAGGCTGCCTTTGTTTCAGCTCCCTTGTTGGCACATCCTGATCCTACGCTACCCTTCATTCTTGAGGTTGATGCATCTGAGACTGGAGTGGGCGCCCTTCTGTCTCACTGTCTTACCTCTGAGAACGCTATGCATCCCTGTGGCTACTTTTCTAAGAAATTGTCTCCTGCAGAATGCAATTACGAGATTAGGGACAGAGAATTGTTAACTATCATTTTAGCTCTTAAAGAATGGTGGCATCTCCTCGAAGGTACCATTGTGCCGGTCCTCATTTTGATGACCATAAGAATCTCACATTCTTGTCTGGGAATAAACGCTTATCTCCCAGAAGAGCGCGGTGGGCTCTTTTTCTGTCAAGTAGGGTTGTCCCGATACCACTTTTTTATGACCAAGTACAAGTACCGATACTTTTTTTCAAGTACTCGCTGATACTGATTACCAATACTTTTTTTAATGTCATGTGACAGTGGCACTAATATGCAGCACTGATGATGCGTGGACCGCGTCAGTAATTTTTTATTTATTTTTTTATACAATTTTATTTTTTTTATAATTTTTTTACAATTTATATTTATTTTTTGTAATTTTTTTTTACAATGCTTTCTTTTTTTTCTCCTCTTTGAGAAAGGGAAAGGGACTGAGGACACAGATTCCTCAGTCCCTTTCTCTGTAGCCTCAGCTGCACTGGAGATGAATAGATAGGAGACAGAAGCTCCTCTCCATTCATAAACCGAAGAATCGTAAATACAGTTTACAATGCTCAGTTATGAATGGACAGAGTCACTGACTCTGTTCATTCGGAAAAGGAAGGAGCCGGTAAATGACAGTTTTCCCGGCTCCTTCCTCCGCTCTTCATCCTGACAGATCCAGGACAAAGGGGGCAGAGGAGCACGGAGGGGGGAGAGGAGCATGGAGAGGGACAGGAGCACGGAGGGGGGAGCGAAGCACAAAGGAGTGAGCGGAGTCCTGAGGGGGGGACAGGAGCACGGAGGGGGAGCGGAGCATGGAAGGGGGGCAGGAGCATAGAGGGGGATTGTTGGGGGGGAACGGAGGAGCACACAGAGGGGGACTGGAGGAGGATACAGGGACAGTCAGGGGGGGATCGGTGCGGCAGTGTGGGAGTTACAAGCACTGATCCCCCGTATAGATTTCAATATAGCAACTGAAGGTGCCGCGGGGGGGGGGGGGGGGAGAAGAAGCGGCTGTCGGCTGCTTTATTGAAATTTATACAGGGAGATCGGTGCTTTTAACTCCCTCCAACCCCGCACTGATCATCCCTGACTGCCCAAGTAGGATCATTCGGAGCATTTGCTCATTTACAAGTACTTGCGCAAATGCTCGGTATCGGTACCGATATTAGCATCGGTATCAGCACAACCCTACTGTCAAGCTTCAATTATATAGTCTCATTCTTACCCAGTAATAAGAATATAAGGGCTGACGCATTGTCGCAACAGTTTTCCTCTGCTTCCAAGATTCCAAATTTTCCTCTGCTTCCAAGAGTCGATGCCTGTTCCTGTAATACCTCTCGATTGCATTCTGGCTACTGTACACACCAGTCTCACCTCACTTTTGGGTGACAGAATTTGTGCCGCTCAGATCCAGTCTCCTCCCAAGAAACCTGGTGACCGCTTTGTCCCTGAGAATCTCTGCACTGCTTTGCTCCAGACTTACCATTCTCCCAAGGCGGCTGGCCACCCAGGGAAGAATCGACTTATTTGGGCTATTTCTCAACAATTTTGGTGGCCTAGTCACCGCACCAGGGCAACACAGTTATTCTTATGGTGGTTGACCGGTTCTGGAAGACGTCACATTGTATTCCACTAAAGAATATGCACACATCCAAAGAACTGTCATCCATTTTTGTTCGGTTACATGGGCTACATGGGCTACCCAAAGTTATCATCTCTGACAGGGGTAGTCAGTTTGTCTCCAGGTTTTGGTGAGCCTTTTGCGCACAGTTAGGAATTCAGCTTTTCTTCTCCTCTGCGTATCACCCGCAGTTCAATGGGGCCACAGAACGAGCCAACCAAGCCTTGGAGCAGTTTTTACGCTGCTATATTTCTGACCACCATAACAACTGGTCAGACCTCCTACCTTGGGCGGAGTTTGCTCACAATAGTGCCGTCAATACTGCTTCCAACCATCCATGTTACCCGATTCATTTGTTCCTCAAAGAATTCCTGCGTTAGAGGAGCATCTCCGCGATCTTCGTTCCACTTGGGTGCAGGTCCAGGAGTCCTTGCGATGTGCCAGCGAGAGGTACAAACTCCATGCTGACCGTCGACGCCTACCTGCGCCTTCCTACCAGAATGGGGAGAAGGTCTGGCTGTCGTCTTGTAACCTCCGACTCCGTGTTACCTCACTGAAACTGGTACCACGATTTATTGGGTCTTTCCATATTCTACATAGGATCAACCCAGTGGCTTACACATTATACCTTCCTTCTAACATGCGTATTTCAAATGTTTTTCATGTCTCCTTATTAAAACCTTTGGCGTGCAACCGCTTCACCACCTCAGTACTATGTCCTCGCACGATGCAGGTCGAGAACCATGAGGAGTATGAGATACAATCGATCATTGACTCCCATAGGTTCCGTGGGCGCATACAGTACCTGGTCCTGTCCTATCCTCCTCCATGCTTTCCATAGAGATTTTTCCCTCAAACCTGGTGGTCCTCTGAGGGAGAGGGGTCATTGAGGAGGGGGTACTGTCAGTGCTGGGCTCTCAGCCCTATGTTCTCTGTGCTCAGCTGTTGGTTAATTGCCAGTACTCATTGTTCCACAGTGGCTCACCTGTTGATCATCTCCTGCTCATCAGTCAAGCCCACAGTCAGCCCTTTCTGGCTATTTAAACTGCCGTTCATTTTATCAATTGCCTTAGCCTTGGTCAACATATCTAGAGACTCTCTGTTGTGTTCCTGTTGAAGACTTGCCTGGCAGACATCCCTTCTGTTTCCTGATCCTGTCTGCTGCCTCTGACTACGCTGATCTCTGGCTTCCTGATTTCCTGGTTTGTTCTACCTACCTAATTTGGCTACCGAACCCTGGCAATGTTTTGACTACAATTACCATTTTATTAAAAGGTGTGATTTTTACTGCATTTTCTGTCTCCATCTGTTTCATGGTTCCTGACAGAAATGTAATACAAAAAGTTACTGGAATACAAGTCCCCAGACACTCACAATTCACACTTCTTAATGACCCAATTCAGGACATTCCTAGACACTCTCACATTTTAATCTTCTATATATTTTTTGAGGTTAAAATCAACAATAAAAAGGGCTCAGAAAACCCTGTCTGTATCTCTACCTTTAACTAAAACCAAAATTCCCTGGATTATGATGCATGAGAAATCAGCCAGCATCATTAAAGATAAACAACACCAATTATTATTAATTATTAATTAATTATTATTATAATTATTATTAATTATGTTAAAGTCAAACTCTGGGCAACTAAAATGTTATCATTTGTAGTGGGCTGTGCCTGCTCTACAAGGGTTTATTGCTGGTTTTGGACTGGAGGAGCAAAATAAAATTTTTACTTACCAAATCCTCTGTTCCACAGCCCCCACAGCTAGACCTGTCCCTGCAGCTTCTTCTTCCCCATGCTCTAGTGGTCCAGGGTCCATAGCCCTACATTGGGCTTGATGATGCCAAGGGACAGTCCACTGCCAGAGCGTGGGGGAGTGCCATATGCTGGGGGAGTGGAGAATCAGGAAGTAAAATGGCTTATCCTCTCCCCTGGACAAAACAAGCTATTAACCCCAGCCTTGGTGCATGGAATAATTTTTTCAGTTGGCTGGAGTTGGGTTTTAATACTCATAAGCCTCCTTGAATAATCCTCACTTCAGATAAAGTTTTTCAACCAGTTGAATCAGAACTTTTTTTTTCCATTTCATTTCCAATCTCTTTTTCTTTCTCTGTCTTTCCTATTGGATCTTTTACTCTTGCTGTATGGTCACAATCCCATAGAAAAATATGAGAAGCGTGGTCCCTAACTGTTATTGAGAGCTCAATCATTAGCTCTTAGGGATAACATTCTGTATGGAAAACTATCAATCTTTTGTTACCACAGCTAATGGATACTTATGGATAACATATGGATGATATTACTGTATTTGTTACTTTTTTTACATTGACAACTTAATATAAATATTGAAAGTAGAAAACTTGATGTTGTAACTGTCTAAAAAGCATTAGTTGGAGCTTTATGTTAATTTGCTTGTGGCATGAAAGTCCATTTAAATCTACATATCTAAGACTACCCTGTCCAGAGGTGACAGTCTCAGGCCATTTCATACAGCATATCTGCAGGTTTAGCCAATCTTCTATAGCATGCTTTTATTCTCTGAAGATCTCTTGTAGCACTCCAGTAGTCTTTCACTATCTCCTGTGGCATGCTCATACTCTTTGACCTTCTCCTTTGACCTGCAGTCTTTGTCCATCTCTTGTATTAAGCCTGAAGTCCTCGACTATCTGGGTTAGCAATCAAATCAGGTACATTTAGCCAAATCTAAATTTTCAACAATTTACTTCAGCCATAATTATGAGTACACCCCCACTTTTACTGTATTGTAATTACTAAAGCCCGTTCCTCTCTATGCTTTCTGTATAAACAACCATATTAAAATTTCAGATAGAAATTTGATGGTAGCTAGGCGAGAATGTATTTAAGAGATGATACAAGTCCTGCAGTGGGTGTGTTTGGGATATTCTCTCCTGTATAGTAAGCAGAAGACTACCGCCGTGGCCAAATGTGTTGAGAATGGCACAAATATTAATTTTCACAAAGTCTGCTGCCTCCATTATTATGGCAATTCGCATATACGCCAGAATGTTATGAAGAGTGAACAGATGAATTGCAATTAATTGCAAAGTCCCTCTTTGCCATGAAAATGAACTTAAAGGGGTTGTAAAGGTTAGTTTTTTTTTTTTTTTTAAATAACAAACATGTTATACTTACCTCCTTTGTGCAAGGGTTTTGCACAAAGTGGCCCCGATCCTCCTCTTCTAGGGTCCCCCAGCGACGTTCCTGGCTCCTCCTTTTGTAGAGTGCCAATACGGAGAGACGCTTTCCATGGGGTCAATGCTGCGCCCATTGACACAGACAGCAGGACTTGGCTCTTGTATCATTGATTGACAGCAGCCAATGGCTCCTGCTGCTATCAATCTATCCAATGAGGACCCAAGACAGCGGCTGGAGCTGATGTGCTCGGTCTCATCGCTGGAAAGATCGAGTTCAGGTAAGGAAAAGGGGGGCTCTGGGGGGCTGCTGTACTACAGAAGGTTTTTCACCTTAATGCATAGAATGTATTCTATTACCAGTGCAGGCAGGTGTGAGTGCATCTGCTGGCACAGTGAGGAGAAGACTTTTGGAGGATGGCCTAGTGTCAAGAAGGGCAGCAAAGAAGCCACTTCTCTCCAGGAAAAACATCAAGGACAGACTGATATTCTACAAAAAGGTACAGGGATTGGACTGCTGAGGACTGGGGTAAAGTCATTTTCTCTGATAATTCCCCTTTATGGTTGTTTGGGGCATCTAGAAAAAAACCTCAGTCCTTTCTCATGCCAACAGTAAAGCATCTTGAGTCCACTCGTGTGTGGGGTTGCGTCTCAGCCAAGAGAGTGGGCTCACTCACAATTTTGCCTAAGAACACAACCATGAATAAAGAATGGTACAAAAACATCCTCCGAGGACAACTTCTCCCAAACATCCAAGAAAAGTTTGGTGGCGAACAATGCCTTATCCAGCATGATAGAGCACCTTGCCATAAGGCAAAAGTGATAACTAAGTGGCTTGGGGAACAAAACATTGAAATTTTGGGTCCATGGCCAAGGAACTCCTCAGACCTTAATCCCATTAAGAACTTGTGGTCAATCCTCAAGAGGCGAGTGAGCAAAAAACCCCCACAAATTCTGACAAACACCAAGCATTGATTATGCAAGAATGGGCTGCCATCAGTCAGGATGTGGCCCAGAAGTTGATTGACAGCATGCCAAGGCGAATTGCAGAGGTCTTGAAAAAGAAGGGTCAACACTGCAAATATTGACTCTTTGCATAGATGTAATGTAATTGTCAATAAAAGCTTTTGCAATACCACATGCGGCCAGAAGCCAGGCGCGGGGGGTGGGGGGGTGGGGGGGGTTTTGAGCCTCGGAAACGGCAAAAGGCCCGAATACACTTCAGCTGACCTCAGCAAACCTCAGAAGGTCTTCCTACTCGAGATTTGCCAAGGTCAGCCGCGCTGTACTCGGGTCTTTCTGTGCATTTTCGAACGTGACGTTCGGCTCTGCTCGGCTCCGGCGCCCCCCCACCTCAGGCCAAAAGCGGTAGTGGCCTGAATCGTGCTTGTTTTGCGAGACAACACTCGCAAACCGAGTTACGATTTTTAAAAATACAGTGCTCGCATTGAGAAACGCTCGTTACCCGTGTTACTCGCAATCCGCAGTTCCACTGTATCATTCAATCCATTTCCCATACGCTCAAGGTGTCATGATGCCAGTCTGGGCTTGTCCCTGCACTCTTCCTACTCCTCGGGAACCTCTCTTTGACACTAAGCACTGTCCCTGACAGACAGGTGACCTGTCCCTACTCTGGCCACATGCGAAATGCGCACCAAGCACGGCAGCATGGGTCTTAAAAAGACTCTGCCTGACCCAAGATGGTCACCAGAGTCACATAGGATGCCAGCATTAAATCAGATAGCTGCTCCTTTGTGACCCAGGAATCATAGAGGACTTCCTCTCCCTCTGCAATGCTGCTGCGGTTGAGCGCCAACTGCAGTGGAGAAAATAGGCTCCCTACACTCCCCCCCTTTGACAGATGCTGTCCTCGGCATTGTAACACAGTAAAGAACGACATGAAAACTGCAATAAACATAATTAGGGCCTAACAGGAAAAGTTCAAACAACATAATCAGAGTACTGCGGCAGAGAATTAATCTAACATATAACATACTTAACATATAAGTACGAGAGCACCATTCTGTGCAGCAGTTAGGACCACCCACTTCTGAAAGAGGAGGAAGACCCTGCTCATCAAATGACTGAAGAGAAGTACCTGGAAAAAAATTACGCACCCTAAAAATGGAAAAAGGCAGGTGGAAGCACAAGGGGGATAGCAGACTGTGTGGGGTGGTTTAGTTTTGATTGTAGTTTTTACTTTTCCAAAAGGACTATACTCAGATATTATTCCAAGTTAAGTAATTTGTAAGGGTAACCTGAGCCTAATGTTTTAATGACTCGAATAGGGATCTATGTCTATGGGATATTAGTAGGCAGGCAGGTTGGCACTAGATTTTTACCAGCCACACTGTAAACAGCGCAGCCCTCATAAGCAGTAAGAACAAAGAGGGTTGGGGGGGGGGGGGGGCAATTTAAGCTGTGCATACTGAGGGAGGTAGGGATGGGGCTGGCAGAATTATTGAGAGAGGGCCATGTCAATCAATGTATTTTTTTTAAGCGAGAAAGGACCATGTTAATCAATTTATTTTTTTAAGTGATTGATCCCTAATGCAATGTTATTTTCTATAGGATTGCTAGCTTTCTAATTCCCCAATGCTGGGTAATAGCAGAGAGCCAGGCGCAAGTTGCTCTCTCCTTCTCTATGATGGCAATGTGGTTGGTCAGAGGGAGAGAGGAAAGCCCCTGCCCCAATTTACAGGTTGGCGCGCTGTGTTGCTATGGTAAACACTTCTTGGGTAGCCAGAATGAGCTATAAATAGCAGGAAGGGAGCTTTTTCAGGACTGCAATGAGCAATGGCGGCCCGTCCACTACGGGCGCCGCCCCCCCCATCCATGCGTCCGGCCCCCTGATCTACATGCAGGGGAGCCAGATGCATGGATTCCAATGGGGGGTGCTTTTTTTAAGCACGTGATTAGAGACAGAGGCTCTAATAGGCTTCAAAAAATGGTGGTCTTGGGGCACAGAGAACTGTGCTCTGAGCCCACCCAGTTGTGTGACAATAGCGAATAACCATTCGCAATTGTAACCCTGAATCTCCTACCAGCCAGTTGGGAAGGGGGTCATGAGACCCGTCACCCGATTGGCTCGAAAGGAGATCCGATCGGATTGACTGGCAAGAGACGCATGATGCACGGAGGAGAGGAGGGAGCAGACACAGGCAGGGGAACCGAGCAGCAAACAAGCAGCCCGCACCCTGGAGAAAAGCCGCTGCCCGCGAGATGGGGTAAGTGTGGGGTCCCAACTGACTCACCGACTGGGGGGTGAGGTTGCCGTCCGTGATCCGGCCGGCCGGTTGACCGACCATGGGGGGAGGATTGGGGTGCTGCCGTCTGTGACCGTGGGGGTGGGAATGGGGGTGGCAGTAGGTGGATTGCTTGCAGCCCACCCCCCAAAAAAAAACATCAGCTGCACAATTGTATTCTATGATTTGTTTTCTAAAAATAGCGATTACATAAAACAGCGAGCAGTCAAGTAATCGGTGTTACATCATATGGGGAGTTATTGTGTTATGTTCTTTGCACTTGTCCATCGGCAAAGCAGTAAAGCAATGCCGTACGGTACAAGCTACGGAGTCCGCACCTACATAACAATGAGCAACTCCAAAGTGACTCAGTAAAAGTGGTATAAAAATATTTCTCCCTTAATTAAATGTCTTTAATTATATTTACCAACACAGAATTTTATGTACCTGACATGACAGCCCTAAGCACTTAGTATGAAAATTCAAACACCCGGGGAAGAAACATCAACTGAATAAAAGGTCTGCCTTCATAAAACGTGACTAACCCTACAGGACAGCGATCACAGCCTTGTATTGGCTTAAGCAGTATTCATAAAAGCTCGGGGATAGGCCAGACACGTGATCCAACATGCTGCACGCTATGTTCTGGCATTGTATGAGTAATCGGTAACCTAGCACTCAAGTTTATTTTCTAAGACAAACAAGTGTGTGCGTTATTTGTATGTGCCATTATTTATCATCTAAAAAAGACTATTTCAGTGGTTAGATTCTGGTAACACATTATTGAAATGTTTACTGTAGAATTTTTTCTTCTCGGGACTCGGCTGTCGAAGCAAGACTCTATTTCCTTAAAAGGAAATCATTGAGCATTTTTATTACCTATTGGGTTTGCTTTAATTGTTAAAGGTGTCCTATAGTCTGTAAAGTACCTTTATTGCTACATTCATCCTAAATGATCCTATAAAAATGTAAAAAAAAAAAAAAGCACTCAATAAATAAAATAAACATGTAAATCTTGCAAAATCGGTACCATAAGGAGCCTGCCATGGTATAAGGGGCCTGCATGTAACTTCCCTATGCTACCTCACCACCTAATCAACTTTTAGAGACCCCACAAATTCCTGAGCAATTCTTGACTTTATAAGAGTTGGAACTTTAATGGCTCATTTACATGGACAGCAAGGGAGAAACAAAAACAGATGGCTGTCCTAATGTTTTACTGCCCCAATGACCACCCACCAAAAACATAACACGCAGCCAAAGGGGATCATGCACTTTTACCTTGGCATGTCAAGTTTGACAGGTGGAACCTGCCATAAAACAGGTAAAGTCACTGTTTGGGTATTCTGACAACAGCAGACACTGGCTGTCAAAATACAATATCTTGCAGGAAAGATTTGTCAATCCACGTTGTTTAGTGCGGATGGGGAGGTGTTGAGTGATTTCTTAGCTACAAAGGGCAGTTCCACCTTTGAACACTTCTCTAGCAAAGTCGGCCCTCTAAGCCCAAGAAGCAATACAATTTAATCAGATTTGTGACCTTTACCCAAAGGCCCAGATAACATTAAAATGTAACACTTCAAGTTGGACAATATGGATATTTCAAAACCCTGTATATACTTAAAGAGGACTTGAACTGTGGCAGAGGGCAAATGAGTAGTCACTGTGGTCTCAATGTCCATGTCTCTGTGCAGAGGTGGCCATTTTGTTCAAGGCTGGACTTTGCTATCTCATGTCAGAGCTGGCCCCTGATGACTGGTGATCTAAGGACTGCTGGAGGAATAATCAAGCAGCAGCAAGAGAGGTGTAGAAAGCACATATCAAAAGAATGGATGAAGCAGAAGCAGGGAGATGCTTGAACTGCAAATCCTTAGGCACTGCAGCTTTACTTACTAGCCTTCTCTCCCCTACAGTCTCATCCTCTCAAAAGGTCCAGGACTGGACCTCTTTTAGGTTGGATGATTTTATAATCATGTTTACCTTGGTGGATGCAACACTGGTCCTATGCTGCATCTGTCCCCCGCTGCCTGTAAGGTTGAAAACCGAGCGATCAAACACCGCCGATCGCTTGGTTCTCAGAGCTACCTGAGCAGAGAGCTGGTGACTGTCAGTCACCGCTCTCTGCTCTGCCCCTCCAGAGCTCACTAGAGCGCTGGGCTGTGGAGGAGGCAGAAGCGGCTGGCTCCGACACTCAGTGGCTTACTGAGAGGTTGAGTCGGGTGTCGGTCCAGGCATGTGGGTGGATCCTGACCATATGGTCGCGATCTTTCCCCAGCCTGGACTGGCTCTGTGACATCAGCTTCAGCCCTCTGTCTGCTGAAAAGGGGTCACAGGAGTGCAGAACGAACTGCACTCCTGTGATCCACAGGAGAAGTACCGCCAAACGAGATTTGGCGGTACTTCTCCTTTAACCCTCTTTGAACCAGTGCAGGGAGTCATGGGACCAACCACTATGATGAAATCACTATGAAGCCCTGCATATTTCTAAGTGGTTATATGCCAGTGCTAGATTCTTTATATAACAGATTCACTTGCTAAGATGACTTTGTAGAAAGGCGTTATTAGAAAAAATTGTTGGCCTTGGTATGCTTGGAATGCCTTGTTGTGAAACACAATTAAGCCGGTCATACATGGATCGAAATTAAGACATTTCGGCAAGGATCAGCCGAATTTCAATTCATGTATAGACAGGGAGGTTGTACAGAAGTTGATCTACTGATCGACTTCTCTGTAACTGACCTGTCGGATTCTCCCCACTCAATCAGTGTGTCAGGCTATAGCCAGCAATGTTAATCAGTGTATTCTGATGGCGGGGGAGTCTCCCCGATGTCAGAATACAACAGTCCAGCAGGAAAGATTCCCTCATCCACCTCGAATGTGTAGATGGAAGAATCTAGTTTTTTTTGTTCAACATGCTACTTGAATGAAGAAATTGACTAATCTTTGGGCTGTCTTATGCCTAGTAAACAGGGGCCAAATATCGGTCAGTATTGGCCGGTTCAACAGAAACCGACATTTGGCCTATGTGTACAACAGCCTGTCTGACAGAAGCCAGCCGAACGTCTGGCTTTTGTCAAACGGGCATGCTGGAAAAACAGCAGCCAATCAGCATCTGAGCCATTAGCTGCGAGTGCTGACTGCTGTGTTCTGGAAGGGGGCAGTTCCCCAGTCAGAGCACAATAGCTCAGCGGGGGGATGGCTGTACTAACCTCGCATAGTTAATACAGCAAGCTTCTCCGGTTTTTTTTTTTTTGTTCAGTCTGTTGGGTTGAAAGAAAACAATAAAAACTAGTAGTATGTACCAGGCTTTAGTCTCTATACTGTTATTGTGAGGTACTTGGGAGTCTGAAGGCCAGTCAAGCTGATAAGATATACAGAGATATCAGAAATGAATGTCTCTTGTAATGAGACGCTGCTTGAGCAAATTTGTATTTAATATGTAAAATGTTTATGTTTCAGGGGCTCCTACATGGCAACTGTCTCTGGGATTGGAGTTTAGAAGCTTAGAAGTCTTCTGTTTTAGTTCAATCCCATTTTATTTAGATTTTTTGCATACAAAAGTAACACGTACAAAGAAATACAGAGATATTAGGAATCAATTCTTTCAACAATGTTAGAGCATATACACTAAAGGTACTATATAGACACATGGCTTACATTTGAGGAAGACAAAAGGCACTAGGGGTTGGGCACCACTATCTTAGGACATCTAGTGGGTATCCTATGAAGGTAATAGCACTGTTGGGCTTGTTGGGTGTTACCCTCCTCTGGAGACAAAGTACTAGCTGAGGCTGTTCTGCTGACAGGTTAGCTGGTTAGCAAGGAGGTCATAACTGAACAGATGAGGCTGGTGTCCCAAAGTGGAAAAGAAGGTGGCGGAAGGAGAAGCAGTTGAAAAAGGGAGAAGAATAGGAAGGAGTCTACAAGACTCTGGTCCGTCCAATTCTGGGCACAAGTCCTCAGGAAGGATGTACTGGAAATGGAGCGAGTACAAAGAAGGGCAACAAAGCTAATAAAGGGTCTGGAGGATATTAGGTATGAAGAAAGGTTGCGAGCACTGAACTTATTCTCTCTGGAGAAGAGATGCTTGAGAGGGGATATGACTTAAATTTACAAATATTGTACTGATGACCCCACAATAGGGATAAATCTTTTTCGCGGAAGAGAGTTTAACAAGACATGTGGCCACTTATTAAAATTAGAAGAATAGAGGTTTAACCTTAAACTACGTAGAGGGTTCTTTACTGTAAGAGCGGCAAGGATGTGGAATTCCCTTCCACAGGCAGTGGTCTCAGCGGGGGGCATCGATAGTTTAAAAAAAACTATTAGATAAGCACCTGAATGACCACAACATACAGGGATATACAAGGAAATACTGACATATAATCACACATATAGGTTGGACTTGATGGACTTATGTCTTTTTTCAACCTCACCTACTATGTAACTATGAATAAAGGTATGAGGGGGAGCTGGGGGTGTGATGACTCCATTATGGCTTACAGGATGCTGTAGGGATATTCTCCTTGATCCAATCCTAGAATGCTGATGAAAAATGAAACCTAAGCCATGAGGTCCAAGTTTTTTTAAACTGTTCTTCCCTATCATTTTCCTGAGACAGCAGACGTTTGAGGTCCCTGATGGAGTCAAGTTTGTTTGCCAATTCCACAAGAGCAGGTGTAGTGGAGAAGCCTTCTGTTTTAATCAAGAGGTCAGATCCTTGGAAAATGTTGCTATTTCTAGCAGGGGCGGATCCAGAGTCTAGTCTCGGGAGGGGCACTGCCAGAAAATATATTTTTTGGGGTACATCTATCGGGGAAATGGCTGGTGTTGGTGCTTCAATCATCACGGCACCATGGTTGTTATGGTGTCAGGATGATTGAAGCACGTTATTACTATAATTACATTGTTATAAAAAATTAAATAGTTTAACTCACCATAATGCAGAATCAGTGGGAGCCCCAAGTGTGTCACTTGCCATGTCACCCGTCACCAGATGCAGATTGTCACTTGCCACGTCGCCTGCCACATGTTGCGGATTGTCACTTGCCACGTCACCTGTCACCAGATGCAGATTGTCACTTGCCACGTCGCCTGCCACATTGCGGATTGTCACTTGCCACGTCACCTGTCACCAGATGCAGATTGTCACTTGCCACGTCGCCTGCCACGTTGCGGATTGTCACTTGCCACGTCGCCTGCCACGTTGCGGATTGTCACTTGCCATGTCACTTGCCACGTCGCCTGCCACATGTTGCGGATTGTCACTTGCCACGTCACCTGTCACCAGATGAAGATTGTCACTTGCCACGTCGCCTGTCACATGTTGCGGATTGTCACTTGCCACGTTGCCTGTCACTTGCCACCTGCTAAGGTGGTCTCTTGTGTCCCAGAGACAGGCAGCAGAGAGATGATGTAATCTCTCTGCTGCCGCAGCTGCCTGCATGGAGGAGGGGAAGTTGAACTGCAGGGATGCAGGGCGGGCGCCGGGCGGTGAGAGATGATGTCATCTCTCTGCTCCCCCGCCCGCCGGCTCCCTGATTGGCCAGCAAGCAGCAGCCCGCCCACAAACACATTGAGCGGCACATGTCAGTCAGCGGCGGCTCTCTCTCACCTATGGAGCCGCCCGGCGGCTCCCTCACTCACGGAGCCGCCTAGTGGCTCTCTCAGTCACGGAGCCGCTCGGCTCCTGCTTCACTCACGGAGCCGCCCGGCTCCTCCTTCACTCACGGAGCCGCTCAGCGGCTCTCTCAGTCACGGAGCCGCCCGGCTCCTCCTTCACTCACAGAGCCGCCCGACTCTTCCTTCACTCACGGAGCGCCCGGCTCCTCCTTCACTCACGGAGCCGCCTGGCGGCTCTTTCACTCACGGAGCTGCCCGGCGGCTCTCTCACTCATGAAGCCGCCCGCCGGCGAGCTCTCTCTCACTCCCTGCTCTCACAGTAACCCGCATTTCTCGGAGGGGGCAATTGCCCCGTTGCCCCCCCCTGGATCCGCCCCTGATTTCTAGGGATCTCCACACATTTAATTACTCTACTTTCTAATCTTTACACTTACTTTTGTGACTATTCTCAATAAATTCAAGGCATTGTTTGGAAAAAATTGACTATAGGCATACTTAAAAGCAATATCACAAAATGTATTTATTTATACCAAATTCATAAACAGATAATAGATAAAACACATAGACATAGGTGAGAGTGATTAAAAACTTCTCAAAGGTTCGCAGTCTATCCAGAGTCCAAACATGCTCAATGGATACAACTGGTCGGCCTGAATAAGCCTGAGTACGGCAGTCAACCCAATACAATAACATGAGATAACCTGACCAGGTCAAGTCCTAAAGTAGTAATGCTAGCCAGCTCAGGAAATGTTAGTTCTGCTTTTCAAAGTATAAATGACATGCTCGACTAGTTTCGCACTGTATATGCACTTCTTCTCGAACTAAGACAATACATATAAAACAAAGTTTGCTGTCAAGGCGGGAGAACACCCAATTGGACATAGACACCGATAGGCCGCAAGGTCATACAAAATGGGTATGGGGACACACTTCAAGCACAAGCCAACCCCAGGATCTATAGTATAATTAGACATTCATATATGTAAGAAAAGTACTTCTACAATGGGTAATTAAGGTAAGTAATCCTATATGTCTTGGTTGGTATTGATCTGGATAGATAGTATATTAGGGCAAATGGTGGGTCTATAGGTGTTCCAAAATGTGACCGTACACAAGGTGCAATAATTCAGAAGATTTGAAAAGATCCTGATGATGTTAATAACATCAGACCACCAGAGGGCTCAAACAAAGGAGTCTGTGGGTTAAGGTTTGTCCTGGGAAATCAGGAGAGTATGTTCTATACAGGCGCAAAACTAGTCGAGCACATCATTTGTACTTTGAAAAGCAGAACTGACATTTTCTGAGCTGGCTACTGTTACTCATTATCAACTACTTTAGGATTTGACCTGGTCAAATTATCTCATGTTATTGTATTGCGTTGATTGCCTTACTCAGGCTTATTCAGGCCGACCATTTGTATCCATTGAGCCCATTTGGACTCTGGATAGACGTTGAACCTTTGAGAAGTTTTTAATCACTCTTACCTATGTCTATGTGTTTTATCTATTGTCTGTTTATGAATTTGTTATAAATAAATAAACTTTGTGATATTGCTTTTAAGTATGCCTATAAAGTCAATTTTTTCCAAACCAATGCCTTGAATAAATCATAGGATGTGGCATATGTTACTTTACTGGGCTGTCCACAGTGCCCTCCTGTGGTGATAGCACTAATAATAATTATTCTCAAAAAAATGTTCAAAACTATCAGAGGGCCCAGGCGAGCAGTCTGAAGACTGGAAAAAGGCAAGTATAAAAAAGCAAGTATTTCAGCAGGAGTGGTGGTGTGTGTGTCTTGGGGAGCAAGGGAAGGGGTAATTGCGGGTTGCTGGTATACAGGTGTACAGTGGGTTATGTGTGGCTGTCAGACCTTGATGCAAACACCTCCAAGAGTGAAGTTACACTTTAAATAGAAGTTATTATGCCCTTTCATAACACTCTTTTCAGGTCAAAGTGGTTGTAAACCCCTCCCGTATACCCAGTAAAGTGATTAGCCTCAGGTGATAAACAGGGATGAAGAAAATCCTCTTACATACGTTTTACCTGTCTATCTACACTGTTCTCTTCTCTACATCCATTCACAGTGGCCCTTTGTTTGTTTTTATTTGTCCCTTGGGACACTATTCTTTCCTCTAATACAAGACACTACTCCTCCTAGTGACACCAGCAGTGGAGCATAATTTCTGCCATTGACACCAACAATGGAGCATTAATCCTCCCACTGACACCAACACACCAACAATGGAGCATTAATCCTTCCACTGACACCAACAATGGGGCACTTGTCCTCCCATTGACACCCACAATGGAGCACTATTTCTCCTACTGACACCAATGATGGGGCACTATTCCTCCTACTCACACCAACGATAGGGCACTATTCCTAATACTGACACCAACAATGGGGCACTACTCTTCCCACTGATACAAACAATAGGGTGATATTCTTCCCACAGACACCAAAAATGGGGCACTATTCTTTCCCTTAATACCAAAGATGGGGCATTGTTTACTCTGTTAGTGATGCCAGGACACTTTCTACTCTCACTAGCCACAGTCTGTCCCCCTAAAGTCTGAAGGACAGTGAACTGGCCCTTTGTTTAGAAAGTTTGAAGACCCCTAAGCTAGATGTTTTATAAACTTAAACAACAAAATGCTCAAACTACAGATCCACTTCAAAGTACATCTCTAGTCACTGTATAACATAAATACAGCACTCGCTCAATGTATTGTATCTATGGAGGAGCAGAATTGTCAACCTAGAACAGGAAGTGTATTACGGGTAGGTCAACAGATGAAAAAAAAAAAGTGAAAAAAAAAGAAAATGAATGCAGTCACCACATCTACGGAAGTTATCAGCCCACAAGATTTCTTGCAGGATCAACAGGTATTTTTTTTTCTTACCATAAACAGATATAATAAAACAATTTTATTGGCACATTTAACAGACTAATAGGGAGAATATAAGTTCATTGTTATAGTTTATATACACTTTAAAAGTAATCATCACACTATGGTTTGCCATTATTTCAAGATTGCAATTCATATACAGATCTGTAGGTTCTATGTCTAGTAGCTATACATAGGCCAGACAATGCAATTAACATTATTCCTGGATGACTGTTGCATAATTACAAATAGTTACACAATGCATCATGTTGGAATTATGCAACCAAGCCAGTTTTCTTAGCTCTAGATGGAGGTGCAATTGAGCAAACTTGACTTGCAGAAATGTTGGCTTGTCTGAAGAAATATAGAAAGTAGTTATATCTGCCGAGTTTAGATCCAGTCCATGGATTTCCTTCAGTAATATCCTACTTACAGGACTAAGTTGTGCTTAGTATGACAAGCACCAATTCTGATAGGAGGATAGAACTGGAGGAACTTCATGATGCTGATTATATGTATATATGTGTAAAAAAATAATAAACCTGTTATACTTACCTCCTCCGTGCAATGCATTTGTGCAGAGCAGCCCCGATCCTCCACTTCACTCTCTATTGTGGCACACCTGCAGGCTCAATCCCCAGCCGTGCTACCTGTGTCCGCCGGCACTCTTCCTCTTCTGTGTGTACCCCCATAGCATGCCACTTGTTATAGGGGCACACAAGCGGGCTCGCTCCCGAGCTGGGCTGTGTGTCTCTATAAATGCACACGGGTAAGGTAAGAGAGCAGTCAGGTTAATGCAGAGGCAGGCAGCAGACAAGAGAGTAGACAGGTTCATGCAGAGGCTGAGACAGGCTGTAGACAAAAAAGTAGACAGGTTCATGCAGAGACTGAGGAAGGCAGCAGACAAGAGAGTAGACAGGTTCATACAGAGGCAGAGGCAGGCAGCAGACAAGAGAGTAGACCGGTTCATGCAGAGGCTGAGGAAAGCAGCAGACAAGAGAGTAGACAGGTTCATACAGAGGCCGAGGCAGGCAGCAGACAAGAGAGTAGACAGGTTAATGCAGAGGCCGAGGCAGGCAGCAAACAAGAGGGTAGATAGGTTCATGCAGAGGCCAAAGCAGGCAGAAGACAGGAGAGTAGACAGGTTCATGCAGAGGCCGGGGAAGGCAGCAGACAAGTGAGTAGTCAGGTTCATGCAGAGGCCGAGGAAGACTGCAGACAAGTGAGTAGTCAGTTAGAGGCAGAGGCAGGCAGCAGACAAGAGAGTAGACAGGTTCATGCTGAGGCCGAGGCAGGCAGCAGACAAGTGAGTAGTCAGGTTCATGCAGAGGCCAAGGAAGACCGCAGACAAGTGAGTAGTCAGGTAGAGGCAGAGGCAGGCAGCAGACAAGAGAGTAGACAGGTTCATGCTGAGACCGAGGCAGGCAGCAGACAAGAGAGTAGACAGGTTCATGCTGAGACCGAGGCAGGCAGCAGACAAGAGAGTAGACAGGTTCATGCTGAGACCGAGGCAGGCAGCAGACAAGAGAGTAGACTGGTTCATGCAGAGGCCGAGGAAGACCGCAGACAAGTGAGTAGTCAGGTAGAGGCAGAAGCAGGCAGCAGACAAGATTTCCCCTATGTTCCTGTTCTGGGAACCACTCAAAATTTGGGATTTTCTATCACTTTTACTCTTAGTGATAATGGTAAACAGGACAAATGGAGGGGGCGAATCTCCCTGACGGGCACACAGACAGTAATATAAACTGACAGGTGTTGTAATTCCTTTCCACTCTATCTGAAACAAAGAAAAAAAAAAAAAACGTTTTACCTTAAGTTATACTTTAATTTTCAGTTATGACTGGAGTGTACTTTTAACACATTTCTGCATGGACACGGTGGTATGTATGATATTATAAAGGGGTAGGAGCTCCCTGGTGCATTTTATATAATATGTGTTTTCAGTTTAGCTGCCTTTAATATATTTTAAGAAACCAAAATAAATATTTTCATATTTGTTTCTTTCAATCATTCCTATTGGAAAAAAGAAGATATGAATAATTTGTGCATTATCTCCAGTTTGAGCATCACTGCAATACCATTCCATTAATAGCAAATGAGTGACAAGTCTGAATTGCAGATAGGTGATTGTTATGTTACAGTGTTGGTTTCAGCATGGCAAGACTAATGAATGGTTTATACTTTCTAAAAGCATTAGTGTAACAATAGGCCGCACAAGATACTTTATCATTCCAAGGTAACCCTTTACCCCACGAATGCCCTGCAACTGACTGCAGAATGATGGCAGTATAAAGAAGTGCTAAAATTCAGTCCACTTCAAAGAGAAACTATAGTGTATTTTAGAAGATATATTTTGTATTAATATTATGTTTACTCAAATTTGCTTTTACACTTTAATTTTGATCACGAGTTTCACATTTTAAGGTATCTTATATTCAAATTGCCACACAGATCTGCAGAATTCATAAGTGGATATCTGTATAAAAGCCAATGCAATAAGCAGGCTTGCTTAACAAAAGAATCCCAGGTATGGATATTTTGAAATACCGGTAGTTGTGATGGTCCTGCAAATACCATACCCGTCATCAGAAAATATATATCTGATGAAAGACTCCCTGTTAAAAAAAAACCTGACAATAAACCATATTAGTTTTAAGGGAACAATTAGAGCCCCAATGATCTACTGAACACATTAGATATCTTATCCTGTTATAGGTTTTATCCGTAGTTTACACTTATGATCTGAACAGTGGCAGCTGGTGGTATTTTTTTTTGGGGGGGGGGTGGGGGCTCTGCGCCCCAAGTCTACCCTTTTTTGAAGCCAATTAGAGCCTCAGGCTCTAATCACATGCTTCTAAAAAAATACAACAAAATCCCCATTGGAATCCATGTCTCCGGCACCCTGGATGTAGATTAGGGGCCTCCTCACCACCTGTTTCGACCCCCTAAATGCTGGAATACCATGCCGCAAACACATTTGGGGGTATATTTGTTGCCACGGCTGCCAAGTGAAGCATCAAAGCTGTGAAATGTGTACACTACCAGGCGGTGCCTCTCCAGCTAAGGTAGGAGCAGATGAGGGGAGGTAAAAACACGACCCAACCATGGGGTTTTACTGGCGTCCAACCGCTAGTGTAAACTAGCCCTTAAAAAAGAATCTCCGCCGTCAGTGAGGGCCGCCGACATTAAACGAGCCGAGCGTACTGTGTACTCGGCTCCGTTCACAGTCACGCCCAGTCCCGCCTCCTAGCCTTTACGCCCTGCCATTGGGCTGGTGTTGTGTCCATAATAGGAGCCGGGCAAGGGGCGGGACGGGGGCGTTACTGCGAGCAGAGCCGAGTTGCTGAGTACACGAGTGCACTCGGCTCGGTCTATGTCGGCGGCCAGAGGAGCTGAAGATCGCGGCGGCGGCGCTAAATTTAAAACAAAAACATGCTGCAGATGGAAACTGAAAGGCTGCAGATGGACACTGGAAGGCTGCAGATGGAAACTATAAGGCTGCAGATGGACACTGGGGAAGGCTGCAGGTGGACAGTGTGCAAGGCTGCATTGATGGGCATTTAAAATGTAAGTTTTTTTCCTTAAACTTCCCTCCTAAACTTGGGGTGCGTGTTATACGCCGACACATGTTATACGCCGATAAATATGGTATATATAACTGGTGAATCCCCCTGGTCGCTAGAAATGTATGCTCCACTACTCCAGATCTCCACTTGCTTCCAGGTGAACACAGGAGTTGGGCCACTGGGCATGGGCACCAGTGACCAATGCTTTGCATTTTCTCAACCAATGCAAATCATTCTCTGATTGGACAAGGTGGAGAGCGTGGCATCACCACCTTGCTTCTTAAATCATTCTCTGATTGGACAAGGTGGAGAGCGTGGCATCACCACCTTGCTTCTTAATCTTGTCCAATCAGAGAACACTTTGCATTCATTGAGAAGATGAAAAACATTCTCTGAATGGCACCCATGCCCATGGGACCCAGAATCAAGTGGAGATCACTGGAGCAACGCGGTCTACTACAGTGATTTCCAGGTTGTACGAGGGTCCCACAGGTATGGTATACAGTATGTATAGTTACATTGGTCCAAGCTGAAATATCCATACCATGGAATTCAACTTTTAAGGTGGCTGAGATAAAATGTATAACAGGATAAGCAATCTAGAGATTGCAGCGTGTTTAGTAAATAATTGGGGCTCCAAACTGTCCCTTAAAGTGGTTGTAAACCCTTACGTATACCCAGTGAACTGACTAGCCTCAGGTGATACACAGAAATGAAACAAATCATTCTATGCAAGTTGCACCTGTTTATCTACATTCTTCTTTCCTCTACATCCATTCAAAGTGCAGAATTTACACAGAATCTCTCAGCTCTGAAAAGCAGGGGGCGGAGAGCTGAAGTTACAACAAGAGCTGATTGGAGGGAAAGAACACATACCCCTCCACAGAGCACACAGGAACAGAACTTGAGGCTGTCAATCAGCTGTAGATCCCTCCCCTGTCACCTTTTTTCTCTTGGTGTCGGGATACTCATCAGCGACTTATGCTGATAGCAGAGAAACAAAGCGGGAGAATGAAACGACACTTACTGCTTTGGATTGAGACAAGTACCCACTATACAGGGATATGCTTTGTTCATATTTCATATCTGAGATTTACAACTACTTCCAGACCGCCCACCGTGAATATACGTCACTACGTTGTTATGGCAGCATATAGCTGCCATAACCCCGGTATTTTTATTCACGTCCGGCGGTCCTCTTTCACATAAAAGTGGTCTTAGCGGCGGGTTTGCCACAAGACCACTTTTATGTGCGGCGGGAAAGGTGCCCCCCTTCCGCGTCACCGCTTCTTACCAGAGCCTTTGGAAGCGGTGGAAATGATCCGATCGCTGGGATGAATGGGCAGGACGTTGACTGAGGGCATGATGGCCCCCACTCAATTCTATGCACTTGGAGGACCGGAGCGACTTTAAACGTCACTTTCGCTTTCCGGCCTTAAAAAGACTTTTCTGTTTTATTGAAAAAATAAAGGCATTTAAAAAAAAAATTTGTTATTACTTTTAAGTGTAAATGTGAGATCCGAGGTCTTTTTGACCCCAGATCTCACATTAAAGAGGACCTGTCCTGCTTTTTCTAAGGGATGTTTACATTCCTTGTAATAGGAATAAAAGAGATCCAATTTTTTTTTTTTTAAAGGCACAGTGTAAAAAAAAAAAAGTTAAATAAATAAAAATTTAAAGCGGCCCGTCTCTCCGAGCTCGCGCGCAGAAGCGAACGCATGCACAAGTCGCGCCCACATATGTAAACGGTGTTCAAACCACACACATGAGGTACTGTCACGATTGTTAGAGCGAGAGAAATAATTCTAGCCCATGACCTCCTCCTCCACTCAAAACTGGTAACCTGTAGAAATTTTTAAGTGCAAAAGTTTGTCGCCATTCCACGAGTGGATGCAATTTTGAAGCATAAAATGTTAGGTATCAGTTTAATCGGCGTAACATCATCTTTCACATCATGAAAAAAAATTGGGCTAACTTTACGGTTTTCTTATTTTTTAATTCAAAAAGTGTAATTTTTCCCCAAAAAACTGCGTTTGTAAGACCGTTGTGCAAATACGGTGTGACAAAGTATTGCACTGATCTCCATTTTATTCTCTAGGGTGTCAGCTAAAAAAAATATATAATGTTTGGGGGGTTCCAAGTCATTTTCTAGCAAAGAAACATGATTTTAACTTGTAAACACCGAGTGTCAGAAATAGGCTCGGTCCTTAAAGAGAGTTCCAGTTGTTTGTAAGTTTATTAAAAGTTAGCAGCTACAAAAGTGTAGCTGCTGACTTTTAATAAACAGACACTCACCTGTCCCATGGTCCTGCGATGCGGCTGCCCGAAGTCTCGCTCCTCTTCCCCTCCTCTCCACGGCGCCGTCATTGCAAGTGTGGGCACCCGGCTGTGACAGCTTGCGGCTTCACAGTCGGGTGCGCACTGTGCATGCGCGAGTCGCGCTGCGCTCTCCTAGTGGCCAGGCAATCTTCTGAGTGACGTGTCCCCGAAGATTGCAGAGAGGGAGGGGGAGAGGAGGAGTCGCCTAGGCGGTGACAGGATGGAGGAAGTGGGACAGGAAGTACCTGTCGCAACAAGGTACCTACTTCCCCACCAAAAAAATGACATGCCAAATGTGGCATGTAAGGGGGCGAGGAGTTCTTAAAGCGGAAGTTCCACTTTTGGGTGGAACTCTGCTTTAAGTGGTTAAAGTGAAAGTCCAGGCTAAACCTAAAATTCCTGCATCTATAGCCACCAACATTCTAACACTAACCTCTCTAGCCCTGTGAAGAAAAAAAATCAGTATAGATACCTCTCCTGCAGGCAATCCGAGCCGATCTCCAGCGGCGGAAGCTCTGATCCCACGCTGAGTTGTCAGCTACGGCTTCTCTGTGTGGGGGGGTGCAGAGGACATATCCAACAATGGAAGCCCCATAGCAACTCTATGGGTGACACCACTTCCCATTAATTTCCTGTTCTCTCCAGTGCTTCCGCCACTGGAGATCGGGTCGGATCGCCTGCAGAAAAGGTATGTATACTGATTTTTTCTTTACAGGACTAGATAGGTTAGTGTTAGAATGTTGGTGGCTATAGATGCAGGGATTTTAGTTTTAGCCTGGACTTCCACTTTAAAGAAAACCTATTATGGTTTTTACCAGATTTTATTTTAGAGGGAACCTGTCATCAAATATATTTTTCCTGGTAACTACAATAGAAGTAACTGGTCATTGCAACACTTCCAGGTCTTTATTACTTTTCATAGAGATCAAAATATGGCTCCTGGCAATTATTTCATCTGCTTTTCTCTGCAGAAGGACATACATAGCCACCTTTGGTCTCTCTGAATGCAGTGGCTTAGTGGTTAGCACTTACAGTATCTCACAAAAGTGATTACACCCCTCACATTTTTGTAAATATTTTCTTATATCTTTTCATGTGACAACACTGTGTAAGTGTAATTTCTTCAGTGTTGTCACATGAAAAGATATAATAAAATATTTACAAAAATGTGAGGGGTGTACTCACTTTTGTGAGATACTGTATGTATTTCAGCAGTGGGGTCCTTGGTTTGACTCCCAGTCAGAACACTATATACGCTGTATTTTCCACTCTTTTCAGAGGGACGGGAAGTTTCTTGTGAAGAGCAGAAAAGCCGCGGAGCAAGCTTTGTGTGTGAGCAGATACCCCATTATTTAACCAATGCCACGGAGGAGGCAGTCGTATTGGCCACCAAGACATCAGGACCAGAGGCAGACCTGATTACATGCCAGGTCACGTAGCTAGTACGTGATGCAGCTCTGCAGAGCCCCCTTGCCGCCATACATGTAAGTGATACAGTCGGCAAGTGGTTAAAGTAGAACTGAAGGCAAAACTTTTTCATTTTGTATGGGAGGGTTATTATAATCCCTGTAAGGTTTGCCATCTGTGTCCCATTGGGCAGATTTCCCTTCGCTGCCTGTCCCATAGCCAAAACAGGAAGTCAGAGAAAAATCCCTCCAAAGTGAGGGAATCCCTGGTTTTCACCAGGGTCACCAGAACTAGCATCCCCATTGGAAGATTTCCCCTCTAATCCTGTTCTGGGGATGAACCCACAATTTGGGATTTTCTTTCACTTTCAATGATAATGGTAAGCAGGACAAATAGAGAGGGTAAATCTCCCTAATGGGGGCACAGACAGAAATAAAAACCAGACAGGTGTTCTAATCCATCTCCACCATATCCAAAACTAAAAAAAGTTTTGCCTTTAACCCTCTAATTCGGGGCGTCTAGCACATGTGCATCCAATCCCAGAACCTTGATGTTATATTGATTGTTACTTGCGTTTAGGGCTGTATGCATTCAGGGATGACCAGAACGCAAATATTCCAGAGACAGAAAATTAAAGTCATTTGCGGCGCACAGCGGGGAAGAACATTCACAACACAGGGAAACATTGCTCGTGGCAGGGCGGTGGAGAGGTGTCACATTTTTATTGTATACAGCATCTGGGGAAAATACTGTATCTATCATAAGCTGGTGGTTACTTGTTCACATTAGCGGATAAGGGGGGGTAAAACCCCATGGTTGAGCTGTGCTTTTACTGCCCTCCAACCACAATTCCCTCTACCTGTAGAGGCAGAAGCAGGGGTGTACACATGCCGTGGCCTCGACCCCCTGTCGCTTTAAACGAATGGGGCTGCTATGTAAGCGCCCCACAACCTGTGTGTGTTGTGTACTAGTGCGGGGTTAAGGGGTAAAGCAGGCAGTGAGGAGTAGACATGTGCAATTCCTTTTGGTCCAAATACAAATTCGGCCAAATTTTTGGGTATTCTGAGATTCAGATGTATCCGAATCTCCGAAGGAAATAGTAACGAATAGTACCGAATTTAGTTTAGTTTAGAAATTCATTAATATTTGTTTCATTTATTCGCTTTCTAACGAATACCAACTTTTCAGAACGATTAGAATTTGGATCGGTCAAAAAAACAAACAATAGACTGATTCAAGTTCTATGTGAAGAAATAGCTGGTTGTTAAGCAGTGGGTCGGGAAGCCAGCCGCCCGCGTCCTTTGCAACCATAAGTCATCGTCTGTCAGTGGGCTTCCCCGCTGACAGATAAATATAAAGAAAACAATTCCGGCATTGCCCGGTAAATAGGGCTGGGAGATTTTCTTTAAAAAAAAAATCTTCGATTCTCTTAAAAAAAACTCGATTCACGATTCGAATCAAGTTTTTTTTTTTTTTTTGGAAACCGCGCCGGGCCCGAGGCGCTGCGGGCATGAGCTTTTAGGCGAGGCCATGGCTTCGGCCTAGTCCGCGGCATCCGGCCTAGCGGACTAGGCCGAAGCCGCGGCCTCGCCTAAAAACTCATGCCCGCAGCTCCTCGGGACCGGCGCGGTGAAAAAAAAAAATCTAAAAAAATCGATTTGCTTAAATTTTGAATCGATTTGACCTCTCAACTCGATTCAAGATTTAAATCGATTTTTTTCCCAGCCCTACCGGTAAAAGAAAAACGTTTAAAAAAAACGGCGTGGGTCCCCCCTGCCCAGTCCATACCAGGCCCTTCGAACCCTTCCCTGTCCACTGCTTAACAACCAGCTATTCTTTAGGCTGGGTTCACACCATTGAGATTTGGATGGATCCAATTCGCTAAAGCAGAAGATTTTGACCGGCTCTCTAAGGAGCCGGTTCACATATCTCCGCTGCAGCTCTGGTACGAATTTGCACAGGAGCCCTGTGCACCTTTTGGTCCATTTCAGGTCTGAATTCAGCCACAAATTCGGGTTGAAATTGGACCTGAAACGGTGAACCCAGCCTTACACAGAATTCGATTTGGTCGATCATTTTTCGTCAGTAAGCTCCTTGTGAGTACATGAGCATTGTAGCACACCTGATTGGCTCCTTGTACTGCCTCTCGCTCTCCTAGTCTGCGCTCTTCTGTACAGGGACTTCAAGAGGCTGATACCAAGTCAAGTCCTGGTACTTACCCTGCTTGCATTAAAAAAATACAATAATGATGTATTAACGAATACAGAGCTGCATTAATGAGTATCCTTTATATCTGCCTGGAGTTCAGCTTTTACTGAATGGATAAAGTTTTACTGATTATTATTATTATACATGATTTATATAGCGCTAACAGTTTACGCAGCGCTTTACAATATAAAAGGGAGACAATAGTTATAATACAATAAAATACAAGAGGATTAAGAGGGCCCTCCCCAGAAGAGCTTACAATCTAATAGGGTGGGGCAGGTGGTACAAAAGGTTGTAACTGTGGGGAATGAGCTGATGGAAGTGGTAAAAGTTTAGTTGGAGATGTGATGGGCTTCCCTGAAGAGATAAGTTTTCAGGGATCGCCTGAAGGTAGCAAGAGTAGGGGATAGCCGGACAGGTTGAGGTAGGGAGTTCCAGAGGATGGGAGAGGCTCTGGAGAAATCCTGGAGACAAGCATGGGCGGAGGAGACGAGGGAGCTTGAGAGTAGGAGGTCTTGAGAAGAGCGGAAAGGACGGTTTGGGTGATATTTGGAGACAAGGTTGGTGATGTAGCTCGGGGCAGAGTTGTGAATGGCTTTGTATGTTGTGTTTAGTATTTTGAATTTTAAAATACTAACACAAATCCAAATCCCTACACTGGGCAATTGGGAGCCAGTGTAGAGATTGGAGGAAAGGGTTGGCAGACACTGATCGGTTGGTAAGGTGGATAAGTCTGGCAGCAGCATTCATAATACACTGAAGAGGGATAGCCTATGGAGAGGCAGGCCAATGAGAAGGGAGTTGCAATAGTCAAGGCGAGAGATAGCAAGGGAGTGAATGAGGAGCTTGGTGGTTTCATTTGTGAAAAAGGGGAACATTTTAGAGATGTTACAGAGGTGATTTCTACAAACTTTTGACAATAATTGGATTTGAGGCTGAAAGGACAAGTCAGAGTCTAGGATTACACCTAGTAACCTGGCGTGAGGGGAGGGACTGATGGTTGCATTGTTGATTTTGATGGTGGAAGACATGGAGGGGGGCAAGGGCGGGGGGGAATATAATTAGCTCAGTTTTAGAGAGATTTAGTTAAGGAAGTGGTGCGACATCCATGCTGATATGTCAGTTGGTAAGTTAGTAATGCGAGAGGAGACTGAAGGAGTGAGGTGAGGAGTAGACAGATAGATTTGGGTGTCATCGACGTATAAGTGGTATTGGATGCCGTGGGCGGTTATCAAGTGACCAAGGGAGGAGGTGTAGATAGAGAAGAGAAGGGGTCCAAGAACAGAGCCTTGGGGGACCCCCACAGAAAGGGGCAATGGAGAGGAGGAGACAGAGTTGTAGGTAACACTGAAGGAGCGCTGTGATAGGTAGGCAGAGAATCAGGCCTGCCTGGCCTACCCTTGGAGGCCAAGGGAATGGAGTTTATTAAGAAGGAGCAGGTGGTCAACAGTATCTAGGGCCGTAGAGAGGTCAAGTAGTTAGAGTATGGAGTAGTGGCCGTTGGTTTTAGCAGTTAGTAAAGCGTTAGTGAGTTTTAGTAAGGCAGTTTCCGTGGAGTATTGCAAGCGAAAGCCAGACTGTAAGGAGTCAAGAAGGTTATTTTCACTGAGGTAGGAGCTAAGACGGTTGTAGACTAAGCGTTCTAGAAGGTTAGAGGTGAATGGGAGCAATGAGATGGGTCTTAAGTTGCTCAGGTTGGTGGGGTCCAGTGAGGGCTTTTTAAGTATGGGAGTGATCTGCGCATGTTTTAGAGGGAAGGGGAAGGTGCCACTAGAGAGGGAGAGATTAAAGATGTGAGTGAGGGAGCATAGGATAGAAGAAGAGGGTGACCGTAGTAGTTGTGAGAGAACAGGATCCAAGGGACAATTGGTTAGGTGGGCATCTGAGAAAAGTTTTGTAGCCTCTTCAGTAGTAGCCAGTTCAAAAGAGGGAGTGTTGAATGTGCTGTTAGGCAAGGTATGTTGGGTGGGGAAGATGTACGAACAGTGGAGGTGTCCTCACGAATTGCATAAATCTTGTCTTTGAAGTGATTGGCAATCTCTTGGGGAGTGGGAGAGTTAGTGGGTAGAGGGGGTGGGAGATGAAGGGTGAGAAGAGCCAACAGGGACTGGATGACAAGGTATTAATAAGAGAGACAAAGTAGGCTCGTTTGGCAGCACGGAGGCAGGAAAAGTATTTTAGAAGGGCAGATTTATATAGGGTGAAGTCCTGCAGGCATTTGGTTTTACACCACAGTCGTTCAAGAGCACGGCAATGTCTCTTGAGATTTCTAGTGTCAGTTTGCCAGGGTTGTAACGGTTGGGGTCTGATTCTGCGTGTGGTTAGAGGAGCAAGTGCATCTAATGATGATGAGAGTTAACTGTTGTAGACAGAGATGGCCAGGTCAGGACAGGACAGGGGAGAGATTATGTCATATAGGTGGTCAGTAGCAGAATAGAGAAGAGAAGGGTTAAAGTGGCGAAGGTTCCTACAAGTAATTGTTTGCTGCTTGGAGGGATGGGTGGTTGGAGGCAAGGATACAGTGAAACTGATGAGGTTGTGATCAGAGAGAGGAAAGGGGGTGTTGGTGAGGTTGCCAGGATTGCAGAGATGGGAGAATACAAGGTTGAGGGTATTATCATTGGAGTGAGCGGAAGTATGTGTCCATTGGGTTAGGTTAAAAGACGAGGTTAAGTTGAGAAGTTGAGCTGTAGCTGGGCTGTTAACATTGACAGGAATGTTGAAGTCATCAAGAATGATAATGGGTGACTTCAACTGATGATATTTGCTACTGCCCACATCAACCAACCTGCTAATTCTTTCATCTGAAACCTGATTGGTTGCTAAGGATCTAATTTTACACCAATTTTCATAAATCAAACTCAGGAATGAGCCCTATTGTTCTAAATGTCCGAGAATAGCCAAGTTCTTTATTGCAATGATAATGGGGTGCCAAGAAACGGAGACCTGTGCCTTCAAATGAATGATTCGTCACGGGAGGTTAGCTGGAGAAGCAAAGAATAACAAACATAAAAACCATATACCAGGGATACATTCAGACAGTTGGTAAACATTAATGTGGGTTACTGCCAGCATACACTTGTCACAACCAATTCAAACAGTGACTGATTAAAGGCACACATGAATCAACGTGACCACAGGATCATGGCTAATGTGCAGCCAACAATCAAGATAATGTGTTGTTAATGCTACAAGGAAAAGTCAGAGCCAGACATATACCCAATAGCCAAGCCAAATATACAAAACACTGTGGACATCCATTCCAGTAATATCTCAGATCTCAAAGATGGTATGTATGATCTGGCACCCATAAATACAGATCCAATGATACAATGAAGGGATAGCTGTCCTAGAGCAAGCGCCGCACTAGGGATGAGCTTGGGTTCGGTCCAAACTCGGAAGTCAGACGTCACTGATGGACCAATGAGCTGCAGGCAGGAGATTTCCCACCCCAATACTGCACTGATGTCATTGACCCAGTATATCAATGACAATGACCTAAAAAGGTCATGTGCATATATTGGATCAATGATGTCACGAGCATCCCACCCATTTGCGTACGTAGCTATGGGGTCGGAAATATCCCACCCGAAGCTCATTGGCCCCTCAATGATAGCTAACTTCGAGTTTGGACAGAATCCGAGCTCATCCCTAATCCTCTAAAAGTTAATGGTAATAACAATAGATGGACCCATGATTGTTTTTAAATCAAAAAGTTGAGAGACGCAGAGACAGACACTACCGGAATCGACCCTAATGCCGCGTACACACGATCGGAATTTCGGCCTGCAAAACACCGATGAGAGTTTTTCGTCAGAAAATGCGACCGTGTGTATGCTCACTACCTGCACACTACATTCTGACCTAAGTCCACAACCCCACCAAAATGCCGAACGCAGCAAGGCCGTGCCCGAAGCGTGGCGAGCATAGCGCGCCCGCGAGGGGCCTGTTACAAAGTGTTTTTTTTACTATAGTCTTGGCACGCAGGCGCCGTGTACAGCTTACTCAGGTGTTCAGCTTCGGCTCTTTTCGGCGGCTCCCTTGTTGTTCCTACTGCGCAAGCGCTGTGCCTGCGCACTACAGGGGGGTCATTATCCGCCGAGGGGAATTTTCATTTTAGAACACCGGCACTGGGGAGCTACAGTTCATTGAGGGAACCATGAATTCCAACATGTACTGCGACATACTGAAGCTGAGCATGATCCCCCCCTTCGGAGACTGGGCCGCAGGGCAGTATACCAACATGATAACGACCCCAAACACACCTCCAAGATGACTACTACCTATTGGTGGCCACACAAAATATTCACACTTTGGGCCCAATTTGGACATACTCACTTTTGTTGCCAGCGGTTTAGACATTAATGGCTGTGTGTTGAATTATTTTGAGGGGACAGCAAATTTACACTTATACAAGCTGTACACTCACTACTACTCACTACATTGTAGCAAAGTGTCATTTCTTCAGTGTTGTCACATGAAAAGATAGAATAAAATATTTACAAAAATGTGAGGGGATAAAAAAACAAACAAAAAAAACCAAACAAACAAACAATCTCAGCCTTTTCAGCTGAGTACACAGCAATATCTACAACTGACAGGCCGGACGTGATGTCATAACGTTGCACCCGGGCCTCTGAAGATCATAGAGACTGCGGGGGACCATCTGGTCTCCGGTATTCTTCATGGTAATCCTCTTCCGCTGGCAGATTCCTTCTCTGTCTCGCTGATCATACGAGCAAGCCGGTAGAAGCAGCGGGGGGGGGAATGTCTGCTCCCGCCGCCTGTAAAAACGATCAAGCTGCTGAACTGCCACTATGATTGTTCTTACGGTGCAGGGAATCACCAGCTGAAAAAGATGATATCTGAATACTGTATTTATTGGCGTATAACACTCACTTTTTCACCATGAAAATCTGGTGCAAATAGTGCATGCGTGTTATACGCCAATACTTAAATTTTAGCTGCCTCAGAGGGGACCGGGGGGGGGCGAGCGCCGTCACATTACATAAAGTGAGAATCTCCTGTTTACTTGCTGGCCTCTGTAATAGGAAGTCCCGTCTCCTGGGCTGCCATGGGACCACTGTTCTGTCTATCATAGGAGATTCTCACTGTATGTAATCTGTCGGCGCTCATCCCGCCCCCCTCCCTGTCCCCTCTAGGCTGCAGATGGGCATCGATCAGGCTGCACTGATGGCAATGGTGAGGCTGCTGCATTGATGGCAATGGTGAGGCTACATTCATGTGGACTGATGAGGCTGCATTGATAGCACTTGTGAGGCTGCAGATGGGCATTGATCAGGCTGCATTGATGGCAACCCTTATTTTGCTTCAAAGTTCCTTATTTAAAATTTAAGTTTTTTTCCTGAAACTTCCCTCCTAAAATGAATGTGCGTGTTATACGCCTGTGCGTGTTTTACGCCGATAAATACGGTAATTCAATCAGGAATCATTCAGATATCCCCACTCAAAGACCAGGACGTCATATGACAGCCTTAGGCGGGAAGTGGTAGAAAAAAAACAAAATATGTACTGTGACTTTTTTTCCCCATGTTTCCTACACGTACAGCAGCCAATTCAAATGAATGGGCTTCTGTGCTCGCGCAAACACACCTGCACGTAGCCGCACATATGTGAACCTAGGCCTTGCTACCTGCTCAGACCTACAGTCACAACATCTGGCAGAGGAAAGTCTCCAGCATCAACTTAGGGAGATCCACCCTTTCTATTTGTCCTGTTTACAATTGTCATTAAAAGTGAGGCCAGGTTCACATACATGCGAATTCGATGCAGTTTTTCCCGAATCCAATTCGCATGACAGGCGAGTGTGACCAATTCTCAATGGAGCCGGTTCACATAGGTCCGGGGCAGCCATGGTCCAGATTGCATAAGGGTGCTGTGCCTCTTTGGGTCCGGTTCAGGTGCGAATTGAGGCACAAATTCGGACCTGAATCGCCCTTGAACCGGTGAACAGACATGCACCAATTCCCAGGCATGAAGCCGCGGCTGCACATATGTGAACCCGGCCTCAAAGTAAAAGAAAATCCCAAATTTTGGATTGGGTTCACCAGAAAAGTAACTGAGGGGAAATCTTCCAATCAGGACACTAGTTCTAGTGACCTGGGGGTTCCCAAGAGATTCCCTTAACTGGTTGCCGACCGGCTCACGCCGACGTCGGCAGAAGGGCACGTACAGGCATATTAACGTACCTGTACTTTGCCCTTTAAGAAGCGGTTTGCGGGCGCTCCCGCAGCGAGCTCCGTGAGCGTGATCGCGGGTCCCGCGGACTCGATGTCTGCGGGGATACCCGCAATCGTCTCACGGAGAGGAAGAATGGGAAAATACTGATGTAAACAAGCATCTCCCCGTTCTGCCTAATGACACTGACACTGATCACAGCTCCCTGTAATCAGGAGCGGTGATCAGTGTCATGTCACACATAGCCCAGCCCCTCCCACAGCTAGAATCACTCCCTAGGACACACTTAACCCCTTCACTGCCCCCTAGTGGTTAACCCCTTAACTGCCAGTCACATTTCCACAGTAATCAATGCAATTTTAATCGTACTGATCGCTGTATAAATGTGAATGGTCCCAAAATAGCGCCAAAAGTGTTCAATCTGTCCGCCATAATGTCGCAGTCATGATAAAAATCGCTGATCGCCGCCATTACTAGTAAAAAAAAAAATTATTACTAAAAATGCCATAAAACTATTCCCTATTTTGTAGATGCTATAACTTTTGCGCAAACCAATCAATAAACATTTATTGTGATTTTTTTTACCAAAAATATGTAGAAGAATACATATCGGCCTAAACTGAGGAATAAAAATGGTTTTTTTAATATATTTTTTGGGGATATTTATTATAGCAAAAAGTAAAAAATAATGCGTTTTTTTCAAAATTTTCGCCACTTTTTTGTTTATAGCGCAAAAAATAAAAACCAAACAACAAATACCACCAAAAGTAAGCTCTATTTGTGGGGAAAAGAGGACGTCAAATTTTGGGAGCCACGTTGCACAATGGCGCAATTGTCAGAGCAACGCAGTGCCGAATCGCAAAAAGTGCTCTCGTCTTTTGCCAGCCAAATGGTCCGGGGCTGAAGTGGTTAATTTGCAGGGATTTTCTCTCACTTCCTGTTTTGGCTATGGAACAGGAAGTTAGATCTCCCCAATGGGACAAAAATGGTAAAATAAACCTTACAGGGGTTATAACCCTCCCTTACGCTATTCAAAATGAAAAAAAAGTTTAGCACATATTTCCACTTTAACCTGAAGTGATGTCAAATATCGTGACCAAATGCAGAGAACTGCAAAGGAAGCTGATGTTGAAAGATGTAAAAGCATCACAATAACCTGCGTCCTTTAGGAGCCCATCAATCACAGTGGAATCATGTTGTCCTTTGTGTGGTACACTTTTTTTTTATAATAACTCGTCATTCCCTCCAACTTCCCTACATGAGAGAAAAGGAATGGCTAACAACAACTAGGAGCACTACCATAAGGCAGAGCTTCTAAGTTCACGCTCAAAAACAACCACATCAGCTCCTCATCGTGATTGGTGAGTTTGTACATTTTTAGAGAACATTTCGACAGTCAAGAACTATAGAAATGACCCCTGAAAGTATAGTCTTCTACACTTTCTTTTAACCCAGAAAAATCTAACCCCACCATGAAAAGAGTAGGGTTGGTTGCATTTGCCCCCACATCCAACATGTCCTCCTTCGGGCTTCATATATTAGAACAGGGACTTTGCATTGCATCCCGCAGATTATAGAGAGCCAGACTGACAGAGAAAAGAGCAGAAATGTGTGCACATCATGGCAGTATGGTTACCACCTGTACGGTTTTCTCCCGGACAGTCCGGTTTTTGAATGATGTGTTCAGGTTTACTTCTGCCCCAGACCCGGACACATCATTCACACGGACTGCACCGAGAGTGACATGTCTTCCCTCTCCCTGACAGCAGCTTGGTTCAGCAGAGCAGAGTGTCAGTGTATCAAAGCTCCTCCCCTCCTCCTCTTTCTCTGTTCTGTACACACACGAGGAGGAGGGGAGCAGGGATGCGCTGATATCAGGTCTGTAGAAAATTTTTATTATGCTCTGTAGATGGAGGAGGGAGGGGGAGAGAGCAGCTGAAAAGGAGGACAAGGTAGAAAATAGGAGGGGTTAGGAGGATATGTGCTGGGGGTGGCTTTGGCAGGGGGAAGACAATTCTAGAAGTGTCGATTGGATTTGAAATCTGACAACCCCTCCTAGCACTATCTCTCTCCCTTCCCAAAGGACCCCTCCAGCACATATCCTACCCCCCCTACCCCCCCCCCCCCCCTTGCACTGGCCCTCTTCTCTCATAAAGAGCCCCCCAAGCGCCCCAGCACATATGGGCACAGAGGCTGTAAGATGGGCACAGAGGCTGTATGATGGGCACAGGCTGCATATGATTGGCACAGAGGCTGTAAGATAGGCACAGGCTGCATATGATGGGCACAGAGGCTGCATATGATGGGCACAGAAGCTGCATATGATGGGCACAGAGGCTGCATATGATGGGCACAGAGGCTGCATATGATGAGCACAGAGGCTGCATTTTATGGGGCACAGTGAGGCTGCGATTTATGGTTTTTTTTTTCATAATTTTTCAGTTTGTTTGCACCAGCCGCCACTGCCCCCCAGCACATATCTAACTCTCCCCACCCCCCTGCTAACACTAGCCCTCTCCCCAGGACATATCTGACCCCTGCATTCCATGCAGAACACTCACAATTCAGCCACGCACACTGTTTGCTGCGGCGAGCTATGCGCCACATTACTACTCTCTTTCAGGCCACCAAAAGTGTCCCAGGTCTTTTACAATCTTATAGCGTATACCCCCCCCCAAAAAAAAGTGTTCGGGTTTGGCTTGAAGAAAAGGTGCCAACCCTACATGGCAGGTATACAATTGTAACAAAGGGTAATGGGCGACCTTAGAGAAGTCCTTTCCCTAGACAAGGCTGGAGATGATTACGGAATGTACCAGAATTTTAGCTGTATCACCCATGAGAAAGAGACAATAGCGGGAGTTTTTCTCTAGCTGAAGGCAGCAGGTGGCGGTTAGTGTACAGACATGTGCAGACAGCGAGCGGGCAGAATAAAAAATGAACCCTAGGCTGCCGCTGCAGGCTTGTGGTGTTGGAGAGAACGGAATGTCACCATCAATAATTATTACTTCAGGCAAAGCAGCAGATCAGGGTGGAGAAAAGAAAAACCACGTCAGTGTTGAATCTTGCAAGGGTGAAATATATTTAAAAAAGAAGCTATTTTCAGTACATCCCATTCTATTAATTATCTTCTTATACAATAGGCACGTGAAAGATGTCCTAAAAAATGAACACCTAATGGAAAGTGCTAACATTTTTAACATATTTGAACAGGCAAACCTTAGATCTTTATTAAAAAGTGATATACTTGGAACAAATGACACATAAAATTGACATGGTGCATTAATTCTCATAATCAAATTTAAAGCAGACCTTCAGTAATTTTTCCGACTTTCCAATCAATAAATCTTATGCCCTTGTTGTTTTATGTTTGGATAGTAAAACATTTTTTTTCTGCCAGTAAATGCCTTATACAGCCCACTTCCTGTTTCTTGTCTGGAAAAAAGCCTAGGCTTATGACATCATTCACAGCTCTCTCTCTCTCACTCTCCTGAGAGTATGCCAGGAGGGGAGGGTCATAAGAGGGCCAATGAGAGATGCAGGGCTGCAGAGCTGGAGGTATGCCTCTGAAAATCCAGGAAGTGAACAGGCAGCAGCTCCACCTGCCCACAGTTAAAATGGATGCAGCCAGACTCAGTGGACAGAGATTTCTACAGCATATTTGGGAAGTACAGAATCACAGTATATATAAAATAATATGCAAAGTGGTTGGAAGGAAGCTTCAGAATGGCATGATGCAAGATGTTTTTATTACAAATTATGTGAGCAGACTGCAGTTCCTCTTTAACTACTTGCCGACCACCCGCCGCAGATGTACTGCAATAAGGTGGCTCTGCTGTGCCAATCACCGTACTGGTACGACAATTCGTGCACTAGCATCCGTGGGCGTGTGCGCGAGCTCCGATTGGCCAGCGGGGGAGCCAATCAGCGAGTAAAAAATACAAACATGTTATACTTACCTGCTCTGTGCGGTGGTATTGCACAGAGCATCCCCGCTCCTCCTCTTCTCGGGTCCCCCGCCGGCGCTCCTGACCACTCCCTAGCTTGCTATGGGAGCACCCAAGCAGGCTCTCTCCCGAGCCACTGCTCTGTGTGTCCATTCACACACAGATCATGGCCTGGCCCCACCCCCAACAGTAATGGAAGCCAGTGGCTTCCACTGCTGCCCCAGCCAATGAGGAGGGAAAGACCTGGGAGACACAGTCTCATTCACATTGCTGGATCGAGAATGCATGAAGGTAAAAAACCTGGAGCCTTTAAAACCACTTTAAAATGAGGTTTTCCAGATAAGGTGCTAATGATGAGAACCTCCTTAGGGAGTATACAGGTGGAACCTCATACATCTAGGCTCTGGCGTTCTTGTTGCTATTGACACATGTGAGGTCATCTTTCCAAGATCAATAGAGCTCTCAGAAAGAAAGGTGTGGATGTATATGAGTCTTTAAACTAGGGGTGCACAACCCATGGCCCGCAGTGCCCTCTGAAGTGGCCCATCACCTCAAACCAGGGAAGCGCATGCCCATGCTCTGGGATGGTGGGTTGGCAAGCCCAAATCGCAATCAACGGGTTGCCGATGCACCATCCCAGAGCATCCGAGTGCACGGAGCAGTGGAGGAATCAGAGGGAGCAGGAACTGATAAAGCCGATGCTTTCTGTGTGGCTCTGGCAACTTTCTAGCAGCCTGGAGAGTGATGCCAGCAGAACCTGAAAGAATAAAAAGGTCAGTGTATTAAACAACACATACACTGAACTTTTGCAATGGGCATATTAGCACTTATTAAAAAGGGTTAGTAGGCTGCTTCCACACTGATCCGCAGGTGCAGCGCAGTGAACCTTTGGCTTTCCTGTGGGTTAGATGCACTGAGCCACAGACTTCTATTATATTCTGCAGGATTGGTGCGCTTTCTGAAAGTGTACCACACCCGTAAGATGTAATAAAAGTCTATGGCGAAGTGCAGCTAACCTGTAGGAAAGCAGCAGGTGCATTGTACTGTACCCGCTGTGGGGGTAAACTGCAGAGCATCAGTGTGAAAGCAACCTTATAGGGGGCTCAGGACAGTAAGGGCTCATTTACATTTGTGTTTTTTTGGGGGGGGGGGGTAAAAGCTTCCTGATGACCCAAACATTGTTGCGAAATGCGTAGAGGCTGCTGGGAAATTTTACTACGTCATTACGTTATTTCGGGTGAGAGCGAGGTTCGAAGCGCAGACCGGGTGAAAACGAGGCTTGCACCGCACGCCAGCTTAGAAACCATACGACGCCATCTTTACACCCATTACAAACCGCTGGAACAAATGTGAGTGTACAGTCTTTTTAATCTAATTTTAAATAAACAGTAATTACATACAGCGCAATGATCGCTGTCTATTTTTCTATGAGGATGGATATGGTTTGCCTATAGCACATTGGGGTCAGCAAGGAAAACGTTGCAGGTGAAGTGGTTAGCCCTTCTAAATTAACCAAAGGCGCATTTATACTAGCATCTGGTGAGTGGTTAATCCATGTGGTGGTGGTATTGTCACTAAAGCGGTGGAAGTGTCACAAGGAATCACGGATGATTAACATTATAAGCACAAGAACAATATATTCACAAAGGACAGTGCATAAGGAAACCTCTGTACTAATTGGCACTTTGCACAAAAATTGGAAATTATAGTTTTGATATTTTGGATGTAAAGGTTAAATATTTTTATATACTGGTGTTATGTTGAAATACACTTAGGGTTCGTCCGGTTGTTTGAATAATAGGGATGAAAGAAAGATTGTGTACCATTGCTTAAATTATATGTTTTATGCATATTTATATATATATATTTTTTGCAATACTTTTTGTTCGTAATTGTTGGCCAACATTTGTGTGACCGTGTGTATGCAAGACAAGTTTGAGCCAACATCCTTCAGACAAAATTCCACGGTTTTGTTGGTGGAAAGTCCGATCGTGTGTACGAGGTATAACAAGGAATGGCTCAAAAAGAACTAGAGGATTAAAGACTGACATAGTCCAAGCCCTGATTTGAATCTGATTGAAATTTTGGGGGGATTTTGGAAACGGACAATTACTGAATACCTAAAAACATCTTGCATATGAAGGTATTTAGCATGGAGAAGTGGTCAGAGAATAGTGAGGTCAATGTCAAAGTCTGGTGGGCAGTTATATAAAATGCACAAGTCGTCATTCCTGCTGAAGGGACAATAACAGCTTCTGAGGCCAAGGGTGAACTTATTTTTTCTGTAATACGCCTATTGATATTTTTGTTGAATAAATGATTGAAAAAGTTAATTTTTCCATGTGTTTTATTCAAGTAAATCACATTTATCTGTGTTTAAATAAAGGTCTGATGCTTGCCTGTTTAAATATGTTGAAAAAGTGAACAATTGCCATGGGGTGCATTTCATTTTTTACATAACTATATAAGACAATACAAAATAACATGATAAACTAAATATGTAGTCCACAACCAAAAAAAAAAAAAAAAAGCTTACTTTCTTCGTCGATTTGTCTCAACTGATAGTTTTTGTGCACGTTGCCTAATTATTTTCTGTTCATCCTGCAAAGCTCGCCGTTCTTCTTCCCAGTCTATTTCCAACTGTGTTTTAATATGTCTTATGATAAAACATGGTTAAGGAAAGTGAGATAAACACTTAATAATTATGCTTGAATACAATTGATCCTACATAGAATATTGTCATGTCTGCAAAACCAACCCTATTCGCATTAGACCTTGTTCACATGGGTGCACTTAAAGTGGAAGGCAAGTGAAAACCTAAATAAGCTTAAATCTACTTCCACCCCCATTCTAAGCCTAAAGATGTATATACTTACCTGTTCTAAAGTAGCTCTGGTCCAGTCACATGATCGGGTCATAGCGCCAGCTTCAGTGTAGATGAGGGACAGCCGACCATGGATGCCCCATTGTAAGCCTATAGGTGATTTCATATACATCCTGTATAATAATAATAATAATAATAATAGTCCAGGCTCTGCAGCCGTTGTTGGCGATCTCGCCTCTACACTGAAACTGAGAGATCATGTGACTTGACTGGAGTGACTTTAAAATAGGTAAGTATAGGCAGCTTTCCTTTACAGGGTAGATAGAATAAGTTTAGAATGGGGGTGGGAGTAGATTTAAGCTTAGATAGGATTTCACTTACCTTCCACTTTAGGCATATACCCATGGAGGGCCATGTTTGCCCACACAGGGATGCACAGGCGTTTCATGCATCCTCATGCAGGCAGTCCTATTCATGTCAATTAGGACACAGCTGCTGCTCCCAACTTGACAGCCATGTGGGTGTTGATCCCTGAACACAGACAGTGTGCTTTTGGGGACCCACACCTTCACGAATGTCAAATTGGGAGCATGGCCCTGGAACAGGTGCTTAAGTACACCCATGTCAACAAGGCCTAAACTGAATATCCAGAGGTTAAAAAGGATTGTTTATTAGCAAAAAAAAGACTAATAAATGTGTTGTGCCTCAACTGAATACTTCATTGCTTATATATATAAATTATACACACACACATAGTGTCTTGAAAAAGAATTCATATCCCTTTAATTTTTTCCATATTTTATGTTACAAACAAAAACGTAAATGTATTAAATGTATCTTGTTGTCTTGTTGGGATTTTATGTGATAGACCAACACAAAATGGCACATAAATCCAAATAAAATACATTTAAGTTTTTGGTTGTAACATGACAAAATGTGAAACATTTCAAGGGGTATGAATACTTTTTCAAGGCATTGTGTGTGTGTGTGTATATATATATATATATATATATATATATATATATATATATATAATGTTTGTTAGTTTGTTAGTGATGAGATGCAGCTGTTAGGTAAGTGTACTGCAGAACCACAAGTCAAGCAACAGGCCAAGGTGCTCCAGCATGGTAAACGGCAATCTTCGATGCATTCCATTGCTAACTATGAGAAATCTAGTAAAAATTCAGTGTTGTACTGTGAATCATTTTATTCCTTTTAGCAGCTCCCACTTTAAAGCTGAAGCTTATACATTGGTACTGGGTTCCAGCACGTATTGCCCATGTCAACCCGGCTTCTAGTGATCGCTGTTTCTGGGGGTGTGGCCATCGGTGGGATGTTTTGCATATCTGGTCCTGCCCACGACTGTTGTGCTTTTTGGTCTAGAGTGTTTGGTTTAGGGCTGCAACTAACGATTATTTTCATAATCGATTAGTTGGCCGATTATTGTTTCGATTAATCGATTAATCGGATAATAACCTTAAAAAAAGTGTGGTGTATAATTTAATATGTAAAGTTTAAAAAAAAGGCAATGTATTCTTAAAAATTCATATGCAGTGGTAAATATAACTAACCAACTATATGATTAAGGAGCAAAATCTCTAATTCACTCTGAGAATAACAGACAGAAGAGATATACTGTATATACTATTGGAGGTTGAATCTGGTAAATATCAACAGACTCGGAGATCACATTATTTATTTAGACCCCTTTCACGCTGGGGCGCATGTAATGTGCCCTGCCCCCTGTAATGTGCCCTGCTCCCATGTAATGTGCCCTGCCCATACATAATGTGCCCTGCCCTGACGTAATGTGCCCTGCCCTGACGTAATGTGCCCTGCCCTGACGTAATGTGCCCTGCCCTCACGTAATGTGCCCTGCTTCCCACGTAATGTGCCCTGCTTCCCACGTAATGTGCCCTGCCACCACATAATGTGCCCTGCCCTCATGTAATGTGCCCTGCCCCCACACAATGTGGCTTGCCTCCATGTAAAAGTTTACTTTAAATGTAATAGTAATGCCTGCTATTACCTCCAGTCTATCAGCCTCCACCTTCTCTGGGGTCAGATGCTGATCTTCCCTGCACAGTCTTTAAAGTAATTTGTTTTTTTTTTAAAACAAATATGTTATACTTACCTGCTCTGTGTAATGGTTTTGCACAGAGCAGCCCCGATTCTTCTCTTCTGGGGTCCCCCACCGATGCTTCTGGCTCCTCCTGCCTTTAGAGTGCCCCAATAGCAAGCTGCAAATTATAGTATAGCGAGCCCCTATAGCAAGGTAAAAAAACTTCTGCCTTTAGATCCACTCACTTTCTGCCCAGGACTACATGTCCCATGAGACATTGTTCCTCACACACTCACATTCACAAGATCTCAGGCACTTACTAACACATATGGATGGTGTACTGAGCTGTATGTGTGCTGCACTGTATTTCCTGATATGTAAACAAATAATGCATTCTGTATGCAGGCCAACTAATCGGCTGGCCGATTAATCGATTATGAAAATAGTTGACAACTATTTTCATAATCGATTAGTTGTCGATTAATCGATTAGTTGTTTCAGCCCTAGTTTGGTTTGCTGTATTCCCTGTTTCATTTGAACATCCAAAATGAGGCTAAATTTGCCTTGCTACATTGCCCTATCCCGGGCTTATTTGCAAGTCAGCAGAAATTGGTAACCTGCTTGTTTTCAGAAAGGACGATCGCCCAGGCATGGAAGAAACCTACGGTCCCTTTCCAGGGAGTGAGAGACCACTTGATAGTCATAATGGTCAATGAACAAGTATTCTTAAAAACACACATGTTAAGTTCCTTAAAGTTTGGGTTGATGTATGCCTTCCCTGATCTCAATCCGGCAAGTATGGGTCGGCTCTATCTGGTATCTTAAGCAAACCCAGATCCCCTATTCTTTTAGCCTGGGTTCACACATGTGTGGTGCGAATTGAAGCTCAGGTTTCATTGGGAAGATAAAAATCTCCTGTTCAAAGGCTCATCTGCGTTTTAGCTCAGGATCAGTGAGCAGGGAGAGGGGGAGGGAGAGGGGGGGGGGAGGTGTAGTGAGGAGAAGGAGAAAATCCATGTTCAGAACACAATGCATCTGCGAAGCAGATGCGTTCCCATAGAAGATAAGGGGCTTGTAATTCGCACCGCAATGCCCAGAAAACGTACACGTTTTTTGTGCAATGCGCAGTGCGAATGCAACGCACATATGTGAACCAGATGCATTCATATGAATGTATTTTAAAATGTCCTTCGAATTAGATGTGGTGTAAGCCGCATCAAAATTCGCATAGGTGTGCACGGGGGCTTACTTTCTCCTTTACCTCACCTTTATCTTCTTCTTTTGTTTCCTCCCTTTTCTTCTTTTTCTCTGGTCGGGTTCCTAAGCCCTCCTTAGTTGTCTATAGCTGGCCAGAACTATTTCAAAAAGTGTTACTAGAATACAGGTCCTGGCTACTTTTGCACGCTATGGGGTTAGCCCCAAGTTATATGTATGTTGCATTTAGGATTTCTGTGCTCATTTAGATAGGAGGCCTTCCTTCCTTTGTTTATACTGTGTATTTTGTGTTTTTTATGCCGCCAGTCATAGCCCCTGCATGGGCAAACTAGGTGCTTTTGGTATTACCATTTAGGTTTATGATATACCTGCAATAAAAATGATTGAACCACAAAGCTGAAATTTAATCTGCATATACATGCCTTCCCTGATCCCTCCTCTTCTCCCTTTACCAACATGATGATGACACTTTTAAATAAAACATTTTCATTTTATTTGCATACTTTACGTTAAAACCCAGTAATATCATCACTGTGTCCCTGTGATTCTTTATGTTGTGTAGACAGATCATGGCTGGTAGGAGGGGCTGTACATAGCGCACTGAAAACAGTGGACTGCCCTACGTAAAATCCACATGTGATAATGTGCCCTATGATTGAAAGAACTGATATCCAACAAATGGAAGGGACAGGCCATGGCAAGTTGGGCTGGAGAGGAAAGCATTAGATGATGCTGGACGTCCTTCAAACCTAAAATGAGAATATGTGACTATGAGAAGCTCACAGTGTGCAGTGAAATCAGAGTAAGCATTCTCAGTAAAGGAAAGGAGTCTGTACCATTGTGCAAGACTGAAGGTACAGAGTTCAGCTATAAAGCTTATCTAACGCCAACCTTTTTTTTGTTTTGTTTTGTATAGCATACCATTGTGGAGATGTTCCCAGAGAGAACATTTCTCCAATGTACAGGAAATCCTCTCTAAGGTCAGGGATCACACAACTGAGTTGTGGTAATGCATGTTAGCGTGCCATGGAAGAGTCAGTGCACTGCCAAGTCATTCATTCTGAATGGCACCTCAATGCACTTGTGTTGCACTACACTGCAATGCACAGTAAAATGCTGTGCTAAAAAAAAAAAAAAAAAAAAAAAAATACTCAGATTTTTCCTCACCTTCAGTCTCTGTGACAGTTGTCACCAGGACAAATAGAGAAAGTGATCCTCCCCATCAGTGAGACAGAGACGGTGAATCTCCCCAGCTGGGACACAGAGGGTCAATCTCCCCGGCTGGGACACAGAGGGTGAATCTTCCTGGCTGGGATACAGAGGGTGAATCTCCCCGGCTGGGACACAGAGGGTAAACCTCCCCATCAGTGCCACAGAGACGGTGAAGCTCCCAGCTGGGACAGAGAGGGTGAATCTCCTCGGCTGGGACGCAGAGGGTAAACCTCCCCATCAGTGCCACAGAGACGGTGAAGCTCCCAGCTGGGACAGAGAGGGTGAATCTCCTCGGCTGGGACGCAGAGAGGGTGAACCTCCTCGGCTGGGACGCAGAGAGGGTGAACCTCCTCAGCTGGGACGCAGAGAGGGTGAATTTCCCAAGCTGGGACGCAGAGAGGGTGAACCTCCCCAGCTGGGACGCAGAGAGGGTGAACCTCCCCAGCTGGGACGCAGAGAGGGTGAACCTCCTCAGCTGGGACGCAGAGAGGGTGAACCTCCCCAGCTGGGACGCAGAGAGGGTGAATTTCCCAAGCTGGGACGCAGAGAGGGTGAACCTCCCCAGCTGGGACGCAGAGAGGGTGAACCTCCCCAGCTGGGACGCAGAGAGGGTGAACCTCCCCAGCTGGGACGCAGAGAGGGTGAACCTCCCCAGCTGGGACGCAGAGAGGGTGTACCTCCTCAGCTGGGATGGAATAAGGATGAACCTGCCCAGCTGGGATGCAGAGAGGGTGAACCTTCCCAGCAGAGACACAGGGAGGGTGAACCTCACAACTTTACCGGAAGGGATGCAAGAGAGAATGAACCTCACCAACTGGGACGCAGAGAGAGTGCACTTCCCCAGCTGAAATGCAGGGGGTGAACCTCCTCAGCTGAGACACAGAGAGGGTGAACCTCCACAGCTGGGACACAGTGAGGACGAACCCCCCCCCCCACTAGGATGCAATGAGGATGAACCAACCCAGCTGGGACGCAGAGACACAAGGGGGGTGAACCTCACAACTTTACCGGAAGGGACACAAGAGGGAGTGAACCATACCAACTGAGACGCAGAGTCCATTTCCCCAGCTGGGACGCAGAGAGGGTGAACCTCCTCAGCTGAGACACAGAGAGGGTGAACCTCCACAGCTGGAACGCAATGAGAATGAACCTACCCAGTTGGGACGCAAAGAGAACCTCCCCAGCAGAGACACAAGGAGGGTGAACCTCACAACTTTACCAGAAGGGATGCAAGAGAGAATGAACCTCACCAACTGGGACGCAGAGAGAGTGCACTTCCCCAGCTGAAATGCAGGGGGTGAACCTCCTCAGCTGAGACACAGAGAGGGTGAACCTCCACAGCTGGAACGCAATGAGAATGAACCTACCCAGTTGGGACGCAAAGAGAACCTCCCCAGGAGAGACACAAGGAGGGTGAACCTCACAATTTTACCAGAAAGGACGCAAAGTGGGTGAACCTCACCAGCAGGGACACAGAGAGGGTTCTAACACCTACTCTATTCAAAACAAAAAATGGCTTTAGATACACTTGAACATGTCATGAGTTAAATAATAAACAGGCTCATTTTGCTAACCTGTTTCCTACATGGCAGGTGTACTGCAGACAATCCACAGAAAATAATACAGTACTGCTCCCCAGTGGAGAAATGACATATGGAATGACTTGGCTCTTCAAACTCAACCTAGGATTACCTTCCAGTAAAAAAAAAATCTATAAAGTCAATGGGGAAAACAACTGCGTGTTCCTAACACCTTCAGCTCCAGGAGCCAGGCCAGAAATTGTGTACAACGTTAAATGGTTCTATTAAAGAAAAAGCCTGGAAAGATTCACCCTTGCAAAATTTCTCTACAGCTTTACAAATGGCATTAACCACTTCACTATCTGTGTACAAATTAAAATTGCGGAGTGGTAGACATGTTTTTCTAGAGTTTCATTTATATATGGCTCAAATTAGAAATGATGTGAATGGCTCGTGTTATCGCCGTGATGACCAATCCCATGGATCATGAATGTAAACATCCAAGAGCCCCCTCCCCATCCTCTCACTACAGAGGAAGGAGTGGAAGTATTATTGCATCCATAAAATATTAATTCATGAAGGGATGGCAGACAGCAGCAGATTCTGACTGTTGGATGTTTTCTGTTTTTTTACCCTTTTCACCCACCCCCTGTACATCTTATTGTCAGGCTATCTGTATGTGACCTGTATAGCATAGCTCCCAACTGTCCCTGATTTCGAGGGACTGTCCCTGATTTCGAGCAATGTCCCTCTGTCCCTCTTTTTCTCCTATTTGTCCCTTATTTTGGTCTGATCCATATAGTTGTATATAAAATATCTTTCAAAAAGTTTTCCCCAGTGTTAAACCTTTCATCCAAATTCTAAATTGTTGCATATGTAAATTTTAAAAGTCAATATAAAGGAATAATAGTAGTAAAAGAAAAGCCCTCCTGTATTTAATTAACCTTTTTTTTTTGGTTAATTCTCTTTTAAGGGGGTGTGACAGGGGGGGCGTGTCCTATGCGCCTACATAAGTTTGCTAGTAAGTGTCCCTCATTCCCATCTCAAAATGTTGGGAGATATGTGTATAGTAACCCTTTATCTCCCTTATTCTGCGCATTAACTCCCTCATCTCCTACCTCACATTGTATGTGAGCTGTGCATTAACCCTTTTACTACCTCCCTCTGTGTATGACTTGTATATTGATGATGCACTTTATCTAGTGCACCATCATCAAGCTCCATGTTTTAATCACCAGCACCTGTCAATTTCTGGTATTGAAGTGACCCCTTACATTTTTTGTTTATTGTAACAATGACCCTCTACATTGATGGTAAGCATAGAAGTGACTCCTTACATTGTTGGCCAGTGTAGAAGTGTCCCCTTACATTGGTGGGGATTATAGAAGTGTCCCCTTAAATTGGTGGGGATTATAGACGTGTCCCCTTACATTGGTGGGGATTATAGACGTGTCCCCTTACATTGGTGGGGATTATAGACGTGTCCCCTTACATTGGTAGGGATTATAGACGTGTCCCCTTACATTGGTGCGGATTATAGACGTGTCCCCTTACATTGGTGGGGATTATAGACGTGTCCCCTTACATTGGTGGGGATTATAGACGTGTCCCCTTACATTGGTGCGGATTATAGACGTGTCCCCTTACATTGGTGGGGATTATAGAAGTGTCCCCTTACATTGGTGGGGATTATAGACGTGTCCCCTTACATTGGTGGGGATTATAGACGTGTCCCCTTACATTGGTGGGGATTATAGACGTGTCCCCTTACATTGGTGGGGATTATAGACGTGTCCCCTTACATTGGTGGGGATTATAGACGTGTCCCCTTACATTGGTGGGGATTATAGACGTGTCCCCTTACATTGGTGGGGATTATAGAAGTGTCCCCTTACATTGGTGGTCAACATAGAAGTGACTCCTTACATTGGTGGTCAGTGTAGAAGTGTCCCCTTACATTGGTGGTCAGTGTAGAAGTGTCCCCTTACATTGGTGGTCAGCGTAGAAATTACTCCTTACATTGGTGGTCAGCGTAGAAGTATCCCCTTACATTGATGGTTAGTGTAGAAGTGTCCCCTTACATTTGGTGGTCAGTGTAGAAGTGACTCCCTACATTGGTGGCCATTGTAGAAGTGACCCCTTACATTGGTGGTCATTGTAGAAGTGACCCCTTACATTGGTGGTCAGCGTAGAAGTTACTCCTTATATGGATGGTCAGTGTACAAGTCTCCGCTTACATGGATGGTCAGTTTAGAAGTGTCCTCTTACATTGGTGGTCAGCATAGAAGTGACTCCTTACATTGGTGGTCAGTGTAGAAGTGTTCCCTTACATTGGTAGCCAGTATAGGTAGGGGCTCAATCTGTCACTGCTCTCTTCTCAAGGAACCCCTAGCAACCTCTGAAGGTACCCTGGTTGAGAAAGCCTGGGTTAGATATTGTATTTTCTTTTCTAAGTGTACAGTACTCTGATTCCAGCCCGTACTCTTACCTATTTCACAGGATTCTGCCACAACAATATCTAGATGTCTGCGGCGTCATGGAGGATGAGCTGGAAAATACATAATTTTATTGAACTGAATGAGGCAACTGGAAATGAGACATACAATTATTTACTACTCAATAATTATTAACTCATTATTATTTACAATACATTCTAAACATAACTACAGCTTCAGGAAAATGTGAAGCATTTAATCCACTACTTTGTTTTAATAAAAACTGTACAGCAGGGGCTTCAATTTCGGCACCGCTCCTCCAATCTCCTGGGTGCTCCAGCAGGATTGGAGCTGCTTTCTCATAGCCGGGAAACAACCAGCTACTTGAAAGGGGACAGGTGGAGCGACACTTGTTGTTAATCCTAATAAAAGAACAGAAGGGTTGTCCATTTTCTTGCTGTATGAGCAACATTTTTTCAATCTATCCATATACTGTAGTGACAAACACCGATCAGCCATAACTTTATGACCTAATATCGACCCTCTTTTGCCACCAAAACAGCCCTAACCCATCGAGGCATGGACAGCACTAGACCTTTGAAGGTATGCTGCGGTATCTGGCACCAAGCTGTCAGTACTGGATCCTTTATGTCCTGTAAATTGTGAGGTGGGGTCTCCGTGGTTTGGACTTGTTTTTCCAGCACATCCCACAGATGCTCAATTGGATTGAGATCTGGAGAATTTGGAGGCTAAGTCAACATCTAAACTGGTTGTTGTGTTCCTCAAACCATTCTTGAGCCATGTCAACAGAGTGGCAGGGCACATTAGTCTGCTGAAAGAGACCACTGCCATCAGGGAATACCGTTTCCATGAAGGGATGTAATTGGTCAGCAACAATGTTAAGGTAGGTGATGTGTGTCAAGTAACATCCACATGAATGGAAGGACCCAAGGTTTCCCAGCAGAACATGGCCCAAAGCATCACGCTGCATCCGTTGGCTTGCCTTCTTCCCGTACCGCCTCCTGGTACCATCTCTTCCCCAGGTATGCGATGCTCTCAGCCATCGTAAAAGAAGACGTGACCAGGCCACCTTCTTCCATTGCTCCATGGTCCAGTTCTGATGCTCACGTGCCCATTGTAGATGCATTTGGCTGTGGACACCGATCAGCATGGGCACCCTGACTGGTCTGCGGCTACGCAACCCCATACACAACAAACTGGATGCCCATTTTTTCTGCTTTCGACACATCAACTTTAGAGACAACATATTTGCTTGCTGCCTAATATATCCCAATGACTTGCTAATGGCATTGTAAAGAGATAATCGATGTTATTCACTAAAGGTGGTTCTACAGGCTTAAAGTTTTTTTTTACCTTAATGCATTCTCTGTAGTAAGGTAAAAAAAACTTTCTGTGCACTTACCTGAGCCTGAACTCAATACAGCGCTGTACCCGAGAGCAGCGGCTCTCCTCACTCGGCAGACTGATATCAGTGGCAGCCATTGGCTCCTGCTGCTGTCAATCAAATACTGTGAGGGAGTGTGGGGTGTTGCTGAGACACACTGTCTGCGTCTATAGACGCAGGCAGTGCAGCTTGGGATGGAACCTGCATGAGTGCCCCCGACAGGGAGCTTCCTATGGGGGGCACTTGCCAAAGAGGAGGAGCCAGGAGCACCGGCGGGGGACCCCAGAACAGGAGGATCGGAGCTGCTCTGTGCAAAACTATTGCACAAAGCAAGTAAGTATATATCATGTTACAATCACTTTACCCTTTACCTGTCAGTGGTGATAAAGTTATGGCTGATCGGTGTATTTATCATCAATTAAGACCACCTACCTGTGGCTCCAAAATGACTGCGGACTAATACACATCCAAAGAAATCCTGTCGGAATGAAAGACTCCACCACACATGGATGCCAATATGAACTTTGTTAGTGATATCTCCTGATGAACTACAAGTACCAGGATGTCCTACAAGCAGCCCAAACCAACCATACAACTTTTCAAAAGGATACGAATAAGATTTGGTCCGTTGGTCCTGCATGACGGTCCCTTGCAGTGACTCAGTATTGGGGTGTAAAGTTTCTTTCATCGATGTTCATAAAGATTTTCACACTTCCAAGGAAGAGTAATCGGATGACTGTTCATAGGTCACCCTTCCTGTCAATGTGGTCTCAGGGCAGACTGAGGTATATTAGGTGACAGTAAAGGTTAGCAATGCTACGAAATGTGTAAATGAGGCTGATTTATTGCTAATAGGACAGGGGGGAGGTAGGTCAATAATGGGACAGGGGGGAGGTAGGTCAATAATGGGACAGGGGGAGGTAGGTCAATAATGGGACAGGGGGGAGGTAGGTCAATAATGGGACAGGGGGAGGTAGGTCAATAATGGGACAGGGGGGAGGTAGGTCAATAATGGGACAGGGGGGAGGTAGGTCAATAATGGGACAGGGGGGAGGTAGGTCAATAATGAGACAGGGGGGAGGTAGGTCAATAATGGGACTGTGGGGTGTTCATTCAATAGAAGAGTGAAGTGACAAATACTCCCTTATAATGAGGTGTTAATGTAATGCGAAGTAGTAGAGCTTGATAATGACTGTGCAGGGTGCATGGTGTCAGTGACATGTTGGGGGGGACATGGGCGGTGTCACGTGTTAATGAGATCTCTTATATATGTAGCTTGTATGTGTTAATGTGTCTGGAAGGTGACAAGGTAAATGTCACACCTTTCACATAAGAGTGAGCAAAACCAACCACAGACCTATGACAGGAAAACAGCACAACGCAATGATCTTCCAGGGATCGGAGACTTAGAGATAAATGTAGAAAAAGTACAAAGTCAACATTGGTGTCAATGCTGAGGGTTGTAATCCGTGGAGTTTCCAATAAGTTGGGTTTTGTTTATGGAATTTACTGAAGTATATACATGAATGACAAGGAGAATCTACAATCCAGTGTGTGACAGGATCATAGAATACACAGAACTCATTGTTACCAGTGTTCCTCCAGTAATAGACTGGGAATGGTGATGGATCCGCAGAGTACAGATCAGGGGTGTGTGGAGATGTGAAGTGCTGAGTATTAGGACTGCTACAGGATAGAGGGGTGCTCAGCAGTCATGTGTTCATACAATAGGGTGTGCAGTGTATGTACTGTCGTGTTTATAGTGCTGTGTATATTGTGCAGTGTATGTAGTGCTATGGATATGGTACTGTTGGCTGCTGTGTATGTAGTCCTATGAATACAGTGCAGTGGGCTGCTGTGTATGTAGTCCTATGGATGCAGTGGGGTGATGTGTATGTAGTCCTATGGATATAGTGCAGTGGGGTGCTGTGTATGTAGTCCTATGCATATAGTGCAGTGGGGTGCTGTGTATGTAGTCCTATGGATATGGTGCAGTGCAATGTATACAGTGCAGTGGGGTTCTGTGTATGTAGTTCTATGTATACAGTGCAGTGGGGTGCTGTGTATGTAGTTCTATGTATACAGTGCAGTGGGGTGCTGTGTATGTAGTGCTATATATACAGTGCAGTGGGGTGCTGTGTATGTAGTTTTATGTATACAGTGCAGTGGGGTACTGTGTATGTAGTGCTATGTATACAGTGAAGTGGGGTGCTGTGTATGTAGTGCTATGTATACAGTGCAGTGGGGTGCTATGTAGTTTTATGTATACAATGCAGTGGGGTGCTGTGTATGTAGTGCTATGTATACAGTGCAGTGGGGTGCTGTGTATGTAGTTTTATGTATACAGTGCAGTGGGTTCTGTGTATGTAGTTTTATGTATACAATGCAGTGGGGTGCTGTGTATGTAGTTCTATGTATACAGTGCAGTGGGGTGCTGTGTATGTAGTTCTATGTATACAGTGCAGTTGGGTGCTGTGTATGTAGTCCTATGGATATAGTGCAGTGGGTTCTGTGTATGTAGTGCTATGTATACAGTGCAGTGGGGTGCTATGGATATAGTGCAGTGGGGTGTTGTGTATGTAGTGCAGTGGGGTGTTGTGTATGTAGTGCTATGGATATAGTGAAGTGGGGTGCTGTGTATGTAGTGCAATGTATAGAATGCTGAGTATGTAGTGCAGTGGAATGCAATGTATATAGCGCAGTATTGCACTATACTGTGTATAAGACTTCAGTGGGATGCTGTGTAAGTAGTGCAGACTATATAGTGATATGTTTATAGCTCAGTGGGATGCAGAGTCTACAATAAAGTTCATGCAATAAGCTGGACAGAAGTAGAGACTTCCTAAGTTCCAAGGGTGCCCACAGATGTATATAGTGCAGTTTATATTATGCTGTTATAATGCTGTGTATATATAGCACGGTGTACATATCTCAGTGGGATGCAGAGTTTAGACTACAGTTCATCCAATGATCTGGAGAGAAGTATAGACTTCTATAGACTTCTTATGATATGGGGTGCTGGGAGAAGTGAGCAGTGTAGACAGTGGTAGGTAGAGATGAGTACAGAGGTTTTGGGGGGTGCAGGGATCAGGGAGGGGTGTTGGGGGGGTGTGATGGGGGGTGTTGGGGGGTATTGGGATCAGTGAGAGGTGTTGGGGGGGGGTGATGAGGGGTGTTGGGGTGCAGGGATCAGGGAGGGGTGTTGGGGGGGTGTGATGGGGGGTATTGGGATCAGTGAGAGGTGTTGGGGGGTGTGATGGGGGGTGTTGGGGTGCAGGGATGAGTGAGAGGTGTTGGGGGGTGTGATGGGGGGTGTTGGGATCAGTGAGAAGTATAGGTATGAAGTATTCTATACACACAGCCCATCAATGATAATATAAAAGTGTGTAGGGTGTAGATGAGCCATCACAGGGTGTTCAGTATGACAGGTGGGGGGTATATAGATGACAGCAGAGGGCTGTGTAGGTCCATATCCAGCAATGGAGCACAGATCAGATATACAACACAGAGCGGTGTCCATCCACACACACAGGGGTCTGCACATCCAGGAGGATCCGGGGTCAGTCAGTCCATGGCGGATGTCCCGGTGCTCGCTCTCCGGTCCCCCCCGGTGCGGTCTCTCGGTGAGATGTCAGTGTGTTCTTCTCTCCATCTTGTTGCCTAGGGAGTAAGCTTCGGTTGCTAGGTAGAGGTAGGCCACGCCCCATCTTTGGACGTCATGTCCGTGTACAGAGAAGCCGCGCCCAGACTCGAGCAGTGTCGGTGTAGAATGTAGAGCGCTACGCCGGGTCACGTGTGAGGGGCGCCTCGAATTTGGGATTCACTGTGCCGCCATGTGGAGGAATTTCACCCATTTCCCGCCATACCCCGACCTGTCCTCCTCCGGGCACTCTCTGTATATACATGTCTGTGTACTCTTGCTTGGTGCACTGGGTGTTATGAACTGGAATCGAGTTCTCCATCCACATATACTGCTGTAGGGAGTTTGTGCTACAATATCTCACATAAGTGAGTCCACCCCTCACATTTTAGTAAATAATACTTTGCTACACTGTAAAGTAGTAAGTGTACAGCTTGTATACGGCTCCATGTACACGGGACACTGGGGCAAACTCCTCTGAATAAGCTTGAAAGCCCAGCGTTTAGAAACGCCCATTTTACCGTGTTTGCGTCCAGAAGCGTTTATTAAGAGTACCTCTTAAGACCCTCCCCAAGCGCAAAAAACATTGTTATTTAACTATTTCAGCCATTTTGACCAGAGTGAGTAGCAGCAGCAGAGAGAGCAGCTGTATACTTGTATTTGCCTCTATTTCTGTGGGGTTGTTTTTGCAATGGATCCCATAATGAGCATATGTGAGGAAATGCTCCTGACATTGCTCCTGAAGAGGTTAGAACGACGTAAAAAATTGCGTGCGAGGTCCAGAGTCAGAGTTCGGTAGGATATTTTTCCAACATGTACGTACAGCTGCGTACCTATCCCGACTATGTTTGATCAAGTCAGGGGACAAGCTCAATGGTGGGGTCATCTTGGTCAAATCTGAACATATGGGTCAAATTCCAATTCAAATTTGGATACAGCAATGCTAGTGGTGTATTGTATTGCATCAAGGGCTATATATGGTCTATGAATCATCGCAAGCAATTAAAACATTTTAAACTATTTTTTTTAATGTTTTTTTCATTGTTTTCCATCATATTTTTGTCTTTTCAGGTCAAAAATATAGGGTACCTTTAAAAACGCTTATAAACGAAAACACCGGTACCGCGTTTCGTCGCGTTTGGCGTCTGAAACGTGGAAATCTTCGGCGTCTGAACCCATTTTTTTTGCTTTCAAAGAAACGCTGTTAAACGCAACTGCCTAAAAACAGCAATAAACGAGACTGTGTACATGGTCACATAGGATAACATTGAATGAGTTCAGGGGCAGTTGAAAAAAGCATCCAACTGCCTCTGAACGTACGTTTAGCAGCATCCCATGTACATGGGGCCTAACAGTGTAAATTTGCTGTCCCCTCAAAATAACTCAACACACAGCTATTAATGTCTAAACTGCTGGCAACAAAAGTGAGTACACCCCTAAGTGAAAATGTCCAAATTGGGCCCAATTAGGCTTTTTCCTTCCCCAGTGTCATGTGACTCGTTAGTGTTACAAGGTCTCAGGTGTGAATGGGGAACAGGTGTGTTAAATTTGGTGTTATCGCTCTCACTCTCTCATACTGGTCACTGGAAGTTCAACATGGCACCTCCTGGCAAAGAACTCTCTGAGGATCTGAAAAAAAGAATTGTTGCTCTACATAAAGATGGCCTAGGCTATAAGAAGATTGTCAAGACCCTGAAACTGAGCTGCAGCACGGTGGCCAAGACCATACAGCAGTTTAACAGAACAGGTTCCACTCAGACCAAAGAAGTTGAGTGCACGTGCTCAGCGTCATATCCAGAGGTTGTCTTTGAGAAATAGACATATGAGTGCTGCCAGCAATTCTAGAGAGGTTGAAGGGGTGGGGGGTCAGCCTGTACATACACCGCATACTGCATCAAACTGGTCTGCATGGCTGTCGTCCCAGAAGGAAGACTCTTCTAAAAATGATGCACAAGAAAGCCCACAAACAGTTTGCTGAAGACAAGCAGACTAAGGTCATGGATTACTGGAACCATGTCCTGTGGTCTGATGAGACCAAGATAAACTTATTTTGTTTAGATTTTGTCAAGCGTGTGTGGCGACAACCAGGTGAGGAGTACAAAGATAAGTGTGTGTTGCCTACAGTAAAGCATGGTGGTGGGAATGTCATGGTCTGGGGCTGGATGAGTGCTGCCAGCACTGGGGAGCTACAGTTCATTGAGGGAACCATGACTGCCAACATGTACTGTGACATACTGAAGTAGAGCATGATCCCCTCTCTTCAGAGATTGGACTGCAGGACAGTATTCCAACATGAGAAGGACCCCAAACGCACCTCCAAGACAACCACTGCCTTGCTAAAGAAGTTGAGGGTAAAGGTGATGGACTGGCCAAGTATGTCTCCAGACCTAAACCCTATTGAGCATCTGTGGGGCATCCTCAAACGGAAGGTGGAGGAGTACAAGGTCTCTAACATCCACCAGCTCCATGATGTCATCATGGAGGAGTGGAAGAGGACTCCAGTGGCAACCTGTGAAGCTCTGGGGAACTCCATGCCCAAGAGGGTTAAGATAGTGCTGGAAAATAATGATGGCCACGTAAAATATTGACTCTTTGGGCTCAAATTGGACATTTTCACTTAGGGGTGTACTCACTTTTGTTGCCTGAGGTTTAGACATTATTGGCTGTGTGTTGAGTTATTTTGAGGGGTCAGCAAATTTACACTGTTTCACAAGCTGTACACTCACTACTTTACATTGTAGCAAAGTGTCATTTCTTCAGTGTTGTCACATGAAAAGATAGAATAAAATATTTACAAAAATGTGAGGGGTGTACATACTTGTGTGAGATACTGTATGTACATTAAGGTTCATGTGCATGCAGGTGTGGAAAAAAATATGCTGTACATTAAGAATGCTTTCAGAAATAGAAGTATTAATAGTTTATTTTTATCAGTTAACAAAATGAGAAGTAAATGAACAGGAGAGAAATCAATATTTGGTGTGACCACCCTTTGCCTTCAAAACAGCATTAATTCTTCTAGGTAAACTTACACACAGTTTTTGAAGGAACTCAGCAGGTAGGTTGTTCCAAACATCTTGGAGAACCAACCACATATCTTCTGTGGATGTAGGCTGCCTCAAATCCTCCTGTTTCTTCATGGAATCTCCAAAAAAACTCAATGTTGAGATTAGGGCTCTATAGAGGCCAAACCATCACTTCCAAGACTCCTTGTTCTTCTTTATGCTGAAGACAGTTCTAAATGACATTGGCTGTATGTTTTGGGAGATTGTCCTGCTGCAGAATAAATTAGGGGCCAATCACATGAAATTGATGACTTAAAGCGGAGTTCCACCCATATAAAAGTCAGCAGCTACAAAAAGTGAAGCTGCTGACTTTTAATAATCGGACACTCATCTGTCCCACGGTCCAGCGATGAGAGCGAACGAAGCCTCGCTCTTCTCCTCCCCCTCTACGCGGCGCCGGCATTCTGACTGTGGTCGCCCGGCTGTGGCTTCACAGTAGGGTTGCCACCTTTTCTTCAAGCTAAACCCGAACACTTTAGCGGCGGCATTTTTTAGGGGGGTATACACTATAAGATTGTATAAGACCTGGGACACTTTTGGTGGCCTGAAAGAGAGTAGTAATGTGGCGCATAGCTCGCCGCAGCAAACAGTGCGCGTGGCTGAATTGTGAGTGTTCTGCACGGAATGCAGGGGTCAGATATGTCCTGGGGAGAGGGCCAGTGCTAGCAGGGGGGGTGGGAGAGTTAGCGGCTGGTGCTCAAAATTTGTTTTGGGGGGGGGGGAGCGCAAACAAACTGAAACATTCTGAAAAAAAACATCAATTGCAGCCTCACTGTACCCCATAAAATGCAGCCACTGTGCCCCATAAAATGCAGCCACTGTGCCCATCATATGCAGCCACTGTGCCCATAAAATGCAGCCTCTGTGCCCATACAATGCAGCCTTTGTGCCCATCATATGTAGCCACTGTGCCCATCATATGCAGCCTCTATGCCCATCATATGCAGCCTCTGTGCCCATCATAGGCAGCCTCTGTGCCCATCATATGCAGCCTATTCCCATCATATGGAGCCTCTGTGCGCATCATACAGCCTCTGTGCCTATCATACAGCCTCTGTGCCCATCATATGCAGCCTCTGTGACAATCATACAGCCTCTGTGCCCTTCATATGAAGCCTCTATGCCCATCATACAGCAACTGTGCCCACAATATCTAGCCTCTGTGCCCATCATATGCAGCCTCTGTGCCAATCATACAGCCTCTGTGCCCTTCATATGCAGCCTCTGTGCCCATGATACAGCAACTGTGCCCATAATATCTAGCCTCTGTGCCCATCATATGCAGCCTGCACCCATATGTGCTGGGGCGCTTGGGGGGGTCAGATATGTGCTGGGGGGGGGGGGCTTTGTGAGAGAAGAGGGCCAGTGCAAGGGGAAGGGGTGGAGGGTAGGATATATGCTGGGGGTGTTTTGGGAAGGGAGAGAGATAGTGCTAGGAGAGGTTGTCAGATTTCAAATCCAATTGACACTGATAACATTGTCTTCCCTCTGCCAAAGCCCCCCCAGCACATATCATCCTAACCCCTCAATCACTCCACATATTTTCTACCTTGTCCTCCTTTCTAGACGCTCTCTCCCCCTCCCTCCTCCATCTAGAGAGCACAATAAAAACTTTCTACAGGCCTGATATCAGCACGTCCCTGCTCCCCCCTCCTCCTCGTGTGTGTACAGACCTGAGGAGGAGGGGAGGAGCTTTAATACACTGACATTCTGCTCTGCTGAACCAAGCTGCTGTCAGGGAGAGGGGAGAATAAATAAATAAAACAATTATATATTGATTTTTACCTCCACTATCCAATTGCTTCATTTAAAGTCCCAATCTCCCTTTAGTCTCAACCCAAACCAGGGATGGAGGCACTTTATTGTGCTGTATTTAAAGTCCCAAAACTACATTGAGTGTCCCCATCAGATTCCCCCTATACATCAGGTGTCCCCATCAGTGCCCCCCTTTACATCAGGTGTCCCTATCAGCATCCTCCTTTAAATGAGGTGCCCCCCTTTACATAAGGTGTTCCCATCAGAGTCCTCCCTTTACATCAGGTGTCCCAATTAGAGTCCCCCTTTACATCAGGTGTGCCCATCAGAGTCCTCCTTTACATCAGGTGTCCCCATCAGAGTCCCCTTTACATTAGGCATCCTCATCAAAGTCCCGGTTTTATATCAGATGTACCCATCAGAGTCCTCCTTTAAATAAGGTGTCCCCATCAGAGTCCTCCCTTTACATAAGGTGTCCCAATCAGTGTCCTCCTTTACATTAGGTGTCCCCATCAGAGTCCTCCTTTACATCAGGCGTCCCCATCACATCAGAGTCCCCCTTTACATCAGGCATCCCCATCAGAGTTCCCCTTTACATCAGGCGTCCCCATCAGAGTCCTCCTTTACATCAGGCGTCCCAATCAGAGTCCCCCTTCACATCAGGCATCCCCATCAGAGTTCTCCTTCACATCAGGTCTCCCTCCTCGTACTCACAGCATCCACCTTCAGACCAGTCAGAAACCGGAAGTGACGGCACGGGACCCTTTACATCAGGCGTCCCCATCACATCAGAGTCCCCCTTTACATCAGGCATCCCTATCAGAGTTCCCCTTCACATCAGGTCTCCCCCCTCGTACTCACAGCTCCCACAGCATACACCTTCAGACCAGTCAGAAACCGGAAGTGACGGCGTGGGACCCAACAATTGCTAACCACAGCAGGGAACAATGATAAAGTGGGAGTGATCAGGGCGCAGAGCTCTGCCCCCTAAAGACATTCTTTAGGAAGCCAATAGAGCTTCTTGTTTGCAATCACGTAATTGCAAACACGCCATGCTTCCCATAGCATCTATGTGTCCGGCGTCCCGCATACACTTAAAGGGCATTTTTTTTTTTTTTGAGTGATTGCAGCACATCATGTTTCCCATACAGCTGTGTGTCCAGCGTCCCACACACACTTAAAGAGCCATTATTTTATTATTTTTTTTTATGTTGAGTAGCTTTGGGGGGGGGGGGGGCAACACCCCTGAGCTCCCTATTGACAGGCCGCCACTGGGTAAAAGCAAAGTTTGGCGCAATGTACTCAGTAAGCTTCAATGGTTTAGTCAGGCCTGATCTGTGTGCTCTGCAACTGTGAGTCTGTCTGATAGCTCCCTCTGTATCCAGGCAACTTGAGAAGTTTCTGGATGATAGGTGTGGAGCTTTGCAGATGGCAGCATGACTATTGATGCAGCATTGTCCTATTCCAGAGAGGCAGGCTCTGAAGGCAGGCTGGGAGACTGTATTTATTCTTAGTATACAAATCAGATTTGTTGCGCTATCAAATAATACTAAATAAAAGCTGCTAACACAATATTGTTGGGTGCAATAACAAAAATATGGGGTATAGGTGTAGCGCTATTAAAAAGAGAAGATAATAATACAAAAGTCCTTATATTCAATAATGAGGAAGTTCCAAATTCGATTAATTCTTAATCTGTTCATGAGGAATCTTTATTGAGGTGAAAAAGGAAAGAACCACGTTTCTTCACAGGGGAGTCTCTTTTGATTGTGAGGAAACGTGGACACCATCCACTAATGCTGTGCTGTTTAACCCATTTGCTGATGGTAAGGGTCAGTTTTTTTGGGTGTTGGTGATGGGTTCTTTCCTTTTTCATCTCAATAAAGATTCCTCATGAACAGATTAAGAATTAATCGAATTTGGAACTTCCTCATTATTGAATATAAGGACTTTTGTATTATTATCTTCTCTTTTTAATAGCGCTACACCTATACCCCATGTATTTATTCTTAGACCACGATGAACTCTAGGTCTTGTCTCAGAGTGGAGAAGTTCATCTGAGGGGGGCACACTGCCCTCTCAGGCACAGGCTGCCATGAGGAGGCCTCAGGTGGGCGACCTGAGGGAAAAATGCAGAGACTCGGGTGCTTGGAAGAAGCTGACTAAGAGGAGCTGTCTGCCATAGATCTGCCTGGTATCACTGGAGGGCATTGCTTGGAGGAATGGAAGGCGGCATCCATCTGTCCTTGGGCCTTTTGAGTAGAGACATTGCTGGATCATGGGAACCTTGGGCTCTAGTTACCCCTCTGGTGCCTAGTTATAGTCAGCTGTGGGTCTGTTAAAAGGGGACGCCGGCTGGTGTCCCGAAGAGCTCTGTCCAGACACTTTCCTACTTAAAGGGACTTTGCTCTATTGGCTCTACTACTATTACTACTATTTAAGCAAAAAAAAGGAAAACCAATGCCTCCGTTGTACATAGTTCTTATTCTTGGAGTATTCCACCTACTTCCTTCATCCCTATCCAAGTTATATAAAAATAAAACAACAACAAAAACAACATCTCCTAGACTGGTCTTTGGAGAAAGAATGAATGAGCCTGTTATGTGCCTGGCTGTGGGGCTGAAGTTGGAAGACCTGGATAGTAGTCCTGCGGCTCCTATGGGAGTAGTGCTACACAATATTTACATTATTGTATTTGTTATTTTCAAAAAACAAAATAAATGAGAAGTATTGACGAAACAAAGCAGTTTTGGGTTAAATCAATCAGTTTTTGCTCATTAATCCTCATAGTCCACATTGGAGGAGTATCAGTGGCATGCACTTTGCCTACATATGTTGTGCTATAATGTGTTCCTCTTTCCCATCTCACCAAGTTGGTATGATAATGTGCAAGTATGCATAGCATAGTTACCAGGGGAGGACTGATAACTCATGGGGCCCCCGGGCAATAGGAGAATATGGGGCCCCCAGGCAATCAGAGATTATGGGGCCACACAGTATACACACACACACAGTATACAATCACACAGTATACACATACATGTACACACAGTACACACAGATGTAAAAAAATCACAGCATTTATACATACTGTCCCTGGTTTTACTGAGGCTGGCAACCCTGATGGGGCCCCCTAGTGGCCCAGGGCCCTCGGGCAGTGCCCGAGTGGCTCAATGGTCAGTCCGCCCCTGATAGTTACTTGCATATTATGGCACACTAAGGCCTCGTACACACGATCCAAAAATCAGAAGGAAAAAATCGTACCACGAGCTGTCTGTGGATTTTCAGATCGTTAGTACGGTGCTTTCGACAGCCGATTTGGCTTTTTCATCAGACAAAAGCTGGATGTGCAAGCTATAACATTTTTGTCGGATGTGAATTCAACGTCTGATTTTCGGATGGTCAGTACAGGAATCGTCAAGTACAAACACGCATGCTCGGAATCAAGGATCGACTGGGAAGAGTTTGGTCTTGTAAACTACTGTTCGTAATCTAGAATTAACATTCGTGACGCGGCAATTGATGAAATCTCGAAATGCAGCGCAGATTCTCATCTTCTTGAATGGGATAATAATGAAGCTGCTTTGCTGGTGATACTGATGTAGTTATGCCAAACATATTTTAAAAGACATTTGTTTTGTACGATCTGAAAAATCGCGAGTCAACGCTCACCAAACTTCTACTAACTTCTACTAACATGAAATAAGGGGCCCATAGGGTGGCCCTTGAGAAATGAACTTCCTCTTTATACTCTCGTAGTACATCACTAACGACAATTTAGTATGCTAGTCAAAATCCTGCACACGCCCTTTTTACAAAAAACAGACGCTTGGTCGTCCAACAATCAAACCGTGTGTACGAGGCCTTAGGCCCCTTTCACACGATCGGATCGTTCAGGCCTGCCTGTCAGTTTTGACGGCGGACCTGAACGGGCGCTCCATGTTAGCCTATGGAGCGACGGATGTCAGTGGAGACATGTCCCTACGTCCAGATCCGTCGCTGGCGGATCGGATCTGGTGAGATCTGACGAAAACGGACATGCTGTCCGTTTTCATCTGATCCCTCAATAGGCAGCAGCGGCGCCTGACAAGCCCCTCCCTGCTCAGTGAGCAGAGAGGGACCTGTCATCCGCCGGCTCAGCAGAGATCAACGGAGAGATCTCCCGCTGAGCCGGCGGCCCGAGGCGGGCTCCGTGGAAACAGAGTCTGCCTCGTGTGAATGAGGGCTTACCCTCTAGTGAGCATTCCTGCAGTGATACAACGTTCTAACTCCCCCATAGTAAGCCTCTGAAATCTTCTTGTCCTCCAACACCTGGCGTAATTAATTTTACTGGTGGAACAATTCTTCCAAAAAGTCTACCTAGCAGGGTGGATATAAATCAATGATTGTTTTTAATTTAAATCAGATTTTTTTTTTTTTATTTAAATCGATTCTTTTGATTTTTATCAAATGTATTTTAATAAAATGTTTTTGGAGTAAAAAATCTATCTAAAGATAGTTTTCTATTTAAGATACATTATTAATTTAGTTTATTCAGCATGAAATGGCGCTTAGTTATGTATCATGAGGCTGTGTACTCTGCAATATTTACATTTTTGGTAAACTCATTCAATGAATCCAAGATCTGCAAGCTGAGATAACATGCACTGCATTGATGCATTCACACAATTCCACAGTAACCATGAGATAAACCAAAGTTCAGGAACATTCCTTTATCCCATTGTTTTGCAAATCTATGTACACTACAAACGGTATGATTAAATCGGTTCTGATATCGCTGTTTTACTAACCTGACAGCTTATTACTCTAAATAGGAAACATTCATTTTGCAAATATTAAATATTTTAACTAATCAGCAAGAATAAGCCTTACATTTAAAGAGCACCAGTCATTTCAGATCCATCATGGCAGGACCTGTTAGCGGGCATCCACTCACCTGCTGCCGCCACGCCCCTCACCTTGTTGTGTCACTGCCGCATCACCAGCCGTCCCATTAAAGTGAATAGGACTGTCGATGAGTCAACAGCGAGTCAGAGGAAGAGCTGCTGTGGGACAGAGATGACAGTTGCTCTTTAAAAATTATGATTTAAAATCGAGTTGATTTATATCAAGCCTTTTTACTAGTGATTTAAATCATGATTTAAATTGTGATTTAAATCAACTTGATTTAAATCAAATCCACCCTGCTACCTAGAATTTTTTTCCCCACTTTAATGGCTTTTGAAGATAGGAGAATAGATTGTGATTTCAGGTTCATTCAGCATACATGCTTTGCAGTGAGGTTTAAAAATATCCTGCATTATGAGTAATGGGTACATGACCTGCATGTTCCTCCTATTCAAGCCAAAAAGCCAACTCCAACCAAAACCTTTTTTAAGCTTTGCATGGTGTTGGGAATTGTTAAAGTGCACCTATGCCCAGATTAGGTAACTAAACAGGTTAGTTCAAGCGACTAAACAGGAAGTGAGAGGAACTTACTCAAGTGGGGTTACAAACCATAAAAACCTAACAATGTTTTTAAAGTGCACCTATGCCCAGATGCATATTAAATGATTTATATATTTTGAACAAACAGAAAAGCAATTTGGAACAAGCCTGCTCTGACCCTTGTAGATGCAGGCATTGTGGAGAAATTAATCTTCAAAGTTCACAGAAGAAAACAGAAATCACAGCTTCTCTCCTCATAGGCCTCATGCACACTGGCCGGGGTGGCCGCCAGTGAGATTTCTGTGAATGCTCACAGTGTATGCGACTAGCTGCAGCCAGATTTGTACCCTGTACAAATCAATGGCCGGCTACACTGCTGTTAACATATAACTGCTAATCGGAGTCATGGCACAGCCAATTTAAGTTTTTTTTTTTTAAACTACAGACAATATAGATGATTTACAAAAACTGGATCAAAAGAGCATATAGCCAGTATTAACCAATTATGTTTCCTATTTTACATGAAGGCATCTTAATGGTTACTATGAGTAACAGCAGAAGTTTGCTTTGTTTATAAATTAAAGTCAAAATCCAGTCAGCAGTAAAAATTACCCTGGCATTGCCCTCCCCCATTGCGAGGGTTAAACACATTTTAAATGGCATCCCAATGCAATGGCAAGGCAATGCACCTGCGTTGCAGCGCGTCACACTGCATACCAACGAACATGAGTGCGCTGCATTTGAAAACAATATGTCATGTCTGATTTTCTGGCACATTAAGATGCATTGTCAGCCCATTCATTTCCATGAGCTGCCTTAATGCAACACACATGTGATCTCTCACTGAAGAAATATATATGGGCCTTGAGGCCGAGCTCACACTGGTACAACAAACGCTCTGACATTGGGAGCTCATGTCACATGACGTGTGAAAATCAATATTTCCCTATGAGAGCCGTCTTAACTGGTCCGACACAAGTCGGTCCGACTTTGAAAATGCTCCCTGCACTACTTTGGTCCCACTTTGATCCTGCTTCAGCTCATTGAATATCACTAAAGTCGGATCAAAGTCGGATCGCTGTTTTAACTGATCTGACTTTGGCATGCGACTTGTGCTCTGATAATTTGAAGGGGAAAAAAAAAGTCATGGGTTCCCCCTCCAAGAGTATACCAGGCCCTTCGGTCTAGTATGGATTTTAAGAGGAACCCCCCATGCCGAAAAAATGGCATGGGGGTCCCCCCAAATCCATGCCAGAACCTTATCCGAGCACACAGCCCGGCAGGTCAGGAAAGGGGGTAGGGATGAGCGAGTGCCTGAACCATGCCCTCAACATGATGAGGGATGGGTGCTTTGGGGCAGGGGGCCCTGCCCCCCTGCCCCAAAGCACCTTGCTCCCATGTTGATGAGGACAAGGGCCTCTTTCCAACAACTCTGGCCATTGGTTGTCGGGGTCTGCGAGTGGGGGGCTTATCGGAATCTGGAAGCCTCCTTTAACAAGGGGGCCCCCAGATCCCGGCCCCCTACCCTATGTGAATGAGTATAGGGTACATTGTACCCCTACCCATTCACCTAAAAAAAAGGGTCAAAAATAAAACGCAGTACACAGGTTTTCAAAGTAATTTATTAAGGCAGCTCCATCATCTCTTCCGACTTCTACCCTCTCTGGCTCTTCTGCCTCCTCCGCTGATGTCTTCTGCCTCTGCCAGTTCTTCTCCGCTCTCCACTGATGTCTTCTAGCCCTTTCCGGTTCTTCTCCCTCTGTCCGCTGTCTTCTTCGCTGTCTTCTTCCGATGTTGATTTGACGCTCTCTTCCGCTGTAATGCTGGCTGCACGGTGTGCCACTACTTATATTGGCATGGAGCGGGGTCACCAGGTGACGTCATCCGGAGGCCCGTCCTTTATGACGTCACCTCCCGGGGCATGATGGGTGGTGATGTCATAAAGGACGGGCCTCCGGTGACCCCACCCCATGCCAATATAAGTAGTGGCACACTGCGCACCCAGCATTGCAGCGGGAGAGAGCGTTGAGTCAACATCGGAAAAGCACCATCTGTCTTTAAAGAATAGCGTTAGGCTGGCCATACATTATACACTTTTCTTGCACAATTTTCCTTTAGATTTACCAAAACCATATAATATGAACTTAAACCTAAACACTTTCAATTTGTATGCAATCGAGCAGGCCCTTGCACTACATAGTTGAAGGTAAATTTAATAAGAAAGTTGTATAATGTATGGGCAAATTCCTCTACCCGTAGACTAAGTTTAACTTTTTCTGTGCAGGAAGGGATGAGGGCACAACAAGGGTAATTTTTAAACTATGCCAGAGTCCAGCTTTAACCCCACTAAGCAGGTGAAGACAGGACCTCCAGATCTGGTACGATAAAGCCCTGGATAGATGAGAAGAGGCCAGCAGCTGATTTAACCCTACAGGTTCCAAAGGTAACCAATGCAATCAGTTTTGAGTGGGCTGATCCTTTAATCTGCACAAACTAAGAAATCCTGGCTAAGTCAGGAATATGTAAAATAATATAATGACGTAATAAAACAATCCTCACAAGTTCATAATAGCTGTCAGTTTTTTACTACACCATACTAATTAATAGCAAGTGGATCCATTTAAGATTTCAAAGAGGGTGCAGGCTTCTGAAATGAGACAGTCACTTCTCATGATGAGATCCAGGCAGTGGTGCTGGCTCTGAGTGTACAGCTAAACTTCCAGCAGTCTCAGCTCGAGCATCTGCGGTCTGCAGTGTTTTCAGAAGACGATCTGACGGCTCTTCTTGAAGGGTTCGCATTTCTTCATATTAAAGATGAGGCACTTTTCTACAGCTGTATTGATTTTCTGCCACATTGTTTTCTACAGAGGAGAAAGTACATTGACCAGTAGTAACTATTCCCTCTATTCTGTAAAGGTAAGCTATTTATTACTTTTCTATTGTCCATGTTATTATGTCTATGATAACAACATGTAGTTTACATTATTTAAATACATAAAGTCTTTTTTTAATCCGGTAGCACAAATTAGCGTGGTGCATTGACCTGAAGCAACCAGTTTATAGCAATCAAAACATATAGTGGTAATTACTTGCTATATCATCTTGCACATTTTCATTGCCTTGTAAAGGACACTATTTGGAATGCGTTATTTCACTGTGTCGGGCTTGTGTACATTCATGGATACTGCTGAACTAAAATTCTGATAGATGCAGAATCATTGAACTATTAGGAATGGTGTTGAGCTGGAACCTCACCTGGGCTCCTGTCCAGTGAGAACTACACTGGCTGCCATTGCTGATCTCTGTTAAAACTCAAATTGCCTGGCTGTCAAATTGCTCCAATGGTTTCAGTACCTTCTAAGCCACTGAGCAGGTAATAATATCTGGATCAGAATGCTACATATAAATGGACTTCAATCATGATAATACATCCAATATCAATCTAGATTTATAGAAATGTGTGGACTTTCAAGGTGACCACTTTACAAAAACATTTTATAAAAGCGTAATTTTATTTAGTGCAATGATTTAAAATATACATGGAGAAGTTCAAAAACTTTCAATACACCCATGTAACTGAAAACTCATGCATAAACACCATCTTGTCCAACATCTACATAGCTATTGCACTGCGTAAACTGTTGGCGCTATATAAATCCTGCATAATAATAATAAGAAGAAATAATATTAATATTGCTTTAAAAGATATCTTAACATAAGACAATATTAGCCCAGAGTTGAGGCTAATATATGGTGAAGGATAGACAGATACTCTCAATGTGTTTTCTGGTGACTATCCAGTTCTTCAGGAGTATAACAATTGTAAATAGGGTGATGTCGACATTGGAGAGCTCCCCATAAGGAAAAGTGTCAGGACCCATAGGACAGAGGCACAACGACCAAACTGGAGAGGGAAACTGGTTCCGCAGCCAGATAGAAAGCAGCTTGGTGCATAATGATTGCTTAAACTTCATCCATGGAATAGTGGTGAAGCGCATAAAACTTGCAAGAAAGAGGGCCCAACATGTGGTCAACTAATTGTCAACCTCGAAGAAAGGAGGAAAACTGGTTGCAACAGTAGCTATTGAACTTGGCCACTGTAAGGAGTTTTAGTAACACTTGGGTAGTATACAGTCCAGTTATATTAGTGGAGCTTTAGTTTTCATGGACTCATGGGGGGGGGTTATTTACGAAAGGCAAATCCACTTTGGACTACAAGTGCAAAGTGCACTTGAAATTGCACTGAAAGTGGACTTGGAAGCGCAGTCGCTGTAAATCTGAGGGGTAGATTTGAAATGAGGGGAAGCTCTGCTGATTTTATTATCCAATCATGTGCAAGCTAAAATGCTGTTTTTTTTCCTTGCATGTCCCCCTAGGATCTACAGCGACTGCACTTCCAAGTGCACTTTCAATGCAATTTCAAGTGCACTTTGCACTTGCCTTTAGTAAATAACCCCCATGGTGTACTAGTGAAATCATACAACAGAAGGTCGTTGGCCTAATGCCCTGTACACACGATCTGATTTTTCGACAGAAAAAGTGTTCAGATTGTGTTGTCGGAAATTCCGAGCGCGTGTGGGCTCCATCTGACTTTTTCCGTCTGAATTTCTGATACACAAAGTTTGAGAGCAGGATATAAAATTTTCCAACAACTAAACCCGATCGTTTAAATTCCGATTGTGTGTACACAAATCCGACTAACAAAGTGCCACGTATGCTCAGAATAAATTAAGAGACGAAAGCTATTGGCTACTGCCCCGTTTATAGTCCCGATGTACGTGTTTTACATCACTGCGTTCAGAAAGATTGGATTTTCTGACAACTTTGTGCGACCGTGTGTATGCTAGACTAGTTTGAGCCAACATCTGTTGGAAAAAATCCGATGGATTTTGTTGTCGGAATGTCCGATCAATGTCCGATCATGTGTACAGGGCATAATGGGTGAAGGTCAAGGATCTAGATCTTAACAAGAAACCATATAGGTATTTTAGCCAGTGGGAAATGTAGGAAAGAGAAAATACCTGAAGAGTAGAGTGAGGGAAATGTATTCATCTTATTATGTTGGGGTGGTAGAATGCGAGAGTGTAGGTCAGGTGTGGTAGCCTATATGTTTTATGCAATGACAGGTCACCTTTAAGCCATAAGAATACCATGCATATCAGTGATCTTGAAGAGAGTGTTGGATGCAAAACAGTAGACATTGCCCTTTTCTCAAACATTTATATGAATGTACAAAATCTCAGTGCGTTTGATGACTTGACGAACGCCATTCGAAAAGTGCATAAAAATGTTTTTTGCTTTTAACATTCAGTTTTTGGAATGAATATAATTTCCCCACAGAAAATATCACATTCACTGTTAAAAAATGTATTCTTTCGAGAAAATTTTTCTATCCTGTTCTCATCACTGCGGTCAAAATCAAGCATCCATTTGACCTCAGAAATCAATAGAAAATAAAATAACATTTTTAACAAAATTGTACTACTGTATGGACAGTTTTAGGTTTAGATTAAAGACAGGCAGACTCAGAACACCCATTTTCCAGGGCCAGAAATATTTTTAGCACTCTGTTACAAACAGTCCTTACCGTTTTTTTTTATTCTTCCTTTCTAATATATGTTTCTTCTGTTTCCATTGTTATCTTAAACAAATGTTAGAAAATAGAAGAACATACATTATGTTGCAAAATCCTATGATGTTTTAGAACTTGATAACCACTGCACTTGATGGCCCTTTGGTCTGTAATTTATTATTTTTGCCAATTTCTTCTTTCTTCACATAGAAATAAATTCTAAGAAAATGTCCAAATCACACTGCCCTTCAGTCACATTTAAAGTGGCACTGAATAATGACAGAGAATAATCTGAGTGAATATGAGTTTGGATGCTGTTGGCCAGTAAAGAACATTTTTAAGCTGGAAAGTTTATATACCTATAAAGCAAGGCGTGTAAAGACAGTTACAGAAGTGGCAGTTAATATAGTTGACAGACTGCATGGCGTGTTATTTTGACTGTCCTGCAATTCCATTAACTCAGAGGATGGAACATTTGAACATTATTAAGTCTACAACCTGAACTTCAGTACAGACACATTACTTTTCTTTTAGAAATGTTTGGTCTAAAATTTAGTTTGTCTAAATGTGAGCCTGTCAGGGAAATTAACTTCCAAATCTGACCATTTCTTTAAAATTAACTATCTTCTCCTAAGAAAAATATGAAAAATTGTCTGTTATGGTGACTTTGTGACTTCCATGCATTGGCTCAGGGGCACTTCTGAAGCTACGAAGGACCCTCCCCTCCCTGAAATTTGCATTGTATGGATAACTAAAGACACTATTGGTTTGATTTACTAAAACTGGAGAGTGCAAAATCTGGTGAAGCTCTGCACAGAAACCAGTCAGTGTACAGGTTTTTTTTTTGTCAAAGCTAAATTGAACAAGCTGAAGTTAGAAGCTGATTGGCCACCATGCACAGCTACACTAGATTTTGCACTCTCCAATTTTAGTAATGCAACCCCTAGGTAAAGTGTGTGTAAAGCCAAACAGTTTCTGTTTGTTTTTTTATTTGGATAGGGTAGCATATTTTTATTGCTGTCTTTGTGCCCATTAGAGACATTCACTTTCTCACCTGCTTCCTGCTGCAGTTATGGGTCTTTTCTTCTGCATGCAGCCACCAGTGCTGCAGTCAATCAGATCCCAGGTGTTTCTTTAAAAGGCTAGATGATGCATTGTTCAATGCTTAAGCAATGCATTACTGTATCCAAGCCAAATCCCTTGTGCCCCCAAAGTCTGATTCATAGCACTAAAGCAACCCCTATACCTCTGTGCCTTCTGAGACCTCTGCACCCCATGCTTGCCGTTACTGTGATCCTTGTGCCTCCAGTGATTTCTGCACTCCTGAAACTTCTGTAACTCCTGCGCTCTGTTGCCTCCAACAACCCCTGTGCTCCTGTGCCTCCAGAGACTTGGTGACCCTTGTGTACTCCCGTGACCCCCTGTCACCCTTGTATTACTGTGCCACCAAAGTTTTTTAGACCCTGTGCACTTCTGTGACGCCAGTGACTTCTGTGGTGCTGGTGGTCTTCAGTGATTCCTTTTTCTCTGATGACCCCTAAACACTCCTGTGTCTTCAGTGATTCCTGTGTCTCTGGTGACCCCAGCTCTCTTGAGTCCCCAGTTACTTCTGTGTTCTTGGTGATCCCAGTGTCTCCAGTGACCCAACACTCCTGAGTCTCCAGTTACTCTTATGTCCTTGGTGACCCCAGCATCTCTCTTGACCTCAGCCCTCCTATATGTCTTCTGTGACTCCTGTGTCCTTGGGGACTCCTGAGTCTTCCTGTGACTCCACAGTATCTGGTCTCACACAATGACCTCAGAGAATTCTGTGACTCCATTGCACCATAGGCACCTCTGTGTCCCCTGTGTCTTCATTCAGTCTCAAATATGCTAATGTATTTTCTGGACTGACCCTCTCCCAATGGATGCGTGTAAGCAGGTTGTGTTAATGCTGGTTCAGTGAGTTAGCGGCTGGCCCAGGCTGGTGGAAAAGTTTAAGTTATGTGTGCTGAGTTCCTGGACTTTTTGGTCCCAGCCAGCCCACCTGTGATATAAAAAGGGGGAAGGCAGAGGTCCAGGGCTACTGGTCGATTCTGTTCCCGCTCTCAGCTCGTGATACGGGGCCTGTTGCGGCTTGCAGTTTACTGAAGGCACCAGGGTTTTTGGAAGACATCCAAACCATGGAGAGTGCCAGCATGGACTATCATCTGGTGGAGGTATACCTGGGCAGCCACACAAGTGTAGTTCGGGTTAGGAATTGCACATTGTTCATATTGAACTGTTATGTTGAAGTCTCTCCAGTAAAGTTATATTAACTGTTTTAAGCCTGGTCTGAAGTTATTCAAAGGGGTGCATGTGGGTTCTGGTGTATTGAAAGAACCAGGGTCTGTAAGGCACAAAAGGGGTATGAAGTAACACCACTAAAAAAGAGTTAACTCAGCAAAACAAGAAAGAAGGAGCACATGGAAGGATGACCCTTGTCAAAAAAAAAAGAAAAATTCCCAGCTCACTTTCCAACCAGCCTGCAACAAACTAATTGTCTAACAGTTCACGTTAAAACCAGATGTTTAGTTTGCACACATCTGCAAATATATGTGTAAACTGCAGGGCCACTTCACGGTACCCTAATGTACTGCAGTCCTAACTCTATTAATTTTGAGAGTCTTCAAAGTTAGGTTGCCGTGAAGTGGCCCTGTAGCATATAAATATATTTGCAAATGTGTGCAAACTAAACCCCTGCTTTTAACGTGAGATGTTAGACAGGACAATTCAGTTTGTTGTAGGCTGGTGGGTAAGTGAGCTGAGAATTTTTCTTTGTTTTTTTTTTTTTATAAGGGTCGTCCTTCCATGTGCTCTTCTCTGCTGCAAAGGCCAGTTGTGGGTTAGGGTGGTTGCCATGTGTTTGTAAGGAAGGAGTGTAGTTGCTAAGAGTAACCAAGCACAGGTTCAAGACACCAAGCAACCAGTCATTAGGCATGGTACCCGGCAAAGTAAGGGGGTCAATATGCTTGCTCTCTCCCTAGTGGTTGATATCCAATAGCAACCAGATCCAAACCCGTGTTACGGAGATCTATGGCCTGGTCATGAGGAATGGGAAGTAAGGAGTTAATGAGCATGCAGGAGGTCTCGGCAGGACCCCGTTATGTTCCTGGGAGTGATGTGACAGAGGTACACTGGACTGGTGGAATAGGCATGCGCTGAGCATGTCCCTCCTAATGCAACATCTACTAAAATTACAGTGTGTAGTGACATGGAACAACACACTGCACAGAGGATCTCTGTGTGTTTTACTACTGCACACAATAAAAGCTCATCTCTAAGTGGGGAACTGCCTTAATGTTAGAATGTTCACATTTTCTGCCTGGTCCCGGGCATTGATTAGTGCGCCCTGTGCGAAAGGTACCAACATATGCAGGGCCACGCCCACATGCGAACCCCTGTCTGTGACACTCTCTCTATTTAAGCTTCTGACCACTGTCAGGAAAGGAAAACCCAAACTTTTGATTAGAGGGGATTTTTTCCAGTGGGGTCACCTTTTCCAGTGAGAGCTGTCCAAGAGGCAATTTCCCTCACATTCAAGGGATTTACTATTCTATTTGTGTATACAGGACAGGAAGTCAAGGGAGATCTTCCTAATTGGATACAAAACAATTTCCTACTCTAACCAAAATGAAAAAAAATATTTGGCTTTAGGTATACATTAAATATTCTCTTTTGTAGCTCTCTCTCATGTTATATGTCTCATGATGCAGAGCCGCTGACATTTCAGATACTGACTCCCATCCTGTTGCCACTGACAGAGGTCTAATTATCTGTCTATCTATTCATCTATCATTATATCTCCAGGGATTTTTTAAGTGTACATACAATGGTATACACTAGAGATATTTTGTCTTTGTAGCATATGGATTTTGCTTTATGGTTTAAGAAGCAAGGTACTATTGCAATACTAGAGTGTAAAGCTCTAAAGTTTTTAGAAGCATGGAATGTACATGTTTGTTGTAATTTTATCTTAACATTTACGGCTGCTGTTTTTCTTATTGCATCAGCTTTGACTTTGTGTCAACATGTGTTTTAGCTTCTAGTTTTGTTTCTAATTTAATTTCAAGAGGCATGCATCCTTTGTTTTCAATCACTGTCATGTAAAGTAGAAAAAGAACATGCTTTTCCCCAAAAATAAATAAATAAAACACATACAGGCAGATATTTTCTGATGTACAAAGTATGCACTTCTTTATATAGAGAATAATGATATAATTTCTTTAGGTAACAAGTAATGTTTTTGAAGTTCCATGATCACGATGTGACAAAGATGTGGCTTAAAGCATTTATGTGGTCAATATCCAGTAGCTCACACACACAGTTCCGACTCCTGCAGACTTCTCGATGTTATGTTATTATTTTAGGCACTATTTACAAAAATGGTAATTTGCCTGACAAGAATATGAAGTTTCTGGTGCCTTCATGCATAAATATTTTAACTCCCAAGGGGCCACTTGTACTTCTAACATCCATGGGGCTCCATGATGCAGACCACTCATGGTCATGTTGTGTCCTGTGCCCCCTGCTTTCCTTACCTCCTATGAAGCCGCCAATCACACGCTGTAGCTGGCAGATAAGGAAGGCCTCCAGATGCCTAGTCTTCATTTTTAAAGTGGGTTGATAGGCAGGTGAGAAGCTGACAGAAGGGACACCCAGCAATTAGAAACCTATTCTTTCCCTCTTTAATGCTACTCCTACTCTCTCCCTCACCAGCTGGGGCTCTGTCCCTAACTTACTCTCACAGTGCAAGTGCACTGAACGATGCAGAGCCTCCTATTTAGGACTTCCGTGTCAAGATGGCTGCCTAACACTTGCAAGATTATGCTGTCCTCTTCAAGATTTTCACATGGAGCTCATAGCAGAGGACAAATTAGTCCTCAATGATGTCCTGCAAGCCTGAAGAAACAGCACAGTGCCACTTTCAGGTTGCAGATATACTGCAGCCCTGTCTACAAGTTGACAGGGATTCTTTAATATATTTTTATAAAATTGTCCCTTTAGTGCTCATGCTGCTTCTATATTTTGGACAACTGAGGGATTAAAGACAAAGGAGGTGCCTGTTGTGAGTTCATGCAAAATGGACACCCATAAGATACATGTCCATATATAACCAGCCAAAACTTTTTCTTTTTCTAACAGAGTGGGGAAGTGATAAAATCCTGTCCAATTTTTACTCTAGTCTGGGACCCCAATGCAGAGTTTACATCCATAAGATTATTACTGTCTTTGTCTTCATATCTCGTTGACAAATCCTCCTCTCCTTTCATGTCTTGCTGTCATACATAAACCAAGATCACATCTTCCTAAACTGGGTGAAGGACAGCAATAAAAATGTGACAAAAGTATTTTCTTAAATCTCTTTATATATATATAAAAAAAAAAATAGTATTAGCTGAAGTTGGTATTTAAATCCAACCCCCAGGCATAATTGGAGCAGCACAGTGGCTAAGTGATTAGCACCTCCACCTGGCAGCACTAGGGTCATTGGTTCACAGCCCAACTATGGCACAACCTGCCTGGGATTTGCATGTTCTCCTTGTTCCTGGGTGGCTTTCCTCTGGGTACTCTGGTTTTCTCCCACAGCTCAAGGCATGCTGATAAGCTATGTGGCTCCTGTCTAAATAGGCCCTAGTGTGTGAATGTCAGTTAGGGACTTTAGATTGTAAGCTCACTGAGGGCAGGGACTGATGTGAATGTACAAAATATATGTAAAGCACTATGTAAATTGTTGGTGCTATATAAATACCTGTAATAAATAAACATTGTAATAATTAACATTGCTATGCCAGGTGATAAAGAATATAATACTTGTTTATCTGTTTTTCCTAGCCAGCCTCACGTCAGCACACAATGGGTTAATTCCTCTCTCCAGTCTCTCAGGACCACCTTCTCCTAGCTGATAAAAAGGAGCCTTTCCTCCCCCGCCCTTGTTCTCTTTTTTTGGTCAGACTCCAGGCCACCATGCTCGTGGAATAGACTACACCCCCCTACCGAACCTACCCGCCCAGGTTCAAGCCTCTCCTGGGTTGGAAGGTCCAGAACAATAAAGGTAGATCCTTTTATTACACTGGATGCTCTAGGTGCTGGAGCAATCCGGGTAGACTAAAGGCTTAAAGAGCTTACCATTAAGGCTGTGGTGTTGCCGGAAGCTCGTGCACTCTTTTCCTGCTCCCTAGGAGCCACGCCAGCCGCCTCCCCTGTGCTTTCTGTCAATCGGCGATGACATCACGGGGGAGGGCTGTGGGGGCAGAGGTGACAGGCGTCACCTAGAAACGCTCACCATAAAGCCTGGAGGGCCAGGAAGCTCCAGGCTGTTTGCCACAGCTAGTGAGGGAAGTTTACTGGTGAGTTTCCTGTGGAGAGTGGGAGGGGTGGCTGGGCTGTGTCAGTGTTTACTAGGCTGTAACCACTGAATATCCTTAATGCATAACCCATGTGTTTACAGCTTTCAGATATTTTCTAAATCTGCTGCCACCCTGAGTGACTCCACATCCTGTATTAAGGTAAAGTTTAAATGCCAGAGTTAAAAAAAAAAAAAAAAAGGAGAGGCTAGAATAGGAGCTTTTTTCTTTTTTTAAAATCATGTATTTTTATTGCTGCAGTATGAGCTCCCCACAGCCCCAAAGTGCACGAAGATTGTCGGAAAGGTAGGAGGGGTCTACGGGGGCCACAAACAAAAGAGTGCAATACACCAGGCTAATAAGGTGTTTTGTCTTTATAGGAGCAGAAGCCCTAAAAAAAAGACATTTGCGGAGGAAAAAGTTCTGCCACCGCTCAAAATCTCCGCAGGCATCTGGGTCACGCTAAGGACATAGACCTCAAGCAACGGCCAGCCCAGGCCACAAGACTGCTCAGACCGCTATAGTGGCAGAACAAAGTGCGACAAGAGGCCGTCCCGCGGAAGGCCTCTGCTGGGCTTGTTCAGCGCCATCCGCCCCTGAAAAGCTCTTGTGTGCAGAATGCATGATAAAATATTCACTAAAGCAGTATTACTAGCTGTTTTTCAAGTCTATTTTTATTATCCCACCCTATATCAGCTAAATCAAATCCCATTGTGTGCTGACGTAAGGCTGGCCAGGAAAACAGAAAATTGTTACCAATACTTACTGTAATTTTCCTTTCCTGGCCTGTCCTCATGGCAGCACAATCTTTTTTCCCTCCCTACAAGCCTGACGTCCGCTAGTTAGTGGAACAAGGGCGGGGGGAGGAAGGGGTCCCTTTTTATCAGCTAGGAGAAGGTGGTCCTGAGAGACTAGAGAGAGGGGTTAACCCATTGTGTGTTGACGTGAGGACAGGCAAGGAAAGGAAAATTACAGTAAGTATTGGTAACAATTTTCCGTTATCTAGGGCAGTGGTCTCCAAACTGCAGCCCTTTGTTTGCTTTTATCAGGCCCTTGGGGCACCTATTTCATCCACTGATACCGACAATGGGGCATAATCCCCCCCCCCACCGAGACCAGTAATTTCTCCCAATTACACCAACAATGGGACAAAGGTCCTCTCAATTACACCAGCGATGGGACACAATTCCTTCCAATTACACCAATGATGGGGCACAATTCCTCCCAATTACACCAACGATGGGGCACAATACCTCCCAATTACACCAACAAATGGGCAAAATTAAACCAATGATGGGGCACAACTGCTCCCACCGACACCAACAAAATTGCACAATTCCTCCTAATAATACCAACAATTGGGCCCAATGACACAAATGATGGGGTACAATTCCTCCCAATGACACCAATTATTGGGCCCAATGACACCAACGATGGGGCACAATTCCTCCCAATGACACCAACGATGGGGCACAATTCCTCCCACTGACAATAAAGATGGGACATTGTTTATTCCCACTGATGTCGGGACCTTTTCTACTTCCAGTGGCCACAGTCCGTTCCCCTTAAAGTCCAAGGGACAGTAAACTGACCCCCTGTTTAGAAACTTTGGAGACACCTGATCTAGAGAAAGATCTAACACATTAAAATACTTACCTTATTCCATGGCCCTGCAGTCTTGATCTTCTTTCCTTTCTCTGACCGGTCTTGCTGTTTCTTCTTTATTACATACAATGCAGGACCAGCTGATAACGTAGGAGTGCCCACCCACATTCTGGCACTTGAGAGGAACGGACTCCTGGTAAGTACTGTATTCCTGTGCATTGGATCATCCATTAGAAAATAAGTCCTATGTCCCCCCTTTTTTTTTTCTTTCTTTGCCTCTATTCTGTCTTTCCTTTAGCCTGGTACACACTAATGCCCTGTACACACGGTCTGATTTTCCGACGGAAAATGTGTGATAGGACCTTGTTGTCGGAAATTCCGACTGTGTGTAGGCTCCATCACACATTTTCAATTGGAATTTCCGACACACAAAGTTTGAGAGCTTGCTATAAAATTTTCCGACATAAAAATCCGTTGTCGGAAATTCCGTCGTGTGTACACAAATCCGACGCACAGAGTGCCACGCATGCTCAGAATAAATTAAGAGATGAAAGCTATTGGCTACTTCCCCGTTTATAGTCCCAACGTACGTGTTTTACGTCACCGCGTTCAGAACGATTGGGTTTTCCGACAACTTTGTGTGACCGTGTGTATGCAAGACAAGTTTGAGCCAACATCCGTCGGAAAAAATCCATGGATTTTGTTGTCGGAATGTCCGATCAATGTCCGACCGTGTGTACAGGGCATAAGGGTCCTTTCACAAGGGCGGTCCGCTTGGCGGACTCAGCTTTGCTCAGCGGGGGATCGATCTGCTAATCCCAGCTGAGCAGGCAGATGATAGGTCCATCTTCGCTCACTGTGCAGATACGGACCTGTCAGAGTCCTGCTCTCCTCTATGGTGGAGATCGTATGAAAACGGACCACCTGTCTGTTTTCATCCAATCCCATCCGATCTACAGACGGATGGAAAATAGGCCCACCATCTGGATTTGGCAGACAGGATCAAATAGCAGCGAGTATCAGCGGACATGTCACTGCTGGCATCCGCTGCCCCATAGGGGAGAATGGAGGTTCCGATCAGGTCCGCCTGAAAAACTGGCAGGCGGACCTGATCGAAAAGCCCGTGTGAAAGGGGCCTATTCGTTTTTTTGTTCAACCCAGTGGGTTGAAGGAGAAAAAAAAACTGACAGGGCAACCCCCCGCCAGAACACTCCGGTCAGCACTCTCAGCCATTGGCTGAGAGCGCTGATTGGGAGCCAGTCGGATGCTGGTTTTCCAGCATGTTCATCTGTCAGAAGCCAGCCGAACCAGCTGACATACACACACGCCGAATGTCCTTAGAAAATAGTTTGCTGAAGACAAGCAGACTGTTTACTGGGACGACAGCCATGCAGACCAATTTGATGCAGTGTGTAGCGTATGGTCTGAGCACTGACAGGCTGACCCCCACCCCTTCAACCTCTCCAGCAATGCTGGCAACACTCACACGTCTATTTCCCAAAGACAACCTCTGGATGTGACACTGACTATATGCATTCAACTTCTTTGGTCGACCATTGCGAGGCCTGTTCTGAGTGGAACCTGTCCTGTTAAACCGCTGTATAGTCTTGGCCACCGTGCTGCAGCTCAGTTTCAGGGTCTTGGCAATCTTCTTATAGCCTAGGCCATCTTTATGTAGAGCAACAATTCTTTTTTTCAGATCCTCAGAGAGTTCTTTGACATGAGGTGACATGTTGAACTTCCAGTGACCAGTATGAGAGAGTGAGAGTGATAACACCAAATTTAACACACCTGCTCCCCATTCACACCTGAGACCTTGTAACACTAATGAGTCACATGACACCGGGGAAGGAAAACGGCTAACTGGGCCCAATTTGGACATTTTCTCTTAGGAGTGTACTCACTTTTGTTGCCAGCGGTTTAGACATTAATGGCTGTGTGTTGAGTTATTTTGAGGGGACAGCAGATTTAAACGTTATATAAGCTGTACACTCACTACTTTACATTGTAGCCAAGTGTCATTTCTTCAGTGTTGTCACATGAAAAGATATAATAAAATATTTACAAAAATGTGAGGGGTGTAATCACTTTTGTGAGATACTGTAGGTGGATCAAGTGCCTAAAGTTTACATATTAACCCTTGATGTAAAATATCCTTTTTTTTATAATTCAGTGTAAATGACTTTATAGAATTCATTAGAAACTTTATTTCATTTTCTGAATAATGTATCTAGAGCATTTTTACAAAAACCTGGAGAAAGGTTGAGAGGGAATGTAAAGCTGTTCCCCATAGTCACCATTTGCATCATATTTCTTTTCCCTGGGAAAATAAAATAATCTAATATGATTTGGCTATGGGTAACAAGTCTGCTTTTCTTCTTTTTTTTTTTTTTAATACTTATAAATAGGTCCCTAGATTCATACATTAAAATAACATTTCTTTCACATATGGTTCAATAGTATTGAGATACTGGTTAATGTTTTTAAGATAGATAACATGTGGGCTTTGTATTGTGTTTGTGGAGAACATGCTTGGAGTAGCCTTGTGTAACCTTTTCTTCTCACCAACAGCTGCTGCCGCTGTATATTAATGTGATGATAGGAGGCAGGAACATTTATTTAAGTAAAAGATGTGTATTTTCCGAATCTTTATACATTTCTTGTTTACTTAAAAGAAAAAAACGCTGACTTGCCAGAAAATCCGCAGTGGCTGAATCCCTGGACTATTCATCATCTGTGGATGTCTACTAGGATCTCACCCTGGTCACACATGTACATGTAGTTACAATTGTTTGATATTACATTGATTTCTTTCAGTGCCAATTCACACAGGGTGACCTGTCACGCGACTTAGCCGCCTGACAAGTGACGCTCCATGCATTGTAATGGAACTGTTCCAATAGGAGCGATTCAAGTCGCTCTGACTTAGAAAAAGGTTTCCGTACTACTTTGGGGAGACTTCAGAGCGGCTTGCATTGACTTCTATACAGAAGTCGTTTTGCAAGCCGCGCTGAAGTCGCACTGTATGGGGCGGCTTCAGAGTCAGAAGACTTTGAAGCCGCCCCCTGTGTGAACCGGCTCTGAAAGTCAGTGAAGGTTCTCATTTATCTAGGTTAAAGTGCAGCTAGTATAGTGGTACCCCCATAAGGGCTGCTGAGTTGTGGTCTGTCAGTCACCCTGCCCAGCTAGACACACAGTTCTCATTCATCCTCAGGCATAAAACCAGTCCTTGAACTTTGTTTTTGTTTTTTTTTATTGAGGGGATTTAACTTGGATGGGGATGGGATATTCATGAGATGCCAATTGATTGCAGAAAAGGAATATGAGACCAACTATATACACCTCTGGTATATACAACTTCTTTACTTCCAGCTCCAGCACAACTCTTGATCTCACTCTCCAGGACTTTACTTGACTCTTGATCTCACTCTTCAGGGCCAGCTAGCCAGTAGTGTATTTAGGTTTTGTGCTGCCCTAGGCCTGACTAAACTTGTGTACCCTTCTAATTTAAATATGACCCACCCCTTCCTGTCAAGGCCACACCCCTTGCTGTTTAAGACCTGCCCTGAAATTTTCGAGTGGGGACACTAGTTCTGAGGGCCTGGGGGGGGGGGGGGCAATGGATTCCCTTAATTTGCATAGATGTCCTCTCACTTCATGTTTGGCTATGGGGCAGGAAGTGAAGGGAAATCTCTGCAATGGGACAGGGATGATAAAAAAATAAACTTACAGGGGCTATAACCCTCCCTTATTCTATCCAAAATGAAAAAAAAGTGTTGCCTATAGTTCTACTTTAAGCACACATTTCTGATAATTTTATGGAGAGGACTAAGAAGATATAACCATGCCAATGGCGCAGCAGAAAACATAGCACAGTGAGGAAGGTTTGTGGTCTAGGATGATAGGACAGTCAAAAGTAGAAGCGGCACCCCCCCCCCCCCAGTTGCGGAATGCCGGCCACCCGTATACCAGAAGCAGTGCAGCCGCTTTATGGGGCGCTAAACTAATTGGCCTCTCAGCCCAGTCCACCCCATAAGACTGGCGCTACACTAACAGTGTATCGCAAGCCGGCGGGGACTCTTTCCGTGCTGCCACCCTGCAAAGTGCTGCCCTAGGCCTGGGCCTTGTCGGCCTAGGCCAGGATACAGCGTTGCAGCTAGCACTCACCAACCCTCCTTATATATTCAGTGCGACAAAAAAAAAGGGGTTGGGGTCAAGGGGAAAGGGATAAATAAGGAAAGAACATTATTAGTGGTTTCTCACATTTAAAAAAATTCATAGAATCTTTTTTCAACCTTTAGAAATGTTTCAGACAGAATATAATATATCTGCTCCAACAGCAATAAATTTGAAAATGAACAAGTTTCCAAAAATGTTGATGAGTTTTTAAATATTATCCAGGTCTGCCACACCTCATTAAACTTCTGTATAGTGTCATTATTTTCAGCTACCAGTATCTCCATATGCATAGTACTATTAAGAGTCTCAATCCACTCCGGAATTGTAGGAATAGTAAGGGATTTCCAATATCTTGGTATCAATTGTCTGTCTATGTTTATCCCATTTTTGGTTGAATTCACTTACTGTTGATTGACTTACTACCTTTGCTGGAAGTCTACCCCAAGCATTAAAGAAGTACAGCCAGAGTTCATTAGGTTGTACTTCTTCTGTGGATCACAGGAGTATAGTTAGTTCTGCACTCCTGTGACCCATTTTCAGCAGACAGTGGACTGAAGCCCGCGGTTAGCTGACATCTCAGAGCCGGTGCAGGCTCAGGAAAGATCGCGACCATATGGTCGGGATCTGCCCACATGCCTGGACCGGCACCTAGCTCAGTCTCTCAGCAAGTCGCTGAGAGGATGAGCCGACCACTTCTGCCCCCGCCACAGCCCAGCGCTCCAGTGAGCGATGGGGAAGCAGAGCAGAGAACCGGTGACTGACAGTCACCGGCTCTCTGCTCAAATGCCTGTTTTTTGAGTACCACAATTACACGGGTGCATACAATTTTAAGACTTGACTTGTTTGGTATCTATTTACTCAAAACAACCCCATCTTTTATATTTTAATGGAAATGTGAGTATTATATTGGGTTTGTTTGCAGTAAATTTTTTTTTTTTTTTTTTTTTTACATTTTTTCCTGAAAATGTGTGTTTATTAAACAGTTGCGCAAATATCATATGACATAAAAAATTGCAACTACTACCTTTTTATTTTATAGGGCCTCTGCTTTCATGAAATATATAATGCTCTGGGGATTAAAGTAATTTTATAGGCAACAATGCAAATTTTTAAATGTGTGCAAAAATGAATAAAGTGATTTGGAGAGGAAGTGGATAAGGTATCCTCTGCGTATGTTTTTTTCCATCAGTTTAACTTGTCCAGATTTGGAAAAGGTTTACTTTTGGGTGTAAATATACATTTGGGGCCTTTTCAAACTTGTCCATTTACCCTGCAGTTAAAATATATAACTGTACTGCATTAACATGCAGTTCAAGTAGAAATCCAATGTTTACTCATTTGGCTGGTTGGTGTGTTTTTATTAGGAGTTTAAAAGGGCTCATTTACACCTACACGAATAGGTTTCAAAATGACAATTTCCTGTTCAGGACATTTCTTCCTGAGCATACACACACTGATAAATTATTGATCACAGATTCCATTAAAAACAAATGTTCAATACAATAAAGATAAAAAAAAACTGTTTTGGTAAAATATACAGTATCTCACAAAAGTGAGTACACCCCTCACATTTTTGTAAATATTTTATTATCTTTTCATGTAACAACACTGAAGAACTTACGCTTTGCTATAATGTAAAGTAGTGAGTGTACAGCTTATAGAACAGTGTATATTTGCTGTCCCCTCAAAATAACTCAACACACAGCCATTAATGTCTAAGTTTCTGGCAACAAAAGTGAGTACACCCCTAAGTGAAAATGTTCAAATTGGGCCCAATTAGCCATTTTCCCTCCCCACTGTCATGTGACTTGTTAGTGTTACAAGGTGTCAGGTGTGAATGGGGAGCAGGTGTTATCGCTCTCGCTCTCACTCTCTCATACTGGTCACTGGAAGTACAACATGGCACCTCATGGCAAAGAACTCCCTGAGCATCTGAAGAAAAGAATTGTTGCTCTACATAAAGATGGCCTAGGCTATAAGAAGATTGCCAAGACCTTGAAACTGAGCTGCAGCACGGTGGCCAAGACCATACAGCAGTTTAACAGGACAGGTTCCACTCAAAACAGGCCTCGCCATGGTCGACTAAAGAAGTTGAGTGCACATGCTCAGCATAATATCCAGAGGTTGTCTTTGGGAATTAGACGTATGCGTGCTGCCAGCATTGCTGCAGAGGTTGAAGGGGTGGGGGGTCAGCCTGTCAGTGCTCAGACCATACGCAGCACACTGCATCAAACTGGTCTGCATGGCTGTCGTCCCAGAAGGAAGCCTCTTCTACAGATGGTGCACAAGAAAGCCTGCAAACAGTTTGCTGAAGACAAGCAGACTAAGGACATGGATTACTGGAACCATGTCCTGTGGTCTGATGAGACCAAGATAAACTTATTTTGTTTAGATGTTGTCAAGCGTGTGTGGCAGCAACCAGGGGAGGAGTACAAACACAAGTATGTCTTGCCTACAGTCAAGCATGGTGGTGGGAGTGTCATGGTCTGGGGCTGCATGAGTGCTGCCAGCACTGGGGAGTTACAGTTCATTGAGGGAACCATGAATGCCAACATGTACTGAAGCAGAGCATGATCCCCTCCCTTGTTACTGTCAGAAACTCCAAGTAAAAAAATAATTGTGCAAAAGATTCACAAATAACGATTTCCCCAAGGGCCTGTGTTGACCAGCTTTTATTCACATTAAACAGCAAACTAACACCACCCGCCCGCGCAGGAGACAGGCGGCAGCAGTTAAACCCCAGCACCCCCCCCCCCCGCGGGAGACAGACGATGGCGATTCATGTAAATGTGCCAGTCAGATGCCTGCCTTACCTTATGGAGTCAGGGGGAAGGAAGAGCCGGGGCCGCTCTCAGACCGATTCTCCCGGCAATGCTGCAGCACACAATGAGAGACATTCTCCTTCCCGGCAGAACAGGAACAGAAAGTGTGTCCTGAGGCACGATTGTCCAGGGAGTCCTAAGACTCCCTGACCAATCGGGGCTTCCTGATTGACCGGGAAGAGAAGTGGGTGGACTCGGGGGCGCAGTGCTCTAATTATGTGCTTCAAAAAAAAAAAAAAAATCCCAATATGAATCTAATGCATTCGGCGCCCTGCATGTAGATTAGGGGGCTGAATGCATTGAAAGGGGGGAGGGCGGCGCCCCTGCACCCTGCATTACGGGCCACCACTGTGTGTGTGTAAAGGTAGCTGTGCCAATACTTTTAAAAATATACTGTATGGAGTATGGAGTGTGCTCTTGATTCTGGGTCTTTTATTACCTCAGAGAAATGTTGCTATTTTCTTTTAGATGCAAGAAGGTCAGATTTAGGAATACCCATTGAAAGTGTTCTAAACAACCATAGGATCCTGGGGAGGATATTCATCTTAACAGAATATATCCTCCCAAACCAATAAGATGGTGAAAGAGACCATTTCTCTAGGTTTTGTAAGACATTTTTAAGTAGGGACGGATAGTTTCAGTAATAATAATTCTGGAAGAAAGAAGTTAAATTGATGCCCAGATAGAGGAGGAAACCAGATTGCCATTTGAATTGGAAATTTGTTTGTTTATCTTGCTCGGATTTTCAAATGTGAATCATTTTGTTCAAATTTTTACAGGAATGTAATGACTGTACAGCTGTATTTAAACCACATTTTGGGATTAATGTTGTTCAATACATAATAGAACTAAACATTGTTTTTATCTATCTGGAGTTTAGATTTAATGATTTCTTGTTTTTGTGTTTAGATTGTAGTTACAGTATATATGTATATAGGGGCAGTCAGATTTATTTTGTACATACACTATATTGCCAAAAGTATTGTGACACCTGCCTTTACACACACATAGAAAGCTAGGGAGATCGGTACCCCAAAAAACAAGAAAAATGGACTATCACGGTACTGGTTTGATTGGTATAAATTCAAATTGTATAATAAATAAAAACATAATTTTATTAATACAAAATTAATATAAAATAAAACAATACATGATCAAATACATATTAAAATGCATGATGAACAATCCATGTATATCACCAGCATAAAGGTCCCCAAAAGGGGAGGATCACATTGGGATAATTGTTCATCTCTCAACCAGTTGTGCAGCCTAAGAGCCGCTTCCTCAGGAGAATATCCGTGACCCAGGTCCACACAGAGCAAGAGCGCCAAAAAAGGTTCCCCCGCTGCGGCTAGGGGGGACGTGCAAACAATGGACGTATATCTTCAATAGAATAAACAGTACTAGGGTCCAGGGTAGAAGAAAAAGGATCTCAGAACATGAGAGCCAAATCGAGGCATAAGTGCCTAGGCACTACGGGAAGGGAAGAGATGGTGGTCAATCCAGAGGAGCCACACAAAGAGACCCAAGCTTTTGTATTTTGTAGGATGGCAACAAAGCGTATACCCCGGGTTATGCACTTTGTTAGGGACCGATCTCCCTAGCTTTCTATTTCTCATATGTCGGATGATGGTACACCCCCATTCTATTTTACTTAGTTCATGCTCGTAGAGGCCATATATTTCTTTACACGCACATGAACTTTAATGGCATCCCAGTCTCGTAGAGTTTAATATTAAGTTGACTCACCCTTTGCAGCTATAACAGCTTCAACTCTTCTGGGAAGGCTGTCCACAAGGTTTAGGAGTGTGTCTATGGGAATGTTGGACCGTTCTTCCAGAAGCGCAAAATGTCTTGGTATGCTAACGCCTTAAGTGATCCCTTCACTGGAACTAAGGGGCCAAGCCCAACCCCTGAAAAACCACCCCACACCGCAATCCCCCCTCCACCAAATGTTTTGGACCAGTGCACAAAGCAAGATCCATAAAGACGTGAATGAGCGAGCCTCTACTTTTAAATCTCTCACCTTTAACAATATCTTACATGTTATACCCATATTTAGGGTGTAACATGTAACATGTTGCTAAACACCCCAACCCTCATCCCCTGAGCCCCTCCATGATATTGGGTGGACTTTCTTCTCCCAGGAAGCCACTGTCACTTTAAGGCTGTATTCAGGCAGTAACACAGAACTGCAAGAGAATGATTCACCGCTCCAGCATCTCTCCGTTACCGGCTGTGGTAGGGGGTAGTGTGGTGTGCGATTCAGCATGTCACACAGCTCCCTTTTTTTTCTGTAAAAACTTTATGTGAAGTGTACAAAATGTACACTTCACTCATGACAACGTATGGCTGTGTGATGTTCTATGCTGCTGCATGTTGCCATGCGTTGCGGCATGGTACATTTTATCGCAGCCATGTGCTGCGTTGGAGTGTGAATGGGACACTTAGGAAATAATTGTATTCTGTGTGTCCATGTGGAGACAAGCATTTTACGTTGCAGTAAATTGTCTGTCACTGCACCTAGTGTGATTTAGCCCTTAAAATCAACAGAGATCTACAAATAAATGAATTACAAGTCCCATCTTCCATGATGCAATGTAGCCCATTGTTGTTCTCAATGAACTATGAGTGTGCTGTTTAGCGCTCTTGTAGTCCATTGACACTTCCTGCAGCTCAGTAAGTAAAAGCCCAGTACAGAGGTATAGGCAGAGAGTTTAGGAAGTGTCTGCAGGAGCCTGCCGTTATACTCGCAATCCACTGATTGAAGGTGCAATACTTTGCAGGCTCCCATGTAAAAAAATAATAAATGCACTTTTTTTTTTTACCTGCAAAAACTTGTGTATATATTATTTTTTTCTTAAAGGTGAACTTATCCTTTAATGAAAGCCTGTGGGTCAGCTCTGACTCATAATGATTCATTGAATGCAATACAATCTGTTTATGATCTAGCCTGTTTATTTTCTCTCAGCAGTTGCTCGCCAGGGTGGCTAACTGCACTGTCTGAAACACATACAGTATATTCACTACAGGGTAGCATGTAAAAATGTGTTTCGAAATACAAACACAGAAAAGAAGTACAATATGAAAAAAGTGAGTTATTTGTAGAAAAAAAGTATAATGCCTTGTAGTATGCAATCCATTTTATACAACAACTGATTTAACTATAATTGTTTTTTTTTTGCTTTTAGGGGAATGTAATGGGTGGGATCACTTCAGTCAATGTCATAGAAGAAACTCTTAAAAACGTAACTTCTTCCTCAAAGAGAAAACTCAAGTCTACAAGTGTCCCAGCAAGTAACCAACAATGTGCTCAGCTCTGCCAAGAAATGTCCTTAATAATGAGGGAGAAAAAACTTAACATGTGCAGTAAGTGGAAAGACCTTTCTGTTATCTGTTATTATGCTTCCGTATTGTTTGATAAATTGAACTTTTGCTCATCCTACCACAGGAATCTGGTTGCTGTGGAAAACAGAAATTTCACCTGATTGGTTGGTTATTAGGTTCATACAAACATACAGGTTCCAGAACTAAACAGATATCCAAATACCTCCATTGCATATGATTACAACAGTACAAACTCTCTACCAATATTCCATTCCAGTCCAAAATGAATACAGTGGATACACGCCATTCCAAGTCCCACTTATCCCCCAAAGTGTAATTCAACCAACTGCAAAAATTAGCAGACAAAATTCCATTGACTTGGATTACATTTAAAAATATAACGTGTAGAGACCAGCAGCACATTACCCCAGCAATCTATCTATGACCAGTTCCACCAGTTCCACGGGGGCCAATCCAGGAATATCTAACCATCCACCCCATACTTTTTCAAATTTGAACAGGCATTCTCTATGTTGGAAGATAACCCGTGCAAAGCTGAGAGTGGTGTCCATATGAGTTACCCATTCTCTATGGGGGGAAAGGGAAGCACCATTCCAGTGAAGCAATATGACTCTGCAAGCCTAAAACAGGGCCCTGGAGACTGTTACCTTAACAAATGCATCTGAGATTACATCATCTAACATACCTAATAAATAGCATTTGGGATCCAAGGGTAAGGTACACTGAAATGCTTGATTAATGGTATCAAGTATAGATTCCAAGTATCTATGTAACTTTGGATAGGGATGGTCCTGATGTAAGTCCGTAAGTTCGACTTGAACATCAGGTGTTCGTTTGTTCGCAGGCGAATTGAACATATTCAAACCGAACGTTCGCAGCAAATTCGAGCACCGCGGAGTGGTAGGGCGCTGTTCCTCTTCTGTGACGAGTGCCAGTACGACACGCCTCCTTCCTGGCAAAGCACAGACGGAAATGGCGCCGCTCGGGCCTTCTCGTGCTTGGTATGACCAATGTTACTCCATAGATACAGTTCATCCATAAAGCATTCACAGTGTTTCAATTTTTTTTCACATTTTATTCCAAAATGGATTAAATTCATTATTTTGCTTAACATTCTACAAACAATACCCCATAATGACAACTTGAAGGCAGTTTGTTTGAAATCTTTGCAAATAAAAAAATCACAAGTATTCACAAACTTTGCCATAACACTCAAAATTGGACTCAGGTGCATCCTGTTTCCAATGATCATCCTTGAGATGTTTCTACAACCTGATTGGAGTCCACTTGTGGTAAATTCAGTTGATTGGACATGATTTGGAAAGGCACTCACCTGTCTATATAAGGTCCCACAGTTAACAATGCATGTCAGAGCACAAACCAAGCCATGAAGTCCAAGGAATTGTCTATGAACCTTAGAGACAGGATTGTATCAAGGCACAGATCTGGAGAAGGGTACAGAAAAAATTCTGCTGCATTGAAGGTCCCAATGAGCACAGTGGCCTCCATCATCCATAAATGGAAGTAGTTTGGAACCACCAGGACTCTTCCTAGACCAGGCAGCCCAGCCAAACTGAGCGATCGGGGGAGAAGGGCCTTGGTCAGGGAGGTGACCAAAAACCTGATGGTCACTCTGACAGAGCTCCAGCATTTTTCTGTGGAAAGAGGAGAACCTTCCAGAAGAACCACCACCACTGCAGCACTCCAGCAATCAGGCCTGTATGATAGAGTGGCCAGACGGAAGCCACTCCTCTGTAAAATGCACATGACAGCATGCCTAGAGTTTGCCAAAAGGCACCTGAAGGACTCTCAGGCCATGCAAAACAAAATTCTCTGGTCTGATGAAACAAAGATTGAACTCTTTGGCCTGAATGGCAAGCGTAATGTCTGGAAGAAACCAGGCACTGCTCATCACCTGGCCAATACTATACCTACAGTGAAGCATGGTGGTGGCAGCATCATGCTATGGGGATGTTTTTCCGTGGCAGGAACTGGGAGACTAGTCAGGATTGAGGGAAAAATGAATTCACCAATGTACAGAGACATCCTTGATGAAAACCTTCTCCAGAGCGCTCCGGGCCTCAGACTGGGGCAAAGGTTTATCTTCCAACAGGACAACGACCCTAAGCACACAGCCAAGATAACAAAGGAGTGGCTGCGGGACAACTCTGTGAATGTTTTTGAGTGGCCCAGCCAGAGCCTAGACTTGAACTCGATTGAACATCACTGGAGAGGTCTGAAAATGGCTGTGCACCGACACTCCCCATCCAACCTGATGGAGCTTAAAAGGTCTTGCAAAGAAGAATGGGAGAAACTTCCCAAAAATAGGTGTGCTAAGCTTGTAGCATAATACTAAAAAAGGCTTGAGGCTGTAATTGGTGCCAAAGGTGCTTCAACAAGGTATTAAGCAAAGGCTGTGAATATTTATGTACATGTGATTTATTTTTTCGTTTTTTATTTTTAATTAATTTGCAAAGATTTCAAACAAACTTCCTTCATGTTGTCATTATGGAGTATTGTTAGTAAGTGCTGTGAATACTTTCCGGATTCACTGTATAACCTAAAGACACGAAAGCAAGATGAAAAGACAGTTCACTTGGCTAAACCCTTTTGAATTAGTCTCTCCTTGTCTCCCGCTGAGAATCTGATATCTACAGTGTTTTGTAGGGTATGCCTAAAATAGTATATGTCTGTACCAGGCTTATGACAGATGTTTCAATGCACTGCTCATTTCTAATGGGCAAAAAAGAAAATGTTTAGCAAAACTCAAAAAGTATATTTTTATTGCAGCTGAAAAGAATGTTGGATAATTATGATTAAAGCGTTACTTACCCAAAAGGGGAAGTTTCACTTTTCCGCCTCCTCCCTCCCTCCCTCCTCTACCGCATTTGGACACTTTTATTTTTTTCTATTGAGCAGGTACCTGGTTTTGACAGGTACCCGCTCCCACTTCCTAGGTGATTCAAGCAGAAGTTTGAACCCCCACCCCCCCTTTGCCCGCAGCCTTCTGGGACATGTCGCAGGTCCCAGAAGACTGCAGAGACCATTCCAAAAGCACAGTGTGGCTTGCGTATGTGCAGTGGGAATCCAGCTTTGAAGCCGCAAGGAATCACAGCCGGCTTCCCTTTGTAAACATGCTGGCGCTGGGGACCCAAAGACTGGCAAAGAACCTGCTGGGGTAAGGATGGCACTGGATCCCTGGACAGGTAAGTGTCCTTTTATTAAAAGTTAGCAGCGACAGTATTTGTAGCTGCTTACTTTTATTTTTTGGGGGGACTGAAGCTCTTCTTTAATTAGATTAATCCTTTATCAGTGCCCGACCCCACCATTGACATTATTTTAAGGCTGAGGAGGACTGAAGCATACAGTATATTAGGGTAAAATAAAATGAAAAAATCATATCTCTACAATACCCATGTGTTAATCTATTAAAGACATTGTACATACAGAAACATGTCTATTGATGTGCCAGAAATTTACTTAGTTCCTAAGTTTCTGTTGTGGACTGACAATACATGCCCTTTTCTCTATGGACATTTCAAGGAATGGTGTCATCCCTGCCTAGTTATGCTATGTTAAACTACTGAACCCTTCCCACTCTTCTTATTCTTACAACATGGAGAGTATACACTATATTGCCAAAAGTATTGGGCCGCCTGCCTTTACATGCACATGAACTTCAGTGGCATCCCAGTCTTGGTCTGTAGGGTTCAATATTGCGTTGGCACACCCTTTGCAGCTATAACAGCTTCAATTCTTCTGGGAAAGCTGTCCACAAGGTTTAGGAGTGTGTCTATGGGAAAGTTTGACCATTTTTCCAGAAGCGCATTTGTGAGGCCAGGCACTGATGTTGGATAAGAAGGCCTGGCTTGCAGTCTCCGCTCTAATTCATCCCAAAGATTTTCTCTTTGATTGAGGTCAGGACTGTGGGCAGGCCAGTCAAGTTCCTCCACCCCAAACGCAATCATTCGTGTCTTTATGGACCTTGCTTTGTGCACTGGTCCAAATCATTTTGTGGAGGGGGGATTATGGTGTGGAGTTGTTTTTCAGGGGTTGAGCTTGACCCCTTAGTTCCAGTGAAATGAATTTTTAAGGCGTCAGCATACTAAGACATTTTGGACAATTTCATGCTCCCAACTTTGTGGGAACAGTTTGGGGATGGCCCCTTCCTGTTTTAACATGAAAGCAAATTCCATAAAGACATGGATGAGCGAGTTTGGGGTGGGAGAACTTGACTGGCCTGCACAGAGTCCTGACCTCAACCCGATAGAACACCTTTGGGATGAATTAGAGTGGAGACTGCAAGCCAGGCCTTCTCATTCAACATCAGTGCCTGACCTCACAAATGCGCTTCTGGAAGAATGGTCAAACATCCCCATAGACACACTCCTAAACCTTGTGGACAGCCTTCCCAGAAGAGTCGAAGCTGTTAAAGCTGCAAAGGGTGGGCCAATTCAATATTGAACCCTATGAACTAAGACTGCAATGCCATTAAAGTTCATGTGTGTGTGTAAAAGAAGGCTTCCCAATACTTTTGACAATATAGTGTATGTTCTATTGTCCATGGTAAGAACTGGGAGGACTATTTGAGATAACAAATGGGGTGTGAACGAAACACAGGACAGCTCTGAATTTCAGACAGGATCAACAGGTATTTTTTGTACTTATTGAGCAGCTATAACAAAATACTTCCAATGGTTTATGTCATAGATTAAAAAAAAGCAAACAGGAAAAGTTTATTTTTAGGTTTTGAATACACTGATTTGTTAAATTTTTCCCTATATGTCTGTGTTAGCTCATAATAACTAGTTCTTTCCACAAATATGATAACATTGTTTATTTTCATATAGATATGGAAATAAATACTACTATAAATAGCTGTAATTTGTCAAGCTTATCTTCCCATAGATGTAAAAGTGTGGTTTTGCATAAAAAAAAAAATAGCAGTTACAACAGTATACAGCAAATAAAATGCATATGCAGTTCTTTACTGCCCAGGTCAGACAAGGTCCGGGTAACAATGGTAATAGGACGCACAGCTTCTCCTTCTCACTATAGTGCATGTTTCTGTGCCATATGCTGCCCAATGCATCACACATCAAAGATGACTATCGGCAAAACAAATTGATTGGGCCATTTATATCCAATTAGTACTGCACATCCCTGTAGTAAGTGGGCATCCCCCACCCCTTTTGTTGATCAAACATGAAGATTTATTTTTATACACCATATGCTAATAACCAGACCAATTATCATACGACAGTAGATTAGCTTTTATGCCCATATCTATTTTGTTTTATGATGTTATTTTTACGTAAATTATAGATTGTAAACATTTTATCATTTGTGTTTTTTTTAATTCTAGTTTGTAGCATTGCATTAAAAGAATATATAAAATGTATTCTTTTAATGCAATGCTACAAACTAGAATAAAAAAGAATACATAAAATGTAAAAAAGACCTTTTTCCTTCTGTTACGTTATTTTGCCTATAGAGTTTGCATTGAAAATAAAATAATTTTTGCAAGACTAAACTGCCAAAAGAAAGCGTTGTTTATTCCAGGAAAAAAATATTACCTGGGTAATAGGTAATGATGAAAAAGTTATTGCAGAATCAGCAGGACCATCGCTGAAATGTAGAAATTTTTTTTGTCCAAATGGGGTATTTGTGTGAGAGCTAAAGTGGTTAAAATAAATAGGCAATAGTTTATTATTTAAATCTATTCTTTTAAGAACTACTGTAAATGGATTTCTTATAATCTCAATGCCACATTTTATGTTTTTCTTTTCAAGGAAATCTACAAAATTCTCTTATTTCCTATGCTAGGAGCACAAAGAGGATGGTAAAGAGTATGATGGAAGAACATCAAAAATCTATGGAATTCCTCTCCAATCAGGTGCAAATGTTATAAAAAGCAGACAATGATACATATTTTTTTCTTTTAAAATCGTATCATTAGAATTGTTATAAGAATCTTTAAAGTGTATGATATATATATATATATATTAGGGATTCACCAAAATTTTGGCGGCCGAAAAAAAACTGTGGAAAATTGTGTTTTCGGCACATTGACGAAAGGAAAATATTGCAGATAATGGAGCCGAAAATGGGGCAGGGCCTGGGTGGGGGGGGGGGGGTTGGGGTGCCGCCCATTGGGGGGGGTGTCATGCTGGCTCACCCCAATCCTCCATCCTCCTCTCCTGCCTCGCACAGAGTGGCGGTCTCCGTGTGTCGCAGAGCTGAATTGCACGGGCCGCAGTAACAATGTCCCGCCTCCTGTGACAGACGACACACTGATCCAATGGTGGGACATTAAATCAGCGTGACATGATCACAGGAGGCGGGACGTTGTTACTGTGGCCCGGCCAATTCAAATACAGCTCCGTGACACACGGAGATCGCCATTTTGATCCAGCCACTGTTAGGCTGCATGACGGGCACTGGTGAGGCTGCATCCACAGACACTGGCAGGCTGCATATGACGGGCACAGGCAGGCTGCATCTGATGGGCACAGGCAGGCTGCATGACTGGCACAGGCAGGCTGCATCTGATGGGCACAGGCAGGCTGCATCTGATGAGCACAGGCAAGCAGCATGAAGGGCACTGGCAGACTGCATCTGATGGGCACAGGAAGGCTGCATCTGATGGACACTGGCAGGCTGCATCTGATGGGCACAGGCAATCTGCATGACGGGTAAAGGCAGGCTGCATCTGATGCAGGCAGGCTGCATCTGGGTACCCATCAGGCAGGCTGCATCTGATGGGCACTGGCAGGCTGCATCTGATGGGCTGAGGCAAGCTGCATGATGGGCACTGGCAGGCTGCATATGATGGGCACTGGCAGGCTGCATCTGATGGGCACAGGGAAGCTGCATGACGGGCACAGGCAGGCTGCATCTGATAGGCACAGGCAGGCTGCATGATGGGCACAGGCAGGCTGCATCTGGTGGGCACTGGCAGGCTGCATGATGGGCAATGGCAGGCTGCATCTGATAGGAACAGGCAGGCTGCATCTGATAGGAACAGGCAGGCTGCATCTGATGGAAACTGGTGAGGCTGCATTAATCTCTTGTATCATGTCCTCAGTCTCTGACCATCTCTGGTACTATGTCTGCAGTCTCTGACCATCTCCTGTATCATGTCTGCAGTCTCTGACCATCTCCTGTATCATGTCTGCAGTCTCTGACCATCTCCTGTATCATGTCTGCAGTCTCTGACCATCTCCTGTATCATGTCTGCAGTCTCTGACCATCCCCTGTATCATGTCTGCAGTCTCTGACCATCTCCTGTATCATGTCTGCAGTCTCTGACCATCTCCTGTACTATTATTATTATTATTATACAGGATTTATATAGCGCCAACAGTTTGCGCAGCGCTTTACAACATGGGGCAGACAGTACACTTACAATTCAATTCAATACAGGAGGGATCAGAGGGCCCTGCTCGTTAGAGCTTACAATCTAGAAGGGAGGGTCAAGTGGAAACAAAAGGTAATAACTGTGGGGGATGAGCAGATGGGAAAAAAAAATGAAAGTACAGTTGTTAGGTGTGGGTAGGATAGGCTTCTCTGAAGAGAAGGGTTTTCAGGGATCTTCTGAGTGCTAATAAAGTAGGAGATAAGCGGACTATGTCTGCAGTCTCTGACCATCTCCTGTATTATGTCTGCAGTCTCCTGTATCAGATGGTTAGAGACTGTGGACATGATACAAGAGATGGTTTGAGACTGAGGACGTAATACAAAAGATGGTTAGAGACTGTGGACATGATACAACAGATGGTTAGAGACTGAGGACATGATACAACAGATGGTTAGAGACTACAGACTGCATTTTTCCTGAGTCTTTCTTGCACTAAAGGTGCCAATAATGGCCAACAATAAATTAATATTCATTTAAATTGATGATATTAATTAAAAAGTCAAATATAATACAATTGTATATGAAAATATAAATATTTTTTAAAAACTGTAATTTTCGGTATCGGTTTTCAGGCCTAGTGCATTCTTCATTTTCGGTACCAAAATTTCCATTCGGTGCACCCCTAATATATATACAAACAGTGTCTTTAAAAAGTATTAATACCCCTTGAAATTTACTACATTTTGTCATGTTACAACCAAAAACATAAATGCATTTTACTGGGATTTTATGTGATAGCCCAACACAAAGTGGCACATAATTGTGAAGTGGAAGGAAAATAATAAACTGTTTTCAAAGTTTTTTGCAAATAAATATGTGAAAAGTGTGGAGTACATTTGTATTCAGCAGCCCTGAGTGAATACTTTGTAGAACCACCTTTCGCTGCAATTACAGCTGCAAGTCTTTTTGGGGATGTCTCTACCAGCTTTGCACATCTAGAGAGTGACATTTTTGCCCATTCTTCTTTACAAAATAGCTCAAGCACTGTCCGTTTGGATTGAGAGCCTCTATGAACAGTAATTTTCAAGTCTTGCCACAGATTCTCATTTGGATTTAAGTCTGGACTTTTACTGAGCCATACTAACATATGAATATGCTTTAATTTAAACCATTCCATTGTAGCTCTGGCTGTATGTTTAGGGTCATTGTCCTGCTGGAAGGTGAACCTCCGCCTCAGTCTCAAGTCTTTTGCAGACTCTTCTAAGATTGAACTGTATTTGGCTCCATCTATCTTCCCAGCTCTGACCTGCTTCCCTGTCCCTGCTGAAGAAAAGCATCCCCACAACATGATGCTGCCACCATCATGTTTCAGGGTGGGGATGGTGTGTTCAGGGTGATGTGTAGTGTTAGTTTTCCGCCACACATAGCGTTTTGCTTTTAGGCCAAAAAGTTCAATTTTGGTCTCATGTGACCAGAGCACCTTCTTCCACGTGTTTGCTGTGTCCCCACATGGCTTCTCGCAAACTGCAAAGGGAACTTCTTATGGCTTTCTTTCAACAATGGCTTTCTTCTTGCTACTCTTCCATAAAGGCCAGATTTATGGAGTGCACGACTAATAATTGTCCTGTGGACAGATTCTCACACCTGAGCTGTGGATCTCTGCAGCTCCTCCAGAGATACCATGGGCCTCTTGGCTGCCTCTCTGATTAATGCTCTCCTTGCCATTCAGGTTAGGTGGACGGCCATGTCTTGGTAGGTTTGCAGTTGTGCCATACTCTTTCCATTTTCGGATGATGGCTTGAACAGTTCTCGGTGAGATGTTTAAAGCTTGGGATAGTTTTTTATAACCTAACCATGCTTTAAACTTCTCCACAACATTATCCCTGACCTTTCTGGTGTGTTCCTTGGCATTCATGATGCTGTTTGTTCACTAAGGTTCTCTATCAAACCTCTGAGGGCTTCACAGAACAGCTGTATTTATACTAAGATTGAATTACATACAGGTGGACTATTTACTAATCAGGTGACTTCTGAAGGCAATTGGTTCTATTAGATTTTAGTTAGGGGTATCAGAGTAAAGGGGGTTGAATACAAATGCACGCAACACTTTTCAGATATTTATTTGTAAAAAATCCTGAAAACCAAAAATTGCCTATAAGTGCCCGGCCCTAAACCTGACTTAGCATTCATTTTTTTCCAACAATAGTGATCAAAGCCATGTACTTTGTAGTACCTGGAAGCACCTGTGTTAGACTTCAAATGTGTCCCTGTGAATTCCCTTTGCATCCCAGGCCCAAGCAGAACAGGAAGCCTTGAGTTCTGACTAGTATTATTCTTGCCACCTCTAGTGACTTAAATCAACCATGTTTCTATCATTAAAAACTTATTGAGAGGCACTCTGTAAAAAAATATGTTGCATAATTACCTGTACAATAGCAGAGAGGTGTCCTGATTACACTACAGCTATCAGCTTGGTTGGTGCCCTACTCTATGTCTAGCATGTACAGTATCTCTCAAAAATGAGTACACCCATTACATTTATGTCAATTTTTTATTATATCTTTTCATGTGACAACACTGAAGAAATTACACTTTGGTATAATGTAAAGTAGTGAGAGTACAGCTTGTATAACAGTGTAAATTTGCTGTTCGAAATTGGGCCCAAAGTGTCAATATTTTGTGTGGCCGCCATTATTTTCCAGCACTGCCTTAACCCTCTTGGGCACTGAGTTCACCAGAGCTTCACAGGTTGCCACTGGAGTCCTTTTCCACTCCTCCGTGATGACATCACGGAGCTGGTGGATGTTAGAGACCTTGCGCTCCTCCACCTTCCGTTTGAGGATGCCCCATAGATGCTCAATAGGGTTTAGGTCTAGAGACATGCTTGACCAGTCCGTCACCTTTACTCTCAGCTTCTTTAGCAAGGCAGTGGTTGTCTTGAAGGTGTGTTTGGGGTCGTTATCATGTTGGAATACTGCCCTGCAGCCCAGTCTCCAAAGGAAGGGGATCATGCTCTGCTTCAGTATGTCACAGTACACGTTGGCATTCATGGTTCCCTCAATGAACTGTAGTTACCCAGTGCCTGCAGCACTCACGCAGCCCCAGACCAAGACACTCGCACTACCATGCTTGACTGTAGGCTAGACACACTTGTCTTTGTACTCCTCACCTGGTTTCCACCACACACGCTTGACACCATCTGAACCAAATAAGTTTATCTTGGTATCAACAGACCACAGGACATGGTTCCAGTAATCCATATCCTTAGTCTGCTTGTCTTCAGCAAACTGTTTGCAGGCTTTCTTGTGCATCATCTTTAGAAGAGGCTTCCGTCTGGGAAGACAGCCATGCAGACCAATTTGATGCAGTGTGCGGTGTATGGTCTGAGCACTGACAGGCTGACCCCCCAACCCCTTCAACCTCTGCAGCAATGGTTGAGGAATGTCTTTGGAAAATAGATGTACGAGTGCTGCACTCATACGTCCATTTTCCAAAGACAACCTCTGGATATGACGCTGAGCATGTACACTCAACTTCTTTTGTCAACCATGGCAAGGCCTGTTCTGAGTGGAACCTGTCCTGTTAAACCGCTGTATGGTCTTCGCCACCATGCTGCAGCTCAGTTTCAGGGTCTTGGCAATCTTATTATAGTCTAGGCCATCTTTATGTAGAGCAACAATTCTTTTTTTCAGATCCTCAGAGAGTTCTTTGCCATGAAGTGCCATGTTGAACTTCCAGTGACCAGTATAAGAGAGTGAGAGCGATAACACCAAATTGAACATGCCTGCTCCCCATTCACACCGGAGACCTTGTAACACATGACAACGGGGAGCGAAAATGACTAATTGGGCCCAATTTGGACATTTTCACTTAGGGGTGTTCTCACTTTTGTTGCCAGCGGTTTAGACATTAATGGCTGTGTGTTGAGTTATTTTGAGGGGACAGCAAATTTATGCTGTTATACAAGCTGTACACTCACTACTTTACAAAATATTTACAAAAATGTGAGGGGTGTACTCACTTTTGTGAGATACTGTAAATGTCTGAAACACCCTAATCCACGCAAAGCTGAATCTTTTAAAGTTTTACAAGGAAACCTTTCAATAAACAATATACTGTATTTGACTAAATCTTGCTATGACATATATGAATAGGATCAAGATACATATAAAAATGCAGGGTTAAAGTATAACAAAGGAAAAACATATTTTTTTTTAGTTTTGGATAGAGTGCAGAGGGATTAGAACGCTTGTCAGTTTTTATTGCTATCTGTATCCCCGTTAAGGAGATTCACCCTCTCTATTTATCCTGTTTACCATTATCATTGAAAGTGAACGTAAAAGAAAATCCTACATTTTGGGTTGTCCCCAGAAAAGTAATAGAGGGGAACTCTTCTAATCAGCACACTAGTTCTGGTGACCTGGGAGTTCCCCAATGACTTCCCCTAATTTACTGGAATTTTCTCTCACTTCCTGTTTGGCTATGGAACAGAAAGTGAAGGGAAATCCCCCTAATGGGACACAGATAGCAACAAAAAAAATCTGACAGGAGTTATAACCCTCCCTTGCTCTATTCAAAATGAAAAAAAAAAAAAAAAATGTTTTGCCTATAGTTCTACTTTAAATGTGTATTGTTGCATACTTTAGTGGAGATATTTATTTATTTTATTGTTGCACCTATAGGTGAGTGAACTAACCAATAAGGTTCTTCTTTTGAATGCAGAGGTCTTGAAAAAACACACAGACCCCCTCATTCACAGACCTTTTCAAACTCATGGTAAGGATAATCGTTTTTAAAAAGATTTTGAAAAATGTTGTGTATGATATAATATCCCACCAGAATACTATGGCCTTCATTTATAGAATCACTTAAAGTATATCTAAAGTCAATCTTTTTTTTCTTTTTAGTTGTGGACAGAATTGGGAAGAATTAAATACCATATTTGATTTTTTTTGCCATCTGTCTTACATTGGGGGATGTTCATTCACTTCCTGTTCCATAGCCAAACATAGACACGAGAGGAAGTTAGAAAAATTTTTTATTTAGTTTCAAAATGAAAAAACATTTATTGATTTAAATATACTTAAAAATATTGTTTATCAATTTGCCAAGAGCTGTTGACATCAACAAAGGGTGCTTCATATCATTCCAATTAAAGCGGTAGTAAACCCATCCAATTAAATTTCCAGCATATTACTCATTATAAAAGAGTCAACTAGTTGCTGCGTGTAGATGGCTTCCTACCTTCTTTGTTTCAGTGCAATCGTTCATTTTCTGAGCAATGACGTCATCGGCGCATGCGCAATTAGTCCCATTTTTCAGGCAAGCTCTTCATGCCGGAAAAATGGTGTTTACATCCTGCGAGACTAGCTTCACATTCACAAGCTGAGTGTTAACCCCATGTGACTCAAATATGTCACAGGGGTTGTAAGCACAGCGAGCGTAACACAGGAGAGAGTAGTATTACACAGGAGAGAGTAGTATTACACAGGAGAAAGTAATATTACACAGGAGAGAGTAGTATTACACAGGAGAGAGTAGTATTACACAGGAGAGCTGCAATGCTGTACTGAACAGGTGCGAGATTATGGACACGGATAGGGAGTAAGGGCAGAAGTCAGAATGTTGGTGGACGCAGAAGACAGCAGTCACTATGGCGGCTCTAACTGTAAAAGGAGATTTTAGACAAATAATATTTTTTCAAGTAAGAAGCATTAGATATGCTTTGCCATGGCGGCGCTTTGATTCATATTAACGTTATACATTGCATTATATGAAACATAGGGTTGAAACAACTAAGTTTACTACCGCTTTAAAAGGAATACTGGATCAATCTTTTTTGCTGACGGGTACTACTTAATATAAATTATTATTATACAGGATTTATATAGCGCCAACAGTTTGTGCAGTGCTTTACAATATAAAGGGAGACAATACATCAACAATACAATTCAATGCGAGCTTGCGACAATTCCTGCGAGCTTACAGTCTAATAGGGTGTGGCTGGTTTAACAAAAGTTAGTAACTGTGAGGGATGAACTGATGAGGAAGTAGAAGATTCTGTTGTTTGCTGAAGTTTTCAGGGATCGCCTAAAGGGAACAGAGTAGGAGATAACTGGACAGATCGGGGTAGTGAGTTCCAGAGGATGCGAGATGCTCTGGAGAAGTCCTGGAGAGGAGCATGGGAGGAGGAGATAAGGGAGCTAGAGAGTAGGAGGTCTTGGGGGGAGTGGAGAGCACAATTTGGGTGATATTTGGAGACAAGATTGGTGATGTAGCTTAGGGCGGAGTTGTAAACGGCTTTGCATGTTATTGTTAGTGTTTTGAATTTCATTAATTGGGCAATAGGAAGCCAGTGTAGGGATTGGCAGAGAGGGGTGGCAGACACTGAATTGTTGGTAAGGTGGATGAGTCTGGCAGCAGCATTAATGATAGACTGAAGAGGGGATAGCTTGTGGAGAGGTAAAGAGTTACAATAGTGAGGTGGCAAGGATCAAACTGTGTGGAGTTGAAAAACTAAAGCATTTATTAGAGGTGTATGCAAGACAGAAACTTTGTCCTTCTTATTTCTATACATAGGCTTTGATTGCAGTGATATTAAGGACAATTTTGGAACCCTTTCGAAAGCACCAAGTGGAATATATATAATACAGCCTGAAGGAACACAATTTTCATTTGAGGTAATGAAGCAAATATCTTACAGTGCCTACTTTGCTGAAAGCAAAAATATTTGATTGATTGTATTTGAAATGGTTGTGAACCTTACATACTTATGAACTATAGATATAAATTCTCTGCGCTGACAGGTCACATTTTTCAAAGCAGAGCTATGAGGTTTCAGAGCAGCTGCTCCAGACCAGGGTAAAAGTTTGGGCTTTGGGTTTCATGTTTGGGCTCAGTTTAGACTAATTTTATGGTCAGAGTTTGGGGGGGTTTGTTTCAATTTTAGGGTTAGGTTTAGGAATAGGTTTGAAAGAGTTGGATATGTATTCAGTGTTGGGGAGAGAGGTGGGTTAAGCATTAAAGGCTTACTTTAGGGATTGTCAGGGTTAGGTTGAAGCATAACACCTGCAAAAACTTTTTTGGACCACATTGGGAAGCATGGCTATGCTGGGTAGGTAACTGGTGTTTATTCATGTTCTGTACATAAAGCATGGCACAGTCTATATTATTGACACATTTTATATCTGAATACTGTTCGGATGCATTGGAGATATGATTAAAAAAAGAGCTTTGACAATCTTTGTTGCTGATCTATTTCTCTTGCTGTGTTTCCCCAGAAAGTACCTGGTGGGGTGGACTGTAGCATGAGATATGACTTTGAGGTTGGTGTGGGGACATCTATATAAACCTGATCAACAAGGACATAGACAGCCTCTAAAATCTTTCAGGGGTTAACGTTTCCCTACTCCAAAACAAAAACACAAAATCTTAAAAAGCCTCTTCTGGTTGTAGTTGGGGTTTAAGGGTTATGTGTTAAGTCATAGATTAAGAACTAACTTTTGGGGAGTTAAGCGTTAAGGCATTATGTTCAAAATTGGGTTTAGGCAAGTCTGTATGGTATGAAGTGTTGGAGGATCCTTGATGACCCATTCACACCAGTGCACTGAAGTATTGTGAACACTACCATGAGCTTTACAGCAAAGGGCAGTAATGCATGTTATGTACATGGGTATGCTGCCATTCATTGTAAATACGTAGCCAACACACTGTGAAACATGGCAACTCACTATCATGCTCTGTCCTTTTGAAATTTGCTGCAATTGTGATTTTTAGTCTGTTGTGGCCTTTTCGGCAGCCCATTCATTCATGCATGCTTGAGTGCATACCGATCAGCCTACAGCAGACCCTCATCTCCATGATTAAGCCCCGGGGCAGGGCAAAACATGTTGGGGACGGGCCTGGATGAATCAAGCTGAGACTGCTTTTACCTGCCAACTACCTGGGCTGGGGGCGAGGTGTGCGGCGGCAGGGCTATCTCTTGCTTTTTCAGCAGTGTACTTTGGGTCTGGACCCTCCTCAACCTGCACCCTCACTAGTGAGCGACATCCAACTTATAGGACCTTGATAGCCTGAGCACTGACCCTTAAATATTTATCATACGGATCGGCCTGGTATAAATGGGCCTTTAATGTTAGGCTCAGTGTACAAACTAATTATAGTTACAGAAATAGCATTTTCAGAAGGAGAGTTCAGCAATAGCAGTCCCCATAATCTGTCAGTGTAGGTTTCCTTTAACCACTTGCCGCCTGCCTGTCCGCATTGTACTGCGAGCAAGCTGTGGCTGTAGGCAAAGCGAGGTACTTGTATGCCGCTGCCTACTGCAGGGTTTAGGGTGCACAAATGCATGCCCCCAACCAGCTCCTGCTGTATTGTCTGCAAGCGCCAGACAATGATTTGATCATGTACATTCACAACCTAGAGTTCTGTGTTGATATTTAACACAGAGCTCTGTACACAGGGAACAATCTCTGTGTTTCTCATCCCTGCAAAGCAGGAGTGAGAAACTTAGAGATTAGTTAGTAAAAGCAGCACACTTTACACACATTACACATAGTTAGGCACACTTTTAACCCTTGATCGCCCTAGATGTTAACCCCCTCCCAGCCAGTGTCATTAGTACAGTGACAGTGTATAGTATTATCACTGATCACTGTATTAATGTCACTGGTGATGTCAGTGGCAGTTAGTCATTTCCCCCCAGCATCAGTTAGTGTCAGATTGACTGCTGCAGTATCACAGTCCCGTTATAAGTCGCTGATTTACGCAAACCAATTTTACGCAAACCAATTAATATACACTTATTGAGTTTTTTATAACCAAAAACATGTAGCAGAATACATTTTGGCCAAAGTTTATGAAGAAATTAGATTAAAAAAAAATGGATATGGATATGTTTTATGGCAGAAAGTAAAAAATATATAATATATGGATATGTTTTATGGCAGAAAGTAAAAAATATTCTTTTTTTTTCAAAACATTCTGCCTTTTTCATTTATTTTGCAAAAAGTAAAAATCCAGTGGTGATCAAATACCACCAAAAGAAAACTCTGTTTGTGTGGAAAAAAATGAAATAATTTTGTTTGGGTACAGTGTTGCATGGCAGTTGAAAGTTAAAATAGTGCAATGCTGAATAGCAAAAAATGACCTGGTCATGAAGGGGGAAAAATCTTTAGAAACTTAAAGGAATTGTAAAGGCAGAAGGTTTTTATCTTAATGCATTCTATTCATCAAGATAAAAAAAACCTTCTGTGTGTAGCAGCCCCCCAGCACACACCAGCTATTCTCTTTTTCAGTGGGCGGTCCGTTTTCAGAAAAAAGTGGTCTCTGCGGCAGATTCGCCACAAGATTACTTTTATCGGCGGGCCCCCTCTCCCGCTGCGCTCCAGTGCCCTCCGCCTGCTTACCGGAGGCGATCGCGTCCTTCTCCCTGTTAGGTATGGAGATGAGCTAGGGGAAGATGGCCCCTACCTGTCTCCATACCATTGCAGGGAGGAAGCAAGGTCAAAACGTCACTTCCACCCATAGCTCTTAAAGAGACATTTTTTTAAATTACATTTTAGTGTAAATATGAGATCTGAGGTCTTTTTGACCCCTGATCTCATATTTAAGAGGTCCTGTCTTGCTTTTTTTCTATTTCAAGGGATGTTTACATTCCTTGTAATAGGAATAAAAGTGACACACATTTTTTGAAAAGAACAGTGTAAAAATAAAAAATAAAAGGTAATATAAATAATTAAAAAAAATTTTTTTTTTAAACTCACCTTGTCTCGCCAAGTGCAGAAGCATGCATACGAAAACGGTGTTCAAACCACACATGTGAGGTATTGCCATGATCCTTAGAGCGAGAGCAATAGTTCTCTGTAACTAAAAACATGCAACCTGTAGAATTTTTTAAACATTGCCTATTTTTAACCACTTCCGGACCAGCCGCCACAGTTTTACTGCGGCAGATTGGCTCGGCTGGGTATATCGCCATTCCACAAGCGGGTGCAATTTTGAAGCGTGACATGTTGGGTATCAATTTACTGGACGTAACATTATCTTTCACAGCATAAAAAAAATTTGGGCTAACTTTACTGTTGTCTAATTTTTTAACTCAAAAAACTGTATTTTTTCCCAAAAAAGTGTGCTTGTAAAAGCGCTGCGCAAATACGGTGTGACAGAAAGTATTGCAACGACTGCCATTTTATTCTCTAGGGTGTTAGAAAAAAAAAATATATATATATATAATGTTTGGGGGTTCTAAGTAATTTTCCAGCAAAAAAAAAAAAAATGATTTTAACTTGTAAACACCAAATCTCAAAACGAGGCTCAGGGCTGAAGTGGTTAAGCTAGTCTATTACCTATGTTGGCATTTCCTTCTTTTCCCAGTGCAGCAACAATTTTATAACTCTGGTGAATAGTAAGATGAATGCTGCAGTTGAATCCAAGCATGGAAATACATTAAAGTAGATGTAAACCAACTGCTACAGTAAATCGTATATACTTTAAAATGTTATGTAATTTGAAAAGTCATTTTTAGTCCCTTTAATAGATCCTAAATCTGCAGCTTTTATTAAAATTGGTGATCCTGCCATGAAGACTCTTGTTCAGAAAATTCCTGTTTTGGGGTGATAATGTTCTTTCCCGGTCGCCCAACTGCTCTCCTGCATTGTCACCCTGTCAAATGTGCTTTCAATAGAACCTATAAGGGGCTGTGCCAGCACTGGAGTCCAAAGCAAGCAAAAGGCAATGCACACTTGTAAAGCACATTACTGTGCTTTGTAAACATGTCTTTATTTATTTACTTATTTATTTATTTATTTATTTGTTTTTTTTTAGAGCAAATGTATGGCTATGCTGCTGCTTTATAAATGGACCCGTAAGCTACTTTAGTGTAAAATATAACAAAAGATATGATCCTGTGAATGTGAAGCATCCTTTTTTTTAGTTAGTAAATTACCCAAAACTTGGATACATTTTTCCATATGATGCATAGTTTAGCATCTCCAAGTATATGATGGTGCCAGCACAAAACCTAAGGGTTTTACAAATAGGAACATTGTTAATGTGTCTTTTACAGCAATGCTTCTGGTGGTAGAAAGTTTGTAATGATGTGTTGACACTAATATGAGCAAAGGCCCAGAAAAATAGGGTGCCAAAACACACATGCAAAGTATAATGTCCCTTTATAGACCCTAGAGAAACTCTAAAATGTACTTTACAGCTTGATGCTTTACAGTTTACATGATATTATAAACCTATTTCTGCAGAATGATAATACTATTTTTTTATTATATTACTATGACGTATACTCTTCTGTGTAATGTCTTATTAGGCGTTTTGTGACATGGATTACAGAGGAGGAGGATGGACCGTCCTTCAAAAGAGAATTGATGGCACAATTGATTTCCAGAGAACTTGGCTTGACTACATGGAAGGATTTGGAGAACTTTCAGGTAGACGAATATTGAAAGACTTTTTTGTTATTCCATGTAGGCAATGTTATAAAGGAGATTTCCGTGGTTATAAAGTACACCTTGTGTTTTAAAGGGAACCTGTTGGTTTATCATATCAGGTGCTGGAGGTTGATCCCAGCAGTGGTGCTAATTCCAGGACAGCGCATGACTTTGTGGTTTCAAGCACATTGAATTTCCTGCTCTGTAATTAGCACCACTCCTGCTGAGTTGGATGAAGCAGTCATAGGTGCTGGATAGCAGAGTTGTGTAAAATAGGTAAATAAAAATCTATCTGGGTTCCTTTAAAACATAGCATATACAACTGTAGTTTTAAATTTGTGAAACTATTATAATATGCTTGCAAAATAAAATAAAAAAAATAGATTTTTACCAAGATCTTAGAGAAATGATGCAGAGTCCTCAACTGCTCTTCATTTGGAGGGATTGACCCTCTTTTGGAACCAAATTTGTACACTGATGCTCCCTACACAGGCTGTCAGCTCTCAATAAACGAATGGCTGCTGGGAACCCACTATTTTATAGTGAGGGGGCTAGCACATAACAAATCCCAGAATATTGCCCTTCTAATTTCAACTGACCAAAGTTTAAACATATAGTATTATTGCAAAATGTAAAAAAAAAATATTTTTACTGAAACTTTGGAGAGATGATGCATAGCCCCCAACTGTCCTTCATTTGCAAGAATTGACCCTCTTTTGGAACTAAATTCCTCTGCCCTCTTTCTTCCTCCCTTAGCCCTGCTTTAGTCTGATGTATAGACCTATATCAAAATAACACCAGAGACTATTGATCCAGGGAATATCCAATTGTCTTCTGGGCAATGAGGGAAGATTTTTTTTTTCCCTGCTGGAGCAAATTGGATCATGCATTAAAGGTTCTTTTGCCTTCCTCTGGATCGACTGGGTAAAGGATTGAGTATATGGAATTTTTATATATATTTTTTTGGCTGAACTTGATGGACTTGTGTCCTTTTTCAACCTAACTTGCTGAAAGGCCAATGCTATGAGTAAGGGCTAGCGTAGCACAAAACATGTCAGCCGGTCACCCTGAACTTCCGCTGCTGATTCCTTGATGCTTTTACCCTGTTTGGCGATTTTCTAAATAAGGGTGATTGCTTCAGTAGTGTGGTTGTTCAAGACTTCCTTTTTCCTTTATCAAGAAAAGTTCATTGTTAGGGTTTACATACACATAATGGTGATGGGGATTTACAGGTAGGCAGCGAATGTTATAAATAGTTGAAAAAGTATTTATTCCTTTGCTGAGAACAAGAAGTGGTTCTGGAGTTTTACAGGTAGGCCGCGCTTGTAGGCAGTGATAGAAAGAGCTTTACTTATTCATGAAATCCTGTTTTATTTCCTTAAATTAAAATTAATCTTCCAGTACCTTGGCCAGACTGTTCTGCAGTGACTCATTTTGCTGCATGACTCACAGTTCTAGTTGCATGCACACATTTCATTAGGCTTGGGGAAGACAAACAAAAGAACATTTAGGATAGGAGAAAGATTGCCAGCATTAAAGCCAATTAAATAATATGGAAATCATACAGCAAAAATATGTAAAGTTTGCCTTTACTTTTAATGATTAACTTTTACTCTATTAAAATATTTATTTAAAAGCAAAAATACAGGGTTACGCTTTGCAACATTGATTTTCGATTTTAGGGCTCATTTACAGGTAGTGCTGGGACAAGGTCATCTGGAGCCCAGGGCAAAAATGTCAAACTGCACTCCCCCCAAGATGTATGAGCATTATATGTCAGCATGCTTACCCCTAAGCATAACTTCCCCCTCCTCCCAGGCCAAATACTCCCCCCCCGGTTGATATCCCCCCTCCCAGCACAAATCTTTGCCCCCCCATTCCCCCTCTCAGCTCAAATCCTCTCTCTTCAAATCCCCCCTCCAAAAAAAAAAAAATCACTGCTCCTGGCACAATTCTTCTACCCCTCAAATTTCAACTCCAAGTACACATTCTCTCCTCCCATTCCAAATCCACCCCAACCCCCCCCCCCCCCCCCCCCCCACACACACACACACACACACACATTTCCCCTCCTAGAATAAATACACCATGTTCATCCCTACTAGCACAAATCCACCCCCCCCAAAAAAAAAAAAAAAAATTCCCCTCCTAGCATCAATCTCTTTTCCCTCTACTATATCACCTCTTCTAGCACAAACACCACAAATCCTCTTCCCTCACCCCCCTCCCAAAACAAATCCCCCAAATCACCTTTCCTAGCACACCCTCCCAAATTCCCCCTCCTATAATAATTCTTAACCCCTGCTGCTCCCCAAATTCCCCCACCCAGCACAAATCCCCTCCCTCCCAAACTCCTCATGGTGCCCCCCCCCACCTCACATGATACAACAGTGCTCAGGGCAGCCGCCCCTCCTGCCCACCCCTTGTCCCAGCCCTGTTTACAAGGGTACTCAACCCCATACAGTGTGAAGAGCCCTTTCTTTACTTTTCTGTCCTAGTGCTGAGCTGCGTGCAGACAGCCCATAATAGTAAATGAACATGTATTGGCTGTACGGACTCACCTGCACAGCTGAGTTTGACAGGTACACAGGGACAGGTACACCAACACTGACGCAGAGCCTGTGCATCCAGTGCTATAGATTTGTTTCTGTGTACCTGTCAAACTTGGCAGGCGAGTCCGTACATTCGATGCATGTCCATTCAGTAATATGGGCTGTCTGCATGCAGCTTAGTCATAGTACAGAAAAGTACACAAAGGGCTCTTCACACTGTATGGAGCTGAGTGCCAATGTGAATAAGCCCCTAAATTCATGCCCCCATTGTAACTATCAGTATTTATGTCATCTGTCTTTCAAGTCAAATTTAATGACATCCCATCTACATCCCCTCCCATCATTTGCCAGTGTTATCAGGGTCTCCAATTGAATTTTTTAGAGCCACACACACCTACTAGGGCCAATTTTAGACAATAGCCAATTAATCTATCAGATAAAAAAACATTTTCTGGTTCAATACGTTTTTATTGTAGAAGTAGTGCTAAATATACAACAATGTCAAAGGCACCTAGATTGTCCACGCAGGGGCTAGAACTGGTGCATAAGAGAAAAAAAAATACAACATAAACAGAGAAGGGCAGCCTCCTATTTAAATGGTCACAGAAATCCTGAGTGCAACATACATAATTTGGGGTAACCCCCATAAGTACAGGAATCACCAGAACAAAAATGGATTAACTCTACATTAAGATCGTCTTGGGCATCTGTTAGCAGTCAAAAAGGGCTAATAGCCCTGTTAAGAGAAAGAAAACAGAGTGAAATAAGAAAGAGAGGGGGAGAATAAGGAAAAGTGGGGTAGGGGGAAGAGAGAGAAGGAGAAAAGGAGAAGGGGACCCGGGATCACCCAGGAAACCAGTCAGAGCCGTTCCATACTAGCCAGAGGAAGTTCAGGGAAGGCATATGCCAGCCATGGCTCCCAAACTTTAAGGAACTTGGATGCGTGTCTTTGAGCATACTAGACATTTGTTCATTGACCATCATGGATGTCAAGCGGTTTTTCACTTCCTGAAAGGGGACTGTGTTTTTTTTCCATGCTTGAGTGATCGTCCTTTTGGCCGTTATAAACAGATAGGTTGCCAAGTTCTGTTGACAAACAAACAAACCCTGGATGGGGCAATGTAATAGTGCAAATTTGGCCTCTTTACAGACATTCAAATGGAACAGAAAAAATAACAAACCAAACACTCGGGACCAGAAACCCACTAATCGTGGGCAGGCCCACCAGGTGTGAATTACATCCCCACGATGGCCACATCCTCGGAAACAGTGATCGCTAGAGGTCAGGTTGGCATGGGCAATACGTGCTGGAACCCAATACCACCATTACAGCACTTTGTATGTTGCCTCCAAGATGGCAGTATTAAAGGAACATTTAGCTACAGAAGACCAGGCCCTGCTCCAGTCCGCCGGTTCGATCCCATGTCCCAAATCTCGTTCCCACTGGGACACATAGGAGAGTGAGGTGAGAGATGATTGACCATTCAAAGCTGCATAGAGGGTGCAGATTAGGCCCGGGGAACCCGTGGGGAACCCGGGGCATGTAGACAGATATGTTCAAAAGTGGATGTCTGGAACGGGTAGGAGGAGGTACGTCGGAACGTAGTTATCCAGTGCTGGATCTGAAGAAAACAAAATAATTCTGCCTGGGGAGCATCATAGGATTTGCAGAATGCAGACCACATCGGTGGAGTATGTGTAGTCAAGAGATGGCGTACCTGGGTAAGGCCCCGTGAGCTCCACCACGCGAATGTCTGAGACTGGTCGAGACCCGGGGGAACAATGGGTTATTAGTAATAGGCAGCAGGGGCAGGAAGGGGGACATAAGGGAGCTCGAGTATCTTACCGAGTCCCACAACTTTAAGCTATGTAGCATGAGAGGGCTCAATGACGTTGGCCAAAGTTTCTGGGGAAGCCAAAGAAGCGCTTGCATAGAAAGAGGGGCACAATTAGGGAGCTCCAGAAGCACCCATAGAGGGACATTGGAGGAAGCATGGAATAGTGATAATTGGGAGATCTGAGCTGCCAGATAGCACTTAGAGACATGGGGAACTCCCAAACCACCTTGCAATCTATGTATAAAAAGGGGAGCCTTAGAAATTCTAGGGCATTTATTAGCCCAGATAAAGTGCATGATCCTGCTCTGGAGTAGGCAGAAAAAATGTGGAGGGACCCGTACTCGTAGGGTGCGGAAAAAGTAGAGGAATTTTGGTAAGACCGTCATCTTTACAGAGTGGATTTGACCCAACCATGACAGGTGTGGAAATTGCCATGTCTACAGAAGAGTGGTCAAGGATCTAAGCAGGGGATAGTAAATAACAGAGAACAGAGAGGACTAAGTCGGGGTCAGCCGAACTCCCAGATATTCACTGTATATGGTTGTCCAACGAAAAAGTTAATACAGAGGCCCGAAAAGGATGAGAAATGTGTCAAGAGGCGTAACAAGTTGGGGAGGGTAGTAAGGGGATTAGTCAAGGTCAGAAGAGCGTCGTCAGCAAAGTGTCAGGTACTCACCAAGGCCGCTAAGCTAAGAGCGGCTCCCCTTGCAACTGAGCGCACTCTACCCCTGAAAGTGGTACAGAGGGTATAGGGCACAGAGAGGCACGGGTCACCAGCAGGTAGATGGGACTTGCGTGAAGATCTCCTGTAGGGCTGATGTACCGTGCAAGGGTGGACTTGGCACCAAGCAGGAATAGGAAGCCCAGCCAGGGCTCTAACACCAAAGATCCAAAAGTAGAGACTGGAGCAGAGTCTTGAGGAGGAGGCCGAGGGTCAAACACAGAAAGTCCAGCAGAAGCAAGTCCTTTAACACAAGCCAGGGTCATACACAGGAAGCAGGTAGTAGAGAAATCATTTAAGCAAGCAAGGGTCATACACAAGAAGCAGGTAGTAGAGGAGTCCTTAGGCAAGCTGGGGTCAAAGTACTGGAGAAGATTAGAGCAGGTCAGGGTCAATCCGGGTCACAACAGGAAAACACAGGTAGCAGAACTTGGAACAGGAACAGGAAGCTGTAGGACAAACCAGCAATTAGACAAGGGGCTGGACCGCCATTTATAGGCCAGCCAGGGGGATCTCACGTTGTGCTCGCTTCGGCGAGCCCGCGCCGCCACTCTGTATCGAGCACCCGTATGCGCCGGAGCGCTATTCTGCCGCGCATGCGCACAGGGAAGTGCCAATACTGGCAAGTCCGGCTTCTGCCATTTCTCTGACACAAAGAGGCTTAACTTGAACTCATGGCCTGCATAGGGGATTCCAGTCGCATTCCGGTCTGTGCGAAGTGCGAGTGCTAAGGGCTCCAAAGCCAAAAGGAACAAAGCTGGGGAAAGGGGGCACCCCCGCCTCATGCCCCTATGGATAGAGAAGGGTGCTGAAAAGTACTGTACCGTAGCTGTAGGGGCTGAGTATAAAGCCTGAATCCAGGTCAGCAAGGCTTCCCCAAAACCCCAACGAGAGAGCACAAATTGCAGGTTTTCCAACGACAAGGTGTCGAGGGCTTTATAAAAAGGAAAGAGGGAAGCCCAGGATTTTCCGATGCTGCATGAGATGAATAAGATGAACCACCTTGCGGACATTGTCACCAGCCTGCCTGCCTCCCTGCCTCCCTGGCACAAAACCCACCTGATCCCTGTGGATCAGGTGGCCTATATATTGATTAATGCGGATGCTCAGGATTCTACCTAGGATCTTCAGGTCATTATTCAGAAGCGATATCGGTCGGAAGGCCTGAGGTTCACTAACATCCTCTGGCTTCTTACAGGACCATTGCAATATGTGCCCTTAAAGCATCAGGAGAGGCCAAGGAGCCCTGCTTTAGCGTTGAAGTAGTTAGCAAGGTGAGGTACTAACAACGCAGGGAATGTCTTATAGTAAAGACCGAAGAATCCGTCTGGGCCCGGAGCCTTAGGGGGCTTCAGGGACTTGATTGCCCGGAGAACTTCAGCTTCTGAGATGCTTGCATTGAGAGCTTCATATGCGCCACCAGGAAGCTAAGGAAGGTTTAGGTCCTGGAAGAACTGTTGTGCTTTCTGTAAGGGAAATGGACCTGGTTTAGTATAAAGTGAGGAAAAGAACTCAGAGAATCTAGATAGGATTTGCTCAGGATTAAAGGTAAGACCTTCAGTTCTCGTCCGGAGTCGAACAGGCTTATAGAGTTTTCCCACCAAATTCAGTTTCTTGGCCAGCATAGGACATGGTTTATCTGCACAGGTATAGTACCTGTGCTTAGCCCATCGTAGGGTCTTTTCAGCTCAGGAGGTAGAGAGAAGATTAAGCTCTGTCACCAGGGTGTCTCAAGCTTTTCTATATGTAGCAGTGGGACGTGCCTTCCAAAGTGCATCAGTGGCCGTCAGAAGAGACTGTAGTTCTGTGATGCAATGCTCTCTGTCTCGTTCACGTGCTGATGCAAGTTGAATGATATGACCCCGAACTGTAGCCTTTTGGGCTTCCCACAGAGACACAGCTGATGCGACCGAGTGGACGTTGTCAGCAAAATATGTTTGTATGAAAGATTGGATTTGTAGATTCGTAGCCTGGGGGGACAGTAGGAACTCATTAATTCACCATAAAAAAGGACGCTTAGTAGGGCCAGAGAGAGAAACAAGAAAATCAAGGGGTCATGATCAGACCATGGTGAGGAAAGAATAGAGATCTTACGAACCAGTGGAAGGTGATGTACCTGCATAAAAACATGGTCAATCCTGCAAAAGCTGTCATGGGGTTTGGAGTAATAGGTAAAGTCACGGTCAGTGGGTTGGAGCTCCCTCCAGTCCTGCAAAAGTTTGCAGGACTGCACACATCTGAGCCTTGTGGGAGGGGGTAGACCCCTGAGCATATCATCTGTCTAAGGTCGAGTTGAGGGTAATGTTAGAGTCACCCATAAAAAAGAGTAGATAATGGCCCGTAGGGTCAGCAAGCTCCAATGCGCAATTAAACGGAAGGTTGCGTTTGAATGCGATCAAGACACCTCTGTTTTTCAGTGGCTGAGGCAGTATAAAACTTTGGATAATGGGGGGGGGGGGGGGGGAACCTAGCAGTGGAGGACTGGGCGAACCTGGTCTCCTGTAGGCATATTATATCCACCCGTTGAGATTTAAGATGGTGGAACACTTTGGATCGCTTGATGGGTGAATTAAAGCCATGGATGTTTTGTGAGTGTATTTTCAACTGAGGGCTTGCCATAGTGTGGAGGAGTGGAAGTGCTCCTCAACAGAGAAAGGTTCGACAGATTCCCTAGGTGATGATTGACTGGCTTGCCGACCCTGGGACCCAAGGAGAGAGAGCAGAAAAAGGGTAGGAGAAAGAAAAGGGAAGAAAAGGAAGAGAAGACTGAAGAGAGAAAAACATATAGTAACCACAAGAAGGGACCACCAAACAGGTGGAATACATCCCAACAGCAAGGGACGTCCCAGGGGATAACTCCCCCACCAGACACATGGCTGCAAACATAACACATACTATAGCTCTCATGGAGATAAGGGAAAAGGGTATGGAGAAGTTGCAGGAAGCCAGAATCCAGCCCAACCTGCAATGGGGGGGGGGGGGGGGCATTTTCAAGAACCCCGGTGTGCATGAGACCTTACTGCTTGCCAGCGTTTCCTTTATGAAATGAAGATCAAAATGAACAATACTTGTCCTATTTTGAAACCAGAGCCCAAAATTATGCCATAAGATGTATAATGGAATCATGGCCTACCTGCTCAATACTTCAGTATATCATCCAAATAATGCTGTAGTGTACCAATGTACTCCATTTCCTTATGTTGGTAATCTAGTGATCTGAGACCCCCTGCTTGTGATGCAGTAGAGTTATTCCCAAGCACACCCACTGTAGGCTTTTTGTTTAATATGATTGGGGATATTGGACAGGGATTGAGAAAGGAGGATACACAGACTTCAGAAAGTACGCTGCTCAAAAAAATTAAAGAAACTTTGAAAACACATCAGATCTCAACGGGGAAAAATATCATGCTGGATATCTATACTGATATGGACTGGGTAATGTTTTGGGAACCAAAGGATGCCACATCGTTTGATAAAATTTATCAATCTACAGAGGGCTGAATTCAAAGACACCCTGAAAATCAGAGTGAAAAAATGATGCAGCAGGCTAGTCCATTTTCCTGAAATTTCATTGCAGCAACTCAAACTGGTACTCAGTAGTTTGTATGGCCCCCACATTCTTGTTTGCCTGCCTGACAATGTCGGAGCATGCTCCTAATGAGACAACGGATGATGTCCTGGGGTATTTCCTCCCAGATCTGGACCGGGGCATAACTGAGCTCCTGAACAGACTGAAGTGCAACCTGGCGGCATCAGATGGACCGAAAAATAATGTCCCAAAGGTGTTCTATTGGATTTAGGTCAGGCGAGTGTGGGGACCATTCAATGTTATCAATTCCTTCATCCTCCAGGAACTGGGTGCATACTCTCGGCACATGAGGCCGGGCATTGTCGTGCACCAAGAGGGAACCCAAGACCCACTGCACCAGCATAGGGTCTGACAATGGGTCCAAGGATTTTATCCCTATACCTAATGGCAGTCAAGATATGCCTCCCTAGACCATCACTGACCCACCACCAAACCGGTCATGCTGAACGATATTACAGGCAACATAACAATCATCATGACTTCTCCAGACCCTTTCACATCTGTCACATTTTATCTATTTCAGGTACTTATATAGCGATGCCAATTTACGCAGTGTATTGTACATTCACATCAGTCCCTGCCCTCAAGGAGCTTACAACCTAAGGTCCCGAACACACACTCATACATACTAGGGCCAATTTAGACAGGATCCAATTAACCTACCAGCATGTCTTTAGCGTGTGGGAGGAAACCGGAGTACCCGGAGGAAACCTACGCAGGCACAGGGAAAACATGCAAACTCCAGGCAGATGGTGTCGTGGTCGGGATTTGAACCAGCGACCCTTTTGCTGCTAGGTGAAAGTGCTAACACTGTTTAATGGCAAATGCAAATCAAGCTCCATGTTGCCAGGCAGTGAGCACAGGGCCCACTAGAGGACCTCGGGCCTTCAGGCCTACCTCATGAAGTCTGTTTTTGATTGTTTGGTCATAGACATTCACACCAGTGGCCTGCTGGAGGTAATCTTGTAGGGCTCTGGCAGTGCTCATCCTGTTCCTTCTTGCACAAAGAAGCAGATACCGATCCTGCTAATGGGTTAAGGACCTTCTACGGCCCTGTCCAGCACTCCTAGCATAACTGCCTGTCTCCTGGAATCTTCTCCATGCTCTTGTGCTGGGAGACACAGCAAACCTTCTGGCAATGGCACGTATTGATGGAGGAGGAGTTGAACTGCCTGGGCAACCTCATGGTACCAGTAGTGACACTGACCCTAGCCAAATGTAAAACTAGTGAAAAACAGTCAGAAAAGATGAGTAGGGAAACAATTGTCAATGGCCTCCACCTCTAAAACCATTTCTGTTTTGGAGGTTGTCTCATTGTTGCCCCTCTAGTGCACCTGTTGTTAATTTCATTAACACCAAAGCAGCTGAAACTGATTAACAACCCCCTCTACTACTTGACTGACCAGATCAATATCCCAGGAGTCTAATTGACTTGATGCTATACTCTGATTAAAATGTGTTCCTTTAATTTTGTTTGAGTAGTTTATAAACCTTGGGTTCTGACATGCAAAGAGAAAATGCAAATGCAAAAGACACCAAACAAATAACAAAGATTGCAAAAAGGATATTTTACTGAAAATTCTTTAGGTAATAAGGGAAAAAGAATGTGCAATGTGGGTATTGCCCAAATTGCAACGTTAGCATAAAACAAAATTATAGAGATATGCGATGAACCTGACAATAGAGCCCAACAAATCTTCAGGGGAACCTTTTACCTCAGGTGCAAGAGGAGGGCAGAGGAGTATTTCAGTCAGTCAGCTCCCTCTATGACCTGATGCCACAGGCGAAAAGCAATAATAAAACACAATATGTAAAACCTGAGCGAGAGATCCCCTTTAGGCTAGGTTCACACTTCTGCGGGTGCAGGAATCGCAGCGATATCCACAACCACTGCAGTGAAAACGCACTGCTCTGCGTAAATTCACGGGGCTGCCATTCATTCTGAATGGCACCTCCATGCATGTAAAATCCCAGTGCGGGTGCGGTAACCACAGGGAAATCGCATGGCCAAAAAGACCATGCAATTTCCCTGCGGCCACACTTTTGAAAAGGTGTGTGTACCTTTTTGCCGAAATGTAGGCATGCCTGTTTATTTGAATGAGCTGGTGTGCCTGTGCAAACACGGCTCACAAAAATGCATAGGTGTGAACCTAGCGTTAATATAAACAGATGTTGTAAACTGATTCCTTTTTGTGAAGAAGTCTTTGAAGTAAGGGTGTCCAAAATCTTCAGCTAGCTATGAAAAGGCCCAAAGATGTTGCTGTGCAATGGCGACCTGCAAAGGTGAATAGGATGAGGAAGGTGCTTCCCAGCAAAAGGCTTTTTTAAGAAGTAAAGGGTGCGGTAAAATTGTCTGTATGCAGTGTCTCTGAATGTAAAATTAAGGATGGGCTTCTGGCCGCTCACCAATCCTTGAGATACCAAGGCTCATGGGGAAAGGACGTCCCAGAACAGGCTCTTGAAGGACCTGCAGTCAGATGAAGAATGCCTGACTGGCAACTTGATGACCCAGGGCTTCAGCAGCATCTGTGTGAGCTTAGGTGGGAGTGGCCCTGAATAGCCACTCTGCTGATGAGAGGCTGGTGGCTGAGGATCTGCCTTCAGGGATAAGGCTCACTCACGTAAAAGCCCTCTGCGCTGCCCAGGCCGCGCTGCTCACTCCACCAACCAGGGGAGCCTGGCCTCTCGCTTCTGCAGATGTGGATCCCGTGTCCCAAGAGGGAGCCCCTCCCCAAACCGTTCTATTTATCTGCTCACCCAGAACTCTTTCTCTCTCCAGCCAGCTGGTAGTTTGCAGCAACATTAGATCCATTGGAATCCCGGCTTTCCAGACTACATGTCCCACGATGCCCTGCTTTCAGTAGTGGTCTCTCTCTCTGCAGTCAAGAAATGATGCAATAATCCCTCTGTTGGGCACTAGAGGAAACAAAGCTCAATGTAATCTTCAGCAAAGAGCGTCCCATGATGGCAAAAGTGAATATAGCCAGCGCCTGGCTATATAATAAAAAAATAAGTTAAAGCACCCCCGCCCTCCTCATGCTGGTGTGCAAATGCGAACACGAGCCTTGGTCCTGCACCCATATGTAACCAGGGATTGTACCATACATGTGAGGTATCACTGCGAATGTCAGAGCAAGAGCAATAATTCTATCTCCAGACATCCTGTGTAACTCTAAACTGGTAACCTGTAAAGGCTATTAAAGCGTTGCCTATGAAGATTTTTAGGTACCGTTGTTTGGTGCCGTTCTATGGGCGTATGCAATTTTAAAGCGTGGCATGTTTAGTATCTATTTACTTGGCATAACATCATCTTTTATATTTTACAAAAAACTGGGTATTATATTGTGTTTGTGTGCATTAAAATTCATTAAAGTGTATATTTTCCAAAACATTTGCATTTGAAAAACTGCTGCGAAAATATCGTGTGTCGTAAAAATTTGCAACACCCATGATTTTATTCTCTAGGGCCTCTGCTTAAAAAAAATGTATAGTAGTTTTCTGGCAAAAAAGATGATTTTTTTACGTGTGGAAGAGGGATGTTAGAATTGGCCCAGACTGGAAGGTGTTAAATGGATAAGATATTTTTTTTAATACATTGAGGCAGCATAACACAGCTTGTTTTAATGCATTTGCAGGGGAATTCTGGTTGGGTCTGAGGAAAACTTTCTGCATTCTGAATCAGAAAAACACAAGTTTCATGCTGAATATTGCCCTGGAGGCTGAAGATGGATCACAGGCGTATGCAACCTATGATAACTTCTGGATTGAAGATGAGAAGACCTCCTTCATAATGCATGTTGGGCGATACTTTGGAACTGCAGGTTAGAAAAATATTGTTTTGAGGAACTTTTCATGGATCATGCATACAGTATTAGTCGTCTATATTTTATAGTTTTAATGCAAAGCAGAATAAAAGCAGCCCAGATTTAGTTAGGCTGATTGCACGCTGGTTCTTTTTCACGGATCGATTTATCTTGTCTGCAGGATCTCAACATTGCATACTATCAGCACAGAGGATCTTGGTGCAAAATGAGATGAGCATGCAGTAAATTGGAGTTAATTAAAGTAAAGAAAGCTGACCATAGATGTGTTCTTTTTTTTTTTTTTTTTTGATCAACCACAGTGCTGATGGGAAAAAGCGAAAGGATTCCCCTGTCCACACAAATGAGGTGGATAGAAGAATTCTCCCAGCTGGGCTATTGTTTTCTGACAGCAGGACTCCCCACTTTTAGAATACACTGATCATCGCTGTAGGCGTTGATAAAATGAACATTTTCCAACATTTCTATTCTAATGATCAACTTCTGCCAAGCAGGAATTGCCATAGATGGATTGAAGTTTGGCCTGCTGAACTGGTTGAATTTTGATCCATCTATGGCCAGCTTTAGTTTTAAATTAGGTTAGTGTTAGGCCCCTTTCACAAGGGGGCCTCTGTTCTGCGGGATCCGCTTGCTCCACAGGGGATCGCTCCGCTGATCCCCGCTGAGCAGGCGGATGACAGGTCCATCTCCGCTAACTGTGCAGAGTGGAGACGAATAGAGCCCCGCTCTCCTCTATGGGGATGAAAACGGAACGCTTGACAGTTTTCATCCGATCCCACCTACCAGACGGATGGAAAATAGGACCACCGTCCATCTGGTTTTGGCAGAGAGGATAAGATCGGATAGCAGCGGGTGTCAGCTGACATGTCACCGCTGACCTGCCGCTCCATAGAGGTGAATGGAATGTCCAATCAGGTCCACCTGAAAAACTGACAGGCAGCCCATGTGAAAGGGCCCTTAGGTGTAAAGGTTTATTGTTTAAGGGATGTTGGCAGGAGGGTAAGTTTCAAGTGAACATTTTTTTTCTACATTTGGATAGCGTGTGAAAGGATTAGAACTCTTGTTAGATTTTTACAGCTATCTGGAGCTCCATTAGCAAAATGTATCCTCACTTCCTGTCAAGCTGATCACATTTTACCAGACAGGAAATGAGGGAACTCTCCAACAGGAACACAAACAGTAATACAAATGCTTTTCTTTTGTAGAATAGGAGAAGGCTACAACCCCATTTTTGGTTTAGATTTCTGTCTGTGTCCCTGTTGCAGTTTTTCCCCATTTCCTGTCTAGTAAAACATGGGCAGCAGGGCTAGATGTGAAACTTAAAGGAGAAGTCCAGCCTAAGCTCGTTTGGCTGGGCTTCTCCTATAGATCACAGGAGTGCAATTAGCTTTGCACTTCTGTGACCCATTTTCTTCAGTCCAGTCCGCTCTCTGCTGACGTCACAGATATCAGTCCAGGCACTGCGTCATTCTGACAATGGGAGTCTGGATCCGCCAGGTGCCTGGACTGACACCTGTCTCAGCCCCTCAGCGAGCCGCTGAGAGCTGACACAGGCCACTCCCTGCCCCTCCACAGCTCAGCGCTCCAAAGAGTGAGGAGGGAGAAGAGCAGAGAGCTGTGACTGACAGTCTGCAGCTCTCTGCTCTCAGAGCTCTGAAAACCGAGTGATCGGCAATGTTAGTTCGCTCAGTTTTCTGTGCAGAGATGCTGGTGGACAGATGCAAAATTCACCTAGGTAAGTATAAATGGGAAAAAGAAAAAAGAAAACCATACTTATCTTTTAATCTCTCTAAAGCTGGATACACAATATACAACTTTTGTTGTTCGATTTCCATTAGATCCTTCAGATACCTTCAACTATGTAGTGCAAGGGCCTGCTTGATTGCATACAAATTTAAAGTGTTTAGGTTTGACCTCATATTATATGGTTTTGGTAAATATAAAGGAAAAAATCTAAAGAGAATTGTATAGTGTGTATCCAGCTTAACAGAGAGAGAGAACAGTAAAACCCCTACAGGAGCTCTAATGAAATTTTCACCACGTGTCAGTAACAACTCATGCAATCCATACATACAAAGAAACCAAAACAAATAAGTTCACAAATTAAGTGTAATAAAATGGAATGACACAGGGAAAAGGTATTGCACGCGCTAACTGAAATGCATTTAATACTTGGTACAAAATCTTTTGTTGGTAATGACAGCTTCAAGACATCTCCTGTATGGAGAAAGTAGTTGCATGCTCGGGTGTGATTTTGGCCCATTCTTCCACAAATCTTGAAGGTTCCGTGGGTCTCTTCTATGAACTCTGATCTTTAGTTCTTTCCATAGGTTTTCTATTGGATTCAAGTCAGGTGATTGGATGGGGCATTCTAGCAGCTTTATTTTCTTTCTTTGAAACCAATTGAGAGTTTCCTTGGCTTTGTGTTTGGGATAATTGTCTTGCTGAAATGTCCACCCTTGCTTCATCTTCATCATCCTGGTAGATGGCAGCAGATTTTTATCAACAATGTCTTGGTACATTTTTCCATTCATCCTTCCTTCAATGATATGAAGTTTGCCAGTACTGTATACTGAAAACCAGCCCCACACTATGATGTTCCCACCTCCAAACTTCATTGTTGGTATGGGGGTGTTTTTGGGGTGATGTGCATTACCATTTGATCTCCAAACATGGTGTGTATTATGGCACCCAAAGAGTTCAATTTTGATCTCATCTGACCAGACTATATTATCCCAGGATTTCACAGGCTTGTCTAAATGTTGTGCAGTCAACTTTAAAAGAGCTTCAACATGCTTTTTCTTCAGCAATGGAGTCTTACGTGGTGAGCATGCATACAGGCCATGGCGGATGGGTGCATTACTTATTGTTTTCTTTGAAACAATTGTACCTGCTATTTCCAGGTCTTTCTGAAGCTCTTCACAAGTGGTCCTAGACTCTTTGACAACTCCTCTGATAATTCTTTTCACTCTTCTGTCGGAAATCTGTTAGCCTAAAATAGTACTAAAGGTACAAGTTAAAAGTTTTGTGCAGTGGATATTATCTTTCTTAGTAAAACAATGGGCAGCTATACTATGCACATTACTTTTCAGTGCCAAGAGTCTCACACCAAAAACTGAACTCCCAGCCATGAGAACAAACGTATTGAGTTTTTCAGCCACATCATTTGTTACTCGGGATTGTTTAGGTTTCTGTAGCCCACACAGGGCTCATCTGTTGTTCTATGGAATACTAATAAAGGATATATTTTTATTGGCAGAGATCCTAGATGTTGCTTTCTGCTGAAGCTCTGTGTCCTCATAGAGTTCATGGTTTATATAGGACTATTTTTCTGTTTATGGATACAAGATAGTTAATTAGGCTAATTACATGCTGAGCTTAAAGTGATTGTAAAGTCTTGTTTTTTTTAAGTTAGTTAAACATAACAAACATGTTTTACTTACAAGCTCTGTGCAGTGGTTTTGCACAGAGCAGCCCGGATCCTCTTCCTCTTCCAAACAGCTTGCTATGGGGGCTCCCAAGCCACAGCTCTCTCTGTCCATATAAACATAGAGCCCCGCCCCCTTCTCTCCTTATTGGCTGACTGTAAGTGTCACGCTGCTGTCTCAACCAATGAGGAGGGAAGTCCCAGCAGATGAGACACTCCTGCAACATCACTGGATAGAGATGGGCTCAAGTAAGTTGTAGGGGGACTGAGGGGGGCTGCTGCACATAGAAAACTTTTAATGCATAGAATGCATTAAGATAAAAAAACCTTCTGCCTTTACAATTCCTTTAAGGTTTCTCCTGAGTTCACTTGCAGCACTTACCCTCTATTTTGCCTTGCCCCTACAGACTGTGAAAAAATGCCAGTAAAAAGGTTTACTTCAAAAGATGGTAGGTTTGAGACACCCTGGTTTGCAGAACCTTTGAGTGTTGAACTGACAGGAGCTCTTGTGTGTAAGAAAGCTACTCCCAATAACCACTGTGGGAGGCTACTGGAAAAAGGGTTTTGTAATGGGCTGACACATTAGTGGCCTCTGCTGGCAACCAGCACAACCTTGGGAGGCTGCATACTACAGTGCCTGAAACCTACAGTTCTAAGCAGGAAAAGTACCCTTTCTATTCTTTTTTTACAGGCTTCAGGAGCAAGGCAAAGCAAAGGATGGATTGTGCATGTGTATCTATCAGTCAGGGGTCTCCAAACTTTCTAAAGAAAGGGTCAGTTTACTATCCTTCAGACTTTAGGGGGGACCGGACAGTGGGAGTAAACAATGCCTGATCTTTGGTATTAGGGGGAGAAATAGTTGGTGTTGTTGGGAAGAATAGTGCCCCATTTTTTTTGCCAGTGGAAGGAATTATACCCTATCGTTGGTGTCGGTGAAAGGAATAGTGCCCCACTGTTGGTATCAGTGGCAGGAATTATGCCTCAAGGGCCAGATAAAGGCAAGCAAAGGGCCCCATGCAGCCCCAGGGCCACAGTTTGGAGACCACTGCTTTAAGTCATAGTCATTATAAGAAGCTAATTTTGGTGTAAAAAAACAAAAACTATTTAAATTGGTGTTTAAGAACTTGCAGATGAAGATTGTATTAGGTTAATAATGCTCCCAGGACTTCAGTTAAGCCCCTATAGTGCCCCTTGTACACCCTACAATGTCTGAACCCTATTGCCCCACTGCATATGCCAGTTTGACCACCAAAGTCCTGGTCTATGTTGTGTGGACATTGATAGTATCTTCTGATTTAATGGTCAGCATAATCATGTGTTACACTTAGCACAGATACATGTAACATTTTCATGTGTTTTTCATGTGTGGAAACTGTTAGAACAGCTATTTACGATGTTACTATTTTGTTACATTTCTGCTACCTACAGCAAATATGAAAATAAAAAGATAAAGAATATGTTACCCCAACATTTCATAATCCTGATATGTGTCTGTTGTACTATGTGCTTGTTTTGTCTTGTTCTCTTTGTATTGCTTCCTTACTGTGTAATACTCAGTGACTCTGCCAGTTCCCCTACTCACCTACCGGTATTTCAAACTGATCACACTAGGCATTAGAGCACATTTATCTCAGATTGGTCAATTTTCTGTCTGTATTGGGAGAACAGCCTGCCTGTCCTTCAATGGTCAAGACTTGTGCTGACACTCGCCTGCACAGCCATTCACTGCGAAGATCAGTGTACTGTTGTCTCTCCACCCCCTATCTCTAAATACCTTATGCAGTTGAGAACAGATATTATGTTATCACTTATAAAAGAAAAAAAAAGATATTTATAATGTTTTTTTTTAAGTATATGCACAGTATGTTTTGCCTGTTTATTTTGTATTTTAAACTGAATGGGTTGTTTACAAGGTATTTGTTCAAATAAAACAACCCCAATATACCCTGTGCTTCAGAGGATATCACAAAAAACTCAAAAACTTAAATAAAATAAACTAAAAAATAAAATATTACTGCTACCACATTCAAAAATACAAAAAACTAAATGAATTAATTAAAATTCGAGCCAGGTGCTATAATTCAAATTCTAAAATAGCCCAAATTTTAAATTATTATTATTTGTTCAAATATACTTTAAAGCCCAACCCCAGGATGAACATAACCTTTCTCCCAGCCCTCCCTCTATCTGATTGTTGGGTTAAAAAAAAACTCTCCAAACCCAGTTTTTACATGAAGGAAATTCAAAGAAGAATAGCAGGTCATATGTACGTATGAGATGCAGTCCTTATGGATTCAGATGCCTATAGTTTGATCCTTCCTGTTTAGGCCAACTATAATCAGATTTTACCAATACAAACCCTTTTATTGAGGGTTTACAGGCAAAACATAGGAAATCAGTGTTCAGAGTAAAAATTGTACAATCAATATAAAAGAAAGGTACAGCCAAAACATGGGGTATTAAGTGGGTATCATTAGCGACCATAGAATATGCATGAATATAGTCCAAATTTATACGTAATCAAAGTGCTTGTATATCTGAAATATTCTACCGACCTATCTATATATTCCAAAAAAGTTAACTGTACCCAAAACTGTTACGTCACTATTTTCTAGTTCCAGGTTTAAAACAACCACTTTATTTAGGAATAACAAAAAAAAAAAAACAAAGAAAAAAAACGAGAGATAACAAATGAACAAACAAATAAAAGAAAAACAAACTCCTTATAAGAAAGGGTAGGGATATGTATTAAATAGTGTGAACAGTATTTCTCGTGTCACTTGGGAAATTATTGTATGGTTTTTAACCTTGCCCAATAAAGTTACTATATGACTCCCAGCTTGCCCACTTACAGTCAAAGATATGTATTGTATCTAGTATGATATGATGTACACGCTCTATTAGTCTTATAGCTTCCATTCTCTGGATCACCAAGGCGCAGGGCACTGTAGGGAAACGCCATTAAGTGCAATCACCCAAATAACTGCACTAAAAAGTGTATGGGTCAATTTCTGGGTCGAGACTGGGACCTCTGGGAGTGGGGTAAATAGAAGGCACATTGGCATAGGCACATTGGCATAGTCAGTGTGATAAGTGAACCTGTAATCTGGGCTACTCTAGAGGCGGCCTCTCTCCAGACCATTTGAAGGCTTGGGCAGCTTCAAAAAATATGTAGAAATGTGCCTGTGGCTTGACACCCCTGAAACATGGATCCGAGATTTTTGGGTAAAACAAATGTACCTTGTTAGGGGTCAGGTACCATCTAGTGTGTAATTTCACTACTGTCTCCTTAATGGCTATAGAACGTGTACATTTCTGCATGTTTATGAGCATTTCAGACCATTCCTCTGTGGTGAATTCTTGCCCAATATCTGTCTCTCAATGGATCATGGCTGCAGCTTTCTCAGGTAAATTCTGCCCATTGAGATAGCTGTATGACCTAGATATGACCCCTTCATCTCTGAAGGAATTCCACAGATGGATTCAAATTCCGTAAATCTAGGCCTAGTATTAATAGAGTATAGCGACTCAAAATAATGTCTGATTCAGAGAAATTTATAGAATTCAATTCTTGGGAAATCATATTGTTGTTGAAGATAGGAGTAAGAGCAAAATTGTGTCCCTTGTGTTAAGGAGGAAAGAGTAGTGGGGTGTTCGTCTCCCACCAGAGGAAGTCCTCAGGTGAGCCAAAAGCTGGGGGGAACCAACTGTCTCCCGGAATGATGATAGGGGGGTCTAGGAGAACTTAATTTATATTTCTGGTGGTATATGGACCATAAGTGCAATGTTTGGGAGATAATGCCATTTAAAGTGCTAAGTTCTCTGGGTCTGACGGTAGTATGCCAAAGGAGGCCAGGCAGGTAATATGGGTGTATTGATATAGTCTCGAATTGTAGCCAGGGTATCTGGGTTGAAGGTACGTGCCATTGGGCTGTTTGAGCTACTCTGGCTATCACAAAATAAAGCCATAAGTAAGGTAATCCTCCTTGGGAGAGTGGCCTATGAGTCAGCAGCTTTCCATATCCAGGTTTCTTACCCCTCCGGATAAATTTGGTAATATCCCTTTGAATCGGCTCAATGGTCTGATGGGAGACATAAACTGGCAGGGCTCTAAAATAATAATGTATACAGTACTCCCAAAACGCTACTGCCCATTGCAATGAATGAGCAGCGCTTCCGAAGCGCTTGAAAACGAGCGGTGCTTTAACGCTTACGGCCGGCGCCTTTAGTGTGAAGTACCTTAGAGTGGTAACCAAAACACAAAAAAGGGTCAGTAGCACAGTCACTATACAAATATGATCACATTGGTTCATAGGACAACAATGTTACCCAGAAGTGGCATGTTCTGAGTGTGGACAGCTTTCCAATACTATATTAAACTTTAGGAATGTACCTCTACTTGTATAAGTAACTTTATCTAAGTAGAGGGACAATTATTGAGACCTTTCCAAGCCTGTATTGTGGGTGGGCTAGGTTTCTTCCAATGCACACTAATAATGTTCCTGGCATAGAAAAGTAGAATGTTTCAGAAGGTTCTAACAGATACAGTGGTGGGTAAGGTGTCCACCAGACCCAACAGGCAAGTGCTCCTTTCTGGTATAAGAAGCGAGACTTACCACTTTCCACCAAAAGGACTGTATGTTGGGGCATGCTATACAAAAATGGCAACCACCCCAATTTATAACTAGTTTTTGAAGTAGGGTGCACGTGGAAGGGCATTGCATAACACAAACAAACAGAACATGTCTTAGCACACTTACCAGCTAGCCTCCAAAAAATTCTAATTGGCCCATCCTAACAATTTATGTTAAAAACAGAGGTTTTAGTTGCACACATTTGCCAATATATGTGGAAGCCTCACTGCCTCACCAAAGCTCTTCTGTAAAGTATGGTCCTAACTCTTAAATTTGAGTCTCCAAGATGGAGTATATACAGTGCCTAGAAAAAGTATTTAAAAGTACCCCTTGAAATTTTCCACATTTTGTCATGTTACAACAAAAATATAAATATACTTTATTGGGATTTTATGTGATAGACCCACACAAAGTGGCACATAATTGTGAAGTGAAAAGAAAATGATAAAAGGTTTTCCAAATTTTTTACAAATAAATATGTAAAAAGTGTGGCGTGCATTTGTAGTCAGCCCCCCTGAGTCAATACTTTGTAGAACCATCTTTTGCTGCAATTACAGCTGCAAGTCTTTTTGGGGATGTCTCTACCAGCTTTGCACATCTTTGCCCATTTGCCTTTGGACATTTTTGCCCATTCCTCTTTGCAAAATACCTCAAGCTCTGTCAGATTGGATGGGGAGCATCTGTAAACAGCAATTTTCAAGTCTTGCCACAGATTCCCAATTGGATTTAGGTCAGGACTTTCACTGGGCCATTCTAGCACATGAATATGCTTTGATCCAAACCATTCCATTGTAGATCTGGCTGTATGTTTAGGGTCATTGCCATGCTGAAAGGTAAACCTCCGCCCCAGTCTCAAGTCTTTTGCACACTCTAACAGGTTTTCTTCTAAGATTGCCCTGAATTTGACTCAATCCATCGTCCCATCAACTCTGACCAGCTTCCCTGTCCCTGTTGAAGAAAAGCATCCCCCCAACATGATTCTGCCACCACCATGTTTTACGGTGAGGATGATGTATTCAGGGTGATGTGCAGTTTTAGTTTCCCCACACACATAGCATTTTGCTTTTAGGCCAAAAAGTAAAATTTTGGTCTCATCTGACCAGAGCACCTTCTTCCTCATGTTTACTGTGTCCCCCCCCCCATGGCTTCTCGCAATCTGCAAAGGGACTTCTTTTGGCTTTTTTTCAACAATGGTTTTCTTCTTGCCACGCTTTCATAAAGGGCAGATTTGTGGAGTGCACGAATAATAGTTGGCCTGTGGACAGATTCTCTCACCTGAGCTGTGGATCTCTGCAGCTACTCCAGAGTTACCATGGGCCTCTTGGCTGCTTCTCTGATTAATGCTCTCCTTGCCCGGCCTGTCGGATTAGGTGGACGGCCATGTTTTGGTAGGTTTGCAGTTGTGCCATACTCTTTCCATTTTCCGATGATGGATTGAACAGTGCTCCGTGAGATATTCAAAGCTTGGGATATTTGTTTATAACCTAACCCTGGTTTAAACTTCTCCACAACGTTATCCCTAACTTGTCTGGTGTGTTCCCTGGCCTTCATGATGCTGTTTGTTCACTAAGGTTCTCTAATAAACCTCTGAGGGCTTCACAGAACAGCTGTATTTATACTGAGATTAAATTACCCACAGGTTGACTCTATTTACTAATTAGGTGACTTCTGAGAGAAATTGGTTCCACTAGATTTTAGTTATGGGTATCAGAGTAAAGGGGCTGAATATGCATGCCACACTTTTTACATATTTATTTGTAAACAATTTTGAAAACCATTTATAATTTTCCTTCCACTTCACAATTATGTGCCACTTTGTGTTGGTATATCACATAAAATCCCAATAAAATACTTTTTCAAGGCTCTGTACTGTGTAACAGTGGATAAATTAAGGGCAGATATGCCTGAAGGGAGCTCACTCCTCCTCAAAGGTGCAGCGACATGTTTGAAGCCCAGCAAGAGAACAATGGCAGCTGAAGATGTTCAATGTATCTCCATGCCAAATCCAGCAAGCAAGCTATACAAAATCAGCAACCACCCCAATTTTTAACTAGCTTTTGAAATAAGGGGTACATAGAAGGGCATTGCATAATAAAAACAAACAGATAATTTACCAGCACACTTTGCAGCTAGCCTGCAAAAAACAAAAACAAATTAACACGGTCGAACAATGTAATTTAAAAACAGAACTTTTAGTTGCACCTTCAGCATGTAAATGACAGGTCCAGATAGATTTTGGGCAATCTAGCTGGAGAAAAGTAAATTCTATGGAGGAGGCATTTCAATATATTTTTTAAATCTGCATACTTGTTCAGGTAAGATCCTTGCGATAAAGTGACAACACTTTGTCTCCCAGTTGTGCAGCTTCATTGTCCCACCGGCTTCTGATAGAGACTACAAGAGGCCATTTCAACACACATTACTCTGGTATAGCTGTTAGACATGTGCAATTTGTTTAGTTCCGAATTAGTTTTTTTAATGAATTTAGACAAATTCCTTAATTCAGAAAAATCTGAATTTTCTAATTTCCGAATTTTTCCGAAAATTTGGAAATTTGAAATTCCGGAAGTTTGAAATTCAAAAATTCAAAATTCGGAAATTCGAAAATGTGAAAATTCGGAAATCCAAAAAGAATGAAAATCCGAAAAATCAAAAGAATGAAAATCTGAAAATAAGAACGAAAATCCGAAAATTCAAAAACCCGAAAATATGAAATAATACCTAACTAATAATAACTTAACCATCAAATTATAGGTTTTGGAATCTCCTTTCAAATTTGGCTGTTAGTGAACGTAACGAATACGAATTTATCCAAAGTTACGAATCATCCGTAATAACGAATGATGTATCTGAACGAATGGAACGTAACAAATTAATATAAATAAATAACAATAATAATAAAAATGTATTATTATTATTATTATTATTATTATTATTATTATTTCGTTCCGTTCCAATTGTTTTATCTGCGGCATTCTTTATTTTGGATAATTCGTAACTTCAGATAAATTTGTATTCGTTGCATTCACTAACATTCGAATTTGAAAGGAAATTCCAATACCTATAATTTAATAGTTAGTTATTATTAGTTAGTTAGTTAGCTCTCCGGTGCCCTGCACCACTTCCTGAAGCCGCCGGCAGCGGCGGAGGTGATGGCGTCCTCTCCCTGGCTTAGTATGGAGATGAGTGAGGGGAAGATGTCCCCCACCCGTCTCCATATCGTTGCAGGGCGGAAGTGACGTCAAAACGTCACTTCTGCCCATAGCTCTTAAAGGGCAATTTTTTTTTTTTTTTCAAATGACATTTAATTTATTTTTTTTTTATTGCATTTTAGTATAAATATGAGATCTGAGGTCTTTTTGACCCCAGATCTCATATTTAAGAGGTCCTGACATGCTTTTTTTCTATTAAAAGGGATTGTTCACATCCCTTGTAATAGGAATAAAAGTGACACAATTTTTTTTAAAAGAACAGTGTAAAAATTAAAAATAAAAGGTAAAATAAATAGGAAAAAACACGCCCCATCCCGCCGAGCTCGCGTGCAGAAGCGAACGCATACGTGAGTAGCGCCCGCATATGAAAACGGTGTTCAAACCACACATGTGAGGTATCACTGCTATTATTAGAGCGAGAGCACTAATTCCAGCCCTAGACCTTCTCTGTAACTCAATACATGCAACCTGTAGAATTTGTTAAATGTCACATATGAAGATTTTTAAGGGTAAAAGTTTGTCGTCATTCCACGAGCGGGCGCAATTTTAAAGTGTGACATGTTGAGTATCAATTTACTCAGCATAACTTCATCTTTCACAATATAAAAAAAATTGGGCTAACTTTACTGTTGTCTTATTTTTTAATTCAAAAAAGTGCATTTTTTCCAAAAATGCTACGCAAATACGGTGTGACAAAAAGTATTGCAATGACCGCCATTTTATTCTCTATGGTGTTAGAAAAAAAAAAAAAAAAAATATATATATATATATATATATATATATATATATATATATATATATATATATATATATATATATATATACAGTGGGGATGGAAAGTATTCAGACCCCCTTAAATTTTTTTTGTTATATTGCAGCCATTTGCTAAAATCATTTAAGTTCATTTTTTTCCGATTTATTAAAAAAGAAAAACTGAAATATCACATGGTCCTAAGTATTCAGACCCTTTGCTGTGACACTTATATATTTAACTTAATTATTATTATTTAAGGTGCTGACCATTTCTTCTGATCATTCTTGAGATGGTTCTACACCTTCATTTGAGTCCAGCTGTGTTTCATTATACTGATTGGACTTGATTAGGAAAGCCACACACCTGTTTATATAAGACCTTACAGCTCACAGTGCATGTCAGAGCAAATGAGAATCAGGAGGTCAAAGGAACTGCCCAAAGAGCAGCTCAGAGACAGAATTGTGGCAAGGCACAGATCTGGCCAAGGTTACAAAAAAAAATTCTGCTGCATTTAAGGCTCCTAAGAGTACAGTGGCCTCCATAATCCTTAAATGGAAGACGTTTGGGATGACCAGAACCCTTCCTAGAGCTGGCCTTCTGGCCAAACTGAGCTATCGGGGGAGAAGAGCCTTGGTGAGAGAGGTAAAGAAGAACCCAAAGATCACTGTGGCTGAGCTCCAGAGATGCATTCGGGAAATAGGAGAAAGTTGTAGAAAGTCAACCATCACTGCAGCCCTCCACCAGTTGGGGCTTTATGGCAGTGTGGCCCAACGGAAGTCTCTCCTCAGTGCAAGACACATGAAAGCCTGCATGGAGTTTGCTAAAAAAAACACCTGAAGGACTCCAAGATGGTGAGAAATAAGATTCTCTGGTCTGATGAGACCAAGAGAGAACTTTTTGGCCTTAATTCTAAGCGGTATGTGTGGAGAAAACCAGGCACTGCTCATCACCTGTCCAATACAGTCCCAACAGTGAAGCATGGTGGTGGCAGCATCATGCTGTGGGGGTGTTTTTCAGCTGCAGGGACAGGACGACTGGTTGCAATCGAGGGAAAGATGAATGTGGCCAAGTACAGGGATATCCTGCACGAAAACCTTCTCCAGAGTGCTCAGGACCTCAGACTGGGCCGAAGGTTTACCTTCCAACAAGACAATGACCCTAAGCACCCAGCTAAAATAACGAAGGAGTGGCTTCACAACAACTCCATGACTGTTCTTGAATAGCCCAGCCAGAGCCCTGACTTAAACCCAATTGAGCATCTCTGGAGAGAACTAAAAATGGATGTCCACCAACATTTACCATCCAACCTGACAGAACTGGAGAGGATCTGCAAGGAGGAATGGCAGAGGATCCCCAAATCCAGGTGTGAAAAACTTGTTGCATCGTTCCCAAAAAGACTCATGGCTGTATTCGATCAAAAGGGTGCTTCTACTAAATACTGAGCAAAGGGTCTGAATACTTAGGACCATGTTATATTTAAGTTTTACTTTTTTAATAAATCTGCAAAAATGTCAACAATTCTGTGTTTTTCTGTCAATATGGGGTGCTGTGTGTACATTAATGAGGAAAAAAATGAACCTAAATGATTTTAGCAAATGGCTGCAATAGAGTGAAAAATGTAAGGGGGTCTGAATACTTTCCGTCCCCACTGATATGCAGTATCCCACAAAAGTGAGTACACCCCTCACATTTTTGTAAATATTTTATTCTATCTTTTCATGTGACAACACTGAAGAAAAGACACTTTGCTACAATTTAAAGTAGTGAGTGTACAGCTTGTATAACAGTGTAAATTTGCCCTCCCCTCAAAATAACTCAACACACAGCCATTAATGTCTAAACTGCTGGCAACAAAAGTGAGTACACCCCTAAGTGAAAACGTCCAAATTGGGCCCAATTAGCCATTTTCCCTCCCCGGTGTCATGTGACTCGTTAGTGTTAAAAGGTCTCAGGTGTGAATGGAGAGCAGGTGTGTTAAATTTGGTGTTATCGCTCTCACTCTCTCATACTGGTCAATCAAAGTTAGTTAGCCAATTAGGGGAGAGAGGGGGCGGGGTGGGATCAGACACAGGGAGCTGTGACTCGGCTTGGGTACCCCCATACAAAGCTGCTTGCTGTGGGGGTACTCGACAGGAGGGAGGGGCCAGGTGAGCCGAAGAGGGATCTGAGAAGAGGAGGATCCAGGCTGCTCTGTGCCAAACCAACTGCACAGAGGAGTTAAGCATGACATGTTTGTTATTTAAGAGAAAAAAAAAAAAACGAGACTTTACAATCACTTTCATTTAGACAGGCTCATAAACATTTATCCTTTTGTTTGTTAAGATATAACAAATTAAGACAAAAGGAGGAGATAGGAAGACATTAGAAATGTAATTATGCTAAATCAAAATAAATGACAAAAAAAGGGGGGGGGGGGAGTTGAGCTGGAAGGAATGGGAAGGGTATCACGTGTCGTCTAGTTGCAGAGGCAAGACAAGTATATAGTGATATTAAATGATATTAATTACAGGGAGAGGAGGGTATGGTCGCTATTTAAATCATTGACATAATCTAACCATGGACTCCAAATTTGAAGGTATTTAGCATGTGTATCATTAAGAATGGAGGTTAATTTTTCATTTGTCATGGTCCCAAGAAGACATTGTTTGACTTCAGCAAAGGGTATAGATGTCTCCATCCAAGCTTTAGCTAAAGTTTGCCTAGCTGCCAGGAAAAGATGTCCCGCCAAGTTCTTTTGAAGTTAATTGAGATACGAGTTGGGTTTATGTAGGAGTGCTTCCCAAGGGTCTTGTTGGAGATTAACATGGAGAACCGAATTCAGTAAATTATAAACCTTAAGCCAAAAGTGAGAAGCCAGGGGACATTTAATTTAAACCAGGGGTCTGATTTCTCTAGATTGAGATCTTAAAAATAATTGACTATTTCTGTGCAGGTGATGCCATTCGTGGGTACAAGAAAGAAGACAACCAGAATGCAATGCCCTTCAGCACCTATGATATCGACAATGATAACTGTTATCCTTCATGCTTCTTCAATGGCACCAAAGTAAACAGTTGCAGTCAGCACAACAACAAGAGCGGCTGGTGGTTCAGCAAGTGTGGTTTAGCCAACCTGAACGGGGTCCACCGTGTGACCAGAGGTATAGACATAGCAGGCATTCAATGGGACACGTGGAAGGAAAATGATTCGATTGTCAAGATAAAATCTGCTTCCATTAAAATCAAGAGAACTCATTATCCATTTTTTAAATGATGACTATGTTTGAAATTTTAATATAGTTTTTAGAACATCATTATTGTATATACAATGATTTATTTAAAGGACAACACGTGGAAAACAAAAAACTACAATGAACACGTAGATGTATTTAACCTTGTGTACTTTATGTTTTTAGATGTACTTTTTTGGAATAAAAGAAAATAATATTTATAAGGTTTTGGGCCTGTAGCAGTATGTGATACCTGAAACAGTGACCCTGATTTTAGGGGCATAACTACAAATCATGGGGCAGATAGATAAGGAGAGCCATCAACTTGCACATCCATATCAAAGTCTTTATTTAGCTACAGAATAGTGAAGATAAGAACAGCTTTATTTATTATGGAGTAGTGAAGATAAGAACAGCTTACATGTTTTGGCAAATAGCCATGTGGGCTATGACTAAGGTTATTTGCTGAAACGTGTAAGCTGTTCTTATCTTCAGTATTCTGTAGCTATAGTAAATAAAGACTTTAATACGAATGTGCAGTTGCCGGCTTTCCTTATCTATCTGCATCCTGTTCGGGTGTTTGGAGGACATTTGGAGCCAGAGCACTGACTATTCAAATTCACGTCTATTCTGGGGCCCTGAGGTGAACACTGCATCTGTTTTTCATTTACAAGTCATGGGGCCCTAGAGCAAAGTTTTGATGGGGTCCCCCAGCAGCCTCCCACTTGTCACCAATCTTGACAAAAAGTATGTCTAAATCAAGGACGGTAGCAGGTGAACTGTGACCATAGGGATGGCAGCAGTTCAGCGAATTAACTTTGTACAATCATTTTTCAGCTTACTACTCTGTATATGCTAAATTCTCTCATCTCTTTCACTATGACTATTAGGGAAGAGTAACCAGGGGTGACCCCTACAGAACCCCCAGTAGGAAGAGTAATGGAATATCTCGATACCCAATTATTGAACAAAAACATTAAAAATATATACATTTTATTTGTACAAAATTGGTAAAAAGAAATAGATGCACAATTGTAATAAAACAGCAATTCATGATAACCTTAACAGACAGTAAGTTACACAAACATGTCTAACAGGTTACATAGTAGCCTCAGACGAATGCTGAAGGCACATGATTCACAATGTACTGTATATCCTCTACATGTTTTGTGGCAGAAGCCGCTTCTTCAGGAGGTGCTATATATACAGTAGTATCATCTACAACAAAGCAAAAATGTCATTATAAATAAATTGTAGTGACTCTTTTACACTCACTACAATTTATTAATACATCGGTATAATAACATTTTTGCTTTGTTGTAGATGATACTATATATAACAACTCTTGAAGGTGTCTGCCGCGAAACATGTAGAGGATATACAGTACATTGTGAATCATATGCCTTCAGCATTCATCTGAGGCAAAAATTGCTGTGTTATGTGACCAGCTAGACGTGTTTGTATAACTTACTGTCTGTGGAGGTTATCATGAATTGCTGTTTTATTACAATTGTGCATCTATGTCTTTTTTAACTATTTTGTATACAGTAAATAAAATCTATATATTTTTAATGTTTTTGTTCAATAATTGGGTACTGAGATAGTCCATTACTCTTCCTACTGGGGGTTCTATATGGGTCACCCCTGGTTACTCTTCCCTATTATCCAATTTAGGATGATGGTATTGCTATAACCTTCTAAACATGTACACGCATAGAGGTTCGCATGCTTCTTTCACTGTGACAGCAAGCAAATGCTGAAAGAGGTGGTCTAGTAGTCAGGAAAAAATAATAATTTCAGTGCTGCCCAGGATGACCAGAAGCTCTGGGGGCAATAAATCCAGATTAATGTAAGATCTAAACAAATTCTCTTCTGTGACCAATAAAAAATTCTGAAGTCTCCTCCTGTGTGTTTACATTGACTCTTCTTAATTGGTAATGTGACAGAGGGTATAGGGTTATTGTCAACAGCAACCTCTGCAATCCTTAACAATGCAGCCCTGGATCTGTGTTATCTTCACATGCATTAGCCTCAATAGCCCCACTCTAATGGAACCCCTTCTACCCCCAGGCCCCATAGTAGCTGTGTGAACTGCTATGACTATTGTTACACCACTGCCTGATTTACTCATGGAGCAGAGAATGATCACTTTCAAAGTGAATCTTTATTTAGCTTAGTTAATGGTATGCTAAAAAATCATCAAATAGTGTGCAAGCACAAATCCTATTTTTTTTTTGTACATTTTAAATACATTTTTACTCTGTTTCACCTCATTCACTAATTTAATTGAAGATTCACTTTGCAACTGAACATGAATTACTTTGTTAGTATATCAAATCCAAAGTCCTGAATCACTTCAGACAGCAATGTCACCTGGACACATGTAACAGTTTGGTTGAACAATAAATCCTGTCCCCCATTACTCCCCTAAATTAAAGTATATTGCTCTCAGCAGTTCGAAAAACGCCAAGGACGTCTATTTCTAAAACACTTGTTGCACGAATATCAGATGCATTCATGCAAATTGAACTAAATTTCAAACTGACTCACTTAAAAAAAAATGCTGGTAAAAAGGAACCTGTAAAGGTAAATAATCACCTCTTCTGCTGCATATGCTCCTGAAAATGTTGGTTTCTGAAGAGACCTCACCAGAGGATTTCTGTTTAACCACTTGCCGTCCGCGCTATAGCCGAATGACGGCCACAGCGCGGACCTGAATTTCCGCGGCCTCCCCTGTGCACACACGCCCCCTGTGATCACGAGTCACTGAGATTCGGGTGATCACAGATCTGAGTAAGGGGCCGGTCCCGGCCCCTTACCACGTGCTCAGCTGTCAGCCAATGACAGCTGATCACATGATGTAAACAAAAGCTTGGTAATCGTTTCTTTTTTCTCCTCACGCTGACAGCCGATCACCGGCTTATCTGCAAGGGACATCGGTCCCGAAGAGGAAGAGGTAATTATGCCTCATCTGTGCCCACCAGTACCCCCTGCCAGTGCCACCTGCCATTGCCACCTGCCAGTGCCCACATTGCCCACCATTGCCACCTATCAATGCCCATGAGTGCCACCTATCAATGCCCACAAGTGCCACCTATCAATGCCTACCACTGTTGCCAATCAGTGCCACCTTGCAGTGCTGCCTAACAGTGTAACCGATCTGTGCCCATTATTGCCACCCATCAGTGTCCATCACTGTCACCTATCAGTGCCCATCAGTGCCGCCTCATCAGCGTACATCAATGAAGGAGAAAAATTACCTGTTTTCAAAATTTTATAACAAAACAAAAAAAAAAATAAAATTTGATGTTTTTAAATTTTTTTAACAAAAAATAAAAACCACAGAGGTGATCAAATACCACCAAAAGAAAGCTCTATTTGTGGGAAAAAAAGATAAAAATTTCATTGGGTACAGTGTAGCATGACCGCGCACTGGCGGTATGATTATGTCAGATTTTTGATGCTCAAAGTGGTACAATGTTTTGTATGGAAATTTGGCGTTTTATATTGTAGGCCTGTAATTCTTAGGAATAACACACTTAAATCTGTCCAAACAAGAGTCTAGTAGATATCCCGGGTATGATAAAGTTTAAAACACAAAATCATAAATTATAATATAATAAATAACTATAAATAATTATAACAAATAATAATATAGTTATAATAAAATGTATTCAATAATGTAATCAAATCAAAAACACTGAAATTTGCTCAGTTGCAGAATTGTCGCTGTCATTACTTTCAGTGTTTGATGACAAATTCCCCCACAAACCACTATCGCTCAATTCTGCAAGTGATTCTAATTTATTATCGCTGTTTTCTAGCTGGTCTAAAACCACTTTTGACGTAAAGGGACACTTTTTGGTTGCTATGGACATTCTCACGTTTCCAGGCAGAAAAAACAGTATATATGATATAAAACTGCATGCAGGGCACTGGACAAAGCATTAGGGACAAAAGGGTTGTGAAATAATTTGATACAGTAATGTAATCTGTAAGATTACAGTCTACTGTATGTACTATGTGTTTTTCTATATAAACAAAAAATGGGGTGAATGGCGCTACCTATTAACTAAAAAATGGGATATAGGCTAAGCCTAAAAAGGGGGTGTATGACAAAACTCAACACTTATTATCCTAGCTAAATAAATCCACAACAAGACCTATAATGTGGTTGGGTAAAGGAGTCTGTGCAGGTAGAGAAGTATAGAGGGCAAGGGCCTCAAAGATACCTTAGTAGAACAACTCCGGCCAATAACCACCCATAAAGGACTACCCAAACAGTGACTTAATGGTGCATAATAAGTATGTGTAGTGAAGGTAAAAAATCAGCTGAAGGTGAATATATTAAATGTAAACCATACAAGTAAAAGTCAGAGTGTTCCGCACTAAACACTAGTGCAAAGCCATCCATATATAAAAAACTTGTACGTAAAAATTGTGCTATACAATTACTAACTGCAGGCAGCAGATATATGGTGATACAATGTGAAATATATAAATGCAAAAACCATATATGCAAAAATTATGAATAATATCAAATATTTAGAAACGAATAAAAATCAAAATTGATTGAAAATCCAAAGAATTTAACATTTCTAAACAGTTGCATATGAATAAAATATGTAATTGTTTACTCTAAAAGGGTTAAAATCCCAAAATAATTCAAACTATCTTCATCAATACCAATGTTATTAACAGTACCTTTCTAACTGAATTATTTAGCCTAGGGCAAGACTAACCATATACAACCACCCTGGAATAAATAATTTCAACAAAAACTATATTCTGCACTCCAATTAATGAAACATCATTTTGATGTCTTTTGACATAACACTTCTCTCCTGTAAGCGGAAGATCCGTGTACCCCCATTAGCCCTCCTCATTCTCCCAACCATATTATGTGGGAGTGTGACGAAGGCACTTATTCCCCTGAGAGAGATATTTATTCTCTTTCACGGGTAAATTGTGATTACTTGCAAAAAATAATTTATACAATGTATCATCTAATCTCATATGTTTTTTGTTTACTCTTTACTCCAGAATTCACTGGTTTCTTTTTTATCTATTCATCTCTTCAGTCCACACAGGTTGATCTGCGCAGTCAGCTCTGCATAACAAAAAGTAAGTCAAAACTATTTGATCTGTTGCCATGGCACCACTGAATATACTTTCCCTGAATGTTCAGGGAATAAATGTCCCTCAAAAAAGGACCAAAGCCTTCCGTACTTTCCATAACAAGAAGGCTCACATAGTATGCCTCCAAGAAACACACTTCACCAAAGATTCTACTCCAAAATATATTTCTCCTTTTTATCAACAAATTTACACGGCTTCTGCCTGTACCAAGCAAAGGGGAACTCTAATTGCATTTCACCGATCCACACCATTCACCTTATCATCAGAAATTAAAGACCCAGAAGGTAGATACCTGATACTCATGGGTTATATAATGGATACAGCAATCACGGTGATTTCCTACTACGCTCCTAACAAACAACCTACACCATTCCTCTCACATATATTACAAGTGATTAATACACACAAAATAGGAACAGTGATAATGTGTGGGGATTCGAACCAGGTCCTCCTCCCATTTCTAGATAAATCACCTTTTACACCATCCAAAATAACCTCTAGATTACCTTTTTCTCAACTTCTTTCCAAATACAATCTGGTAGATTCATGGAGAGAAAGTAACCCAATGAAAAAAAAATTCACTTATTTCTCGCACCCTCATCAAACCTTCACCAGAATAGATCATATTTTTCTAACAATAGGAATGATACCAGAAATTATTGCATCAGATATAATTCCGATTCCGTGGTCTGACCATAATGCAGTATACACTACTATAGCCTCAGCCATACCAAAAGCGCATGACCCAACATGGTACTTACCGGACATAATGCTCAAACACCCACTACATCAGATGGCCATTGAACAAGCTTTAAAGGAATACATATCAATTAATAATACAACAGACATCTCCCCAATAACACTGTGGGAAGCTCATAAGCCTGTCTTGCGTGGTACAATACAAAGACAAATGGCACTATTTAAACGGGAACGCAAAAATCTAGCAAAAAAACTAGAACTCAATTTTAATGCAGCCTACATATCATTTCAAGATAATCCATCTCAGAGTACAAAATCTCATCTGGAAAAATCTAGATTGGAATACGATCTATTTCTCACTGAGTCAGTTGATAAATCCCTCAAACGCTCCAAACACAATTTCTACATGAATACAAACAAACCAGGTACATATTTGGTTCGGGCATTAAATTCAACTAACAAATCTTTCAAACCAATACGTTTGAAATTATCAAAAAATGTTTACACTTGTAATCCAGTTAAAATAGTCCATAAATTTCACTCACATCTCGCAACTTTATACAAGACAAACAATGAATTTAATCCTACAGAGGCTGAATCCTTCTTCTCACAAATAACCTTACCTGAGTTATCTCAGAATCAAAAAAGCAGTTTGGATGAGCCTATAACTGTAGATGAAGTTGCTAACGCCATAAAAGACCTAAAACTTAACAAAAGACCAGGCCCAGACGGCTACTCGGCTTTATACTATAAAACATTCTCAGAAATACTCTCTCCCATTCTCACTGAAACTTTTAACAAACTTCTAAATGGACATTCTTTTCGGCAAGAAACACTAATGGCAATTGTTTGTATGATCCCAAAACCCCTTTCTGATGATACTTCCTGTGTGAATTATCGGCCTATCTCTCTGTTAAACCTTGATATTAAATTATTAGCAAAAATAATAGCAAAACGCCTCAATAGCATTATAGGAAAATTAATACATAGAGATCAAGTAGGCTTCATGCCAAATAGACAGGCAGGCGATAATATACGCAGGGCAGTGTTATTGGCACATATTGCTAAAAAACGGAAAATCCCTTTATGTTTTCTATCTCTCGATATTAAGAGGGCATTTGACACAGTATCCTGGCAATATATGCAATATTCATTACAAAAATGGGGTTTTGGACCCCACTTTTTAACATGGATCAAAGCATTATATAATAAACCCAAAGCCTATATAAAATATGCTGGATACAAATCTGAAGCCTTTAATATCGAAAGAGGTACCCGACAGGGTTGCCCATTATCTCCCTTATTATTTGCCCTTATACTAGAACCCATGGCCCAATACATCAGAACAAACCAAACTATAACTGGCATTGAAGTAGGAGGTATTACACACAAATTATGTATATTTGCAGACGATATATTACTTTTTCTATCATCACCACAGGTCTCTGGTCCTAACTTAATACCAGCTCTTGATGGATTTGCAGCCCTATCCGGCCTTATGATTAATCCTAAGAAATGCCTAGTGCTTAATATTTCACTCACAAACATGGAATTGATCCCGGCTAGGGCTGCACTCCCATTCACATGGGCAGAAAAATCAATCCCATATCTTGGAATTCATTTAACAGCATCTCATTCTGACTTATTCTCAACCAATTATCCTCCTGTATTAAGACAGATCACAAATCTAATAAAACAATGGTCGCAACTTCCTTTATCCTGGATAGGGAAGATTAATGCAATCAAAATGACTATTCTACCCAAATTGCTTTATCTATTCAGAGTCCTCCCTATTCCAATTCCTTCCTATTTTTTGAGAATAGTACAAAAAAGAGCAACTTCGTTTATATGGGGCTCTTCTAAACCACGTATACCTATACACACACTACATCTTCCCAAAAATAAAGGAGGCCTGGGATACCCTAATTTTACTAACTACTACAGAGCAGCACATTTGGCCAGTCTGTCCAAATACCATGCAAAACAGGAAATCCCATTATGGGTATTTATAGAAGCTTCAGAAAATGACCCTCTATTAATATCAAATTTATTATGGCTTGATCCTAAAGACCGCTTTAAAATTCATAATCCCATAATTAAACACTTCTTATCTCTCTGGGATAAACTAAAAACCAAATATCAGTTACAATCTCCACACAATCCTCTCCTTTCTTTTATCAGAAATCCGGCCTTTTATCCGGCATGGATCTACCCAAATTCTTTTAAAGCTTGGACAACATCAGGCATTCAGACACTAAATGATTTCATAGCATCTAAATCATTCCTTTCATTCCCATCGCTTAGAGAAAAATATGATCTACCAAACTCTGAGATATTTAGATATCTCCAAATCAAAAATTTCTATACACCATTCCTAAAGGGGGATACACCATTATCCCAATTATCCATTTTTGAATCAATCTGTACAAAAGATCCATTTGCTAAAGGTACAATTTCATCACTTTATGATCAATTATATGGAATAGCAAATCTTAATAGACCCTCTTACGTTCAGAGGTGGGAGGAGGACCTGGGACGAACTTTAGAAGACACGGACTGGTCTAACATATGGCTCACATCTAAGTCATCTTCACCCAACATCTTAGCACTGGAGACAAATTATAAAGTCCTAACTCGCTGGTACCTTGTACCCGCTAGAGTGGCAAAATATTCACCTAATACCTCAGCTCTTTGTTTTTGAGGATGCCCAGAAATAGGCACATATTTACACATATGGTGGACGTGCCCAGTAATCCAAACCTTCTGGAAGGAAGTCTTCGTGATTGCATCTAAAATATTTAAAAAAATAATACAACCAGATCCATATTTAACTTTACTTAATCTAAAACCGGAATGGTTAACACTCTCTCAATTCAAACTTATGATCCAACTAATAACGGCTGCAAAACAAACAGTGACCAAGGCATGGAAATCTCCTACATTGGTACTAGCAGAAACAATTCACAGAATGAATAATACAATGTCCCATGCTAAGATGGTAGCCATCGATCAAAATCAAATTCCAAAATTTGAAAAACTTTGGCATCCTTGGATAAAACAACAGTTCCTGTCAAACTTCAATGACTCTGTCCTGTTGCCATGGTAACAGATTAAATGACTTACAGAGACACCCATTCTAAGGCTTCAAAGAGAACTAAAAAGAATAATAAACTGACGAGCGGGACAACCTTGTGGACCATACCTCTACCTTTCAACCCTTTTTCTTCTTTCTCTTTCCTTTTCTCCACCTTACGATTAAAGCTCATTATCAGAATTTATTTGACCTATATACACTCTACTTGTAAACAATATGTATAGTAGGTATAAATCATTTAAATACCTACAAAAGTAACTAAGGAAATGATATATATCTTTAATTTAGGTTTACGTGAACCCAATGTTTAATATTTGAAATTTCATGATATTTACCTATATAAACCCTACTGTAAAACAATAAGCTTACTTTATAGATCCTTGTAAACTTACTTTATGTATCTTTATAACATTGTATACTCAATAAACTTCTTTTGACAAGGAAAATCCAAAGAAAAAAAAAAATCAGGACGCCATCAAAAAAGGCATGTAAGTCTATATAGAAAGTGAAAAAATATATATAAAAGTTCCCGTATACAGGATGATCAGGTTGTGCCCATATATGCATATATAGCAGAAAGAACATCAACAGGTGACTTGAGTGCTTTAAGTAACTCCAGGTGACTTCTGTGCTCCCCCTCCAGGGTCCCTACTCACCGGATGCAGTCACCCCTGCAGGGGTAATAGACATGTAGTTGCTCTCTGTTTGGGTCAGTTCAGCCTGATGTCTGCTATATGGATCCCGGAAACGTCCCTTTGGTTCTAGATAGGGTGAGTATGCCCATAGATGTATTCCTCATAAAAGAAAAAGAATGGCTCCCATAGTGTAGTAAAATAATGTGGTCTGTTTATTAAAATTAAAACATAAAATTAAAAAATCAGCATACACAAGGTACAAAAAGCGTGTGTATCTGCAGCCAGCTGGTGCACGCTGATAGTGAACAAGCTGTATGACTAAAATTGGGTACAAGCCGAGATAGGGGTTAGCAGCGGCTCGCTGCGCTCCAGCTGCGTTCCACCCTCTCGACCATCCGAATGTGACGTAGTGTGCAAGGCTCCATCGTACACGTTTTGTCATTGACATCCTCAGCGACGGTTTATACCTATTATGTGTTTTTCACTTTTTGAATTTGGCACTGGGCTGGACTGGGTCACAACGCATGCAGGGTCCTGGATCCTGTGATGCGATCCCAAGTGTGGTTCGGGGTTACCACTTTTGGTACTGAAAATTTTCCCCCGAGCCACACTCCGGAATACCGCCAGGGAGGTTAAGGGTGGCCATACACACATTGTATAATTACCTTTAACCACTTCAATACTGAGCACTCCCCCCCCTTCCTGCCCAGGACAATTTTCAGCTTTCAGCGCTGTCACACTTTGAATGACAATTGCGCGATCATGCAACACTGTACTCAAACTATAATTTTTATAAACTTCTTCCCACAAATAGAGCTTGCTTTTGGTGGTATTTGATCATCTCTGGGGTTTTTATTTTTTGCTAAACAAACTAAAAAAGACAGACATTTTTGATAAAAAAAAATACGTTTTTCTTAATTTCTGTTATAAAATTTTGTTTTCTCCTTCACTGACGGGCACTAATGAGGCTGCACTGACAGGCACTGATGGGCACTGATGAGTTGGCACTGATAAGGTGGCACCGATGGTCACAGTGGTTAAACATGCAAAATTATGCAATATGAGGACGAACCTAAATGATTTATTCAATGTGTGTCCAGTTGTGCACTAATATGCAGCACTGATGGGCAGCGATAGGCGGCACTGATAGGTGGCACTGACGGGCACTAAAAGGGGGCATTGATGGGCACTAATAGGTGGCACAGATGGGCACTGACAGGCAGCACTGATGGGTACTAATAGATGGCACTGATGGGCACTAATAGATGGCACTGATAGGCAGCACTGATGATGAGGTACTAACAGCCTTTACTGATGGGCACTGATTGGCATCTGTGAAGGGCACTGATTGGCACTTTGATGGGCACTGATTGGCAGCTGATGGGCAGATATTGGCAGATGTAATGGCCACCTCTGATGGGGGCTGAGCTGATAATCACTGCGCTGATTATCAGCGCAGACTCACCCTCTGACAGGAGAGCCGCCGATCGTCTCTCTCTCTCTCAGGGCGAACTGAGGAAAGCCGTTTACAAGGACTTCCTGGTTTCATGCTGCTGTGATCAGCTGCGATTGGTCACAGCTGATCATGTGGTAAAGAGCCTCCGTCAGAGGCTCTTTATCTAGATCGAAGTTGCGGTGTGTCAGAGTGACACACCACACCACCAATCGCCGCACTGCGCACCCCCGCATATGACGTCTGGTCAGGATAATGCAACCACCGCCCGGCCGTCATTCTGCTATAGGCTGGGCGGGAAGTGGTTAAACATACAAAATTATGCAATATGAGGACAAACCTGAATGATTTATTCAATGTGTGTCCAGTTGTGCAGGTCCTTACATTACATAGATATTGGTAGATCCAAAAAAGATTGTACAGTCACATTGATACAATACGATATGATACACATAAGCAACAGAGTTGCATTAATAGGAAAAATCTTAAAGTGACTCTGTTGCTTTTTAAAAATAAATGGAATGAGCAGCATTCCTACAAAAACAGCAGTGAATACTTACTTGTCTCACTATCTACATTGACAAATTCTGGTCATAGTCTACCGTGCAGGTCTAAGCTTGCTGAATGTGGTACAATTCCGTGTGTGTGCCTTTCCCCGTTTGTGTTCTGCGGTTCCTTCCACCGACACCTTTGTCTCAAGCACATCAAGTGTGGCAAAAACACCAACCATTTGGGTACCACATACTTGACTTGAATCTGTCCCTCCTCCTTACTCACCTCAGTCTGTCCCTGCTATACCTCATGACCTCTCGGCAGCCTCCACTGACAGGGATGATGGTATAGCACAGGGTGTCCCAGGTCCTTGCAGCACATCTGCCAGCAGCACACCACCACAATAGCCAGCAAATTTCTCTGCCCCATCTGCTGCAATGGAAAAAAAAAATACAGTCCCTGTCAAATAGGTGTGGAAAAATTGTTCTTTGTGTGTTAATTGTGCCCATGAAACCTACACCAAAAACATTCCTCTAGATGAAATCAACACCCACAACACTAGGCAGCCTAGAAGTCCTGCAGAGATTCCACATCCCAAAAACACTTAATCGATGACAACGGCATCAGGGGCTTCATAGCTGCTGGTAATCCAGGACTGATTCATTTTGACAAAAGTCAGACGGTCCAGGGAGTCTGTGGACAGACGCGTTCTATGATCACTAACAAAATCTCCAGCAGCACTGAATGCGCGTTTGGAAAGCACGCTGGATGCAGGGCAGCCCAGCAGCTCAATAGCATACTGGACAAGTTCTGGCCACTGGTCTATTCTCATGACCCAGTAAGCCAGTGGATCGTTGACTGGAAAGCTCTCCATCTCTGTTTTCGCCCCTAGATAATCATCCACCATGTGATGCAGGCGCTGCCGATGGGATGTGGAAGCTGACATCCCTTGGCAGCGAGGACTAAATACATTCAGAAATGCATCACTTAGGCGGCCACCTTCTCCACCTCTCCTCTCTTGACCAACAGAAGCCTCAAAACTACCTTTCCATGACACTTTTTCATTTTTTGGACTTCATAAATGCAATTATTGATGCAGCAGCTTCTATACACAGTACAGATGTGCCACTTTACAGGTGGACTAAGGGGACCCCCCAGGCACTATATTGAAAGGAATTTATCATTTTAATACTTTCACTGTAAGCATCAATAAATCACTGGTCATTTAACCGGTTCCCGACCGGCTCGCGTATATATAGCGTGGCACAATGGCACCGCTGCGCGAAATCCCGTACCTGTACGGGGCATGCTCTCGCCGCCAGGGGGTGCGCCCGCGCGCCCCCGCTGCGTGCGTGACCATCGGATTTGTTCCAGAACTGATCAATCTTCAGGTCCAGGCCAATGATTTATGGCCTGGACCTGCTGATCGGTTCTGGCAAATTAAATCTTTTCCCTGCCTGTAAGTGTAAACACAGGCAGAGTAAGTGATGTCATCTCCCCTCGTGGAACTCTTTTCATTCCAGAGAGAGGAGAAAGGACATCTCACAGTAAGTTGCACCAACACTACACTAACACCAGCACACATAGGTACACTTGTCACCCCCCAATCGCCCCCCCCAGTTAACCCCTTCACTCCCTATCGCAGTGTCACCCAGTGCAGTTGTCCGATTTTTCACTGATCACTGTACTGGTGTCATTTGTGACACTAATCAGCCTTAGGGCAGTTAGTGGTAGGCCCAGGTAGCTTTAGGGTACCCCCCTAACCCCCCTAATAAAGGTTTAACCCCTTGATCACCCCCTGTCACCAGTGATCACCATATTAGTGTTATGGGTGACTCTGGTTAGTTAGTTATTTTTTTATAGCATCAGGGTACCAGCCGTATATTACCTAAATAAAGGTTTAACCCCCTGATCACCCAGCGGGTGACATCAGTTAGGTTTTAGCGTCAGTTAGGATCCGAGTCGCCACAGGCAGCATTAGATTAGTGCCACCAGTAGAGCTAACACCCACACACACACCATACACCTCCCTTAGTAGTATAGTGTCTGAACGGATCAATATCTTTGATCTGATCAGATCTATACTAGCATCCCCAGTAGTTTAGGGTTCCCAAAAACGCAGTGTTAGCGGGATCAGCCCAGATACCTGCTAGCACCTGCGTTTAGCCCCTCTGCTCAGCCCACCCAAGTGCAGTATCAATCGATAACTGTCACTTACAAAACACATAACTGCAGCGTTTGCAGAGTCAGGCCTGATCCCTGCAAATGCTAACAGTTTTTTTGGTAGAGTTTGAAGCAGTCGCAGACAGTCAGGTGCTCTTTTTTCCTGTGAGTCTCACTAGTTGTACCAGTAACTTTAGAGGCCCAAATGTCTAATCGAAGGTACACTAGTGAAAAGGCCTACACGTTTCTGAGCATGACAGATGAGTGAAGAGGAAGTCACCTGTCACCAATCTGTCAGATTCAGGCTCAGAATACGATCCTGTAGTTGGAAAGCGGCACCCTGACAGATAGCTCTGACGACGGAGTAGTGGTCCCTGCCAAGGTCAGGCATACCTGACCCTGTTCTTCTGCTGTCGTATGGAGCAGAGAGCCAGTACTAGTGCCGCTCATCCTTCTAGTGAACTGGCAAGCACCAGCGGCCTAGTACATCCTGGTTGTACATCCAGCACTACAGTAACACTTGGTGACGTGGCGAGTCCCATAAGTGCAGTTCAAGCTGGTGAGGTGGCTAGCACAAGTAGTGTCCCACAGCCACCAAGAAGACAAAGACAGGCCCGTTGAGCCCATAGTGCCCTTCCTGCTGCATTTGCCAATCTGAATTGGGAGCCCACCACTTCTGCAGCACCCGTACTTCCCCCATTCACTGGCCAAACCGTAATTCAGGTGGAAACAGTTGATTTTACGTCACTTGATTTTTATTTTCTGTTTTTCACGGAAGATCTCTATAGATCTATTGTGGACCAAAGCAATTTGTATGCTGGTCAATTTATCGCCACTAATCTCCAACTGACCCTTGACAGAGATTGGAGGCCTATTACGGTGTCCGAATTTAAGACCTTCCTGGGCCTATCCCTCCTCATGGGCATAACTAAAAAAAGTGAGTTGCGGACATATTGGTCCACTGACCCAATTCACCATTTGCCTGTGTTCTCTACCTCCATGACCAGGACACGATACGAGCAGTTCAGGCATTTCAATGACAATGAACTCTGTCGTCCTTGGGGGGACCCTGAATACGATCGGCTCTACAAAATTCGGCCCCTCGTAAACCACTACATATAGTTTTATGGTTTACGAGGCAAGAGATAGTTACGTAGAGCCGGAGAACTGCCCAGACTACATAGGGAGCGCTGGTAAGATTGTGTGGGACTTGGTGTCACACTTATTCGGAAGGGGGAACCACTTGTATGTGGACAATTATTACACAAGCATGCCACTTTTTAGATCACTTGTTTGATCATGGAATTGGTACATGTGGCACCATGTGATCTAATCGCCGGCTTGTAGATTCCCATCTTAGGATGGGGAGAGAGCCTGCTTGAGTTGTAATAATTTGCTCGCTGTGAAGTGGAGGGATAATAAGAATGTTTTTGTTCTGTCCTACCTTCACGCAGCCACGATGGTCCAAATTCCAACAGCGACTGGTGTTGTGGAGAAACCCCTCTGTGTCCACGAATACAACCTTAATTTGGGAAGGGGGGACCTCAATGACCAGTTGATGACGCCATACTTATTTGCCTATAAGGCCAGACTCTGGTACAAAAAAGTGTCCGTATACTTATTTCAATTGGCTCTGCTGAACGCTTATGTGCTATACAAAGCTTCAGGATGAACTGGATCCATCCTTAAATTCCAGGAAGAGATCATCACAGCCCTTCTGTTTCCAGAGGGTGCTATGGCCCAACTTCCCAATGCAAATGCAGTGAGTCGGCTGCATGGGAGGCATTTTCCGTATGTCCTCCCTGGCACCCCTGCCAATCGATCACCCCAAAGAAGATGTCATGTCTGTAGCAAGCGTGACACCCACTATTGTTGTCCCTCCTGTCCTGACCAACCTGGTCTCTGCATCGGTGAATGTTTCGAACGCTACTCCACACTAGTGGAGTAATAGCGTAGGGTATAGCACTGCGTAGACTAGGACACACTTTCACAGGGTCTCTAAAGATGCCATCACATTTTTAGAGACCCAAACCTGGAACCGTTACCGTTACAGTTACAAATAAAAGTGTAAAAAAAATATAAATAAAAAAGTTAAAAAAGAAACAAAATAAAAAAAGCCAAAAATTGTTGTTGTTTTATTCTTTCTCCGTTCTCTCTCTATTGTTCTGCTCTTTTTTACTGTATTTTTTAACTGCAATGTTTTATTGTTACTATGTTTTATCATGTTTGCTTTTCAGGTATGTAATTCTTTTATACCTTACTGTTTACTGTGTTTTATTGTTAACCATTATTTTATTTTAAGGTACGCCGTTCAGCTGCAGCACTGATTTATTTATCTTGACAGCAACAGTGACTCCAGTGCTGTAGGAGGTGATTTCAACACAACAGTTAAAAAAAAAGAGCATATATGCTGAAGCATGGGGGCAGGGATGGAGGGGCAATTTGCCCCTAACATTAGGGGCGGATTGCCCCCATGCTTCGGGATATATATTTTTTACTCTTTTTTTTTTTACACAGATTATTGTTGTTTTATTGAGTTAATGTTTTATCTTTACCATTGTTTGCTTTTCAGGTACGCCATTCAGCTGCAGCACTGATTTATTTATCTTGACAGCAACAGCGTATATGCCCAACAAGGACCAGCAACGTACTGGTATGTTGCTGGACTTTGAGTGCTTATACCAGAATGATGCCTGCAGGTTTAGGTATCATCTTTGTATTGTTCTTTTCAGCCAGTGGTCAGCTTTCATGTAAAAGCAATCCTAGAAGCTAGTTAGCCACTAGACTGCTTTTACAAGCAGTGGAAGGGAATGCCCCCCCTCCCACCGTCTTCTATGATTTTCTCTGGCTCTCCTGTTCCACTGGGGAACCTGAGAATGCAGCCGGTGGTTCCGCCAGTTGACCATAGAGCTGATCGAAGACCAGAATGGCTCCAATCATCTCTATGGCTTAAGAAACCAGAAGCTACGAGCATTTCACAATTTCTGTTTTGCCGGATATAAACAATGCCATTGGGAGATTGGGAAAGCATCTTATCACACCGATCTTGGTGTGGTCAGATGCTTTGAGGGCAGAGGAGAGATCTAGAGTCTAATAGACCTCAATTATTTTTAAAAAGAATACCTTTCACTGCCTATTGCTATCATAGGGAATATTTACATTCCCTGTGAAAAAAAAATGAAAGGAACAGTGTAAGAATAAAATAAAAAAGCAAAATAAATAATAATAATAATAAAAAAAAGCACCCCTGCCCCCCATGCTTGCGCGCAATGGTGAACACAAGCGTTGGTCTCGTGTCATATGTAAACAGCAATTGCACCATGCATGTGAGGTATTACCATGAATGTCAGATCGAGGGCAGTAATTCTAGCAGTAGACCTCCTCTGTAAATCTAAAGTGGTAACCTGTAAAGGCTTTTAAAGGCATTTAAAAATGTATGTAGTTTGTCGCCGCTGCATGGTTGTGCACAATTTTAAAGCATGTTGTATTTGGTATCTATGTACTCGGCATAAGATCATCTTTTATATTTTACCAAACATTTTGCCAATGTAGTGTGTTTTAGTGCATTAAAATTAAAAAAAGTGTTTTTTTTCCCCAAAAATCGCTGAGCAAATGCTGTGTGAAAAAAAAAAAACCAACACCCATCATTTTAATCTGTAGGGCATTTGCTTTAAAAAATATATAATTTTTGGGGCTTCAAAGTAATTTCTAGCAAAAGAAAAATATTTTTTCATGTAGATAAAAGTGTCAGAAAGGGCTTTGTCTTCAAGTGGTTAGAATAGTGGGTGATGTGTGGCATAAGCTTCTAATGTTGTGCATAAAATACCAGGACAGGTCAACCCCCCCCCAAATGACCCCTTTTTAGAAAGTAGACACCTCAAGCTATTTGCTGATAGGCATGTTGAGTCCATGGAATATTTTATATTTTGCCACGAGTTTCAGGGAAAATGACAATACATTTTTTTTTCACAAAGTCGTCACTAAATGACATATTGCTCAAACATGCCATGGGAATATGTGAAATTACACCCCAAAATACATTCTGCTGCTTCTCCTGAGTATGGGGATACCACATGTGTGAGACTTTTTGGAAGCCTAGCCACGTACAGGATCCCGAAAACCAATCACCGCCTTCAGGCTTTCAAAGGGCGTAAATTTTTTATTTCACTCTTTGCTACCTATCACAGTTTCAGAGGCCATGAAATGCCCAGATAGCAACAACCCCCCCCCCCCATGTCCCCATTTTGAAAAGTAGATACCCCAAGTTATTTTGCTAAGAGGCATGTTGAGTCCATGGAAAATTCTATATTTTGCTACAAGTTTCGGGAAAATGACAATACTTTTTTTTTTTTCACAGAGTTATCACTAAACGATATATTGCTCAAACATGCCATGGGAATATGTGAAATTACACCCCCAAATACATTCTGCTGCTCCTCCTGAGTACGAGGATACCACATGTGTGGGACTTTTTGGGAGCCTAGCCATGTACAGGACCAGGGTATAAAATGGTGATTTCACTTCTCACTACCTATCACAGTTATGGAGGCCCTGAAATGTCCAGATAGCACAACCCCCCCCCCCCAAATGACCCCATTTTATAAAGTAGACACCCCAAGATATTTGCTAAGAGGCATGGTGAGTATTTTTCAGCTCTCATTTGTTTTTGAAAATGAAGAAAGAAAAGAAAAATATATTTTCTTTTTTTCAATTTTCAAAACTTCAAATACTCAACATGCCTCTCAGCAAATAGCTTGGGGTGTCTACTTTCCAAAATGGGGTCATTTAGGGGGTGGGGGGGGGGGGTTGTGCTATCTGGACATTTCAGGGCCTCCATAACTGTGATAAGTACCCCATATCTTGTTTGTCTATTGTATGGATTCTGACCAAATCCTTTTGGGCAGGAGCACCCCACTCCCTCATCAGTGCCTCTCATTAGTGTCCACCTGTGTCATAGGTGGAGACCTTTTAGTTCTCCCATATAGAGGATTGTATGGCTCCCAAGGTTCAGAGAAGCAGGATCTCCCATTCTATGGATAGCGTAGAACCCAATAACCATGGGGTACTTTGTCGCAGTAAGTGGGCTTAAGCACCATATAGCAATACGGTGTGACCAAATCCCCATATTTTTTGATAATGGTTTTTGAAAATGTCTAGGTGTTTTAACCAGCCTTGCAGGAGGTAAATGTCTTTTTTGCATGTGTGCGCTGTAATATTTTGTTCTTTAGACTGCCAAAAAGTCCCACATATGTGGTATCTCCGTACTCAAGAGAAGCAGCAGAATGTATTTTGGGGTGTAATTTCACAAATGCCCATGGCATGTTTGAGCAATATATCATTTAGTGACAACTTTGCGGAAAAAAAAAAAAAAAAATATTGTAATTTTTTCGAAACTTGTGGCAAAATGTAAAATATTCCATGGACTCAACATGCCTCTCAGCAAATAGCTTGGGGTGTCTACTTTCTAAAATGGGGTCATTTGGGGGGGGAGTTGTGCTATCTGGGCATTTCATGGCGGAATTGTGTAAGGTAGTGAGGAGTGAAATAAAAAATTTACGCCCTTAGAAAGCCTGAAGGCGGTGCTTGGTTTTCAGGGTCCTGTACACGGCTAGGCTCCCAAAAAGTCCCACACATGTGGTATCCCCATACTCAGGAGAAGCAACAGAATGTATTTTGGGGTGTCATTTCACATATGCTCATGACAAGTTTGAGCAAAATATAATTTCAGTGACAACTTTGTGTAAATTTTTTGTTGTTGTCATTTTTCCTTGTCAAAAGAAGTTTATTGAGTATACAATGTTATAAAGATACATAAAGATACATAAAGTAAGTTTACAAGGATCTATAAAGTAAGCTCATTGTTCTACAGTAGGGTTTATATAGGTAAATATCATGAAATTTCAAATATTAAACATTGGGTTCACGTAAACCTAAATTAAAGATATATATCATTTCCTTAGTTACTTTTGTAGGTATTTAAATGATTTATACCTACTATACATATTGTTTACAAGTAGAGTGTATATAGGTCAAATAAATTCTGATAATGAGCTTTAATCATAAGGTGGAGAAAAGGAAAGAGAAAGAAGAAAAAGGGTTGAAAGGTAAAGGTATGGTCCACAAGGTTGTCCCGCTCGTCAGTTTATTATTCTTTTTAGTTCTCTTTGAAGCCTTAGAATGGGTGTCTCTGTAAGTCATTTAATCTGTTACCATGGCAACAGGACAGAGTCATTGAAATTTGACAGGAACTGTTGTTTTATCCAAGGATGCCAGAGTTTTTCAAATTTTGGAATTTGATTTTGATCGATGGCTACCATCTTAGCATGGGACATTGAATTATTCATTCTGTGAATTGTTTCTGCTAGTACCAATGTAGGAGATTTCCATGCCTTGGCCACTGTTTGTTTTGCAGCCGTTATTAGTTGGATCATAAGTTTGAATTGAGAGAGTGTTAACCATTCCGGTTTTAGATTAAGTAAAGTTAAATATGGATCTGGTTGTATTATTTTTTTAAATATTTTAGATGCAATCACGAAGACTTCCTTCCAGAAGGTTTGGATTACTGGGCACGTCCACCATATGTGTAAATATGTGCCTATTTCTGGGCATCCTCGAAAACAAAGAGCTGAGGTATTAGGTGAATATTTTGCCACTCTAGCGGGTACAAGGTACCAGCGAGTTAGGACTTTATAATTTGTCTCCAGTGCCAAGATGTTGGGTGAAGATGACTTAGATGTGAGCCATATATTAGACCAGTCCGTGTCTTCTAAAGTTCGTCCCAGGTCCTCCTCCCACCTCTGAACGTAAGAGGGTCTATTAAGATTTGCTACTCCATATAATTGATTATAAAGTGATGAAATTGTACCTTTAGCAAATGGATCTTTTGTACAGATTGATTCAAAAATGGATAATTGGGATAATGGTGTATCCCCCTTTAGGAATGGTGTATAGAAATTTTTGATTTGGAGATATCTAAATATCTCAGAGTTTGGTAGATCATATTTTTCTCTAAGCGATGGGAATGAAAGGAATGATTTAGATGCTATGAAGTCATTTAGTGTCTGAATGCCTGATGTTGTCCAAGCTTTAAAAGAATTTGGGTAGATCCATGCCGGATAAAAGGCCGGATTTCTGATAAAAGAAAGGAGAGGATTGTGTGGAGATTGTAACTGATATTTGGTTTTTAGTTTATCCCAGAGAGATAAGAAGTGTTTAGTTATGGGATTATGAATTTTAAAGCGGTCTTTAGGATCAAGCCATAATAAATTTGATATTAATAGAGGGTCATTTTCTGAAGCCTCTATAAATACCCATAATGGGATTTCCTGTTTTGCATGGTATTTGGACAGACTGGCCAAATGTGCTGCTCTGTAGTAGTTAGTAAAATTAGGGTATCCCAGGCCTCCTTTATTTTTGGGAAGATGTAGTGTGTGTATAGGTATACGTGGTTTAGAAGAACCCCATACAGGGGGTCCCCGACTTACGAACATCCGACTTACGAACGACCCCTACTTACGAACGGGGCCCGAGTGACGTCACTGCCGGCCGGCGCCATCCCTCTTCTTGCTGGAGTGTGAGCCGTTCCTGTGTTCCTGGCCTGGTTGTGAAGTTAAGGGGCCCCCCTCGTTATCCTGCCTGCCTGTCCACGGTCCGGGGGACTGCCAGTGGCCTGCCAGGCCGCTACAACTGCCCGTCGTGGCCGCGGCCTTGTCCGGCCTAGTGAGGCCTCCAGGATCCCCGGTCTTTCCTAGGAGTGCTGCCCCACGGAGGTGCACCACGGCCGGCCTGCCTGGACACACCGTCTACCCATCTCCCTGCTGTGCCATCAGGTGAGCAGCCTGTACTGCAGTACTGTAATATGCTTAAGATATACTGTATGTTTAATATGCAGTGTACTGTACCTCTGCTTCCTCCTGTCCCTGCCGCCATGTAAAGAGTGAGAGGGGAGAGCTGTGCTCCTCCCCTCTCAGCTATGAAAGAAAATCTAGCAGTGCTAGGAGGTGACAGGGTCAATAAAGGGAACCTGTCACCTCCAATTGCTATCACACAGGGAATTGTTTTCTCCTGTGTGATAGCAATAAAGTTAAATGAAAAAAAATTGATAAAAAAATAAAAATAAAAAAAAATAAGAAATACAGTATTAATTAAATAAAAAAAAAAAATAACAACGTAATTAAAGTAAAGAATAATTAAAATAAAAAAAATTATACAAAAATTTAAAAAAGTAAACGACAAGCTACAAAAAAAAAAAAAAGTGGTAAAAAAAAAAAGAAACAAAACATATTTGAACTAACCATGCCACTCCTGCCATCCAGTTGCCATTTTTGGGGGGGGTGGTTCGGTTGGCGGGGAGGGGGTGCATTGCGGAACTTGGCCTTGGGGTGGCAGGGAGAGCAAATCCGGCCCTGCTTGTACCACACACAATTGAATGAGAGCTCCACAATAGGCAGACGACATGAGCCCACGCTGGAACACAGGGACAGAATGTATCCCTGTGTCCCAGCACGAGCCCATGCCATCTACCCATGCGGAGCCCCCACCCAATCGCGCATGTTTTTTATACCATCTTTGCTTGGTCGTGAATGTAACCACTACTGTATCCTTCTGTTCTCTTTTAGCCCTGTTTTTTTGTACTGTACTGGATCCCACAGTGCTTGACGGCTCTGAGGACGCACAACAACCGGGCATACCTGTATCTATCTTGCCGCCACAGTGAGTGTTTTTATACAGTTCCAGTCTAACTAGAATAAATTGGTAATAAATTGGCTGGCTGCTACACTTTTTTTCCTTCTTGTTCTTCTTTTCTAGAGTGCACTTCATTCCACATTTTTTGTCTTCAAAATGCCGAAAAACAAATCTGATGCAAGTGCTGGTGATACAGCAAAGAAAAGAAGATCCATCACCATGGAAAATAAATTAGAAATAATAAAAAGATCAGAAAAAGGTGAAACTCCATCATCTATTGGCAGAGCATTGGGCTACAATCGGTCAACGATCGCAACGATTTTAAAAGATAAAGGTAGAATAATGGAGCATGTGAAAGGCCATACCCCAATGCATGCTACGATTATTACCAAGCAACGCAGTGGTTTAATTGTCGAGATGGAAAGGCTGCTGACAATTTGGATAGAAGACCAAAATCAGCGTAACATACCTATCAGTCTTACTTTTGTTCAAGAAAAGGCTCAAAGCCTTTTCAACGATTTAAAAGCTGCCCATCCAAGAGAAGATGATTGCAATGAAGAATTTGGTGCAAGTAGGGGTTGGTTCAATCGCTTTAAAGAAAGAGCTAATTTGCATAGCATTAGAGTTCAAGGTGAAGCAGCAAGTGCCGATGTAAGTGCTGCAAATAATTTTCCCAAGATATTGAAAGCTATTATTGACAACGAAGGTTATATGCCAGAACAAATTTTTAATGTAGATGAAACAGGCTTGTTTTGGAAAAAAATGCCAGCTAGGACCTACATTTCAAAAGAGGAAACATGTGCACCAGGACATAAGGCATCAAAGGACAGGCTGACTGTCTTACTTGGGGGTAATGCATCTGGGGATTTAAAGCTCAAGCCTTTGTTAGTGCATCACTTCTTAAATCCCAGGGCACTACGTAATGTCACTAAGGCATCTCTTCCTGTTATTTGGAGGGCAAATACAAAGGCTTGGGTTACAGCTACAATGTTTGAAGATTGGTTTTTGAACCATTTTGTCCCTGCTGTTGAACGTTACTGTTTGAGGGAAAACATTCCCTTCAAAATTCTTCTTCTCCTTGACAATGCCCCTGGACATCCAAACACTTTAGCTGACTTGCACCCCAATGTAAAGGTGGTATTTCTACCCCCCAACACCACATCACTACTTCAACCTATGGATCAAGGAGTCATAGCCTCCTTTAAGGCCTATTATTTACGGAGGACATTCTCACAAGCTATCAGGGCTACCCAAAAGGATCAGATGACCTTAAGAGAGTTCTGGAAGAATTATCACATTTATGATGCCATCAAAAATATTGCTGATGCTTGGGCTGAAGTGAAAGAAACAAATATGAGAGGTGTTTGGAAAAATTTGTGCCCCCAATTCACAGAAGAATTTCTGGGGTTTACAGATGAAGAAATCTCGGCAACCAGGCAAGCTGTAGTTACTATTGGTAATCAATTGCAGTTGGACATCAGTGAAAATGATATCATCGAGTTACTCGACTCCCATGGGCAAGAATTAAGCAATGAAGACCTTATGGAACTAGAGCAGCAGATGGCAGCATTTAGTGAAGAAAACCAGGACCTAGAAACTCCAACATTGAAAAAGTTTTCTACAAAACGGTTATCTGATGCTTTTCATCTTGTTGAAGCAGGAATGGCAAAGTTAGAGGAGCAAGATCCTGATACAGAGAGGTTTACCAAAGTTTATCGTACAGTTACTGACGGCCTGAGATGCTACAGGGCTATTTATGATGAGATAAAGAAAAGCGCTGTGCAAACATCCCTTGATGCCTACTTCAAGAGTCCAGCAGCTGAATCAGATTCTATAATAACAGTCCCATCCTCTTCAACAAGCCCATCATCCTCTACCATAATTGTTTAAGGTTGTACTGTTCTGTACAGTACTGTACAGTGTTTGAAAATGTTTAGGAATTTACATGTATGTATCTGCATCTACATGCACAGGTAAACATAAATAATATGTTAAACCAAACACCTGTCTACGTTGTATTTATTTATTTATAGAGCCACTTAAGTTTTTACTGCTGTCTGTATCCTCATTAGATGGATTTAATCTCACTTCCTGACTCTGAGACTGGATTTGCACTTAAAAAAGGTACCGTTCCGACTTACAAACAAATTCGACTTAAGAACAAACCTACAGTCCCTATCTCGTTCGTAACCCGGGGACCCCCTGTATAAAAGAAGTTGCTCTTTTTTGTACTATTCTCAAAAAATAGGAAGGAATTGGAATAGGGAGGACTCTGAATAGATAAAGCAATTTGGGTAGAATAGTCATTTTGATTGCATTAATCTTCCCTATCCAGGATAAAGGAAGTTGCGACCATTGTTTTATTAGATTTGTGATCTGTCTTAATACAGGAGGATAATTGGTTGAGAATAAGTCAGAATGAGATGCTGTTAAATGAATTCCAAGATATGGGATTGATTTTTCTGCCCATGTGAATGGGAGTGCAGCCCTAGCCGGGATCAATTCCATGTTTGTGAGTGAAATATTAAGCACTAGACATTTCTTAGGATTAATCATAAGGCCGGATAGGGCTGCAAATCCATCAAGAGCTGGTATTAAGTTAGGACCAGAGACCTGTGGTGATGATAGAAAAAGTAATATATCGTCTGCAAATATACATAATTTGTGTGTAATACCTCCTACTTCAATGCCAGTTATAGTTTGGTTTGTTCTGATGTATTGGGCCATGGGTTCGAGTATAAGGGCAAATAATAAGGGAGATAATGGGCAACCCTGTCGGGTACCTCTTTCGATATTAAAGGCTTCAGATTTGTATCCAGCATATTTTATATAGGCTTTGGGTTTATTATATAATGCTTTGATCCATGTTAAAAAGTGGGGTCCAAAACCCCACTTTTGTAATGAATATTGCATATATTGCCAGGATACTGTGTCAAATGCCCTCTTAATATCGAGAGATAGAAAACATAAAGGGATTTTCCGTTTTTTAGCAATATGTGCCAATAACACTGCCCTGCGTATATTATCGCCTGCCTGTCTATTTGGCATGAAGCCTACTTGATCTCTATGTATTAATTTTCCTATAATGCTATTGAGGCGTTTTGCTATTATTTTTGCTAATAATTTAATATCGAGGTTTAACAGAGAGATAGGCCGATAATTCACACAGGAAGTATCATCAGAAAGGGGTTTTGGGATCATACAAACAATTGCCATTAGTGTTTCTTGCCGAAAAGAATGTCCATCTAGAAGTTTGTTAAAAGTTTCAGTGAGAATGGGAGAGAGTATTTCTGAGAATGTTTTATAGTATAAAGCCGAGTAGCCGTCTGGGCCTGGTCTTTTGTTAAGTTTTAGGTCTTTTATGGCGTTAGCAACTTCATCTATAGTTATAGGCTCATCCAAACTGCTTTTTTGATTCTGAGATAACTCAGGTAAGGTTATTTTTGAGAAGAAGGATTCAGCTTCTGTAGGATTAAATTCATTGTTTGTCTTGTATAAAGTTGCGAGATGTGAGTGAAATTTATGGACTATTTTAACTGGATTACAAGTGTAAACATTTTTTGATAATTTCAAACGTATTGGTTTGAAAGATTTGTTAGTTGAATTTAATGCCCGAGCCAAATATGTACCTGGTTTGTTTGTATTCATGTAGAAATTGTGTTTGGAGCGTTTGAGGGATTTATCAACTGACTCAGTGAGAAATAGATCGTATTCCAATCTAGATTTTTCCAGATGAGATTTTGTACTCTGAGATGGATTATCTTGAAATGATATGTAGGCTGCATTAAAACTGAGTTCTAGTTTTTTTGCTAGATTTTTGCGTTCCCGTTTAAATAGTGCCATTTGTCTTTGTATTGTACCACGCAAGACAGGCTTATGAGCTTCCCACAGTGTTATTGGGGAGATGTCTGTTGTATTATTAATTGATATGTATTCCTTTAAAGCTTGTTCAATGGCCATCTGATGTAGTGGGTGTTTGAGCATTATGTCCGGTAAGTACCACGTTGGGTCATGCGCTTTTGGTATGGCTGAGGCTATAGTAGTGTATACTGCATTATGGTCAGACCACGGAATCGGAATTATATCTGATGCAATAATTTCTGGTATCATTCCTATTGTTAGAAAAATATGATCTATTCTGGTGAAGGTTTGATGAGGGTGCGAGAAATAAGTGAATTTCTTTTTCATTGGGTTACTTTCTCTCCATGAATCTACCAAATTGTATTTGGAAAGAAGTTGAGAAAAAGGTAATCTAGAGGTTATTTTGGATGGTGTAAAAGGTGATTTATCTAGAAATGGGAGAAGGACCTGGTTCGAATCCCCACACATTATCACTGTTCCTATTTTGTGTGTATTAATCACTTGTAATATATGTGAGAGGAATGGTGTAGGTTGTTTGTTAGGAGCGTAGTAGGAAATCACCGTGATTGCTGTATCCATTATATAACCCATGAGTATCAGGTATCTACCTTCTGGGTCTTTAATTTCTGATGATAAGGTGAATGGTGTGGATCGGTGAAATGCAATTAGAGTTCCCCTTTGCTTGGTACAGGCAGAAGCCGTGTAAATTTGTTGATAAAAAGGAGAAATATATTTTGGAGTAGAATCTTTGGTGAAGTGTGTTTCTTGGAGGCATACTATGTGAGCCTTCTTGTTATGGAAAGTACGGAAGGCTTTGGTCCTTTTTTGAGGGACATTTATTCCCTGAACATTCAGGGAAAGTATATTCAGTGGTGCCATGGCAATAGATCAAATAGTTTGGACTTACTTTTTGTTATGCAGAGCTGACTGCGCAGATCAACCTGTGTGGACTGAAGAGATGAATAGATAGCAAAGAAACCAGTGAATTCTGGAGTAAAGAGTAAACAAAAAACATATGAGATTAGATACATTGTATAAATTATTTTTTGCAAGTAATCACAATTTACCCGTGAAAGAGAATAAATATCTCTCTCAGGGGAATAAGTGCCTTCGTCACACTCCCACATAATATGGTTGGGAGAATGAGGAGGGCTAATGGGGGTACACGGATCTTCCGCTTACAGGAGAGAAGTGCTATGTCAAAAGACATCAAAATGATGTTTCATTAATTGGAGTGCAGAATATAGTTTTTGTTGAAATTATTTATTCCAGGGTGGTTGTATATGGTTAGTCTTGCCCTAGGCTAAATAATTCAGTTAGAAAGGTACTGTTAATAACTTTGGTATTGATGAAGATAGTTTGAATTATTTTGGGATTTTAACCCTTTTAGAGTAAACAATTACATATTTTATTCATATGTAACTGTTTAGATATGTTAACTCATAAAATTGAGGTTGTATTGCTTCAGATTAGAATAAACAAAAACATAATTCTAGGAACTAGTTAGGTAATAATATATTTGTTTTAAGAAAAGAAAGAAAAAGCTTCCATTACTTCTGGATTATTGAACATATTTGTCCTAAAAAGTAATAAATCTATTGTTATTACCTGATAATATATAACTGAACAAGAATTTCCTTATTTCACTTATATATTCTAAGGCTATATGAATCAGAAGTAATAAGAAATATAACTGGAATGTAACATGATCCCACACAGTGTGTGACTATCAGAATGCAGTTACATTCAGTTATAAATACAGTTTTTTTATAGAGAACCATCTCTTAGTATAATAAATGAAGAGATATCAGGAATTAGGATGTCAGTCCATTGAATCTTCTTGGTCCATGGATGATGTGGCATAACGGCCTCTTTTGTGAGAATGATGATTCCCATTTTGTTCTGAAATTTTCTGGGTGCTGCCTGAAGGTGAAGATGACGCTATTCTTCTGCGTGTGGGAGTGTTGCTGCTTGTGGGTTCTGTCAGATTTAATTTTAAAAGGGTTTGTTGTAGTTCATCTGCTGATCTGCTTCTGTAAATTGTACCTTGGTAGTTAAATCTGACTGAAAAGGGGAAGCCCCATTGATACATAATGTTGTGGCGTTGCAGTTCCATTAGTTGGGGTTTCATGGATCGTCTTTTAGTAATAGTAAGTTGGGATAGGTCAGCAAAAATTTGATAATTGTGTCCTTGAAAATTAAGTTCCTTTTTTTCTCTTGCAGCAATTAGTATTTGTTCTTTCGTTCTGTAATAATGAAATTTTGTGATTATATCACGTGGGGGTCCATCTTTCTTTTTGGCTGTGAGAGCTCTGTGTACTCTGTCCAGTTCTAAACGTTCAATAGGGATATCTGGCTTTAGTTCTTGTAATAGAGCAGTAATAGTAGATTGCAGGTCTGTCACAGTTTCAGGTATTCCCCTTATGCGCAAGTTTGAACGTCTGGCTCTATTTTCGTAATCTTCGAGCTTAGTTTGAAGTATTAAATTCTCTTTTTTTAATTGTTCCAATTCTGTTATATTTTCTTGGGTTGTAATTTCAATTTCATCCATTTTTATTTCTAAGGCTGCGGTGCGGTTTCCCAGCTCTCTTATTTCTTTGGTTAGGCTTTTTGTTATTTGGTCTGAGGTTTGTTTTAAAGCCTTATGAAGCATCTTTTCAAATTGTAATAATATTACTGGGGATACTGAGGAGGCTTGTGGAGAAGTTTGTGAGAGGATTTGTTCTGTATCTGACTCAAATGGAGAGTCTTGCTGTGACATTTTCTGTCTGTGAGAGCGCCCTGATGCTGTATCTTGTGAGGTGACTGGAGCTGCTTCAGCTGCAGTGAGTGCCTGTGAGCTCTTTGTGAGGTGATTTTTATTTCTGCCACGGTTTCCTCCCAGTACCATATTTCCTGCCCAAACTTTCACAGTTTGTTCCCTGGGGCAAAAAGGTTCAAATGGATACCTTTTGAGCCTGCAGGCTCCGCTTTGTCCTTCTCTTCTCTCCTCAGCGGTGTGGAGCTCTAACAATGCATGTCTGCTCTGCTAGGCTCCGCCTCCTGCCCCCCGTTGTTGTCATTTTTCAATCACTTATGACAAAAAATAAAATATTTAATGCACTCAACAAGCCTCTCAGCAAATTCCTTGGGGTGTCTACTTTCCAAAATTAGGTCATTGGGGGGGGGGGGGTTGTACTGCCCTGCCGTTTTAGCACCTCAAGAAATGAGATAGGCAGTCATAAACTAAAAGCTGCGTAAATTCCAGAAAATGTACCCTAGTTTGTAGACGATATCACTTTTGCGCTAACCAATAAATATACACTTATTGGGTACAGCATTGCATGACCGCGCAATTACCAGGTAAAGCAGCGCAGTGCCAAATTGTAAAAAGTGCTCTGGTCAGGAAGGGGGTAAAAGTGGTTAAAATAAGTTTTTTACAAACTTTTTTTTTCATTAATATGTGTCCCCCAGGGCAGTATCGGACCCCCATAACCATTTTATGGCCAATTACTTGCATACAAGCCTTCAAAATGGCCACTTTTGATTTTTCACGTTCGGGTCCCATAGACTTTAATAGAGTTCATTATTCGGTTCCGAACTTTCCTGATGTTCGAAAGTTCTGGTGCGAACTGAACAGGGGGTTGTTCGGCCCATCCCTAATTATAAGTATATTGCATATTCAGAGGTTTATTTATGCTGTATATACTGTATATCAATTTGCTCATTATATCTTCATCAGCCCATGGGGTTGTAGTAGTGAACATAATATACCGTATTTATCGGCGTATAACACGCACTTTTTTCCCCTTAAAATCAGGGGAAAATCGCGGGTGCGTGTTATACGCCGATCCCCTGCGATCCTGACCTGTCAGAATTAAAAAATCGCTGACCGCGATTTGAAAATGGCGCCGCTGGCGCCGAAATACACAGTGCTGGTCCTCGGCTCTTCTCGGCGGCTTTCGGTTTCACTCGAGCGCCGCCCGAACCTAGCCGAGTATACTCGGCTAGTTTCGGATAGCTCCGCTCACCGTCCGAGTGGAACCGAAAGTAAACGAGAGCCGCCGAGAAGAGCCGAGGACCGGCTCTGTGTATTTCGGCGCCGGCGGCGCCATTTTCAAATCGCGGTCGGCGATTTTGAAGCTCACAGGCTTCAGCAAGACTGCACTGGGGCAAGGCTGGACTGGGGCAAGGCTGGACTGGACACTGGGGAAGGCTGCACTGACATGGCTGCACTGACATGGCTGCACTGACATGGCTGCACTAGCAAGGCTGCACTGACATGGCTGCACTGACATGGCTGCACTGGCAAGGCTGCACTGACATGGCTGCACTGGCAAGGCTGCACTGACATGGCTGCACTGACAAGGCTGCACTGACAAGGCTGCACTGGGCAAGGCTGGACTGGGGCAAGGCTGCACTGAGAAGGCTGCAATGATGGGCATTTAAATGTAAGTTTTTTTCCCTTCAACTTCCCTCCTAAAAGTTTTTTTCCTTAAAATTCCCTCCTAAATTGAGGTGCGTGTTATACGCCGGTGCGTGTTATACGCTGATAAATACGGTATATAAGATTTTTCCCAACTGGGGACCACATTAACAATTTTGTTAGTTCAGATTAGAAACAATTAGGTTTTCCATAATATGGTCGATTGCTGATAGGTTCCTGTTATCATATAAAAACAAACAATCCTTTCGAAAGCATACAATCCCAAAGAATATTCTGTGTATAGCCAGCTTAAGCCTGCCCTGCTTTATCCACAATAAGATAAAACGTTTTTTTTTTACGTTGGGCTTTAAGGTCACATTCACACAACAGTTTAACCACGAATAGTCTGCTGCATTTGGGGCGCAGCTAAATGCCTCCTCTGGGGACAGCAACAGTTTATCCTATAGCTACATACAAACTGGCCGATTAGCTGTAGCCAGTTTGTGTGCAGCTAAAACTCTGTAGAAACACCGATCCTGAGCACACACTGGCTCGGGTCGGTCGTAGGCTCTATTCGCTTGTAACGGCTCAGATGAGTACAAATCTTATAGCCATTGCTAACAACTGCAACCACTGGAAAGAATCTACTGATAATTGATAAAGGTCACCCCTTGCCACAGATAAACTCCCATGTGAATGTAGCCTAATACATACACTATATTACCAAAAGTATTGGGACACCTGCCTTTATACGCACATGAACTTTAATGCCATCCCAGTCTTAGTCCGTAGGGTTTAATATTGAGTTGGCCCACCCTTTGCAGCTATAACAGCTTCAACTCTTCTGGGAAGGCTGTCCACAAGGTTCAGGAGTGTGTTTATGGGAATGTTTGACCATTCTTCCAGAAGAGCATTTGTGCGGTCAGGCACTGATGTGGACGAGAAGTCCTGGCTCGCAGTCTCCGCTCTAAATCATCCCAAAGGTGTTCTATCGGGTTGAGGTCAGGACTCTGTGCAGGCCAGTCAAGTTTCTCCACCACAAACTCGCTCATCCATGTCTTTATAGATCTTGTTTGTGCACCGGTGCGCAGTCTTGTTGGAACAGGAAAGGGCCATCCCCAAACTGTTCCCACAAAATTGGGAACATGAAATTGTCCAAAATGTCTTGGTATGCTGACACCTTAAGAGTTTCCTTTACTGGAACTAAGGGGCCAAGCCCAACCCCCCTCCACCAAATGATTTGGACAAGTGCACAAATCAAGGTCTCCAAAGACATGGATGAGTGAGTTTGGGGTGGAGGAACTTGACTGGCCTGCACAGAATCCTAACCTCAACCTGATAGCACACCTTTGGAATGAATTAGAGTGGAGACTGCGAGTCAGGCCTTCTTGTGCAACATCAGTGCCTGACCTCACAAATGTGCTTCTAGAAGAATGGTCAAACATTCCTATAGACACACTCCTAAACCTTGTGGACAGCCTTCCCAGAAGAGTTGAAGCTGTTATAGCTGCAAAGGGTGGGCCAACTCAATATTGAACCCTACGGACTAAGACTGGGATGCCATTAAATTTCATGTGCGTGTAAAGGCAGGCGTCCCAATACTTTTGGTAATATAGTGTATTTAAAAATGTAATCTTCCTTTTTTCTATATTTCTTAATGTTGGGTCATTTACTGGCTTATTCAAAAAGGAAAGGAGCAATGTACCAACAACTCATAGCAACCAGTCTGAAGGGCTGAGATATCAAGGAACTAAAATCTGCTTGTTATATATCACTTATCTCTGTGAATTATCTATTAATAATTGTTATTAGTGTTTTGAAATCCAAATTATTTTATTCTAGAGAAACAAATTAAATGCCACATCTGCTCATGTATTAATCATCTTGAGAACTGAATAAACAGGAGTCATAAATCATTCTATTCATGTCACTCCATTCCTATTATTGAGCTGAAGATTACTAAAACAATAGAATTAGAGGTTCTAAAATGTACACCAGATTTCCATATACTATATAAATGGTGGCTGTAGTAATATTAGCATAAACGCATAAACATAGTAACTGCCAAGAGAATCAGTCTTAGGAGGAAAAGGGTGTGGTACAAAACTAAGCACAATGGTTTCAATTTACAGTTTTAAAAAAACTAAACATATGTCTTGTGATATGAGTTCTCTTTTAAAGAGGACCTGTATTTTGCAAGCTGTGTCCAAAAAGACAGGCAGCGATCAAAGGACTCATCACCATTATTACATGTGGTCTCCCGACTCCCTGCCGCTGATCTTACCCATTACTGACTTGCCATGCCTTGTGTTTCTGTATGGAGGCCGTCATCTTGGTAGAGGCAGGGCTTGGTTTGCTCTTGAAAGAGTTGCTCCCCATGGTGACAGGTGGTGATCTGATGACTGGTTGGGTAATCTTCTGAAAACTTTAGAAGAGGTTCACATTTATAGGTCCTCTAAATGAATTAAGCAGAAGCAGGGGGTGCATGCAGTGCAGATTCCCCTCCAGCAAGCAGTGTAGTGTTAATATCACCAAAGCTCACACCAAATTTCCTGAGACTAGCAGTCAGAGGCGGCAGTGCCCTAGACCTCACACTGCAGATTTATAGCTACAAGGTCTTACCAGCAGGAGTGCATGCCAGGAAGTGCACTGCTATTTTTCAGGAGGAATTGAAGACAAAAAGGTACATATTTTTGAACGTTACTTAGGCGTAATTAACCGCTTAAGGACCACCCCACATATATTTACTGCAGCAGGGCTACCCTTAAGCATAAAATCACGTACCTATGGCTGGCAACTCTCTCTTGCATGCGTCGAGTTTCCAACCCAAACCACTTTTGAGATCTATTCCGTATAGGCAGTATCTTAGGATCAGAAGGATCTGCTCGAATGAAACATCCTTCCAGCAGGAAGCTTTGAAACTAATGCCGCGTACACATGAGCGGACTTTACGGCAGACTTTGCCCGGCGGACTTTTCGACGGACTTTACGACAGACTTTCTGAATGAACGGACTTGCCTACACACAATCCACCAAAGTCCGTCGAATTCGTACGTGATGACGTACGACCGGACTAAAACAAGGAAGTTCATAGCCAGTAGCCAATAGCTGCCCTAGCGTGGCTTTTTGTCCATCGAACTAGCATACAGACGAGCGGACTTTTCGACTGGACTCGAGTTCGACGGATAGATTTAAAACATGTTTCAAATCTAAGTCCGTCCAACTTTTGAGCAAACAAAGTCCGCTGGAGCCCACACACGATCGAATTGTCCGACGAAATCCCGTCCGCCGGGCAAAGTCTGCCGTAAAGTCAGCTCGTGTGTACGCGGCATAAGAGAAAGATTGCTAGAGAGAGGATACACCCCAACATGCTTGAAGAAAGCTTATAAGAAAGCAATTAGTAATTCCAGGAACAAATTGCTATACGGTTCCCAAATGCCTAGAAAACAGGAGAATTTTACTAGAATCATCATAAAATTTTCCAATCAACACTCTAGTATAAGACATATCATATAGAAACACTGGCACCTGATATTCCTGGATTCCAACATAGGGAGATTTGTATCCCAGACCCCTCAGATTACTTATAGACACCCCGTGTCATTGCGAGATTCCATCACAGAGTGAATACAAAGTTGAAAAAAGGAAGGATCCATGCAAATATAGGGGTACATACACCTGTGGAGGCTGTAATCAATGTAGATATATTCATACAGGTGCCTCCATTGTAATGTCAAATGGACAGCTACTTAATGCAAAACACTTTGTGAACTGTAAAACCTGATTTGCAGTTGTGGTTCTTTCTATGTTGAAAAAAACAAAAATGAACTGTGCAAAAGAATTTACAGGCATATACTCTGTATGCAAACTGCCAATCCTGACTTTCCCCTAGTGGATCCACTATTTAAGGGTCACTCAATACCTAGGCCTCAATGAGGCCGTCAACTACAAGCCCTTTTTGGAGGGCTTTGTCTCCGGAGGAATGGAGTTGTGATTCTTCCTTTGGTCCTCTCCGTGGTTCCTTTTTACTCCTTCTACTCCTGCCTTTGGATACGGCACGCTCAGTCTCCTTGCTCTCCTCCCTTTTTTCCGCCTTTTATTATTTTATATTCTCCCTTTTTTTTTTTTTTCTTTTTTCCTTTTCTTTTTCACTCCTTTATTTTCTTATTTCCTCATTCCTCTTTTTCCTTTTCATTCTCCTTCTTTTTTTTATTTTATTATTTTTACCACCACCTTGGCTCTGTTTGTGTTCTCACTGGTTGTTACACCCAGGCCGGTGGGCTTCAGATACATTCTGACGCTCAGGGGATGTATCCCCTTGTGTCATTACTGTCTGTATCTCATCGGCTGTTTCCAGCCGTCCATTTCCGGGTTGCTTTTTCCTTCGCACCCGAGAACTCTGGGCATCACTTCCGTCTGCCTGGCCACCGCATTCCCTTGGGGACGTCAGGCACGCCCATGGGACAGGGCAGCTTTGTTGTGTCGGTGGGTCCCGAGCGCATGGCATCACCCCGCAAATAATGCCCCCTTTCCTGTGGGGCTGTGCGGGGTGATGCCGCGTGCTCTGTTCCCGGGAGATCACCATTTTGGCGCCGTTTGGCGCTGTGCACAACTGGAGCTCATTATGGGATCGGCTTCCCTCTCCCTGCTCCATCAGTGCAGGTTGCAGCTGCTATTTGCGTGTCTTCCTATATAGACACCCCCGTTCATGCAGTAACCAGTGTGGTTTTCTGCATGCAGGTCATACCAGGCAGGGAGGATTCATTGAGCAGGTATGGATGTTTACTTTTCTGACTCTGAAGATACCTTCAGTGCTGGGGAGTAGGGGGCATGATTATGTTTCTGTCGCCATCCCCACACCTCATCACTATTTTTATTCACTACCTATATGTATATATACTTTTGTTTTCATTCAAGAAACTCTTTGGAGTATATCATCTTTCAATTGACAACCACTACTGCTCTGAACCCCTTTCCCTGGGTATGGACCTCCTTGCTGCATCCGGCCATTAAAACAATCCTGGAGGGATTACTGAATACTCTTTGCTACCTCTGAGGCTGGGCACTTGTCTCATTGCTCGTAAGGTAACTTCATACATATTATGTGCCTTTAGGCACATTTCTGTTATAACCTTGTTTACAGTACATCCCTATATATACGTGTTTGTGTGTGTGTGTGTGTGTATTCCTATACATATACATATATTCCATTTTTTTTCCTCCTTATGTTTCACATCAGGTCATCTCTGTGTATATCCTTTGGGCCTCGCTTGAGCCTGTAGGGATTTTTTGTACTTTCCTTATCCTTCTCAGTGGATTCTGCATTATTGTTTTTATTCTGGTTGGCTGTGCGCTGTGTATCCACTCTCAGATATTGTAATTCCTCTGTTACCTTTCCCTTTCCTTCCTTGTCTCCATCCGCTTTGTATATACTGCAGATAGTCTATGATGTTCTAATGTGTTTTTTATTTTTTAGACGATATTTACGAAGATTGTTTAATCCTACCCTGAAGAAGGAGCATATAGGACTCCGAAACATGTCGGTGTTCGGTTTATACATAAATTCAATCATTGTATATTGATTGGTGCCATTTTTTGCCTTGCAGCCCTTTACCATTCAATTTTATATACCATTGTTGTATGTAACAGATATATATTTTTATGAATACTTTTTACTTTACTTGATACTAATAAATATTTTGAAATTATATTTTGTTCAGCTTGTGTCTGTACACTTATTGAGCCTTAAAAGTCCCGCCTGTTCATAGTGGAGTTTTCTGTACCTGTACGTTATTTTCTTATTCGGCTCTGGGGCGTGCGCGCTGCTAGACCCCCCGCTCTCGCTGTGATTGGAGCCAATCAGCGGGTCTGGCAGACGTGATGTCCTCCGACTATCTGTAATTGTTCTTGGGAAGGCAGAACGGCAGTCTGCCTATGTAAACAAGGCAGATCGCCGTTCTGCCAGAGAGGAAAATGGAGATCTTGTGTTTTTGCTGAGCAGAAACACAGATCCCTGCTTTCCTTTAATGAAAGCACATCCCCCACAGTTAGAAAGCACTCATAGGGAACACATTTAACCCTTTGATCTCCCCTGATGTTAACCCCTTCTCTGCCAGGGTCATTAGTACAGTAATAGTGCATTTTTTTTAGCACTGATCACTGTACTAGTGTCACTGGTCCCTAAAAAGTGTCAGTAATGTGTCTGATCTGACCACTGCAATATTGTAGTCCTGCTAAAATTCGCTGATCACCGCCATTACTAGTAAAAAAAAAAAAAATAATAATAAAAATTGCATAAAGATATCCCATAGTTTGTAGACTCTATTACTTTTGCGCAAACCAATCAATATACACTTATTGGGATTTTTTTTTTTACCAAAAATATGTAGCAGAATACATATTGGCTTAAATTGATGAAGAAATTAAATTTTTTTTTATTGGGTATGTTTTATAGCAGAAAGTAAAAAATGTTTTTTTTTTTCAAAATTGTCAGTCTTTTTTTGTTTAAGGTTACCTGTTTTGATTTCTTAAAATTTGGTGCCTTTAAGTCTTCTGTACTAGATCCGGTTACTAGATCCGAGACCCGACTGAACCCGATTGAAGCCGATTTCGGCTTCGTTTGGGTCTCCAGCCAACAGGCAGACGTGGCAGAAGTCACCCCCTCCTTAGCCACATCGGTTGTTATCCCAAGAAAGCCAACTGCCGGCTCTAAAAAACGGTACCGGGGCGGTGCGTGCAGCAGCAGGCATCAACCCAGTACAGCCCCTTCACGCCAAGGCCGCATATTTGCGTACGGTCGGCGTGAAGGGGTAAAAATGTCCACCAGCCGGGTGCACGTGAATTCATCACGTGCACTGACGGGACAGACATTTAGCAGTGGCGGGCCGGGTGTGGCCCGCGGGTCGTGGGTTACCGACCCCTGCTGTATAAGGAAGCTGTTTTACTTGGCAAAAAATTTTCATTTCTGTCCATGTGGTTCTGAGATTTTTACAGCTCTGCCTCACAGTACAGCCATTTGAGGCAGGTTAGGAGACCTAGTTTTTTTGCTTCTTCTTTTTTTTTAAGTAACATGTTCAGTTCCATTGCTCAGCTAGTAAAAGAAGTAGCAGCATACTAATGATCTGACATCGCTGTCACTCTACTCTCACCTTCTATCAGCATGCCTCTTGTTAGCACATGAGTCCTGAAGCACAACTGATTGGCTCCTTGCATATCATATCCTACTCTAAGCCTAATACCAAGCTAAATTTACTTACTTACACTGACTGCATTGAACCATAATGCATTTAGGTATGTTTTAATAAATACAGAGCTGCATTAAAGCAGAACTTGCATCTGCCCCTCGCCCCCCGATAATAATAATAAATGATTTTTTTTTTTATTGGATGTTTTCTTTTCTAGTGGCCCCACCCCCTGTCACTGTTCTGGCCTCACAGCCCTCTGGGAAACCGCTATAACATATTCCGGAGTCTGCAGAAGCCCATTAACAGAATGGCTGGGAGGCGGGAACCCAGAAGAGGCAGCCAGCTGAGGTGGTGGCAAATGACAGTACACATTTATTTAAAAGAACAGCTTGGGATTCACCTTACTATTCCAACCAGACCCTTATCCAGGCATGCAGCTTTGGTGGCCATTCAAGGAACGGCAACAAGCATGTGTCCTCCTTTCCTTTACCATACCAGGCCATTTGTCTTTAACCATTGGGAATGGCTGTAGCTTGCAAGGTTGGAGTTGACAAACTTTTCTCCCTTGCAAATTACTCTTATCTCAATGTTGAAGGATAAAATAACCTTTCCAACCTCTGTGTGCCTCCAAATAGAGGGGGGGGGTTAGTAAAATGGGGAAAGAAGCAGGCCTTTCATTCATCCCCCCATCCTCATCAGAAGATTCCGGTGGCAGGGGTACAGGGCGAAAAGGGTTGGAAGAGGAAAATTTCAAGTAATCCCACAGTCAGCATCACAAGGGACACTTTGGATTTTTTATTTATTTTTTGCGAGATCCCAGATTCCAAAGAAAAATAAAGACCTGGTTTGGAATTGATCCCTGCCCAAACCACCCAAACCTTTTCAAAGGTTTGGGTGGAGTACTACTTTAAATGTTTTATAAGTAGATACTGCTGTTAAATTTAAAATGAACGTGCTTCTCATGTTTCATGTTTTTAATTTGTCTTAGGGAAATGTACATTTCTATTTTTGCCTATGAGATGCAGATGTTATATTGAAACAGTTGAGTGTGAAGCTTAATCCCTTATGTATTTATGTTACTTCCATCACGTTAAACATGCGGTTTAAAAAATGGGCAATAGTAATGATGATTTGTTATATTTCTATTAATATCTACGTTTTGATAAATGTATTTATTCCATTTGATTGCATTATAGAACAAAACCTTGGAAAGGGTTAAACCCCGCCCCCCTTAAAAAACAGAAAAAAGCAAAGAAATAATGGCCACACCAAGTGCATAAAGTGAAAAGGAAGTAGCCCGTGGAAATAGCAGATTGTATTTGCGCATTCGTAAAATATGTGTAAAATAATGATCAATAACTCCGATTTATGTGCTTTTTTAATTGATCTACACATGATAGTTTACTGCTTTTGACACACTTTGGTGTTCAGGCCCATTAAAAGCAATGGGCTGCATTCAGATCAGAAAAAAATACCTGAACGCGTAAAACCATGGTGTTTTTGGCGCTGGTGTGTAAGGTCCCTAAATTTTAAAGTTAAAGATTTTTTTTCTAATTTTGGATAGAGTGGATTGTCTCAGTGACAATAGTTTCACCAGTCAGGAAGCAAAGGGGACACCTTTAAAAGGAAGGCATAGAGCAATAACATTTAATAGGGCTTTCAGCCTTCTCTAAGATTACAAGAAAATGTGTGTGTGTGTGTGTGTGCGTGTGTGTGTATAAATGTATGCTTTTTTGTATACTGGCATACTTTTTCTTTCCCACTAGCAGATCATCATGCGAAACTCCCTACGCATTTCATCAATGGGATGTCATCTGGAGCGATGCCAAGACCACTTACATCGCAGACAAGGAGGCACTTGGAGAACACAGGACAGGAAGTTTCCTCCCACTCCACAGGCTGCACAGTGGCTCATACTGTGAAGGTGAAATACCTCCTTGCGGGGTGAATAATAGCGATGAGTGCGTTTCTTATGGGGCACTGTTTTCCAAGAAGCACAGAACAATTTGAAGGAGCACATTGTCACTTTATTGGACTTTTTTATACACCAGGGTTTAAGGACGGTATATGCATATTTCTGAACCCAGTTTCACAGCAACAATATACACCAGTCATATATGTTGGAATTTTTTGCACAGAAACATCACTTTGAATTGCAGGTTTTGCACAGGATTGTGTTTTATTTTATTTTCGTTTGAACATAACAATATGTATTATATATAAGCGGTTAGGAAGTTTACACAGTAGGATATTTTTGTGAATATACAAATATTTATTTTCTGCACTTTTATTGTCACTTTTTGCACTAAATGCACCCGTGACACACACCCCTCAAGTATTTAGAGGTTGTAGATCACCTCTTAATAAGAGCAGCGCCATACCTACCCCCTCAAATACGCAGCATTTTACCTAGCACAAGCTACACAACACACTACAGAAAAACAGGTCTGCCTCAATTGAATTATAGCACAGATCATGGCACAAGATCCAAATAATTTGCTTGCGTCTATCTAGCAAGGTTACTCTGTGGTATAAGCAAGGAAGCTTAGACTTCTGCAGTGTGTAAATGTGCTTTTACTATACAAAGATGCTGTACATGCAAAACTATTACAATATTGGGAATACAATACAAAACTGACAGATATCTATAACATGCAAAATGCCTAGCAAATGAACAGCCTATGGTCTATAACAGTACAAATACACTTAAAGGTTACTTAACTTTTGGTTACTGTATGTTCGTGATCTCCATTGGCAACGATTCTCCTTGAGACCAGGTACCTCCTTGTATCATGAGTGGCTTCCTGTCACGGAAGACAAGTCACCTCCGTCCGCCGGGCCGTTGGGCGCATGCGCAGGGGATTGTTGTTGAGACGTGCACCCGTGCGCGGCCTGATGGTACGGCGCGCGCGGGTGCACGGCGGCCCGCGTGTGCGCGCCGTCGCCCGTGCGGGTGCCCGGTAGCGCGTCACGCTGACGCGCTCACTGGGAGGTACTTTAGACGACACCAGCACCCAGTCGGGTTGCTGGTTTGTCGTCAGCTTAACCCGACCTGTGTTTTGAACCCTGCTTACTGTCACTTGTAATACCGACCTCTGCCTGGATATAACGACCACTCTTGCTTGCTGGATACCCTGACCCTCTGCCTGGATATAACGACCACTCTTGCTTGCTAGATACCCTGACCTTCTGCCTGGATACACGACCACTCTTGCTTGCTAGATACCCTGACCCTCTGCCTGGATATAAGACCACTCTTGCTTGCTGACACCCTGACCTTTGGCCTGTTAAAGGATCACTCCAGACCTGTTGGATTTCCTGTCCTCCGCCTGTGCTTCCAACCATACTTCCCACGGGGCTGCCACCCCCTTGATTCCCTCAGTTCCAAGGACTTCCTTACCACCAGTCTGTTATCTCTTAACCTTTACCCTTGCATCTCCAGGCACTTCTTCAGAAGACTCTCCACCATCCAAGCCATCCTACAGCTTACCGGAGACCCGTGCCTCCGCGTGCTTCCGATCCCCTGTCTCACTCTCGGGGGTTCGGGTGCGCGTGGTCGTAAGGGCAAGCCGCTCTCGGCATCTCGGCCTTGGTGAGTATTGGCGTGACAGTACAAACCAGCCAGATGTCCGAGGCCGACAGAGCGCGCTCTCCCTTGGAGATCTTATGCCAACAAGTCTCCGCCTTGGCTGATTCAGTACAGAGGCTACAAGAGGGATACACACAAGTGGATAGCCACCTCCAACAACTGACGGGGGCACTTCCCCCTGCCACCGCAGCTCCAGCACCTAGCAATGAAGGCCCGCTCCCTCAGGCCACTGCCAGTCCTACAGTAGTAATGGCACTTCCGGAACCTAGGGTTCCCACTCCGGAACGGTTCTCAGGGGACCGTAAGAAGTTCAGGGCCTTCAAGAATGCATGCACTCTTTACTTCGCGTTGCAACCCCGAACCTTCGCATCAGAAGTGGTCAAGGTGGGATTTGCGATTTCCCTGTTGTCGGAGGAACCTCAGGCCTGGGCACACGGCCTGATGGAGTCAGGGAGTCCGGTGCTTAATACCATTGATACCTTTTTTGAAAGTATGGCCCAACTATATGACGATCCACAGCGTATGGCCACCGCCGAAGCTATCCTACACCATCTAGTCCAGGGAAGGAGACCAATTGAGGACTACACGGTGGAATTCCGTAAGTGGGCGGCCGACACTAACTGGAATGAGCCAGCCTTACGCTACCAGTATCGCCAAGGTCTGTCAGAGCTCCTCAAGGATGAATTAGCCAGGATGGAGACCCCCACATCGTTAGAGGAGTTAATTCAGGCAGCGACCAAATTAGATCGGCGTTTGAGGGAACGTCGGTCAGAGCGATTTCAAAATCCTCGCCCGGCATGGGCAACTCCAAGACTCCAACCCATTCCAGGATCTTCACCCATTACAGCTGGGTCTACTGCACTTCCCGATTCCGAACCGATGCAGCTGGGTTTAGTACGCCCACCGCTAACCTCAGAAGAGAGACAGCGTAGACGGCAGTCCAACTTGTGTCTCTATTGCGGGGGTGCCGGCCACTTCCTGCGCAACTGCCCGATAAGGCCTAGTAAGTCTTTTCAACCCAAAACAATGACCTACCAAGATAACAATTCCTCTAAATCTTACGTGATGTTGATAATCTCGTTACAGCTACCAGAAGGGGAATCCCGCCTGCCGGCGATCATTGACTCAGGCGCATGTAGCTGCTTTATGGACGCTGCCCTGGCCCGAACCTTGCATGTGCCTTTACAACTTAAAACGCAACACTTACAAGTCCACTTGGCAGATGGGTCCCTTCCCAGTTCAGGCCTAATCACCCAGGAGACTCAACCTATCCTAGCCACCACCGATTCAGGACACCAAGAACTTCTGCGCTTAGACCTCATCCACTCTCCCATGTTTCCAGTCATTCTGGGATTACCTTGGCTACAAGCCCATGACCCTCTTATCCAATGGAGCTCGAAGATGGTCTCATTTCCTTCCTCCTACTGTTCTCAACACTGCCGCCCTCAGAGATCCAAGATCTGTGCTACGATTTCAGCTCCTCCGATTGACCTCCAGCATGTCCCCCAGGAGTATCACGAGTTCCAAGAAGTCTTCAGCAAACAAATGGCCGATTGTCTTCCACCTCATCGACCATACGACTGCCCAATCGACCTATTGCCAGGATCAGAAATTCCTTTTGGGCGTATCTTCCCTCTTTCCGAAACAGAGCTGGAGGCTCTCAAACAATATATAGATGAGAATCTGAAAAAAGGGTTCATCCGTCCCTCATCTTCACCTGCCGGAGCAGGTATCTTCTTCGTTGGTAAGAAGGACGGTTCCCTTAGGCCCTGTGTGGATTACCGGCAGTTGAATAACATTACTATCAAAAATCGGTACCCGTTACCGCTCATTCCAGAGTTATTCCAACGCTTTAGGTCAGCCAGAATCTTCTCCAAATTGGATCTCCGAGGGGCATATAACCTTATCCGAATCAGAGCTGGGGATGAGTGGAAGACAGCTTTCAGATCGAGGTTCGGGCATTTCGAATACTTGGTGATGCCCTTTGGGCTCTGCAACGCTCCGGCTACGTTCCAACACCTAGTGAACGACATTTTCCGCAAATACCTAGATGACTTCCTCGTAGTCTACCTGGATGATATCTTAATTTTTTCCTCTACATTGGAACTGCACAGGGATCACGTCAAAACAGTTCTGACCATTTTGAGACAACACAGGCTTTACCTAAAAAGGGAAAAGTGCGAATTTGAAAAATCAGTTGTGCAATTTCTAGGGTTTATCATTTCGGCAAATGGAGTGGAGATGGATCCTCAAAAGATACAGGCTATTCAGGAGTGGCCAGCTCCTTCTGATAAGAAAGGGGTTCAACGCTTTATAGGATTCGCTAACTTCTATCGGAAGTTCATTGTCGGATTCTCTACTATAGTGGCACCCATCACTCAGTTAACTCGCCGGCACGGATCATTCCAGTGGTCCCAAGCAGCACAGGAAGCTTTCATGAAGCTAAAGGATCTGTTCAGTTCCGCTCCTATTCTCCGGCATCCTGATCCTTCCCATCCGTTCGTGTTGGAGGTGGATGCATCAGAAATAGCCACGGGGGCAATCCTTTCTCAGAGACAGGGAGCCAAGGCCATCTTACACCCAGTTGCATTTGCTTCTCGGAAACTCAGTGCGGCGGAATTAAACTATGACGTAGGTGACAGGGAACTGTTGGCCATAAAATTTGCCCTGGAAGAATGGAGGTACTTACTTGAGGGGGCACTCCATCCGGTGATGATTTTCACCGACCACAAGAATCTTGAGTACCTCCGAACAGCAAAACGCCTCAAACCCAGACAAGCTCGTTGGGCCCTGTTCTTTTCGCGCTTCAATTTCCATATCTCTTACAGACCTGGCAAAAAGAATGGAAAAGCAGACGCCCTCTCCCGGATGTTCTCAGCAGAACTCCAGACCTCAGAACCAAGTACAATTCTTGCACCTCACAACTTTCTTGGATTGACACAGACAGACCTGATGTCTTCGATCAAGAGATCATCCAATACATGTACCGATCCGGAGGTACAATCCCTGAGGAAAGATGAGGGCCTCTTTTGGGTCTGGGACAAAATTTTTGTGCCCCAACAAACCCGGTTAACCGCTCTCAAGATGTGCCACGACCATAAATTGGCCGGCCACTTCGGAGTTAGGAAGACAGCTGACTTGATTTCCCGCTCCTTCTGGTGGCCGGGTTGGAGACGAGATTGCAGCGAATATGTGGCCTCTTGTCTCCGTTGTCAACGCAGCAAGGGCCAGAACGCCAGATCCTGGGGTTTACTTAAACCACTCCCTATTCCGGAACGACCATGGTCCGACGTGTCTATGGATTTCATTGTGGATCTGCCAGCCTCAGAAGGCTACACTACCATTTTTGTTGTGGTCGACCGTCTGTCCAAAATGGCCCACTTTCTACCTATGATTGGTACTCCCTCCGCAGCAGAAACAGCCAACGTTTTTCTGAAAGAGGTCATAAGGCTTCACGGGGTACCAAAGAATATAGTGTCTGACAGAGGCGTGCAATTCACGTCCAAATTCTGGAAGGAACTTTGTAAGGCCCTGGATATTAAAGTATGCCTCTCATCAGCCTATCACCCTCAGAGCAATGGCCAAACGGAGAGGACAAATCAGACTTTGGAGCAGTATCTCCGTTGCTTCTGTTCAGGATCTCAGGATGATTGGTCAAAACTTCTTCCATATGCAGAATTTGCGTATAATAACTCAGTTCACGCGGCTACCAACCAGACGCCCTTTTGGGCCAACTGCGGGTTTCACCCCACGTTCCTGACTAAGGACACTCCTGAGGTAACAGTTCCTGCAGTACAGGACAGAATAATATCCTTACAAGCCAATTTTCAGGAGATCCAAAGCATGTTACAAAAGGCTCAGAGGACCTACAAGGAGCAGTATGACCGAGGCAGGAAGGAGAATCCAAAGTTTAACATAGGGGAAGAGGATTGGTTGTCCACCTCCAATCTCAAGCTGCAGTTACCATCCCGAAAACTAGGACCTAAATTTATTGGTCCTTTCCCTATCAAGAGGATCATCAATCCCGTGGCCATGGAGTTAGCCCTGCCCAAAACGTACAGGATCCATCCTGTCTTTCATGTATCTTTATTGAAGCCTGTTGTACCCAGTCCATTTCCAGAAAGAGGAGAGGTTCCTCCCCCACCAATCAGGGTGGACGGTGAGAACGAGTTTGAGGTGGAGGCTATCTTGGGTTGTAGAAGGAGGGGCAGACAACTACAGTACCTGATCCAATGGAAGGGATACCCGCCTGAAGACAATTCATGGGAACCTGCGAAGAACCTACATGCCCCTCGCTTGATTCAAACCTTTCATCAAGACCATCCGGAGTTGATGTCTAGCTTGGGCGTCCGGTGTCCGCCCTTAGGAGGGGAGCACTGTCACGGAAGACAAGTCACCTCCGTCCGCCGGGCCGCTGGGCGCATGCGCAGGGGGTTGTTGTTGAGACGTGCACCCGTGCGCGGCCTGATGGTACGGCGCGCGCGGGTGCACGGCGGCCCGCGTGTGCGCGCCGTCGCCCGTGCGGGTGCCCGGTAGCGCGTCACGCTGACGCGCTCACTGGGAGGTACTTTAGACGACACCAGCACCCAGTCGGGTTGCTGGTTTGTCGTCAGCTTACCCCGACCTGTGTTTTGAACCCTGCTTACTGTCACTTGTAATACCGACCTCTGCCTGGATATAATGACCACTCTTGCTTGCTGGATACCCTGACCCTCTGCCTGGATATAACGACCACTCTTGCTTGCTAGATACCCTGACCTTCTGCCTGGATACACGACCACTCTTGCTTGCTAGATACCCTGACCCTCTGCCTGGATATAAGACCACTCTTGCTTGCTGACACCCTGACCTTTGGCCTGTTAAAGGATCACTCCAGACCTGTTGGATTTCCTGTCCTCTGCCTGTGCTTCCAACCATACTTCCCACGGGGCTGCCACCCCCTTGATTCCCTCAGTTCCAAGGACTTCCTTACCACCAGTCTGTTATCTCTTAACCTTTACCCTTGCATCTCCAGGCACTTCTTCAGAAGACTCTCCACCATCCAAGCCATCCTACAGCTTACCGGAGACCCGTGCCTCCGCGTGCTTCCGATCCCCTGTCTCACTCTCGGGGGTTCGGGTGCGCGTGGTCGTAAGGGCAAGCCGCTCTCGGCATCTCGGCCTTGGTGAGTATTGGCGTGACACTTCCGATCTTAAAACATGATGATGTGTGTGTCCCAGTCTCTACTCATCCCTTTTTATTTGTACAAGTTTGTTGCCAAAAGTTAATGGTTACAAACTTGTTTCCATAACAACCGACTAACAGTCATTCTTTCAGTTTGAGAGCTGAAAGAATCTCAAACAAGTAAGTCTCTTACTTGTTTACTGTAGCTATAGAGACAATAGCCTATTCAAACTGTCAATATGAATACAACAATGGTATCTACATACCCCTTGTATGCAACAGCATTTGTTTGAGAAATCTACTCAAGCCAAAACCTGACAGTATCTCTATGTCCAACCACTATTGTGTACTGTTATGTCTGATTAATATAAAAAAATCTTATTTTAGCAAGTGCGACACACCCTGGCGCAGGACTTATTCTCAGCCAGATCGTGGACCAAGATGCGCAGGGAGGCCAGGTTAACATTCTTTCCATCCAGGATGTCCTTCCTGATGCCGGCAGGGATGAGGTGTGCAGGAAAAATAGTGGAACTACCAGCATACCTGTGGGTGGTAGTGCCAAGATGGGTGCTGCGACCGTGTCTAGGGGGTTCGCCGCTGGGTGCACCTCCAGGACTCCTACTCTTGCCTGCATGTCAGAGACTGCTGCGGTCAGTGTGCCGATCATGGTGTGCAGCTGGGCGAAAGCTGAGGAGATGGACTGCAGGGATGCCTGCTGGGTTCCGGGTGCAGCTGCTGCTGGTGTTGGGAACAGCAGCCTGAATAATTCAGCTTTCCTGGCTGTGGCCCTGTGCCGCAGCTCTGCCATGAGCTTGGGAATAGTCCATCGCCTGAGGGACTGAGTGCTGCCTGGCTCTGAACCCGCGGTGGGTGACAGAGGGACGGAGGCAAGGTCCTCACTGCCAGACTGTGACATGACTCCAGCTATAATGAGAAAGGGGGGGGGGGTGTTTGTTTAAGAAGAGTTTTTGGAAAATGAGGAGGAGAGATGGCATACATAAGAATAAGTAAGAAGCAAGGGGGAGGAAGAACAGAAAAAGGAACGACAGGTATAGTGAAGAACACAATGCGTTCCAGCGAACGTTGAAGAGTGGAAATTTAGAAAACTCGAAAAGTGCGGGGCAACCGAGGTTAGCCAGGAGGTGACTGGCCAAATAACCGATAGCTTGGGTGCCTGGTCAGTGTCATGCACGGACCTGTAAACCAGAGCCTCAGGGCGTACTGGGGAGGGAAGTTGCAGTCTGGGTGTGGCCTAAGTAGGAATGTTGCATTCTGTAGTAGGTGACGTATGGTTGGCCTGCTAACGCCTGCACTGTCAACAAGCAACTGTTTAGCAACCGTTTCTGCGTAGTTTAAAGTAGATGTCCTTCAGAAAATAGGTAAGAAAGAAAATGTGACAGTAGCTAAGCACCAGACCGGCAGCCCAATTAGTGTATGTGAGGTATCAAGAAGAATAAAGGGTGCTGTAGGTTGATGTGGGAGAGTGTCCCGTGTACTACCCACCTGACTTGTGCCCTGAGAGAATAGGGGTCCTGGTTGTGGCCGAGACTAATTTGGCGACCGGGAGCCTGAAAAAGGTTTAACCTGGCGTGAAGGAGAGCCCTAAGCCCGCCCCCTCCCCCTAAAGCATGACAAACACCCCCCCCCCCCCCAGAAATGCGAAGCCCTGCATGTGTGTATGTATGCCATATTACCTGTGAGAAAAACGTCCAACCTTGAGAAGGATCAAACAACCTGACCTCACTGACCTATGGAGAAAGACAGACAAGAAAACGTGAGTGGCCGGGTTGAGTGCCACTGGAGACGAGCTTGCAATGTGTGTTGCAAGAAAGTAGCCTCAAAGGGAGGCGAAAACAAGCCGTAGAGAAAATTGGAACATGTATGGGGATAACCAAGGCCATGCTGACCGAGTGACATAAATAAATGAGCTGACACTGAAAAGAGGCGTGCTGAAGCATGTCGGCGGTTCCGACCTAAGAAGTCGCATGAGTTGTAAGTGTCAATGGGCAAATGAGTGGTGTATAAGTGGCGACTGAGAGCTTGAGGGAGGAACCTCAAGGGGGAGGCCGTGCTGCAGAAGCTTGTGGTGCCTGAAAACGGGTAATGAGGGGTATGAGTAGTGACTGAGAGCTTGTGGCAAAAAACCTTGAGAAGGAGGCCGTGTAGCAGAAGCTCGTGGTGTCTGTAAACGGGTAATGAGTGGTATGAGCAGCAACTGAGAGGTTGTGACAGTAACCTCATGGGGAGGCTGTGTTGCAGAAGCACGGTGCCTGTTGAAAGAACATATTATATTTATATATATATATTATTATTATTTTTATTAAAAAAAAAAAATGGTTATTTTTTTATTCATTTTTTTCCTTTTTGATTTTGTAGAAAGCACGTCCAGCCTAGTGCAGGATGGAACAACCTGAACACAACTGACTTAGTAACTCTGTTCCATTCAATACAAAATAAAAAAGCTTTGGTTGACCTTAAAGGGATAGTCCACCTTTACCACAAAAATGCCTATGCAGATAAGGGGCATCTATAGATTAAAACAAACTGTGCAGCTCTTACTAAAGTTGAATAAAGCTCCTTCTATAGGTGTAGGCCATTTACATACCTTTTGAAACCTGACTGGAATACTCCCAGGACGTTGCTAAGTGAGGCCTAGTTATCACTGCTCACCTCCACCATCACAGGAGTGAGCTCTCAAATGCTAAGCTCAGAGCTACTGCATCAGGGGAGAGAGAGTACTGGGGGGGTATGAATCAGAGAAAGAGCTCACTCCTGTGATGGTGGAGGTGAACAGTGATAACTAGGCCTGACTTAGCAACGTCCTGGGAGTATTCCAGTCAGGCTTCATAAGGTATGTAAAGGGCCTACACCTATAGCAAGGGTAATTATTCATCTTTAGTCAGAGCTGCACAGTTTGTTTTAATCCACAAACATTTCTTACCTGCATAGGCAGTTTTTTTTGTAAAAGGTGAACTATCCTTTTAAGAATGGTTAATTCTTTATCAGTGCCATATACAATATATATAACAACAGATAGTGCAGCGCTAAAGAAATAAAACACTGAAATCCACCATGATATCAATGTCCATAAGGGTAATCAGTAAATCATCCTCAGGTGCGAGCGAACACCAATTTGTAGAGAAGTGATTTCAGGTAGCCCACCACCAAGAAATAGGTTGGCCTCTCACCTGAAGAAATGGACCCTTTGATTATAGAGGGTCATAAATCGCCTTAATCAAGCAAGGAACAGCATGTGTAAACATCCGTCAGGGCTCAGGTGTCAAACACTCCTCAGGGATGAAGTCCCCGCCCACTGGGACGCAACGCGTCCAGAACGAGGATACGCCGTGACGTCACCCGCGGCTACTGCACATCCACACTACGAGACGGAGATCGCATTGCTTCTGTTGATTACATGCCTGTACCCAGCGTTCAACATGTGAGTGATTCTTTTTTAGTCTTCAATAAAGTATTGCATACAGAGAGCACTATTTTTTTGTCATTCCTCTTTTACATACCCGGGTTATATTGGAGAGTCTGTTACCGGAGCCCCTTGGTCCCTGAGGAGTGTTTGACACCTGAGCCCTGACGGATGTTTACACATGCTGTTCCTTGCTTGATTAAGGCGATTTATGACCCTCTATAATCAAAGGGTCCATTTCTTCAGGTGAGAGGCCAACCTATTTCTTGGTGGTGGGCTACCTGAAATCACTTCTCTACAAATTGGTGTTCGCTCGCACCTGAGGATGATTTACTGATTACCCTTATGGACATTGATATCATGGTGGATTTCAGTGTTTTATTTCTTTAGCGCTGCACTATCTGTTGTTATATTTGTATTAAGGGATTTGTTTTTTGACCCTAGTGTTCAGCAGCTTTTAATGCTCATTTACCACTTTGCGCTGATTTATATTTTTCTCATCAATATACAATATATAGTCAAAAGTATTGGGACACCTGCCTTTACATGCACATTAACTTTAATGGCGTCTTAGTGGATAGGGTTCAATATTGAGTTGGCCCACCCTTTGCAGCTATAACAGCTTCAAAGGGTGGGAAGGCTGTCCAAAAGATTTAGGAGTATGTCTATGGGAATGTTTGACCATTCTTCCAGAAGCGTATTTGTGAGGTCAGTCACTGATGTTGGACAAGAAGGCCTGGCTTGCAGTCTCAACTCTAATTCATTCCAAAGGTGTCCTATCGGGTTGAGGTGCAGGCCAGTCAAGTTTCTCTACCCAAAACTCACTCATCCATGTCTTTATGGACATTGCTTTGTGCACTGGTCCAAATCATTTAGTGGAGGGGGGATTATGGTGTGGGGTTGTTTTTCAGGGGATGGGCTTGGTCCCTTAGTTCCAGTGAAGGGAACTCTTAAGGCGTCAGCATACCAAGACATTATGGACAATTTTATGCTCCCAACTTTGTGGGAACAGTTTGGGGATGGCCCCTTCCTGTTCCAACATGACTGCGCACCAGTGCACAAAGCAAGGTCAATAAATACATGGATGAGCGAGTTTGGGTTAGAGGAACTTGACTGGCCTGCACTTCAACCCGATAGAACACCTTTGGGATGAATTTGAGCGAAGACTGTGAGCAAGGCCTTCTCATCCACATAATTGCCCGACCTCACAAATGCGCTTCTGGAAGAATATTCAAACATTCTCATAGACACATTCCTAAACCTTGTGGACAGCCTTCCCAGAAGAGTTGAAGCTGTTATAGCTGCAAAAGGTGGGCCAACTCAATTTTGAACCATATGGACTAAGACTGGGATGCCATTAAAGTTCATGTGCGTGTAAAGGCAGGTGTCTCAATACTTTTGACAACACAGTGTATATTACCTCATTTTGGATTGCTTTTCTAAAATTCAGTGAAACAAATGGTGGGAAAATATGAGTGTTTCCATAGACAGAAATGTTCACTTTTGTTTTCCAACTAAACCTCCCCACCACATACGGGTTTGATCTCTTACTACTAATAATACACTTGACGAGATTGAGGGGGCAGTTCCAAAAATGTGTTTTGTATAACGACATCTACATAGGAAATTGGGACTCCTGTACCGTGATTATTGCATTACATAATCCACAAAGACTGCAAAAGCTTTATAGGCTATGAAATGAGACTACCTACAAGACGGGTTCACTGTGTTCTGGGAATGGATACAAAAGGAATGAGACACTCATTAGTATGAACGATGTCATTCCTGACGTGGCAGCGACACTCAGCACAACACATCTGGGAGTCTGCGCTAGGCTGTCTGTTGCAGAGCTAAGTAATTACCAAGTCAGTGTTAGTGTATCTGTTACCATACTTCTAACATATGCCTAGTATACTGTAATAGACTATTATGTGGACAGGAAATAAAAGCAATCAGCTGTTAATATTATTTTGGAAAGATTTTGATGATACAGTCAGATGGTCCTCTCAGATTTCTTTTTTAATTGAACCTTAAGTAACCAATTTAGCCAGACTGAGAAGGCTTTTCACAGTGCTACTAGGTAGAACTGCTTTCTCTTAATACATGGTTCTTTGCTTTGTAGCAACTATCTCTGAGAACTACAGTAAGATCTCATTCACATAGGTGTTCAGCCCCATACAATGTAGAGAGCCCTATGTTTACTACTCTGTCCCAGTGCTGAGTTGCATGCATATTAGTAAATGGATATGCATCGGTTGTTCGGAATCACTCACACAGCCGAATTCGACAGGTATACATTGGCAAGTGCATGGCCCTGGATGTACTGGCTCTATGTGGGGTCCATGCATCCCTTCCTATGTACCTGTCAAGCTCTGCTGTGTGGGTGTCCACTCACTTATATGGGCTGCCTGGACGCAGCTTAGTGCTAGGACAGAAAAGTTAACAAGCTCATGCTTATGTAAATGAGCCTAAGGTGACCAGGTTTTCAACGTAAAATCTGGGGACCACCTACTGACCATGTCAACTTTTAAATGGTGTGGGTTAGGGCAGAGTAGGGACTAATAGCTAAATGGTGAGTGTGTCCAAAGAATGCTAACAGTAGGAGAGGCTCAAAGGGGTATGGGATATGGTTAAATAACACCCAAGCCTACTCTGCGTTGAGTCTAGAGTATAAAGGGTACAGCAGGGGCGGCCCATCCATTAAGGGCGCAAGGGCACCACCCCCTCTATCCACGCCACCCCCCTATATGGTTAATGGATAGATTCTGTTTCAATGTGTTTATTGAGATTTGCAATATAGGCACAAAAAGTAACAATACAGACATTACCCCATAGAAAAGGCCATCATGGCCAATCGAGGGAGAAATATACATGTAAGATATACAGTCAACATTATATTCTTGAAGAGAAACGGAGCATAAGCTGTTATATATACCTAGATAAATGCACATAAGACATCCCTATAGAAAAATTGTGATATAATCTCATCGATCCAGGGAATGAAATAAGATGGGGGGAAACCAGAGGAAGTGGTAGAGATACCCCAGACCCCAACAGCTCCAGCGGGCCCCGCAGGCCACCCCAAAGGGATCACGCTGTGGCCCACACGGCTCACCCGGGGTGGACCAGGCATCCCAATCTGGCCCCCCACCCCCCTTCTGCCATTACAGGGGTGGGATATATCACCATGCCCTAGCTCCCTAAATAGCATTTATTGCTTATGTTGGGATAACATTCCTTCCCATGGATATATTCTGTAATATATCAAGGTATTACTATATGGGCTTGTAGTAAAACTTAATAATACCTTAATGTCCAAACCTGACAGGGCCATGTGGAACAGGAAGAATAGAGGTGAGAGTAAAGAATAAAGAGTAGCAGTATAGGAAGGGGGATAAGAGGAGTTTGAGAAGAGGGAGGCATCCAGTAGAGTTCCTTTTTAGAGGCTTATATGACCCGAGTAGAGAGAGACTTTGATATATAATGCCCAGAGTTCCCAAATGGCTTCAAACTTCTGTACTTTGTCTAAGAGTGTTGCTGTCATTTGTTCTTGGGTCATGATCCAGGAGATTGTGTGCTTTGTCGTCTGAATTGAGACCCTGGGCTTCTTCCAAGCCCCCGCCAAAGAAATTTTGGCACCCAAAAACATGAAGAAAATCAGAGTTTGAATGTGTTTGGGAGTGTTGTCTATTCTGGGAAACTGCTATACCAGTGACCTTCCTCACTAAATGGAAGAATTTGTTCCAGAAACTTCTGATGCGTGGGCATGTCCACCAAATGCGGTACAGGGAAACCATCTGATTACAGCCCATAAAACACAGGGGGGAAGCATCTGGATAAATCCTTGCTAGTCTGGCTGGGACATAGTACCAAAATATGCAAATACCTTTGTAGGAGCGTCGGAAGGAGAGAAGCCATTTTTCAGGTTCCAGTTCTGACTCACAGGCTCGAGCATAAGTGGGTGAGTTTGAATTTTGTGACAACGAGGCATATATGGTCGAAATTCCACCTCTCTGATCCATGGGGTTGGAGCACCATTGTTCATAGATAGTAGGTTTGGGAGGGACAGGTTTATCTATCCATAAGGTGTGTAGAAAATGCCTGATCTGGGAAAATCTGAACTTGAATGCTGTGTACACACGACCGGTTTTGCCGTCAGAATAAACTCCAAAGGTTTCTCTGACGGAACTCTGACGGAATTCCATTCAAGCGGTCTTGCCTACACACGGTCAACCCAATGTCCGACCAAAGTCCGACCATCCAGAACGCGGTGACGTACAACACTTACGACGGGACTAGAAAAAGGAAGTTCAATAGCCAGTAGTCAATAGCTTCTGTCTCGTACTTGCTTCACAGCATGCGTCGTTTTTGGTCCGTCAGAACAGCATACAAACGATCGGTTTTCCCGATAGGAATTGGTTAAGTCGGAAATATTTAGAATATTGACCTATTCTAAATAACCCTTTGTTTAACCACCATTTAAAGGCTAGAATGTTCATCCCTAGCTGAAAGTTCAGGTTGTGGAAGAGATGGGCAAGGGGTTTTATGGTTGAGATTAGGGTGGCCTGTTTTTGGAGTATATTACAAAGCTTCAGAGAATGAGAAAGGGTAGGAGCCAAGATGGGGGGTCTCTGTTTTGGGGGACACCACATTAGGAAGTCGATTGTGTGGTGAGGGACTGCCTGTCTTTCTAATGCAATCCAGTCTTGTTTGGGTCCCTTCGACTAGACTGTGGAGATCTGGGCTAGTTGTGCCGCCTGATAATACCAACAAACGTTTGGGAGTCCTAGCCCTCCCTGATTCTTGAGCCGGAAGAGAATGTCTTTAGAGCATCAGTGACTCTTCTTCCCTCAGACCAAACTGACGATTTTAGATTGAAATTTAGAAATCACCTTTTTTGGTTATAGGGATGGGGAGGGATCGGAAAAGGTAGAGAATACGGGGCATCAACGTCATCAACGTCATCTTTACCACATTAATCCTTCCAAGCCAGGACAGACCACACTTTGACCATGTCTTAAGGTCCTCCTCCAGTCTCCGGAACATCGGGGGGTAATTAGATACATACAGTTTGTTTACATTATCGGGGAGTGTGATTCCTAAATATGATATTGATTCTGAGGCCCAGGAAAAGGGGAAGCGGTGTTTCAATTGGTCAACTAGATTTTGGGGGATCAGGATAATTAAAGCGAGTGATTTGGAAGCATTGACTCTGAGGCCCGAGATAGTGCCGAACTCTTGGAGTGTTTGGAGCAGAATAGGGGTGGAGATTACCAGGGACAGTATGAGGAGCAACATATCGTCCGCGAATAACGCACATTTGTGTTCTTAATTGCCACAGGAAACCCCCTTAATATCTGCATTTGATCTGATAGCTATTGCTAAAGTTTCGATAGCTATTGCAAAAATGAGCAGCGATAGGGGGCATCCCTGTCTAGTGCTTTTCTGGATGTTAAAGCTGTCAGAGTAATTACCCATTAGCCGGACTTGTGCGCTCAGGGTAGAATATAGAGAGTGAATAGTTCCCATAAAATTAGGGCCGAATTCCCACCTTCCCAAAATTTCGAATAGGTAAGGCCATGAATTGGAGTCAAAAGCCTTCTGCAGGTCAGTTGAGATCAGAAGACCTTTCTGGGGAGTTCCTCTGTCCCAATGGGATCGTAGCAAAGAGATAATATCTATGGCCCTTCTGACTTGGTCCAAGCCCTGTCTCCCCAGTATGAAGCCCACCTGGTCTTTGTGTATGTACTTCGCAATAAAGCTAGACATTCTTGTTGCTAGAATTTTCATCATTAATTTGATGTTGTTTTTTTTTAAAGGATATCGGGCGATAATTCCTGACCTCGCTGGCATCTTTCCCAGACTTAGAGATTGCTGATATAAAGGCTGTATTTAAATCTTTGTCCAGGGGGGCTCCATCCCGTAGAGAATTACAAAAACGTGTCATGTAAGGGCCCAGAGAGGGTCTGAATTTTTTGTAATAGCCACCTGAAAAACCATCCGGGCCCGGGGGTGAGCCCTGTTTAAGCGACCTCTTCTGAAGAGAAGGGTTTGTCTAGTGCCTTGTACACATGACCGGTTTTGCCATCGGAATAAACTCCGAAGGTTTCTCCAACGGAACTCCGATGGAATTCCATTCAAGCGGTCTTGCCTACACACTGTCAAACCAAAGTCTGACAGTCCAGAACGCGGTGACGTACAGCACGTACGACGGGACTAGAAAAAGGAAGTTCAATAGCCAGTAGCCAATAGCTTCCGTCTCGTACTTGCTTCACAGCATGCGTCATTTTTTGGTCCGTCGGAACAGCATACAAACGATCGGTTTTCCCGATAGGAATTCGTTGTGTCGGAAATATTTAGAACATGTCCTATTTCTAGGTCCGTCAGAATTTTCGAAAAAAGAAGTCCCATGAGGCATACACATGATCGGAATAGACGATGAAAAGCTTCCGTCGGACTTTCTCTGTCCGATATTCCACTCGTGTGTACGCGGCTTTAGAGTTCCCTATGGCTACCCGTGATCTTAGGAAGGGGTATATCTTGGAGAAAGGAGTCTATTTTGCTAGGGGAAGGAGGATAACCATCAGTGTACAATTTAGAGTAGAAATCCTGATAGGAGTTCATGATGCGGATGGGATTTTGTGTCAGGTTGCCCGAGGCTGTCCGTATCTTAGGGAATGACAAAGTGCGTGTTTTAGGGCTCAATTTTGCCGCTAGTTTAGCTTCTATCTTGTTTGATTGGTAATAAAACTTAGCACCCGACCATCTAAAATGTTTTCTGCCACAGTGGTCAGGGCTAGATTAAGTTGTACCCGGGCTATCTCTAATTTGGATAAAGAATCAGACGTAGGATTACTTTTATGTGATTTGCTTATTGAGAGGAATTCCTCCATTCGTTTCTGAACTTCTGCTTTACGCTTGCATTTTAATTGAGAGGATAGAGGATAGGAGTGGCTTCACAACAACTCCGTGACTGTTCTTGAATGGCCCAGCCAGAGCCCTGACTTAAACCCAATTGAGCATCTCTGGAGAGACCTAAAAATGGCTGTCCACCAACGTTTACCATCTGTCAGTAAATTTCTTTTTGGATGGTAGGCAACACAGGTTTGTACTGTTAGCGTGGGTGCAGGCATCTGTTCATCTATCAGTGTATAGGCCAACTTTAGAAAGTACTGAAGTCAAAGGTTTAGCTTGTCAGCCAGAAAACTAGCATTTCAAGGAGAGGTCAGCAAAAACAGCAGCCATATTCCTTCACTTCACTATATTTCAACCAAATTGTCTCAGTACCCTCGGGTATTGCAACATGATCAGAATTGTTAGAACAGGGATAGCTGGTCTTGCAGTGATTGAGGGAGCCGTCGTTTTTATAAACTGTTACACCCTAGTTACGCCTTTCCTCGAAACAAAGGAAAGAGTGGGTTCACCAAAACCATGGGCTTAGATACACAGATACAAGAATGCTGGGAACTCTTACACCTTCATATGAAAAGATACATATAGACACTGTGGTTTAATGCCCTGTACACACGGTCGGACATTGATCGGACATTCCGACAACAAAATCCATGGATTTTTTCCGACGGATGTTGGCTCAAACTTGTCTTGCATACACACAGTCACACAAAGTTGTTGGAAAATCCGATCGTTCTGAACGCAGTGACGTAAAACACGTACGACGGGACTATAAACGGGGCAGTAGCCAATAGCTTTCGTTTCTTAATTTATTCTGAGCATAGGTGGCACTTTGTGCATCGGATTTGTGTACACACGATCGGAATTTCCGACAACGGATTTTGTTGTTGGAAAATTTTATAGCCTGCTCTCAAACTTTGTGTGTTGGAAATTCCTATGGAAAATGTGTGATGGAGCCTACACACGGTCGGAATTTCCGACAACAAGGTCCTATCACACATTTTCCATCGGAAAATCCTATCGTGTGTACAGGGCATTATCCTACAGCAAACTCACTACTGTACCAAGACAACATATGTTATAAAACGTCACTGCGGTTTATAGGCCAATTGCAGCCCCTGCCTTTGCCATAAAAGACGTAATACAACTGTACAGAAATCTTGGTTTCCAGGGCATGAAAGGTTAATTATAAACGAAGACCAATTTTCAAACAGTGTAATTTACAGCCTTAATATTCTTTATATAGCATTGTAATTATGGGAACTTCTAAATTAAAGGGCTATGATGTGCAGCTAATATAAGGTATGGTTTTAATCTTTACTTTACGCTTTTATGGTATGTGTGTTTGCTATTAAAATATCTGCACAGCTAAACAAAAAAAAAGGCCCCATTTTTTAAGCTTTGGGGCATTTATATGCATCTAATAATAGGATGGTTGAAACACTTAAAGTAGAACTATAGGCAAAACTTTTTTTCTCATTTTGGATAGAGCATGTTTTTTTCCCCCCATCTGTGTCCCATTTTGTAGATTTCCCTTCACTTCCTGTTCTCTTTGTATTGCTTCCTTTGTGTGAAATACAATACACAATACACCTCTCAGTGTGGTCAGTTTTCTGGCTATGCTGGGAAAACAGCTTATCAGTCCTCCAATGACTGAGACCTCTGCTGCCCCCCCCCCCCAGCCATTTACTGGGAAGATCATGCTGTTTCTCCATCCCCACCTATCCAAGCCCCTTGTGCAGCTGAGAACAGAGATTATAAGATCAAATATATGAAAAAAATATATATATAAATAAATATATATATATATATATATATATATATATATATATATATATATATATATATATATATATATATATATATATATATATACATATATATATATATATATATATATATATATATATATATATATATATATATATATATATATATATATATATACATATACACGCAATGTAAGGGTTCACATAGGTTATTAGATATTGATAAACTCTAGTTGTTGTTGCTGGGGTTTTTTTTGTTTGTTTTTTTTTTAGTTTGGACATATTACACACAGAATGCTGTAACATCACATGACCACACGAGCCCATTCATAGCTTTGTGTTGTTGTTATATAAAGTAAAATGTGCATATAACAGAGGTCTGAGAGGGGGTAGCACAGAGGTCTTAGTGGGGGATCACACAGGTCTGAGTAGGGCGGTTACATAGGTCCCAGTGGGGGATCACCGAAGTCTGATTTTGGGATTACAGAAGTCTAAGTGGGGGATCAAAGTGGTCTGAATGAGGGGATCACAGAGGTCTGAGAGGGTGTAGCACAGAGGTCTGAGTGCAGAGCCACGGAGGTCTTAATGGTGGATAACACAGGTATGAATAGGGGGATTACATAGGTCCGCGTGGGGATCACAGAAGTCTGATTTTGGGAGAGGTGTGAGTTGGGGGATCAAAGTGGTCTGAATGAGGGGATCACAGAGGTCTGAGAGGGTGTAGCACAGAGGTCTGAGTGCAGAGCCACGGAGGTCTTAATGGTGGATAACACACTAAAAGAGGTCCAAGTGGGGGATTACAGATGTCTGCATGGGTGAATACAGAGGTCTAAGTGGGGGGAATCAAAGAGAGAGGCTTATGAGGACTACTGAAGACAGAGACTTAGTTTGCTACATATGAGTACCCCCATACTGCGTGGCTTTTCTCAGGCACTATATAGCTGTCTCAGAACACTGACTGGAGAGCATCAAAGATGTCAGGTGCATCCATAGATCAGACAGACAATGAGGGACAATCTTCTGCATCGATGTGAGGTCATTCTTCTAGGAGGAAAGCCACTGTTGTTCTTGTGTCAAGACGGGGAGGAAGTTGTGACATAATCCATCACTGGCTTGAATGGTGTGCTCATTGTAGCTCACGTGCCCAAATCTTCAGAATTGGTTAAAGGCCCCCTGGCTACCTGACTTTCTGTATTTTACTAGAGCACTCCAACATGAGGCCTTAGGCCTCATGAACACTGGACGTTCTAAAAACGCTTTTTTTTAGCAAAACTATACTCCAACAAAAGCTTATGGCTCAAAAACGCTGGTAAATGCAGAATAGCCAAGTTTTTCAACTTTTTTTTTCGTTTTCAGCGTTTTGAAGCTTTCATCAGAGTTAGAGCGTTTTTACAACTGAAAAACACCTCTCAAACCCACTAGTTCTGTTTTTTTTTTTCACAGACAGAAAACGTCCCTGCCAAAAAACGCTAATAACAGCCTATGTGTGCATGGACACAGAGGATAACATGCTGGGGATTTTATTGGCTGCAGAAAAAAATGCTTGAAGCCAAAAACAGCAGCTGTAAAAACGTCCAGTGTGCATGAGGCCTTAGGACTCCAACGTTAGCCAAGAATACACAAAGTCCACTGGCCAGTGGTGCAGGGAGGGACTTTTCATATCAGTTAAACTGTGGTTAGAGTTAAATTGCTCAGATTTGGAGTCTATTTACAGTTTGTATTTCTGTGATTTGCAACTTTAGTTTACTGAAACTCATTGCTTGTTGCATATAGCCTAGCGGTAACCTACCTCCCAGTGCATTACCGATTGCAATTGTGATTCACAAATACAAATCCACTGAACCACCTAAAGGTTAAAGTATAACTAAAGACAAAACTTTTTTTCGTTTTGGATGGACTGGAGATGGATTACAATACCTGTCGGTTTTTAATGCTGTCTGTGCCCCCATTAAGGAGATTCCCCCTCTCTAATTGTCCTGTTTATCATTATCAATAAGACTGAAAGTAAAAGAAAATCCCAAATTTTGGGTTGTCCCCAGAAAATTAAGGGGAAATCTTCCAATTGGGATACTAGTTCTGGTGACCTGGGGGTCCCTAAGGAATTCCCTTAATTTGCAGGGATTTCCTCTCACTTCTTGTGTTGGCTATGGGACAGGAAGTGAAGAAAAAACTCTGCAATGGAACAAAGATGTCGAAAAACAATCAGACAGGGGTTATAACCCTTCCTTGCTCTATCTAAAAATGAAGAAAAAAAATGTTTTGTCTATAGTTCTACTTTAAGTCTAGTTAGGCTAAGTCCTAGCTTTTACAACTGTTTTTTTTTTATCAGATCATTATGTGGAACTGTATCAAATGCTTAGCTGAAATCAGGATAAGCAATGTCCACAGGACCATCACAGCAACTCCTACTATTTATGTCTGAGGCCTTCAACTGAATCAGAGCATGTGCCTGGAGACCCAGAAGTCTGCACTCTGGATCTGAGAAGAGACTAACATTGCATAAATTAACCTGTTGTCTGCTGGGAACTGTTGTGCTTTCTTCAAGGGACCAGACTTTGCCGACCAATTTTATTTATTTATTCTTTCATCATTCACTGGTCAATGAGCTAAAATAGGGGCTGTTATAGCAGGATCAGACTGTCTTTATACACTGTTGTAAGCAGGTGCGTATCATGAAATCAATGAGCCCTTGTGCAAAATCAAAAGTGGGCCCCAGGCATGGACAAGAACAACAATGGGCGTGGTTTAAATTGCACTAAATATTGGAAGTGTCTTAAAGAGGATATGGTTAAATAGAGTCTGAGATGACCTACATAGTGCAGAATGTGGTAAAGTTAAGAAGGGAATGTACAATGCGGTGGTGGGTAGTATGTGCAGGAGAGGGGTGTATAGTGTATGGCGGTAGTTTGTATGTGCAGGAGAGGGGTGTGGAGTATATAGAGGTGGGTAGTATGTGCAGGGAGAGGAGTGCAGAGTGTATGGAGGTGGGTAGTATGTGCAGGGAGAGGAGTGCAGAGTGTATGGAGGTGGGTAGTATGTGCAGGGAGAGGAGTGCAGAGTGTATGGAGGTGGGTAGTATGTGCAGGGAGAGGAGTGCAGAGTGTATGGAGGTGGGTAGTATGTGCAGGACAGTGTCAGCAGAGCAGCGGACAGTGTCAGTAGTTTTCCAATTTTATTTATTTTTACAAATATATTTACAGTATTTTTAGTTTTTTTACAATTACATTTTTTTTTTCCCAATTCTTTTTTAGGGTGAGGGGGTTGGGCAGTGGATCATGTCAGTAAAGCAGTGGACGGGGGCAGTACTTTTTTATTTTTATTATTTTTTTACAATTTTCTTTTTTTGTTATTTTTTCACAATGCTTTTACTTGGAGGAAAGGGTGGGGGTGGATAGTGTCAGTAGTTTTTTTACTTTTTTTTTTTTTTTTTACAATTTTATTTGTTAATACTTATTACAATTCTTTTTTTTATCAGCCTTGTTGGGGGGCTTTTTTGAGATATCAGGGGTCTCAACAGATAAAGGACAAAAATAGAACATTCCATAGCTCAACTCACCAACCAGTCTGCTGACCAACTAAATTAACCTGTCCAACAGTCTGCGTTAAAAACAGGGGTTTAGTTAGCATGCATTTTCAAACACATGTGTAAGCTGCAAGGCCTCTTCACGGCACCGTGTGTATGCTTGCAGTCCTAACACTACTGAATTTATGAGCATCTCCACAGTGGGAGCACATGCATTCAATGGATAGATGAGGGCAGGTGGGCCTGGAGGCAGCCCAATCCCCCTTAAAGGAACAGGAGCAGACTGGATACCCAGCACGTAGCACAATGGCAGCAAAGGTGCCCAGTGTGTCCCCGGACCATATTTACACCAGTAACAAACAAATAAACAAAGGCCAGTTATAGGTGGGGGCCATTTGTTTGTTACTGGTGTAAATATGGTCCGTGGACACACTGTACACTTTTGCTGCCACTGTGCTACCTGCTAGTGTGCTCCTGTTCCTTTTAAGGGGATTGGGCTGCCTGCAGGCCCACCTGCCCTCATCTATCCATTGAATGCATGTGCTGCCACTGTGGAGACGCTCATAAATTCAGTAGCGTTTAGGACTGCAAGCATACACAGGGTGCCGTGAAGAGGCCTTGCAGCTTACACATGTGTTTGCAAATGCGTGCTAACTAAACCCCTGTTTTTAACGCAGGCTGTTGGACAGGTTAATTTAGTTGGTCAGCAGACTGGTTGGTGAGTTGAGCTATGGAATGTTCTGTTTTTGTCTTTTATGTGTTTGCCCTTCCATGTGCTCCTTGCTGTAAAGGCCAGTTAGAGGTGGCGGCAGGGGCCATTTGTTTGTTACAGGGCTCTCAACCCCGACCCCGACATCTCCCCTTTGAGACAGAGAAAGGGACTGAGAATAGAGATTCCCCAGTCCCTTTCTCTGCAGCCTCAGCATTGAAGATGAATGAACAGAAGTTCATTCATAAACTGAAGCAGAGGAAACACAATTTATGATGTTTGTTATGAATGGACAGAGTCAGTGATCAGTGACTCTGTTCATTCAGAAAAGGATGTATGTCATTTACAGGCCCCTTTCTCAGCTCTCCATCCTGACAGATCCAAGATGAGGGGGGCTGAGGAGCATGCCGAGGAAGCCTGAGGAACACATAATGATGCTGGAGGAGTTGGCGGGGGGCCCAGAGAGGAATGGAAATGCGATGGGCAATCAGGAAGATCGGTGTGGTGGTGGGGCAGTTACAAGCATTGATCTCCCTATATGGCTTTCAATGAAGCAACTGAAAACCGTGGGAGGGAGAGAAGGAGAAGCAGAATTCAGTTGCTTCATTGAATGCCGCACAGAGAGATCGGTTCTTGTAACTGCCCCCACTGCCCCACCAATCACCCCTGACTCTCAAATTTCATCACCATGGGTGCAGGGTGGGCCAGAACACAGTGAACACCCTGCACTGATGGATGATACGCCACTGGTTGTAAGGTAAAAGCAATCCAGTTCTCTTAATTGCAATTAGTCAGAATATTGCAGAGGTTTAACAATATCTCTCAGAGTAACAATATTGTCTTATTGATTGCTTATATAAATACACTTGCTAAACCTCACTCATTTCAGGTTAATCTTGGCCTAAAAAAAGTATTTGAAATACCTCAAGGTGTCAGAAAGTGCTGGGTGAGTGAGGTGCATCATCCTCAGGAATGCAGAGAAATAAAAAAAAAACCTCCAGGGGTAGTGCTACGGGAAACCTATAAAAATAATTTCACCAACTAGGGCAGCTGCCATCTATCTTGTGTGTATTAAGCATTTTATACTACGTGTTTGTTTTAGCATGTTTTTTGATTAAACAATATTTTAAATATTTACAGTGGCTTGAAAAAGTATTCATACCCTTGAAATTTTCCACATTTTGTCATGTTACAGCCAAAAACATGAATATATTTTATTGGTGATTTTATGTGACAGACCAACACAAAGTGGCACATAATTGTGAAATGAAAGGAAAATGATAAATGGTTTTCAAAATTTTTTACAAATAAATATGTGAAAAGTGTGGCGTGCATTTGTATTCAGCCCCCTTTACTCTGATACCCCCTAACTAAAATCTAGTGGAACCATCTGCCTTAGTAAATAGAGTCCACCTGTTTGTCATTTAATCTCAATATAAATACAGCTGTTCTGTGAAGACCTCAGAGGTTTGTTAGAGAACCTTAGTGAACAAACAGCATTTTGAAGGCCAAGGAACACACCAGATAGGTCAGGGATAAAGTTGTGAAGAAATTTAAAGCAGTTAGGTTATAAAAAAATATCCCAAGCTTTGAACATCTCACGGAGCACTGTTCAATCCATCATCCGAAAATGGAAAGAGTATGGCACAACTGCAAACCTACCAAGACATGGCCGTCCACCTAAACTGACAGGCTGGGCAAGGAGAGCATTAATCAGAGAAGCAGCCAAGAGGCCCATGGTAACTCTGGAGGAGCTGAAGAGATCCATAGCTCAGATGGGAGAATCTGTCCACAGGACAACTATTAGTTGTACACTCCACAAATCTGGCCTTTATGGAAGAGTGGAAAGAAGAAAGCCATTGTTGAAAGAAAGCCATAAGAAGTCCCGTTTTCAGTTTGCGAGAAGCCATGTTGGGGACACAGCAAACATGTGGAAGAAGGTGCTCTGGTCAGATGAGACCGAAATTGAACTTTCTGGCCTAAAAGCAGAACACTATGTATGGCAGAAAACTAATAGGGCGTACTTTGTTCAGACATTCCGACAACAAAATCCTAGGATTTTTTCAGACAGATGTTGGCTCAAACTTGTTTTGCCTACACACGGTCGCACAAAGTTGTCGGAATTTCCGATCGCCAACCACGCGGTCACGTACACCACGTACGACGAGACTAGAAAAGGCCAGTTTAGAACCAAGCGCGGCACCCTTTGGGCTCCTTTTGCTAATCTCGTGTTAGCAAAAGTTTGGTGAGAGACGATTCGCGCTTTTTCAGACTCGTGGCTTTCCGATCGTTTTCTGCCGTTCAGTTTGTGCTTGTGGGTTTGTATCTGCTCTTCAGTGCGTGCAGCAAGTTCCGCGTGACTTTAGGTAGTCATTGTATTCTTGTTCGTTCGTTACTGTTTTTCAGGTCGCTCTTCACAGGCCTTGCTGTTCTTCAGTGCGTTCTGTTACTTCGTTCTGAGCAGCCGACCATTTTCTAGCCATGTTTCGTATGCATACTCCTCGTAGAGTTCGTGCTGTGCGGGGGCTTGGTGTTGGGGTCCTGACCTTGACACAAGTCCAGTCCATGAACAGAGTGGGGAGGAGTTCATGGACCAAGAATTGGTTGCTTCAGCGTGACCAGTTCTCTCATATGCCTTTGCTCCGTGAGATCCGTGAGAATAATCCTGATGATTTCAGGAACTTTCTCCGGATGACGGACCCCGTGTTTCACCGTTTGTTGGCTTCGCTGACCCCCTATATCAGCAGGCAGGATACCTGCATGAGGCAAGTCATCACTCTGGAGCAGAGGTTGGTCGCTACCTTGCGGTATTTGGCCACAGGGAGAAGCCTGCAGGACTTGAAGTTCTCGACAGGCATCTCCCCCCAGGCTCTGGGGATCATTATCCCAGAGACCTGTTCTGCCATCATACAGGTCCTACAGAAAGAGTATATGAAGGTAAGATTTTTATCCTTTAATAGCACATTTTATTGTATTGAATGTTTGATAATATCTTGTATTTCTTTCCTCATTCCCTAATTACCATGATTGTAATATGCTGTGAATGTCCCCTTTGTTCTCATGCATGCTGGATTTTTATGTAATTATTATTTTAGGTCCTTCATACATATTTGCCCTTCAATAACCTCCCCAGCATGGTGTCTCCTGCCCTGTATTCACCTCATGTAGTCACTTAACAATGTATTTTATCAGCTCCATAGTAGTGCTTTACCCCAAACACCCCATAAAATGTTTGGAAATGTTATTTTTTCTTTAAATTCAGGCAGAGTGCCAGAGGCTTTTTTTTGTGGTGTCCCCAAATAATTTTTAGTAACCCTCCCTCCCCCAACTGCTAAGTCAGCTGATCCCAATTCTCTATCTATCCTCAATCATCTATCTGCTGACTTTGCCAAACCCATACACACTATACCCACTTCTTTACTGGTCAGATTTATGGATGAATTCCCCAAAGCATGTAGTGCAAGGCCTGCCTGTATACTTTCCAATGGTACTGTTTAAAGTTTTTGTTTCCTATTATTATCTTGATAGGTAATCTTACCTGTCCAGTGGTCTGCCAATAGTGTAACTAAGGAGGGGCTGTTCCAAGTAATCCCCATTATTTAGGCATTCATCTCTCAATGAAGTGAAGAGGGTTACCTGTCCAAGATTTCCACACACCCCCATAATGTTAGAAATGGCCACTGAGGGGGGGGGGGAGGGGGGATATGATAGGTGTACCTTATACTTTGGTGTTGTTAAATTCCCCTTAATAAATGCTATCTGGAGCTTGCCCCATAATGTTTGTGTCTAATCTGCTTGCCATGTTTCAGAGTAAAAATAGTAATGTTTATTGTTTTTTCCTCAACAGTTTCCTTCCACGCCACAGGATTGGCAGACTGTGGCCTCCCACTTTGCCGAGCGGTGGGACTTTCCTAACTGCGGAGGGGCAATTGATGGGAAACACGTCCACATCGTCCCACCACCCAACTCGGGGTCGTACTATTATAATTACAAGGGGTTTAATAGTTTAGTGATGTTGGCGGTGCTGTCGGCTAATTACGACTTCTTGTATGTGGACGTGGGGAAGAATGGCCGGATGTCCGATGGTGGAGTCATCGCCCAGACGGAGTTCTACAGGTGTCTACAGAATGGCAGCTTGGACTTGCCAGCTCCAGAGGACAATGTGGAAGGACTCCCATTTGTGTTCGTTGCTGATGAAGCATTTGCGCTGGGGGACCACCTGATGCAGCCATTCCCAATGAGGACCCTCACCCCGGAACAGAGGGTTTTTAATTACCGGCTGGCCAGAGCCCGAAGAGTGGTGGAGAACACATTTGGAATCCTGGCCAGCCGGTTCCACCTATTTCTGACACCTATCCATATGGCGGAGTATAAACTGAACCATATAATACTTGCGTGCTGTGTTCTCCATAACTTTTTACGGAAACATTCGGCCAACTATGCTGGCTCAGTTGGGCCTGAGGCCAGAATCCTACATCAAACCACACTGACGGCGCTTGAAAGTGGCCGTCCTGGCTTGCCCTCCCTGAGTGCCCGTGATGTCCGGTTACGCTACCTGGAGTTCTTTGCGGGTAGGGGGGCTATCAATATGCCAGACAATATGTGAAGCCTTTTTATAATAAAAAAAAAGAAATTCTTTGTGGACATTTACTGCTTGTGTTTGTTTTAGCTGACCCTGACATAAATGTTTTGAGTGCAGAAAATGTCGTGATTGGGTAACCTTATACAAAGCACTGTTGGCTGGTATTTCCTAAATGCAAAAACACATTTCACTACAAGTGCACTTGCAACTGCACTGAAACTGCACTTGTAGTGCAAAGAGGATTTGCCCTTAGGAAATAACCCCCATTTTTGCATAAAACAGCTATTACATCACCACAAAAGTGTTGTAGTGTTGAGACAATAATCCACACATTCTTGAGTAAGCCACTTTTTTATACCTGCACAATCACATGTGCATTTACCAAAGGTTTTTAAAACAAACCAACATGTTTGTTGTATAACAATTTTTGCAGTAGCATTAGCAAAATTCGAAATGTCCATTTCAGATAAAACAGGCCTGTGTAAAACCAACAAGAAAGCCAAAAAACTTGAACTTACAAAGTTCACATTAGGTAAAACCTGAAGGCTATATCAGACATCAGTATTTAGGAACTGGGTTTAATATAGCGTTCAGATGGGGGGAAATCACCCCTGGAAAAGCCAAATTTGGAAGATGCACACCAATTTACGAATGTCAACATGTGCTATCTGCCATCAGGGGGGATCAAGGGACGTGTTTTGGGGGAGCAAGCCCTTCCTCAACGCGACTTTATAATTGAGGAAGGGGTTGCACCCCCAAAACGCGTCCATTGATCTCCCGTGATGGCAGATAGCACATGTTGGCACACTGTGTGCATCCTCCAAATTTGGCTTTTCAAAACATTGCAAAAAAATTTAAAAGATTGGACCACAATCCAAAAAGTGATTTTGTGGGGTTTTAAATTCGCCCCAAAACATCAATGATGTTATTTTTTTTTTTAATAACATCATTGATTTTTTGCTGGATGTTTTGCAGTTCGGCATTACACCTCATGATCTCCCCGATCAGGATTTGGGCACTTTCTGAAGTAAAGCATTTTCTATCCCTCACATCACGATCACCTAAAAAGAGAGAAAGAAAAAAAAAACAGGTCTCAAAAATCTGCCACCATCCATCTCTTTTACCTGAGCCTGTGGTCGCAGACACTCACCTGTTGTGGTGCCAATCTCCACCACGTCTTCTTCTTCCTCCTGCTCAGCTTGGGTTTGGGGTATTTCACCTTCTTCCAGAGGTGGGGGGTCTGTGGTCTCCTCGGATGAGGGCTGTCCTCCGAGTCTTTTCTCCCCTATGTAAAACAAAAATGGTATAATTAGCACACAGATATTTGATGGCCGAACTAGAAATAGGAAACATTGCTTGGAAGTGGGGTATTTTAGCCGAGTTCAAAGATGTCTTTTTTTTATTGCCCTTTGTCAAGCTGCAATACTTTACCTGTTTAGTACAAGCTTCACAGATGGAGACCCCCCTATAGTATACACTGGAGCACCTGTGTGGACCCCTAATAAAAATGGTGTTCTGGGGTCCCACACTAGTGCTCCAGTGTCCAGATGTGAAAACAGCTGCTCAGTGTCCTCTCCTTACACACAATCTAGTTGGCATTTCATTCTAGTAACAAACCCATCTACACAAACAAATATTTGGCATCCAAGTAGGCCCAAAAAAATGTAGGAAAATGCATATGGCCTAAACAATGGTGTTCTAGAGGCCGAAAGAAAAATGTTTGATACGAACGAATAATGGGCCCATGAACATTAAAGTTGCCCTTTTAAACGTTACAATTAATAAAAGCACATGGAGCAGCACGAACGTAATAAAGACAGAAAGAATAGGAACACAGCACAACTACTTACTTTTTTGCAGCACTCTCCGGATCTTTCGGTACTGCTCGGGCTCTCTTAACTTCAGGTCCGACCACCGCTTCCTGAGCTGATCTTTCGATCTTCGTACCCCGAAATTCCTGTGAAGGCTTTTGATCACTTTCGCCATGATCTTGGCCTTTCTGATGTTGGGGTAAGGCCCATACTTCCCGTCATAGTCGGACTTCCTCATGATGTCGACCATCTCCAACATCTCCCCAAAGGACATATTAGTGGCCTTAAAACGTCTCCTTCTGGATCGGGACGTGTCCGGATCCGGGCTTTCCTCCTCCTCGTTGCTATAATTAGCACACACCTGCTCTAACTCCGCCATCATGCTCTTCACCCACTGCGCCGAACGAAAAGGGGCGGGGAATACACTAGAAAGAACGTCAGGGGCGGGCGGAGTTACACACATGCGCAGTGTGTATAAAGCGTAACACGCGTGCGTATTACGTACGATCTGTGAGCGGAGGAAGGAGCATTGGACGCGCCGATCGTAAGAACGAAGGTAAGAGACAAACTTGTGCCTATACTGCTTCTAGATTGAGGCCTATATTGTAACAAGATTAGGAGAGTTTTGTCTGACATTAGGCTTTGTCTTGTGTTGTGTCTTGCAGTGAACATGGATATGCTACTCAAAGATAATGACTTCATGTCAGTATTCCTAGAGATGCTAAGGGAGCTGCCCTGTCTGTGGGAGATTAAACACCCCCATTTCAAGAACCAAGCAAAGAGGAAGGCAGCACTGGAGCAATTGTGTGAAATTGTGAAGCAGGTGATCCCCACGGCAGACATCACCTATTTAAAGATATTAATTGGTTGCCTGAGGAGCACATATCTAAGGGAGCGCAAGAAGGTCCTGGATTCACAGAGATCCGGAGCAGCAGATGACATCTATGTCCCCAGGATGTTGTACTACGACAGGCTGCACTTTCTGGCAGGCCATACTGAACCCAGGCCATCCCTCTCCAGTCTTCCTTCCACGCTTCCTTCCCCCCCGGCTGAGGCTTCTGACGCCCAACCTGGGCCTTCCAGGCCGCATGTGGAGGAGCCCAGATTGAGCCAGGTATAGCATTCCTCGAAATATTTCTGCTTGTCCAATCAATGATGTTAACTAGATGTTAGTTGGGAGTACTAATTTAGGATTGGGATTGATGATGGAAAACATTACAACCATGTCCCTTTTTCATACACAGGGAAGTCTCAGCCAGGAGGTGGCCGGGCCGAGCCGGCTGGCTGATCTGCAGGTCCCTCCACCCCCCCTGAAAAGAGAAAGTGGCAGTAGGAGGAGTGCCCTAGAGGAGGCTGCTATAGGATTCTTTTGGAGGGCTACAGAGGTCCTGGGAGCACCCCACACAATGGAGGAGAACATTGCTGCCTTCATTGCATATAAAATGCAGAGGATGGAGGAGGGCCAACAAGTCATGTGTGAGGCCCTCATATTGGAGGCTCTTGAGAAAGGTATGAGGGGCCAAATGACACCTCAGACACACCTTTGGGATGGTCCTCCTCCTCCTCCTGCAGGTCCTCCTCCTCCTCCCTCTCCTCCAGGTCCTCCCAGTCCTCCTCCAGGTCCTCCCAGTCCTCCTCCTCCTCCAGGTCCTACTCCTCCTCCTGCCACATCTCCAACTGCACAGCCACAGCCCGGAAGGAAGCGTGGAAGGAAGACCAGACAGTGATTGGCCTGGGTTCAGTCTGGTCGGCCAAAAGATGCAGCCTCTTGTGGTACCACAGCCTGGGGACACAGATGTCATCTGCTGCTATCCGGATCTCTGCGAATTCTGGACCAGACTGCCCTCCCTTACATATGGACTCCTCAGGCCACCAATTTTGATGTTGAAGAATTGATGTCTGCCGTGGGGGTCCCTGGCTTTGCTAATTTCTCCTGTTGATCCAGTGTTGCCTTCCTCTTTGTTTGGTTCTGATCCCTTAATAAAGGATTTTTGTTTTGAATTCTACTCTCCTATGTGTTTTACTTCAAAAAGGACAGTTGGTTTGTGAGGATTCAGGTACATTTAAAATATACAATGTGAAATGAACAAAGGACACCAACAACAAACAATCTCCTGGAGATTAAATAATACAAGATATCAATGGTGTTGGGGTAACTTGACACACAAAACACACACAAAAATATTCTGGAGTAAAAATAAAAATAACATTGAACAAAGATCAGCCTTGGAAAAAATACAAACATTAAAGAAAAAAAAAGGCTGAAAATCCACAAAAAAAAAAAAAAAAAAATATAAAACTGTCAGATGTGACAACTAATAACAATATATTCAGGGAATCCCACTAAAAAAACACAAATAAAACTTTGTGAGAAGTGTGTGTGAATATGAGCAGCAAAACTACTTAATTCTTGTCACATTATAAAGAAGAAGAGTGTGCGCTGTATTAAACCATTTTTAACATTGCAGCGTGACGAAAGTGCTGTATCCATTGCGAACGCTAAGTTTACCAGAATGAGCTGTCCCGTCTCGGAATTTCTTCTGAGCATGCGTGGCACTTTGTGCTTCGGAACAGGCCACACACGGTCGGAATTGACGCGATCGGATTTTGTTGTCGGAAAATTTTATCTCCTGCTGTCCAACTTTGTGTGTCGGAAAATCCGATGGAAAATGTCCGATGGAGCCCACACACGGTCGGAATTTCCGACAACACGCTCCGATCGGACATTGTCCATCGGAAAATCCGACCGTGTGTATGGGGCATAACACCGCACATCACCCAGAACTCACCATCCTCACTGTGAAACATTGTGGTGGCAGCATCATGTTGTGGGGATGCTTTTCTTCAGTAGGGACAGGGAAGCTGGTCAGAGTTGATGGGAAGATGGATGGAGCCAAATACAGGGCAATCTTAAAATAAAACCTGTAATGCCCTGTACACACCGTCGGATTTTCCGACGGAAAATGTGTGATAGGACCTTGTTGTCGGAAATTCCGACCGTGTGTAGGCTCCATCACACATTTTCCATCGGATTTTCCGACACACAAAGTTTGAGAGCAGGATATAAAATTTTCCGACAACAAAATCCATTGTCGGAAATTCCGATCGTGTGTACACAAATCCGACGCACAAAGTGCCACGCATGCTCAGAATAAATAAAGAGATGAAAGTTATTGGCCACTGCCCCATTTATAGTCCCGATGTACGTGTTTTATGTCACCGCATTTAGAACGATTGGATTTTCCGACAAGTTTGTGTGACCGTGTGTATGCAAGACAAGTTTGAGCCAACGTCCGTCGGAAAAAATCCTAGGATTTTGTTGTCGGAATGTCCGAACAAAGTCCGACCGTGTGTACGGGGCATTATAGTCTGCAAAAGGTTTGAGACTGGGGCAGAGGTTCACCTTCCAGCAGGATAATGACCCTAAACATAAAGCCAGAGCTGCAATGGAATGGTTTAGATCAAAGCATATTCATAAGTTAGAATGGCCCAGTCAAAGTCCAGACCTAAATCCAATTGAAAATCTGTAGAAAGAGTTGAAAATTGCTGTTCCCAGATGCTCTCCATCCAATCTAACAGAGCTTGAGATATTTTGCAAAGAAGAATCAGCAAAAATGTCACTCTCTAGATGTGCAAAGCTGGTAGAGACATCCCCAAAAAGACTTGCAGCAATTGCAACGAAAGGTGGTTCTACAAAGTATTGACTCAGGGAGGGCTGAATACAAATGCACACCACACTTTTCACATATTTATTTGTAAAAAAATTTGAAAACATTTATCATTTTCCAACTATACTATATCAACTATATATGGGGTTCTTATATAGTGTTACGTATATTTATAGAAACATGCTGATTTGTACTGGAGTGCAGTGTCCAGGTCTTGGTTAATTGCTTTGCCAGTCATTAGTTGCTTGTAGACATGTGCAATTTGTTTAGTCACGAATCCTAACTCGGACTAAATTTTTGTTATTCGGATGTGTCCGAATCTCCGAATCACAATAGTAATGAATGAATGAACGAATCTGAAATAAATTAGAACAAAACAACAAAATGTATTCATATTTAGCAGTTTTCTTGAGACCTTTTGTTAATGTTTGAAGCATCGAAGCATCGTAATGACATAACGAGATACAAATTGATTCGAATCCATTTTGTTTTTCTGTTACATAGTTAATTTGGTTGAAAATAAGACACAAGTCCATTCAGTTCAACCAGCAGAGGAAAACAAAAAAAAAGAAAAGAAAACCAACACACTCAAATAGAAAAAACAAAATAAGTGCAGCACTAAAACTAAATATGAATTGTATATCAACTAAAAATAACCATAAACAAATAATTGATCCACCAAAAATAAATGAAAAAAATTAAAAAACAGAGAACAGGTCTCCCATAGAAGACAAAGGCAGATGTCTCACCATATACCACAAGTGGTGAGACGCCGCGATCCTTATGTTCGGCTACATGCTGTTAATGGATAAAGATTTTTGTAAGTGCAAACCTTTAGTTAAATAAACCACACTATATTGCAATTTTACGCTATGGGAGCCTTTCTTGTTTTTGTTTTTTGAGTACCACGTTTACTACTGGGGACATCGACATAGGTTTGTGGGTGACCTGATAATTTCCCAGATGCCTGGTGAGACCACTGTTATGGTGGTCACCGCGAGCTGGTAAGGAGCCTCATATCTCACTTGGGTGCGAATCACTTTGGATGCTGGACTCACCTATGTCACATCTCTTCTGAATATATGCACTCTGGTCATCAACTCACCCTGTTTATGGACTTTTTTTGAGTTTTTGCAATATTTATAATTGGGACTTATTTTATCACTTTACACAATAATTTTTTCACTTGTGGTATATGGTGAGACATCTGCCTTTGTCTTCTATGGGAGACCTGTTCTCTGTTTTTTAATTTTTTTCATTTATTTTTGGTGGATCAATTATTTGTTTATGGTTATTTTTAGTATGATATACAATTCATATTTAGTTTTAGCGTTGCACTTATTTTGTTTTTTGATGTATTGGAGTTTAGTATTAGACTTTTAGTGCTGGCGGCTTTTACAACTCACTTATTAATATACACCTTTCTAGCGCAGCGTTAACCCTTTTCTGGGTTTTTTTATTTTTATACTCAAATAGAAAACACTATCCAATACCCACAGTTGATCCAGAGGAAGGCAAAAAAAGCCCCCAATAAAGCATGATCCAATTTGCTCCAGCAGGGGGGAAAAACAACCATTTCCTGTTCCCCCAAGAGGCAAACGGATATTCCCTGGTTCAACATTACCTATAAATATTAGTATTCAGTTATATTTGGAAATAATCCAGGTCCTTTTAATGAGGGACAAATGAGGAGGAATGAGGGACAGAGGGACATTGCTCCAAATCAAGGACAGTCCCTCGAAATCAGGGACAGTTGGGAGCTATGTAGGATGCATACTGAACAAAAACAGAGGAACATATGAATTCCACCCTTGATAGTGTCCCTGGTAGAGACTGAACCCAGGCTTCCGCTGTTGCATGATAAGTCTATTTTAACACTATAATTACTCTCATAAACCGTTTTTTGAGGCAATCTTGGATCCAAAACTATGTTTTATGTAGTTATAAAGACATCCAGCAGATGGCAGCAGAACTGCAGTGATTTCTATAGAAAGCTGTACAAGAACATTCCACCTGGAACCCAATAATATAAAATAAATTGTTTAGCCACATTTCACACAGCCAACATAACAATGTGATTGTTCATAGCATAGGGTCAAAATTAATAGATTGCAATGTTGTCAATTTCCTTATTATACTGCAGAGTGTAATGCTGTTTTTTATGGGAACCTCTATTCAATAAAAGGACCTGCAGATCAGAGAGTATCACTGTGATCAGTGCTGCTCCTCTCTGTATTCTCTGTACATTCTCCATTATTATCAGCATTTTACACTCTTGGTTTGTATTATTCCTCTGCCGCTGGGCTCCCACTTTAGTAGTCACAGCTGATTCTTCCTATGGTGGTTATTTGTGTTATGCTATCTGTTTTTTTTTTTTTTTTTTTACAGTTTATGCCGCTCTTGTGCTGTAGATGAGCTCTTCTGCTGAAAACTGTAACAGCTGTATTATGGAGAAGCTGAGATTCTACATGAAACATATGAAGCTGTAAGCGAAACCCGGGAAAAAAAAAAGGTAGTATAACATCGACGAATGTGCTCTGTTAGGGGTGCCTTGATTGGATATCAAAATAGTGGTTGGGTTTCTTCACATAGTACATATATTCTAATTATAAAAGAAAATGAAAGAGGGGATAAGGTGAGGATGGCAGGGAGGGAGGGGGGATTCTTTACGCTATACAGCATATTCCCATCGCACACGTTCCTGGATAAGCTCTCAAAGTTTGGGTGCTGCAGCAACAATCAGCTGGATACTGGTTCAAGTCATAAAATAGATGTTTGCCAGCACACCATGGATCGACACAAAGTAGTGTCCAAACAGATAGTTTATTGCATGATCACAACACAAGAAGAGTGCAACGTTTCGGAGTCACACAGGACCCCTTCGTCAGGGATGATCATCATTATTTCTCACATTTCGTCCATGAGATAAAAGAAAAAAAAGATACTTCTTAGAATTTTCTCGGATAAGACTACCAAATGTTAGGAAGATAAGATAGAGAAACAACTTTTCAATGCATATTTTGTAATTTATTCTTACCAAAGAATTTTGGTTCAACAAAAACAATATAAATTAACAATTCAGAACAGTAAAAGATTGCATGGTAACAACACGTAGGATACCTTTGAACATAAATAATCAAATATCAATAGCAAGCTGTTATAAAACTAAAAATGTTAAAGGAACAAAAGCAACATAAAATACTGGTGGGGTTTTACAACATTTTGTGCCTGTGGGCAGGCTTTCCCTCAGACCACCGTCCTAGAGCACTGTGTACATTACAGGCCTCCCTTCCCTTCAGACCACCATCCAGAGCACTGTGTACATTACAGGCCTCCCCTCAGACCACCGTCCAGAGCACTGTGTACATTACAGGCCTCCCCTCAGACCACTGTCCAGAGCACTTTGTACATTACAGGCCTCCCCTCAGACCACCGTCCAGAGCACTGTGTACATTAAATAAAGAAAAAAACTGCGCTTGGAAAAGAAAAAGGAAGAACAAACAAGCTGCGGTCATAAGTGTGGCCCACCAAAATAAATCAAAAAAGGAAAAAACCGCGCTATAAAATGATATAAACAATAGTCCAATTGTAAAGTCTCAAAAAAATTGTAATAAATGGTCCCAGTTACAGTCCAGACAAAGAGGATAAGTATGTGATGTAAAATTCTTCCAAGGGAAACAGTGATGGCGGACACAGTTAGCAGAACACACCAATATATAATGCGCTTACCAGAAGTAAGCCGTAAAAGGGCGAGTGGCTTAAACCCAGCCTGGGCCTTTATATATACGCTCCAGATGAAACAGGAAGGGCGCCCTCGTCCCGTAGATCCACAAATTATGGTCCGTAAAAATAACAAAAATATATAGCGTAATATTGTTTACATAAACACCACGCCAAACCAAAAAAGAAGTGACACTCAATTGACCTTAAATCATGTGTAATCATATAAAATCCTATGCTGGATAGCTAGGACAATGTGGTGAGTATCATGCAAACATGCAAAAATAGACTCAAAGAGTCAAATATGGGTTACAAATTATAAGTGGGTAAAAGATGCAACGACTCCCAAAATCTGCATTAGCAGATATAATTGGGCAGTCGGCGTGTATAAATCACCTCAAAATTTTATGAAAGATTGTGAGGAAAGAAACTCTCACCAGGTGCTGAGAAAACTAATAGTACGAGCTGCTTACCAGAAGACAGACCCTCATATGCAGATCTAGTGAAATCAGGAACCCAACACCAAAAGAAACAGACACTAAACGGACCTTAGGGAATGTCCCCTTACCAGACAAGTAAAGCAGACAGGCAGATATATTGCGGTCTCAGCCAGACTCCCGAGCGGAACGGTGTAACCACGTCTTGCCCTCTCAGTCCGGACTCAGCAGCACATATGTAATGAAGAGCCAATAGTGTAATACTGCGTATAGTAGGTTTATTATAAAAAAGAATAACACTTACATAAATACGAGATTTAAAAGCGAAAGTAAAATCGAAGCCGGCCGGCCTCCGGACACACTCCCGTCCTCAATCGAACAACGTGGTGACGTCAGCACGCCCCTCCCAGACGCGTTTCGTCATACGTTTGACGTTCTCAATGGGGAACAGGCAGCGTACTGAGCCACCACGTTATAAGCCCAACTCAAGCCTCGCTCTGAGTCCCGTTAGGGAAACATACAGCGCCATCTTAAGTATGGGCATCATCCTCTGTAGACACACATACAGCGCCATCTTGAGTATGGGTATCATCAACAATTAGCATACAGAGCGGAGTCATATAGGCATCCCACTAAAAAAGGGTCCTCCCACCTCTAATTACATAAGGACAGCTTAAATTAACATATGATTAGACTGAAATTATAAAATCTAAGGACCACAGCAGAGGAAATAACACATTTATCTCCCTCTCTAACAGTGAGCATCTAAAATAAACCTATATATACTATGCGAGGTATAGTAACACTAAACCTTATTAGGGCAAATAAACATAGGGCTAGGCATACATGATGAAGCCATAGACATAACAAAAATAAAGTATACATAAATAAAGATTAATATAAAGGGGAACCAATATTACCAATTTTGTGACAAGAATAATTAGGTCCCATACTCGTAATACATGAGGTAAATAACACACACAAAAGAGAAAATATAATATAACATATAAGTAGGTAAAATTAAAAATAAGAATTAAAAATAAAAATTAAAGTAGGATACAAAAATAAAAACCATGAATATATTTGGATAATCCTATATTTCAAAAGGCAAGAGACGCCATAAATTAGAAGCAAAACTAAAACTAAAACAGCCTCATGGACAGAGTCCATGCTTGCCCTAACAATGTAAGTCCCCAATTCCAGTATATACTATTCTTCCTCAATTGGATGGTCACATGAATAGCACATCAGGAATTGTCTATAAATGCGTTAACGTCCACATCTATATTCAGTCCGTGTGGCGTGTAACATTTTATTCTATGGACCCAAGACATCTCTAGTTTTGAAATGTCTCGTACCATAGAGCTCCCTCGCCAATACGGTCTATACCGATCAATGCCAACAAAAAGAGTGTTAGAGGGATCTCTGTCATGTGTCAAACGGTAATGCTTTGAAACTGAATGGTTTTTGAACCCTGTCAGGATATTAGTGATATGCTCATTGAGCCTCACCTGAAGGGGGCGTTTAGTACGTCCCACATATTGCAAGCCGCAAGGGCATTGCAACATGTAAACTACCCCAAGAGTAGAACACGTAATAAATGGGGTAATGGAATGGGATTGGCCGGTTGCTGTAGATACAAAAGTCTGGGTTCTCCTGTTCGAACAGGAATTGAAGGAACATACACGACATCTGTTACATTTATAGAAACCGGTCAACTGGTCAAAAAAAGTGGTTCTTACAGTTGGAGGATCTAGGACACTGGGGGCCAGTTTGTTCCTAAAGGTGGGTGCCCCTCTAAAAACAGTTGTGGGTCTCGATGGTAAGACTTCCCTCAAAATTCTATCATTAGTGATAATATGCCAGTGCTTAGAAATTAGTTGTTTAACCTCCTTGTGTTGAAGGGAATAGGTGGTAATAAAGGGAACTCCCAGGTTTTGATTTGAATTACTAGGCCGTGGTTTGTCCTGTAATAAGAGTTCTCTATCCATACCCCGTACATTTTCCAAAATAGGCAAAAGATTATCTCTGTATATCCCTTTTCGAGGAATCTCTCAGTGAGGGTATTACTTTGTGCTAGAAAAGTAGCGGAGTCCGAACAATTTCTGCGAATTCTCATATACTGGCTTTTGGGAATTCCATTAAGCCAAGGTCTATGGTGACAGCTTCCCAATGGAATATATGAGTTGCGGTCACTTTCCTTAAAGAAAGTGGATGTGGACAGACAGTTACCCTCTATATTTAAAGTAAGATCCAAAAAATGGATCTGGGTTTGGCTCAACTCGAAGTTCAGATGGATACCTCGGTTATTGGCGTTAAGGGAGGACAGGAACTCATGGAGCTCCTTGCCATCACCATCCTATAGGAGGAGGATGTCATCTATATATCTTGCCCACAGGACAAGATGGGGACTCCGGCGAGCATAGATGACATCCTCCTCCCACTTGGCCATGAAAAGATTCGCCAAACTGGGGGCATAACTGTGTACATTACTGGTCTCCCCTTAGACCACCGTCCAGAGCACTGTGTAGCCCCCCAGTCTGTACAATCCCCCCAGTGATGCAACCCCTCCCAGTTTATACAACCCCCCTCACCCAGTCTATACAATCCCCCCTCCCCCCAGACGGCACAATCCCCCCAGTTTGTACAACTCCCCCTCCCCCCAGTCAGCACAATCCCTCTCCCCAGTCAGCACCCCCCAGTCTGCACAATCCCCCCACCCCCAGTTTGTACAATCCCCGTTCCCCCAGTCAGTGCAACCCCCCCCCCAGTCTGCACAATACCCCTCCATCTTTACAATCCCCCCAGTCTGCACAATCCCCCCAAGTCTGCACATCCCCCCCAGTCTGCACAACCCCCCCCAAGTCTGCACAATTCCCTCCCCAATTGGTACAACCCCCCCAGTCTGCACAGCCCCCCCAGTCTGCACAATCTCTCCCCAGTCTGCACAACCCCCCCGCTCTGTACAATCCCCCCAGTCTGCACAATCCCCCCAGTCTGCACAATTCCCCCCTAGTCTGCACAATCCCCCCAAGTCTTCACAATCCCCCCCATTTCACAATCCCCCCCCCCCAGTCTGCACAATCCCTCCCCAGTCTGTACAATCCCCCAGTCTGCACAACCCCCCCCCCAGTCTGCACAACCCCCCCAGTCTGTACAATCCCTCAAAGTCTTCACAATCCCCCCCTCAGTCTGCACAATTCCTCCCCCAGTCTGTCCAATCCCCCCTAGTCTGTACAATCCTTCCCCAGTCTGCACAATCCCCCCCAGTCTGTACAATCCTTCCCCAGTCTGCACAATCCTCCCCAGTCTGCACAATCCTCCCCAGTCTGCACAATCCCACCTCCAGTCTGTACAATTCCTCCCCAGTCTACATAACCCCCCTCCCCCAGTCTGTACAATCCCACCCCAGTCTGCACAATCCCCCTCCAGTCTGTACAATCCCCCCCCCAGTCTGCACAATCCCCCTCCAGTCTGTAAATCCCCCCCAGTCTGCACGGGGGGGTGAAATGAGAAGGAAATTAGGCAAAGAAAAGAGGTCTGGTGAGAGGGTTGTTCACGGAGCAGACGACTCACTCACCAATTATGCCTCCCCTCTCAGGCTGGTTTCCACAGGTAGGCTGAGCACAAAGCATGCATTGCATTCAAGAGGCTGGAGTGTGAGCAGGGTTGGGCGGACACCAATTTGAGGTGGCGTATCTGATTGAACAGGTGGCAGAGTGAGGAAGGAGCTGGAAAGTGCTGATGGGACGGGCAGCAGAGGCGATACAGCCCGACTCCTGGGGAGCTAAAATGCGGAAACGATCACCGCCTGAGACTGAGCAGCCGAAAATAGTGCCATGGCTGCTGCAGTGGAAGTGGTACTGCCAATCTGGGGACAAAACCGGGGATATATTTGGTCCGGGGAGAGTTTCCTCAATCTGGGACAGAAGTATGTAGGGCAATGTACAGGGGTCAGTAGGATGTAGGGCAATGTCCAGGGGTCAATAGTATGTAGAACAGTGTACAGGGGGCAGTGTACAGTGATAGTGATCAGTAGTAGGGATGGGCCAAACACCCCCCCCCCCGTTCGGTTCGCACCAGAACATGCGAACAAGCAAAAAATTTGTTTGAAGACGCGAACACCGGTAAAGTCTATGCGACACGAACATGAAAAATCAAAAGTGCTAATTTTAAAGGCTTATATGCATAGTATTATTATTATTAGTCTTAAAAAGTGTTTGGGGACCCAAACCCCAGGGGACATGTATCAATGCAAAAAAAAGTTTTAAAAACGGACGTTTTTTGGGAGCAGTGATTTTAATAATGCTTAAAGTGAAACAATAAAAGTGTAATATTCCTTTAAATTTCGTACCTGGGGGGTGTCTATAGTATGCCTGTAAAGTGGCGCATGTTTCCTGTGTTTAGAACAGTCTGATAGCAAAATGACATTTCTAAAGGAAAAAAAGCCATTTAAAACTACTCGCGGCTATAATAAATTGCCGGTCCGGCAATACACATAAAAGTTCATTGATAAAAATGGCATGGGATTCCCCCACAGGGAAACCCCGAACCAAAATTTAAAAAAAAATGCATGGGGGTCCCCCAAATTCCATACCAGGCCCTTCAGGTCTGGTATGGATTTTAAGGGGAACCCCGCGCTAAAATTTTTTAAAAAATGGCGTGGGGTCCTCCCAAAAATCCAGATCAGACCCTTTTCCGAGCACGCAACCTGGCAGGCTGCAGGAAAAGAGGGGGGGACAAGAGAGCGCCCTCCCTCCTGAACCATACCAGGCCACACGCCCTCAACATTGGGGTAGCCCCCCCAAAACACCTTGTCCCTATGTTGGTGGGGAGAAGGGCCTCATCCCCACAACCCTGGCCCAGTGGTTGTGGGGGTCTGCGGGCGGGGGGCTTATGGGAATCTGGAAGCCACCTTTAACAAGGGGACCCCCGTGTGAATTGGTAATGTACCCCTACCATTTCACAAAAAAGTGTCAAAAATGTTAAAAAAAGACAATAGACGGTTTTTGACAATTCCTTTATTAATGTCTTCTTCTTTCCCCGCTTCTTCTTCCATCTTCTTCTGGTCTTCCTTCGGTGTTCTTCTTCTTCCTCCATCTTGTTCTTCCCCTGCTTCTTCCTCCATCTTCCTCCGCTTCTTCCTCCGGTCTTCTCGTCCGGCATCTTCCTCCGGCTTCTTCTTCTCCGCTTCGTCCTCCGATCCACCTCAATGGGAGTCTCCTGCTGTGTGACTCTTCTGTTCAGGTGACAGCTCTTATATAACGGAGGGCGCGGCCACCTGGTGACCCCGCCCCCCTCTGACGCATGGGGACTTCCCTATGGCTTTCCCAGTGGTGTCAGAGGGGGGCGGGGTTACCCATTTACGTAAATGGGTGACCCTGCTTCCAGTTCCGATAAGCTCCCCCGCCCGCAGACCCCCACAACCACCGGGCAAGGGTTGTGAGGATGAGGTCCTTCTCCCCATCAACATGGGGACAAGGTGCTTTGTGGGGTCTACCCCAAAGCACCCTCCCAATATTGAGGGCATATGGCCTGGCCGTTCTCTCGTCCCCCCTCCTTTCCTGCGGCCTGCCAGGTTGCGTGCTCGGATAAGGGTCTGGTATGGAATTTGGGGGGACCCCCACACATTTTTTTTTTTTAATGTTTTAATTTTGGTTCAGGGTTCCCCTGTGGGGGAATCCCATGCCGTTTTTATCAATGAACTTTTATGTGTATTGCTGGGACCGACAATTCATTATAGCCGCGAGTAGTTTTAAATGACTTTTTTTCATTTAGAAATGCAATTTTGCTGTCAGACTGTTCTAAACACGGGAAACATGCGGCACTTTACAGGCATACTATAGACACCCCCAGGTATGAAATTTAAAGCAATGTTTCACTTTAAGCATTATTAAAATCACTGCTCTCAAAAAAATGGTCGTTTTTAAAACTTTTTTTTTTCATTGATACATGTCCCCTGAGGCAGGACCCAGGCCCCCAAACACTTTTTAACACAATACTATGCATATAAGCCTTTAAAATTAGCACTTTTGATTTTTCATGTTCGTTTCCTATAGACTTTAATGGTGTTCGCGTCTTCGAACAAATTTTTTGCCTGTTCGCATGTTCTGGTGCAAACCGAACGGGGTGGGTGGGGGTGTTTGGCCCATCCCTACTACTGATCACTATCACTGCCCCCTGTACACTGTTCTACATACTATTGACCCCTGGACATTGCCCTACATACTTCTGTCCCAGATTGAGGACACTCTCCCCGGACCGAATATATCCCTGGTTTTGTCCCCAGATTGGCAGCACCACTTCCACTGCAGCAGCCATGGCACTATTTTCGGCTGCTCAGTCTCAGGCGGTGATCGCTTCCGTATTTTAGCTCCCCAGGAGTTGGGCTGTATCACCTCTGTTGCCAGTCCTATCAGCACTTTCTAGCTCCTTCCTCACTCTGCCACCTGACAATAACTTGCATATCAACCTTTAAAATTAGCACTTTTGATTTCTCCCATAGACTTTCAAAGGGTGTTCCGCGGCTTTCCAATTTGCCGTGAACACCCCAAATTGTTCGCTATTCGGCGAACGGCGAACAGCCAATGTTCGAGTCGAATACATGTTAAAGCGGGGTTCCACCCAAATTTTGAACAATATCTGTATGTATTCTCTTCCTTGCCTAGATGCTGACATGCCGTTTAAAAAAATTTAAATCGTCGTAATTACCTTTTATTTTTCTATTCTTCTTTGCACTTCCTGGTTCTCCTCCCATGGGAGTAGGCGTGTTTCTAGCCTCTCCCAGACTCCTGGGAGCTAGTCTCAGGCTTCCCAGGATGCCACTGAGCATGTGCGGGAACGAGCGGTGAATGCTGGGAGCACAGCATTCACCACATCCAGGAAATAAATGCTTGTGGGCTTCAAATGCCCACAATGAAGATGAAAACCGCCTGCAGTGAATAATATAAGTTATTCTTTCCGACGAAATCTGACACAGGCGGACATATTACACACAATATGTGAGTATGTAATGCTGAGAAGAAAAGTTTGTGAATGAACTCAAAAAAAAAAAAAACGATAGCTAGGTGGACCCCCGCTTTAAGTAAGGGCTAAGTATGTAGGGCAGTGTCCAGGGATCAGTAGTATGTAGTGCAGTGTACAGGGTCAGTAGTATGTAGGTATGTAGGGCAGTGTACAGGTCCATTAGTATGTAGAGCAGTGTACAGGGGTCAGTAGTATGTAGGGCAGGGCACAGGGGTCAGTAGTATGTAAAGCAGTGTCCAGGGGTCAGTAGTATGTATGGCAGTGTACAGGAGTCAGCAGGATGTAGGGCAGTGTACAAGGGTCAGTAGTATGTAGGGCAGTGTCTATGGGTCAGTAGTATGTAGGACAGTGTCCAGGAGTCAGTAGTTTGTAGGGCAGTGTAAAGGGTCAGTAGTATATAAGGCAGTGTGCAGGGGTAAGTAGTATGTCGAGCAGTGTGCAGGAGTCAGTAGGATGTAGGGCAATGTCCAGGGGTCAGTTGTACGTAGGGCAATGTCCAGGAGTCAGTAGTATGTAGGGCAGTGTACAGGGGTCAGTAGAATGTAGGGCAGTGTACAGGGGTCAGTAGAATGTAGGGTAATGTCCAGGGGTCAATATTATGTAGAACAGTGTACAGGAGGTAGTGTACAGTGATTGGTAGTCAGTATAGAGCAGTGTCTAGGTTTCAGTAGTATGTAGGGCAGACTACAGGGTCGGTAGTATGTAGGGCAGTGTACAGAGTCAGTAGTATGTAAGGCAATGTCCAGGGGTTAGTAGTATGTAAGGCAGTGTATAGGAGTCAGTAGAATGTAGGGCAGTGTACAGGGATCAGTAGTTTGTAGAGCAGAGTACAAGAGTCGGTAGCATGTAGGGCAGTGTACAGGGGTCAGTAGCATGTAGGGCAGTGTACAGGGGTCAGTAGTTTCTAGGGCAGTGCACACAGATCAGTAGTTTGTAGGGCAGAATACAGGGGTCGTTAGCATGTAGGGCAGTGTATAGGGGTCAGTAATTTGTAGGGAAGAGTACAGGGGTCATTAGTTTGTAGGGCAGAGTATAAGGGTCAGAAGTTTATAGGGTATGTAAAGGGGCAGATTACCTCAGCTCTACCCTGGTCATGTCTGAGATGTCTTTATATGCAATGTGTAACATCTCAGGTAGGTTCTGTTCTGATTTGTATCATCTAAGCAGTGTTCATCTGCCACTTGTGAGGTTTAAGGGTTCATTCACAGCTCAGAAAATTAAAATGGCCATTGACACCTGGCTGTGTCCCAAACAGAGGTCTGTTGTCATTGATCTCTTAAGCAACACCATAGGACTGTTAACCTTGTCCTGAATTTTTTACAAAAACCCAAATACAACCCCTATAGAAGATCGAAATAATAGAGCATTCATGGCTTTCAGGAAATATAAAATATGGTACAGTGGTTTTACTATGATACACATCTGTGCAGTAAGAAGAGGTTATTTATGAAGTTATCATCATCTGCGGTTGCATATACTGTATTTGGCACCTCATCTAATATTCAGGCTGAGTGTGTGTCAGACTGACTCTCCGCAGTCTGTCAAGCGCGGCAGCTCTCAGGACAGTGCTGGCGGCAGCTGAGTGTTTGTCAGACATCAAACATGTCTATCTCTGGCATGGTGGTAGGACTCTGTCTCATCCATCATGACCTCACACAGGGAATATTCATAGTTATACAATGCACTGCTGAGATGTGGTCAAACAATCATCATTAAAGTGGATTTGTCGCTCTGGAGCTTAAAGTGACACTAAATTCTGTTTTAAAAAGAAGAAATCGTATTCTAGTTCTTAACTCATAAAAGTACCTTCTATTTCTTTCAGTGCCCTTTAAATCTCCAAATCCCTCTTTTTTGGGGGTTCGATCTGACTTCCTGTAGTTAGAGGGTGGCTACGTTCATTCTCCGTGGTCCCACTGTATGTAGGAATGTAGCCACCCTTTGTTGCTCGCTTCTGAGATGGAATTTGGTCTATGGGATTTGTAGTGCGCATAGAGCAGTGCACATGACCACAATTAACATGCACTGCTTGTTTAACCACATCCGGACCGCCGCATGCCGATATACGTCCTAAATTTGAAGTGGAATATCGTTGTTATGGCAGCAGCTAGCTGCCATAACCCTGGTATCCTCTTCTTCGACCGGCGGTCCGGTTTCCGATAATAGTGGTCTTTGTGGTGGATTCGCCGTGAGATCACTTTTTTTTCTCCGTGCCCTCCGCCGTTTACCGGAGCCGGCAGCGGCAGAGGCGATCAGATCTTCTCCCTTGCTGGGTATGGAGACCAGAGTGAGGGGAAGATGGCTCCCACCCGTCTCCATACCATTGCAGGGCGGAAGCGACGTCAAAACGTCACTTCCGCCCATGGCTCTTAAAGGGCCATTTTTTTTTTTTTTTTAATGACAAAATATTATTTTTTTTTTTTTTTGCATTTTAGTGTAAATATGAGATCTGAGGTCTTTTTGACCCCAGATCTCAAATTTAAAAGGTCCAGGCATGCTCCTTTCTATTACAAGGGATGTTTACATTCCTTATAATAGGAATAAAAGTGACATTTTTTTTTTTAAAAGAACAGTGTAAAAATAAAAAATAAAAAGGTAAAATAAATAAGAAAAAAAAAGTAAAACGTTAAACGTGCCCCGTCCCGCCGAGCTCGCGCGCAGAAGCGAACGCATACGATTTTATGTGTCTCAATTAAAAAAAGAACCAAACAGTGATATCCTATATGTAGATAATAAATATATACATGATACAGGTATAGAATAAAAAAAGTTTACTTTATTATATTATATGCTTCATATAAAACACCACTAAAAACATCTATAAACTAGATCCCAGAGGACCTAGATTATCCTCTGTATCCCAAATATAAAAAGATACATCATCCAATATGGTATTGACAAATATATACAGCATAATATAAATTAGACAGAAATTCATGAAATATATATGGCCAGTATGGTGTCCTGAGTTTATGAGTATTTAAGCAGCCCACTCATCTGTGGTCTTTGTTGGCTCTTGCTCAAACTGTCACAGGTAGGATTAGTATATATAGTTTCCTCTATACATGTGTAGTTGTTGTTTCGTTGGGTTCCCCGTTTCATCGAGGCCCCGCAGCGCAACTTACGAGTCATTAAGTCTCCGAGCGCAGTCTTATTTAGCCTCGTGCAAACCACAAACTCGTTGATCAGTTTGTTGAGCACAAACCCCGAGCCGATTCATATTGGTTTCATTTGTACATTCTTTGCTCTTCATTGTTACACGCTACAGTCCGATCGAAATTGGCAGCGACACACGATCCGTGACGGTTCTCGTCATTTGTTATTCTGCTAATTTCATCTCAAACACTGTCTATAATTTCAGTTATTTTAGTTCGTATTCCCCCTAGTCCGTTCCGAATCCAGTCGCATCAGCGACTCACCGATTCATGTCGGCTTATTTTCAATCATTTCATCTCCTTTCATTCCATGCTCCACAGTTCGGTTCGCTGTCAGTTGCAATTGCGGCACACCGATTTGTGTCTCTGTCATGGCAATCATTTCATTATGTATACCCTACATACCAATCTGAATCCAGTCGCTTCAACGGCACACCGATTCGTGGCAGCTTAATTTCGGTCATTTAATTTCATTTAATTTGATACTCCGGTTCGTTGTCAGTCGCAATGGCAGCGCACTAATTCGTATCGCTGTCATGTCAATCATTTCTTTCATTTCATTTCCGTTTCGTATCACTGTCATGTCAATCATTTCTTCATTTAAAATCTTGTACCCTAACACGCCGATCCGAATCCAGATGCTTCAGCGGGTCCGATTCATGCCGGCTTCATTTCCATCATTTCATTTTCATTTCATTTCCAATTCTACAATCCAGTTTGTTGTCAGTCACAATGGCGGCGCACCTATTTGTATCATTGCCACATCAATCATCTCATTAATTTCATTTCATATACCCCACACTCCGATCCGAATCCAGTCGCTTCAGCAGCACTCCGATTCGTGTCGGCTTCATTCGGTCATTTCATTTAATTTCACTTCATTCCATACTCTACAGTCCAGTTCGTTGTCAGTCGCAATTGCCGCGCACCTATTTGCATCACTGTCACTTCAATAATTTGATTTATTTCATATACTGTCTGTCATTTTCTCCTTTAGGTGCGGCACTCGATTCGTGTCGGTTCATTTCGGTCATTTAATTTTGTTTCATTTCAGGTAATACGCTCTACAGTTCGGTTTGATGCCAGTCGCTTCAGTTAATCAACGATTCAGATCATTGCATGTTATTTCACATAATTTTTCGACACCCTACAGTACGGCTCACTTTACGGTCTGGTTCAAATCCAGTCGCAACCACGGCACATCAACTCACATTAAAAAAATAATACAAAATGTGCTGGCGCTGCAATAACACCATATACAATAAATCAACAATTTAACTAACAGTGCAATATATGAACATGAGAAAAAGTGAAACAAAGTCCAATATATAATGAATGATAATTTCTTCAGTGATAAAAACAAATGTGATTCTTCTTCTAAAGAACTCTTTATCCAAAGTGCTCCCACCACCGCATGCAATGGCCGCTCACCTCCTTAATACGACCCCAAGGGGTCAAACATGCCTTAGTGCCAATGATCTCTCCAAAGAATCCTCTGTGATCTTTACTTTGCTCAAGGTATAGATAAATGGTCTATGGTCAGCATAGGTTCCATCCACTGTGCTCCTTTAAACCTCAATCTGTATTAGAGACCAGCAGATGCAGAAATACATAAAAAAAAAACAAGAAAAAGTGCCTCCTATAGTGCAGTATCCGAGGGATTAGAAAATGAAGCCGCTCCACCCCAGCTAGCAATAAACTCACATTTATTAAAACGATTAAAAACATAGGTACAAATCTAAATAATATCACATTGGACTGATCGTTACGAGACACAGCAGCAGTAGCGGATCTGTCTATGTGGAATGAGTTCCTTATTAGTTGGAACGGCATATCCATGTTCATCCTGTCAGTATCAGCTCTATCACCTCAGGTAGTAATGGATGCCGCAGCCTCCACAGGCTTTGCTGCAATTTTTGGCCGGTTTTATCCAGTCTTCCTCACTTTTTGAACTGTACCCGATCATGGCATCCGTTAAGGTCTGGCACCATACCTGGACTGGACAAACGGTGGCCTTTGCCACAGACAACCAGGCCACGGCTAATATCATTAACAAGGGCAGGTCCAAGTTGCGCCCCGTTATGTCCTTCCTACGCAGGCTAGTGCAATTGCCTCTGCAGCGTCAATTCAATGTTCACTGCACATACATTCCGGGCAAGTGCAACGTCGCAGCATACTCACTGTCCCATTTTACCTTCATTTCATTCTTTCAGCAAAAACCCGGAGCAGACCCAGCACCATCTCCTATCCCACCTTCTCAGCTGACATTGGATTAAAGCCGCACCTTCACAGCTCGACCCAGCTCATCAATCAGTCTTTATCTCGCAACACACTGAAGGCCTACCACACAGCTTGGAACGCCTTCTGCAAGTTTCTGGCATCCTGCCCCGGGGCAACGTCAGCAGACATTAAGCACGTACTAGCCTTCATATTATATTGCCACACACAACTGGCCCTATCACATAACATAATATACTTAGCCGGCCTCCAACACTTCCTGGCCTTACAGGACCTCGCAAAGCTGTCCTTGTTTGCAGCCGATACGGTCTGAGCCATCCTGCGTAGCATTCAGAAGCAGCAGCCTGTAGCCAACTCCACATGCTTGCACATCACTAGTACCATCTTAAGAGACATGTCGACTATCCTCTCTCTTTCCCCGCTTGGGTTTCTTCTCAGCCTGTTCATTCAAGCTGGCATCTACCTAGCCCTCTACGGCTTTTTGCAGCCTAGCGAGTTTACCTGTAATGGTCCTGCTGGCCAGGTACTCTGTAGACATCACCTGGCTGGCTTCCAAGATCACTTCATTCGCCACCCCACAGTATCCAAAACCCAGCAATCTGGCCCCGGGGCCGATATCCAACTTTACCAGACCAACAACATCTGGTGCCCAGTAGCGATACTCGACCGCCTACTGTCGCTCCTACCCAGCTAGTGGAGCTCTAGTTCCCTGCTATCTTTTCTGACCAACCCCTTGAGTGGCAACCAGCTCATCAAGCACATCAGGATCCTCCTGCGTAACCTAGGCCTCGACCCCAGCCGGTACTCTGGACAGCAGGGGTTTCAGATCATGTCATTAAAAAGTTAGGCAGGTGGAAGTCCGCCTGCTTTGCCCGGGAAATTCCAAACCCTCAGGTAGAAATATCACTAGCATTTACAAAACTTGCTCCGTAAATAACACTAGACCAATAAACAGCTTTCACCCCTACCTGAATGTTTTTGCCCCCTTTTTTGGCATACCGGCTAGCACACCAGGGCACACTTCAGGTCTATGTTATGTTGTGAGTCTTGTGGTGTGTTTATGTGGTTCATATCCTTCTTGGTTTCAGGGCTTCGACCATAAATAAGAAGGCCAGTATGGTGGCCTGAGTTTATGGGAGGAGTCGGGGGGGGTATTTAAGCAGCCCACTCATCTATGGTCTTTGTCAGTTTCTGTACGTGATACCCTCCCTCCCATTCCCCTTTTCAGGGCACTTCTCAGCACATTTCTTTCCACAAGCATCTATTACTTATCTTGGGTATGCCCCCTTTTTTGGTATACCAGCCAGCAGACCAGGGCACACTTCAGGTCTATGTTATGTTGTGAGTCTTGTGGCGTGTTTATATGGTTCATATCCATCTCGGTTGAAGGGCTTTAATTTTATATATATATATATATATATATATATACTGTATACTTTGCAAACCACTTCTCAAAAATGCAATAACACCGGACATGAAAATTTACATGCAAGCGCATTATTATTACACAATGGCGGTCATGCACACATTGCTATGGTGTTTATAACCATATCCAATACAACGTACAGATCTGATAACTACATATCAGAGGTGTTACGTTCTTCATGTTCAGTGCTATTGTTTTTTTTTTTTGAGGAGTGGTTTGCACAGCATATATATTTGATGTATTTTCTGGGATTTATATGATATACACTATATTGTCAAAAGTATTGGGACACGTGCCTTTACAGTGGGGACAGAAAGTATTCAGACCCCCTTAAATGTTTTACTCTTTGTTATATTGCAGCCATTTGCTAAAATCATTTAAGTTCTTTTTTTTCCTCAATAATGTACACACAGCACCCCATATTGACAGAAAAACACAGAATTGTTGACATTTTTGCAGATTTATTAAAAAAAGAAAAACTGAAATATCACATGGTCCTAAGTATTCAAACCCTTAGCTCTGACACTCATATATTTAACTCAGGTGCTGTCCATTTCTTCTGATCATCCTTGAGATAGTTCTACACCTTCGTTTGAGTCCAGCTGTGTTTGATTATACTGATTGGACTTGATTAGGAAAGCCACACACCTGTCTATATAAGACCTTACAGCTCACAGTGCATGTCAGAGCAAATGAGAATCATGAGGTCAAAGGAACTGCCTGAAGAGCTCAGAGACAGAATTGTGGCAAGGCGCAGATCTGGCCAAGGTTACAAAAACATTTTTGCACTTAAGGTTCCTAAGAGCACAGTGGCCTCCATAATCCTTAAATGGAAGACATTTGGGACGACCAGAACCCTTCCTAGAGCTGGCCGTCCGGCCAAACTGAGCTATCGGGGGAGAAGAGCCTTGGTGAGAGAGGTAAAGAAGAACCCAAAGATCACTGTGGCTGAGCTCCAGAGATGCAGTCGGGAGATGGGAAAAAGTTGTAGAAAGTCAACCATCACTACAGCCCTCCACCAGTCGGGGCTTTATGGCAGAGTGGCCTGACGGAAGCCTCTACTCAGTGCAAGACACATGAAAGCCCGCATGGAGTTTGCTAAAAAACACCTGAAGGACTCCAAGATGATGAGAAATAAGATTCTCTGGTCTGATGAGACCAAGATAGAACTTTTTGACCTTAATTCTAAACGGCATGTGTGGAGAAAACCAGGCACTGCTCATTACCTGTCCAATACAGTCCCAACAGTGAAGCATGGTGGCAGCATCATGCTGTGGGGGTGTTTTTCAGCTGCAGGGACAGAACGACTGGTTGCAATCGAGGGAAAGATGAATGCGGCCAAGTACAGGGATATCCTGGACGAAAACCTTCTCCAGAGTGCTCAGGACCTCAGACTGGGCCGAAGGTTTACCTTCCAACAAGACAATGACCCTAAGCACAAAGCTAAAATAATGAAGGAGTGGCTTCACAACAACTCCATGACTGTTCTTGAATGGCCCAGCCAGAGCCCTGACTTAAACCCGTTTGAGCATCTCTGGAGAGACCTACAAATGGCTGTCCACCAACGTTTACCATCCAACCTGACAGAACTGGAGAGGATCTGCAAGGAGGAATGGCAGAGGAACCCCAAATCCAGGTGTGAAAAACTTGTGTCAACAGAATGTCAACAATTCTGTGTTTTTCTGTCAATATGGTGTGCTGTGTGTCCATTAGTGAGGAAAAAAATGAACTTAAATAATTTTAGCAAATGGCAGCAATATAACAAAGAGTGAAAAATTTAAGGGGGTCTGAATACTTTCCGTCCCCACTGTACATGCACATGAACTTTAATGGCATCCCAGGCTTAGTCTGTAGGGTTCAATATTGAGCTGACCCACCCTTTGCAGCTATAACAGTACCCGATCATGGCAGCCACTCAGGTTTAGGAGTGGTTTAGGAGTGTGTTTGACCATACTTCCAGAAGCACATTTGTGAAGTCAGGCACTGATGTTGGATGAGAAGGCCTGGCTTGCAGTCTGTGCTCTAATTCATCCCAAAGGTGTTCTATCAGGTTGAGGTTACGACTCTGTGCAGGCAAGTCAAGTTTCTCCACCCCAAAAACTCGCTCATCCATGTCTTTATGGACCTTGCTGTACATGTTGGAATAGGAAAGGGCCATCCCCAAACTGTTCTCACAAAGTTGGGAGCATGAAATTGTTCAAAATGTCTTGGTATGCTGACACCTTAATGCCCTGTACACACAATAGGATTTTCCGACAACAAATGTTGGATGTGAGCTTATTGTCGGAAAGTCCGACTGTGTGTATACTCCATAGAACATTTGTTGTCGGAATTTCCGCCAACAAATGTTTGAGAGCAGGTTCTCAAATTTTCTGACAACAAAACTTGTTGTCGGAAATTCCGAGCGTGTGTACACAATTCTGACGCACAAAAGTCCACGCATGTTTGGAATCAAGCAGAAGAGCAGCACTGGCTATTGAACTTCATTTTTCTCGGTTCGTCGTACGTGTTGTACGTCATCGCGTTCTTGACGTTCGGAATTTCCGACAACATTTGTGTGACCGTGTGTATGTAAGACAAGTTTGAGCCAACATCCTTCGGAAAAAATTCCACGGTTTTGTTGTGGGGTAATCCTATCGTGTGTACAGGGCATAAAGGGTTCCCTTCACTGGAACTAAGGGGCCAAGCCCAACACCTGAAAAACAACCCCACATCAAAATCTCCCCTCCACCAAATGATTTGGACCAGTGCACAAAGTGTACTTTTGGTAGTGTGGGCAGGTGCCAAGTCCTGCCGAAAAATGAAGTCAGCATCGCCATAAAGCTGGTCAGCAGAGGGAAGCATGACGTGCTCTAGAATTTCCTGGTAGAGGGCTGCGCTGACTTTGGACTTGATAAAACACAGTGGACTAACACCAGCAGATGACATGGCTCCCTAAATCATCACAGACTGTGAAAAATGTTGCATTTCATTTGGATATCAAAGTCCCAGAGTCTGGAGGAATAGTGGAGAGGCACAGAATCCAAGTTGCATGAGGTCCAGTATGAAGTTTCCACAGTCAGTGATGGTACCAATACTTTGTTTAATGATCATGGTATCACTCTGCTTGATTGCCTGACATAAACCCCATAGAGAACCTGTGGGGTATTGTCAAGAGGAAGATGAGAGACACCAGAGCCAACAATGCAGATGAGCTGAAGGCCGCTATCAAAGAAACCTGGGCTTCCATAACACCTTAGCAGTGCCACAGGCTGATCGCCTCCATGCCACACCGCATTGATGCAGTAATTCATGCAAAAGGAACCCAGACCAAGTATTGAGTGCATACTATACTGTACATGGACATACTTTCCAGTAAGCCAACATTTCTGTATTAAAAATCCTTTCTTTTATTGGTCTTTTGTAATATTTCTAATTTTCTAATTTTTGGTTTTTACTAGCTGTAAGCCATAATCATCAAAATTAAAAGAAAGAAATGCTTGAAATATATCACTTTGTGTGTAACGCATCTATATAAAATATATAACTTTTACTTTTTTAATTGAATTACTGAAATAAATAAACTTTTTGATGATATGAGATGCACCTGTATATATGATATTCTGTATCTTTTTATCTATAGGGTACTAGGGAGTACTTAGGGATCATCATTTTATATGTTGTTAGTGTGAATTTATATGGGATAATATACAGTATATCCTATACACCTCCAAAAAGGTTTTGCAGGATATATGGAAATGCTAGACAATACATAAACTAGGATTGCTCTATAATAGCATTCAGTCTCCATGTTTAATTGTACTGGTGGAGTATTGATTTGTATAACATAAAATATATGTTGATCCCTGGTGAACTGAAATACAAACACTTTCCTCTCATTGGACACTTCTCTTTCCATTTAATGAAACATCAGGCCGGCGTAGAATGCTCGGTCAGGGAGCCGTGAAATGATATACAAGCTGGTGATGTAGTGCAGATAAAATATGAACACTCAGACAGGACACGATCATGATAGATGGAGGCTTGCATTATGTCAGCCTGTAACAATGGCATATACAGAGGATCTGTTCTGACTGATCACATTAACACTGTATTGTCTAATGTAACAGTAATACATATTCATTCAGCATCACCTTCCACTGACAAATAAAGGAGGGCTCATTCTCACTTTATTTAACTATTAGGCTACATGGCTCTAAGCATTTTACTGATTATACAGTATATGCATAAGTTATCTGGCACAAAAGTTCCTGGATAAATGCTCAGTAAAATGCTTGCTTCTGGATGCGTTTAAAAGCGTAAAGAGTTGTATGCATTAAAATGCGCAAAATTCTAGCTCATTATCCTCCCGCTTTGTTTTCCTTGTCAAAAGAAGTTTATTGAGTATACAATGTTATAAAGATACATAAAGTAAGTTTACAAGGATCTATAAAGTAAGCTGATTGTTTTACAGTAGGGTTTATATAGGTAAATATCATGAAATTTCAAATATTAAACATTGGGTTCACGTAAACCTAAATTAAAGATATATGTCATTTCCTTAGTTACTTTTGTAGGTATTTTTAAACAAGAGCATGTTTATTGATTGTCAGCAATGAAAAAAAAACAGGTAAAAAAAAAACAGCCATACATGTATGGAATACAATTGTTTCCCAGATACAGATTGTTCATAGTACATTAGTGCAAACAATTACGAAGTATTCAGTATAATATGAGTACTGTAGAGGTCGGTGTTATCTTTGGTTATGTAATCATTCAATACAAGTTTCACCGGAATTGAGCCACCTGTCCCATATTCTATTATACTTGGCCGGGCATCCTCTGTGTCTGTATAGTACTTGTTTATATGGCAATGTTTTGTTTATTTCCCTGATCCAAGCTCGGACCGTGGGGGGGCTAGACCTCATCCAGTGTCTGGCAATCACTTTTCTGGCACAGAACAAAGTTTCGTGGAGGAAAGTCACCAAATACTTTTCGGTTTCGGCGTCTGGCAAAATGCCTAGCAGGCATGATTTGGGATCAAGTTGTAGGGGTGAGCCCATATGATCATATAAAAATTTTATAACCTGCGTCCAATATTGCTGGATATTTGGGCATTCCCATATTAAATGAAAAAAAGAACATGGGCTGGTTGAGCATCCTGGACAGTTGGGATCTCGGTCACGCGTGAACTTGGCCAACCGTGAGGGAGTAAGATAGGCTTTGTGAATGATATACAACTGGGTCAACCGGTCGGATATTGTTGGGGATGATTTCTTAACATTCTCCAGTGCCTCCTCCCACTCCGAGTCCTCTATTGGGCCTATGTCCTCCACCCACCTATTTTTAGCGCTGTCTATAATTTGTGCCACTGAGCGTGCCCGTATGATACTATAGAGATTGGATATCAGTTTAGCTGGTTCTTCACCTATAATCACTTCAACCATAGGTAGTGTCTGTGTATTGGGAAAACCATCTATGAATTGGGCCCGTAGGGCATGTCTCATCTGCATATAGTTAAATAGCATGTTTTCAGGTAGGTCAAATTCTTCCCTAAGTGCTTGGAAATGTCTTACTCCTAGGGGCGTAAGTACCTGGAATAAGTATGTGATTCCCTTTGCAGCCCACACCTTAGCCCCAGGTAGGTGCAATAGTTCTTGCAGATGGCGGTTGTTCCACAGTGGCGTGTGTGAGTGATAAAAATCAGCTCCAGTTAGTTTGAGCGTAATTTCCCAAATCCTTTTATGCTGGTGTAGCATAGGGTTCTGGGTCATGTCTATTCCCTTACCCTCCCTGCCTCTGAAAATTACTTGTAGGGGGGAAGCTATATCTTTGTTTAATTTCCTACATACTAGAGCTTGGTATCTATCTTTGTCTGTTTTATGTAGATGAAATAGATGTGAGGTCTGTGCCGCAAGATAGTAGGCATGTAAATCCGGGAGGGCAGCTCCTCCATCGGTGGTGGGGTTTTTTAGGGTGTTCCACGCTAGCTTGTGCCTATTGGATCCCCATATAAATGAATTGACTATCTGATCTAGGGCTTTGAAAATGTTTAGGGGGATAAGTAGTGGTGAGTTCCATAGTATATAGAGAAATTTTGGGAGTAGAATCATTTTAAATAGATTGATTCGCCCCATCACACCCAATGGGAGTCTGGTCCAGGCTTGTGTTCTGGATTTCAAATATGTAAATAAAGGCTCTATGTTGTTGGCAATGAATTCCTTGGGTTCTCTAGTGATTATTACACCTAGGTATTTGATTGAGGCCACTCTAAGTAAGGGGAGAGAGGCTGATTGTCGCATGGGTGACGTTAGATCTAGGGGCATAATTTGCGACTTGGACCAGTTCATGCTTAGTCCGGAGTGTTTCCCAAATTCCTCTATAGTCTGCAGGGCTGCCTGGAGAGATGGGCCAGTGTCCTCCAGATATAAAAGCATATCGTCAGCATATAGGCTCACTGTCTCCACCAGGCCACCAGCCCTGAGTCCTCTAATTCCTGGGTGCATCCTGAGGGAGATGGCCAGGGGCTCGACAGCTAGGGCATACAAAAGTGGGGACAGTGGACATCCCTGGCGGGTGCCACGTTCCAACGGGTCTGATATTGTTCCATTCACTAACACACTAGCTTCGGGTGAGAAATATAATAGTTGTACCCACTTAATGAATCTGGGCCCGAACCCGAACCTTCCAAGGCATTCCCACAAATACTCCCACTCAACGGAGTCAAATGCCTTGGCGGCGTCCAGCGCCACCACTGCACGATCCCCTATATTTTCATGAGTCGCTTGAATGTTCATATATAACCGACGCAGATTCATGGCCGTATTCTTTCCAGGCATGAATCCTGTCTGGTCAGGGTGGATAATGGAGAGAATAATTTGGTTAAGTCTAATGGCCAACACTTTTGCTAGAATTTTAATATCAGCTTGGAGGAGCGATATTGGGCGATATGATTCCGGATATTGGGGATTTTTCCCTGGTTTGGGGATCACTACAATTACTGCCCGTCTAAGGGATTCAGGCAGGGAGCCAGACTCGAAAATGTAGTTGTATAGCTTGAGCAGTTCGGGGACAAGTATCTCAGAGTATTCTGCATAAAAATCTAGAGGTATGCCATCTTGACCTGGGGCTTTTGCTGGGGCTAGGGACGAGATCGCAATTGTAATCTCATCCGCAGTGATAGGGGCCTCCATTTCTGCCATCTGAGTCTCTGAGATCTGGGGGAATGGTATATCAGAAAGATATGTCTGTGTCTCCTGTCTGGTGACATTTACTTTAGAGGAGTAGAGGTCGGCATAGTATGTTCGGAATGCTGATGCTACCAAAGTGGGGTCCGTCAGGGGAGCGTTATGTAAGTCTAGCAGGGACACCACCACAGGCGGACTGGTGTCCTGATGGGCCAGATATGCTAACAGTTTACCCGCTCTTTCACCTAGTTCAAATATCCGTTGTCTTGAGAAAAAAAGTTTTTGTTTAGCCTTCTCGAAGTGTAGCTGGTTCAGATTTCGGGTATGTAGTTTAAGTATTGATACCGTGGCCGGTGTGGGATCTAGATTGAATTCTTTAGTTGCTATTTCCACTTTCTCAGAGGCAAAGTGAAGTGCAGCTTTAGATGAGGCCTTCAGTCTATTTATGCGCGAGGAGAGGATTGTACGGACGTGCATTTTAAATGTCTCCCATACCATATTCACCGAGGCAGTGTCCCTATTGTGTTTGAAAAAATATTGCCATTCCTCCCGGATGTCCTCCTGATCTTTTAAGGCAGACAGCCAGAAGGGATGGAGGCGCCATGTGCGGGATCCCGTATGTGAGGTGAGACGCAGAGTAGCCCAACAAGGGGCGTGATCTGATAGAGATCTGGTGTGGTATCCTGAGTCAACTAGGAGAGGGAGAAGCAGTTCTGAGGTTAATATAAGATCAATACGGGACATAGTGGAGTGTGTTGCCGAAAAGCAAGAAAAGGCCTGGGTGTTCGGGTATCTAGATCTCCATGTGTCTATCAAGGAGAATTCGGACATTAGTCTCGCAAATCTAGTGCTGTCTGGGGTTTGAGTGCCCTGGGAGGTTTGCAATCTATCTCTGGTAGGGTTAAGGACCACGTTAAAGTCCCCAAGCCAAATAGCAGGAGTGGCAGGGTGCTGTGACATATACAGTAAACCTTCTGTGACTATAGCAGAGTTATAAGGTGGGGGTATATAAAAGGCAAGAATCAAATATTGTGAGCCACTGATAGTGCAATGAAGGAAGATGAACCTGCCCTGAGGATCCGTCCGCACTGAAATTATGCCAAATGGGGTAGTTTTAGCAATAAGTATAGAAACCCCTCGGGAGTATGAGGAGTGCGTAGCATGGTATGCCCACCCTATCCATGGGCGTTTCAGTGCCACTTGTAGTTGGCCTGTTATGTGCGTTTCAACTAACACAATTATGTCCGCACGGTAGGACTTGAGGCAATCAAAGATTGCCGTACGCTTAATTTTGTCCCGGATTCCCCGGACGTTCCATGTTAGGAATTTTACATTAGTCATATGTGTCGTAGGGGTACGTATATGGGTGCGGTTGGATTTCCCTTCTCAGGGCAGGCCCATCTCCAACATACATAATTTCCCGCCCTGTAGTCAAGCTCAGAATCAGGTAGTACAACAAACAATCAGTGCTGATATAATCCAACATATCAAAATGCATGCTCTGTGAACTTGTATATAACATTTCCCATTCCATCCTCCCTGTTCTCAGCCTCCCAAACTTGGCTGGAACATAAAACCCATAACCTGAGTGAACACCAGTAGGCACCGTGGTACCCAGTAGTACACTCTAACTGTATTGATACCGGCTGTAGCCTATCTGGCTATGCCGGTGCCAATATACCACACTAGTGGTAGGGGCGAATAATTCGCTGGTTGATAGTCCAGCAATGGTCTGTTAGACGGTGTGTCTATGGAACGCTTGTTAGAAATATGTATTGCATTTGTTTTTTAACGCCCATATGTGGTATATAGTAATAGGTAACCTGATCCCCATAGGACACCGTATAGAACATGTCTTTTAAGTTGAACTGGTGATTCCGTACTCTCTTCTCACAACCCTCTTGATGCAAACAAGGCTGTGGTTAATAGTTGGAGGTCTAAATGACCGGCCAAAAAGACCAGATGGAGGGATATAGTCTCTGCCTTCGAAGAAATACCATCCTGAGGGCCCAGGTAAGAACATGTGTACCCCCGATCTGTGCGGCACGAAGATGTATATTGGGGTTAAGGGAGTATATTCTGAACCAAGTTTGCAGAAACAAGTCTCCTCAGCGTTAAAAGTACAAAGTGTGTTGTGAGGCCCGCACCCGGGAGATGCCCAGCGGGGCTCTGTCGCTGTAGGGTATTGTCCAGTGATGTTGAGCCACTTCCAGTGAGGCCAGGGGCCCTAGATAGGGTACTGTATATGTATCAAACGATGGTGTAATATGTGGGGGCACAAAGTCTCACCTAGTCCTCCGTAGACGGGGGTATCATCCCTAGGCTGGTCTGTTTCTCTCTGCATCTCGCCTGTCGATCCATTCCGATGCAAGTGTTGGGTCATCAAAGAAATATGCGCGGTCTTCTCCCACCACGCGTAGCCGGGCCGGAAATAACATGGCATACTTGATGTGGTGTACTCGCAGGCGTCGCTTGACCTCCGTGAATCTGGAGCGTTGTTTCTGCACCTCCGCAGAAAAGTCGGGGAATGCTGCAACAGTTCCTGTCTGGAACGGAATATTGCCTTTAATCCTGGCCAAGCGAAGGACTGCATCCCGATCTCTGAAATTTAGCATCTTCGCAATAAAGGTGCGTGGGGGGGCTCCTTCCGGTGGCCGACGGGCAGGCATGCGATGTGCGCGCTCCACCACAAACGTGGCGGAGAAAGCCTCTCTTCCATAGGTTGTAACAAGGAGCTTTTCCAGAAAGGTCGCCGGGTCAGTTCCCTCTGATCCTTCAGGTAGGCCGATAAAGCGCAAGTTAGATCTGCGAGCGCGGTTCTCCAGGTCGTCATGTTTCTGCGCCAATAGTTGAACTTGCCGCTTAAGGTCCTCTTGAGAATGTTGGAGAGGGTATAAGGTGTCCTCTGCCCGGCTAATTCTGGCCTCAGTTTCAGTGACACGTTCGCGGATTTTAGTCATGTCCTGCCTTATGAGTGAGATGTCCATCTTTACCTCTTCTAGTTTAGTGGTAAGTGTGGATTGGCAGAGGGAGATCGCCTCAAGAACTCGCGCTGTGTCTGCAGCCTCGCGCTCTGTGTGAGAGGCAGAGTGTGTGATGGAGGCGGCGCCATCTTGTCCCTCTCCATCCCGCTCCGTTCTACGATACCGCTCAAGGGATGAGGAGGTTGCAGCGTTCCGTTTTGGTGGCGACATGGCTCGGCAGGCTCAGCGGGTCCCCGTGACTCTGATGTGGGGCTCGGAATACCGTTTGGGGTCACAGGATATGAGTATCAGGATCTACCACGGACGGAGCGTTACTCACACACGTCCTATCCCATTGCCGTCCAGGCCACGCCCCCCACTTTTGTAGGTATTTAAATGATTTATACCTACTATACATATTGTTTACAAGTAGAGTGTATATAGGTCAAATAAATTCTGATAATGAGCTTTAATCGTAAGGTGGAGAAAAGGAAAGAGAAAGAAGAAAAAGGGTTGAAAGGTAGAGGTATGGTCCACAAGGTTGTCCCGCTCGTCAGTTTATTATTCTTTCTAGTTCTCTTTGAAGCCTTAGAATGGGTGTCTCTGTAAGTCATTTAATCTGTTACCATGGCAACAGGACAGAGTCATTGAAGTTTGACAGGAACTGTTGTTTTATCCAAGGATGCCAAAGTTTTTCAAATTTTGGAATTTGATTTTGATCGATGGCTACCATCTTAGCATGGGACATTGTATTATTCATTCTGTGAATTGTTTCTGCTAGTACCAATGTAGGAGATTTCCATGCCTTGGCCACTGTTTGTTTTGCAGCCGTTATTAGTTGGATCATAAGTTTGAATTGAGAGAGTGTTAACCATTCCGGTTTTAGATTAAGTAAAGTTAAATATGGATCTGGTTGTATTATTTTTTTAAGTATTTTAGATGCAATCACGAAGACTTCCTTCCAGAAGGTTTGGATTACTGGGCACGTCCACCATATATGTAAATATGTGCCTATTTCTGGGCATCCTCGAAAACAAAGAGCTGAGGTATTAGGTGAATATTTTGCCACTCTAGCGGGTACAAGGTACCAGCGAGTTAGGACTTTATAATTTGTCTCCAGTGCTAAGATGTTGGGTGAAGATGACTTAGATGTGAGCCATATGTTAGACCAGTCCGTGTCTTCTAAAGTTCGTCCCAGGTCCTCCTCCCACCTCTGAACGTAAGAGGGTCTATTAAGATTTACTACTCCATATAATTGATTATAAAGTGATGAAATTGTACCTTTAGCAAATGGATCTTTTGTACAGATTGATTCAAAAATGGATAATTGGGATAATGGTGTATCCCCCTTTAGGAATGGTGTATAGAAATTTTTGATTTGGAGATATCTAAATATCTCAGAGTTTGGTAGATCATATTTTTCTCTAAGCGATGGGAAAGAAAGGAATGATTTAGATGCTATGAAGTCATTTAGTGTCTGAATGCCTGATGTTGTCCAAGCTTTAAAAGAATTTGGGTAGATCCATGCCGGATTTCTGATAAAAGAAAGGAGAGGATTGTGTGGAGATTGTAACTGATATTTGGTTTTTAGTTTATCCTGGAGAGATAAGAAGTGTTTAGTTATGGGATTATGAATTTTAAAGCGGTCTTTAGGATCAAGCCATAATAAATTTGATATTAATAGAGGGTCATTTTCTGAAGCCTCTATAAATACCCATAATGGGATTTCCTGTTTTGCATGGTATTTGGACAGACTGGCCAAATGTGCTGCTCTGTAGTAGTTAGTAAAATTAGGGTATCCCAGGCCTCCTTTATTTTTGGGAAGATGTAGTGTGTGTATAGGTACACGTGGTTTAGAAGAGCCCCATATAAACGAAGTTGCTCTTTTTTGTACTATTCTCAAAAAATAGGAAGGAATTGGAATAGGGAGGACTCTGAATAGATAAAGCAATTTGGGTAGAATAGTCATTTTGATTGCATTAATCTTCCCTATCCAGGATAAAGGAAGTTGCGACCATTGTTTTATTAGATTTGTGATCTGTCTTAATACAGGAGGATAATTGGTTGAGAATAAGTCAGTTGAGATGCTGTTAAATGAATTCCAAGATATGGGATTGATTTTTCTGCAGCCCCAGCCGGGATCAATTCCATGTTTGTGAGTGAAATATTAAGCACTAGGCATTTCTTAGGATTAATCATAAGGCCGGATAGGGCTGCAAATCCATCAAGAGCTGGTATTAAGTTAGGACCAGAGACCTGTGGTGATGATAGAAAAAGTAATATATCGTCTGCAAATATACATAATTTGTGTGTAATACCTCCTACTTCAATGCCAGTTATAGTTTGGTTTGTTCTGATGTATTGGGCCATGGGTTCGAGTATAAGGGCAAATAATAAGGGAGATAATGGGCAACCCTGTCGGGTACCTCTTTCGATATTAAAGGCTTCAGATTTGTATCCAGCATATTTTATATAGGCTTTGGGTTTATTATATAATGCTTTGATCCATGTTAAAAAGTGGGGTCCAAAACCCCATTTTTGTAATGAATATTGCATATATTGCCAGGATACTGTGTCAAATGCCCTCTTAATATCGAGAGATAGAAAACATAAAGGGATTTTCCGTTTTTTAGCAATATGTGCCAATAACACTGCCCTGCGTATATTATCGCCTGCCTGTCTATTTGGCATGAAGCCTACTTGATTCCTATGTATTAATTTTCCTATAATGCTATTGAGGCGTTTTGCTATTATTTTTGCTAATAATTTTATATCGAGGTTTAACAGAGAGATAGGCCGATAATTCACACAGGAAGTATCATCAGAAAGGGGTTTTGGGATCATACAAACAATTGCCATTAGTGTTTCTTGCCGAAAAGAATGTCCATCTAGAAATTTGTTAAAAGTTTCAGTGAGAATGGGAGAGAGTATTTCTGAGAATGTTTTATAGTATAAAGCCGAGTAGCTGTCTGGACCTGGTCTTTTGTTAAGTTTTAGGTCTTTTATGGCGTTAGCAACTTCATCTATAGTTATAGGCTCATCCAAACTGCTTTTTTGATTCTGAGATAACTCAGGTAAGGTTATTTTTGAGAAGAAGGATTCAGCCTCTGTAGGATTAAATTCATTGTTTGTCTTGTATAAAGTTGCGAGATGTGAGTGAAATTTATGGACTATTTTAACTGGATTACAAGTGTAAACATTTTTTGATAATTTCAAACGTATTGGTTTGAAAGATTTGTTAGTTGAATTTAATGCCCGAGCCAAATATGTACCTGGTTTGTTTGTATTCATGTAGAAATTGTGTTTGGAGCGTTTGAGGGATTTATCAACTGACTCAGTGAGAAATAGATCGTATTCCAATCTAGATTTTTCCAGATGAGATTTTGTACTCTGAGATGGATTATCTTGGAATGATATGTAGGCTGCATTAAAATTGAGTTCTAGTTTTTTTGCTAGATTTTTGCGTTCCCGTTTAAATAGTGCCATTTGTCTTTGTATTGTACCACGCAAGACAGGCTTATGAGCTTCCCACAGTGTTATTGGGGAGATGTCTGTTGTATTATTAATTGATATGTATTCCTTTAAAGCTTGTTCAATGGCCATCTGATGTAGTGGGTGTTTGAGCATTATGTCCGGTAAGTACCACGTTGGGTCATGCGCTTTTGGTATGGCTGAGGCTATAGTAGTGTATACTGCATTATGGTCAGACCACGGAATCGGAATTATATCTGATGCAATAATTTCTGGTATCATTCCTATTGTTAGAAAAATATGATCTATTCTGGTGAAGGTTTGATGAGGGTGCGAGAAATAAGTGAATTTCTTTTTCATTGGGTTACTTTCTCTCCACGAATCTACCAGATTGTATTTGGAAAGAAGTTGAGAAAAAGGTAATCTAGAGGTTATTTTGGATGGTGTAAAAGGTGATTTATCTAGAAATGGGAGGAGGACCTGGTTCGAATCCCCACACATTATCACTGTTCCTATTTTGTGTGTATTAATCACTTGTAATATATGTGAGAGGAATGGTGTAGGTTTTTTGTTAGGAGCGTAGTAGGAAATCACCGTGATTGCTGTATCCATTATATAACCCATGAGTATCAGGTATCTACCTTCTGGGTCTTTAATTTCTGATGATAAGGTGAATGGTGTGGATCGGTGAAATGCAATTAGAGTTCCCCTTTGCTTGGTACAGGCAGAAGCCGTGTAAATTTGTTGATAAAAAGGAGAAATATATTTTGGAGTAGAATCTTTGGTGAAGTGTGTTTCTTGGAGGCATACTATGTGAGCCTTCTTGTTGTGGAAAGTACGGAAGGCTTTGGTCCTTTTTTGAGGGACATTTATTCCCTGAACATTCAGGGAAAGTATATTCAGTGGTGCCATGGCAACAGATCAAATAGTTTTGACTTACTTTTTGTTATGCAGAGCTGACTGCGCAGATCAACCTGTGTGGACTGAAGAGATGAATAGATAGAAAAGAAACCAGTGAATTCTGGAGTAAAGAGTAAACAAAAAACATATGAGATTAGATGATACATTGTATAAATTATTTTTTGCAAGTAATCACAATTTACCGGTGATAGAGAATAAATATCTCTCTCAGAGGAATAAGTGCCTTTGTCACACTCCCACATAATATGGTTGGGAGAATGAGGAGGGCTAATGAGGGTACACGGATCTTCCGCTTACAGGAGAGAAGTGCTATGTCAAAAGACATCAAAATGATGATTCATTAATTGGAGTGCAGAATATAGTTTTTGTTGAAATTATTTATTCCAGGGTGGTTGTATATGGTTAGTCTTGCCCTAGGCTAAATATTTCAGTTAGAAAGGTACTATTAATAACTTTGGTATTGATGAAGATAATTTGAATTATTTTGGGATTTTAACCCTTTTAGAGTAAACAATTACATATTTTATTCATATGTAACTGTTTAGATATGTTAACTCATAAAATTGAGGTTGTATTCCTTCAGATTAGAATAAACAAAAACATAATTCTAGGAACTAGTTAGGTAATAATATATTTGTTTTAAGAAAAGAAAGAAAAAGCTTCCATTACTTCTGGATTATTGAACATATTTGTCCTAAAAAGTAATAAATCTATTGTTATTACCTGATAATATATAACTGAACAAGAATTTCCTTATTTCACTTATATATTCTAAGGCTATATGAATCAGAAGTAATAAGAAATATAACTGGAATGTAACATGATCCCACACAGTGTGTGACTATCAGAATGCAGTTACATTCAGTTATAAATACAGTTTTTTTATAGAGAACCATCTCTTAGTATAATAAATGAAGAGATATCAGGAATTAGGATGTCAGTCCATTGAATCTTCTTGGTCCATGGATGATGTGGCATAACGGCCTCTTTTGTGAGAATGATGATTCCCATTTTGTTCTGAAATTTTCTGAGTGCTGCCTGAAGGTGAAGATGATGCCATTCTTCTGCGTGTGGGAGTGTTGCTGCTTGTGGGTTCTGTCAGATTTAATTTTAAAAGGGTTTGTTGTAGTTCATCTGCTGATCTGCTTCTGTAAATTGTACCTTGGTAGTTAAATCTGACTGAAAAGGGGAAGCCCCATTGATACATAATGTTGTGGCGTTGCAGTTCCATTAGTTGGGGTTTCATGGATCGTCTTTTAGTAATAGTAAGTTGGGATAGGTCAGCAAAAATTTGATAATTGTGTCCTTGAAAATTAAGTTCCTTTTTTTCTCTTGCAGCAATTAGTATTTGTTCTTTCGTTCTGTAATAATGAAATTTTGTGATTATATCACGTGGGGGTCCATCTTTCTTTTTGGCTGTGAAGGCTCTGTGTACTCTGTCCAGTTCTAAACGTTCAATAGGGATATCTGGCTTTAGTTCTTGTAATAGAGCAGTAATAGTAGATTGCAGGTCTGTCACAGTTTCAGGTATTCCCCTTATGCGCAAGTTTGAACGTCTGGCTCTATTTTCGTAATCTTCGCGCTAAGTTTTAAGTATTAAATTCTCTTCTTTTAATTGTTCCAATTCTGTTATATTTACTTGGGTTGTAATTTCAATTTCATCCATTTTTATTTCTAGGGCTGCGGTGCGGTTTCCCAGCTCTCTTATTTCTTTGGTTAGGCTTTTTGTTATTTGGTCTGAGGTTTGTTTTAAAGCCTTATGAAGCATCTTTTCAAATTGTAATAATATTACTGGGGATGCTGAGGAGTCTTGTGGAGAAGTTTGTGAGAGGATTTGTTCTGTATCTGACTCAAATGGAGAGTCTTGCTGTGACATTTTCTGTCTGTGAGAGCGCCCTGATGCTGTATCTTGTGAGGTGACTGGAGCTGCTTTAGTTGCAGTGAGTGCCTGTGAGCTCTTTGTGAGGTGATTTTTATTTCTGCCACGGTTTCCTCCCAGTACCATATTTCCTGCCCAAACTTTCACAGTTTGTTCCCTGGGGCAAAAAGGTTCAAATGGATACCTTTTGAGCCTGCAGGCTCCGCTTTGTCCTTCTCTTCTCTCCTCAGCGGTGCGGAGCTCTAACAATGCATGTCTGCTCCGCTAGGCTCTGCCCATCTCCCTCCCTCCTGCTTTGTTTTCAAGTCATGTTACAACCAAAAATGTAAATGTATTTTATTGGGATTTTATGTGATAGACCAACACAAAGTGGCACATATTTGTTAAGTGTAGGGGCGTTGCTAGGTCTACAAAAGATCTGGGGCTAGAGCCCATAGCAGCGCAGTAAAGAAAGTCATATGCTTGGGTGGGCATACACATGTATATACAGTAATATACGTGTGTGTGTGTGTGTGTGTGTATATATATCCTCAGAGAGCCCCCCACTTACATCAGGGTCCCCAGAGAGCCCCCCCTTACATCAGAGTCCTCAGAGAGCCTCCCCCTTTCATTAGGGTACCCAGAGGGCCCCTCACTTACATCAGGGTTCCCAGAGAGCCCCCCTTACATTAGGGTCCCCAGAGAGCCTCCCCCATAAATCTGGGTCCCTAGAGAGCCTCTGCCTTAAAATCGGGGTCCCCAGAGAGCCTCTCCCTTGCATCAGGGTCCCCAAGGAGCCCCCCACTTACATAAGGGTCCCCAGAGAGCCTCCCCTCCCTTTGGAGACCCCTTGGAGACTCAGAGCTATTGGCCCCAGCTTCGGGGCTATAGCCCCAAAAGCCACCCCCTAGCGACGCCCCTGGTTAAGTGGAAGGAAAATGGAAAATATATAGAGTCCACCTGTGTGTAATTTAATCCCAGTATAACCACAGCTGTTCTGTGAAGCCCTTGGAGGTTTGTTAGAGAACCTTACTGAACAAACAGCATCATGAAAGCCAAGGAACACACCAGACAGGTCAGGGATAAAGTTGTGGAGAAGTTTAACCACTTCCATACAGGGCATTTTCAACCCTTCCTGCCAAAGCCAATTTTCAGCTTTCAGCACTGTCGCACTTTGAATAACAATTGCGCAGTCATACAACACTGTACCCAAATGAAATTTTTATCATATTTTCCCCACTAATAGAGCTTTCTTTTGGTGGTATTTCATCACCCCTGCGGTTTTTATTTCTCGTGCTATAAACAAAACAAGAGTGACAAGTTTGAAAAAAACACAATATTTTTTACTTTTTGCTATAATAAATATTTAAATTTTGTTTTTATCAGTTTAGGCCGATACGTATTCTTCTACATATTTTTGGTAAAAAATATCGCAATAAGCATATATTTATTGGTTTGCGCAAAAGTTATAGCGTCTACAAAATAAGGGGATAGATTTATAGCATTTTTATTATTATTTTTTTTTTACTAGTAATGGCGGCGATCTGCGATTTTTATCATGACTGCGATATTGCGGCGGACACATTGGACAATTTTAACACATTTTTGGGACCATTCACATTTATACGGCGATCCGTGCTATAAAAATGCATTGATTACTGTATAAATGTGACTGGCAATGAAGGGGTTAACCAGGAGGGGGCGCTGTAGGGTTAAATATGTTGCTAGGGAGTGATTCTAACTGTGGAGGGACTGGACTCACAAGGGGAGGAGACCGATCGGTGTTCCTCTGTACAAGGAACACACCATTGGTCTCCTCCCATCTGGCAGGACGTGGATCTGTGTGTTTACACACAATCGCGGGTGCGCGGCGGACATCGCGGCCGCCAGGCACACGCACCGGGACTGGAGCGATGTGGCGGGAGCGCGCGCACCGCCGCTGGCGAGCGCCCCCCCCTGGGCTGCCTGGAAGGCTGCGCCGTCATATGACGGCGGCCCAGAACAACAGCTGCACTGTCCCGCCGTCATATGACGACGGGCGGGCAGCAAGTGGTTAAAGCAGAGCTAGGTTATAAAAAAATATCCCAACCTTTGAACATCTCAGGGAGCACTGTCCTGACAATCATCCAAAAATGTAAAGAGTATGGCACAACTGCAAACCTTCCAAGACATGGCCACCCACCTAAACTGACAGGGTGGGCAAGGAGAGCATTCATCAGAGAAGCAGCTAAGAAGCCCATGGTATCTCTGGAGGAGCTGCAGAGATCCACAGCTCAGGGGGGAGAATCTGTCCACAGGACAACTATTAGTTGTGCACTCCCCAAATTTGGCCTTTGTGGAAGAGTGGTAAGAAGAAAGCCATTGTTGAAAGAAAGCCATAAGAAGTCCCGTTTGCAGTTTGCAAGAAGCCATGTGGGGGACACAGCAAACATGTGGAAGAAGGTGCTCTGGTCAGATGAGACCAAAATTGAACTTTTTGGCCTAAAAGCAAAACGCTATGCGTTGCGCTATGCTATGCTATGTGTGCGCTATGTGACACCAAGTTATGCAGTGGAATAATGTCCTTACAGGATGTCTCCAATTTACAAGCCAACCTCAATGCACTGTCTAATTGGGCGACTATGTGGCAGATGAGGTTTAATGTTGAGAAATGTAAAGTTATGCACTTGGGGGCTAAGAATATGCAAGCATCATACATACTAGGGGGAGTACAACTGGGGGAATCCATAGTGAAGAAGGATCTGGGGGTTTTGGTAGATCATAAGCTCAATAATAGCATGCAATGCCAAGCTGCGGTTTCCAGAGGTATGAAGTAAGAGAGGTATGGACTCCAGAGAGAGAGATATAATTTTGCCCCTGTTTAAATCATTAGTAACACCTCATCTGGAATATGCAGTTCAGTTTTGGGCACCAGTTCTCAAAAAGGATATCGGGGAACTGGAGAAAGTGCAGAGAAGGGCAACCAAACTGATAAGAGGCATGGGGGATCTCAGCTATGAGGAAAGATTAGAGGAACTGAATTTATTCACTCTTGAGAAGAGGAGAATAAGGGGGGATATGATCAACATGTTCAAATATATAAGGGGTCCATATAGTGAACTTGCTGTTGAGTTATTCTCTTTACGGTCAACACAGAGGACATGAGGGCACTCTTTACGTCTAGAGGAAAAGAGATTTCATCTCCAAATACAGAAAGGTTTCTTCACAGTAAGAGCTGTGAAATGTGGAACAGACTCCTGCCAGAGGTGGTTCTGGCCAGCTCAGTAGATTGCTTTAAGAAAGGCCTGGATACTTTCCTAAATGTACATAATATAACTGGGTACTAACATTTATAGGTAAAGTTGATCCAGGGAAAATCCGATTGCCTCTTGGGGGATCAGGAAGGAATTTTTTCCCCTGCTGTAGCAAATTGGAGCATGCTCTGCTGGGGTTTTTTGCCTTCTTCTGGATCAACTGTGGGTATGGAATTGGGTATATTGGATTGTACGCTCTCCATCCAATCTGACAGAGCTTGAGCTATTTTGAAAAGAATGGGCAAAAATGCCACTCTCTAGATGTACAGAGCTGGTCGAGACATACCCAAAAAGACTTGCAGCTGTAATTGCAACGAAAGGTTGTTCTACAAAGTATTGACTCAGGGGGTTGAATACAAATGCATGCCACACTTTTCACATATTTATTTGTAAAAAAAAATTGAAAACCATTTATCATTTTCCTTCTACTTCACAATTATGTGCCACTTTTTGTTGGTCTTTCACATAAAATTCCAATAAAACGCATTTACGTTTTTGGTTGTAACATGACAAAATGTGGAAAATTTCAAGAGGTATGAATACTTTTTCAAGCCACTGTATGTCCCTGTCAAAAACAATATACTTGCATCCAGATCTTTAAAAAAAAACAAAAAAAACAAAACACTTTTGTGGTCATGTATCCTATGGTCAGGTATCCTTCGGGCTTGTGTGGATGTGCTTTGAAATTAGATTAGATACAATGATCACCCATTAAAGCACCTATATTGTTAAGAGCATTATTGATGGGTTTTGGATGTGTTTGCGTTGCATTAAAGTGGTTGTAAACCCTTTTGTCTTGCTTTTATCTATAGGTAAGCCTAGAATAAGGCTTACCTATAGGTAGTGGAAATATCTCCTAAGCTTGCGCCTTTTAGGAGTTATTTCACTTGTAGTGCGCCAATGTCGTCATCGGTGCATGCGCTGTGAAGAATCGGACCACTGTGCGGTTTCTTCCCCCAGCGCGTGCCGTGACTGACGGCTCCCACGTGCATGTGTGGAAGTGTCGTCACGTGGCTCTGACCAGTCACAGTCCAGGAGTCCGCGGCCCCGGAAGGAAGAGGGGCGAAGATGGACGCGGCCTGCACAGGGGACAGCGAGGGCTTCGTATGCAGGTAAGTGTTATATAATGAGCTAGTATGCGATGCATACTAGCCCATTATGCTTTTAATTTGCAGGCCTTGCGGGGAGCAAAAGAGGAAGTAAAACCTATCGGGGTTTACTTCCTCTTTAAGGAACGTTTGCCAGATACTACCTCTGTGTTTGTTTTCTATTGTATGGATTCTTACTGTATATCAGGGATATGCAATTAGCTGACCTCCAGCTGTTGCAGAACTACAAGTCCCATGAGGCATAGCAAGACTCTGACAGCCACAAGCATGACACCCAGAGGCAGAGGGATGATGGGACTTGTAGTTTTGCAACAGCTGGAGGTCCGCTAATTGCATATCCCTGCTGTATATAATCATCTCAGCTAGAAATGTCTTCTAATTGAATCTCAAAAATGCAGTAAATGCCGAAGCCGCTTTTGTCAAATGTTTGCAGCACATATTACAGGGACATGAATGGAGGTGTTTGGGGAGCTAAAGCCAGCCAAGCGCTGCTTGCTGGATTCGTTTTGGTGCGTCGCAACACGGAAGTGCCGCAAGCACAACAACATGAACTACACTGTCAGCTGCAGTGAACATAAATAGGCTTTAAAAATATGGATGAAATGCTTGTTTTTGGCACGTGTTAGCTAATCCTTACTGTGCTGATTTTTGCATATACTGTAGCTAAATACAGAACATTCTGGGTTTACATACACGTTAACTGCTTAAGGACCGCCCCATGTCCATATACTGCGGCAGGGCGGCCCTTAAGGGCAAAATCACCTATCTGTACTTGATCCTTGTATTCGGCTCTGTGGCGCGCACGTGCGCCGCCGGAGCCGCATTTCTGTTACCGCTGTGGTTGGACACAGCGGAAGCCAATCACCGAGTCCAGCGGCCATCGCAGCCATTCTCTGGAGAGGCAGAACGGCGGGCTGCCTATGTAAACATGGCAGACCGCTGTTCTGTGAAGAAGGAAAATGGAGATCTCTGTTTTCCTGCAGTCACTGCAGCACTCCCTAGGAGCACACTTAACCCATTGATCGCCCCTGATGTTAACCCCTTCCCTGCCAGTGTAATTTATACAGTGACAGTACATTTTTTTTAGCACTGATCACTGTATTGGTGTCACTGGTTAACAAAAAGTGTCACTTAGTGTCAGTCCTGCCAAAAATCGCTGATCGCCGCCATTACTAGTAAAAACAATAAAAAAAAAAAAAAAGCCCATAAATCTCTCCCATAGTTTGTAGACGCTATAACTTTTGCGCAAATCAATCAATATACGCTTAGTGGTATTTTTTTTTTTTTTTACCAAAAACATGTAGAATACATATTGGCCTAAATTGATGAAGAAATTCGATTTGTTACATTTTTTATTGGATGTGTTTTATAGCAGAAAGAAAAAAATATAGTTTTTTTTTCTAAATTTTGGCCTTTTTTGTTTATAGCACAAAAAATAAAAACTGCAGAGGTAATCAAATGGCACCAAAAGAACGCTCTATTTGTGGGGAAAAAAGGACATCAAATTTATTTGGGTACAGCGTCGCATGACCGTGCAGTGCAGTGCCGTATCACAAAAAATGGCCTGGTTAGGAAGGGGGTAAATCCTTCCAGAGGTGAAGTGGTTAAAGAGGAGCTCCAGTCACCCTTCCCAAAAAATTTTAAGTCAGCAGCTACAAATACTGTACCTGCCAGGGACGTGTGGTGAGGTCAGTGGCTGGTGAGGCACTGGCTAGTATCAGAGCCAGATACACACAGGTTACATACGCCGCGATCATTAGAGCAAGAGCAATAATTCTAGCACTTATGGTCGCCACGTAGCATCGCCTATGGAGATTTTTAAGTACTGAAATTTGACGCCATTCCACAAGTGTGCGAAATTTTAAAGCATGACATGTTAGGTATCTATTTACTTGGCATAACATCATCTTTCAAATTATACAAAAAAAAATCAGGCTGACTTTACTGGGTTTTTTTTATTATTAATGAAACAGTTTCTTTCCAAAAAAAACTTGTTTGAAAAATTGCTGCACAAATACCTATGACATAAAACGTTGCAACGACCACCAATTTATGCTCTAGGATGTCTGCTAAATATATATATAATGTTTGGGGGTTCTGAGTAATTTTCTAGCAAAAAAAGATGATTTTTACATGTAGGAGAGAAGTGTCAGATTTGGCCTGGGTAGCAAGGGGTTAATTACCATAAGTCAGTGATATACAAATAATTATTATATATTGTTTTGTAAGGTAATTTACGATATTTTCAAAAACTGTACTCAAGCAGGTGGCTTAACGAACAAATTACTGAAGTTTGAAGTTATAACTTCCAACCAGTAATTTCACAGTAAATAGATAAATAATAAACTATTATGTTATAACATATAGCATAATAATACATGATTTAGCTGGAGACTGGAATCTAGTTTAGTAGACATAATGCTTTGACACAACTGAATACATGAAGATCCCAGCCAGTTTCATCAGAAAACTAGATTCCAGTCTCCAGCTCCAGCTAAAGCGGTTCATTCCTATGGTTCATGTGGAGTCCATTCCAGAGGTCACAACCGGAGACCCCAACTACCTGGACACCCTTACACCTGCCATGTGTGGCACACTGCCCGTTAAGACTCTATATCGCTGATATTAGAGTCCACTGGATTCGGTAAGAGCACATACTTACTATTTATTTGTGGTTGTCAGTTTCTCTGATGTTGCCCATACGAACGGATCCACACATCCATTGTCCCTATTTGGAAACTCACCATCCTGGGTGGCTGTTCTCGTGTTCACACACTGTTGGACATTTATCACTCATATTATTACACTAGCCAATCAGAACTCTTGTTTGTCACTCCTTCAACCTAGTGTATTTGTTTTTATAAACTTTACAGTTTATGGACTTTTTGCTTTATACAGACATCACGTCACTTTGTTTGTTATGCGCTACATTTTTCATCATTATTTCCTTAGTTTTTGTCACACTGTATGTAGCTGCTCATTTGTTCACCTAAGTTAGCGCAGTGTTGTTTCTTACACTTACCTTCTGTATTATGTCTGCAGCCTCTAACCTCTGACTGAGCCCTGCATTGTGCACCTGAGAGGAGGTCAGTGACAGCGCCACCAGGCCAGTCTAAGGGGGGGGGGGGGCACTGATGTAAGGGGTAGAGTGAATACAATAAATGTAAGGGAGCACTAATATAAAGATACCCCTCCTTATATCAGTAACCCCCCTTACTTTAGTGTATTCACTCTGCGAAAGGTGGTCCCTGGTCACGAGTCCCCCCACATCAGTGTTCCCAACATTCCCCTTTACATCAAAGTCTGCAGGATACCCCCTTACAGTGTGAGGGGGGACTCTGCAGACTCTGATGTAAAGAGCAATGCTGCGGACCCTAATGTATGTGGAAACTCTGATGTAAATGGGAACGCAGAACCCCCTCCTTACACCAGAGTTCCCCCTTAGTTCGGGGTCTCTGTAAACCCCAGGTCGCCAAGCTATGACCTTCGAAGCTCGATCATTTTTTTTTTATGCTCATGGCAGATGAGGCTCTGCCACACCTGCCTCCCCTGACTGCACGTCCCTGGAGCGGAAAGATGCCGAAAGATCTGCAGGCCTCTGGGATTGCCAAGGCCAGAACAGGTGGATCGGAGAGGAGCAGCCGGAGCGGTCTGGACTAGTTGGAGCTATTCAGAGCAGCTTGGGGATCGGGGTCGTGAAGTGACAGCCGCACTTGCCGTGAGTCTCATTGTGGGCCTCCGAAGATACTCGAAGGTTCTTAACTGGGAAAACAGCTGTGCCGGCATGGGTGAAGATACCCGGAGATTCCTGAAGATGTCCGAAGGGACTGAATAAAAGGGACTGAATAGTGGCAGCCGGCAGGGACGGCTGGAGCTGCAAAGGGGGACCGTGGGCTCGGTCGGAGCCATAGAACACAAGTTGACTCCTGCTTTTGAGGTATTTGGAACCGTCTTTTTTTTGCCATTTCCAGTTTTGTATACTGCGCACCAGGCACATAGGCTAAACTATAGGTATATTTTACTGTGCATCCATTGTGGCAACACACATATGTTTATTCAAGTACAGCTAAGTATCTAAAGATTCTTTGCTCTTTGCTTCCCTTCGTGTGAGTCTTTTTCAGCTGTAATCTTCTAGAACTGGCTGAAGAAAAACTGATAAGTTAAAATAAAAACTGATAAGTTGAAATAAAAACCGATAAGCTAAAAAAGATTGCAGACAGCATGATTTTTGACTTTAATCTGTATAGTTGCACAACTGTCTCTGCATACTCCTAAGTTTCTATGGAATCCGTTCCCTGCTGCCCCTGATGCTGACGCTATTTCTTTCACCCATGTACATTTAGAATGTATGATTAAAGGAGAAATGAACGCAACAAGAATGGACATAAGCAATTTCCTGGTAGGGGGAACTGAAGAACATCTAGATGATATAAAAGGGCCATTATGGAACTGTGAGAAAGGGCTGAGTTGGAAGGTTAGAAATAAGAAATATTTGATATATGCTCGAAGACCAAGAAAATCGAAGCAGACAAAACAATTTAAGGATTCGAGGTCTCCCTGAGACCGTCAAAGATATTGATCTAGAGACTGTAGTACGAGAAATGTTCAATAAAATTTTGAAAAGAGAATTAACATCCCTGATCCATTTTGAAAGAGTTCATAGAATACAAAGATTAAATAAATCTCTAGACACGGATGTATCTCGGTATGTAATAGCAAGATTTCATCATTATGAAGTAAAAGAACAGGTATCACAGGGCATGAGAAAATTTGCATTCATTGATTTCAATGGAACTAAGCTACTTATCTTTACAGATTTATCACCTGAGACTTTAGCCCGTAGAAGGGCATTGAAACCCTTAACAAATCAGTTACACGCAAAGGACATTACTTACAGGTGGTGTTTCCCAGCATGCTAAACTGATAAAAATCAGAGTACCTCCATAACCCTGTGATTCCCAGAAGGTTTAAAGGAATTTTATAGTAAACTTGGCCAGCAAGGTGTCAACCTGGAGAACTGGGAAAAGAAGCCCCCAGACTGGGGGAAGTTAAAAGACAGATCATGGAATAAAGTATAGAGTTTTGAGATAAGAGCTTGATTAAAGCAGGAAATAAGGTTGTAGAAGGGTTTTGGTTTGATGGGATGGAAGGAGAGTAGGCCAGAAAAGGAACTGCTTGGGGAGAACACTATGGAGTGGCTATGCCCGCTTGGCCTTCCGGAACCATCCTCAATTTTCTTTTGGGGATGAGGACCGGTGGTCCGTGTGGACATACAAAAGCCCCCAAAGGTTGCCCTGCTCAGTTGGGTGTCTATTTAGGTGGCAGCTGGGCTGGACACAACAATGATTTTCAATGTATTTTTGGGAGGGAAGGGGGAGGGATGGCAATTTGGAGGTATATGTTGTCTAGGGGTTATATGTCTTTTGTGTGGTTTTGTTGTATGTTAGTACAATGGTGTACTCCTAGAGTTTGGATAGAAGTCTACCACTATTTTATTGCGCATATTATTTCCTTTGAAACATGGCTTCTTTGAAAATAATTACTTATAATGTCAAAGGTTTAAATAGCCCTAGCAAGAAACATTAGATCTCCTGGGAATTGAAAAGATTTTCTGCCAACATGGTGTTTCTACAAGAAACTCATTTAAAATGGTCATCAAAAATCACCTTAGGGTCAAAAAAATTTCCAATATGGTTTCACGGTTATTCCCCCAATAAGAGATCTAAGGGAATAGCAATAGGGTTTGATAGGAACACACCGTTTATATTGAAAGCGTTCGAATCGGACCCTGAAGGATAATATTTGTTTATTAAAGGTTCCCTATTTAATACTGACTGCACATTGGTCAATATATACTGTCTTAATACCCGCACTTCTCTTTTCCTGAAGAGGGTTATAAATAAGTTGGAAGGCTTTAAAGAAGGGAAATTGATAATAGCAGTAGATTTCAACTTTGTTTTTGACTCAGCCTTAGATACTGAACCTTCTTCCTTAAGGTTGAAGGGTAGACATCTTAGGACAATCAAACAGAAGTTGCACTAACAACAGCTAATAGAGGCATGGAGAAGTTTACACCCCAGGGGTAAAGATTTCACTTATTACTCTCTAGTACATTCCTCATATTCAAGAATTGATTATGTTTTCCTTGATCACCAGCTTTTAGAAGCATTGTTAAAGGTAGAAATAAAATTGATAACTCTCTCAGACCATGCTCCTGTTGTGGTTGTCCTGGATTTAAAAGGACATACCGGCCAGGCAGAGGCCCTGGAGATTAAACAAATTGGGGACTTGGTGAGGGACTTGAATTTATAGATAGATTACATTTAAGAAAATAATATAGAAAGCATTTCCCTGACTGTCCTCTGGGAAACTCATAAAGTATTGCTGTTGCAATTTGAATGACAATTGCGCGGTCATGCTACACTGTACCCAAACATTTTTTTTTATCATTTTGTTCCCACAAATAGAGCTTTCTTTTGGTGGTATTTAATCACCTCTGCAATTTTAATTTTTTGGGCAACAAATAAAAAAAGACTGAAAATTTTGAAAAAAATAAAGTTTTTCTTTGTTTCTGTAAAAAAAATGTGTAAATAAGTAAGTTTTCTCCTTTAATGATGGGCACTGATATGGCTGCACTGACGGGCGCTGATAAGGCGGCACCGATGGGCACCGATGAGGTGGCATCAATGAGGTGGCACTGATGAGGTAGCCCTGATGGGCACTGATAGGCAGCACTGATGGGCACTGGTATGCGGCACTGATGGGCACTGGTATGCGGCACTGATGGGCACTGGTATGCGGCACTGATGGGCACTCATAGGCGGCATTGATGGGCACTCATAGGCAGCACTGATGGGCACTTATAGGCGGCGCTGATGGATACTTATGGGTGGCACTGCTGGGTACTTATTGGGTGGCACTGATGGGTGGCACAGATGGGCACTGATGGTCTCTGATAGGTGGGCACTGATGGGCATGGATGGGCACTGAGAGGTGGCACTGATGGGTGGCAATGATGACACTGATGGGTTGCATTGCTGGGCATCACTTGTCTGATCTGCTGCATAATGTTACCAGTCAGTGCCCATTTGTGGGCACTGATTGGCATATATATGGCATATTTTTGTATATGTGGATGGCCATGGGGTATGTACCTGGCCATCCACATGTTGGGGGCTTCCCTGGTGGTCCTGGTGGCTTCCCTGGTGGTCCAGTGTGGGCATCCGAGGGGGGGCTGTGCTGATAAACAATCAGTGCAGACCCCCCCTGTCAGGAGAGCTGCCGATCAACGGCTCTTCCCGTTTACATCGTGATCAGCCATGATTGGACATGGCTGATCACATGGTAAAGAGCCTCTGCCGGAGGCTCTTTACCGAGATCGGTGTAGCGGTGTGTCAGACTGTCACACCACACCACCGATCCCAGCGATGTGCTCCCCTACGGGCGCGCGGGGGCTGTTATCCTGCTGGACGTCATATGACGCCCAGTCAGGATAACTGAACCACCGCCCGGCCATCATTTTACTATAGGCCGGACGGGAAGTGGTTAATATAACAGCTAAAAGACATTATGAAATTGGAAATAAACCAGAGAAATTATTGACAGGGTTAATGAAACCAAGAAACAATGCGAAGTATATAGCGAAAATGAAAGATAAGAAAGGGGAGCTGAAATATTCTACGAGTGATGTTGATAAATTCTTTCAGGAATATTATCAACTTTTGTATAGAGTATATAACGCCCAGAATCTTGATGACACCCAACTTAGATGAAATAAAATAGAACAATTTTTCCAGAAGGCAAAACTTCCAGTTATATCAGAGAAGGGTGCTACTAAGTTGGATAGTGATGTCTCTATAGAGGAAATACAACAGGCAATTAAGAGTATTGGCATAGGTAAAAGCACAGGCCAGGAGGGATACATGTGTTTATATTTTAAATGGTTTATGGAAATTGTAATCCCTTACTTCCAGACATACACGAACTCTGTTGGGGGTGGTCTGGAGATACAAAGTGCTAGGGGGCCTATATATCACTTCTGGCAAAAGAATTGGAAGATCCAACGTTGTGCTCCAGCTTTAGGTCAATATCTCTAATCAATGAAGATATTACAATTTATGCAAGGATTTTGGCTGAGAGGCTGAAGCCCTTCATGCCTAATTGGATAGAAAAAGATCAAGTGGGCTTTGTCCCTGGGAGGGAAGCAAGGGACAATGTAATAAGAACTATACTTTTAATGCATGGAGCCAAAAAAGGGAAGAAACCAGTACTTTTTCTATCAGTTGATGCTGAAAGGGCCTTTGATATATTGGATTGGGAGTATATGCTTTCAACACTATGTTATGTTGGCTTAGGCCCGTGTATGTATAATTGGATAGAGGCATTATACTCCGATCCAATGGCTCAAGTTTGGATAAACGGGACCTTTTCTGATCCCTTTACGCTTTATAATGGTACACTTCAGGGATGCCCACTTTCCCTCTTACTTTATGCACTATCTGTAGAACCCTTGCTAGCAACCATATGGGCAAACCAAGAAATTGAGGGTTTAGAGATAGCCGGACAAGAACATAAGGTGTCCGCATTTGCGGATGACATTATATTATATGTATCCAATCCATCACAGAATCTACCAAACATTCTTGCAGAATTGAAAAGGTATAAGGAAATTTCAAATTTAAAGCTAAATGTAGAGAAAACTAAAATATTAAATATCTTTGTTCCCCTAGCGGAGTGTAGGGACCTTAGACCTCCATATCCTTTTGTTTGGAAGCAGAAAGGTCTAAAATATTTGGGTATATTTTTATCTGCATCAGTAATAGATTTATATCAAGATAACTATCTGCCTTTACGCAATAAAATTAAACAAGATCTGAAGGGATATCCTGCCAACAGGTTGTCCTGGTTTGGTAGGATAAATGTAATTAAAATGGTGACCCTCCCAAAAGCTTTATATATCATTCAAACCCTCCCGATAAATATCCCGTTGGCTTATTTTAAGACCCTTTGTTTATTAATCAAGAGATTTATATGGAAACATAGAGGCCCCCGCATTGCTTATTAGACACTGGCTAGACCAAAATCAGCTGGGGGTCTGTTTGTTTCAGATTTTGGGAAGTATCATGAAGCTGCAGTGTTGTGAAAAATATTAGATTGGGTTCATGGTACCTATGAGAAAAAAATTAGTGCAATTAGAGGAAAAAATAAGCGATTCAACCATGGGCCAAACAATTTGGCTACCAAGGCAATATAGGGGTCTCGCTACGGATCTGGCCTCAATTATAAGAGAGACTTTAAGATCCTGGGATAATTTACTTAAAAGTACATCGTGGCAACATAACAGTCCTTTAATGCCTCTCTCAGATACAAATTACTTCCCGCCAGGTAAGGAGAATAAGATGTTCCTAAAGTGGACCTTCTCAGATTGCCTGAGTGAGAGCACCTTTTTCTCATTATCAGAATTACGAAACAGCTCTTTGCCATGAGATGTTTGGAGATATAGACAACTCCAACATTTCGTGGAGGCCCTACCAAAACCCCTCCATTCTGTTCGTAAGCTCAGCCCATGGGAAAGATTTGTGGACCAGGGGTGAATAAACAGACATGGGATATCTAGTATATATACAGGATGTTGATTTCCCCACCTGATTCGGGGTCATCAGGTCTTTTGGAGAGCTGGGAACATGAACTAAATCAATTTTTACCAGATGTATTAAAACGTAAAGTTATAGATTATGCACATGTCACCTCAATAGATACGAGGATAAAAGTAATGAATTATAAATTGTTAACAAATTGGTACTATGTTCCATCAAAATTACATTTTGATTAATTTAGATGTATCACCTTTGTGTTGGAGGGAACACAGTCTCATATATGGTGGTGTTGTCCTCTGATTCAGCCATATTGGAAAGAAGTGCTAGGCTTAATTAAGAAGATCAGTAACGTTGAAGTTAGGCAGGACCCCTGGCAATGTCTGTTTCACGCTACAAGCGAATCAAGGAAAAAATATAGAGTAGCTATTACCCCATTTTTGTTAAATGCAGCAAAAGCCTTAATCCCGAAATATTGGAATGTAAAGAAAATACCGACCATGAAGGATTGGTTTAGGGAAGTGGATAGAACTAGGTTAATGAAAGAAATCATTTGCAAAATGATTCTGGACCAAGTATTTATGGAACTTGGAGAAGTGGGCTAGAGTTTAAGCAGTCCTCAACTTATATGTTATATGGGTAATGAGAATATTTTCCAAGAGGTGAGGGGGGTGGTACAGGGGGAATTTTTTGAGTGGGGTAATAAGTTGACTGAGAATTGTGGGGCTCAGTTTTTGCCCGACTATGTCTCCATCCCCTGCTCAGCCCTGCCCCCCCACCTCTCTTTTTTATTCCTCCCCTGCATAACCGCCTCCTTTTTATTTTTATTTTTTAACTAGGATAGAGTAGTGCAATTGTGGCAAATATTTAGTAACGGAACACAGTAAATAGGGTAGAAACGGGGTGAAAGCTATATGCAGTCATCTTGGGATTCATCCTTTAATCAATGATTAATTAATAAATAATTCACAATTTCTAGTAATTTATGTTTTTTTTTCATGAAAATAAAGAGGTTGTGTTTTTGTTTGTAGTGAGTTTTTCAGTTGGGGATTGAGGGATGGGTATTTTTGATAGGCGGAACTGGGGAGATTTTTTTTAGTAGGAGGGCCTTTGGCTCTTACACTATATATTTTTTATTCCTACACCAAATATTATTTTCACTTTTTTCCCCTCTCCCTCCCTTCCCCTTTTTATATGTAAATTAAGGGGTATTCCAGATGTTCTGTTGTGGCCATACTCTAGGAGCGTTACAGTTATGTGATTTTGAATGTTATGTCTTGTAATGTTTTTCTTTTGAAAGGAAAATTAATAAAAAGATTTTAAAAGAAAATGCTGGTTGCTTTGTGAATCCTTTGTCATAGGTGCACCACGCATTAAATGTGTATTTATAAACCGATTTTATATAGATATATAACCTCAGTTAAATCCCCTAAAAACCTCTAAAACACTGCAGATTCATAGATGTGATGGCTGCATTTGTTTTCTTCCTTCAGGCTTTTTTCCTTTTATTTTCACCTGGCGATCCTGGCAGTAACACACTTCCTGTCCTAGGGTGACAAGGCTTACTCACCATACTGTATCTATGGAAGAGGACCAATGTCACTATAGGACAGGAAATCTGTTAGGACTACAGCATACTTCCTTCTTTCCTCACCTTCATATCATATGGGAAGGTGTTCTGTAATTCACAGAGGTAACTTGAGCAGGGTAGATAAGTGCAGCAGAGGCAGTCATAGTTGGCAACATTTCAAACATTTTTTTAGGGTAACCTTTTTTCAGAAAGCCATTGTAGGCAAAGTAGTATGTTAATTAGTTGTGGGACATTCATTTTGTGGGTGTGGTTATCCACAAATATTGCGGTGCACCACTGCAAAAAAAGAGCATGGTTTAAATTACGCTAAATATTAGGCGAGGCTTAAATGGGGTGTGGTTAAATAGAGTCTGAGATTTTCTTGGGCCCCCGCCCCAATGCAATTTTTCTCTCCACCCCAATATCCCAAAAAACAAACACACACATAGACTTATCTCAAAAAATGTTAATAATGAACTGGCCCACACTCACTGATTGGTTGCTAGAGGTTACAGCACACCATTACCACTCACTAATCGGTTGCTAGAGGTTACTGCAGATCATTACTGATCACTGATTAGTTAATAAATAAATATAACAATAACGCCACTCAAAACAATATATACAGTTTATTTAATACCAATCAGCCAACTCTACTTTATATGCTTCTACAAAGTCTACTGGGTCCAGTTAGCTATGCTAAAAGCTAACGCAACTGATAGACCTCCATGTAGACAGCCGTGCAATCCAAGGAGAGCAATGGTCAATATACTGTATATAATAAACCACTATTCTATGAGTGATACAAAATTTTGACCTGCATAGAACTACTGTATAGGAGAACACATTCCACACTGATGATAAAGGGTCTAACCACACAGATTAGCCTGCATAAAGCATATACACTATATTATCAAAAGTATTGGTACACTTGCCTTTACACGCACATGATTTTTAATGGCATCCCAGGCTTAGTCTGTAAGGCTCCATATTGAGTTGACCCACCCTTTGCAGCTATAACAGCTTCAACTCTTCTGGGAAGACTGTTCCCAAGGTTTAGGATTTTGTCTATAGGGATGTCTGACCATTATTCCAGAAGCGCATTAATGAGGTCAGGCACTGATGTTGGACGAGAAGGCCTGGCTTGCAGTCTCTGCTCTAATTCATCCCATAGGTGTTCTATCGGGTTGAGGTCAGGATTCTGTGCAGGCCAGTCAAGTTCCTCCACCCCAAACTTGCTCATCCAGGTCTTTATGGACCTTGTTTGTGCACTGGTGCGCAGTCATCCTGACACAGGAAGGGGCCATCCCCAAACTGTTCCCACAAAGTTGGGAGCATGAAATTGTCCAAAATGTCTTGGATGCTGACGTCTTAAGAGTTCCCTTCACTGGAACTAAGGGTCCAAGCCCAACCCCAGAAAAACAACCACACACCATAATCCACACTTCCACCAAATTATTTGGACCAGTGCACAAAGCAAGGTCCATAAAGACATGAATGAGCGAGTTTGGGGTAGAGGAACTTGACTGGCCTGCAGAGAGTCCTGACCTCAACCCGGTAGAACACCTTTGGGATGAATTAGAGTGGAGACTGTGAGCCAGGCCTTCTCATCCAACATCAGTGCCTGACCTCACAAATGCGGTTCTGGAAGAATGGTCAATAATTCCCATAGACACATTCCTAAACCTTGTGGACAGCCTTCCCAGAAAAGTTGAAGCTGTTATAGCTGCAAAGGGTGGGCCAACTCAATATTGAACCCTACGGACTAAGACTGGGATGCTATTAAAGTTCATCTGCGTGTAAAGACAGGTGTCCCAATACTTTTGTTAATATAGTGTATAAACTATATGACATGTAGCTCCTAACAAGCCTGCTGGGTCCAGCCTGCTATGCACATAGGCTTATACCATATCATTATTCAGCAGATGATTGTCCTATAGCCAAGCTGTGGTGCTCATCAAAAACAGCAGGTCCTGTGTGTAGTAACCAAGGGCCCTATAGATAAACAGTGGGAAAAGCAATCGTAGATCAAAGGCTCATGAATTATGTGTATAACTAAACAAGCTCTTCAGGATGACAGTGTGTGCTGACAATAAATTATAGCAATATACAGAGATAGTAGCAATGTGCGGCAGTCCACCCCTCCTCTTGGGCTTGTATATAACTTTGTAGCCAAACTGTGTAAATATCCATCAAAGATGGTACTGCAGCTGCAAACAATCTAAATTGCTTCTTAGACTAATGAAGACTTATTCCACATATCAGGCAGCATGTAATAGGAATAAGCAGGAACAAATGGGATTGGTGGCTATGCAGGCATGACATTGGCGGCATATACTGTACATGTGTAATGTTTGCTGTAGTTCTCACTGCTGGTAAAGAACCATGTACAAGTAATTGAGTAGCACCATGTAACATCAATATACAAGCCTCATCCATCTAGATTAATCATGTCAGATCGGCAGATGCTGTCCTCCCACCCCTCTCCAAGCTGTATGCAGCATATACACATGCAAATCCTGAGATGTAACAGCCTCCAGGTCTGCACTGCAAGTCCATACTGTTTGAGTCAATTCCTTGGATGGGTGAAAGGCTGTGCTACTTAGAACTGTGACAGTGTGAACAGGTGTATGGTGTGCATGGGTTCATCTCATCGCTAGTGCTGATCTGAAGAGGAGGAAGTATCCTGTATGGTCTCCCATCTGTTACACAGCATAGCATTAGGTCTGAATGCACACCACACCATACTCTGCAAAGGCATGATGGAAGCCTTGCTATGCTGCAGACCAGTGTGCCAACAGGACCTCTGACCACGAGGGGGGGGCGTGTCCCTTCTTCCCACGCGTTTCGTCCCTCCCACTGACTGGGGCTTTATCTGAGCATAACTAGGGATTGGGTGGTAGTTCCTCAGTAGATATACAATAATATCTGGATTATGTCCTGCCTATTGGAGCTATCCCCTCTGTAGTTTAACTATTCATAAACTGGGTACAGACACTGAACAAGGGAAAACAGGCAATTTACCTTCTCCTACCTATCTCCCTCAGAACAGAACAGGGAAGAGGTAAGAAGGGAACAACAGGAGAAACCGCCGCTCCAGGTGAGCCAATCCAGGTGAGGTTAGGTGGGTGGGACTCCACTTGTGGGTGCACGCCTCGGCCCGCCGAGTAAAATGACTGCATACCGACGTAACGAAAGTCCTTTTATTGAAAAATTAGAAAAAAAAACAAAAAAACAAGACACACACCACAAGTGCAGCAGCCTGTGCAGAGGTTGACACGTTTCATACAACTACATTGTGCTTACTCATAAACCAATGGTTATGAGTAAGCACAATTTAGTTGTGTGAAACGTGTCAAACTCTGCACTGACTGCTGCACTTGTGGTGTGTGTCATGTACTTTTATGTATTGTTCTACGTTTTCAATAAAAGGACTTTTGCTACGTCGTAGTGCAGCCATTTGGCTTCTATCCAAGAGGTAAGAAGGGAGAACATTTTCCACTATATTCCACCACCATCCTCCCCCTCTCTCCCTTTTATGCCTTCAGGTAAGGCTGCAATGACAGTTCATTGTATAAAAAAATAAGCGTGCATCCCAAAGAAACATTTACCTTAATACAAAAGGAACAAATTCAGTGACATTTAGTGATGGATTCACAAAATTATACAAATAAAAAGTCCACAGGTGCACCTCAATGTGCTTATAAAGGTAAGTGACAAACTCGTGTGCCTTAAAAAAACAATCAGCGCCGCTGAGCACCGGGTGAACACATTGAGTTTGTCACTTACCTTTATAAGCACATTGAGGAGCACCTGTGGACTTTTTATTTGTATAATTTTGTGAATTCATCACTGAATGTCACTGAATGTATTCCTTTTGTACTTAGGTAAATGTTTCTTTGGGATGCATGCTTATTTCTTTATACATTTCTATTAGCTGAATGTTTTGGCTTTTTCTAAGCAGCAATACCTGTTTTTCTCATTATCACGCTTTTTGGGTTAGCACTCATATTTCACTTTACACATATAATGCAAGTTCATTGTTTAATCCTAGGGGAGTCACGGTATTTAACAGAAAAATCCACCTGGATTCTTTCTGCAAAAGAAGCTTATCCTTTTCCCCCCATCTTTCCAAGATGGTCAATTGATATATAGCTGAACATCTTATCCAATATAGGGAGGATTTGTAGTATTCCTGGAAATGTATTGCAAGAGGGGATTCCTCATCCCTTCCTGTTGTACTGGACAAATGTTTTTCCAATGTACATTTTTTTGGCAGGGACATACAATTCTGTAGACCACCCAGGTGGACGAACAATTCAGAAAAAAATTTATCTGGTGTGTATGTTCACCCTGTGAGTCTATAAATTCCCTAATTTTTTCTACATGTTTACATCTAGAGTAATGCCCGCATGGGTACATACCTTTGGGGAGAGGTTGTATATACTGTACATGGGTTTCCTTATACTTCTTCTGAACTCACTGCGGACCAATGCATCACCTACAGTAGGTGCCTTATGTGCTATCATCCAGGGCCTATACCCAACAATATTTTGTAACCTGCCATCTAGCATCAGGATATACCAATGTCTATTCAACAACCATTGTAATTGATCCCAGTGAGTCCCGTATTTTGTGACCAATCCTATTTTTTCATTGTGTCTCCCTTCAGTAATATGACCCTTGCTTTGTAGTGTATTGGCCCTATTTTTCTTAAAGCGGTTGTATACCTGCAAACGAAAATAAAATAAGGAAAAAAATAACCCTGTAAGGCAAAGGTATAATGAGCTAGTATGCACCGCATACTAGCTCATTATGAAATACCTTAGAACGAGGTTCCCGCATCGCATCCCTATCAAAGGAGCAGACATTTTCCCCTCTGTGTTTCTTCCTGGGTTTGCGGCTCCGGCACTGTGAGTGGCCGGAGCTGCGATGACGTCACTCCCACACATGCGCGCGGGAGTCCTCAGTTCCGGCAAGGTCCGGCACGATACGCCGGACCTTCACTGCGCATGCACTGCTGACATCAGCGGCTGCATGCAGGGTGAATATCGACTAAACTGTGTAGGTTTAGGAGATATTCATTTTACCTACAGGTAAGCCTTATTATAGGCTTACCTGTAGGTAAAATTTTTAAAAAGGGGTATACAACCACTTTAAGGGCTCTTATCCTTCTTTTTTCTAATACTGATTTAGGGTATCCATTTGCCTTAAACCTTGTCTGTAGTTTTAAACTTTCCACGTGGTAATCCTCTATATTGTTACAGTTTCCCCTACTCCTTAGAAACTGTCCATATGGAATTCCCCCAGGGACCATGGATGGAGGCTGGTGGAATGGCGAAGTGTATTTCCTGCAGTTGGCTTACGGAACGTGGTGGTCTCAATCCTCTCACCTACTTTATTTATCTTTACATCCAAAAATTCTATTTCCTGTTGATCCACTTTGCATGTAAGGAATATATGTTGTGTCATTTTCATTCAATACTGCCATGAACTTATGGAACTCATCCACTGAGCCCCCCATGCCACCAGCATGTCATCCATGTATTGTACCCATAGCCTAATTTTCTCCTGAAAAAGTGGTTCTTGTATATCTCCACTTGATTCCACCAGCCTAAGTGAAGACAGGCATAAGAGGGGGCACATGCAGTGCCCATCGTAACACCCCTTGTCTGGTGCTAGAACTTGCTGAGACCTGAGGGTAAGCAAGGGACAAGTGAAACACAAACAAGGCCTTAGTCCACATACAGAGACCACACACCACCGCTCCCCCCCCAAAAAAAACAAAAAATAAACAAAAACAAACCCATACAAAAAAACAAAAAAAATGCCTCCCTCAGCCATTAGTTCCCATACTGGCCACTCCCTCTCCCTCCAAAAAAAAAAAATTATATAAAAAAAAAGACACCTATCACAGCCATTAGTCCACAGCCATTAGAATTTTTATTTTTAATTAATTTAAATTTAATAATATTAGTGCCTTCCCCCCAGTACAGACCCCCTCAATAGTAGAAGCCCCCCTTCCCCCCAGTACAGAGCCCTCATTAGTAGAAGCCCCCCTTCCCCCCAGTACAGAGCCCTCCGTAGTAGAAGTCCACCTTAACCTCAGTACAGACCCCTTAGTAGCAGAAGCCTCCCTCCCCCCTAGTACAGACCCCTCAATAGTAGAAGCCCCCCCTGTACCGACCACTCAGTAGTAGAAGCCACCCCCTTTGCCTCAGTACAGACCCCTCAGTAGTAAAAGCCCCCCTTCCCCAGTACAGACTCCTCAGTAGTAAAAGCCCCCCTTCCCCCCCAGTACATGCCCCTCAGTAGTAGAATCCCCCTCCCTCCAGTACAGACCCCTCAATAGTAGAAGCCCCCCCAGTACAGACACCTCAGACTCACACACCTGTGATCCAATGTCATGCAGGCAGAAGATGGTACAGAACAGAAATGGGGGGGGGGGTAGTGGAGACTCTCCAACAGGAGTGAAACTCCCTCAGATTTTCATCCAAGGGCACCCATGCCCAGCAGCCACAGTATGTGCCCTGCTATAAGGACAAGGTGGGTGGAGAAAGGGATCTATTTTGGTCAGTATACAGTGCAGAAACTAGGTACAGAGCAGAAGATAGGAGGAACGTAAATGCAATACATTCAGTCTGCCTCTGCTCTGTCAATGTCCTGAGCAATCTGTGACTGTTGGCAACTATGGGCACTGTGTTGTCAGCTCACCAACCAAAGCTTTTTTTAAACAATGGGTCTATTGAGCATTACTTCCCGCCCATATCCCTAATCTATCTACAAAGGAGTACCAAAGGTGTATTTTTTACAATGAGATCTTTTACGGGTGACTTTAACTATTACAATGCCCAAAAGCCATCCTGGCGGGGTTGATGAACACTGTATACATATAAATTGTTGAACATTTTTTGAACAGAACTATTCCCTGCCAGGGGAACGCAACGTGTTTCAATTCATTCCATATGAATCTTCCTCAAGGGCAAGGGTATTGGGATATAGCATTAATGTCACCGATATATGTAAGCCAGAACAATTAAAAACAGTGCCAACTCCTCAAACCTTCAGATCCCCCAGGAGAGCCCACAGGTGGAACAATGAAGGAGTTCCTTGTCCCTTGGACCTGCTGTGGATATGCATGTGGTTCCTTGTGGGCTCACTTGTTACTCCTGTGAGCTCTCCCAGGGGATCTGAAGATTTGAGAAGTTGGCACTGTTTTTAATTGTTCTGGCTTACATCTATTGGTGACATATAAGCTATCTCAATACCCTTCCCTTTGAAGAAGATTCATATGGATATGGGATAATTTGGGTCAATAAATCCTCAACAATTGATATGTACAGTATGTATTCATAAACCCCCACCAGGGGTGTGTTGGGTATTTTAATATTTAAAGTCAACTGTAATGCCCGAACACAAATATTTTATGAAAAAATGCTTTTTTAAAGATTTCTTTGTAAAGCATGTATATTTGTTTTATTATAGTGCTCTTTTTTGCCTTAAAAAGTCCCATGGGAAAAATTTGTACTTTTGGTACTCCTATGTACACTAACAAAAGCTAGCATTTCTGGCAGGTATTTTTTGTGCTTATCGAACAGCTATAACAAAACACTTTTAATCATATATTTAACCGATCAAAAGGGGCAAATAAGAAAAACTCTGTGTCAGGCAGATATATATTTAAAGCAGAACCTAACCCAAAATGTGAAGTTCCACTTGTTTGCTTCCTCCCCCACTCCTCTTTCACAGTTGGCACTTTGGGGGGGGGGGGGGGGGACCTTATTTTTGAGTGGAAGTTCACCCGCCTTCTCCTTCCCCTGCAGCCTTCCGGGACACATCACAGGTCCCAGAAAACTGCGGGACCATTCACAAAGCACAGTGCGGCTCACACATGCGCACAAACTTCACTGCCGGTTTCCCTTATTTAAGATGTCAGCGTCTGAACCTGAAGCTGACTGAAGAACCAGCTCGGCGGGAACATTGCTGGATCTCTGGACAGGTTAGTGCCATTATAAAAAAAAAATCAGCAGGTACCAGTGACATGCAGTCAAGGGTGGCAGGTGAGGCAGAGCCTCACTTGTCATGAACATAAAAAAAACAATCGAGATTCTAGCTTTGGGGGTGGGTAGCTGAAGTCCTACCCCACCACTGGTCAACAATTGGGGCTCCTACGACCTATGGTTCCAGAGATACTGGGGTCCTTGCATAGCCTGCCAGAAGCTACATACAGAGCGGCCATTTTAACCACTTCAATACCAGGCACTTATACACCTTCCTGCCCAAGCCAATTTTCAGCTTTCAGTGCTGTCGCAATTTGAATGACAATTGTGCGGCCATGCAACACTGTACCCAAAGACATTTTTTATCATTTTGTTCCCACAAATAGAGCTTTCTTTTGGTGGTAATTGATCACCTCTGCGATTTTCATTTTTTGCGCAACAAATAAAACAAGACCGAAAATTTTGAAAAAAAAAAAGTTTTTCTTTGTTTCTGTTAAAATTTTTTGTAAATGAGTAAGTTTTCTTCTTCAATGACGGGCACGCATATGGCTGCACTGACAGGCACTGATAAGATGGCACCGATGGGCACCAATGAGGTGGCACCAATGAGGTGGCACTGATGAGGTGGCACTGATGGGCACTGATGATGGGCACTTATAGGCGGCACTGATGGGCACTGATAGGCGGCACTGATAAGTGGCACTGGTATGCTGCACTGATGGGCTCTCATAGGCGGCACTGCTGGGCACTCCTAGGCGGCACTAATGGGTACTTATAGGTGGCACTGATAGGTGGGCACTGATGGGCATGGATGGGCACTGAGAGGTGGCACTGATGGACACTGATGGGTGGCACTGATGACACTGATGGGAGGCATTGCTGGGCATCACTTGTCTGTACTGATCCATAATGTTGCCAGTCAGTGCCCATTTGTGGGCACTGATTGGCATGTATTGTGCATATTTTTTTATATGTGGATGGCCATGGGGTACATACCTGGCCATCCACATGCTGGGGGCTTCCCTGGTGGTCCTGGCGGCTTCCCTGGTGATCCAGTGTGGGCATCCGCGGGGAGGCTGCGCTGATAAACAATCAGCATGGACCACCCCCTGTCAGGAGAGCTGCAGATCATCTGTCAGACGCGAGTGAGGAAAAGCCGATCAACGGCTCTTCCTGTTTACATTGTGATCAGCCGTGATTGGACACGGCTGATCACGTGGTAAAGAGCCCCTGTCGGAGGCTCTTTACCAAGAACGGTGTAGCGGTGTGTCAGACTGACACACCGCACCACTGGTCACCGCGATATGCGCCCCCGCAGGCAAGCAGCGGCTGTTATCCTGCTGGACGTCATCTGACGCCCAGTCAGGATAACTGAACCACCGCCTGGCTGTCATTTTGCTATAGGTTGGGCAGTAAGTGGTTAAATACAAGCTGGCACACACTGTTTGCAGCAGACTGAGAGGCTAAGCTCACTTCTTGCCAGAGGCACTGAGCTCAATGGACAGCTTGGAGTCTTGGACCAATGGTTAAGTACCATTGGCCCAAGCTGTTCAATAAAAATGCTGCAGTGGAGGCACGCTTCTCATTGCAGTGTCATAGAAGGGGGCATGTGTCTAAAAGACACATGCTCTCTTCCAGCCCAGCCCTCTTCACTACAAGGAAAAAACATGAGTTTATGGGTATACAATTTACCCACAATCCTATGTTTTTCTCACCCAGTTAAGAGGGAGAATGAGAATCTGCTGCTGTTGAAAAGGTACTATTTTAATCAAGCAAAATCATATATTATTATGCTATATGTTAGACATAATAATTTATTATTTATCTATTTACTGTGAAATTACCAATTGGAAGTTATAACTTCAAACTTCAGTAATTTGACTGTTAAGCCACCTGCTTGAGTACAGTTTTTTTAAAAATATAGTACTCTACCTTAAAAACAATATATAATAATTATTTGTATATTACATACTTATGGTAATTAACCCCTTGCTACCCAGGCCAATTCTGACACTTCTCTCCTACATGTAAAAATCATACTTTTTTTGCTAGAAAATTACTCAGAACCCCCAAACATTATATATATATATATATATATATATATATATATATATATATATATATATTAGCAGACACCCTAGAGAATAAAATGGTGGTTGTCACACGGTATTTGCGCAGCAATTTTTCAAACACTTTTTTTTGGAAAAGAACTGTTTCATGAATAATAAAAAAAAAACAGTAAAGTTAGCCCGATTTTTTTGTATAATGTGAAAGATGATGTTACGTCAAGTAAATAGATACCTAACATGTCACGCTTTAAAATTGCGCACTTGTGGAATGGTGCCAAACTTCAGTACTTAAAAATCTCCATAGGTGACGCTAAGTGGCGACCACAAGTGCTAGAATTATTGCTCTCCCTCTAATGATCACGGCGTATGTAACCTGTGTGTATCTGGCTCAGATACTAGCCAGTGCCTCACCAGCCACTGACCTCACCGCATGTCCCTGTTCCACTCCCGGCAGCTCCCGGCAGCCACGACCACCTCACACTGCTGTCCTTCTCAAGCCTCCACCACTCCAACGACCCTCTTCAGACTCTGTCCAACCAAACGGGACAGACCAGGTAGGTGCAGCTTACTGGTGGGATGGGAGTATCAAGCCAGTTTCAGACAAGGCTTCATGCAGGAGTTTAAGACACTCCTGGCGTTCTCACTTGGGGAAACACATTGAGCTCACAGTTACATGCTGCTACTCGGTGCCATGTTGAGCAACAAGAGTTTTCTAAAGAGACCGCAGAACCTATTTCTTTAAAGATTCATACAGGGCTTCACAGAAGGAAGGAAAGGGGAGGAATCACTGCACTGACTTTTCTACATGTTCAGTTTCAGCTTAAGCCATTGAACTCTGTAAGCAAACTTTTTTTTATCTTTACACAGTAGGCTAGGAAAAACATGAATAACTCCAGCTCCTTGATACAAATTAAAATTCAAATTTTTATGTGCAATATTTATCACTATGGTGGTGCTCACTAAGAATTCAATAAAATGGTTTGAGGTACGGCAGTAGTTTTAAGTGTCAGTCTGTGTGGTCCTTAAGTGAACTGTGGCCAGGTTTTGGAGTTTTAAAGCAAGGCCTCCCCGAACTCTGTAGCTGTAGGCACTGTGGAGAAATTCCTCCTCAGCAGAAGAACCAAAGTCATCCAAATCTTTTTCTTAGCCATCTGAGATAATCCTGTTCCCCTCTTCCCAGCAATGATTTTGCAGCCTTCTAATATCTAATGTAAACACAGAGAAGGATCTTTGAGAGGAGTGGGAACAGGATGAGCTGAGCTGCAGAAAGAATGACTTGAATAACTTTCAAGCTTTAGATGTGAGGTTTGAGGATGAATTGCTCCACCATACCTGAAGCTACAAAGGTCAGTGAGGGATTGTTTTAGAGATTATTTACTGTGTTTTAAGAATATATATATACAGTACCTAAATGGTTGGCCATGGGTTCATTTTAACAGGATATATATCTCTGGCAATAATCCCTTAGGTGCAAATACCCATAGTAATTGGTAACTTCAGTGTACAATATAAAGAAAATTAAGATTTCCCACTCTCCAGCCTGGTCAAAAGCAATCCGAGTCATCCAAAAAGAAACTAGGAAACCTTACTACTGCTAGCACTTCAGGCTATATGACGAAACATACAATTTTTACAAATAATTAGTATGGGCTATTATCAAAGTTTAGATAATTGGTATTGTTGTGACACCACATCCCAATTAATACAGCATATACACAAATAAAGCACTGTGTATTGTGCTTATTATACAGATTTGTAAATCACAGTCAAACAAAATCTCCTGCGCTCAACAGTGGTGCGATGGCGATGGAAAGCCTAGAATTCCTATGGTTCCCAGTAAATGCACAGGCTTTGCTCCCACCTAAGGGTCAGGGGACACCGAATGGAAACACTGTAATGCCGCGTACAGACTATCAGAATTTCCGACAACCAAAGCGTGGATTTTTTTCCGACGGATGTTGGCTGAAACTTGTCTTGCATACACACAGTCGCATAAATGTTTTTGGAAATTCCGATCGGCAAGAACGCGCTGACGTACAACACGTACAACGGGACTAGCAAAAGGAAGTTCTATAGCCAGTGCGCCACCCTTTGGGCTCCTTCTGCTAATCTCGTGTTAGTAGAAGTTTGGTGAGAGACGATTCGTGCTTTTCAGCCTTGTGCTTTTCCGAACGTTACTTATTCTTCAGTTTGCGCTTGTGGGTTCGTATCTGGTTTTCAGTGCTTGTAGTCAGTTCGCATCTGGTTTTCAGTGCGTGCTATTTCTAGTACGGATTTGATTCTCAGTGCGTTCTTGTCCACTCGTTTCTGATTTTCAACTTGCTCTTCTCAGGCCTTTCTGATTTTCAGTGCGTTCTGTTAGTTCGTTCTGACAAGCCGACCGCTTTGAAGCCAAGTTGCGGTTACGTACTCGTCATAGAGTTTGTGCTATGTGGGGGCTTGGTGTTGGGGTTCTTACTTTGACCCAAGCCCAGTCCATGAACAGGGTGGGGAGGAGTTCATGGATGAAGAATTGGTTGTTCCAGCGTGACCAATTCTCGCACATGCCTTTGTTGCGGGAGATCCAGGAGAATAATCCTGATGATTTCAGGAATTACCTCTGGGTGACGGACCCCGTTTTTCACCATCTGTTGGCTTTGCTGTCACCTTATATTACGAAGCAGGACACCTGCATGCGGCAAGCCATCACTCCTGAACAGAGGCTAGTCGCCACCTTGCGGTACTTGGCGACGGGGAGAAGTCTGCAGGACATCAAGTTCTCAACAGGCATCTCCCCCCAGGCTCTGGACATCATTATTCCAGAGACCTGTTCTGCCATTATTCCGGTCCTGCAGAAGGACTATATTAAGGTAAGTTTTCTCCTTTAACATCACATTCTATGTATTTAATGTTTGCTAACGTATTGTATTTCTTTCATCATTCCCTAATTACCATGATTGTAATATGCTGTGAATGTCCTCTTTGTCCTCATGCATGCTGTAAGCTTTTAATGCTCCTTTTTTGTCCTTCATGCATATTTGCCTTCACTAAACTCCCCAGCATGCTATCCTGGACCCATACACACCTAGCTAGTCTAGTCACTTAACAATGTATTTTGTCAGCTCCATAGTAGTGCTTTACCCTAAACACCCCCTAAAATGTGTACAAATGTTATTTTTGTCCTTTAATTCAGGCATAGTGCCAGAAGGTTTTTTGGGGGGCCCAAACTCATTTGTTTTTGAACAAACCAACATATTTGTTGTATAACATTTTCAGATTTGACAGTAGAAATAGCCTTTTTTGGGTTAAACAGGCATGTTAAAAACCATAAACATACACAACTCAGGAACTTACAAAGTTCAACTTTGACAAAGTGAAGGCAATATCAGACATTAGTATGTCCAAACTGTGTTGATATTGCCTTCATCAGATGGGGTGATGTCACCCCTGTGAAAGCCAAATTTTGAAGATGCACACAAATTGGGAGTCAAAATGGGGATTTCCCTCCTGATCCCATGCCTAATGTCAACATGTGCTAGCTCCCATCATGGGGGATCAATGGATGTGTTTCTGGGGTGCAACCCCTTCCTCTCATCTACTTTAGTTGCGAGGAAGGGGTTACACCCACAAAACGCATACATTGATATCATATTGATGGCAGATAGCACATGTTGACACACTGTGTGCATCTTCAAAATTTGCCTTTCAAAATAATTTAAAATAGTTTGAAAAATCAGAAAAATAAAAACAAACTTGAATAATTTTGGGGTGTTTTAAATTCTGCCTAAAACATCAATGATGTTTTTGAGTCTTTTTTCCACATCATTGATATCTTCCTTGATCTTCTGCAAATCACGATTACACACCATGATCTCCGCGATGAGGATGTGTACACTTGCACTTGTGAAATGAGATTCTTCCTCCACAACATCCACATCACCTAAAATAAAAAAAAACACACCATGTATTATAAATACGCAGGCATACATCTATTACCTGAAGCCGTGGTCTCAGACACTCACCTGTTGTGGTCACTATTTCGCCCACTTCATAAACCTCTCCTTCCTCCACATCCTGAGGTTGTGGTGTGCTGAGTTCCCCTTCCTTATGAGGTTGGGGGTCCCTGGTGTCCTCTGATGTCCCTAGTCTTTTCTCCCCTATCTGAATTAAAAAAAGGTATACTTAGCACACAGATATTTGAGGCCAGAAATAGGAATATGAAACATTGCTTGGAAGTGACGTACAATTGTCTGTTCTGGCAGAGTTCCAAGCTGAAAACATTTTTTCCCCCCTTTCTAAAGCTAGAATACTTACCTGTTTTGTGCAAGTTTCACACATGGAGACACCCCTAATGTCCACTGGATCACCTGTGTGGGACACCCTAAAAAGTTTGTTCTGGTGTCCCACACTAGTGCTTTTGTGTAAAGATGTGTAAACAGCTGCTGAGTGTCCTCTCCTTACACTGAATCAAGTTTGCATTTCATTCTAGATACAAACCCATCTAGACAACAATGTACTAAACTTCTTTTAATACAAATAGGCATGAACAAACCTGCATCTGCCAAAAACATCGTATTAGTTGGCGAACGAACGATGTTCACTACGAACGATTACTGTGCCCATGAACCTGAAACTTGCCATTTTAAAATGTAAAACAGTAAAGAAAAGCACATGGAGCAGCACAAAAGTAATAATAATAATAATAGGAACACACGACAAAATACTTACTTTTTTGCAGCACTTCTGTACTGATCCTGCTCCCTCAATTTGAAGTCTGACCATCATTTCCTCAGTTGATCCTTGGATCGCCGTACCCCAAAATTTTTCTGCAGACTTTTCATAACTTTAGCCATGATCTTGGCCTTTCTCACCCTTGGGTTTGGGTAAGGTCCATGCTTCCCATCATAGTCGGCCCTCTTCAAGATGTCCACCATCTCCACAAAGGACATATTTGAGGCCATAAATCTCCGGGATCGGAATGTTTGTGGCTCCGGGCTTTTGTCATCCTCTTCGTTGCTGCTCTCCTCTGCATGCACTTTCTTCGCCATGTGCTCTTCCACTGCGCCAAAAGAGAAGGGGTGGGGAATAGACTAGAACGAAGGTCAGGGGAGGGCGGAGTTTCACGCATGTGCAGTGTATATAAAGCGTAACACGCCTGTGTCGTATGTACGATCTGTGAGCGGAGGATTGAATAGTGTAAGCGACGATCGTGATAACGAAGGTACAATTTGAACTTGGGGCATCAGTGGTCTATACTGCTTATAGTTTGAGGCCTATATTGGGACAAGATTATGAGAGTTTAGCCTGACATTAGGGTTTGTCTTGTGTTGTGTCTTGCAGATAAAATGGATCAATTCAATGATCACAGCTTCCTCCCCCTAATTTATTGATATGTACAGAGAGCTCCCATGTCTGTGGCAGGTAAAACACCCCTTTTATACTAATAAAAGAAAGAGACAGGCAGCGCTGGATCAATTTCTGGAATTGGTGAAGCCGCAGATCCCCACGGCAAACAACAACTATTTGAAGGCCAAAATTGGTGGCCTGAGGAGCACATATAATAGGGAGCGCAAGAAGGTCCAGGATTCCATGTCCCCAGGCTCTGGTACTACGACAGACTGCGATTTCTGTCAGACCAGACTGAAATCAGGCCATTACTCTTAACCCTTCCTTCCACTCTTCCTTCCACCTCAGATGAGGCTTCAGAAGACCAGCCTGGGCCTTCCACCCAGGAAGAAGATGTGAAGGAGCCCAGCTTGAGTCAGGTATAGCATTGTTTAACACATTTCTCAAAATTGTGTTTGATTGATGAACAATAAACTAAAACTATGTCCCATTTTCATACACAGGAAAGCCTCTGCCAGGAGGAGGCTGTGGAAAGTGGCAGCCAGGAGGTGGCGGGGGAAAGTGGCAGTCAGGAGGTGGCAGAGGTAAGTGGCAGCCAGGAGGTGGCGGGGGTAAGTGGCAGCCAGGAGGTGGCCAGGCCCAGTAGCCTGACCGAATCCCAGGTTCCTCCCCTCCGCCTTCCAACAAAAAGGATCAGGAAGGGGAGAAACGTGCAGGAGCCAGCACTTTCTTTGATTCGGGAGGCTACCGTGGCCCTCAGAACCACCCCCAATATTCAAGAGGCCTATGCTTGCATGGCTGCCAGCAAAATGCAGGAAATGGAGGTGGGCCAATGCCTCATTTGTGAGGAAGTGATGTATCTGGCCCTAAATAAGGGGTTGAGGGGCAAACTCACAAACAAAACCCACCTGTGTGAGTTGGATCATCCTCCTCCTCCACCTCCTCAACCTCCTGCCATAGCTCCAACACCAGAGCCACAGCCTGGAAGCAAGCGTGGAGGCAAGCGTGGAAGGAAGACAAGAGTGTGATGGCCTGGGTTCAGTCTGGTCTGACAAAACACACAGGCTGTTGTATGACCACAGCCTGGGGATGTATATGTCATCTGCAGCTGCTCCCGATCTCTCTGAGTCCTGGACCGGATTGTGCTCCCTATTAAATGGACTCCTCAGGCTACCAATTTTGCCTGTCAAATAATTGAAGTCTGCCCTGGGGTACAAAGGCTTCACCAATTTAACCAGTTTATCCAGTGTTGCCTTCCTCTTTATTTTGTTATGACCCCTAATAAATGTCTATTTTTTTTTTTGGACAAATAATTGGCTTTGTGTTTTAGTTAAAAAAGGACAGTTTGTGAGTAGGCAGGTACATTTCAAAAATAAAATGTCAAATTAACAAGGGACACCAACACCAACCAATCTCTTTGAGGTTAAAAAATACAAGATAATAATGGTGTTGTGGTAACTTGACACAAAAAAACGAAAAAAATATTATGGAGATCACTATAAAAAAAATTAAATCAGGAGATCTTGATAAAAAAATTTTAAAAAAAGTCGATCACTATAAAAAAAATATAAACATTATTCTGGAGATCTGGCAAAAAAAATAAAGATTATTAATGAGATCACGAGAAATAATAAAGAAATCAGTTTGTCAGAACTCTGTGTGAATATTAGTAGCAAAACAACTTCATTATTCTAGCATTATAAAGAAGAAGAGAATGTGCTGCATTAAAAGATTAAAAACTTTGCAGCGTGACAAATGTGCTATCTCCATTACGAACGCTAGTTTTACCAGACCGAGCGCTTCCATCTCGTACTTGATTCAGAGCATGCATGGAATTTTGTGCGTGGGAACTTGGAATTTACGACAACGGATTTTGTTGTCAAAAAATTTGAGAACCAGCTCTCAAATTTTGTTTGTCGGAAATTCCGACAAAAAATGTCCGATGGAGCCTACACACGGTCGGAATTTCCGACAACAAGCTCACATCGAACATTTGTTGTTGGAAATTCCGATCGCCTGTATGCGGCACAAAAGTACAAAAAGAGGGCACACTAACCTTGAGCATTACCCAAGTGATATTTATTTAAATCAAAAGGAAGGAAACATACTCATAAACAAGAGGATAATAAAAACATATCAGAGTCCACAATGGACACAGAGCAACCAGGTCACCAGGTCCGTGTCAAGCACGCTGGAGGATCTTCCAGATGTCTGACACATATGCATTTTTTATCCAATTGTTTGTGAGTATGTTTCCTTCCTTTTGATTTCAATAAATATCACTTGAATAATGCGCAAAGGTTGGTGCGCCCTCTTTAGACTCTTACATATGTGTGATTACCTGTGTATCAGGAAATTTTGCTAGCATCCTTGCCTAATGACTGCCTAATGACTGCCTTTAAGTCATACCTAACCACACAAATTTGCACTGGGAAACAGCAGCAGAAATGTATAGTCTTTGAGCACTATAAACAATCACATTCAGAAGCCTGGAAATATACGTGATGTTCTATGAAGTCAACTTATGATGTACAGTAGTGTATTTAGGTTTTGTGCTGCCCTAGGCCTGACTAAACTCGTGCACCCCCTAATGTAAATATGACCCATCCCTCCCTATCAAGGCCACACCCCTTGTTGTTTAAGACCCGCCCTGAAATTTTCAAGTGGGGACACTAGTTCTGGGGGCCAATGGATTCCCTTAATTTGCTAGATTTCCTCTCACTTCCTGCTTGGCTATGGGGCAGGAAGTGAAGGGAAATCTCTGCAATGGGACAGAGATGGTAAAAAATAAACTGACAGGGGTTATAACCCTCCCTTACTCTAGCCAAAATGAAAAAAAAAGTGTTGCCTATAGTTCTACTTTAAGCACAAATTTCTGATAATTTTATGGAGAGGACTAAGAAGATATAACCATGCCAATGGTGCAGCAGAAAACATAGCACAGTGAGGAAGGTTTGTGGTCCAGAATGAGAGGACAGTCAAAATTAGAAGCGGCGTCCCCCCCTACAGTTGTGGAATGCCAGCTGCCCACATACCGGAAGCAGTGAGGTCGCTTTATGGGGGCGATAGACTAATTTGCCTCTCAGCCCAGTCTGCCCCATAAGACTGGTGCTACACTTATGCCCTGTACACACTACCGGTTTTCCCGTCGGAATAAACTCTGAAGGTTTTTCCGACGGAGTTCCAATGGAATTCCGCTTAAACTGTCTTGCGTACACATGATCACACCAAAGTCCGACCGTCCAGAACGCGGTGACGTACAACACGTACGACGGGACTAGAAAAAGGAAGTTCAATAGCTAGTAGCCAATAGCTCCGTCTCGTACTTGCTTCAGAGCATGCGTCGTTTTTGGTACGTCGGAACAGCATACAGACGAGCGGTTTTCCCGATAGGAATTGGTTCGGGAATATTTAGAACATGTTCTCTTTCTAGGTCCGTCAGAATTTTCGATGTAGAAAGTCCATACACTTGATCAGAATATACAATGAAAAGCTCGTCAGACTTTTTCTGTCAGACATTCCGCTCATGTGTACGGGGCATAACAGTATAGCGCAAGCCGGCAGGGACTCTTTCCGTGCTGCCCCCCTGCAAAGTGCTGCCCTAGGCCTGGGCCTTGTCGGCCTAGGCCAGGATACAGCGTTGCCTACATCTGTAGATTTCTACTTACTTTGAAGGAACTTTTAATAATTATTGATAAAAATGTTTTACAACAGCTGCTGAGGCACAGGATACATACATGAGTGGGAGAACAACCTAGAGAGTACAGAAAAACAGGTACTATGGCTTTGCTGTAATAGACTGGTAATTCCCAATAAGCTATTGTTGAAATTCGAAAAAATGTTCTAAGAATAGAAGTGAATCTAAAATACAGTATGTTTACATGGGGATTAAATGAATACAGAACCTAGAGCTTCGAACAAATAAAATTTGCTTCCAGCATTCATTTGTGGGATTATAAGCATGGGATATTACATCAATTCATTGTAGAGAAGCAAAGCTCAACTCCATATGATGCTTTTCAGTTCCTTAAAAATAACGCCTCTGCAAGGATGCCTACAGGCAGGGCTGGTGAGTAATATTTAAAAAATGTCTTTCAACTGCAAAAAAAGTCTGAATGCAGCACTCTCCAAAGCTCCAGTGCTACACTCCTCATCATCCTCCAGTCCCAGCCAGTGGTCCTGTTTTAAGCGGAATAAAGCACAGCATCATTCAAACCACTTCCTGTGATCCCAGGGTGTCAAGGTCTAGCCCACTGCAGTGTGTCACCAAGCCATCCTTGACTCACAGGAGAACGTTGCAAAGAATGGTGCCCATATCATTACGTAGCACTGTTCTCTGCATCATCTAGGACCTGTCCACCCTGTCCTTGCCCACATACCTTTTATAACATTAAATATATACTTGAACGTCAACAATATACAGAACAAGTATACAATATACAGATGCAATGATCATATTATCCACGCTGCTATTTAAATCGGATCTTCTCCTGCAGAATGGGCTCCCTCTGGTTGGGCACAGGAAGGGTCTTACCTGGAGCCGGCTCTTCAGGGAGATCAACCGGAGGCTGCACACTGACTCCTGCAACCTCCGGGCCCCTGGCCAGGCCACGGGTCTCCACAGCAATCTTTTCCTCCCATATGTCCCGGACCTCTGAAGTGGACATACCTGATGGCAGCTCTCCTCCATCACCGGCAGATGATTCTCGACCCTTTCCGGCCCTCCGAACTTCCTGCGGTTTCAGCATGCACAGTCCTGTGAGCAGGTGAATGGTGTAATATCTTGATTCCCACTGCACCAGCCCTAAGCAGGTCCCCACAGTGGCCACACCGGGCCCAGGCATTGACTCAGATCGTGGGTATGTGGCACCTGGGGCATAGCATGCATAACCGCTCCACTCCTCCGATCAACCCCAAGGCAAGTCCTCCACAGAGTGTCTACTAGAACTTGATCCTGCATCTCAGGTAATCGCTGTACAGATCACCCTCCGCCATCTTCATCCGCCTCGTGTCTGGCACACAGCACGCTGATTCCGCTGGGGCATAACTCTGCCCACACGCTTGTTGGTTCAGCGTGCGAGGAACTGTAAGAAGGCTTCAGGTATTGTGCTCTGTAGTGACACCTGGTGGCAGGCGCTGTAGAACTGCAGGCACTGTCCAGGCTGAAGTTTTAAAACTGCGTCAAAGAAGCTGGAACTGAAGGCAGGCAAACTATACAGCGATCACCATTAACATAGTAAAGTCTCTCCTGTAACATCCTACTGTGTGGGACTGACCGTGCAGCATCCCGTCAAAGACACCCCCTCGTTGCATACCATTACTAGGGGCAACAGTAGACATTCACAACTCCTTTTACTGTGTTAAGCAGGATTAATAAAGTCAAGAAAAGTTTCTTCTGCAATACAGTGTGCAGAGCGCTGGACATATTTGTAATCCGGAGTGGGATGGCTTGTTGTGGTTGCCACGGGTGAAAGCACATGGTTACAATCACTGGTTGCAGGGCTTATCGCGGTGCTGAGTGTCCATTGAGACAACTGAGTGCAGGTGCATGATGGCAGCACTGATCCTGGATGGTTGCTATGGACGACAACACTTGGCAACAAGTTTGGGTTTGGTTGTTATGGGCAACGGCATGTGGCAAAAGTCAATTTTGAAAGCAAACATAGTCCTTTCCTTATTGTACCCCAAACTTGACAAAACAGGCAAAGTCTCCTCTGGCTTTTAGTGGTTGCTAGGGGTGATGGCCAGCAGGTTAACCGTGAAGGAGGATCTCAGTGGGACCTCCAAATGTAGCTGTGTAGTTGCCACTAGTAACAAACATCCACCATATCACTCCGCTGCCAGACTCCTATATATATCTTGCAGAGACAATGAACAGTCATTTGCTTTGTTTTGTTTTGTTTTGTTTATTGGAGTGGTACAACTTAGTTGGGGAAATGGGTATATGGAATGCCCATAGAACAGATCACTTTGCCATCATATTTAGAGATTTCACTGATTTAGCACATATTTTGAGCCTGAAGAAATGATGCGCATGTTTAACAGCTACAGTCTTTTTCTGCATCATCCTGCAGACTGTTGCTCCTCCTCTGCGTAACTCCTGCAGACTATTGCTTCCAGAACTTCCTCATCAATGACCATGTAATGATGAGGACATCACCCTTGACCGTGTGGGTGATGTTCCCAGAAATCCTCTCCTCCTGCACAAACTTATACTGTAGCATATTACTTTCTTGTCACATCTTCTTCTGTAAGCAAAAGAACCTAATAACTGAATAGTTTCTCATGGTTGCTCGCTGCTACTAGGCCAGAGGACTGCAGTGCCTCTCCCCGGAGGCCTAGTAGTTTAAAAGCATGTTCAGAATGGTGGACTACTGTTCCCAGCTAGCCCAGCTTGCAAATCCTGTGCTCTCAGGCCACATCGATTTGACACTAATCCCCACAGTCTCTCCTCTGATCCAGGACTCCTCATCAATGTCCATGTAATGATGAGGACTTTACTAATGACTGTGTAAAAGTGAAGTTCCCTTACAGATTTCCTGGCACATCCAGCCCTCCACTGTGGTACATGTTCCGACAGCTTCACCTGCCCCTCTGCTCCAGGAGTTCCTCATCAATGACCGTGTAATGATGAGGACTTCACTAATGATCGTGTAAAAGTAAAGTTCGCTCACAGCTCTCCCCGAACCTCCTCCTGCGATTGGCCCACCCCCCCCAGATGGGGGTGCCCTCCTGCTGCTGTCTAATACTCCATTCTCCACTTTACCCTTGCCGACAACTCCCCTCAGTGGCATAGGGGGCCTGCCCCCCGCCAATACCAGTTGGGGATTGCTCAGGGCTCCCACATAAGCTCAGTTCTAGGCCCTGCCCCTCTTCCAGAACATTCTTCCTGGAAGCAGGGGGGGCAATTCAGAACTAGAGCACAGGTGGTCACACCCACTGCTACTCTAACCACTCCCTGCCCCCAGATCAAAACAGACAGGCCTAGCTCAAAGCATAGGCCTGCCTAAATTTACCTGTGCTGACAGTCTCCCTAGTAAAAATCCTATACTAGCACCTACCTATTGGTAGTGGGTGCTACACTTAGAGTGCTGTTTTCCCTAGAGTGCTGTTTTCCCTTGGGACTCTCAACTAGCTTCTTCCCTGAGGTCCCCTGAAGTTTCCTGCTGGATTTGGGAAGAGTAACTTCTGTAAGGCTTTCAGAACTTCCATGAGTAATTGAGGGCTGATGCTAGTCTTGGGACACAGCTCAAAACTGTCTACCTTCTCCACACCCGTAACATCTCTTTTCTCGCCCTTGTGAAAGTTTTGGCTCCTCATGATGAGCCCCTTGTTCATGAACCTTCGCTTGGGTCTCCATCACTCGCATTAAAGCATGATACATCTGGGTTTGGGCCTGAGCTACCCGGGCCATCAGTTCACTTGGTCCAAGTGCACTTACTGGCTTATTAGTGTCTCTCTGGTTCAGACTCAGTTCCACTATCCTCGTCCGAGAAACCCATTTCTGCATGAACAGCTCCAGCCACCACTTTCTCTCTATTTCCAGCAATAGAGCTCGATTCTCTTTTGCTTTTCTCTTCTAATAGAGCCTCCTCTTCTTGTATGTCTCTTATCAATTCAGGCACCACCTTGGTTCTCTTCAGTAACAACTTTAATACAATAGGATGGTTTGGCCGAGCCCCTTGCAAAACCCAGTCTAGAGGAGCTTGATCAACATTCTTGGGATTGATACCCCTCTTGAGGATAATTTGATGCAGCATTCTGTCTACTTAAGATATGTATTCGGACAGACTCTCCCCTTTTTGTTGGTGCGTATAGTTGAATTTTTACATCAGGTCTGTGGTAGTTTTAACCCTCCCAAATACAGAATAGAGAGCATCAATGTAGTCTATAGCAACACAAGTTTTCTTTCCCATTCTCAGATTATGGATCACATCCACCACCAGGCCTCGAAGACTCTCACTGAGCCATTGCCATTTCACAGTCTCTGAAACACTTCATTCTTCCATGGCCTGAAGGGCCTGGCTCATCCAGGTTTCAAACTCATCTTCCCCCACAGGAGTCATCAACTGCCCCAAGAAACACCTGAGTCTCCAATAGCTCTGGTTGGCATTTCCGGCCCCATCTTTCACCAAGCTGTCAACTAGCCGGCTCAATGGCACGGTAGACTTCCTATTGAAAACGTTAAGAAAGTTGGAGAAGTTCAGGGAGGGATGCTTAATTTTGGGGGAGGGGGTTTTTAATATTATTTTGGACCCTGAATTAGATACTACATCAAGAAAAACAGTTTTCTCATATAAAGCACTTAAACAATTAAAAAAATATTTACAAAGTCTCTACCTGGTGGATGGTTGGAGGGTCTTTAATGAGAGGTTGAAAGACTATAGCTACTACTCAAAGACCCATAAAGTATAGTCTAGATTGGATCTATTCATGGTGGACCAGTATTATCTGGAATATGTTGTGTGATGAAGATTCTTCCGGTATCTGTGAGTCAACGGCAGTGAATATGGCGATTAAATGAGTCATTGTTAGATGACGAGCAGATAGAGGAGGATATACGGAAGAAAATGATAAGTTATTTCAAAGAAAATACAGCAGGAGAGGTATCAGAACAAATGATATGGGAAGCCCACAAGGCCGTCATTAGGGGGGAGTTGATAGCTCATGGGTCGCGAGTTAAGAAAAAGAAAAGGAAGGAGATGGAGGATTTATTAAGAAATATACATGAGTTAGAGATCAAACATAAAAACAATCTTGACCCTGAGGAAGCTAAACAGCTGGAAACGCTTAGAATAAAACTCTCCACATATCTTGATAGAAGGGATAAGGATAAATATAGATTCTTTGCACATAGATTTTATGAACATGGGAACAAATGTGGTAAACTATTAGCCAGACAATTAAAAAACAACAAGAAATTTCCCACGTTCATAATATACGAATAGGTAATAAACAGATAATAGAAACAAAATCTATAGCTATGGAATTTGAGCAGTTCTACAAGGGCCTATATAATATCCAACCAAATTCATCAGGATTAGAAGAAGGGATTCAAGTGAAGGAAATTAGAAATTATATTAAAGAATCTGCATTATCACCCCTCACTTTGGAAGTGGTGGAGAGGTTAGAGGAGCAGATTACGGTAGAGGAAATAAAAAATGCAATAAAAAATTTACCAATGGGGAAGAGTCCAGGGCCGGATGGTCTAACAAATGCATAGTATAAAAAATTAATTAATATCTTGACTATACCAATTTGCATGTATTTTAACCAACTTACAGCTACCAACCCGTTACCCCCAGAAGCTTTGCTGGCTTTTGTGACAGTAATACCAAAACCTGGGAAAGACCCACAATACTGCGCAAATTATAGACCTATTTCCCTTTTGAATTCAGATACCAAATTACTAGCAAAAATTCTAGTAACTAGATTACAAGATAAAGCAATACAATTGATATACTCTGATCAAACAGGGTTTATGATGGGATGAGAAACTAAGGATAACACCATCCGGGCCCTTCATGTTCTCCATTGGATACAGAATGGACCTAATAAAACACCAAGGATAGTGCTATCAATGGATGCCAAAAAGGCTTTTGATAGAGTGAACTGGATATTTATGATGGAAGTACTAAGAGGAATAGGGCTGGGGGAACGGATGATGGGGTGGGTATCAGCACTATATGCTGGACCAAGGGCAAGGGTAAAAGTTAATGGGACCCTATCAGGAGGTCTGGATATACGAAACGGTACAAGGCAAGGGTGTCCACTGTCCCCAATATTATTTGCCCTCGTGTTAGAACCTTTCCTATGCAAAATAAGGGAAAATAAAGGAATAAGGGGAGTAGAAATAGGACCTAGAGAGTATAAAGTATCAGCTAACGCTGACGATTTGTTATTTTTCCTTTCAAAACCCCAAGAATCCATTAAAGAAGTGATGCAGGAGGTGACAAAATATGGGAAATTATCAAACTTTAAAATAAATTTGGAGAAATCGGTATTGCTACCCTGTCATATGCCATCACCATTAACTACATCTCTGCAAAACAAATACCCGTTTATCTGGAACAGGAAATCTTTGTTTTATTTGGGAGTACATATAACTGCGGATGTAAAACTACTATATGAACAAAATTATAGTCCCCTACTTGCCAAAATAATAGAGGATTTGCATAACTGGAAACGACATATGTTAACAATGTTTGGGAGGATTGACACCCTTAAAATGAACATAATACCTAGATTATTATATATACTGTATACAGTACCCATACCACTCCCCCTAGTATTTTTTAAAAAGGTACATAAAGAATTCCTATCCTTCATATGGAAGAATGGAAAAGCTAGAATAACATATAACATCTTACGCAGAAGGAAAGAGGAGGGAGGAATAGGGTTGCCAGACATGGCAATGTATTACAGGTACACATACTAAAGTGGCACAATGACTCTGAAAACAAAGCATGGGTGTTGATTGAAAAAAACATGGCAGAAAGGGATTTAGCGGGGGCACCATGGATACCAGCCAAGGACAGGGGACTATCTAAATGGACATCTCCATTAACTCGAAACACACAGGCAGTATAGGATAGAATAAATAAAACGGGTAAATATGCTCCTAAAATATCTCCTTTAGCCCCATTGGGGGGTTATCCATGGTTCCCCCCTGGAGAAGAAAAGGGAGCGCTAGGTCCATTGGAATCAGGAGGGAACACAATGGGGTTGATTTACTAAAGGCAAAAAGACTGTGCACTTTGGAAAGTGCAGTTGCACATGGCAAGAGCAGTTGCTCCAGAGTTTAGTAAATGAGCAGAAGCTCAGCTGACTTTCATCAACCAATCATGTGCAAGCAAAAATGCTGTTTTTTTTATTTTCCTTGCATGTGATTGGGTATTCTTTGCAAAGTGAAGCTTTACCTCATTTACTAAGCTCTGGAGCAACTGCACTTGCAGAGGGCAACTGCACTTTCCAAGGTACACAGTCTATTGGCCTTTAGTAAATCAACCCCAATGTGTTTAAGATATGCCCCCCTAGGCACTCTTATGTCCCAAGTAGAACTGATATCATTACAAGGAGACATGAAGATGGCAGGATGGAGATATAAGCAAATGCGAAACTTTAAAAAAAAAATAGAACACCAAATAAGGCCCCAAAATACGTTAACCACATTTGAGAAGATGTGTATGAAGATATCAGAACCCAATCATTTATTGTCACAGATGTATAAACGAATGCTTAGCGAACAAGAAACCACAACACCATATTTTATTAAAGAGTGGGAAAATGAACTAAACTGTACATTTACCCCATCACAAAGAAAAATATGAATAGAAGTAACACACTCATCATCTGTAAGCTCATCTATTAAGGAAATGTGATACAAATTTTTGACTAGATGGTACAGAACCCCGGTGCGATTAGCACAGATATATCCAAATGCAGATAATCGTTGCTGGAGTGGATGTAAAGATAGGGGTACATATCTTCATATTTGGTGGACATGTCCTAAGATCAAGGTATTTTGGGAAGAAATAGCCCCATGGATCAAAAGAATGTCAAATAAATGTATAGCATTATAAATTTGCTGTTCCATGGGACTATTGGATCCACAAGATCTTATAAAAATAGTCTCACACCACATTTACTAAACGCAGCAAAGAGGTTAATACCCAGGTACTGGAAACAGGCTACATGCCCCACATTAGGAGAATGGAAAAGGGAGGTGGAAGAGATGATGGAGGCAGAAAGGTGGGTTTATAAGACCAGAAATAAACAGGACAGATTTGAAAAAATATGGGCAAAGTGGGAAAACTAATAAGGTGTTAGATAAAATTAATTAGAAGCCATTGCCGGAAATCAAGACAAACTCTAAAGGGAAATTTGATAACAGGGAAAAAAAGTAGGGAATGATCTACAACATTTCTTTTATATCTTTTTTTTTTCTGTATTTGTTGTTTGTTGATAAGACTATTAAATTAGTACTGTGATTGTATGGCGTATCCTGATTGTACGGGATGGCTCCCTCTGAGGCATTTGTTTACCTCTTCCACTCTCCCCCTTCTCCCCCTTCCCTTACCCCTCCCTTTCTTGTTTTGTTTTTTTTTTTTTCTCACGTAATAAGTTAATAATATACACAAAGCACAAGCACAATTTTTGAATTATTATAATATATTCATAAATGAGGGGAGGGTTTATCCCCCCTATCCCCCTCCCCCTTTTTTTTTGTTTCACTCACATTTAATAGGCAATAACAGAGGTAGAGCACAAGCACTTGATATTTTTGAATTATTATATAATCAACTAATAAATAGGGTAAGTTTTCCCCTCACTCCCCTTTTTTTTTCTCCCCTTTTCACGTAATAAGTTAATAATATACGCAAAGCACAAGCACTTGAAAATGTTTGAATTATTTTATAATGCATTCATAAACGAGGAGAGGGTTTACCCCCCCCCCATCACCTCCCCCCCCCCTTTTTTTTTCACACATAATAGGTCAATAATATATATAGAGCACTAATATTTGAATAATTTAAATACGTTTTATAACACTTTCATAAAATTGGAGTTTTTGGTTTTACTTTCTTTCACATGTAATAAGTTAATGACACATATAGAGCACAGCACTTGAAAGAAGGTCTTTTTCCTTTCTTTCAAATTTTTTTTTTTCCCCCTCTCCTTTAACACGTATTAAGTCAACAATGTACACAGAGTACAATATTGGAAGATCTTAAATTATTTTTATAGCACTCTTATAAAACTGTTTTTTTTTGTTTGTTTTTTTAGGGTATGGGGGAAGGGGTGTAGAGGGAGCCATCCCTGTTGTTGGTGTAAAAAAAAACAAACTAGCCAGCTCATATCCATGTAAAAAAAGAGGGGGGGCATTGGCCCCTTGAGAGTCAGCACCCACCGATACAGAGCCCTTCTCCCGAGCTCTGGGCGATGGCTGCCTCTCAGCATGCCCTCTCCCCACTTTGAGTGGGATCACTCTAGCAATCACCCCTTTGGGTAGACGTACCTCTTCCTCCTGAAAGCATATAGGTATCACTTCCTGCCAGTCCAATAGCAGCCTGACTTGGTCCAGGTCATAATCAGCTTCGGTTTCCACAATGTAGTTTGTCCTGGGGCCAGAGCTCTTATCCACTTTCTAATCCCTCTCAGTGTGTTCACTTCCAGAGATCTCCAGAATAGCGCTCCTTTCCATTTGAGCTCCCTGACTCTGGCCCCAAACAACCACGGCCACCAAAGTGGCTTCCCACGCAGATTGTGGCTCTTGTCTAGGTTGAATAGGGCCGGCTGCAGATTGCATCCCGGACGAGCCCCCAAAAGTAGCACGACCCCCTTGGGGACTGCTTAGATTTACCTGCTCATCTGCACCACTATGGCCCTGTGAACATTCCAACCCACCTGACACTCTGGGTTCAGACATCTTTGCACCACCTTAAGGTAATAAGTCAAACAACTCAGTGAGTATATACTCTATTAACGTTTACTGAAATAACCCAAAGAAGATCTTGTTGCACAGAGGAGCTAATAGATCAGCTAAACTTTGGATAACAATCCTAGCTTATCGGAAGAATTCCTCTAAAATAATATATGTTAAGACAATTTGGCAAACGCTATATTCTATACACTTATTTTCAATGGATTACCACTTGAACATGACCTGAAAGGATAAGCAAGAGTTTAGCATTAATTCTGGCAAGACTTCTAAAGGGGAAACCCAGGCCAGCCTATTTAACCTTTAATTCTAATGAGAAATCAATCAAACAAGAATGGTATGAAGGCCCTTTAAGTAGTAATGACAGCAATGTCCCAGTTGCAGGCCTGATGGTCTTCGCCAGCAGTCAGAGCTCATAAACTGTATCCAATAAGGTGCAGTAAGAAGGTAATGGTATTTCTTGGAATGGTTGATGCTATAGGTGTCTATGTACAGTGTTCTGTCAGAAACCATGAATCAAACCGAGACAGAAGTACAGTTAAATCAAAAGTAAATAGAACAAACGTAGTCAAAACATAGCCAAAGTTCGGTAACTGGAACGGATAGTCAGACAAGCCAGAAAGTCAGGAAGCCAGGAATCAGCACTGTGGAACAGCAAGCAGGATCTGGAGCCAGAAGGAATGTCAGCCAAACAAGTCTTTAACAGGAGCGCAGGAGAAAGTCTCTGTGATGTTGACCAAGGAGAAGGCAGAGATCATCTGGGCTGGACGGCTTAAGTAAGCAGGACTGACAAGCAGGATATCATCAACAGGTGAGTCACTGTGGAGAGATAGGAGCTGGCAATTAGCCGACAGCTGAGCGGCCAGCTCAGAGAACGAAGGGTTAAGCCCAGCCCTGACATGTTCAAATAGAAGTGCAGTAAAATGTTTCCCCAGGTAAAGCTGTTTCCCCAGGTAAAGCTGTTGCTCTATTGGTGTCCCAATAGAGCAACAAAGGAAGGTTTGCAAAGGTGAGCAATTGCCCTCTCACCAACGACCAGGCCGATACAATGCCTTCTGAACAGCGGCTCCCGGAGAGGCATCCTTGCAGCGGATCACTTGCGACAATCGTCTGATGTGAAGCACAAAGCACGGGGTTCTCGGACTGCCGAGGTGATGCTGGATAGATGTCTGATGAACAGCTAGCAGTGCTAGGCCCTTCTCGACCGGGATGGGGTGTTATAAACCGCGTGGTAGGCCGCGACCCCACTTTCCCTGTACGGAGAGGTCCGTCACACACAAGGCCCGGGAGGAAGAGAGCATGGGGCGGGTTGTATGCGAGGCAATTGCCATTCCGAGGAACTACCAATCTCACAATCCTTTTGATTTAGCAGTTAGTGGTGCTAGGCACTAGAGGAACAATACGATACATGAGGATGATCAGGAATCGCTGTACTGTGCAATTGTAGTCCACATTGCTACACTTAGTTTTATTTTTAGTGTCTCAACCAGAAATATCCACAAAAATAGTCATCCCCAATCACCATAACAATTTTTTCCAACCATTTTCATCATATTATTATGCTCCATCAGCTGCACTATAAACCCCACCCTCCCCATTACCAGTTCCATAACAGCATCCACTACCACCTGTACCAAACACTATTCCCCATCACCTGAGCCATAACACTATCCCCATCACCTGAGCCATAACACTATCCCCCATCACCTGAGCCATAACACTATTCCCCACCACCTGAGCCATAACATTATTCCCCATCACCTGAGCCATAACACCATCCCCCATCACCTGAGCCACAACACTATCCCCTATCACCTGAGCCATAACACTATCCCCCAGCACCTGAGCCATAACACTATCCCCCATCACCTGTAACATAACACTATCCCCCATCTTCTGAGCCATAACACTAGTTTTATTTTCAGTGTCTCAACCAGAAATATCCACAAACATAGTCATCCCCAATTACCATAAGCTGTAGAGCCAAAACACTATCACCCATCACCTGTGCAATAACACACTCTCCCATCATCCGCACCATTACAGTATCCTCACCACCAGTACCATAAAACTATCCCTCTGCACCATAACAGCACTATAAAAGTATTTGCCACCACCTGCACAACAATAGTATCCCCCATCATCACTGCCAAACCAATAACTTCAACCACCAGCACCATAACAGTCTTCACCCAACCAGCACCATAACAGTATTTCCCTCTGACGGCACCAAAAAATATCCTCAACTTCTAGTACCATTAACAATGTAATATTATCTTCAAGTACCACTGTTAATAACTTCTCTTGGTTTTATTGGTCTTGGTCTTCATGTTTTCCATGAGCCTTGGGTTTTTGCAGTCATAATATTTCCCATTCCTCCTAAGATGAAAACCAATTCATGTTGACTGTGCCATGGTATATCTTCTCTATGGCATTCTGCTTCTCTGGGGTTGTCATTATAGAGTCAAATCAGTGACAGCACTGACAGATCTTGCTGTTGGGCCACTGACTATTTTTTTGCTTAATTATGACTGATTTAAATTCAGTCAGTCATCTGCAGTCATGAGTGTTTGTACCGTCTGCATTTGCCCACATTATTATTATTATGCAGGCTATCTATAGTGCCAACTGTGACGTACCTGGTGGAGATCAAGCTGGAGAGGGGGCTTCTCTTGCACCTCCTGTCTGACACCCCTGGTAGTGATGACAGGGAGTGAAGGACACAGAGTGGCACGAGGGCCGATAGCTGTTGGCGCTGGCTGGGCCTTGGTAGGAACCAGGTGGCTGTAGAGCGCTGGGCAGGCTCTGAGAACTGGAGCTCCGAATCGCTGGGGCAGCAGATGGAGGCGTAGCCGGGACGAAAGCCAGGAGGTCATCAACAGCCGGACAGAGCAGGTACCGAGACAGGAGGCAGACGGGATACAAGCCGGGTTCAGTACACAGACGGGCAGCAAGGTACAGGAACATCAGGCAGAATCGGAGTCAAACACAAGCCGGGATCAGGTAGGCGGGCCGAGGTCAAGGAGAAGGTTCAGGTATAGCCGGGTCGAGACACAGGTAACTGGAACAGATCAGGTAAGCAGGCACTAGCTGAAACACCACTCAGCAAAGTTCATGTGTCAGTGCTCAGTTTAAGTAGACTATTTGGTGCCAAACGTGCACGTGTGCACGCACATTAGAGCACATCTGTGTGCGCGCATTGGCGCGTGCCTGTGCATGCCCGCGCATGCGCCAATACAGGTCCTTCTTTACACCGGTGTGCCCGTACTTGTGTGCAGGTGCGCGTCTGTTAACCGGACTTCTCTTACACCAACACTTTAGATAAAAAAGGAGAGAGAGAGAGAGAGTACAGTTTAAATTCAAGACAAGAAGTCATGAGGGCACTGCTCATAAGAGTTACAATCCAAAAGAGAAAGGACAAGTGATTCAAAAGGTTACAACTGTGTGGTGAAGAGGTGTTTGAGAATTACAATTTCAGTCATTAGGTAACCATGGGGATAGGCTTATCTTAACCTGTTCCCATCTGCACTATAGCTGAAAGATGGCTACAACGCGGGCCTGCAGTTCTGGGAGGATGTTCATGGACATCCTCCCACATGCACACCTCCGGTGCACCATCTGGGGCATGCATTGGGCACGGTCTGTGACCGCTGTGTCCTTTGGACACAGCTAATCACAGATCGGGGTAAAGGGCCAATCACAGCAGCCCCTTACCATATGATCACCTGCAATCAATCACAGGTGGTCACATGTAAACAGACTTGCCAGTTATTGGCATTCCTTTCCTCACTTGCTGTCTCTGTGTGAGGAAAGGAAAGCCGATAATGAGCAAATCTGACAGAGCACAGTGAGTACATTGTTTACACTGATAATCAGTGCCCTGATGATTAGTGCAGTCCCATCAGTGCCCATCAGTGCAGCGTATTAGTGCAGCTGCATCAGGGCAGCCTCATCAGTGCCCAGCAGTGCAGCCTCATCAGTGCAGCTTCATCAGTACCCATCAGTGCAGCTGCATCAGTGCCCATCAGTGCAGCCTCATCAGTGCCCATCAGCGCAGCCTCATCAGTACCCATTAGCGCAGCCTCATAAGTGCCCATCAGTGCAGCCCCATCAGCACTTATCAGTGAAGTAGAAAAATTACACATTTTTAAAAACAAAAACTAAAAAACAGTTTGTTTTTTTTTCAAAATTGTCTGTCTTTTTTTTGTTTGTTTTACAAAAAATAAAAAACTCAGTGGTGATTAATTACCACCAAAAGAAAGCTCTATCTGTCTCAAAAAATATAAAATTAAATTTGGGTACATTATTACATGACTGCGCAAATGTCATTCAAAGTGCGACAGCACTGAGTGCTGAAAATTGGCCTGGGCAGGAAGGGGGTGAAAGTGCCCGGTATTGAAGTGGTTAAAAAAATAGTTTACAGGGATCACCAAACTGCAGACAGGTATGAGATTGCTGGACAGATTAAGGTAGGGAGTTCCAGAGGATGGGAAAAGCTCTGGAGAAGTTCTGAACACGAGCATGGGAGGAGGAGATGAAGAAGCTAGACAACAAGAGGTCTTGAAAAGGGCAAATAAGATAGTTTGGGTGATGTTTTGAAACATGGTTAGTTGTGTATGGCTTTGTATTTTGTTGTTAGTATTTTAATTTTAATAGTTGGGTTAGCGAAAGCCAGTGGAGGGATTGGCAGAGAGGGACAGTGAAAACTGAATGGTTGGTAAGGTAAATGTGTCTGGCATCGGCATATATGATAAACTCTAAAGGGGGATAGCCTACTTGTGAATTATTTCTGCAGATGATTCACAAAGGTATGGGTATGAAAACAGCTGTTTAACACTTTTTGGAATTTCATTCTTCTTAGCCCAAATTACAACTGAACTTTTTTTTCTATTGGCTCGCTATCATTGCCCTGTGCAAATCAGTACCTACCTGTTATCTGCTCCAGCTGTGGATATACATACCTCCCAACTTTCTGAGATGGGAATGAAGGACACCTATTAGCAAAAGTGTGTAGGCCTAGGATACAACTCCTGCCACACCCCCCTTAAAGGGGAATTGTACAAAAAAAATCTGATTATTTAAACCCACAAGTGCTTTTTATCCCACTATTTTTCCTTTATATTGGCTTTTGACATTTACAAATGCAGCAATTTAGAAATTGGATGAAAGGATTAGCACTGGGAAGCACTTTTTGAAAGATATGTAGTGCATTTCATATACAACTATAAAGATCAGACCAAAATGAGGGACAAATGAGGAGGAAAAAGAGACAGAGGGACTTTGTTCTGAATGAGGGACTGTCCTTCAAAATCAGGGACAATTGGTAGCTATGGATCATATACAATTTTTTGACAAGGTCCTGCAAATACACTGTACAGTCTGATTGTACAGCCTCCTTTGTGTTTATCTTCATAATGCATTGTGTTGGTGAAGCTAGAAGGGGCTATCCACAGACAATTGTATTATATAGTGTATGCCTTGAGTTGTACACAAATTCAGTTTTTTGAAAATTGTATTTATATATGTATTGTTATTAGATTATTTTTAGTCAGGATGTATTCTTATTATTTTGTATTACTATTGTTAACCCAATTGATGTGCAGAAATTGTATGTTTTATTATTTTTTTTATTATTTACAATTTCTGAAGTACTTGTATAAGAGTTATTTATTCAGTCTTTTACCCAAAAGTTACCCAACTTTTTAATTTTTATACTTCCAATACTATTGCCTATTGGGTATTTAGTTCTAACCGTGTCCCTGGGGAGGAGATATTGTATTTATATTTGTTTGTATTTAGATTTATGTATTGTATTTATTTATTGTAGATATTGTATTTATTCAATTTTTTACCCAAGAGTTACCAAAGTTTTTAATTTTTATACATCCAATACTATTGGCTATTGGGTATTTAGTCCTAACTTTGGCCCCGGAGATGAGATATTGTACTGACATTGTATTGATATGGATATATCAATAGTTTTTTTTTTAGCTCTGATGAAGGGGGTGATTTTGAACCCTTAAACGCATTACTCTTTTGATTGTTCCCCTGACCTTCATTGGAATAAAGTCATGTCTGGACATTTTAGTAATGATGTGGCGCTTCAATTACATTTTTAATTTAGCTGAATTTGAGCACAGATATTGTGTGGGTTTAAGGTGTAGGGTCTGTGTTCAAGAGAGACGCTGATTTTCTGGTTGTTCACAGCAGCGATGTGACCCCCTGACACATATGGCAGCTGCAAGGAGTGCAGAGTAGCTGATAGGTAAGTATTGCATAACTTTAGTCACTAAGTTACTTATATCTGGGAAAACAGACAACTATTCACCAAGTAAGCTAAATTAAAATTAAAAAAAAATTTGACCCTGATTCTGTTTGTATCTTCCTTATAAATAGTCCCCTAAGTATTTTATTGGCAGAGATGCTTCTCGTTTTTCTGAAATTGCTCCAGGGTATGTAACTGTTTACAACGCAGTTCAAAGTTTAGTCTCATGTTCCTGGATGCTCTCCTTTTGCCAGGTTCTCCTGCAGAACATTTAAGGTCTTTATTTGGGTTTTCCAACTGATAATCTGTAGTTATCCTAGACAAAACCAGGACATGTGCCACTACTATTGTCTATAAATTTCTTGGAAACAGATAATATTGCTATGCACAAACTATAAAACTGGCATACATTGTATTTATGTTTCAGAATTCTGTGGTATTACTGTGCCATATAATGTATTTTTGAGTCCCCTTGAAACATAAAGTATATCGAAACCTAAAGTGCAGCTTGTCAATCCTTAAAGGATAAGTTCGCCTTTGTTCACCTTTTCTTTTCAAATTCCAGCTCCCTTATGTACCAATATAGCAATAATTATATTGTAAAGCGCTGCGTAAACTGTTGGCGCTATTTAAATCCTGTATAATGATATTAATAATAATGTACTGTTTTTGCAAAAATATCAAAGCTTTCCATTAAATCTAAAGACACTTACTTCACTCATCCTCATCCATGTTTCCAAACGTATCCATTGCTTCTGCCTTACTTCCTGGTCAGGCTTTAGGTCATGACACAGGAAGGAGTTGACCAGCTGACCTCATTAGCACACACCCTGCATCATCTACCCTCCTACCCACCCACCCATTCCCAGCTGAACATTTATAAAATGAAATGCAATCAATCAGTGATCACCCTTCCCACTAAATACACAATATACAATCATCAAAGTGAAATTGGTGCGTTAATACAAGAACAATGATGCTCCATTCTCATCTGTGCGTTTCCTTGCATTTCAGAAATGTGCTGCACCAAAAATCGCTGTAAAAAACGCACCAATCTCCATTAAAAAAAAAAGTTCTGAAGCTTCTTTGGGGCGATTGCTGTGTGTAGGGCAGCCCATGCAGGAGGATGGGCTGTCCTATGTGTGATGAGTAAAAATGCTCCAAAACGCCCCCCCCCCTAAAAAAAAAAAAAAAATAACGAATGTGGGAATGCAAGTTTCCACTAAGCAGAGTTGTGAATGGGGCTTGACAGCTGAGTGTTTCTGTCCACTCCTCCTATGTACTTGTATAAAGATGACCATACACTAATCAATCTGATTGTGTATTGTGTATTTAGTGAGAAGGGTGATCACTGATTAATTGCATTTAATATAAAAAACATGCAGCTGTGAGAGTGGGTGGGTAGGTAGGAGGGTGAATGATGCAGGGTGTGTGCTAATGAGATTAGCTGGTCAACTCCTTCCTGTGTCATGACCTAAAGCCTGTCCAGGAAGTAAGGCAGAAGCAATGGATACGTCTGGAAACATGGATGAGGACAAGTGAAGTAAGTGTCTGTAGATTTAATGGAAAGCTTTGATATTTTTGCAAAAAAAGTACATTAATGCTATATTGGTACATAGGGGAGCTTTAGAGAAAAAAGGTGAACAAAGGTCAACGTATCCTTTAAAGTAGCTGTGAACATACAATGCTATAGACACTGTCTAGTATGCAGGTACCATAACTGCTTTTGCTTATGGTTTTAACTTTTAAAGGTTAAGAAGTTCTGTCAGGTGACCATGCATCTCTTCTTCTTGATGGTGAGGGTTGTGGTTACAGGAGGAAGCCATCATTGTCACCAAGGCTGGACTGCAGAAGAGAGAAAACACTTAAAGTTCAGGTCACAAGAAGTGATGCGTCCACTGCATTTTTGACAAAATGGGCAGCTATTCTCTGAACTTTGTGAAAATGCTTGTAGTCTGAAAAAAAGAAAACCATTGCAGCCACCACATCTAAAGCCTGGTAAGTTCCAAAATATTAAAATGAATATTCTTGCATTTAGTTATCCTTTAAAGTGGAAGTCCAGCCTAACACTAAAATCTCTACATCTACAGACATCCACAATCTAAGACTAACCTATATAGCCCTGTAAAGAAGAAATCAGTATACATACCTTTTTTGAAGCCACGCCGGTCCGGTCTCCAGCGGCGGAAGCTCTGCAGAGGACACAGCCGATAATGACTGGGAAATGAATGGGAAGTGATGTCACCTATAGAATTACTATGTGGCTTCTATTGTCGGATGTGTCCTCTGCACCCGCCTCCACAGCAAAGCCGCGGCTGACAGCTCAGTGTAGGACCGGGCCAGGAGCGGCTTCAGAAAATACTGATTTCTTCTTTACATGGTTAGATTGTTAGTTTGTGGATGTCTGTAGATGTAGCGATTTTAGTGTTAGGCTGGACTTCTCCTTTAATGTTAAAGAAAATGTATCACTGTAATTACAGTTCCAATGTAAACGATTTTATTCCCTTCTGGCGTTTAAGTAGCACAGAAGGCAGTGATTATTCTTATACATTTGTCTAAAAATTTTGCCAGTTTAACCACTATAAAATTAACCTATATTAAAAAATAAATCTTCCCTTGGCAGTTTTCATGTATAGTGCCATAGAGTAATAAACGGCAATGTCTGGAAAGCCTGGGTGATGATGTCACCCATAGGCTTACTCCTTTCCCACTGGAGGCTGATCATGTGATTGGATCAGAGTGCCCTGAGAATAAGTACGTTTTAGCATCTTTCTTCAACAGTGTAGTTAGTATAGGTCTAATGCCGCGTACACACGGTCGGACTTTTCGTCTACAAAAGTCCGACAGCCTGTCCGACATACTTCCGACGTACCTTCGGCGGACTTGCGGCAGACTTTCTTACGAACGGACTTGCCTACACACGACCACACAAAAGTCCGACGGATTCGTACGTGATGACGTACACCGGACTAAAATAAGGAAGTTCATAGCCAGTAGCCAATAGCTGCCCTAGCATGGGTTTTTGTCCATCGGACTAGCACACAGACGAGCGGATTTCGGGGTCCGTCGTACTTACGACGTAAAGATTTGAAGCATGTTTCAAATCTAAAGTCCGTCGGATTTGAGGCTAAAAAAGTCAGTTGAAAGTCCGGAGAAGCCCACACACGATCGGATTACCAGCCAGCTTTAGTCCGTCAGCGTCCGTTGGACTTTTGTAGACGAAAAGTCCGACCGTGTGTACGCGGCATTAGAAAAGGGGTGGGAGCAAGCTTAAGAGCGGATAGTTATAGCCCGGACTTCCGCTTTAAAATGATTTTAACCATTTCAGCCCCGGAAGAATTTACCCCCTTCCTGACCAGTGCGATTTTTGCGATTCGCACTGCGTCGCTTTAACTGACAATTGCGCGGTCGTGCGACGTGGCTCCCAAACAAAATTGAAGTCCTTTTTTTCTTTTGGTGGTATTTGATCACCTCTGCGGTTTTTATTTTTTGCGCTATAAACAAAAAAATAGCGACAATTTTGAAAAAAACGCATTTTTTAAAACTTTTTGCTATAATAAATTCCCTCAAAAAATATTTAAAAAAACATTTTTTCCCTCAGTTTAGGCTGATACGTATTCTTCTAGATATTTTTGGTAAAAAAAAAATCGCAATAAATGTTTATTGATTGGTTTGCGCAAAAGTTATAGCGTTTACAAAATAGGTTATAGTTTTATGGCATTTTTATTAATAATTTTTTTTTTACTAGTAATGGTGGCGATCAGCGATTTTTATCATGACTGCGACATTATGGCGGACACATCGGACATTTTTGACACATTTTTGGGACCATTGCCATTTATACAGCAATCAGTGCTATACAAATGCACTGATTCCTGTGTAAATGACACTAGTTGTGGTTAGCCGGTGCTCACTAAAGCTGTATTTCATCATGACATGAATGATAACTAATCACGGGCAGCATTGTGTTCTATCTCCTTTAGCCCCCTCATGCTTAATGTAATTTTAGAACCCCCAAGGACGCAAATTAGACTGGCCGTGGATAATATTTCATTGTTATGATAATGTTCCCATTTCATCCTTACGCTCATGACATAAAACACGTTCCACCTTCTTTACAATGAACAATTGCATGATTCCAGGAGTAATCCATGTCCTGCTAATCACTGGGTGAAATCTGAGCTGGTTCATTTTCTTGATTTCAGTATAGTATTAGATATAAATAAAGGTTCACTGCTTGTTCAAGGTAAATGTTATGAGTAGGTAGAATCTGAACAAACATAGTTGCCATGTTAATATTTGGTGTCAGGAGCCCTGAACAGGACATTGAGGAGCACCGAAAACACGAAGGGCAGAGGAGGACACTACTGTCTACTCTGCAGTTTTTGGATAACCTGTCAGGCAATCATTAACATTTTAGTTGCTCTACAGTAGTGAGATACCAGGTTTTCATGCTTATATGTGTATTAGTCTCTATAATGCAACATGACAGCTAATTCACATTATCCTTTCTGACTCTTTCCTATAACCTAAACTAGGAAGATGTTTTTCTCTGTTCCAGTGTGGCTGCTGTGGGGACGGGGGGTGAAATGGGCAGAGGACGACACTGAAGTTTGGGGAGGGTGAAGGAAGGAGGCAGAGGAGGACACTACTGTAGGGGAGGGTAAAGGGGGCAGAGGAGGACACTGATGTAGGGGGATGAAAGGGGAAGAGGAGGACACTACTGTGAAGGGAGGCAGAGGAGGATACTCAGAATAGAAAAAGTGGTGGGGCTTATAGCTGGAGAGGTAGAGTCGTTGCCATAAAAACATTTGTAAAGGGGAGGAGTTAGTAAGATGACCACGCCCATGTGGGGATGCCAGAAATATTTCTGCACCCAGACGTCTGTGACCCTAGGATCGGCCTTGGTGAGATGTTACTAACTGGGTTTATATACATCATGGGAAAAACATGCTATGCCATGTGCAACTGAAGTGGACTAGATGGTCTTCCCATTCGAGAAGTACCGATTTGCTAGAATCTGAAATCATAATACCAAACAAATTCAAACCCTGTTTTTAGAGTACCCCATTAGCAACATTTACACAGGATGATAAAAAGAGAAAACTGTGAGAAAGGGAAGTGTTTTTTTTAAACACTGTGCTTCAGCAAACTACATATAATTTAGTTATTATTACTTTAACTTAGGAAAAAACCTAGTGTTTGCCCTTTTAAGACAAATGCCCTTCCTCCTAGGCTCCTGTTGTGGAGAGTGGAGGAGGAGCCTAGACACCATTGGCTGTTAGGTCTGTTACTGTGATAGGCAGCTGGCACCTCTCCCCACCCACCTGTCACAATAATACTGTAGAGTGGGTGATGGCGGCACAGGTCCCCAGAGGACATGCGGGTGTAGCGCATCCAATGTAGGAGCCACTGGTTAATAGGGATCCCCCACCCTGCACAGCCAGGCACACCAAATCTTCACAGGCACACTAATAGTCAGTGAACAGTCCAGCACTTTGTTTTTGTATTTATTGAGGGGATAAAACTTGGATAGGGATTAGGGAAGTTATGAGATGCCCACTTGACTTTATAAACTTCAGGGACAATTCTTCCTATGTATAGCTATATACACTCCTCTTCCTCCAGCCAGGGCTGCCAGGGCTGCTGTTAGAAATCACGGGGGTCCATACAGCCTACCCGACAGGGTCCCAGTCGAAAGTGACTGAGGATTTATTAGTCCCTTTCTCTGCAACATTAGCTGCACAGGTGAAAGAATAGGAAGAGCTCTGAATCTTCCTACTCATCCCCAAACTGAAGCATAGTAAATACAATTAATTAGTGATGAATGGACACAGGAGTGACTGGTACCGATCGTTGACTGTGTTCACTCTGGTAAGGAAGGGGCCAGAAAATGACATATTTACTGGCCCCTTCCCCCCTCTCCATCCCTCTCCATCCATCTGTGTGCCTGCAGGAGAGGAAAGGAGGGAAGCTGGCAGCGCTGCGAGGGAAAGGAGCACACATGTGGGCCCGGACAGCAGATGGAAGCGGCACATGTAGTAGAACCAATCCCTCTACAGGACAGCCTGCAGTGCTATGATTGCGGATGAGGCAACACGTTCAATATACAGGACTCCAGACCAGCTCCTCTGAGAAAATGTGTCTCTCTGTGTTGCTATAGATCCCTGCCATCGGATAGACATATCTGCAATATGGTCCCCTGATGCACATATCTCTGCTACTCTCCATTTTTTGCAACAGAGGATTTTAATCTGCCTGTCCCCTGAAGTCTGCAGCTATATTTCACTCTGCCTCTCCCCATACATGCACACCACTGTTTGAAGCCTCCAGCTGTCGCGGTCCCAGGCTGCACCCTGGGTGTCCGTCGTGCCCATATCTCCCCAGCCACCAGGAGGCTTCTTCTCCCCTCTTTCTGTTTTTATATATCTGCACTTCTCTGGCCATCTGACCAGCCTTGTGTGGTCCGCTTTCTATGGATGTCTGTTTTACATTCGGCCACATTTAGAAATCAATGCATATCAGAATATCCCTGAGGAAGGAGTTATTTTCTCCGTAACGCGTAGGAAAACACTGTATGCATTTTTACTGTCAGATGTTCACACCCCATATGTACATCTAAAATGTGATTTCTTTGTAATGCTATGCACTCTGGAACTTTATTGCACAGATTTTTTTCTTATTTATATTTACTTCGTGTATTTTTCTTGACAAAATTTGTAATAAAGTCATTCTAGTTTTTATGACATTTTGTATCTCTTAGTCCATGACTTTAAAGTCCCGCCCTTGAGGGGAAACTATATGTTCAATTTAAGCTTGGGATGTTGGCTGGCATATACAGCAGATATTCATATAACCTCCACCCCGCTTTGCTACTCTGCAGGGCAGCCGGAGGGAGATAAAAGAAAGTGTCTGGCAGCACTACAGGGGGGGGGGGGGCAGAAGAGGATCGTTGTCTGCAATAAGGCAGTACAGCTGGCCCTCCTCTTGGACTTTCCAGATGAAACTCGGAGGTATGCGCTCCAATCCATGGTCCTGTTTGAATAATGTTCCCGGGTTTCAGTTTGCCTGAAACATGATTCAAAACCCGGTTTGTCCAGGTCAATCCTGGATACGTGGCAAGTAGTAACCCTAGCTTATGTCCCAAGTGTGGGTCTTCTACTGATGGCATAAGGACAGCACCTTCCTAGGCTTAGTCTATCAGTCAGGTGTATGGGAAGGTGTCCACACAGCAGCCTGTAGTCCAAATCAGGAGTGAGAAGCCGAGTGGCAACGTTGGTCGCTCTTGCCGTTATCTTCGCCTGGTCTTTTTCTAGGGATCTACAGCCACTTTGATTGGCCAAGTCAGAGCAACATTAAGCTGGCTAAAGATGGATTGAAATGTGGTCAGTTCCGTAGGGTCTAGCCGAATTCCAGTCCATCCATGGCCGTTCTCATTTATGAAAAGTCGATCTGTCGATTAACTTTTCATGAAAAGTCTTGTTGGAAAATTATACTTTGATGAGCATGCAGCCAGTCACTTTGTATTCATTGAATGGTGGCAGTGAAGAGCAAGTTACTGCCTGAGGTCAGTGTGCAGAGAGGAAGCCGCTCACACAGAACTGGTGTAGTGCGTTGCTTTGGATATTTGGGTGATTTTATAGCATATGAATTTGTTAATTGTTGGATTTGGGACCATGTGTTGTTTGGGGGTCTAGGTTCTCCCTATTGATTTGCAAATTAACCAGTCAGACTAGTTTATGAGCAGAGGCAGTTCTTTGCAGGATATGAGGTAGAGGAGCTTAGGGGGAGGGAATTAGGGTTTGAAACAAGCATGTGGCGAGACAAATGGGAGTTGGTTTTTGGAAGAAAAAGAGGCAAGACATGGCTGCCAGACGCTGGAGAACTTTGGAGACTTTTGAAGATTGATCCATCTCTAAGTTGAGTACCTGTTCAGTTTACCTGCATGTTGTAGGTATGTTTTGTAAGCAATCAATTGTGTTTTGTTTAGTTGTATGTGCGGCTTTTCTGTTTAGTAAAAGCACTGATACACTACAGAAGTCTAAGCTTCCTCTGTTTTTACCGCAAGAACCTTTTTATTAGATACCAAGCAAAAAAATTGGGGGCTCATCCGGGATTGCGCTAAATGCAAGGCCCTAAAGATTGTGGCTATTACTGTAGTAGCGCCAACTACTACAGTCGTTTCCAGCTTCCCCAGAAGCCTATCAGGTATGAGATATGGATACATGCCAATGGAAGTTTGTTCATCCTGGCACCGAGGTATGCCAAAAACATACACTGAGCTGCTCATGCAAAGAAGAAGCCTGAAAACAGGTAGGTGAGCTTATGTTATTGCACAGGAAACATAGCATGTCTCTTCCGCAATACAGAGCTGCCTACTTGACAAATTTAATTTTTTCAGTATAGTTCTGCTTTAATGGAAAATTATTTTGTTTTTTGTTTTTATTTATATTTCTTTTGGTGTAAGATATGTATACTTACCCTGGCCAATGTATATATGTGACACAGATAGATCCTGGCGTTCAGCTTTTTTTTTTCAAATAACGTTTTTATTATTATTTCGTTTTTGCAGTACATTATGCATTAACAAGTGGTGGATGGAACAGTTGTACAAAAGTGCAGGTTTTCTGTATAGAGTGCTGGTATTCAATTGCTATGTTCCAATATTTAAACTTTGCAAAGTGCCAACTGAGCGTTATCTTCTGTCATTTAATATGTCTATTGGCAAGTTTATAACTTTAACGTGGTTGCAAAATCACAACCTAGTTCTCTGTAACTTATAAAAATCACAGGTGTACCTAGCGTTCAGCTTTAAATGAACTGAAAAGAACTCTCTAGCTTGGTGCTCCCACGGGTAATATTCAGTGACAGCAGTGCGACATCTGGGACATCTGTCATTTTCAGCTGTGATATTTCCTTGCAGCGCTTGTGAAAATAGTATATAAGAGAGATCCATTTCCAGTGTCAGGAGAAGGCAAGGTGTGCACTGAAAACTAAAAATACTTCAATTTAAATACATTCCTATTATACTGATACTAAAGCACATTGGAGCACATAACTAACATAAAACCATTCACATTTCCTCAGCTAGCTAATAATACCTAGAACAGTAAAATGGTATAAAAGAACTTGTTAGGTCAAAATGTTATTTTTATACACTTTAATGCAACCCTGTAAATCTTTAAAAACTTTCCAATGCCAGCTCACTGTATGGCCTTGTTTACACTTTTGGTTAGCTCAACTGTGTGTTTTTACTGCCCCGAACCACTTCTAACTAAGCTACAAAGACAATGGATTGGTGTGTACATATGCTGTAAAGCATTGCGAGGTGTCAAAAATTATCCCCCCAACACATTAGTCAGGCAGTACCACTTGTGGCACAATGGTTTTGTAGGGGTTAAACAGGTGACATAACACCTCCTCACCATCTGTCAAATGCCCTTTGAAAAGCAATTCACCATGGATCTATCTTCAGAGGGCACCCTTTTTTGTTTGTATCTTTTCGGCTACTTTGTGGTAAAGCAAGGAATAAAAAAAAAACTGTTGTATAATAATGTGTTTTTACTAAACAAGAATGCTGAATATGCAAAGTACTTACAATTCTAGGAAAACAATACAAGGCATATAGGGGGAGATTTAATAAAACTGGAACACAGAAACTGCTAAATTTGGTGCAGCTATGTATAGTAACTAATCAGCTTCCAGTTTTTTTTCAAAGCCTAATTGAATAAACTGAAGTTAGAGGCTGATTGGTTAGCATGCACAGCTGCACCAGATTCTGAGTGCTCCAGTTTTAGTAAATCAACCCCAGAGAGTACTAAAAAATGCATATAACACACATGCACACACTATCTACACCCTCTTAGCAAATGAGCATTGGTAATGGTCTGTATGTTACAGGAGTATGCTAACAAGTCACTTAGATTACTATATACATCGACACAATTCTAATATTTTTGGCTCTATACACCACCACAATGGATTTGAAATGAACAAGATTTGCTTTAACTGCAGACTTTCAGCTTTAATTTGAGGTTATTTACATCCAAATCAGGTGAAAGGTGTAGGAATAACAACAGTTTGTATATGTGCCTCCCACTTTTTAAGGGACCAAAAGTAATGGGACAATTGGCCGCTCAGCTGTTCCATGGCCAGGTGTGTGTTATTCCCTCATTATCCCATTTACAAGGAGCAGATAAAAAGGTCCAGAGTTCATTTCAAGTATGCTATTTGCATTTGGAATCTGTTGCTGTCAACTCTCAATATGAGATCCAAAGAGCTGTCACTATCAGTGAAGCAAGCCATCATTAGGCTAAAAAACTAAACAAACCCATCAGGGAGATAGCAAAAACATTAGGGGTGGCCAAATCAACTGTTTGGAACATCCTTAAAAAGAAAGAACGCACCGGTGAGCTCAGAAACACCAAAAGACCTGGAAGACCACGGAAAACAACTGTGGTGGATGACCGAAGAATTCTTTCCCTGGTGAAGAAAACACCCTTCACAACAGTAGGCCAGATCAAGAACATTCTCCAGGAGGTAGGTGTATGTGTGTCAAAGTCAACAATCAAGAGAAGACTTCACCAGAGTGAATACAGAGGGTTCACCACAAGATGTAAACCATTGGTGAGCCTCAAAAAAGGAAGACCAGATTAGAGTTTTGCCAAACAACATCTAAAAAAGCCTTCACAGTTCTGGAACATACTATGGACAGATGAGACCAAGATCAACTTGTACCAGAGTGATGGGAAGAGAAGAGTATGGAGAAAGAAAGGAACTGCTCATCTTTCAAAGCATACCACCTCATCAGTGAAGCATGGTGGTGGTAGTGTCAGGGCGTGGGCAAGTATGGCTGCCAATGGAACTAGTTCTCTTGTATTTATTGATGATGTGACTGCTGACAAAAGCAGCAGGATGAATTCTGAAGTTTTTCAGGCAATATTATCTGCTCATATTCAGCAAAATACTTCAGAACTCATTGGACGGCACTTCACAGTGCAGATGGACAATGATCCGAAGCATACTGCGAAAGCAACCAAGAGTTTAAAGAGGAGTTCCACCCAGGGGGGCCGTCAAAAAAAAAAAAAAAATTAAAAGTCAGCAGCTACAAATACTGCAGCTGCTGACTTTTAATTGGACACTTACCTGTCCCTGGGTCCAGCGATGCGGGGGATCGAAGCCCCGCTCATCCCCCCCCTCCGCTCGTCAGCGCCAGCATTTCAACTGTGGGCGCCGGGCTGTGGCTTCACAGCCTGGCACCCACTGCGCATGCGTGAGCGGCGCCGCGCGCCGTGATTGGCCGCTCAATCACCTGGGACCTGTATTGGGTCCCAGATGATTGACAGGAGGGAGGGAGCAGAGCGGAGCCCTTCCTGTGCCTGGGGGGAAGTGATGTCACCAGCCCAGGCAAAGGAACAGGCAGACTACGAGGGACCACCTAGCAACAGGCATTTAGAGGTAAGTGAAAAAAAAAAATATCCAAATGTTTTTTTGGTTTTTTTTTTTAGAATTTTTACAGGTATTTTTGTTTTTTGGGTGGAACCCCACTTTAAGGGAAAGAAGTGGAATGTTATGCAATGGCCAAGTCAATCACCTGACCTGAATCCGATTGAGCATGCATTTCACTTGCTGAAGACAAAACTGAAGGGAAAATGCCCCAAGAACAAGCAGGAACTGAAGACAGTTGCAGTAGAGGCCTGGCAGAGCATCACCAGGGATGAAACCCAGCGTCTGGTAATGTCTATACGTTCCAGACTCCAGGCTGTAATTGACTGCAATGTATTTGCAACCAAGTATTAAAAAGTGAAAGTTTGATGGATGATTGTTAATCTGTCCCATTACTTTTGGTCCCTTAAAAAGTGGGAGGCACATATACAAACTGTTGGAATTCCTACACCGTTCACCTGATTTGGATGTAAATACCTTCAAATTAAAGCTGAAAGTCTGCAGTTAAAGCACATCTTGTTCGTTTCATTTCAAATCCATTGTGGTGGTGTATAGAGCCAAAAAGATTAGAATTGTGTCAATGTCCCAATATTTATGGACCTGACTGTAGTTGGTTCTCGGTCTCCTTAGCAAACAGAAATCCAGTCTACTCAAGCAATTGCAGGAAACTGGGTTCTCACGTAGTGTAGATTTAGTGTCATCCCCAGATGAAGTCCCCTCCTTTGTTCTTGTGGAGTCCTATTTCTGCTTATGCATAAGGTAAGGGACGCCCCGCTGACGAAGTTCTATGAATGTAATGCGTACGGGGGAGGAGCTACGCGCTGATGTCACCCGCTGCCGACCTGCATCTTACACACCACTCAGCCATCTGTGATGGAAATGCCGTTTTATTAACAGCCGTTTGTGAGTAACCATTTTTAAAATAAAGCTGCTTTGTAACTGATCCACAGTGAGCACTTAGAGTTGTTTTTGCTTTACCTTTTGTATATTCCGGGGAATCTACTGGAGTTCCTGTCTTTGCCTGGATCATTTACCCTATCAGGGGACCTGCCTATTTGACCATCTGTAAATTCAGTGGTCCAGTCCTTAAAGTGGATGTAAACCCGAATTTTTTTCTTTATGTCATAATATAGAGTATAAGATTTCCTATCATTTGAGCCCAGTCTTGTCACAAAGAGTTAATCCATCTCTGAGCAATCCTCTTTTATTTTCCAGTGAGATAAAACTTGACAAACAGAGAAAAACTTTGTCAAATCCTCCCCCTTGCTGTGAGTGACAGGTGATTTACATATCTCGTGCACTAGCCTAAGACATGCATTATTTTTAATTCCCTCCCCCACTCCTTTCTTCAGCAGCTCTGCAAGGATTGGCTGTTCCACACCTCAGCATGATTGGACATGCTGAAGTCATGTGGTTACTTTCCTGTCGTTTCACTGGATGTTAGAGATCATAGCAGAAGTTCAGTGTAAGAAATACACAGGAGAAAATGCATATTGACAAAGGGAGTGTAGAGGTGGGCGGGGAGTCTACTGACATCACGACTCCACCCACCGAGCTCCAGACAACAGACCCGCCCACAGAATATGCAGTTTTTCGGGTCTAATAACAGACAGAGGGGAGACATTTGACAGGTAAAGATACATGCAGGAGGCATGTATATCCTTATAGATAACCCCTATGGCAGTATGGGTTTACATCCACTTTAAGGTGAGTGAAGTGATTGTTCTGAAGGTGGAGGGTCTGTCACCATTATCTTCCTTGAATTGTGCGATTGTCACGTGGAATCCTCTTGGTGCTTGCTCTTCCCCTCTCTTGTTGGACTTTTTTGTGATTGCTTTTTTAATACTGCATTTATCATTGCATTTTTAATTGATCTATTCTTGCGCTGCACCTTACCTTATGCATGTTACTTGGATTATGTGATGATCTTTTTGTGTTAGCTGCATTCGTTTTTAGGTTATTTAGGAATTATTTTTTGCGCTGATTGCTTTATTTGTATTTACTATTTCTGCTCATGCTGCTGGCCATTTTTTTTTTTTAGAAAGTTTGGATAGCAATTCCAATATGAGCGTATCCCTGTATGTCTTCCTTTCTACATCAGTTTCTTCGGGACAAGCATTTTCTATCTCCAAACTCTGGACAGCACTGCAGTATCATATATAATTCAAATATGTCAAAAGGTCAAGCTATTATTGACATAGCCTGGGTGCAGTGTTTGACCAGAATTCCTCTTAAACAGCGGGAGCAGCTAAAAATGTGTACATGGCCAACTGCATCATTTACATTGGCCCAATATACAACAATAGTATACACACTATATTGCCAAAAGTATTGGGACACCTGCATTTACATGCACATGAATTTTAATGGCATCTCAGTCTAATGCCCCGTACACACGGTCGGATTTTCCCATGGAAAATGTCCGATCGGAGCATGTTGTCGGAAATTCCGACCGTGTGTGGGCTCCATCGGACATTTTCCATCGGATTTTCCGACACACAAAGTTGGAGAGCAGGAGATAAAATTTTCCGACAACAAAATCCGTTGTCGGAAATTCCGATCGTGTGTACACAAATCCGACGGACAAAGTGCCACGCATGCTCAGAATAAATAAAGAGATGAAAGCTATTGGCCACTGCCCCGTTTATAGTCCCGACGTACGTGTTTTACGTCACCGCGTTTAGAACGATCGGATTTTCTGACAACTTTGTGTGACCGTGTGTATGCAAGACAAGTTTGAGCCAACATCCGTCGGAAAAAATCCTAGGATTTTGTTGTCGGAATGTCCGAACAAAGTCCGACCGTGTGTACGCCCTATTAGTCTGTAGGGTTCAATAAAACAGCTTCAACACTTCTGCGAAGGCTGTCCACAAGGTTTAGGAGTATGTTTGACCATTCTTACAAAAGTGCATTTGTGAGGTCAGGCACTGATGTGGACGAGAAAGCCTGGGTCGCAGTCTCTGCTCTAATTTATCCCAAAAGTGTTCTATCGGGTTGAGGTCAGTCCAGTTCCTCCATCCCAAATTCGCTCAGCCATGTCTTAATGGACCTTGCTTTGTGCACTGGTGCATGTTGGGGCCATCCCCAAACTATTCCCTCAAAGTTGGGAGCATGAAATTATCCAAAATGTCTTGGTATGCCGACGCCTTAACCACTTAAGGACTAGCCTCGTTTTGGATTTTAGGTGTTTACATGTTTAAAACAGGTTTTTCTGCTAGAAAATTACTTAGAACCCCCAAACATTATATATGTTTTTTCTTCTAACACCCTAGAGAATACAATGGCGGTCATTGCAATACTTTTTTTTTGCACCGTATTTGCGCAGCGGTCTTATAAGCGCACTTTTTTTTGGAAAAAATTCACTTTTTTGAATAAAAAAATAAAACAACAGTAAAGTTATCCCAATTTTTTTTTATATTGTGAAATATAATGTTACACCAAGTAAATTGATACCCAACATGTCATGCTTGAAAATTGCGCCCGCTCGTGGAATGGCGTCAAACTTTTACCCTCAAAAATCTCCATAGGCGACGTTTAAAAAATTCTACAGGTTGCATATTTTGCGCTACAGAGGAGGTCTAGGGCGAGAATTATTGCTCTTGCTCTACCGGTCGCGGCGATAACTCACATGTGTGGTTTGACCACCGTTTTCATATGCGGGCGCTACTCGCGTATGCGTTCGCTTCTGCGCGCGAGCTCGTCGGGACAGGGGGGTTTTAAAATTTTTTTTTTTATTTTTATTATTTATTTTACAATATTTTATTTATTTTTACACTGTTTAAAAAAAAAAAAATTGTGTCACTTTTATTCCTATTACAAGGAATGTAAACATCCCTTGTAATAGAAAAAAGCATGGCAGGACCTCTTAAATATGAGATCTGGGGTCAAAAAGACCTCAGATCTCATATTTACACTAAAATGCAATAAAAAAAAAAAGTCATTTAGAAAAATGACATTTGAAAAAATATGCCTTTAAGAGGCGTGGACGGAAGTGACGTTTTGACGTCGCTTCCGCCCAGCAGTGTCATGGAAACGAGTGAGCGCCATCTTGGCCTCACTCGTCTCCAGACACACCACGGCACAGGACGCGATTGCCTCCGCCGCTACCGACGGCTCCGGTAAGCGGCGGAGGGCACCGGATCGCAGCGGGAGGGGGGGGGCCCTCTCCCGCCACTGATAAAAGTGATATCCCCGTTCAAACTTAGGACGTACATAGTCGTGCGGCGGTCGGGAAGTGGTTAAGAGTTGCCTTCACTAGAACTAGGGGACCAAGCCCAACTCCTGAAAAACAAATACACACCATAATCCCCCCCCCCTCATCAAACTTTACACTTGACACAATGCAGTCAGGTAAGTACTGTTCTCCTGGCAACTGCCAAACCTAGACACGTTCATGAGATTGCCAGACAGAGAAGCATGATTCATCACTCCAGAGAACACGTTTCCACTGCTCTAGAGTCCAGTGGTGGCGTGCTTTACACCACTGCACACTTTGCATTGCACTTGGCGATGTAAGGCTTGCATTTACACGGACATGGAAACCTATTCCATGAAGCTCTCTACACACTGTTGTTGTGTTAATCCGAAGACCACACAAAGTTTGGAGGTCTGTAGCTATTGACTCTGCAGACAGTTGACAACTTCTGCACACTGTGCGCTTCAGCATGCGCTGACCCCGCTCTATCAGTTTAGGTGGCCTACCACTTTGTGGCTGAGTTACTGTTGTTCCCAGTTGCTTCCACTTTATTATAATATCACTAACAGTTGACTGTGGAATATTTTGTAGCACGGTACCACGCTTGAATTCACTGAGCTCCTGAGAGCGACCCATTCTTTCACAAATATTTGCAGACTCAGGCTATGTTTCCACTAGTGCGTCCCCAAAGTCGCGCGATTTTGCCGCGATTTTTTACCGCGATTTTACCGCGACTTTTTACCGCGATTTGAAGCAATGCCTGTATCTATGGACCTCAAGTCGCATCAAAGTGGGACCAAAGTAGTGCAGGGACTACTTTGAAGTCGCTGCGACTTGAAGTCGCACAGATATGAACGGTACTCATTGGAAATCATGGGAAACAATTTGTCATGCGACTTTTCAGTCCCAAGTCGCATGAAAAGTCGCACTAGTGGAAACAGAGCCTTAGTCTGCATGCCTGGGTGCTTGATTTTATACACCTGTGGCCATGGAGCTGATTGGAACACCTGAATCCAATGATTTGGAGGGGTGTCCCAATACTTTTGGCAATATAGTGTAATGCCGGCCATACACGGTTCAAATTTCTTAAGAATTTTCTTTCGAAAATCGTATGAAAGAATTTTCGTATGAATTTCGCACCATTAGTGGGCTGCAACAACGGACGATTTTTGTGCAGCAATCAAATTTGAGGAATCGGACATGTTGGAAATTTTTAGAAAAAAGAACGATTTTCTAATCAATGATGGGAGAATCGTGCGAGAAAAGAAAGAGATAAGATAAGAAAAGAAAATTCCCAGCCACGAAAATTCTTTTCTGTAGCAACATGCGGTGAAATTGAAGGCTTGGTCGGACGAATTTCGAAAATCAATGGTGGCATCATCGGATCACAAAAAAAACCGAACATTCTGATTTTGAAAAGAAAATTCGTTCAAAATTCTACCATGTATGGCCTGCTTAATTCTCTATGGCATTAAAACCTCGTACACACGCTTAGATTTTCGGACGACCGAACGTCTGTTTTTTGTGGCATGCTAGTCTCATGTCGAAAGTGAAGAGGTTAATCACAATACGAAAATTTTTGAACGACAGAATATAACGTCAGATGTGACATAATGTGTTGAATAGTTTTGTATGTATTCTTTCATTTCTGAGCATGCGTAGTCTTGCTCTTACGATTTTTTTCATCCGAAAACCGTACTAATGAAACGGAAATCGGACATTGAGTTCACATCCGACAAAAATGTTATAGTCTGCACATCCAAATTTTGTCTGACGAAAAAGCGAAATTGGCTGTCAAAAGCACCGTACTAACACTCCAAAAATCGGCAGACAGCTCGTCGTATGACTTGTTCCATGCGATTTTCCTATCGTGTGTACGGGCCTTAAGGGACAGCAAAACTAGTCTTGTGCAAACACTTTTCCTGATAGAAAAATGGCATGCTTGCAAATGTTCATGGCAGAAACATATGCTATTTAGCCCAGATTCACACTGAGCTGCGGGAATGAAGCAGTGTGAGTTCAGCTTAACTCGCACAATTTCACTCCCGCATGTCAGTACCGATTTCGGCGGCGATTTCACAGAGATCTGTGGGGGTTTCTGCAGAGATGTCAATGGAAATTGCACCCCAAAATCCCAAAAAGTAGTACAGAAACTACTTTTTGAAATCTGTGCAGCGGCGCACCGATTACAACGGTGCCATTGCTGGCAATTGCTGCCGATTTGACATGCGATTTGACATGTCAAATCACACAAATGTGAACCAGGGCTTACTCTTGAAAAAACAACTGATTTTTTAAATGAAAGCCTGAAAAAAAATCACATTCTGAAGTAACACACACCTCCAGTGTAAATTAACCACCCTATTAGAAGAGGTACTGTACTCATGTCTGTGGCATAGCTCCCAGCTGTCCCTAGTTTCAAGGCTCTGTCCTTGATTTGGAACAAAGTCCTTCTGTCCCTCAATCCTCCTCATCTGTCCCTCATTTTGGTTTGATCTACATAGTTGTATATAAAATGCACTATTTATCATTCAAAAAGTGTTTCAAAGTGCTAAACCTTTCATCCAATTTCTAAATTGCTGCATTTGAAAATGTCAAAAGCCAATATAAAGGAATAGTAGTGGTAAAAAAAAAACACTTGTGGATTTAACTAATCTTTTTTTTGTATAATTCTCCTTCAGGCTGGGTTCACACTGGTACGACAGTTGTACGACTGTGGATCCGACTTTGCCCTGCGACATGAAGTCCGACATCCTTCCGACTTCAATGAACAGGAATCCGACTTTGATCCCGACAATATTATTATTATAGAGCCAAGAACTTAATTTATCTAGCATCCTGTGCTAAGAGGATGCTACATGTACAATGGAACTCAAATAGTTAAAGTAGAGTTCCACCCCCCAAAAAAATGTCATTTATGTGTATGAAATAAATTAAAATAAAACATTTGGAGAAAAATACATTTTTTACTTACCTTTTTATGCCTGTTGCTATGTGGTCCCTCGAAATCTGCCTCCTTCATCACCTCGGCTCCTGACTTCACTTCCCTCGGCGCCTCCGCTCGCTACTGCTCCTGGGAGATGCTTGTCATCATTTCCCAGGAGTCAGTGGGCTGCGCCAAGGGCTTTGTTGCCATCACAACGGGGCGGGCACTTCCGACGCCCATTGTGATGGCAACCTGAGTAGTTGACGGCACTGCGATGACAGAATGGGCATGCGCGAGATCGGGGAGAGAACGGGCGGTGCATGCTGGTCCAGCAGCAGCACCGTATCCCAGAAGAGGATCGGAACAGGATGCTTGTGGACTTCACATGCCCACAAGCAAAATGAAAATGGCCAGAACACCGTTATCAAAGTTCTTTTATATATATATATGTGGACTTACCATATGAAATGGACCTGAAAGTGTGCCTTGGTCTGCTGGTCGGTATGCCAGAATAAGGGGGCATACCCTAGTTTAAGAAATGATTATTCTGTAGAGAGAGATGAATGAAATGAATGAATGAAATGTGATTATGTGACAGTGTTAAAGTTACAAAAAATATAAAATAAGGTGTGCGGGTGCTACGTTTATGTGCACAGTATCCTGTATTGAATTTGTAAACTATGTATAAGTGACAACAAGTCCTATATCCCGTTCAACCTATGGAAGGGATGGGACATACAAATAGTTCTCATACACACCTAATAATGATATAACTTGTGCAAATAAACTCTTAAAGTGCTATCGTGCCTGTGCAACTCATAAAAATATAAAATTGCAAATGAGTTGCACAGGCATGATAGCACTTTAAGAGTTTATTTGCACAAGTTATATCATTATTAGGTGTGTATGAGAACTATTTGTATCGGCTTCTTACACACATTGCACTGTCCCATCCCTTCCATAGGTTGAACGGGATATAGGACTTGTTGTCACTTATACATAGTTTACAAATTCAATACAGGATACTGTGCACATAAACGTAGCACCCGCACACCTTATTTTATATTTTTTGTAACTTTAACACTGTCACATAATCACATTACACTGGACCAGCGCAGCACTCTCTCTTTTTGTTTTGCACTATTTATGGGCCTTGTCTGATCCCATTCTGTGCTTGCAGCTGTCCACATACACCGCTGTTTCCGAGGTAGCGCAGGGATAATCTATATAAATGAATGAAATGAATGCCTTGAAATGGGGATGGGAGGGTGGGTATCGCGCACAGGAAACCGACAAGCACCACAGGTGAGCGGGCTGCTTAAATACCCCCCGGGCTCCTCCCATAAATTCAGACCACCATACTGGCCTTCCTACTTATGGGTGGAGCCCTATGTTCGATATGGACATAGATAACATTTGTAGTTAACATAAAACTTACCATCGGAAATAGACCTGGAAGTGTGGACTTACCATATGAAATGGATATGGTTAAGTGCCACTGAAGAATGATGTGTGACTGATTGTGTGCCACTGGAAATGTGTACTGATTGCAAGAAGTCATGCTAAGATGCGAGCCCTGCAATGATTGCAAGAGTTGTGCTTAAATACGCGTTTGCAACAATTGCCAGGGAGTTTGTGTCAATGGTGATGTGTTTGCGTGACTGCGGGAAGTCCGTATTACTGCATGTGCTTGCACGGGCTGCAAGGAGTTATACTTGGATGCGTGTTTGCAACGATTATAAAGATGTGTTTGGATGCATGCTTGCCATGATTGCAAGAAGTTATGCTTGGATGCATGCTTGCAACGTTTGCAAGAAGTTATGCTAAGATGCGTGTCTTGTAATGATTGTAAGATTTGTGCTTGAATGTGTGCTTGCAACGATTGCAAGGGAGTTTCTGTCGGTGGAGATGTGTATGTAGTGATTGTGAAAAGTTTGTATTGCTGCATGTGCTTGCAAGACTGTAAGAGTTTAAGCTTGGATGCGTACTCGCAACGCCTGCAAGAAGTTATGCTTGAATGCATGCCTGCAACGTTTGCAAGAAGTTTTATGATTAGATGCGTGTTTGAAATGATTGCAAGAAATTGTGCTTGGATGTGTGCTTGCAACGATTGCAAGACGTTCTGTATGGATGCGTACTTGTAACGATTGCAAGAAGTCATGATGGGATGTGTGCTTGCAACAATAGCAAGAAGTTATGTTTCGATGTGTGCTTGCAATGAAATGCAAGAAGTTGTGTTTGGATGCGTATTTGCGACTATTGCAAAAAGTTATACTTGGATGTGCTGTGATTATGAGGGGGTATAGTAGCGAGGCGAAGGTTTCAACGAATGAATCGGGACCATGACTGAGCTTCGAAGGAAGACGGGGTGTGCCCCCCCCCCTTTTTTTTTTTTTTCTTTGACTGACCTAGAGGAAATGACAGATGAGAACCGGTGGAGGGTTTGACTACCTGGTTTGAAAGGTAAATTGTAACATGTTTAAGCGACAGGTGCATGGCATTAAATAAATGAGTGAACTGTTTGTGCCATGACAGAGGCACGAATCGGTGTGCCATGACTGCGCCAATGAGGCCGCGCCAACTGGGGCTTGCCAGGATGAACCGATGTCCGACGGATGCCCTGAACTTGAATCGGGGCGCGGCATGCGACAACGAAATAAATGAAATGTTTGCCTTAGAGTGAAATGAATGAAAAACGTTTCGCCATGACAGAGGCACGAATCGGTCGTGCCGCAGCTGCAACTGACAGCGACCCGGACTCTGGAGCATGTACTGAACTGAGGCAAAAGAAACGCTGGTGCATGCCGGAGTACATTGGTGCATCACGGATGCGACTGGATTTGAATTGGAGTGTGGTATGTAACCGTGAAATGTTTGCCCTGGCAAAGGCACGAATTGGTTATGCCGCAACTGATAGCTAACCAAGTTCTGATGCAGGTGTTGGCTGAGGCCCAAATGTTTTATTTATACTACTTTATTTATATATGTATATATATATATATATATATATATATATATATATATATATATATATACATATATGTTTTTTTTGTTTTTTTTTTTTTCGACTGCGACAAATGACGAATCGGACTATGGAGTACGAATGAAATGAGGCCAAGACAACTGGGGCGCGCCGGGACGAATCGGTGCATCTCGGATGCTACTGGATTCGAATCGGGGCGCGGTACGTGACAGTGAGATGAGTGAAATGATGAAATGAATGAAATGATTTGTCATGGTAGAGGCGCGTGCCATGACAGAGACACGAGTCGATCATGTCGCGATTGCAACTGACAACGACCGGACTCCGGAGCATGTACTGAAATGTGGGCGAAAATACCTGGGGCACGCCGGGACGAATCGTTGCATCATGGATGCGACAGTTGAAATGATTCCCATGACAGAGGCGCGAATCGGTGAGCCGCAAACTACGACTGACAACGAACCGGACTCTGGAGCATGTCCAGAAATGAGGCCAGGCCCTGGGGCACGCCGTAACGAATCGGTGCATCAAAGATGCGACTGGATTCGAACCGGAGCGCGGTAAGTGCAGGTGTAACATTTGTTGCCATGACAGAGGCGCGAATCGATCATGCCGCTATAGCGACTGACTGCAAATCGGACTCTGGAGCATGTACTGAAATGTGGCCAATACCTGGGGCACGCCGAGACGAATCGGTGCATTTCCATGCGACTGAATTCGTAACGGAGCGTGATACGTGGCATGATAACCATGACAGAGGTACGAATCGGTGAGTCGAAAGCGACTGATAATGACGTGACTCTGGAGCATGTACTGAAATGAGGCCGTAACTACTGGGGCACACCGGAGCGAATCGGTACATCTTTAGGTGCGACTGGATTCGAATCGGAGCGCGGTATGTGACTGAAATGAGAAATGATTCGAAATGGTTTGAAATGTTAGAAATGTATTTAGAAATGTTCAGAAATGCGAAATGATTGGTATCGAACTGACGTGATTTGATAAGATTTGCGAATTGCGAATCGCTATGGCTGTCTACTGACACATGTTTAACAATTTAGACATGCCTGAAATGAAGCGACGCCTGCGTCGCGATGGTTTCTCAGATAACGCGAAATGGTAACATAACGATAGTACGAGTGATATACATTGCGGTTACGTTCGTGAAATCTGCGAGTGATTCGTAAGTTTGCTATCACGGTTTAGTGACATGATATCTATAATGCGTGAAAACAAAAATCCGACGGGACCCTACCTGCGACAGCCAAGCCAGACGCGTGGTACGAACGTACGAATCGGTAAACACGGGCTTCGAAACTCTCGAGCACGGAAATTGCGAATGCGGGAACTTTGCACGATAAGAACTTGCGGACGCTGGTATTCGAATAGTCGGCCTAGTGACGTATATCGCGCACAGGAAACCGACAAGCACCACAGGTGAGCGGGCTGCTTAAATACCCCCCGGGCTCCTCCCATAAATTCAGGCCACCATACTGGCCTTCCTACATATATATATATATATATATATATATATATATATATATATATATATATATATATATATATATATATATATATATATTACAGTCAGGTCCAGTGGGACATCAACACAATTCTAATCTTTTTGGCTCTATACACCACCACAATGGATTTGAAATGAAATGAACAAGATGTACTTTAACTGCAGACTTTCAGCTTTAATTTGAGGGTATTTACATCCAAATCAGGTGAACAGTGTAGGAATTACAACAGTTTGTATATGTGCCTCCTACTTTTTAAGGGACCAAAAGTAATGGGACAATTGGCTACTCAGCTGTTCCATGCCCAGGTGTGTGTTATTCCCTCATTATGCCATTTACAAGGAGTAGATAAAAGGTCGAGAGTTAATTTCAAGTGTGCTATTTGCATTTGGAATCTGTTGCTGTCAACTCTCAATATGAGATCCAAGGAGCTGTCACTATCAGTGAAGCAAGCCATCATTAGGCTGAAAAAATAAAACAAACCCATCAGAGAGATAGCAAAAACATTAGGTGTGGCTAAATCAACTGTTTGGAACATCCTTAAAAAGAAAGAACGCACCGTGAGCTCAGCAACACCAAAAGACCCGGAAGACCACGGAAAACAACTGTGGTGGATGACCGAAGAATTCTTTCCCTGGTGAAGAAAACACCCTTCACAACAGTAGGCCAGATCAAGAACACTCTCCAGGAGGTAGGTGTATGTGTGTCAAAGTCAACAATCAAGAGAAGACTTCACCAGAGTGAATACAGAGGGTTCACCACAAGATGTAAACCATTGGTGAGCCTCAAAAACAGGATAGCCAGATTAGAGTTTGCCAAACAAAATCTAAAAAAGCCTTCTGGAAAAGCAGTTCTGGAACAACATCCTATGGACAGATGAGACCAAGATCAACTTGTACCAGAGTGATGGGAAGAGAAGAGTATGGAGAAGGAAAGCAACTGCTCATGATCCAAAGCATACCACCTCATCAGTGAAGCATGGTGGTGGTAGTATCATGGCGTGGGCATGTATGGCTGCCAATGGAACTGGTTCTCTTATATTTATTGATGATGTGACTGCTGACAAAAGCAGCAGGATGAATTCTGAAGTGTTTCGGGCAATATTATCTGCTCATATTCAGCAAAATGCTTCAGAACTCATTGGACGGCGCTTCACAGTGCAGATGGACAATGACCCGAAGCATACTGCGAAGAGTTTTTTTAAGGGAAAGAAGTGGAATGTTATGCAATGGCCAAGTCAATCACCTGACCTGAATCTGATTGAGCATGCATTTCACTTGCTGAAGACAAAACTGAAGGAAAAATGCCCCAAGAACAAGCAGGAACTGAAGACAGTTGCAGTAGAGGCCTCCCCAGGGATGAAACCCAGCGTCTGGTGATGTCTATGTGTTCCAGACTTCAGGCTGTAATTGTCTGCAAAGGATTTGCAACCAAGTATTAAAAAGTGAAAGTTTGATGGATGATTGTTTAAACAAGATTTTTATTGAGCATATTGACATGTTACATCACATTCTGTAATCAATAGGTCGTTGTCAATCTCATTGAAGATAGAAATGCCTTTACTTCATTCAACCTGAGTGTTTTGCTCTCTTTTTTTTTTTTTTTATTTCTTTTAAAATTTATATATATATATATATATATATATATCAATCATATTTTGTTGAAGAACCGCTCAGAAGGAAGAGCGTCTGGACAGTCAACATAAACATTTGAAACTTAGTTTCAACCAGAGAAAAAAAACCCCAAAAGACCCCCCCCCCGTATGAACTCCCTCCTCTCCCTTCCCACCCCCCCTTATTATTTATCTGCTCATAATATTGTATGCATCCTTTCTTTCAACACTCTACTGTCCACCCTCATCATTGCCTACATCCTTTCCTCTCTATTGCTCCCCTCCTCTTCTACCGATAAGGTATTTTTGGACTCAGTCCACCTACACCACACTTTCCTAAATTTTTTGGGGGCTCCTCTCGCCTCGTATGTCATTCTATACATAAGTACATCAGCATTTATTATTTTTATCCACATTCCCAAGGTGAGTTGTTCACCATGAATCCATCGTTTTCTCCCCCCAAAATAGAGAAGTCTAAGAAACAGTTTAGTATTCGTATTCATCTCTTCCTGATCAAAAATCCGACAGACACCTCATAGGAGAACATATGTTTGGAGGATCAAAGTGGTCAGATATGAACTCGGTCACCTGAGACCACAATGGTCTTATCCTAGGGCAATCCCACACCATGTGAAGGAAAGTTCCCTCATCTCCCCCACATTTATGACACTCTGGATTGTCCCTTCTGTGCATTTTAAATAATCTGGTTGGGGTGTAGTACATCTGGTGTAGATATCGAAGCTGTATCATTCTATCCGTGGAGGAAATCACCGATACGAGATATGTATCGAGTACCTCCTGCCACAATTCCTCAGTCAGTTCCGGAATGAAAGTCATCCACCTACTTCTGGTCCTAGCAGTCAGGTCAGGGCCTCCCAATCTAATCTCCTTGTAGTATCTAGATATACGTTTAGTCAGTTCCGGGTCAATCAGGACCTTTTCCAAGGCTGTGTTTTGTACCTTCACCTCCCCCCTCCCGAACTGGACTGTCGCTGCATGCTGCAGTTGGGTGTATCTGAACTGCCAGGTCCTAGGTACACCAAACTGCTCCCTCAGTTGTGCAAAAGATGTTAGCCTGCCATCCTGGTATATATGATGCAGATATTTTATCTCAAATTTGGCCCATCTATGTCCATCCTCTATTTTGCAGAACTCTTTTAGGGACTTATTGTACCAGAGGGGACAATTAGGTGATAACCATAGCGGGTCATCCATTATTTTATGTGCGCAAAGGTGAAATACCCTACCTGGTAGTTCCATAACAGATCCCATATCTCTCCCTGGTATCTCTTTTCTAAACAGGATATTCAATAATGTTTCCTGAGATGTGGCAACAGCTGCCTCCAATAGAGTAGTGGCATTAGGTATCTGGGGGAACACCGCCAATGCAAGAATGTCATTTGTGATGCGAAGAAATAGGATCTCATGTCCGGCATAGCCAACCCCCCCCCCGAGTTATTGGTAGTTTCAGGATTGCTAGGGATAACCTGGGAGCCTTGGCTCCCCACAAGAAATCCACCACAATGGAGTCTATGCGTTTAAACAGTTTCACCGAGACATATACAGGCGAGTTCGATAGAACGTACAACAGCTTTGGAAGGACAATCATTTTAAATAGGTTTATATGACCCATCACTGTCAATGGCATATTCCTCCACCGCTGCACCTTCTCACGAAGAGCCTCCACTACCGGTCTCAGATTAAGGTCCAGATACCCCGAAATGGGAAGTTGAATCATAACTCCCAGATATTTAAAGGATTGGGACAGTTGAATGGGGGATTCCGCCGGGACCGCCACTGTGTCATCTATAGCAAACAGGGATGATTTGCTCCAATTGATACGGAACCCAGAGTAATCTCCGAATTCCCGTATCAACCGGAAGGCCGTGGATAACGAAGCACCCGGATCTTGCAGATACAGAAGCATATCATCCGCATAAAGGGAGACTCGTTCCTCAATCCCCCCCACCCGAAGTCCATTCATATGGGGAGTATCCCTTATCTTTGCCGCAAGGGGCTCTATGGCCAAAGCAAAAAGAAGCGGGGATAGCTTACACCCCTGTCTGGTCCCCCGGAAGACAGAAAAGGGCTCAGATATAATTCCATTTACCCTCACCCTGATCAATGGGTCAGTGTACAACAGCTTCACCCAGGATATAAATATAGGCCCGAATCCCAATATCTCCAGGAGACCAAACAGATAGGCCCACTCCACCGAATCAAAGGCCTTCTTGGTGTCCAAGGAGGCCACCACTCTCTCCCCGGGATTGTCATGGTCCGTCTGTAGGTTAATAAACAACCTTCTAACATTCATTTGTGCACAGCGCCCTTGTATAAAGCCCGTCTGATCCGGGTTAACTAGTTTTAAGATTACCGACTGCAGCCTCCCCGCCAATACTTTCGCTAGTATTTTGGTGTCGACATTCATCAACGAGATGGGTCTATAGGATTCACATTCTTTAGGATCTTTTCCCCCTTTATGTATCAGGACCACCAAGGCCTCTCTCATAGAGGGGGGGAGTCTCCCCTCCTGCCGCGCAGTCAGGAACACTCGCAATAGTCGGGGCGCCAGTCCACCACTAAAGGTATTATAGCACTCCGAGGGTATACCATCTAGGCCCGGAGATTTCCTAGGGGCAAAAGAAGCTATCGCCCCCGCAACCTCCTCCACAGTTATGTCAGCTTCCAATTCTTCACTGTCTAGATTTGTTAACTTAGGAAGATCAATATCATTCAGATAATTTTCTAGAGTGTTACCTCCCGGTGGGATGCATGACTTGTAAAGTTCTTTGTAAAACTGGACAAAGACCTGTAGTATACCCTCGGAATCACTTACCTCCACCCCACCTTGGCCATAGATACTCGTTATACATATGGGTGTGTATTCTGGTCGTGCCAGATATGCCAACAGTCTACTATTTTTGTCCCCAAATTCAAAGATACGTCTACGCTGCGCAAGTCTGAGTTTGGTAGTCTGGTCAGTCAGTATTTTCTTGTATGCCCGCGTCTTATCCTGGAGAGTACACAAACCCTCCCTAGTTGGTCGCCTAACGTATTCTGCCTCAGCTAGGGATACCTCTCGTTCCCTGTCCATTATTGAAGAGGCTAGTTGCTTCTTGAAGCTACTCACCTCCGCCATGAACACCCCTCGTAGAGTAGCTTTGAATGCCTCCCACTTTATTAGATCCGAGCCAGCATCCCTATTTTCCTTCCAGAACAGCTGAATAGTCTCATTACATTTAATTTTAACATATTCCTCCTGTAACCAACTAGCCTCTATCCTCCAGTGTCTGATTCCCTGTCTCTGTCCCACTATAATATCCACTAGTATAGGTGAATGGTCCGAGTGCACTCTAGGTAAGTACCTCGCCCCAGCCACCAGTTGCAGTCCCTCAGGTTCAACCAATACAGTGTCTATCCTAGACAATGTTTTATGTGTCTCAGAGTAACAAGAATATTCCCTGATCTCTGGGTGTCTCGCCCGCCATGCATCACAGAAGCCGTGGGCTGACATCCACTTCGCTAGCGGTGTTGGCGTTCTTGGCGGTGCATCCAACTTGTCCATTGTCGGATCCACCACCGCGTTCAGATCTCCCAAAATGAAAATCCTCCCTTCCGCTATCTCAAAAGTCGCTTGAAGCATACCATCCAGATGAGACAAGGAGAAGGGAGGCGGGACATACAAGTTCATGAAGGTCATGAATCTATTATGAACTTTTATCACTATGATAACATATCTACCCTTTATATCCGTTTTAATTGCATGAATACATATGGGTAGGGATTTAGCTACTAGTGTGGATACTCCCCTAGCAAATGAAGAATAACTTGCATGGTAAGCCCCAGCAATATGCGCCCTTTTTAAAGAGAGAGTCCTGGAGCCCTGCAGATGTGTTTCCTGTAGCAATATTAAATGCGGTTTGTATTTTTTGAGATAATCAAAAACCAGCGATCTTTTAAATTTGGAGTTAAGGCCTCTGACGTTCCAGGAGATCACTCTAAGGTTCACAGCCATAGTAGATAAAGTAAGAACCTCCCCCCCCCCCTCACTCCCAATGTTTGGGTAGGGTATCTTCCAGGGCTCCAGCACTCCCCCTCCCCGCCCTGTTGGGCAGCAACATATAAGGCAGACAGCAGATATCGAAAATGAGCTTGAAATCTTGAGCATACATAAAGCATAATGATAATTTTCCCTGATACTCCCCCCCCCCCTTGTTCCCCTCCCCCCACCCTGTACCCGCCCCCAACTTGCAAGGCACTTCATTCCCAAAACCTTTAACCCAAGAGAGGTTATAACGGATATGCGACTTCAAAAAGTCACACAGGCTCCAGCACTGTGAGGAGTAAGTTCAATTGTGAGAGAACCCCCCCCCCCCCCCCCCAAGAAAAAAACCTACAACACAAAAATAAAAAATTATATGTGTTCAGGGAGAAGAGGAAAACTTCTTGTTCCACTCCTCAATTTCAAGTAAAAATAGAAAAAAACAAAAAACAACCTTTGTTTCCGAAAGGAGAAAAAACCTGCAGATTCCTTTGGTGTTAAAAGTATAATTGAGCATTTGAAAGCAGCAAGCATAGTCCTTCTGTAGTCCTCCGGACTGCCAGGTGCATAAGGCCACATCAGGGGGCCCTGGGCAGTTCATCCTGACATCGTGTAAAGAGGGTCAGGGGGAAAAGGGGTGGTAAAAGATCACCTCAGCGTCCGCCATATTTCCTTCTCCTGACATCCCTTATCCCCCAACATCTTCTCCATCTGTATGTATGAATTTAAGGTGATCTTGGAGAACCCCCTCTTCTCAGGCGTCCCCTCGCATCCAGCCAATCAGAAGCTTCCGTGGGGGTGGTTATCAGTGCTCATAGGTCTAACAGTGTCCTCCAGAGCAGCAATGCGATGATCAGTAGCCTGGGCCTTTTCTCTAAGCTTCTGCATATCGTGTTTCATAAAGGAGAATTCCATTTGCAGTTCCCCAAAGTGATCTAGCAGCTTAGTTTGACACCCCTGTATGGCAGCCATTATTTGCTTAAGGGACGGCTCTCCCTCCTCCTCCAGGGCCCTGTCTGCATCTTGTATGAGCACATCATCCCTGTCCAGTGATCTCCCCCTGCGTATAGTGCGGTCTCTCTGTGTTCTGGGACTCACCCGACCAGAGGAAGCAGGCTGTGGCCTTTCTGTGTCCTCATGCTGCTGCTGGAGCGGCGGCCATTTCTCATCCTCCTCTCTTCCTGGCACCGCGGCGCCATCTTGAGAGCCCCAGGCATAACGGGCCAGTCTCTCCCCCGGTATTTTTGGCCACGGAGGCCCATATTTCACCATCCCCTGAGGCTCTCTGGAGGGTCCGCCACTCATGCCCCAGCAGTCCAGGGCAAAACGCCGGCTTTTGCTCACAGGATTAGGTCAGGATTTGGAATCTGCAGGGAGAGCTCCTCTCAAGACGTCCTCACATGCTGCGCGCCGGCTCCGCCCCCCCTTGATGGATGATTGTTAATCTGTCCCATTACTTTTGGTCCCTTAAAAAGTGGGAGGCACATATACAAACTGTTGTAATTCCTACACCGTTCCCCTGATTTGGATGTAAATACCCTCAAATTAAAGCTGAAAGTCTGCAGTTAAAGCACATCTTGTTTTTTTCATTTCAAATCCATTATGGTGGTGTATAGAGCCAAAAAGATTAGAATTGTGTCGATGTCCCAATATTTATGGACCTGACTGTATATATAACATATATATATATATATATATATATATATATTTTTAAAGCAAGCAGTGCTCGTCCCTGCATTTCACTTGGTTTCAGCCTCTTGAAATCCCCTCTATAGCAGTGCTCAGAAAGGGGAGGGAGAAGCAGCACAAGGAGCCAATCAGGTGTGCTGTAGTGCAAGGAGCATGTTGATAGAGAGAGTGACAGAGAGATGAGCTAATCTGTCATCTTCCTCTACTTTCACCGTCCAGTCACAGGGTGGGGGTAAGGAGGAGACCTGCAAGTAAAAGGGAAAGTCAGAGTGAAAAGCAGCACAAGAAACTAATCAGTTTATGAGCTGACAAAGAGCATGATGATAGGAGGGGAAAGCAGAGTGACAGATATATGAGCTCATTACTGTGATACTTCTCCTTCACTGTCCAGTCACACGTTAGGAGCGGGTCCATGACAGCCCGGATTTAACGGAAGTGGGTTAAATGATGCTGCCCATCATTCAAAGCGAGAGACTGAGGACATCTAAAGGTGGAAAAAAAGTACTGCGTGGTACAACAGCTTTTTATTTTATCCAGTATTGGGCTATTCATATATTTCTTTATTTTTGGCTGCAGTTCTGCTTAAATAATATTGTAGATGTTCCTTTTCTATTTTTAAGATCACCAGGTCAGAGGTATCAGCATATTCCTTACAGCACAGAGAGCTATGTTCATTTGCATTAAACTCTGAATCCTTTATATTACCAGGTATTTTACTTTTATTCCTCTCGTGTGATGACGGGGTCTGTTCTTTTACAGAAGACATTCTCTCCCAGAGCTCCTAGAGGCTCATGTCCCGGTAGGTCAAGGGATGAGATGGAATAGGTAATATTCAGCTGATGAGGCTTTATAGGTTTCTACAGAAACATTGTGACTCAGTTTTGTGCCCGGGAGCCTCTAGGAATGTGATCAGCATAATTTCTTGCAGGACTTGATGTTTCTACATGATAAAAATCTAATGATACTGGACTGTTCAAAGTTCACTGCCTAGGCTGACTGGAAAATTAAAATTGGTGAAATATTAACCACTTCCATGCAGGGCACTTTCCCCCCTTCCTGCCCAAGTCAATTGATAAACAATCAGCACAGACCCCCCTATCAGGTGAGCAGTCGATCGGGTTGTCCCCAGAAAAGTAATAGAGAGGAAATCCTCCAATGGGGACACTGGTTCTGGTGACCTGGGGGGGGGCCCTAATAATTATCTTAAAGTGGTTGTAAACCTCAGTCATGGAATCTGAGCAAAGCACATATATCTGCAGTGTTTACTTATCTCTCTCCAAAGCTCTAAGTGTCGTTTCTCTCTGGTGCTCTGTTCTTCTGTTATCAGCATGAGTCACTTCTGAGAAGATTTCCTGACACATGAGATAAATTTGTGTCAGAAAGGGGGGGGGTTTACAATGAAGCTTGTCTATTCAGAACACAGTTTTTCTGCTGTGTGAAGGGGGTGTGTTCCTTTCCTCCAATCAGCTCTCACACACTTTAACTGCAGCCTCTCTGCCCCCTCCTCTGTGCTCCTGACAGGGGTGTAAAGAGGAGAGGACTGCAGAAAAATAAGTAAAACCTATGTAGGAGGATTTGTTTCATCTCTGTGTATCATGTGAGGCCAGACACTTTACTGGGTATATGTAAGGGCTTACATCCACTTTAATTTTCAGGGATTCACTCTAATGCCCCGTACACACGGTTGGATTTTCCGACGGAAAATGTGTGATAGGACCTTGTTGTCAGAAATTCCGATCGTGTGTAGGCTCCATCACACATTTTCCATCGGAATTTCCGACACACAAAGTTTGAGAGCAGGCTATAAAATTTTATGACAACAAAATCCGTTGTCGGAAATTCCGATCGTGTGTACACAAATCCGACGCACAAAGTGCCACGCATGCTAAGAATAAATTAAGAGACAAAAGCTATTGGCTACTGCCCCGCTTATAGTCCCGACGTACGTGTTTTATGTCACCGCATTTAGAACGATCGGATTTTCCGACAACTTTGTGTGACTGTGTGTATGCAAGACAAGTTTGAGCCAACATACTTCGGGAAAAAATCCATGGATTTTGATGTCGGAATGTCCGATCAATGTCCGATCGTGTGTACGGGGCATAATGCTGCGTACACATGGTCGGAATTTCCGACAACAAATGTTCGATGTGAGCTTGTTGTCAGAAATTCCGACCGTGTGTATGCTCTATCGGACATTTGCTGTTGGAATTTCCGCCAACAAAAATTTGAGAGCTGGATCTCGAATTTTCCGACAACAAAATCCGTTGTCGTAAATTCCGATCGTGTGTACACAATTCCGATGCACAAAATTCCACGCATGCTCGGAATCAAGCAAAAGAGCCGCACTGGCTATTGAACTTCATTTTTCTTGGCTCGTCGTATGTGTTGTACGTCACCGCGTTCTTGACTTTCGGAATTTCCGACAACATTTGTGTGACCGTGTGTATGCAAGACAAGTTTGAGCCAACATCCGTCGGAAATAAATCCACGGTTTTGTTGTCGGAATGTCTGATCGTGTGTACGCGGCATCACTTTCTGTTTTGCCTATGGGATAGGAAGTAAAAGTAAATCTCCCCAATAGGAACAGATGGCAAAAAATAAATAAATAAATAAACTTGACAAGGGTTATAGCCCTCTCTTACTCTATCCAAAATGCAAAAAAAAAGTTTTGTCTATAGTTCTAATTTAAATAAAACTTTATTGATAGTAACGAGCTTTATGTGAACCAAATATTCTGATATGGGAAAGAGGAGCATGATGAATCAATGAAAATCTTAAAGCCCAATTCCTGTCTGGACACAAACAAACTGGACCCCCCAGCAATCTGTTTTAATAAAATAGTAGCTCTGGCTGCTGTACTTACCCCTCTCCTGTGCTGTCTTCTGCAGACTCACCTGCTCCGAATTCCTATACTAATGCTGGCCATACACTATACAGAAAATCGGCCGAACCCATTTTCGAAAAAAGAACGTTCGGTAGTGACCGCAAACGATCACGCCATCAGGTAAGTAAAGATTTTCGATCGTTAAATCGTTTATGAACAGCAATGTATCGTTTTTTCGTTCGTTTTTTGCATTTATAAAAGGAAGTGTCAAAATGTGTTTGACCTCTGCACTGTGGCTTCCTGTGTTTGACGAGGAGCAACATACGTTCGTGCGTACGTCGGAACGAACCCTGTACCTACAATATGGATGTGGATGAGAGGACCATTGGCATAGTCATGCTTGGAGTGATGGCTATACAACAAGCAGAGGAACCCAGAATCAAAAGGCGAAGGTTATGGAGTAAAGAGTGGCTGAAGAACCGGGATGACTTCTCTCATATGAGATTGGTTCGAGAGCTCAAGGAAAACAATCCAGATGACTATCGGAACTATCTGAGGATGCCTGATGAGTCCTTTCAGCTCTTACTGAGTAAAGTGTCACCCCTTATAACCAAAAAGGACACAGTCTTAAGACCAAGCATCCCAGCAGAGCAGAGACTGGTAGCAACACTTCGCTTTCTGGCAACTGGCAGAAGTTATGAAGATTTAAAATTCACTACTGGAATCTCTGCCCAGTCACTTGGCCGCATCATACCAGAGACCTGCCAAGCCATTATAAGGATCATGCAAGAGGAATACCTAAAGGTAATGACACAGTGCTTTTATTTTTAACTCTCAAACACTGTCCAGCTTGCTTTGTTTAACTTTGATTTTAGAAGCTCTAAACATATCAGTAAACTCAAACTAGTTCATAACATGTCAAACTGACAAACATAACATATTTTAACCCAAATGTATGTTATTCACAAAGATGTGTACTGATAATCATGTCCCCAGTTGCTTTGTTGACGATCCTGCTGTGGGAATGATACGTGCCACTGATGCATTTGTTGAGGTACTTGAGAAAATTGAGTACTGTCCGTGATACTTTTTTTATTTGCACTAACATACAATTTTTCAGGACAAGCTTTCGGGGTATGTCCCCTTCTTCAAGGTCCAAGCAGTAGAGTTGAGGTACTTGCAATGATTGTGGGTGTGTGGTTTTGTGCTCAGCTAAGTGTGTATTTGTGGTCAGCTCCCCCCTTAACCCATTATTAAGAAGTTGAATGAGTAATGGTTCCAGTAATTGTTTTTGGTCTTCTGACATCCTGCGCATTTTCTTTGCTGCAAATGCACCCAGGTCATCACATTCATCCTTCTTCTGATTTAACGCTGCAGATGCTTGTAGTAGAAAGTTGCCTGTTGCATCTTGCTTTGTCTTTCTCTTTTTGGTAATGCTTACTGGTGGTGATGTGACAGTTTGTGTTTCACTGCCAAATAGATCCTGTATAATAAAGCCAATTGTTATAATTTTTGGACAATTAAGCCTTAAATATTTTTTTAACATATATTTTTATCTTTGCACAGCTGCCATCATCTGTGGAGGAATGGAAATCAACTGCCAAACAATTTCAAGACTATTGGAATTTTCCAAACTGTGGTGGTGCCATAGACGGCAAGCATGTTTGAATAATACCCCCAGCAAAATCTGGCTCATTCTACTACAATTATAAAGGCTACTTTAGCATTGTCCTAATGGCAATTGTCAATGCCAAGTATGAATTTATATTTGTGGACATTGGGAAAAATGGCAGAAATTTGGATGGGGGAATAATAGAGAAAACCTCTTTTTTCCATCAGTTAAAAAATGGACTTCTACATCTCCCATCCCAAGAGGACACAGTGGAAGGACTAAACTTCTCATTTGTTGCAGATGACGCGTTTGCGTTATCTGAGCATGTTTTGAAACCTTTTGCCCTGAAAAACCGGACACCTGAGCAAAAAATTTTTAATTATAGGTTATCTCGTGCTAGACGAGTTGTCGAAAACGCGTTCGGTATTGTGGCCAACCGCTTTAGGATTTTCCATACAGTAATAAATGTAGCCCCCCCAAAAATTGACACAATAGTCCATTGTTGCTGTGTGTTGCACAATTTCTTAAGGCGTACTAGCTCCACCTACATGCCACAATCCCTGTTGGACCGGGAAGATACTTTGTCTGGGGATGTCACGCCTGGTGAGTGGCGTAATGACACAGAAGGGTTATTAAACCTAGGCCGTGCCCCACCGCGTCTCTCCAGTCAAGTTGCTCGCCAGAATCGCATTGATTATATGCACTATTTTCTGGGTCCTGGAGCAGTAGATTGGCAAAACAATATCTAAATGCTATGTAAATTTGAGTGGCTGCATTTATCTATTATTTCATTACTAAATACAGATGTCATGTAATATTTTTGTTTAAATAAAAAAATGACCAAGGTACATGTGCTTTGATTTTTGGATGTATTCTCTTCAATTTTTAGTTTCAGATATGTACATATAAAAGTGTATAATAAAACATAATATTATGACTTTACCTGACTGTCTGCCATTTCCTCAAATGTTCCATCTTCTTCATCTCCTGAAATATTCTCACTGATACTGTCTAAACTTGACACAGAGGGTCGTGCTTCCTCCTGGTCAGTCAGAAAACGTAGACTCTCAAAATACCACAGGCGTGGCACATATACTTCATCTGCACCTGCACCAGATCTTTTTGATTCATTAATTTTATTTAATTCTTTTTTGAAGATCGTACGCAGATTGGCTATTTTTTTGGTCACATAGGATATATCTGCTTTTGCATACACAACAGTGCATAGTTCCACTAATTTAGTATACTCTTCTTTACGTTTTTGACGATCTGAGTAGTCTTTGGAGCGCACTTTCCATAGACATGTAAGGTCTCGGTACATTTCAATGAATTGTGGCAGGAAATGTGGTGACGTAAATTTGTCCACCATTGCTCCTGTAATAATAAAAAATGCAGCATTGTTCAGTTGCCAAACTACACCTAACAATTAATACCCTAGAACTATTGTACTGGTCTGCTTACCTTCAGTTCTTCAAAATCTTCTGTGTATTGGCCGGTGTAATCCTTTGTCTGGTCAGTGGCAAGACAACGTTCTGTTCGGTGTGTGTTAAGCACCATACACAGGATCGGACCTTGTACAAACGTTCCCATTGCTTTTTTGGAAAAAGGGCCTTGTCTCTCTGAACTTGTATTGCATGCAGACGGTCTGAAACGTAGTGACGTTACAACGTACGGATGACACTTCCAAAGAAGACGTTAAATTCTTCGGCGTCACGCTTCGGGCTCCCTCTGCTAATTTCTAATTATTAGACGTTTGGTCAGTGCAGATACGTGGTTTCCGTGCGTTACTTTGTGTTTACGACCGTTTGTAGGACAACCAGCCATGTTACGCAATCCTAGGAGAGAGTGTGTTGTTTATGGGCTTGGAGTTCTTGCTGTGACTCTAGCCCGGACCAGGAATAGTCAGAGTAGTAGGATGAGGATTATTTGGGCCAAAACTTGGCTACTTAATCGTGACCAATTTAGCCATATGCCCTTGCTGCGTGAGCTGCAGGAGAATAATCCAAATGATTCTCGGAAGTATCTCCGGATGACGGACTCTTGCTTTCAGCAACTATTGTCCTTGCTGACCCCCTATATCATGAAGCAGGACACCTGCATGAGGGCTGCTATTCCAGCCGAGCAAAAGCTCATAGCTACCTTACGTTATTTGGCGACAGGAAGGGGTCCTCAGGATATCAAGTTTACCACTTGTATCTCTCTGAAGGCTCTGGGAGAGATTATTCCTGAGACATGTAGTGCTATTATCCAAGTCCTGCAGAAGGACTATATTCGTGTAATTTTTTGTATTTAATATCACCTTCATGTTTTTATAAAGTATTTTCTAAATTTAGTATTCCATCCTTCCCATTTTTGTAATATGTTGTGAATGAATGTCCTCTTTGTCCTCATGCATGCTGTAACCTTTTTGGTGGCCTACATGCATATTTTCCTTCACTAACCTCCCCAGCATGCTACCCTGGGCCCATACACACCTAGCCTAGTAACTTAACACTGTATTTTTTTATGCTTCATTTTTAGGTTTACCACAAACACCCCCTAAAATGTGTCCCAATCTTATTCCTGTCCTTTAAATTCATGCAGAGTGCAAGAGTCTCTTTTTGGTTGTGCAAACACTTATCCCCCCCCCCAAAAAAAAACACAAAAAAAACTGTCAACCGATATAACTACTCTATCTGCTGATTTTGCTAAACACATACATAGTATACCTTATTTTTTTAGTTAAGATTGCTGCATAAATTCTCAAAAGCATGTAGTGCAAGGGCCTGCAAGATTACCTTCAAAAGATCCAAATGATACGTTTGTTATGATGAATTTAGCATTATGAGGGGCTCCCACCATCCCTGTGCTGTGTTCATTATGAGGGGCTCACACCATCCCTGTGCTGTGCTGACTTCCTGGGTTTATAACTTTATCATAACGAATAATCCTAATTAACGAACATTGTTATTATTTTGTCCGATGTATGTCAAAATGTGTATAGATTTGAACAATGTGCCTTCTTATTTGCGGATTTGCCCACTTCTTACCTGGCCACTGGCCTGACAATGTTCTAAAGATGGATGGTCAGGCAAAATAAAACTTAATTTTTCATGCATTTAGCTCTCATGGAAGTGTAGAGGTTTACTTGTCAAAACCAGCTACCCATTCAACTCCCCCCCCCCCTTAAAGTTTAGGAATGTGCCACCAGAGGGGGTGAGGGAGCATATAATTACAATTTATACTTTTTTGGATGTTGGGATGAATGGACGCCACTCTGACGGAGGTGTGATGATACGTACCGAATTTTAGGATCGTATACAAAAAGGACCTTCATTTTTCAAAATGCTCAGGACAATATTGAGGGACTAAATTTTGTCTTTGGGGCAGATGAGGCTACATTGTCTCAGGGAAAAGTGATGAGCCTTTTTCCCGACCAGCTCAATAGGCTGTGATGCCAGCTCTGGAAAGTGCATGTGCTGGTTTGGGCTCTCAGAATCCCCGTCTTGTCCGTGAACAATATATGGACTACTTTTTTACTTGCTGATTAATTATTTGACTTCTTAATAAAATGATATTTTCTTTGAACTACTGTTGTCTGTTTACTAGCTTTGCAAATAGCCTTGATCTTTGTCATTTTTGCCACTAGTGCAAACCAATCTGATGTGCAACATGAGGTGACAATCGCACTTTGAGCTAACTATTATATTGTGCTGTGTCTCAGCTACACACATTTTAGAGTACACTGTCAATGTAACCACAGCAACTTAACAAATATACTGGTATTGAGCATTGAAATAAGAAACCACACATTGTTTTTTTTAGAAAATGTTTTTATCTGTGCACATTCATGTGCGTTTTTTTAGTTTCACAAACAGGCATGTTGGAAAACAGAACTTGTCTAACAAACAGGAACTTACAAAGTTCAACTTTTACTAAATATGTAAATTTAAATTTTCTTTGGTTATTATAAATATTTTTGTAGAAAAATTTTTGGGTAAAAATGTTTTTTTTCATTATTTATTTTTTATTCATTATTTTTTGATAATTTTTTTGTAATTATTTTTTGATAATTTTTTGTATCATTATTTTTTTGTAAATTTTTTTTCATTATTTTTTTTAAATTCTTGTTTTCATTTTTTTTTTAAATTTTTTTTTGTTCATTAGTTTTTTTCAATTTTTTTTCATTATTTTTTTAAAATTTTGGTTTTCATTATTTTTTTTAAAGTTTTTTTTCATTATTTTTTGATAATTTTTTTGTTCATTATTTTTTTCTAAAATTTTTTTTCATTATTTTTGTCAAATTTTTTTTAGAATTTTTTTGTAATTATTTTTTTTTACAAACATAAACAAACAATAATGTGGACATAATCATGCAGCAGGAAATGAAGAACATGATAAATGTTTATGGACGTCAAAAGTGTTTAGATTCTACCCAAAACGTCTATCATGTCCTTCATTTCCTGCTGCATTGTGTTGAGACGATTTCTCATGGCATCTATTTCGCCGTTCCATTTCATGATCTGCCCAATGAGCCTTTGGGTGCTGTCCGACGTGAAATGGTCGGGTGGCTCTTCTACAACCAGAACATCACCTAAAAATGTGAGAAAAAACATGTATTTAGAAATATGCAGGCATACATAGATTACCTGAAGCTGGGGTGTCAGACACTCACCTGGTGAGGTACACACTCCCACCTCTCTTTCCTCAATATCTGTGACGCTGGTGCTGGGTTCAGGTTGGGGGTCCCGGCGAGGTTGGGGGTCCTGTTGACTGCGTCTTTGATTCCCTATGAAAAATTAAAAAAAGGTATACTTAGCACACAGATATTTATGGCCAGAAATAGGAATATGAAACATTGCTTTCAAGTGGTGTACAATTGTCGGTTTAGGAAGAGAACCAAGTTGAAGACATGATTAAAAATACCTTTGACCCCAAATGCTTTTTGGGCCAAGTTTTTATGGTGGCCCACACTAGTGCTCCTGAGTCCAGATGTGTAACCAGCTGCTGAGTGTCCTCTCCTTACATTCCACTGAATCTATTTAGCAATTAATTAAAATTTCAAAGACATCTAGACAACAATGTCTTTAAAATTCGTTCAATCACATAAATGATCATGACCAAAACAGTCATAAGCCTATATCAGCTTAAAAAAATCGTATTTATTGGCAAACGATCACTGTTGGTACTTACGAACGTTATTTCCTACCCACGAACGTTATTTCCCACCTACGAACATTCAGTATAACAGTCAAGAAAAGCACATGGAGCAGCAGGCAAGTGAAGAATCATAAATGGGACACACAAGTACTTACTTTTTCGAAGTTCCTTCCTTATTTTGAGGTACTGATCCGGCTCCCTGTTTTTCAGGTCAGACCAGCTCTTCCTCAGTTGGTCCTTCTTTCTATGTACCCCAAACTTCCGCTCCAGAGCCTTCACCACATGATTTAGGATTTTGTCCTTGACAAAATTTGGATGGGCATATGGGCCATGTTTCCCATCGTAATCTTCTTTTTTTAAAATCGCCACCATCTCCACCATTTCATCAAATGACATGTTGGTGGCCTTACATCTCCTCCTGGATCCTGACACATGTGTCTCCGCCATGTTGCTCCTCACTGCGCACCGAAGAGAAAAGGGGCGGGGAATATTATAGAAAAAGAACGCCAGGGGCGGAGTTTCAGGCATGCGCCGTCTATGTTAAGTTAACACGCGGTACGAACGAATGCGTCATGCCGTTCGGGTAGCGGAGTTTTCACGCATAGGTAGTGTATATCAATCGAACGAGCGTGTGATGTTCCTGAAAAAATGGCCGTTTTGTAAACTTTTCTGTGCATTCATACATGTCCCCGGGGGCAGGACCCAGGTCACCAAACACTTTTTATGACAATACCATGAATATAAAACTTTAAAATTAGCACTTTTGATTATTCATGTTCAACTCCCTTATGCCCCGTACACACGGTCGGACTTTGTTCGGACATTCCGACAACAAAATCCTAGGATTTTTTCCGACGGATGTTGGCTCAAACTTGTCTTGCATACGCACGGTCACACAAAGTTGTCGTAAAACACGTACGTCGGGACTATAAACAGGGCAGTGGCCAATAGCTTTCATCTCTTTATTTATTCTGAGCATGCGTGGCACTTTGTCCGTCGGATTTGTGTACACACGATCGGAATTTCCGACAACGGATTTTGTTGTCGGAAAATTTTATCTCCTGCTCTCCAACTTTGTGTGTCGGAAAATCCGATGGAAAATGTCCGATGGAGCCCACGCACGGTCGGAATTTCCGACAACACGCTCCGATCGGACATTTTCCATCGGAAAATCCGACCGTGTGTATGGGGCATTAGACTTTAACGGTGTTCATGTGTTAAAACCAATTTTTTGCCTGTTCAAATGTTCTGTTGCGAAACTAACAGGGGGGTGTTCGGCTCATCCCTAATGGCAATTAGCTTGCATATTATCTCTTAAAATTATCACTTTTGAATTCTACCATAGACTTTTATAGGTTTTCAAATTTGAAAATGTTGTATGGGGCACACTGCAAACAGCCCCCCCCCCCCCCCACAGCTGCCCTAGTGTCAATGCAGCGTGACCTGTGCCACATACAGCATGACCTGTGCCCAATACAGCCTGGTCTGCCTGTGCACCATACAGCCCCACCTATGCAGAGGAAGAGGCAAGCCACCCAGATCAGCAGAGAGCGGGATTGCCCGCTGTACTAGCTTTCATTTGAATTTCCCGTCTTCCCGGGGCTCATCACATAGCCCCACCTCTTGGCCCGACGCCTTTGATGATGTCACATGTCCCGCATTGGATCAGCGTTCTATCAAAGGCACCGGGCCAAAAGGTGGAGCTATGTGACGTGAGCCCCGGGAACACTGGAAGTTCTAATGAAAGCTCTTACATCGGGCAATTCAGCTCTCTGCTTATACGGACAGCTCGCCTCTTCCTCTCCTCTCTCTTCCCCTGGCTGGGAGACTGTGCTGGCGGTGCTCTTATCCTCACTGGGCCCCACTCGGCTGCGGGCCCCATAGCGCCCGCATGGGTCAATATGGTGGTAGTTACGCCCCTGAATGCATAGTAATTTGTTGTGTTAAAAAAGTTAGTCCCATATCAATAGACAGCAGTGGCCAAAAAGGATTAGGACAAGAATGAGAAATGCTGGAATCAGAATGATAGTCTTTACTATTTGGACACATTCCAAATTAAAAAGTCATGACCTGAAAAGTGTTGATGATTGATGTCCAAAAATTAAAATGATGTTGGTTTTACACACACAGGAACTTAAGAGCCAAGAAGAGCCTGGGCCCAGCAGCCAGACGACAATTGAGTGCAGAATCCCTCCTCTGCATCCTCACAAAAAAAGGGCCAGGAAGAGCCAACATCTGGATGAGGCCACAGCTGAGTTCTTAACTAGGGCTACTTCTCTGATCAACACAGCACCCGATAGTGCTGAAGGGTTTGGCTGTTTTACTGCTAGTAAGCTCCGTGAGCTTGACGCAGATCAAAGGGAGCTATGTGAGGCTCTAATCATCCAGCTCTTCAGCAAGGCCAGGAAACAAGAGCTAACCACTAAATATCATGTGTGTGATTTGAACAACACTCCTCCACAACAAACCTACCCACCCCAGCAAGCCCACCCACCTGAGCAGCATGGTGGTCAGTGGCAAAAGCAACCCCAAGGATCCACAACAAGGCCACTGGTGTGGGGAGTTTAGGGGCTAATAATTTAGCAGGTTGTATTTTTTGATTTGAGTATGATTTAATAAGCTATATTTTTTCTTTTTCTGTGTATCGTTTGCTCTTTTTGTTTCTAATTTTTAATTTTTAATTGTGATGACAGAGAACATGTCTAATAATTTAGTAATTTTATTTATGTTGTGAATGCACAACCAATATGGCCTAAAAAAAAACAACATTTTGGGATTGATATCACTAGAACACAAATCCTAACTAAAATATGTTTGTCTGAACTCTGTCAGTATCACCAGCAAAGCAGATTTATTATTAAGCCATTAAAATTTCGTGCTGGTCCTTGCTTCCGAGCATGCGTGTTTGTACTTTGGACTAAAGTCCGATGGTATTTTGTGCACACACGTTCGGAGTTTTGTTGCCAGAAAGTTTTTCCGTTCGTAGCCAACAAAAGTCCGATAAAAACAGAAAGCATTTGTCCGATGGAGCGTACACACGGTCAGATGTTGCTCCAGAACTGCTAATTTGCATGTTTGTTGTCAAAAAGTCCGATCGTGTGTGCGGGCCTTTATATAGTTGGTGTTGACGATTTGTCATGACGTTTTGACGCGAACGTATTTGGCACGAATATTTCCCTTCCGGGTTAAATGATTTTCAACCATGCGCAGTAGCAACCATTCGTTTTTTCACGGACGAAGAACGCATTAAACTTGCAATTTATCGTACGTTCGGCAGAAATTTTCTAAACTTGCCGTTCGTTTTTTTTCCACAAAAACGTCACAAACGATTATCGATTTGTGCCCATTAACTTGCCGAAAAACGAACGAAGTGTCTATATGAACGATTTTTCGGCCGATTTTCTGTATAGTGTATGGCCAGCATTAGCCTCTTCTGGGATGATTGAGTTGATTGACAGCTTCATCCAACCCACTTCCTGTGGGCCTGGGGTGTCAAGGCTCCATCCCCTGCTCTGGATGTACAGGAGAATGTGCACTGCTTGGGTTAAATGCTCATCTTTTGCCTAGGGTACCAGGACTTTTACTTACCTAATTCCTTGCTCTGCAGGCTACTCCTTCATTGCAGCCAGTCCCCCGAAACCTCTTCTCTACAGTGCTCTGGTCAGCTGGGATGTCATCACGTACATCAGGTACCACCAGTCCTGCATTGTAAGTGAGGATGCTGAGGGCCCGTCAACAGCTCAGAACATGTACTGGCTGCCAGGGGAGAGAGGGATTCCCACTGCAAGGGCATTTCTTTATTTCCCTGGTTCAGCTTTAAAGAGTAACTCCACTTTTGAAAAAAAAAAAAATTCCCTCTGGGTAAACCATGTACATTGCAGGGATTTTAATAAACTTTGTTGCACATTCCTACCTTTTTGTTATTCTGAAGAAATCCCTGTGTGTTTGTCTGTGTCCATGTTCTGAGTGAGTCTGTATGGGATCAGGATGGGATCAGGATTATCAATCAGCTGCTGCACCTGTAGGGCTCTTATGAGGAAAGCGGCAGGGTTCCATCCCTTCAGACGTGAATTCCCTTTAGGAGTATCTCACCAAAAATTACATTTTTTTTTTTTTTGCAGGGGATGAAAAAAAATCTTACTTGTATCTTAGTGCAGACTTCTGGGGATATCAGTGAGCCAATCACACAAGCAGGAAATTGCATTTCTGGGGGGGCATTCTGTACATCAGGTAGCCATATTGTATTTTACAGAAAAATTACAGATTACTACAGATTGAAAAGGAAAGGTAATTTTTAATAACATTCAATTGCAATATGACTTAAGGGGTTATTTACAAAAGGCAAATACACTTTGCACAACAAGTGCAAAGTGCACTTGAAATTGCACTATAAGTGCACTTAGAAGTGCAGTCGCTGTAAATCTGAGGGGTAGATGTGAAATGAGGGGAAGCTCTACTGATTTTATTATCCAATCATGTGCAAGCTAAAATGCTGTTTTTTATTTTCCTTGCATGTCTTTCTCGGATCTACAGCCACTTTACTTCCAAGTGCACTTTCAGTGCAATTTTAAGTGCACTTTGCACTTGTAGTTTACACTTGTAGTGCAAAGTGTAGATTTCCGGATTCTAGAGCCAGCGCTTCTATAGATGAGAATTGCACATATTTCCTTTGTCATTGTATTCTGCAATCTCATCACTGGCTGCTGATAGCCTTTTAGTCCTGCAGGCATAGTCCACCGTACACCCATTTCAGTGAGAAATCACCCACCTCCTGCTATTACCATCAAACCGAGCAAAAGTGACAACCACAATCAAATAACAGTCAGAGGAGTCTCTATAATTTTATTCAGAATAAAAGAATAAATAATAAAAGAAAACCACAGTTTTTGCATTTTATAGTGATTAGGAGAGAAAGGAAAGATGGATGTACAGGTGCATCTCATAAAATTAGAATATAATCAAAAAGTTAATTTATTTTAGTAATTCAATTCAAAAAGTGAAATTCATTTTTTATATAGATACATTACACACAGAGTGATATATTTCAAGCATTTCTTTCTTTTAATGATTGTGGCTTACAGCTAGTGAAAACCCCAAATTCAGTTTCTCAGAAAATTAGAATATTACATAAGAACAATAAAAAGAAGGAATTTAATACAAAAACTTTGGCTTACTGAGAAATGTCTTACTGAAAAGTATTTCCATGTACAGTATAGTATGAACTAAATACTTGGTCGCGGCTCCTTTTGGATGAATTACTGCATCAATGCGGCGTGGCATGGAAGCGATCAGCCTGTGGCACTTCTAAGGTGTTATGGAAGCCCAGGTTGCTTTAATAGCGGCCTTCAGCTCGTCTGCATTATTGGGTCTGGTGTCTCTCATCTTTCTCCTGACAATACCCCACAGATTCTCTATGGGGTTTAGGTCAGGTGAATTTGCTGGCCAATCAAGCACAGTGACACATGATCACTAAACCAGGTACTGGTACTTTTGGCAGTGTGGGCAGGTACCAACTCCCGCTGGAAAATGAAATCAGCATCTTCATAAAGCTGGACAGCAGAAGGAAGCATGAAGTGCTCTAGAATTTCCTGGAATTTCTGCAGGACTTGAATGATGGCTGAGCAGGTCTCTGGAATAATGACTCCCAGAGCCTAGGGGGAGATCCCAGTAGTCCTGGAGACTTCTCCCCGTCTCCAAGTACCACAAGGTGGCTATGAGTTTTTGCTCTGGAGTGATGGAAAGTCTCATACATGCGTCCTGCTTCTTAATATAGGGGGTCACCAATGCCAAGAGTTGGTGAAAGCAGGGGTCCGTCATCCGGAGATAATTCCGAAAATCATCCGGATTATTCTCCTGGAGCTCCCGCAGCAAAGGCATATGACATAATTGGTCACGATTAAGCAACCAATGTTTGGTCCAAGAACTCCTCCTCCTCCTGTTCCTGGACTGGTCTTGGGTCAAAGCAATAACTCCCAGCCCAATAATCACACGTTCTCTCCTCCGATTACGCAACTTGGCTGGTTGGTGAACGGCCGTTCAGAAATGAACGGAAAAGCACGAATAAACACTCACCAAACCTTCTACTAACACAAAATTAGCAGAAGGAGCCCCAAAGGGTGGCGCTTGAGAAATTAACTTCCTCTTTATAGTCTCGTAGTACGTCTAGTACCTCACTACGTTCAGGTTGTCGACCGACAATTTGTGTAACGTCAGTATGCAAGACAAGATCCTGGCACACGCCCCTTTGGCAAAAATCAGACGCTCGGTAGGCCAACAATCATACCGTGTGTACGAGGCTTAAGGAGCAGGACCCTCTGTTTCCTACTGTATTAAAGTGTATTGTATTTGTACTGTCTACCCTCAAGTTGTAAAGCGCTGCGTATACTGTTGACGCTATATAAATCCTGAAAAATAATATTAATAACTTCAGCTTGTTCAATTAAGCTTTGACAAAAAAAAACTGGAAGCTGATTGGTTTCTTTGCAGAGTTGCACCAGAATTTGCATTTTTCAGTTCTAGTAAATCAACCCCAAAGTGTCATTTTAGAACCACGTAGGGTTCTATTATCAATTAGAAGCTTACTAGTGAGACACTAACTGTAATAAATAATTAATAATAAAATAATAAAGAATAAAAAATAAAAAACTGTATTAAAAAATGTACTGTATAGAAAAAAAGAGGAAAATCCCACAAGAACGTACTACAATGTGGAAGCTGTTAAAGGGCATAAGTAAGGTCATGTTTATTTAAACAGGAAGTGACTGACAGCTGTGGGAAAGTCTATGAAAACTTAATTGTCTAATAGTCCATACTGTTGAAAATCTTAACAACTGAGACGTTTTACGTACAATTGAGTATAAACATCAGCATTTCAGTAACACTCTGTTATAAACCTTCATATGCCATTTTTAACTTCTCAACTACTTTGTTTAGAAAGCCTGTATGTTCTCAGTATGACAATCAATATAAATGCATTCCTTAAAATTTTAATGTTTGAATGTTTTTATAAAGATATAGAGAATAATTGCAGTTTGAAATACCCTATACTTCTCACAAGTAGAATTGTTTCCTTATTTTTTTAAAATAGATTTACACATCTGTCTCCTTTCACCAGTAAAATAATTCAGCTTCCTTAGGTTTAAAAACGGTATACCTTTGAACGTGCTTGATTTTGTAAATGTAAACCATATCACAATAAAAAAAAGCTTGAATAATTTCAAAAGCCATTTTCAATATTTTTAAAACTGCAGACTTTGCAAAATAATACCTGTTAGTCCTGCCATTAAAAGGTCCTATTCAGGCTTACCTGTTATAGAGTGATAATGCTCTGTCCCGACCCGGAATTGGGCTCCTCTGTTGTCACACTGTTACATGGGCTTCTGATTGAGACTACAAGTAGCCATTTGAACACATATTATGCAGGTATGGCCCATTGTTATCACCAACATGGAAATACCATGCAGTCATTTCTGGAGCGCATGTAGGCATGAAGTGGCTGCAATTGTTTGCAGGAAGCACTCAAATGCAATGCCCATCTCAACATGCCTTCTGTCTATCTCTGGATAGGAACTCGCTAGGTCACTGACTCAGGTACACTTTCTGAATTTTCTTTACAGCCTGATAACAACAGATATACTATTTCTTTATCCTCATAACACAATTATTCATCATTCCCTTCTCTTTTCTCTTGGATACCTTAGGGCAAACATGTTCCCCAGTACATGTTATTCATGAAAAAGAGGACTCACCTCTTGATAATAAGATGAGGTCCATTTGACCTATAACTGCAAAGAGCAGGTCTTCTCCCTCTGACAGTCTCAGCAGAATCCTCTCTCCACTGAGCCACCAGTGTCTTTTCTCTAGAACGATACTATATTGCCAAAAGTATTGGGACACCTGCCTTTACATGCAAATGAACATTAATGGCATCCCAGTCTTAGTCCGTAGGGTTCAATATTGAGTTGGCCCACCTTTTAAAGCTATAACAGCTTCAACTCTTCTGGGAAGGCTGGCCACAAGGTTTAGGAGTGTGTCTATGGGAATGTTTGACCATTCTTCCAGAAACGCATTTGTGAGGTCAGGCACTGATGTTGAACGAGAGGGTGGGCCAACTCAATATTGAACCCTACGGACTAAGACTGGCATGCCAATAAAGTTCATGTGCATGTAAAGGCAGGTGTCACAATACTTTTGGCAATATAGTGTATAATGGATGGGGGGTGGAAGTGTCCTAAATATTGTAAGTATAACCTAATATCTATATACTTTATGCTTGTATCTGTTTGCATTTTTGGAGGTGTATAAAAAAGATAGTAGTTCAATTAACCCAGTAATGGCTTTCATATAGACTTATACTGTATTTCAAAGGAAAACTCCAGTCAGGATAAATGAAGAAATAAAAAACCAGAGCAAGTTTTTAATGGTTGAAGTGGTATGGTTTGCTATTTTGGGTGACCCTGGTGTATATCCTGGAGATCTTCATTAATGCTCCCTGCTGGGTGCAATGATCTCACATATGGATCCAGAAGTAGAATGAAATAAATTGAAATGGTTCTTCTAATGAGAAATAAAAGTAGAATGTTGAGACAAATAAATTATTTGTCAATAAGCATTTTGCTTTGTCAATAATTTAAAGGAAATCTTTACCGAGGATGTATGGAAGCTTGCACTGCTAACCAACCCATCTGAAAATATTAGTTCCCTGTTATAGTAATGCAAAGTCTTCAGTACTTTGTAAATCACTGACCTGGAACAACTATGCAGACTATGAGCTCTGGCCTTACTCTGACTTTCATGATCTACATACTCATCTACCTATGATAGGCAGCCTCACTAACTAATGGTGATGTTCAGGAAGGATTGGGCCAAAGCCACCAACCAAAAAAGCTAGTAGGTTTTTGTATAGAACAGCACCCTAAGTTTCAGGGATTTCCAGGTTTAAAGTGATTGTAAAGGAATTATTTTTAAATAACAAACATCTTGATACTTACATACTCCGGGGCCGCTCCATACAGAGAGGCCCTGAACCTCCTTTTCTCTGGTCCTCCGTTGGCGCTCCTGGCTCCTTCCCGCTGCTGCTTCCCATGGGGTACATGTGCGTGCTCACTCCCGAGCCCCAATGCTGCGTCTATTGACACATACAGCGAGACTCGGCCTCTGCCCACCACTCCCTCGTCACTGGCTTTGATTGACAGCACTGAAAGCCAAAGGCTCCAGCAAAGCCAGTGAGACACGAAAGTGAGGGGATAGAAGAGCTGCAGACCTGCACAGCACTGGATCGAATGAGGGCTCAGGTAAGTATAAAACCCACAACAGTACAATCAGTCTGTATTTTCAGTAAAGCATGCTCTGTTATACTGACTGTGGAACCTAAGGGTTTAATCTTCTACATTGTGTAAGATATCATCTACCAAACTGCTTTCTTCAATTAGACAAATGATGCATTTGTCTTTGCAATAAATCAAGGTGGGGGAAGACATATTTGTGTATGCACCCTTTGGCACAGGTAGCTCCTGATGAGAGAGCATGTGATACAAAGAAATTCATGGCGGGTCACATGATCCTTTCTATCCTTTGCTTTTGTAGCATGATGGACCTGCGAAAAATCATTAATTTACACTAAGGTGACCAGATTTTTAAAATGAAATCCGGGGGCATATTTTTTTTTAAATTGGGAAATGGTAAACTATTTTATAAGCATATTTTTCTCAAATTATATATTCAGTGTATGTGGTATGTGTTTATGGAATGATTGTATGATATACGTTATTTCTCATAGTTCCTCCATGAGATAAAAAAGATACTTCTTGGAATTTTTGGGGGATATGACTACCAAATGTTAAGAAGATAAGATAGAGAAAAAAAACTTTTCAATGCATATTTTGAATTTTATTCTTACCAATAAAGCACAGAGTTGCACTATGTACAGGGTGCAGAGTTCAGGGGTGTGCTATGTGCAGAGTTCAGGGGTGCACCCATAGGTGGTTCGAATCTTAGCCGGTCTCTGCTAAACCAGGCAAGATTCTAATCATCTATAGTTGGCTTAACTGGCTGACACTGACATCAACAGTGACACTAACATAATGATCAGCTAAGTAAGAGGAGTGCAGAGTATATGGCAGTGGGTAGTATGTGCAGTAGAAGAGTCTGGAGTATATGGTGGTGGGTAGTATGTGCAGTAGAAGAGTCTGGAGTATATGGCGGTGGGTAGTATGTGCAGGATGGTGTCGGTAGGGCAGTGAATAGTGTCAGTAAAGCAATAGACAGTATCATTTTTTTTTTGTTTATTATTTTATTTAATTTTTTTTACAATCTTATTTTTATATTATCTTTTTGCAAACATTTTGTGAGGGTAGTGGAAAGTGTCAGTAGAGCAGTGGATGGTGTCAGTAATTTTATTTTATTTTTTTACAATATTATTTTTATTTTTTTAGAATTCTTTTTACAGTGCTTCGTTTGGGGGCGGGGGGCTGCTGACAGTTATGAATGGACAGTGTCAGTAAAGCAGCGGGCAGTTACAATTTAATTTTATTCAATTTTATTCAATTTTAATTTTTACAATTTAATTTCTTTTTCTTTTTTTTTCTTTTTTCTTCTTTTTTTTTTTAACATTTTTTTCACAATTCTTTTTTTGGGGGAGGAAGTTTGCAGTGGATCGTATCAGTAGGGCAGTGGATGGTGTCAGTAGAGAAGTGGACGGTGTCAGTAGTTTTCTATTATTTTTTACCATTTTATTTTTTACAATTTATTTATTTTTTTATTATTTTTACAATTTATAATTTTTTGTTATTTTTTTTTTTTACAATGCTTTCTTTTGGGGGTGGGGTGGGGGAGTGGATGGTGTCAGTTTTTTATTTTATTATTATTTTTCAATTACATTTTTAAATATTTATTTATTACAATTCTTTCTTTTTTTTTTTTATCAGCCCTGTTGGCGGGGCTTTGTTGAGATGTCAGGGGTCTAAACAGACCTCTAACATCTCCCCTTTGGGACAGAGAAAGGGACTGAGGGCACAGATTCCCCGGTCCCTTTTTCAGCAGCCTCAGCTGCACTGGAGATGAATGGACAGATGGTAGAGGCTCCTCTCCATTCATAAACGAAGGCATTGTAAACACAGTTTACAATGCTCAGTTAAGAATGGAGAATCAGTGATCAGTGACTCTGTTCATTCAGAAAAAGGAAGGAGCCGGTAAATGACAGATTTACCGGCTCCTTCCTCCGCTCACCATCCTGACAAATCCAGGAAGAGGGGGGAGCATTGAGGAGCATGGACGGGGACCAGAGGAGGACCCGTGGAGCCACAGGAGGACAGAGGGGACCAGAGCATGAACCGAGGAGCTGCAGGAGAAGGTGGGGAGCCCGAGGAAGACACAGGAACCCACAGGAGGGCATTGGGAGCCACGACAGGGCACCAGGAGCCTCAGGAGGAGGCAGAAAGCCAGGGAAGGCCCGGGGACCTGCAGGAGGAGGTGGGGAGCCTGAGGAAGACACAGGGAGCCACATGAGGGCACTGGGAGCCGCAACAGGGCACCGGGAGCCGTAGGAGGAGGCGGGGAGCCAGAGGAGGCCTGTGGACTTGCAAGAGGAAACGGGGGCAAAAGATTATTAGGGATATTTAATGCGCAGCGGGGGATGATCGGTGCAGCGGTGGGGGCAGTTATAAGGGGGGGGGGGGGCAGTTACAAAATTCAAATTAGGCACCGAACATTGCACAGGGGTATTGATTCACATTAAATAGAATTGCAAAGACAGGAAATCGTTAACTAACTTAATCACCACTAATACTGTACACATTTATTCTCCATGTAATAAAGTCAAACAGTAAATAGGAGGGGGAGATTTTTACTTTATAATGTTTGGAATATTTCATATTAACAGGCTATTAAAAGATAACAGACTTGATGTGTGATTACAGTATATAGAATTATGGTGTAGATTTCAATTATTTATGCAACTATCAATTAATTGGGTAAGTCAGTTAAAGCGGAACTCACTCTCTCAATCAACAGTGACTATTTTTAATCCATATGCTGCTAGCATTAGTAAATAGATAGGAAAGAATATATACCGTATTTATCGGCGTATAACACGCACAGGCGTATAACACGCACATTCATTTTAAGAGGGAAGTTTCAGGGAAAAAAAATATTTTTTAAATAAGGAACTTTGAAGCAAAATAAGGGTCAGTGCCCATCTGCAGCCTCACCATTGCCATCAATGCAGCCTGATCAATGCCCATCTGCAGCCTCACAAGTGCCATCAATACAGCTTCATCAGTCCACATCAATGCAGCCTCACCATTGCCATCAATGCAGCAGCCTCACCATTGCCATCAATGCATCATCCTCACCATTGCCATCAATGCATCAGCCTCACCAGTGCCATCAATGCATCAGCCTCACCATTGCCATCAATGCAGCAGCCTCACCATTGCCACCAATGCAGCAGCCTCACCATTGCCACCAATGCAGCAGCCTCACCATTGCCATCAATGCATCAGCCTCACCATTGCCATCGGTGCAGCCTGATCGATGCCCATCTGCAGCCTAGAGGGGACAGGGAGGGTGGCGAGACGAGCGCCGACAGATTACATACAGTGAGAATCTCCTATGATAGACAGAACTGTGGTCCAATGGCGGCCCAGGAGACTGGACTTTCTATTACAGAACCCGCCAAGTAAACAGGTGATTCTCACTGTATGTAGTCTGACGGCGCTCGTCTCGCCCCCCTCCCTGTCCCCTCCGAGGCAGCTAAAATTGAAGTATTGGCGTATAACATGCACAAGCTATTTGCACCCAATTTTCATGGTGAAAAAGTGAGTGTTATACGCCAATAAATACAGTATTTACCTGTTTTATACTTTGTTTTTTTTAGATTTCTTCAGTTACTTCCTAGGCCTAGGCAAATGATGTCATACATCCTAGGAGGCCTCAGAAGGGGAGGATGGGTTTTCTCAGTTAATCACATACTCCTGTCTGCATGTCTGAGCTAAGCGCAGATGGATTCTCGGATAAAAAATGCTACATGAATCCTATGCACCTACTCAAGATAGCCACAGCCAGCAATGCTAGGGGGTGTTTTTAAAAGTTATAAAATCTAGAATGGAGACATGAATGAATTGGTAAATTGAAATTAAGATTTGCTACCTTATAAGGGAACATCAAAAAACTTTTACTGTGTCTTAGCAGTACCCTTAAAACAGGGGTAGGCAACCTTTGAGAGGTGGAGATCTACCTGAATAACGTGGAAGAGATCAAGGATCACCGAGTTGTGCCTTTATATTTGTTTTATTTTTTTTTAGAAAAATAAATTTACTAGCAAAACCAAAATAATAAGTAAGGAGCTATATAATTCCTGCCATGGCCCCAAACCAAACCATTGTAGCTGCAGTATGTGTACACCACCGGCCACTGCCTCTGCAGCTAAAGGGGGAGTGGTTGGGAGGTGGTAAAACTGCGGTTCAGCCGAGGGGTTTTACTGCCCTCCAACTGCTAGTGTTAATGAGCCCTAATGCCCTAACGCGCACACTACTTTACAAAGTACCGCCAAAGGCTTTGTTAAGAATTGCAGTTTTGGGGTGGCAAAAATGTGTGGCTGAGCCATGTTTTTGCTGACTTTCAACCCCCCCCCCAACTTCAATAGGCAGCAGATGTGCAGATACATGCCGCGGCCGCAATGCTTTATGCCCGTGACAAAGTTCACCCAAAATGTAGCGAACCTCAGGCAGCAAGCCTGCTGAACCCTGCTCTGCCGCGCTGTCTCTTTCCCTGTTCCAGACCTTTCACCCAGCTCTCACTCTGACCACACCACTGGGAAGAAGCAGTTTAGACCAGGGTTGGCAATGCAGAGACGCGATCTACCCAACACCTGGCAGTGATCAACGGGTTGCCGACCTCAGCCTTAAAGAGTATGTAAACCCAAATGTAATATTCCTGATATGTACCTGCTGTGCCATGTACTTGTATGAAAAGTATCCTGTTCTCTTTTTATTGCTCCCTTTGTTTAAAACCACTGGTGATCCTGCCAGTCCCCCTGCTTTTCTGACAAAAACTGACCACACTAAGCAGGAGAACATACCGTGGACTTTCTCAGCCTGCTCTTCTCCAATGATGAAACTTGCTCTAACACCCTCTCCTGCACAGCCTCTCACTGGGAAGCTCAGTGTACTGTTGCTTCTCCTCCCCTAGCTATTATGCCGCGTACACACGATCGGAATTTTGGTCGGAAAAATTTATGATGGCTTTTCCAACGGGATTCTGCTCAAGCTTGTCTTGCATACACACGGTCACACCAAATTCCGACCATCAAGAACGCGGTGACGTACAACACGTACGACGGGACTAGAAAAAGGAAGTTCAATAGCCAGTGCGCCACCCTTTGGGCTCCTTCTGTTAATCTCGTGTTAGTAGAAGTTTGGTGAGAGGCGATTCATGCTTTTCAGCCTCGTGCTTTTCATTTCGTTACTGCTGTTCAGTTTGTGCTTGTGGGTTTGTATCTGGTTTTCAGTGTGTGTAGTCAGTTCGTATCTGTTTTCCAGTGCGTTCTTGTCCACTCGTTTCTGATTTTCAGCTCGCTCTTCACAGGCCTTGCTGTTCTTCAGTGCGTTCTGTTAGTTTGTTCTGACCAGCCGACCGTTTTGAAGCCATGTTGCGGGTACGTGCTCCTCGTAGAGTTCGTGCTATGCGGGGGCTTGGTGTTGGGGTTCTTGCTTTGACCCAAGCCCAGTCCATGAACAGGGTGGGGAGAAGTTCATGGATCAAGAATTGGTTACTCCAGCGTGACCAATTCTCTCATATGCCTTTGCTGCGGGAGATGCAGGAGAATAATCCTGATGATTTCAGGAATTTTCACTGGATGACGGACCCCGTTTTTCACCGTCTATTGACTTTGCTGTCCCCCTATATTATGAAGCAGGACACCTGCATGCGGCAAGCCTTCACTCCGCAGCAGAGGCTAGTCGCCACGTTGCGTTACTTGGCGACGGGAAGAAGTCTACAGGACCTCAAGTTCTCTACAGGCATCTCCCCCCAGGCTCTGGGGATCATTATCCCAGAGACCTGTTCTGCCATCATACAGGTCCTGCAGAAGGATTATGTTAGGGTAAGTTTTCTCCTTTAACATCACACTCTATGTATTTAATTTATGCTAATTTATTTCATCATTCCCTAATTACCATGATTGTAATATGCTGTGAATGCCCCCTTTGTCCTCATGCATGCTGTAAGTTTTTAATGCTTCTTTTTTGTCCTTCATGCATATTTGCCTTCTTTAACCTCCCCAGCATGCTATCCTGGGCCCATATATACCTAGCCTAGTCACTTAACAATGTATTTTGTCAGCTCCATTGTAGGGCTTTACCCTAAACACCCCCTAAAATGTGTACAAATGATATTTGTGTCCTTAAATTCAGGCAGAGTGCAAGAGGCTTTTTTTGGCTCCCAAACTCATTTAGAACCCCCCCCCCCCAACATTTTTCCACTGGGCCATCAGAGGGGGTGAGGAATCTGATAAGTGGACCTTATCTTTTTGTCTTTAAATACTCCTTAAAATAAATGTTATACTGATGTTGGCCAATGTTTGTGTCTAATCTGCTTGCAATGTTACGTGCAAAAGTACTAATTGGTTTAATGACTAATGGCAGACTGTGGCATCCCAGTTTACCGAGCGTTGGGACTTTCCCAACTGTGGAGGGGCAATCGATGGGAAACACGTCCCACCACCCCATTCGGAGTCATACTATTTTATATATAAGGGTTGCAATAGTATCGTGTTGATGGCGGTGGCATCGGCGACATATGAGTTTTTATATGTGGACGTGGGAAAGAATGGCCGCATGTCGGATGGTGGAGTCTTTGCCCGTCTCCAGAGTGGTGGCTTGGGATTTCCACCTGTGGGAGAGAACAGCGAAGGATTCCCATTTGTTTTTCTCGCTGATGAAGCATTTGGTCTGGGTGATCACATGATGAGGCCATTCCCCCAGAGGACCCTTACCCCGGAGAAGAGGGTTTTTAATTTCCGGCTGGCCAGAGCCAGAAGAGTCATGGAATACTTTTGGGATAATGGCCAGCCGGTTCTGCCTATTTCTAACGGCAATAAATATGGCGGAGTACAAACTTAAACACATCATGTTATGCTGCATACTGCACAACTTTTTAAAGCGAAATGCTCCTAATTATGTAGCCTCAGTTGGGCCTGAGGCCGGACTTCATAAACCAACACTGACGGCCCTGGAAGCTGGCCGTCCTGGCTTGCCCCCCAAAGTGCCCGTGAAGTGCATCAAAAATATGTCGATTATTTTACGGGTAGGGGGGCCATTGCTATGTCAGCAAATTTTTAAATATTTTCAAAATAAAAAAAAATTGATATGATAAAATCTTGAATTTGATTTACTGCTTGTGTTTCTTTTACCTGTCTCCTAGGTTCTCCTAGTGCACTTGTAGTGCCAAGTGGTTTTTCCATTATTTAAATAACACCCAATGTCACTGTAAACTCCACCTTAATACAAAAACTGGTATTGAGCATTGAAAGTATAAAACCTTTTACTCCGTGCACATGCACATCACATGTGTGCTGTAAAACCTTTGTTGGTAAAAAAAATAACATCTTGGTTTTATAAAGTTTTACCTTGAAAATTTTTTTTTTTTACATAAACAGGCATGTTCAAAACATAACATACACAACTCAGGAGCTAACAAAATTCAACATTGAAAAACTGAAGGCAATATCAGACATTATAGTGTTAAAAATGTGTTGATATTGCCTTCATCAGATGGGGTGATGTCACCCCTGTAAAAGCCAAATTTAGAAGATGCACAGAAATTGGGAGTCAAAATGGGGATTTCCCTCCTGACCCCATGCCTAATGTCATCATATGCTATCTCCCATCATGGGGGATCAATGGACGTGTTTTGTGGGTGCAACCACTTTCTCTCACCTACTAGAGTTGGGTGGAAGGGGTTGCACCCACAAAACGCGTACATTGATATCTCCTGATGGCAGATAGCACATGTTGACACATTTTCCAAATTTGGCTTTTAAACTGTATTAAAACTTTAGATATTTTTTTTAAAAAAGGTGTATTTTTTGTATTTAGATTCTCCCTAATACATCAATCATGTTCTTCATTCTTTGTTCAGTCTCCTTGTTTTTTTCCTTTATGATGTCTAAATCCTGACTACAAAACAATATGTCCTGGATTAGCCTTTGTGCACTGTCAGTAGTGAAATTAGTAGATTGTTCTTCCACCACATGCACATCACCTAAAAGAAAAATACACACCATGTATTATAAATATGCAGGCATACTTCTATTACCTGAATCTGTGGTCTCAGACACTCACCTGTTGTGGTCACTATTTCAACCACCTCTCCTTCCTCTACATCCTGAGGTTGTGTGCTGAGTTCCCCTTCTTTAGTAGGTGGGGGGTCCCTAGTGTCCTCAGACGTCCCGAGTATTTTCTCCCCTATGAGAATGAAACAAAAGGTATACTTAGCACACCGATATTTGTGGCCAGAAATATGAATGTGAAACATTGCTTTGAAGTGGGGTAAAATTGTCTGTTTGGGCAGAGTTCCAAGCTGAAGACATGATTTATTCCCTTAACAAAGCTGGAATACTTACCTTTTTTGGACAAGTTTCACACATGGAGACACTCCAAGTATCCACTGGAGCACCTGTGTGGGACACCCTAAAAAGTTTGTTCTTGTGTCCCACACTAGTGCTCCTGAGTCCAGATGTGTAAACAGCTGCTGAGTGTCCTCTCCTTACATTACACTGAATCAAGTTTGCATTTCATTCTAGTTACAAACACATCTAGACAACAATGTCCTAAATTTCTTTTAATACAAATTAGCATGACCAAATGTATTTAACCCTGTATATGCCAAAAACATCATATTTAGTTGACGAACGAACTATGTTTACTGCGAACGATTACTGTGCCCAGCAGCCTGAAAGTTGCCATTTTAAACTGTAGAACAGTAAAGAAAAGCACATGGAGCAGCATGCAAGTAATAATAATAATCGGAACACACGACAACTACTTACTTTTTAGAAGCACTTTCTTGATTCTTCTGTACTGATCTTGCTCCCTCAATTACAGGTCTGACCAGCATTTCCTCAATTGCTCCTTGGATCGTCGTACCCCAAAATTCCTGTGCAGACTCTTCACAACTTTAGTCATGATCTTGGCCTTTCTCACATTTGGGTTTAGGTAAGGTCCATACTTCCTATTAAGTCGGCCCTCTTCAAGATGTCCACGATCTCCACCATCTCTACAAAGGCCATATTTGAGGCCTTAAATCTTCTCCTCCGGGATCAGGACGTTTCGGGCTCCGGGCTCTCCTACTCCTCATTACTGCTATTATGCACCTGCTGTGTCTCCGCCATGTTCATCTCCCACTGTGCCGAAAGAGAAGGAGCGGGGAATATTCTAGAAAGAACGTCAGGGGCGGGCGACGCGGGCAGAGTTTCACGCATGCGCAGTGTATATTAAGCTAACACGCGTGTGTCATACCTACGTTCTGTGTGTGGAGGACCGGAAGCGCCGAACGTTATAACGAAGGTAACATTTTAACTTAGGATATCAGTGGCCTATACTGATTCTAGATTGAGGCCTATATTGGGATAAGATTAGGAGAGTTTAGCCTGATATTAGTGTTTTTGTCTTGTGTTTTGTCTTGCAGCAAATATGAAACAATTCAAAGACCCTGAATTCCATGGACCAGTTCATAGACAAATACAGGGATATGAGAAATTTGTGGGAGGTTAAAAACCCCTTATAACGCAATAAACTAGCTAGGAAGACGCAGGTACCCGACGCAGACATCGAGTTTGTGGAGAAGAAACTTGGTAGCTTGAAAAGCACATATAGGAAGGAGCTTAATAAGGTCCAGGCTTCCATGAGATCAGGAGCAGCAGCAGAGGATGTGTATGTACGCAGTCTGTGGTACTACAACAGGATGCGGTTTCTGGAAGACCAGATGGAAGCCAGGGAATCACTTTCTACACTTTCATCCACCCTTCCCTCAACCCCAGCTGAAGTTGAGGAGCCCAGCTGGAGCCAGGTATAGTATTTTTGAACATACAGTATTTCACAAAAGTGAGTACACCCCCACACATTTTTGTAAATATTTCCTTCTATCTTTTCATGTGAACACTGAAGAAATTACACTTTGCTACAATGTAAAGTAGTGCGTGTACAGCTTGTATAACAGTGTAAATTTGCTGTCCTCTCAAAATAACTCAACACACAGCCATTAATGTCTAAACCGCTGGCAACAAAAGTGAGTACACCCCTAAGTGAAAATGTCAAAATTGGGCCCAATTAGCCATTTTCCCTCCCCGGTGTCATGTGACTCATTCGTGTTATAAGGTCTCTGTCAGGAAAGGTCTTCTCCACTGGTAATATCGATCATTTGGCGTGCAGTATTGAGGTCCACCAGCAGGTGTCTCCTGGCAGTTCGGAGCTGCTCTTTCCTGCAAGTATTCTGTTACCTTTGGGCCGCAGTACTGGCGTCCACCAGCGGAGGAATCCTGGCAGTATGGAGCAGGTATTCCCCTCTGCAGACAGGTATCACCTGACCTTAATTAGCAGAGCTGCAGTATAAATACCCAGCAATTGCAGACTTATGTTGCCCTGGTATTGTTCCTTGAGCCCTGACCTGTATCCTGTTACTCTGATTCCTGATCCTGTAGCCTGAACCTGAAGCCTGATTCCTGGAACCTGTTAATCCTGTTTCCTGTCCGTTACCTGAACCCTGGACTCTGGACTCTGAGCCTTGTACCTGACCCGTCCCTCCTGTAAACCATCCATCCTCTCTTGTCCTGTTTATCTCCCTTCCCAGCTACTGATTCCCTGTTTATGACCCCGGCCTGGCTTGACTACGATTCTGGTACTCCCTCTTGCTACATATGCTGGTTGGTTTTATATTACTGATTGTTTGGTTGTTCACTCTGTATTGGTGTTCACATATTCATTTTCCTTAATAAACTTACTTTCACCTATTTATGTCTGGTTCACTCTGTCGCAGTCACACAGTTCTGGTCACATCTGGTTTATGACAGTCTCAGGTGTGAATGGGGAGCAGGTGTGTTAAATTTGGTGTTATCGCTCTCACTCTCTCATACTGGTCACTGGAAGTTCAACATGGCACCTCATGGCAAAGAACTCCCTGAGGATCTGAAAAAAAGAATTGTTGCTCTACATAAAGATGGCCTAGCCTATAAGAAAGATTGCCAAGACCTTGAAACTGAGCTGCAGCAGCGTGGCCAAGACCATACAGAGGTTTAACAGGACAGGTTTCACTCAGAACAGGCCTTGCCATGGTCGACCAAAGAAGTTGAGTGCACGTGCTCAGTGTCATATCCAGAGGTTGTCTTTGGGAAATAGATGTATGAGTGCTGCCAGCATTGCTGCAGAGGTTGAAGGGGTGGGGGTCAGCCTGTCAGTGCTCAGACCATACACCACACACTGCATCAAATTGGTCTGCATGGCTGTCATCCCAGAAGGAAGCCTCTTCTAAAGATGATGCACAAGAAAGCCGCAAACAGTTTGCTGAAGACAAGCAGACTAAGGACATGGATTACTGGAACCATGTCCTGTGGTCTGATGAGACCAAGATAAACTTATTTGGCTCAGATGGTGTAAAGCGTGTGTGGCGGCAACCAGGTGAGGAGTACAAAGACAAGTGTGTCCTGCCTACAGTCAAGCATGGTGGTGGAAGTGTCATAGTTTGGGGCTGCATGAGTGCTGCCGCCACTGGGGAGCTACAGTTCATTGAGGGAACCATGAATGCCAACATGTACTGTGACATATTGAAGCAGAGCATGATCCCCTCCCTTCGGAGGCTGGGCCGCAGGGCAGTATTCTAACATGATAACGACCCCAAACACACCTCCAAGACGACCACTGCCTTGCTAAAGAAGCTGAGGGTAAAGGTGATAGACTGGCCAAGCATGTCTCCAGACCTAAACCCTATTGAGCATCTGTGGGGCATCCTCAAACGGAAGGTGGAAGGTCTCTAACATCCACCAGCTCTGTGATGTCATCATGGAGGAGTGGAAGAGGACTCCAGTGGCAACCTGTGAAGCTCTGGTGAACTCCGTGCCCAAGAGGGTTAAGGCAGTGCTGGAAAATAATGGTGGCCACACAAAATATTGACACATTGGGCCCAATTTGGACATTTTCACTTGGGAGTGTACTCACTTTTGCTGCTGGCGGTTTAGACATTAATGGCTGTGTGTTGAGTTATTTTGAGGGGACCGCAAATTTACACTGTTATACAAGCTGTACACTCACTACTTTACATTGTAGCAAAGTGTAATTTCTTCAGTGTTGTCACATGAAAAGATGGAATAAACTATTTACAAAAATGTGAGAGGTGTACTCACTTTTGTGAGATACTGTATTTATTGTCTGAAAATGATTGTTGTTAACTAGATGTTATCATTGATAACAAATGAATGATTTAACAAAAAGTGTTTTACATATCAATAGACAGTAGGGGCCAAAAATGATTGTGACAAGAATGAAAAACGCTGGGCTCAGAATGATAGTCTTTTCTATTTGTTAACATTCAATTTGCAACAGTCATGAGCTGAAAATTGTGTGTGATTGATGAACCAAAAGCTAAAACTATGTCCCTTTTTCATACACAGGAAGACCTCAGCCAGGACGAGGCTCTGGAATGTGGCACACAGGAGGAGGGGGGGGTAAGTGTCAGCCAGGAGGTGGCGGGGCCCTGTAGCCTCACCCAATCCCAGGTGCCTCCCCACCGCTTTACTACAAAAAGGGCCAGAAAGGGGAGTAACGTGGAGGAGGCAGCACTGATCCTCGTTAAGGAGGCTAATGGCCCTGAAAACACCCCCCGACGCAGAAGAGGCCTATGGCTGTTATGTAGCTGTCAAATTGCAGCAAATGGAGGAGAGCTTTCATAGTTCATGCCCTCTTTATTAATTACCATTCTGGCCTATTTCATTGGGAAAAAGTCTTGCAGTACTCTATGTGGTAGCTTTGTTGTTAGGTCCTAGGTGCTCCTCAGTTGTAATTCAGCATCTATGAGATACTATACTGTGAAGTTATGAATGTCAAGGTTACATGACTGTTGAGAAGCATAAGCTCATGTATGACCAACGAAAAAACAATTTATTGAACTTTCCAAATGTAACAACTTTCCAAATGTACCAAACAACAATGCTAGTCACAGGTATATTGTGAGCACCCATAAAACATAAACTCGCATAGTCCAAAAGGCCTGTCCTTACCATTAGTGCTAGACAGGCATTAGACTGACCCCAGAATTCAACTTGAGGGCATAGCACACAAAGCAACATCAGTTGCTGGCAAGGTTAAAACTGCCAATAAAGCTGTGATAAACAATCACAATGGGCAGGAGGGTGGGCAATTCTTGTGATGGCTAAATCTCCTCAGATCAGTGGGACTTGTCTCAGCCTAGCCTTTTTCTAGTGTTCAGGCTCCGCCCAGTCACCTCAGGTCTTTGTAACCAATCCTAATGAGGCCACTTAACCTCCATGTGTTAAGTTCATGCCCACGGTGATGCCATGCTTTCAGTAGTCAAAGTTTCCTTTCCCTAAAGGGGGGTTCAATGGGCTTTCATAGTAAGGCATCTATTATCCAATTAAACACAGTCCTGCATTAAGCCCAAGGGTAAATGTGTTTTCCAAACTGCATGTATGGAATTATGTCATCAGTGGTGGAACTGGTATGGTGGAAGAGAAAACCAGTTGAAGCAAAAATAAAGTCAGCACCAGAGAAGAATCATATAAGGACCATGATATGTGGAGAAATTAGTCACACAACATACTTTTGCAGCTTTTGAACTTTTGGTAATACAAATACGTTAAATTACTAGTTTCTTAAGTCTATGGTACTGGTACAATTCTGCTTTAAATGAGCCCACAAGAGGCAACATTGGTTCTTTTTCAGCAGATTGACAAAAAATTACAAGAATGACAAATATTTGTTAGGCTGGATTCACACCTATGCAGTTTTAGTGCTTTTTGCATTTTGCAGATTTGCCCCACAGTCCATTTAACATGGTTTCCTATGGACCACGATCTGCAGTGCAAATCTGTAAAATGCAAAAAGCACAAAAAATGCATAGGTGTGAATCCAGCCTTAAAGAATAAATAGCATGCTTTACAAAACTGCAGCAGAGCTACACGTTATTTTTTTATTACTGTAATCTTAAATGTTAATATGATTGATAGATACTTCCTCTTTCACATGTGTGGCTGTTTAAAGGTAGTAAATGATGTTTTAGTTTTTTTGTTGATATACCGTACATTTTGAAGAAATCAGTTTCAGTGATCTTGATGAAGATGGATGTGGGAGCAAGATCTGACCACTAAGTGATCATTACTTCAAACGTTCATTTCAGTAAAGCCCCAACAAACTCAAGTAGTGTAGTAGTCTTATCTCAGGAAAAAACTATAGCAATCAGCAGAAAAAAGCAAACTAGCTAAATAGGAAAATGAATCACTAACAGATGAAAATTATTAGATATCTATGATTCCTTAAAGCAAACATGGGGAGCCCCACATATTGTAACTTACTTCAAATTAAAGACACTTCCAGTTTGATTCAAGTTTTTTTAGAGCTTCCTTAGAGTCTCCAGAAAACCAGATTGCATTCTATGGAACAGAGGCCTAGCCAGCCTCAGTAGTCATTGGCTCTGTCCAAATACAAACAGCAAAAGAACACCGCTCTAGACATCTCTTGATCCTGTGCCTCTGATGTCTTTGTACCAGAAGAATTTTTAAACCGTCTTCAATAAAGGTGTCAACAGAGTGCGGCCGTCCAGTCTTTTCTTCGATTCAGTCACTGGCTCTGGTTCTCATCTCTCTATAGCATACACTGTAATATTGGTTCTGAGAGTCATCTATCACAGGTATGAGGCAAAAGCAACACCAACTACTACAAATACTGATCAATGTCCATACCAGGGTAATGTAGGTTTCTTATGCTTTAGGGCACTCTACAAGAGATCAAAGCCAACAGTCAGAAATATGGATTTGTCCACTAATTGGAGTGTGTCTATTTACATTTTTTGGGGCTCATGGGTTTACTTTACAATTAAATTCACATGCATGTTAATTTAGTAGTATTTTTTAAGTGTGCAGCTGGTCCTTCATTATTCAGCGGGTGGGTACGTTCTTGACCAGGTTAATACATGCCAAATATATTTTATCTGCAGGACAAATGTTACCTTTTAACCTAGTGACAAGGTTTTTCTTCATCGAAGAGAAGAAAAGGCACCCTTTCTTCTCTTTGATAATGCTCTTACACCTCTGAATGGTGCACTGACGCTAGCTTCCTTCACTGCAACCGGCGGGTGGCATTGGGCCAAGGTCTTTTTTTGATATTTATCAGTAACACACATATATATATATATATATATATATATATATATATATATATATATATATATATATATATATATATATATATATATATATATATATATCTCCATACACACAGTATTATAGTATAGTTCTACTACCAAGCTGCCCTGCAACCGAAGTACTACTCTACTGAAAGATCCTACCACTGACCATTGGGGACTGCTGGAATCTGCCATTTGCCCCTGCTTAGCATTCAATAAGACTATATGAGAACATTGGACTTCACAGGATAGGCTGTTTTCAGCCACAGATAAGTGAACCTTTCTTTTGACTTTTAGCATGGGTTTTCCTGATGATGATCTCTGACCCATCTGATGTTTCCATGAATTTGAAGACTCAATTTCCCTTGCTTTGCCCCATGATGCCAGGTAACTGATAAGTGCAATTTTCTCATTCCTTTGTGTGTTCATTACTTACCTTTTAAATACCCGTATCATCCTGGGATTATACGCTAGGTTGTTACGTCCCATTGTTCTTTGTTTTGCTACACGCCAACAGTCTTGGATTTGCTGGGACAACCCCCCCATCTTGGCCCTCTGTCCCGTCAATGCTGTGTCACAGGATCACAGTTACTGGATATGTGTAAGCGTTAATTGCAGGGATCAGGGCTGCGAGTGGGGAGTACCCGAATATTTAGAAGTGGGGTTGGGAAAGGACCAACCAGTACAGTTGGCATGCTGGGCTGTTCCCACATATTCAAAGGCAGGACTAACTTATAAAGTGGGCATGCCCACCCCGAAAGTGGGCGGATACAATGAGCAGCATGGGGAAGGTTGACAGTGTTGCAGAATTTGGGACCATAATCTTGGTAAATATGCAGGGTGGGTTGTTGTTGAGGTGGAGGTCCAGAACCAGACAGCATGCTGTACAGAAATACAAATCCAGTGTCACGTGAAATATGTCACCTAAATGCATTTCTGCTGTATATTTAGTCAATGGACAGAAGTTCAGCTTTAAAAATGTTGTGTGAGGTAAAAATACGGACCCTGTGATTGCTGATATGAAAATAAATCTCCGTAATAGTGACACAGAAAGCAATAAAAAACTTATACCTAAACCCAAAAAAATGTAGCAGCAGTTTTATTTTTATGGTCCAATAACCCTAAACAGGCAGAGAAATGTGGAGGCCATGGGTACCTTTAAGAAAGGACTTCTCATTGAACCTCTGTAAGAATAATTTTTTGCATGTAATTTAGAAATATTTATTCAATTTTCCTTTAGTTCTCAAAATAAACATCATCTGATTATTGATTTCTAGTTAAACAATTAGCATTGCTAATGATTTAGCTGATGGTAAATCTTTTCCTGATCTGAAAACTGAAAGAAAGCATGTCCCAGAGTTACTTTCTCCAGGGATAGCTCACAATTATGTATTATTGCTTAATGGCAGATTCAAAAGGACTGAGAAGCATATTAAATAGATATATATTTATAAATCCTGGTCTGCTTCCTACCACACACAACCCTTTCCCCAATTAAAAAAAATTTAAAAATACCCAAACGCCCCTCTTACTTACCTAAATTGCCAGTAACTGCTCAAGTCTTCTCTTTTTTTTTTCTGTAAACAGAAAGTAGGGTTCTTCTTTGGTTGTCAATCTCATTGTCAGTGTAACATCAACACTTCCTAATGGCTGACCAATTTCAGAATTCAGAGGAGTCTCAGCAGAGGCATCAGAAAAAGGGAGCCGCCGAGATTGGCTGGCGTGTGCACATCTACATTGTCCCCTATATCCGAAAATGGTGATTTACTGATTTAACCACTTTAAGCTCCGGAAGGTTTACCCCCTTTATGACCAGGCCATTTTTTGCGATACGGCATTGTGTTATTTTAACTGACAATTGCGCGGTCATGCGACGCTGTACCCAAATAAAATTTATGTCCCTTTTTTCACACAAATAGAGCTTTCTTTTGGTGGTATTTGATCACCTCTGCGGTTTTAATTTTTTTGCGCTATAAACAAAAAAAGACCGGCAATTTTGAAAAAAATATTGTTGTTTTTCTTTTTTTGTATTTCTGCTATACAACACACCCAATAAAAAAATGTAAAAAATCAAATTTCTTCATCAGTTTAGGACAATATGTATTCTGCTACATGTTTTTAGTAACAAAAATCCCAATAAGCGTATATTGATTGGTTTGCGCAAAAGATATAGCATCTACAAACTATGGGATGTTTTTATGGAATGTTTATTTATTTTTACTAGTAATGGCGGCGATCAGCAACTTATAGCGGGACTGCGACATTTCAGCGGATAAAACGGACACTAAGTGATACTTTTTTGGGGACCAGTGACACCAATACAGTGATCAGTGCTAAAAAATATGCACTGTCACTGTACTAATGACACTGGCAGGGAAGGGGTTAATATCAGGGGCAAGCAAAGGGTTAAATGTGTCCCTAGGGAGTGCTTCCTAATGGTTTAGGGGGTGCCTTAACTGTGGGAAGACAGAGATCCGTGTTCCTGCTCAGCAGAAACACAGGATCTCTGTCTTTCCTTGTCACAGAACGGCGATCTGTCTTGTTTACATACAGACCGCCGTTCCTCCTCTGTCGGGAATGATCAAGGGTCCAGACGGGCCTGATGTCCGCCAGACCAGCTGACTGGCTCCCGCTGTGTCCAATCATCACTTCCAAACCCGGAAAAGGCAATCAGGTACGTGATTTCGACTGCAGGAGTCGCTGCCCTGCAGTATATGTATGTGGGGCGGTCGGCAAATGGTTACATTAAGTTCTTTTTTAAGGTAGGCTCAAACAAAGTGATACCTTTTTGTGTATAAAAAGGATATGTAATGGAAAATTCTATTTAAAAAGATAAATAAATAAATATGTTTTTGTTCTGAGTATCATATGGATATGTGGGATTGTTACTTGTGGCTCAGTAATTAGTAGTAATAAATAGTAAAGACAGGCAGATTATCCTTTTGGGTATTGTGAGAATTTACATATTGTTTATACTCTTTAAAGATTGATTAAAGTAGGGGTGTTATTTTGTGGGTGTGGCTATGAAATGGGGCTAGTGATTTCGTGGGTATTATTAAAAGTGGGCATGGTCAGTAGGGTCACCCCAGAATTCATTCAGGAAATCTGGTCACCTTACTGCGTTAGGAGTGTGTGCACCCTTGTAGAGTCTACTGCTATTAAGGGCTGGAGTAGCCGGTGTCTTTACCATGACCCTCCGTGGAAAAATTAGAGTGTTGATAGTTCCACTTTTGGCCTGGTCTAGGGGAAGTGTGAGGGACCGTACTGTGAATGCCAAGGGCCCCCCTTAGTCTCTGCATGTATGAGGGGAACTTTTTAAAACAGCCTTTGGTCTGCACATGATGTGCAGGGAAAGTAATGCTATCCACTGGAAGTGTTATCCGAGTATGTGTATATACCACAAAGTGAGATAAATGAGTTGTGCTACTAGGCCTTAGGGCACCAAAACCACGCAGAGCTTGAAGGCCTCAAGGATGGTGGCATGGATGTAAGCTATACGGAGAAGCTGCCCATGTCCCTGTGCTACATGTTATACAGTGTATTCTCCATAGTTCTCCACTATGTTCACCATACTGTATATTCCATAATGTTCCACTCTGTGCACTGTAGTTTATATTCCTTACAATGTACCAATTTTCTGTAAAATGTGCTGCAAATTCTGTGCTTCATAATATGCATATGTAGCAAGGTCCCAGGCCTCCTTCGAGAACCTCCAGAGCCAGAGATAGCTGACATCCCCCTGTATATAGTTGGTTGAAAGATGGTGAAAGTCATTGGACGCCAGACGCTTCTTGAATACAAAAGAAAGTTTATTTCTCTTAACAAACTTTTCTGGGGGAAAGAGGGTTAGGGCCAGGACACCCTTAGGTATTTGCAAGTTTAATTGGCAGACTCAGAGCAGGAGGAAAGCCATGCAGGGAAAGGCATCCAGCAAGACGCCATATCTGCACGTGCATGAATGCTGTCTCTCATGGCAACAGTCTTTAACAGTTCCTAACTTGAAGTTTAACAATTCCTTTATATTCCATTACAATCTCTCCTTGTAGTTCTTCTGACCACTGAGCTCCCGGTCTCCCACTAGACCCACTGTCACTGAATCCCTTGAGCTCCTTCAATCTTCACGGTGGTATCTTCCTCAAGTGTCACCCCTTCTGCTCTGCTGTGTCCCTAGCTTGGCACTCTAGATACTTCTCAAGCTTCACCCACGCTGGCCTGCTCGGTCCCTGGCTTGACACACAAGGCTGCTCTGCAAGCGTCACCTCCGCTGGCTGGGTCCCTGGCTTGATTCCCACTGAAGTTTCCATATTCTTCACCATCCCCGGTTGGTGAGAATACTGCTCTGGTACTTGCTTCAGTTCCTCACTGTGGTCCTTGGTAATAAGACGGGTTAGTCCCTTACTGGTGACAGCTTCCCCTTTACCTCCAACCATGACAGGTTCTCCGGCCGACAGAACCGTCACTTCTGGTTGGACTGCAGGCCGCAATCCCAACCCTACGCTGCTCTCTTGCTTCTAGATAGGCCCTCAGACAGCCTAGCAGCCAGATGTACCCGGGATAGGCCCCATCTCTGGCCTGGCAGCCCGGGCAATACGAAACACGTCCACCCAAACCTATTATACAGTTTTTTTTGGAATACTGTATATACCAGAGGAGTGGGACAAGAAGGTGAGGAGAGGGAGTGTGGGGTTGAAGAGGGGGGCAGGGCAGTGAAAAGGGGGAAGGGGGGTGAAGAGCGGCAGAGGGCAAAGGATCTCCTGAGAATTACCCTGAGGAAGACACGTGGCAAACCCTGTGTTGTCACGCGTAGGGGAGGGGCCAGGACGATGGATAAGCCAGCTGAGACGTTGATCTCTCAGTGCGGCAGCTAGAAGCACAAACTTTTACTTATTGGATTGGGAGTTTTGTTTTATCCATGCCTTGTATAGAGTGGTGTGCTGATAGCACCTCTAAAATATGAGTACAATGGCTTATTTTATACAATAAATTTGAGTTGAAACATCACACTATCCAGCCTATATTTCTTTATACATATATCAAGGGCATCCATAGTGAAGGATCTGACGATTTGCAGAGTCCATTAACCTTGAGCCCAGTGTCGGTTCTACTGCTTATTTGACCAAACTTAGCTGTGCGGTCACAATCCCTGAGGTGAACGCACACAGGGGGGAGCATGCGTGAGAAATCACTGAAAGTTTTAATCTGTGAAGCGCCATCACAAGTCACTGAGGATTTTTTCTTTGGAGAACTGCATATAGCATCAATTGACCTTTCATGGACTGAATATTTATTTATGTCGCTTTTATTATGAGTAATATCAATTGTTCACATTGAATTTATGCACTATAACACAGTTACTATTTAATTTTGCAATTTGCACTTTATGAATTGGTATTGTGTCTGAATATTTATTAGGCAATAGAGGACATCACACACTGTAGCACAATATTATTTAATATTTTTTATTTACTCAAATAATCATAACTGACATTTGCCCTTTATGGATTGGCATCACATGCTAGTATTAATTATATAGTATTAATACAGAGTTATTCATACAGTGTGGTACAATTTATTTCTTTTTGAGCGGGAGAACACTGCCGGGCAAGTCTCCAGGAGTTCCACAGAGGCAGCCAAGAAGGCTGGTGAGTGTACACACAGTTGGGAGCAGCGGTCCCCAACCTTTTTGGCACCGGGGACCGGGTGTGTGCAAGAAAATTGTGCCAAGGCCCCGGGGTGTAAGCGCGGGGGGTAAGCGATTTTTCACGGGCAATTTTTCAGGGCAATGGCTGGTGTTAGTACTTCAATCCTCCCGGCACCATGGTTGGTATGGTGTCAGGATGATTGAAACACATTATTTCTATCATTACATTGTAATATATATATATAATTTATAAAATAAAATAGTTCAACTCACTATAATGCAGAATCATTGGGTGCCTTAAGCGTGTCACTTGCCACCATCGCTTGTCACTTGCCACCATCGCTTGTCACTTGCCACCATCGCTATGCCTGCCACCAGATGGGGATGTCACTTGCCACTATGCCTGCCACCAGATGGGGATGTCACTTGCCACGCTGCCTGCCACCAGATTGGGATGTCACTTGCCACGCTGCCTGCTACCAGATGGAAATGTCACTTGCCACGCTGCCTGCTACCAGATAGGGATGTCACTTGCCACACTAACTGCCACCAGATGGGGATGTCACTTGCCACTATGCCTGCCACCAGATGGAGATGTCACTTGCCACGCTGCCTGCTACCAGATGGGGATGTCACTTGCCACACTGCCTGCCACCAGATGGGGATGTCACTTGCCACACTGCCTGCTAGCTACATTTAAAATCAATCTCCCCCCAGCATTGCAGAGTACTTGCAGCCAGGTACAACACTGTCAGCCTCTCCTCAGCGCGGGTACAGCTGCAGGTGAAACACAGGCACATGCGAGTGAGATGAGTGAAGGCGGGCGGTGAGAGATTAAATCATTCTCTCTCCTCTGGGTTGCGGCTGCAGCTCTGTGTAGAGCAGCCTTCACGGCCCTGTAAGTAAGGGCGGAACAGCGATGCGGGCAATGAGAGGTGATGCCATCTCTCTCTCCCCCGCTGCCGCACCGCTGACATTACCTGTCTCCTCTGCGGCCCACAGGTTGGAGACCTCTGGTTGGGAGGACTGGGAGGCACGCCTGAGAGCACTGAGATGCAACAGTCTGGGATAGGTGCAAAGCCAGTCTGGAGAATTGTGGTGGCATGGGCAGTGGAAAGGGACAGCTGCAGCCAGGAGGGCTGGCAGTGCTTGAAGAAGTGGTACTGGGTGCAGTAGCCACAGGGACAGCTAGCACTAGAACTTTCTATTTTTCTACACCATAGGGGCCTGCAGTCCCTGCCTGCAAAGGGCATCTGCTTTAGATATGGCTGAGCCAGTGTCAGGCCTACAGTGCTAGCTAGTCTGTGAAGTGCAAGCAAGTGATGTGCTGGAGGAGTGAGGAGTAATAGTCTGTAAGCAAGGAAATGCAGGAGGAGAAGATGAGATTGTATATACCGTGGTGTATATAGTTGGTCCCAATATTGACTGTTGATTACCTGGGCATCTCCCATCCCCATCCAAGTTAAATTCCACTCAATAAAGCATAAAAAAAAGTGTAAGGACTGCTTTCATGTCTCCGAGTGATTGAAAAGTGTGTGCCTGGCTGGGGCAGGGTGACAGACGGACCATAACATTCAGCAGCCCTTGGGGGGGTACCGCTACGCACCACATGCAGTGCCCATGATGACTGCCATGTAAACCCCACCACACACAGTGCGCCCCACTGACCTTCTCCCAGCACTATCACCTCTCAGAGAACAGGCAGTTGAGAAGTAATTGAAGCAATGATATCTACATGATAAAAAATAGCAATAGTAAAATTAGCACAAAACCAGCTCAGGTGCCTAGAATTGTTATAGCAGCGCTACTATCATAGAGTCTAAGATCAGCTTTCATGTGTATACAACACACAGGGAGAAAAGCAGTTGACAGATGGTGTGAAAAAGTCCCAGAAACTTCAGATGGTAGTCTTGCTATGTCACACAGTTAATCACCCCACACTGAAGTCCGTGTATCACACTCCCCTTTGGGGTTCACATTTACCAGAGGGATGAATGTATCAGGCATGGACAAATATACCACAGTTAATCTCAGCATCAAGACAGGTGTCACAGCTTATCATAAGGTCTCCACCGGTTTCTCCTCTGCTGCCCATTCCAACGATGTCTCCTCTCTACTTCCTCTCGCACCCGGAACCCGGAATGATATCTACATTCCTGGCAAGGGTAGAATAGCCAGGTACTCATCACTGGACACACGGAAGGGGTGGCGCTGAGAGCAGCGCCCAATCCACACACTGTGCACAGCGTCCTGATGGTTGCAGAGTGCAAGAAAGCCTCTGCTTGAGTGTTCTATGATACTACCTACTGCTGCTCAGTACACACTCATTGGCTTTTACAGCTCCACACTAGATGGTGACTGGTACCCCATGGTTCGGCCCCAAACACATTTATACTTGTCAACGCTGTGATTCCTAGAACATAGCTGCAGACATTACGGGACAAATAGCTAAAAATCGTGACTTTCCCAGCAAATGCGGGACTGTTGGCAAGTATAGAAGTGCAAATTTTTCATTATTTTCTTATCTCTTTCTGTTTAGTAGTGTCAACTTCCCTGGTTGTGTCTGTTTCGTCTAGTAAAAAATTCAGTAAACTTTGTAGAATGTTTGCTTATATAGACTAATGATGTCTCTTCAACAGATATAGAGCAGCTATGCCAGCAGATCATGCAGGATTGATCATATAGGTGCAGCTCTGAAAGAGGCATTATTTTAGAAAAAAAGGGAAAAGACATTTGCCCCATTATCTTATGCTGGAGTTACATATAATGATAAATGAATGATCACAGATTTATCAAACAACTTTTTCAATTGAAAGCAATCAAGCAACAGAAAAGAAAAAGCTTATTTCGGTCAACATCAATACCATTTCCTGCCTGGGTGGATCATCCCTTTTGGGATAAAACTACTGAAATAATCATTTGGCACATTCAGTTTTTACAAAATATAATACTTTTATCAAATTGCTTGTTTTATCTAAAAAGCGTATCATGAAAGTATGAAGTGTATGGCCCTTGAAAGAGAAATAATAGTAATAGTGGGCAATAATAAGTGTTTTACAGAGAACAAAAAATATATTTTTTTTAATGAGCTGTACTCTTTCTCCATTATTAGAAGCATTTTTTTTTTTAAATTGCATTTTACTGTTCTTTGGCAGATGTTTCAAAATTCCACTCATTCTTTGAGGACTGAAAATAATCTAAGAACAATCTCTGTTGTTTAATTGGAAAGCCCTATCTGCGGCTTGACATAAACTCAGCTATGTTTTTATCTGTTCTAAAGCTAAGCTTTCATCATTCATTGCAATAAAAATACTTTTAGGTCTCGTATTGGCTTTAGATGTGAATCATGGTGGACTTGCAGTTAGATGTGTTGATTATATCATGCTATTTAGTTCACAAGGGATTATACTTTGATAGGAAATACAATTTAAAATCCTGTATCCTCACTTATTCAACATTTAAAATGCAAATCCACATAAAAAAACCTTCTCTATGTCAATTTAATACATTGTAGGGATTTCAATAAACAAACTTTTGGTTTCTGTTCTGTGGATATCCAGACATTCCACTGCATTAAATTCAATCTAAAGCAAATCTCATATATGCTTCAACATGTAGTTCCAAAAAATGTTTACAGGATTATTATGCCCCGTACACACGGTCGGACATTGATCGGACATTCCGACAACAAAATCCATAGATTTTTTCCGACGGATGTTGGCTCAAACTTGTCTTGCATACACACGGTCGCACAAAGTTGTCGGAAAATCCGATCATTCTGAACGCGGTGACGTAAAACACGTACGTCAGGACTATATACGGGGCAGTAGCCAATAGCTTTCATCTCTTAATTTATTCTGAGCATGCGTGGCACTTTGTGCGTCGGATTTGTGTACACACGATTGGAATTTCCGACAACGGATTTTGTTGTTGGAAAATTTTATAGCAAGTTCTCAAACTTTGTGTGTCGGAAATTCCTATGGAAAATGTCTGATGGAGCCTACACATGGTCGGAATTTCCGACAACAAGGTCCTATCACACATTTTCCATCGGAAAATCCTATCGTGCGTACGGGGCATAAGTATGAAAGAAATCCTTAAGCCTGGTACACACACAATGAGATTATCGGACAAATGAGCGTCCATTTTTGTTTTGTTTTGCATGCTAGTCTCCATATCGAAAATGAAGAGGTTACTAAAGTTACGAAAATTCTCGTACGACAGAATACAAATTTAGAAGTGATGTAATGTATTATATTGTATTTGTATTGTATTTTCAGACACAAACAGTACTGATTAAAACAAATATCGTACAATCTGGTATTGTACTAGAACAATATTCATGTTTGTCCCTTCAAATACTTTCTGATGAACTGTTGTGATCGGCTCTCAAAAGCTGTGTGCTAACGATCAGATTATCATACGATCGCTTCAAAAGCGGTATTTTTCGTATGTTTTTCTGATCATGTGTACTAGGCTTAAAGTGTTACTAAACCCAGGACGCTGCATTCACTATATCTGGTCTCCCACAGTACACAGAACATGGAAATGCAATAGTTTTAGTAAATATAAACTGCTAAATACCTTTTCTCGTCAGCAGTTACAGCAGTCTTGTGATTTCTATCAGCGTCTGGTTAAAGCTTGTAGGAGTAGTTTTCATTATCTCCTGATTGTCCTATGAGGCTGCAGCACCCCTAACCCTCTGTCTGGACAGTGCTGATTGGTCCGGTGCTGATCACATGCACTCTCTCAAGAAAAAAAAAAACTCTCAAGCAATACATACCAAAGAGCATCACCTGAGTATCTGCAGTTTGCCCCCAAGGCTCTGTTCTATCAGGAGATGGTTTGGGGACTGTGGAAGAATGGGAGGATCAGAGTAAATAGGATCAAACAGTCGTTTTACACAATGCAGCAGCGGAGGAGGCAGGGGTGGAGAGAGAAAAACCGGCATCTAGCAGTAGTGGGGGTCGGCCGCGCAGAACCGTTCCTAGTCTACCTGTCACCTACCCGTGGTCGACAGGTAGCCCACAATCATTGGGTTGCCGACCTAAGTGGTCTATACTTCGTCACCCACACAGGTATTTTTTTTTTTTGGGGGGGGGGGGATACAATATAAATCTACAATTCTGCACATGCACAAATTTAGATTTTCAGTCTTGTACCGATATGACAGAAGGATGAATTTTGAAGTCAGAGCTTAGAGCCCCTGAGGTCTGGCAGTTGCTGCCATGTCAACTGCTTGACCTGATGTTGATAAAAAATGCAGTCTCCTTGCTCCAGGGTGTGCATAGCAGTATCAAATAACAGATCTCTGTAACTGTTTACATTCCTCCTTAAAACAGGACCCTGTTATTCCTTACTGTTGTGCATAAGTAGTGATGAACATTTTTTTTTCGCAAAACAGGGGTGCTTTATTTCACATTACCACAATACAGCAGAGAAGTACATAAGACAAGGTACAATGCATTACATTACCAGCAATGAAAGTCACAAGAACTACGATCAGAATAGAGAAATTAAATGGCGTCTCTTATTAAACGTTCTATTTGCTTGTCAAGCAGCTGCCATCAATTTTGGTATGTGCCAAAAAAATATATAATAATCTTGTGTTGAGGGGCTAGCTGTTCAACCAAATTATAGCCATATAAAAAAACAACATGAACACCAGGTAACATGAAAATAAAATGAAAATAAAATGTGAAAAATGCTACTGATAGCAATGGGTAAATATCCTGTAATCAATTACAGCAGTGATAGTCCTTTGTGCGATTTCTATAAAAAACACTATGTGTTGATTAGTGCTCCATGCTCTTCTTATTTAAAAGTGCTCCTCTTTATAAATGTGCTTCTCCACCTGTAATAAGGGGGGGCCACTCACCAGATGGCTTTGGGCCACCAGGACCGTCACAGCTTATATGGAATTCCTTGGTGTTGGTATGGGCTCAGCATACAGTGTCACCAGCATGGATGTCCCAAAATGAAAAAACAATACCTAGTAATCGTGCAATACGTTCATTTATAACATTTTCCCATTAAAAACATAAGCCAGTAAACTTACATTTCCTTGTGCCATAGAGCGCCACCCACTATAGATCCACTGATCAATATACAATCCTCACCGCTCGTGACTGGAGCTGGCGTACATTCCACCTGAGTTGGACGTGATGAAACCGGTGGTCGTTGCAGTGGTGGTCTTTCCGGTTTCGTCACGTCCGACTCAGGTGGAACGCAGGTTGAATGCACGCCGGCTCCAGTCACAAGCGGCGAGGATTGTATATTGACCAGGCGATCTATAGTTGGTGCCACACACACAGGTCCCAGAAGGCAGCAGGGGGGAAGGAGGAGGGGGCTGGAAATTTGTAGATCTCCAATGGCGATCTTACCCGGACGTGGGAGCAGGAACCTGTCAAAACCAGGTACCCACCCCACCACCCCTCAAAAGTGTCAAATGTGGCAGTTTAGGGGGGGAGGGTGCGAACAAGCAGAGCTCCCCCTTTTGGGTGGAGTTTTGCTTTAACCTCTTGCCGACCACCTCCTGTAGATATACGTCAGCAGAATGGCAGAGCTGTGCAAAGTAACGTACCTGTACGTTACTTTGAATTTGCCACCGCCGGCGCGCGCGCCTGCTGCGAGCTCCGTGAGTTGGGTTGCGGGTCCTGCGGACTCGATCGCCGCGGGGATACCCGCGATCGCCTCACGGAGAGGACAAACGGGGAGATGCTGATGTAAACAGCATCTCCCCGTTCTGCCTAGTGACAGTGTCACTGATCTCTGCTCCCTGTCATCAGGAGCAGAGATCAGTGACGTGTCACACACAGCCCATCCCCCCTACAGTTAGAACACATCCCTAGTACTGACTTAACCTCTCCCCGCTCCCTAGTGGTTAACCCCTTCACTGCCAGTGTCATTTACACAGGAATCAGTGCATTTTTATAGCACTGATTGCTATATGGTCCCAAAAATGTGTCAAAAATGTCCAATGTGTCCGCCATAATGTCGCAGTCACAATAAAAATCGCTGATCGCCGCCATTACTACTAAAAAAAAAATTATAATAAAAATGCCATAAAACTATCCCCTATTTTGTAAACGCTATAACTTTTGCGCAAACCCATCAATAAACGCTTATTGCGATTTTTTTTACCAAAAATATGTAGAAGAATACATATCGGCCTAAACTGAGGAAAAACATTTTTTTTATATATTTTTGGGGGATATTTATTATAGCAAAATGTAAAAAATAATGCGTTTTTCTCAAAATTGTCGCTCTTATTTTGTTTATAGCGCAAAAAATAAAAATCGCAGAGGCGATCAAATACCACCAAAAGATAGCCCTATTTGTGGAAAAAAAGGACGTCAATTTTGTTTGGGAGCCACGTTGCACGACCGCGCACTTGTCAGTTAAAGCGACGCAGTGCTGAATCGCAAAAAACGCACTGATCAGGAAGGAGGTAAATCCTTCCAGGGCTGAAGTGGTTAAGGTATGAACATGTACTACAGACACAGATTTAGCCGTTGTGATATATAACCACTGTAAAGCGGTAGTCATATTTTAGTCATCTAAATTGTTTTAATTTTAGTCTACTAAAATAGTGTTAATTTGGTTGACTAAAATATATTCATCGACAAAATTAACACTGGTGATGCCTACATCAAACCATGCACCATATTATCATTATAAGTCATGTTCACTTCTTGACCCATTCATTTTCGGTCACTGATGATTTGCAGAGGACCTGAAGATGGAAGGGGTCCATATTCTGCAATTGAGAGGGATATATAGAGGACCCAAGTTCATCTCACTCAGGAGCCTGGAGAAAGCATGTGTTAAAATTAACAGATCAGGCAGTTAGCAGGTTGAAGACTGCCAAACCTCAAGGCTTTTGATCATTCTCAAACTAAACCTAGTAGACATGTGCACTGCCAAAAAATTAGTTCGTTTTAGTTTCATTCGTTTTTGTTTTTTTTTTCCCGTTTTTCGCGTCATTCGTTATGATCGCAATTAGTAAATTCGTAAATTCGTACATTCGTAAATTCGTACATTCGCACATTCGTACATTTGTACATTCGTAAATTCGTACATTCGCACATTCGTACATTCGTAAATTCATAAATTCGTACATTTGTACATTAGAAAATTCGTATAATCGTAATTCATACATTCGTACATTTGTAAATTAGAAAATTTGGAAATTTGAAATTAGAAAATCCGAAAACCCGAAAATTAGAAAATCTGAAATAGTAACTAACTATTAAATTATAGGTATTGTAATTTCCTTTCAAATTTGGCCTTTAGTGAACGTAATGAATACGAATTTATCCGAAAGTTACCAATTATCCGAAATAACGAATGCCACATCTGAACAAATGGAACAGAACCAATTAATAATAAATAGTAATAATGTACGAATTTACGAATGTACAAATTTACGAATGTGCGAATTTACGAATGTGCGAATGTACGAATTTATGAATGTACGAAATTACAAATGTTCAAATTTACGAATATTTGGAAAAATTCGATAAATGGGTTTTCGTTAATTTGGATAGTTCCGAATTAACGAATTTGTCGAAATTCGTTAAAAAACAAATTCGGAACGAAACGAATTGCACATGTCTAAAACCTAGGAAAGGACGAAAATATTTAAGAAAAGCCTGTGCAATTATACTGATTCAGCACTGAATATTAGAATTTTTGCATAAACACTGACTGGTTCTCTTTAAGGAGCATATCACATTCTGGATTTCATAACTGTTATTGGTTCATAACCAGCCTGCAAAACCCAACTATGAAATTGACATAGCTTGCAAACACTTAAAATTAAATTCAACATCATGATCAGTTTTCAATTCCTAAAGAGAGGACAAAGACCTCTTTAAAGTGAGATTCTGAGACTTATGCCTATAAAAAAAAATGAGTAGCTTGCGAGGAGCTCGCTGTACTAACTATGCGATCTTAGTACTGCAATCTCCCCACTGAGCTATTGTGTTTTGACAGGGGGACACTGCCCCCTGCCAGAACACATCGGTCAGCGCTCGCAGACAGTGACTTTAATAAATAAAGTTGCTAGCAGATGTCCCTATAGAAAAATCCATGAGCTATTTGGATTGGGCAAGGTTTTGGCACATGCCTGTAGTTTGCCTGCCCCATCCTGCCTCACTCAGATTTCTATTGACCCACTATGATGGACAGCCTCACTGACCAACAGGAATGCTCATAGTTGTTCCTAGGATTATATAGAATGGGGTAAGCAAGCTTTCATAGTACCAATAAGTACCAGAACTTTGCCCAATCAGAATGACCTCATATTCATCTATAGGAGCAAGACCTACAGGCTGCATGCACATCTAGGTGCCAGCACTTTATACCTGATAGCAGAATTACTTTTTCTAAATTTAATCATTTAAAGGATAAGTTCACCTTTGGAACAAGTTACATATTACATATTATTATTACCTACTATTTAGAATTTAATGCCGCGTACACACGATCGGACATTGATCGGACATTCCGACAACAAAATCCATGGATTTTTTCCGACGGATGTTGGCTCAAACTTGTTTTGCGTACACACGGTCGCACAAAGTTGTCGGAATTTCCGATCGCCAAGAACGCGGTGACGTAAAGCACGTACGACGAGACTAGAAAAGGCCAGTTCATAACCAAGTGCGGCACCCTTTGGGCTCCTTTTGATAATCTCGTGTTAGTAAAAGTTTGGTGAGAGACGATTTGCGCTTTTTCAGACTCGTGGTTTTCAGATCGTTTTCTGCTGTTCAGTTTGTGCTTGTGGGTTTGTATCTGCTCTTCAGTGCGTGCAGTCAGTTCGTATTGTACTACTCATTGCGATCTTGTCCTCTCGTTACTGTTTTTCAGGTCGCTCTTCACAGGCCTTGCTGTTCTTCAGTGCGTTCTGTTACTTCGTTCTGAGCAGCCGACCGATTTCTAGCCATGTTGCGTATACGTACTCCTCGTAGAGTTCGTGCTGTGCGGGGGCTTGGTGTTGGGGTCCTGACCTTGACACAAGTCCAGTCCATGAACAGGGTGGGGAGGAGTTCATGGACCAAGAATTGGTTACTCCAGCGTGACCAGTTCTGTCATATGCATTTGCTCCGTGAGATGCGTGAGAATAATCCTGATGATTTCAGGAACTTTTCCGGATGAAGGACCCCGTATTTCACCGTTTGTTGGCTTTGCTGACCCCCTATATCAGCAGGCAGGATACCTGCATGAGGCAAGCCATCACTCCGGAGCAGAGGCTCGTTGCCACCCTGCGGTACTTGGCGACGGGGAGAAGCCTGCAGGACCTCAAGTTCTCGACAGGCATCTCCCCCCAGGCTCTGGGGATCATTATCCCAGAGACCTGTTCTGCCATCATCCAGGTCCTGCAGAAGGAGTATATTAAGGTCAGATTTTTATCCTTTAACATCACGTTTTATTGTATATAATGTTTGATAATATAATGTATTTCTTTTCTCATTCCCTAATTACCATGATTGTAATATGCTGTGAATGTCCCCTTTGTCCTCATGCATGCTGGATTTTTATCTAATTTTTTTTTTTTGTCCTTCATGCATATTTGCCTTCACTTACCTCCCCAGCATGCTCTCCTGGCCCTATATTCACCTCATGTAGTCACTTAACAATGTATTTTGTCAGCTCCATAGTAGTGCTTTACCCCAAACACCCCCTAAAATGTTTTTAAATGTGATTTGTGCTTTAAATTCAGGCAGAGTGCCAGAGGCTTTTTTTTGGGTGTCCCCAAATCATTTTGAACCCTCCCTCCTCCAACTGCTAAGTCAGCTGATACCAATTCTCTATCTATCCTCAATCATCTATCTGCTGACTTTGCCAAACCCATACACACTATACCCATCTCTTTATTGGTCAGATGTATGGATGAATTCCCCAAAGCATGTAGTGCAAGGGCCTACCTGTATACCTTTAAATGGTACTGTTTAAAGTTTTTGTATACTATTATTATCTTGATAGGTAATAGCAGAATGTCCAAATGTGCTCAAATGTGTATTTATATCTTTGTATTATGACACTTCTTACCTGTCCAGTGGGCTGTCAATAGTGTAACTAAGGAGGGGCTGGCCAAAGTAATACCCATTATTTAGGCATTCATCTCTCAACGAAGTGGAGAGGGTTACCTGTCCAAGAGCTCCCCCCCTATAATGTTAGAAATGGCCCATGAGAGGGTGGGGGGAGGGGGAATATGATAGGTGTACCTTATACTTTGGTCTTTAAAAACTCCCTCCAAAAAATGTTATCTTGATGTTGGCCAAGAATGTTTGTGTGTAATCTGCTTTCCCTGTTTATGTGCAAAATGACTAATTTTTTTTTTGTTTTGACTCCAGAGTTTCCTTCCACGCCACAGGAATGGCAGACTGTGGCCTCCCACTTTGCCCAGCGGTGGGACTTTCCTAACTGCGGAGGGGCAATTGATGGGAAACACGTCCACATCGTCCCACTACCCAACTCGGGGTCGTACTATTACAACTACAAGGGGTTCAATAGTATTGTGATGTTGGCGGTGGTGTTGGCTACTTATGAGTTCCTGTATGTGGACGTGGGGAAGAATGGCCGGATGTCCGATGGTGGAGTCATCACCCAGACCGAGTTCTACAGGCGTCTCCAGAATGGCAGCTTGGACTTGCCACCTCCAGAAGACAATGTGGAAGGACTCCTATTCGTCTTCGTTGCGGATGAAGCGTTTGCGCTGGGGGACCATCTTATGCGGCCATTCCCGATGAGGACCCTCACCCGGACCAGAGGGTCCTGGCTTGCCCCCCCTGAGTGCCTGTGATGTCCGGCTAAGATACTTTGAATTCTTTGTGGGTAGGGGAGCTATCAATATGCCAGACAATGTCTAAAACCTTTTTCAAATAAAAAAAAAAAAAAAAAATTAATCAAATCTTTGGTGACATTTACTGCTTGTGTTTGTTTTAGCTGACCCTGAGAGAAATGTGATGAGTCCTGAAAATGGCGTGATTGTGTAACATTACAAAGCACTGTTGGGTGTTATTTACTAAAGGCAAAGACACTTTGCACTACAAGTGCACTTGAAACTGCACTTGTAGTGCAAAGTGGATTTGCCCTTAGGAAATAACACCCATTGTCACAGAAAACAGCAATTAGAGCACCACAAAAGTGTTGTAGCGTTGAGACAATAATCCACACATTCTTGATTAACAATCTTTTTAATACCTGCACAATCACATGTACATTTCGAAAAGGTTTTTAAAACAAACCAACATGTTTGTTGTATAACAATTTTTGGGGTCACATTAGAAAAAGTAGAAATGTCCATTTAAGATAAAACAGGCATGTTTAAAACCAACAAGAAAGACACAAATCTTGAACTTACAAAGTTCACATTTGGTAGAACTTGAAGGCAATATGAAGACATGAGTATTTACAAACTGTGTTTGATATTGCGTTCAGATGGGGTGAAGTCACCCCAGGAAAAGCCAAATTTTGAAGATGCACACAAATAGCTGAAAGTCAACATGTGCTAGCTGCAATTATGGGGGATCAAGGGACGTGTTTTGGGGGTGCAACTCCTTCCTCTCAGCTACTTTATTATTGAGGAAGAGGTTGCACCCCCAAAACGCATCCATTGATCTCCCGTGATGGTAGATAGCACATGTTGACACACTGTGTGCCTCTTCAAAATTTGGCTTTTCTACAATTTGACAAAAAATGTTAAAAAATTGTAGCACACCAAAAAACAAAGGGATTTGGAGGGGTTTTAAACTCTCCCTAAAACATCAATGATGTTCTTATTTTTTTGAAGAACATCATTGATGTTTTTCTTGATGTTTTCCAAGTCCCTATTGCACCCCATGATCTCCCCGATCAGGATCTGTGCACTTTCCAAGGTGAAAGGATCTGGATCCTCAACATCACGATCACCTAAAAAGATCGAAAACCAAAAAAAAACATGTATTATAATTATGCCGGCATCCATCTCTCACCTGAGCCTGTGGTCGCAGACACTCACCTGTTGTGGTGCCAATTTTCACCACGTCTTCCTCCTCCTGCTCTGTTTGTCTTGGGTGGATTTGCCCTTCTTCCAGAGGTGGGGGGGTCTCTGGTCTCCTCGGATGAGGGGTGTCCTCCGAGTCTTTTCTCCCCTATGTAAAACAAAAATGATATACTTAGCACACAGATATTTGATGGCAGAACTATAAATATGAAACATTGTTTGGAAATGGGGTACAATTTTTTTGGTGGCCAGAGTTCCAAGATGTAGCATTTTTCTTGTCCTTTGTCAAGCTTGAATACGTTACCTGTCTTGTACAAGCTTCACAGATGGAGACACCCCTATAGTATACACTGGAGCACCTGTGTGGGCCCCCTAATAAAAAGGGTGTTCTTGTGTCCCACACTAGTGCTCCAGCATCTAGATGTAAAAACTGCTGCTGAGTGTCCTCTCCTTACACAGAATCTAGTTTGCATTTCATTCTAGTTACAAACCCATCTACCCAACCAAATTAGTTTCAGACAAGTAGGCCCTAAAAAATGTGGCCAAATGCATATGGCCAAAACCACGTTGTTTTCTAGGCCGAACGAACAATGTTTGATATGAACGAATAATGTGCCCATGAACATGAAAGTTTCCATTTTAAACTGGACAACAGTTAAGAAAAGCACATGGAGCAGCACGAACGTAATAAAAATAAAGAATAGGAACACAGGACAACTACTTACTTTTTTTCAGCACTTTCCGGATCTTTCTGTACTGCTCATGCTCTCTTAATTTGAGGTCCGACCACCGATTCCTGAGCTGATCTTTCGATCGTCTTACCCCGAAATTCCGGTGCAGACTCTTGACCACTTTCGCCATGATCTTGGCCTTTCTGACATTGGGGTTGGGGTAAGGTCCATACTTCCCGTCATAGTCGGCCTTCTTCATTATGTCGACCATCTCCAACATCTCCCCAAAGGACATATTTGATGCCTTAAATCGTCTCCTTCTGGATCGGGACGTTTATGCCTCTGGGCTTTCCTCCCCCTACTCCTCGTTGGTGTAATTATCTGACACCTGCTCTGTCTCCGCCATGTGCTCTTCCCCCACTGCGACGAACGAGAAGGGGCGGGGAATAGACTAGAAAGAATGTCAGGGGTGGGCGGAGTTTCACGCATGCACAGTGTCTTTAAAGCGTAACACGCATGCATAGTACGTACGATCTGTGAGCAGAGGAAGGAGTAACGGAGGCGCCGATCGTGATAGCGAAGGTAAGATTTAACATTGGGCCTATACTGCTTCTAGATTGAGGCCTGTATTTGCAAGTTTAGAGGACTTTAGGCTGACATTAGGGTTTGTCTTGTGTTGTGTCTTGCAGTGAAAATGGATATCTTGAAAGATCAGGACTTTATGCCAATCTTCATTGATATGTTCAGGGAGCTGCCCTGTCTGTGGCAGATAAACCACCCGGAATATAGGAACCACACAAAGAGGAAGGCAGCGCTGGATAATTTGTGGGAATTTGTGAAGCAGGTGATCCCCATGGCAGACATGACCTATTTGAAGGTTCTAATTGGTGGCCTGAGGAGCACTTATCTAAGGGAGCACAAGAAGGTCCAGGATTCCCAGAGATCCAGAGCTGCAGATGACATTTATGTCCCCAGGCTGTAGTACTATGACAGGCTGCATTTTCTGGCAGGTCAGACTGAACCCAGGCCAGCACTCTCCATTCTTCCTTCCATGCTTCCTTCCCCCCCAGCTGAGGCTTCTGACGCCCAACCTGGGCATTCCAGGCAGCAACATGTGGAGGAGCCCAGATTGAGCCAGGTATAGCATTCCTCTAAATATTTCTGGTTGTCCAATCAATTATGTTAACTAGATGTTAGATTGGAGTACTAATAATTTCTGATTGTGATTGATGAAGCAAAAACTAAAACCATGTCCCTTTTTCATACACAGGGAAGTCTCAGCCAGGAGGTGGCCGGGCCAAGCAGGCTGCCTGATATCCAGGTCCCTCCCCTCCGCCTTCAAATACAAAGTGGCAGGAAGAGGAGTAACCTGGAGGAGGCTGCCATAGGCCTCTTTTGGAAGGCTACAGAGGCCCTGAGAACCCCCCACACTGTGGAGGAGGACTTTGCTGGCATAACTGCCTGCAAAATGATGCAGATGGAGGAGGGCCAACGACTCCTGTGTGAGTTCCTAATTTTGGAAGCTCTCAATAAGGGGTTGAGGGGCCAAATAACATGTGCTACCCACATTTGTAACCTCACACATGGTCCTCCTCCTCCTCCAGGTCCTACTCCTCCTCCTCCTCCTCCAGGTCCTACTCCTCCTCCTGTCACATCTCCAACACCAGAGCCACAGCCGGGAAGGAAGCGTGGAAAGAAGACCAGAGAGTGATGGCCCTGGGTTCAGTCTGGTCTGGCAAAATATGCAGGCTCTTGTAGTACCACAGCCTGGGGACACAGATGTCATCTGCTGCTTTCTTATGGGACTTCTGGACCAGACTGCACTCCCTTAGATAAGGACTCCTCAGGCCACCAATTTTGCTGGAAATTAATTGATGTCTACCCTGGGGGTCAAAGGCTTCGCCAATTTATGATGGTTATCCAGCGTTGCCTCCCTCTTTGTTTGGTTCTGAGCCTTTAATAAAGGAATTTTTTTTTCAATTATACTCGCCTATGTGTGTTTTCCTTTAAAAAGGACAGTTTGTTTGTGAGGAGGCAGGTACATTTCAAAAATACTATCTGAAATTAACAAGAGACACCAACACCAAGCAATCTCCTTGAGATTAAATAATACAAGATATTAATGGTGTTGTGGTAACTTGACACACAAAACACACACAAAAATATTATGGAGTAAAACACAAAATAAAAAAAATTAAAAAACAGCCTTGAAAAAAGTACAAACCCAAAAAAAAAAAAAAACAGCCTTGAAAAAAAAAATTATTTAAAAACAACCAAAAAGAAATTTGGTCAGATGTGACAAATCAAAATATATTGAGGGAATCCCGATAAATAATAAAGAAAGAAGTTTGTGAGAAGTCTGTGTGAATATGAGCAGCAAAACTACTTAATTCTTCTCACATTATAAAGAAGAAGAGCGTGCGCTGTATTAAACAATTTAAAATATTGCAACGTGACGAAAGTGCTGTATCCATTCCGAACGCTCATTTTACCAGACCGAGCTGTTCCGTCTCGGAATTTCTTCTGAGCATGCGTGGCACTTTGTGCGTCGGAACTGGCCACACACGGTAGGAATTGACGCGATCGGATTTTGTTGTTGGAAAATTTTATAGCCTGCTCTCAAACTTTGTGTGTCGGAAAATCCGATGGAAAAAGTCCGATGGAGCCCACACACGGTCGGAATGTCCGACAACACGCTCCGATCGCACATTTTCCGTCGGAAAATCCGACCGTGTGTACGGGGCATAACATGTACTATATTCCAACACACTCCTCACCCCCTGAGCCACCCCTGTGACAGTGGGCAGGGGTTCTTCTCCCCCCGCAGCCAGTATCACATTTAAAATTGGACACATTGAAAACAGGACTCCGACTGCACAGCCGTGCTGATGGCTTGTAGTTCTCAATGGACTATGAGGGCGCTGATGAGCGTGCTGGTAGTCCATTCACACATTCTCCAGTTTTCTAATAGAAAGCTTTTACAGAGATACAGGCAGAAAGCTGCAGGATGTGTCTGCAGATGCCGATGCCTGCTATTGCAATGCTGTGCATGCTCCAGCAGAGAAAAACAATTGTAGCACTACTTGGTAGTTTGGGTATTCTTTTCTTTGTCTTGACTTAGTGAACAACCTCAGCCCCCTTTGACACACCTGGTTTCACAAATGATCATTTAAGCACTTATAGGAATAAGAATATACTTATCTGGCACACCACTGTACTGTACAGATCCAAGGAATAGGCACCAGACTGACTGTAAATAGGGTGAATATATTATCACAGCTGAAGGTATATGGCAACACATGCATAAATGCGGAAATGAAAGATAATGTACTCACAGTACACTGATCAATGGAATTTCTAGGCTGTAGCAGCTTAGAGTAGAACACTGCACTAAATAAGCAAAGTCAGCGCAGCAACGAACAGTGTTAGCAATAAATGAAATGATCCTGCAGCAAGTCCTCTGCAATCAGTAGCCTATACCCACTTTAGAATGCACTGTAAGTAAAGGCTATGGTGGTATATGTAGCTCCCTAAAGAGGTACCTCTGATTATGAGCAATCAGGGCAAAGATCCTGTAAAGCAGTTGATTGTGTTCAGCTGGCTAGTGTTGGGGCCCAGTATTTAAGGTGGTGCACATAAGTAAAGTCCTTTTAAAGTCTGCATGCAGTGATTTAAACCACAGGTTAGATGGTTAGTCTCTAGTCTTAGTTTCTGATAGATAGTAGAGGTAGAACAATCATGTCTGCAGCCTCTCACCAGTCCCAGCAGTACAGCATGTCTTGACCCAATTACTCAGCTGTCTGTTTTTTCCTCACCTCTGCACTCTGGTCTCTACACCCTGATCTTTAGCTCTCCGGTCCTCAGACCCTGGTCTCCAGTGGTAGCAGGCAAATGTGCACACAATGGCAGAAGAGCACACTCTCCAGTCTTCCCACAGCAAGAAGAAGTCCTTTGGTCTACAGCTCCACTCACCCCCTAGCAGCCTTCTTCCTGAGAATTGTAGTTTACTGGCCCCATTGACCTCCATAGTCAGGCCTGGACTGCCCATAGAGCACACTGGGCACTTGCCCGGTGGGCCGGGGCCGCTGGGCCACATGTACTTCAGGGCTGTACTGGGCTGCTCCGTAAACCTGCACCTCTCACCCGGCCTCACCGTGGCCGGCCGGCCGCAAGTTCAGTTCAGCCGTTGGAGCGGGGGGGCGGAAACTACAGGTCAGCTGTGACCATGAAGAGGGAAGAGCTGCAGGAGAGGCGATAAATTGAGGCTGCATTTAGAAGAATCAATCTCTCAATTTTCCTCCTGCAACCTTTTGAAAGCCCACTTCTCTTCCTCTCCCGCTCGCAGGCATTCAGAGGCTACAGGAGGAAAATAGAGAGATAGATTCTTCTATATGCAGCTGCCCTGCTGCTCCTCCTATCCAGCTGCCTTCTGCTGCCACCCTGTGCTGTTCGCCCCCCCCCGTGCTCTCAGGCTCCCCCCCAGTGCTCTCTAGCCCCCACCTGTGCTCTCAGGTTCCCCCCAGTGCTCTACGGCCCCCATTGTGCTCTCCACCCCCCGTGCTCCTTGGATCTCCTGTGCTCTCAGGCTCCTCCCAGTGCTCTCTGGACCCCGTGTTCTCTGGTCCCCCCTGTGCTCTCAGTTCCCCCCCAGTGCTCTCTGGTCCCTCTGCGCTCTCCGCTCCCCCATGTGCTCTCCTGGACACCCTCTGTGCTCTCAGGATCCCCCCTGTGCTCTCTGGCCCCCCCTAGTGCCCTCTACCCCGTGCTCTCTGCCCCCCCTGTGGTCTTCACCTCCCCCCGTGTTCTCTGGCTCCCCTGTGCTCTTTGCCGGCCCCCCTCACCCCCCCCCCCCCGCAGGATGGAGAGTGGGGAAGGGGCCAGTAAATATGTCATGCTCAGTCTTAAATGCCCGGGCCTTTTTTTTTTGTCTCAGTCGGGTCTGTACATAGTAAGATCCTTCCTCCAAACTACAATGCACATCTCCCACAGTTTAGTGTGGTCAGCAGCATCCTCTTAAGCTCCTTCTGCTTGTTAGCTTCCTCTGCTAGTTGGAGGAGAGAAGAGAGTGTTAACCCATTCAGTATGTTAGTCTGGTGGCAGCACAGGGAGCAACTGCAGCACAGTGTCCTAAGGTGCTCTCTCTGTTTCTAGCCAAGCACCTGGCTACTAAGGATGAGCCGAACACCCCCCGGTTCGGTTCGCACCAGAACTTGCGAACAGACCAAAACTTCGCAAGAACTTTAGAACCCCATTAAAGTCTATGGGACTCGAACATTCGAAATCAAAAGTGCTCATTTTAAAGACTAATATGCATGGTATTGTCCTAAAAAGTGTTTGGGGACCTGGGTCCTGCCTCAGGGGACATGGATCAATGCAAAAAAAAGTTTTCGGGAGCAGTGATTTTAATAATGCTTAAAGTCAAACAATAAAAGTGTAATATTCCTTTAAATTTCTTACCTGGGGGGTGTCTATAGTATGCCTGTAAAGAGGCGCATGTTTCCCCTGCTTAGAACAGTCTGACAGCAAAATGACATTTTAAAGGAAAAAAAGTCATTTAAAACTACTCGCGGCTATTAATGAATTGCCGGTCCCGAGTCTCCTGACAATACACATAAAAGTTCATTGATAAAAACGGCATGGGAATTCCCCACAGGGGAAGCCCGAACCAAAATTAAAAAAAAAATGATGTGGGGGGTCCCCCTAAATTCAATGCCAGGCCCTTCAGGTCCGGTATGGATATTAAGGGGAACCCCGTGCCAAAATTTAAAAAAAAATGACGTAGGGGTCCCCCTCAAAATTCATACCAGACCCTTCAGGTCTAGTATGCATTTTAAGCGGAACCCCGCTCCAAAATAAAAATAAAAAATTGGCGTGGGGCCCCCCCAGAAATCCATACCAGACCCTTATCCGAGCACGCAACCTGGCAGGCTGCAGGAAAAGATGGAGGGACGAGAGAGCGCCCCCCCCCTCCTGAACCGTACCAGGCCACATGCCCTCAACATTGGGAGGGTGCTTTGGGGTCCCCCCTAAAGCACCTTATCCCCATGTTGATGAGGACAAGGGCCTCATCCCCACAACCCTGGCCGGTGGTTGTGGGGGTCTGCGGGCGGGGGCTTATTGGAATCTGGAAGCCCTCTTTAACAAGGGGACCCCCAGATCCCAGGCGCCCCCCCCTGTGTGAAATGGTAAGGGGGTACAATAGAAGATAGAAGAAATAAAGGAATTGTCAAAAACTGTCTTGTCATTTTTAACATTTTTGACAGTTTTCTTGTGAAATGGTAGGGGTACTTTTGTACCCCCTTACCATTTCACACAGGGGGGAGGGCCGGGATCTAAGGGTTCCTTTGTTAAAGGGGGCTTCCAGATTCCGATAAGCCCCCCGCCCGCAGACCCCCACAACCACCGGCCAAGGGTTGTGGGGATGATGCCCTTGTCCTCATCAACATGGGGACAAGGTGCTTTAGGGGGGACCCCAAAGCACCCTCCCAATGTTGAGGGCATGTGGCCTGGTACGGTTCAGGAGGGGGGGCGCTCTCTCGCCCCCCCCTTTTCCTGCGGCCTGCCAGGTTGCGTGCTTGGATAAGGGTCTGGTATGGATTTTGAGGGGGACCCCTACGTCATTTTTTTCTTAAATTTTGGCACGGGGTTCCCCTTAATATCCATACCCGACCTGAAGGGCCTGGTATTGAATTTAGGGGGACCCCCTACATCATTTTTTTTTCAATTTTGGTTCGGGGTTCCCCTGTGGGGAATTCCCATGCCATTTTTATCAATGAACTTTTATGTGTATTTTTCGGACCGGCAATTCATTAATAGCCGCGAGTAGTTTTAAATGACTTTTTTCCTTTGAAATGTCATTTTGCTGTCAGACTGTTCTAAACACAGGAAACATGCGCCCCTTTACAGGCATACTATAAACACCCCCCAGGTACAAAATTTAAAGGAATATTACACTTTTATTTTTTCACTTTAAGCATTATTAAAATCACTGCTCCCGAAAAAACGGCCGTTTTTAAAACTTTTTTTGCATTGATACATATCCCCTGGGGCAGGACCCAGGTCCCCAAACACTTTTTATGACAATACCATGCATATAAGCCTTTAAAATTAGCACTTTTGATTTCTCCCATAGACTTTTAAAGGGTGTTCCGCGGCTTTCGAATTTGCCGCGAACACCCCAAATTGTTCGCTGTTCGGCGAACTGGCAAACAGCCGATGTTCGAACATGAGTTCGACTCAAACTCGAAGCTCATCCCTACTGCCTACATAATAAAAGCAATTTTTTTCCCCTTAAAGGTGAACTTATCCTTTAAAGCGAAACTAAACCCATCAATTTAACTGTTTCCTAAAACAACTACAATATAGGGCGTGCCATGAATGTTACAGTTGCTTGTGCTTTCAACCGAACTGTCAAGCCATCAATGGCTGATGTCATAACTAATCACATGTGCTGCACCATGGCAATGTCATATCAAACAGAGGCTAATATGGCAGCTTCCTTGGCTGTAAGGATAGGTGAGGTTGGTTCACAGTGGCTGCTGGGGCACGGGGTGGTGGTAAAAACAGGCAGATAAGCTGCAGTTTTAACACCCACCTGCTGCTCACCCAAATTCTCATATCACAGCCTGGTAGGGCTGCACACATTCCGAGGTCGGGACACTTACTTTACGACTGCTGCAATTTTAACTCAGGCTGCAGTTTGACAGACAGCATCATCTAACTTGTCCGTTATGATCAACTGACAGTCCACCGCAGATCACTTTTCAGAGAGTAAGCAAGCATTACTGCCTGTCTGAAAGAGCCCAAAGGAAGTTTTCTTGCATGTATACAGTATATGCATAGGATGATGATGACCTGACTTGTTATGCCTATGGACTTGGAAAAAAATTCTGTATTCAGATTCTTCCCAGCTGTAGTTATTAGTTGATGGATGTATAAACACTGCTTCTTGAGATCCAACATAAGAAGACCTGAACTATTAAAAAAGCACCTATAAATAATAGCAGACAGATGCATAGTTCGTTATCACAGACTTTGCAATTCCCATGGCCTCGCTTTATTTTCTTAAACAAGAAATTGGGAAGAAAGGTACGCTGCCGTTCAGAATGCCATTAGTTCCAGACTGGATATATGACTATATGAGGAGAGACGCATTACAACAGACAACATCAGACTCTGCCTTAGGCAGAGGTCACATGGTAGACATCACAACACAGTCGTTTATTGAAAAGCAACATTCAGTTGATTGTGAGCCAAAAAAACAGCCAGGAAATGCTGGAGATCCCTATACAGCAAGTGAGAGCATTTTTTTCCATGCCTAATTTTAAGCAATTTCCTTTACATACTCAAATGGCTAGATGTTCAACGTGCCTACCTGATTAGATAAAACCTAAATGTACTGATTAGGTAGGCCCTCACAATACTCTCTAGAAAAGTGAAAGGTGGAATTCAAATGGATGTTGTGTTTACTATGTCAATGTGGAGGCGTTTGACTGCTTAAAATGGTTGTACACCCTGTACAACCACTTTTACCTACAGGTAAGCCTATATTAAAACCATAACCCCGGCATCCTCTTCTTCAGTAAGCGGTCCGGTTTCAGATAAAAGTGGTCTCTGCGGTGGATTCGCCGTGAGATCACTTTTATCGGTGGCGGGAGAGGGCACCCCCCCTCCCGTCATGCTCCGTTTCCTCCACTGCTTACCGGGGTCGTCGGCTGCCGCGGAGGCGATCAGATCCTTCTAGTGGCCTGACATGGAAACGAGTGAGGGGAAGATGGCCCCCACCCATCTCCATATAATTGCATAGCAGAAGCGACATCAAAACATCACTTCCGCCCATAGCTCTTAAAGGGCCATTTTTTTTTCTTCATTTTTTTAAATGACCACATTTTTATTTGTTTATTTATTTTTTATTGCATGTTAGTGTAAATATGAGATCTGAGGTCTTTTTGACCCAATATCTCATATTTAAGAGGTCATGTCATGCTTTTTTTCTATTACAAGGGATGTTTACATTCCTTGTAATAGGAATAAAAGTGATACAATTTTTTTTTTTTAAACAGTGTAAAAATAAAAAATAAAAGGTAAAATACGTGTTGCTCACTTACATTCCAAGTTTAATGTGAGCTTGTTGGCTGCCTTCATTCTCCAGATATGTACGGAACTGTAATAAAATGTAAGCAAAGGACATACATGACAGGATGGAAGTAACTACCAGGCTATAACAGGTTAAAGTTATTCGGCTGGTTATAAAAGTCTAAATAGGCTCTTACCTGATTGGACGAGCTATGGGGTGATGGGGAGGAGCCAGATAGATAGTAGTGGAGGGGAGGAGCGAAGGGATACTTGCAGATTGGAAATCGTAGGAGGAATGTGCTGTCTGGCCGTCTTCTGTGTTTGGTATAGGAAAAAAAGAGAATGAGTGAGCTGGAGCAGCTTCTACGTCAGATCTGAGCTGCTGCTGAACTACATGGCCCTGACTGGGTCCAGACCCAGGTTGCAGCATCTCTTCAAGGGGTGAGGCAGGACCCCCCTTAATTGAGGCCTGCCTCCACACGGGCTCGGAGGTCTAGGCCTCCGGAGCGCCTTAGTCCAGATAACACCCCTAGGTCTCAGTGCCAGCTTGGGAGCCCCAGTTGGGATCCTTCAGGCCCCCCTGTTAAGCAACAGTCGCTTCTGCATGTGGGGTACCTGGTAGGAATACCTGTCCATGGCGGAGCCTGCGGGGAGGGGACACTCACCATGCTTTTGCACTTGGCCCCTCCCCTTTCATCAGGTCACAGGTCTGTGCGGCTGGCACTGCTGGCGGGGGTCCGGTCAGCGTGTCAGCCCTCAGCATGTGGGGGACAGCGCCCTTCGTCGAGGAGGTTCCAAGGCCTGTGGAGATAGTCGGTCAGGAGGACATGCCTCCAGGTCCAGGTCGGGGCCTGGGAGGGCTGGCTGGAGCAGTGCCAGAGCGGTGGTGGCATCGGTGGCACGGGCTGATGATGTCAGCGATGGGAGCCGGAGCAGTGGAGGCCTGAGCCCTGAGGGGGATGTCGTCCCACCACAGCGGAGACCACAGGCTGTGTCCAGGAGGTGGTGGAGGAAGTCCCACGGACAGGCAGGGGTCCACTCAGAAGGAGAGGCCAGCAGCTCTGAGGAAGGGGAGCTGGTGGAGGGATCCCTGGAGGCAGTGGGGTTGTCGGGATCAGCGGCTGGAGGGGCTTCCCGCCCAGTGCAGCCTGGTAAGTGCTCTTCTATTACTGCTGTTTCTTCTTCTTTAGTGGATGTGGCGAGGTGCGAGGTACAGTTGTGCTCAAAAGTTTGCATACCCTGGCAGAAATTGTGAAATTTTGGCATTAATATTGAAAATATGATCATGCCAAAAAAAATGTTTTTTATTTAGGGATAGCAATCACATGAAGCCATTTATTATCATATATTTATTTGGATCCTTTTTAGATCATAATGATAACAGAAATCACCCAAATGGCCCAGATAAAAAGTTTACATACCCTGGAATGTTTGGCCTTGGTACAGACACAAAAGGTGGCACACACAGGTTAAAATGGCAATTAAAGGTTAATTTTCCACATTTGTGGCTTTTTAAATCACAATTAGTGTCTGTGTATAAATGAGTTTGTTAGCTCTCACATGGATGCACTAAGCAGGCTAGACACTGAGCCATGAGGAGCCCAAAAACTTCTCTTTAAGTTTTTGGGCTATGTGGATTTTAGTGCTTTGTGGTCCTCCAGGCTCTTTAGGGGTCCTGCAAAGGGCGACGCAATAGTGATTCTTGGCGTCCAGTTTCCTTTTCGGTGCTGGGTTCAGTTCTTGACAGTTTGGATAGGGTCTGTTCATCAAGTTTTGAGATTGTTTTTTTAGGGCGGCCTTTCTGGTGGGTTTCTTTGCGGCATTTCGGATAAGCGAACTTGTTAGCCCATCCAAGAGGGTTTTGGGGGGTCCTTTGTTGGGGGACGTTACGTGCTCTGACTCTTCAGTCAAGATATGGATCAGACTATCCAAGACAGATCAGAGTGGTAAAGGGGTACAGGTGGATTTGTTTTGGGGCAACAAAGCAGAGTTCTGTCCGGTGCTAGCTGTGGCACAGTTTCTGCACGTGCGCCCAAGAGTGGACAACACTTTGTTTGTTCACTTGGATGGCTCATTTTTATCCAAGTTCCAGTTTACTGCGGTTTTCCGAAAATGCTTATCAGCGGTGGGGGTGATTCCTGGGGGTTATTTGGCCCGTTTTTTTCGCATAGGGGCGGCTACTGAAGCATCCCGGTGGGTACTGCATGAGGAAGTGATAAAGCGTATTGGTGGATGGGAGTCGCAAAGATATTGTATATATGAGGCCTCACCTTCTGTAAATTTTACATACAGTAAAGGGTTGTGTTTTCTTTCTTGTCTCATTGTTTCTTATATTTCATTACGTTTGTTGCGGGCTGTCTTCCGGTACATTTGTGCAAGGTTGTTCTTCTTTCTTTGCAGATCCCCCCGATGTCTCATCTGGATACTGGGACATTCGTATTTTCTGGGGAGCAAAGAGGGCAGAGGTCAGGCCCGATGGCAGGCAGTCGGATGTTGCCAGAGAGGAGGGCAGAGTCAGATGGATCGGGGTTCCGGGGATGCTGTGGCACAGAGTCATTCCTGAGGTTCACCGATTTTCGCCGCTGGACAGGCATCCAGATGTTTTGGTATTACATGTAGGTGGAAATGATTTGGGACTCTGTCCCATGAGACAAGTTATCAAGGATATACAGTGGGATTTCCTGTAGCTGCGGTCTTCCTTTCCTGACATGATCATTGTGTGGTCAGACATGTCATGATGAGGGGCTAGGTCGGTTAAGAAATTAAACAAGGCCTAGATAAAAGTGAACAAGGAGGTGGGCAGGTCTATTGCTAGGAATGGTGCTGTGGTGATTAGGAATGCGGAGTTGGAGATTGACACATGGTTGTACCTTGGAGGGGATGGTGTACATCTCAATGCAGTGGGTATCGACCTGTGGTCCTTGGGCTTACAGGACGATATCCAGAGGGCTGTTCTTGTGTGGGGGAAGGCACAAGTTTAAGGTGTCACACTTGTGCCGCTGTGGCGGTTGGAGTCCTTGATGAGGGTATACAACATGAGGTATATTGTTGAAACGTGGGACCCGTCTCAGGTATGGAGTCCTACTGGTTGGTCTGGTTCAGTCTAGACTGACCGGTTAGTTAAGGTGGTAGGGGTCTGTGGTCAGTTAGGGTAGTCCTCGAGGCGGTGTTTGGAGGCTGGGGACAGAACCTAACGTAGCGGTACCACAGATTCAAAAGTTGTGTGAGATGGTGTCATCAAGGATCTGCAACCAGTTATTCATCTTTGAGCTGGAGTATTTACAAATGTTTTATGTTTAACTATGTTTTTTTTGGTTTAATAAAAGGCCAAACCGGCCATTTAACTCCAACACAGCTTCAGTGTCATTATTAAAGATAAAGGGGATGGTAGGGTACAATTTTAAATATGGTTGTAGGTTATCTGAACTACCCTAGTCATGAAGTCACACTAGAAATTATTAGCGCTCTCGCTAGCTGGAGCCTAGTAAGAGCATTACTGAGAGGTTTATTTACAGTCAAATTGTTGGCACCCCTGAAATTTTTCCAGAAAATCGAGTATTTCCCACAGAAAAGTATTGCAGTAACACATGTTTTGCTATACACATGTTTATTCCCTTTGTGTGTATTGGAACAAAACAAAAAAAGGGAGGAAAAAAAGCAAATTGGACATAATGTCACACAAAATTCCAAAAATGAGCTGGTCAAAATTCTTGGCACCCTTTCAAAATTATGGATAAATAAGATTGTTTCAAGCATGTGATGCTCCTTTAAACTCACCTGGGGCAAGTAACAGGTGTGGGCAATATACAAATCACACCTGAAAGCAGATAAAAAGGAGAGAAGTTCACTTAGTCTTTGCATTGTGTGTCTGTGTGTGCCACACTAAGCATGGACAACAGCAAGAGGAGAAGAGAACTGTCTGAGGACAGCAATCTCAAGGTTACAAGTCCATCTCCAGAAATCTAGATTTGCCTTTGTCCACAGTGCGCAACATTATCAAGAAGTTTGCAACCCATGGCACTGTAGCTAATCTCTCTGGGCATGGACGGAAGAGAAAAATTGATTAAGGGTTGCAACGCAGGATAGTCCGGATGGTGGATAAGCAGCCCCAAATAAGTTCCAAAGAAATTCAAGCTGTCCTGCAGGCTCAGGGAGCATCAGTGACAGCGCGTACTATTTGTCGACATTGAAATGAAATGAAACGCTATGGCAGGAGACCCAGGAGGACCCCACTGCTGACACAGAGACATAAAAAAGCAAGACTACAGTTTGCCAAAATGTACTTGAGTAGGCCAAAATCCTTCTGGGAAAACGTCTTGTGAACAGATGAGACCAAGATAGAGCTTTTTGGTAAAGCACATCATTCTACTGTTTACCGAAAACGGAATGAGGCCTACAAAGAAAAGAACACAGTACATACAGTGAAATATGGTGGAGGGTCAATGATGTTTTGGGGTTGTTTTGCTGCCTCTGGCACTGGGTGCCTTGAATGTGTGCAAGGCATCATCAAATTTGAGGATTACCAAAGGATTTTGGGTCGCACTGTAGAGCCCAGAAAGCTGGGTTTGCATCCAAGATCTTGGGTCTCCAGTAGGACAATGACCCCAAACATACGTCAAAAAGCACCCAGAAATGGATGGCAACAAAGTGCTGGAGAGTTCTAAAGTGGCCAGCAATGAGTCCAGATCTAAATCCCATTGAAGGGATTTGCCAAAGATGTTTTCCCATTAAAGGGCATGCACAAGAACCACTTATTGCACTGATGCTACATAGACAAACATTTGAGCCAAAGGGTCCATCACATAAGCACAGAAAGAAAGCTCAGTCTAGATATTTGACATATAATATCTTCTAGCCCGACAATACTAATAAAGTAGGAACAAACTTTAGTTGCTGGAGGACAGAAAGAGCCATTAAGACAGATCTGGGATCCTGGAACATACCTTTGGACCAGATAGGTAAAGTCTGATAGATGGACATGGTTACAATGGCAGGTTAGGACCTGCAAGGGAGAATCTAGAAGGCCTTAGAAAAGGCTTCTAGTCTTTTATTCTCCAGGTTTTTAAACACAAGGATGACCTTAAAAAGAACAGTCAGAATCTTGTTAAGACATGGCTAAAATGTCTGGGTCCACAAAGTGGACATACCACTTATATAGGAATCCCTCCTCCATAGAGTATTGCTAGGCAAAATACATCAGGGAGTGACAAGATCTACCCCTCACATTTTTGTAAATATTTTATTATATCTTTTCATGTGACAACACTGAAAAAAATGACACTTTGCTACAATGTAAATTAGTGAGTGTACAGCTTATATAACAGTGTAAATTTGCTAGAGACCTTGCGCTCCTCCACCTTCCATTTGAGGATGTCCCACAGATGCTCAATAGGGTTTAGGCCTGGAGTCATGCTTGGCCAGTCCATCACCTTTACCCTCAGCTTCTCCAGCAAGGCAGTGGTCGTCTTGGAGGTGTGTTTGGGGTCATTATCATGTTTGAATATTGCCCAGTCTCCGAAGGGAGGGGATCATGCTCTGCTTCAGTATGTTACAGTACATGTTAGCATTCATGGTTCCCTCACTGAACTGTAGCTTCCTAGTGTTGTCAGCACTCATACAGCCCCAGACCATGACAATCCCACCAACATGCTTGACTGTAGGCAAGACACACTTGTCTTTGTACTCCTCACCTGGTTGCTACCACACACGCTTGACACCATCTGAACCAAATACGTTTATCTTGGTCTCATCAGACCACAGGACATGGTTCCAGTAATCCATGTCCTTTGTTTGTCTTTAGCAAACTGCTTGCGGGCTTTCTTGTGCATCATCTTTAGAAGAGGCTTCCTTCTAGGACGACAGCCATTTAGACCAATTTGAAGTAGTGTGTGGCGTATGGTCTGAGCACTGACAGGCTGATCCCCGCCTCTTCAACCTCTGCAGCAATGCTGGCAGCACTCATTCGTCTATTTCCCAAAGACAACCTCTGGATGTGACGCTGAGAACGTGCACTCAACTTCTTTGGTCGACCATGGTGAGGTCTGTTCTGAGTGGAATCTGTCCTGTTAAACCGCTGTATGGTCTTGGCCACCGTACTGCAGCTCAGTTTCAGGATCTTGGCAATCTTCTTATAGCTTAGGCCATCTTTATGTAGATATACTGTATACAAAAGCCTGTGATATTGATAACACTTAACTGTGGCAAAATTAGACTAGAGCTAGACGAGGGTGTGCTTCCCTACGCACCAGAAGGCCACTTAACTAAAACGTAACCTTTATTGTAAAGCATACAAATTATGTAAATGACCATAACAGGTATACCTATAGGATGAGGTCAATGCCATTATATATAAAAATCAACGTTCTATCTCTATGTGGTGATATTGACATCTACCAAGTTTAAATGGTGAAAACTTCTCTTGAATATATACGTATAGAGAATATGAGGGTTATAATTTCCTCCTATATTCAATATAAAGGCTCCAGGCAGTATTAGAGGATATGCAAATTAAAGGTCTACTCACCAACAACACCTGGTATCAAGAGATGGGGGTATATATGTCTCTGATCCCATCTATTGGCCACATATAAAATTGAGATGAACAGAAGAACCTTTATATTGAATATAGGAGAAAATTATAACCCTCATATTGTCTATACGTATATATTCAAGGGATGTTTTCACCATTTAAACTTGGTAGATGTTAATATTACCACACAGAGATAGAACATTGATTTTTATATATAATGGCATTGACCTCATCCTATAGGTATACCTGTTATGGTTATTTACATACTTTATTTACATACTTTTTATGGTTTTATTTAAGGTTTAGTTAAGTGGCCTTTTGTCAGATGACACCAGGGAGGGAAAATGCCTAATTGGGCCCAATTTGGACAGTTTCACTTAGGGGTGTACTCACTTTTGTTGCCAGCGGTTTAGACAATAATGGTTGTGTGTTGAGTTGTTTTGAGGGGGCAGCAAATTTACACTGTTATACAAGCTGTACACTCACTACTTTACATTGTAGCAAAGTGTCATTTCTTCAGTGTTGTCACATGAAAAGATATAATAAAATATTTACAGAAATGTGAGGGGTGTACTCACTTTTGTGAGATACTGTATATGCCCAGTTGCTATTGGAAATCCACTGAAAATTTAGTTTTCCTTCCCTAAACAATACAAGGGAAGGGTTAACCCACAAAGTGATAAAGTAAGGCTCAAAGGAGTGCTGTAATGCAGGCAGGGGACTGTTATTCAGGCTATCAGTCTAAGGTCCCTTAGGATAAATGCTAGAAGTTCCCCTGACACTGCTAGGGGATTGCAAGCTGACAAGGCCCACAGGACTGCTGCTCTTGTGATCTGCTGTAATAAACTATGCACGTGAGGAATAGGCCAAAGGGTACTCACAAACCACTGGTGAAGTAGCACAGGTTAATGCTGGTCTGTGACCATTGGGGAGTCCAATGGTCTGAGCATGCCCAAGTAAAATGGCGTTTAAGCAGACTTGTGCAGGCACAGTAGTGCCTAGGGATTTTCGATTCAACGCTTACACTTGGAGGGGCCGCTGAGAATGTACCAAGGTCTCCCACAATAATACAGAGGCTGACAGTCAGACAAGCTCAGTCCCACACACACCGATAAAATGGATATATGGATATTTTCCATCCTGATAGTCTTCCTTGGAACCCAAGTCCAGAGTTGGGTTTAAAATATTCTGCTCCTGAATCTAGCTCATTGGTTAGCAACACCATGAACAACCCCACTGCAGAGGATGATTGATATTCCAAACAGCTGAACTCATATTTACATACACATCCTGGCTATAAAAATGAACGGAATTGATCTAATGGATGAATTATGTCAAAATACCTGTATCATTGTTGCTCTGTGAGCATATATCACTGTATGTATCTATTAAAATTTAATAGCTATGCCATGAAATATGACTACCCTCAGCTGGATCCCAATCAAAAGGCATTTAATGTAATTGAAAATCTATGGAAATATATTGTACAAGCTGGCGATTGTGACAGATGCCCTTTGGTTGTGATTATTTTAGACGGTTGGTTCATGAGATATTATTTCCCTGTAGGTTTAAAGAGGACAAAAGCAGCTGAATAATGATGCTTTATTGTGAGGGTCACTTACCACTATTTATTCTCTACAGGGTGTTATAGCTGACAAGAGTGGAGGTCAGCACAAACACAGTGGGGTTATTTACTAAAGGCAAATCCACTTTGCACAACAAATGTACCTGGAAGTGTACTTGGACGTGCAGTCCCTGTAGATGTCAGGGGGGCATAAAAGGAAAATACAAAACAGCATTTTTGCTTGCACAGGCTTGAATGATAGAAATCAGCAGAGGTTCCCCTCGTTTCAGATCCTCCCCTCAGATCTACCGTGACTGCACTTCCAAGTGCACTTGTAGTGCAACGTGGATTTGCCTTTAGTAAATTAACCCCAGCATGACATAAAACAAAGTGTGCAAAAAATCCACAGAGAAAACAGTACTGTGCTGTGTGGCAAGTTTTTTAGCCTATTGGTAGTGCAGAACAATGAGTTTACTCCAAGCCAGAAGCACGTTTCAGGGCTTTTTCTGCCCACTTTTATTTAACCACTTCAGCCCCGGAAGATTTGGCTGCTCAAAGACCAGGCCATTTTTTGCCATACGGCACTGCGTCGCTTTAACTGACAATTGCGCGGTCGTGCGACAGTGTATCCAAACACAATTTATGTCATTTTTTTTCCCCACAAATAGAGCTTTCTTTTGGTGGCATTTGATAATCTCTGTGGTTTTTATTTTTTGTGCTATAAACAAAAACAGCGACAATTTTGAAAAAGAAACACAATATTTTGTAATTTTTGCTATAATAAATATCCCCAATTTTTTTTTAAAAAGGCAATTTTTTTCTCAGTTTAGGCTTATATGTATTCTTCTACATATTTTTGGTAATAAAAATCTCAGTAAGCGTATATTGATTGGTTTGCGCTAAAGTTATAGCGTCTACAAAATAGGGGATAGATTTATGGAATTTTTAATAATAATTTTTTTTTTTTACTAGTAATGGCGGCGATCTGCGATTTTTATCAAGACTGCAACATTATGGCGGACTCATCGAACACTTTTGACACATTTTTGGGACAATTGACAATTATACAGCGATCAGTGCTAAAAAATTGAAATGATTACTGTATAAATGTCACTGGCAGGGAGGGGGTTAACACTAGGGGGCGATCAAGGGGTTAAATGTGTTCCCTAGTGTGTGTTCTAACTGTGGGGGATGGGACTGACTATAGTAGATGACAGATCGTAGTTCCTAGCTATTAGGAACTGACGATCTGCATCTCCTCCCCTCACAGAACAGGGATTTGTGTGTTTACACACACACGTCCCTGTTCTGACTCTTGTGCCCGCAATCGCGTATGGCCGGCGGTCATCGCGACCGCCGGTCACGAGCATCAGCACCCCCGCAGTGCAGCATGCCTGCTATCTCGTGGAGCCGATGTACAGCTACGACGGTTCGCGGGATCATGCCGACCTGCTGCCATATAATGACGGCGGCTAGTCGGCAAGTGGTTAAACAAAGCAAAAGTTCACACCTGAATATCTTCCTACGCAGGGGGTTATCACCATCAATGTAGCAAAACATAGAATTCAGCCTCCTGGCTCTTTATCGGACCTGTGGCTCAGGCCTAATGCCTCGGTCCTCCTGTATATCAAACACACAGTCCCAGTGCTCGTGCACAAAATTCTGCACCTCTGTCAGCTTAGCTCCTTATCCTGCAGCTCCCAGCTGTTACATCCTTCCTTGGGTGTCTTGACCAGGAAAGTATGATGCAGACATGCACCTCTCACTGCTCCCTTCACACACTGACCCCCTATGGAGGGTGGGGCCCTGAGCTCTAATCCTGGCTCTAATATGAACCCAGCACACACCTGCGCATTAGTGTGCCTGTTTCCTGCAAAATCTGGCCTAGACTGCCATTTTAAACCGCTCTGCCACAGCTGACATCACCATAAACATGTCTATTGAGACACAAACAACATCATACTGACACCACCAGAAACATTACCACAGAATCACAAACAGTACAGTGATGACACCATCAGACACATGTCCACAGAAATACAAACTGTAGCACCCTTGTCTTAAACGGCTAAAGGTATATTTAGCTGTGTTAGGTGGTAACTAACCTGGCTGATTTATATTCTTTATGATCATTTGGTTTTTCTATTAAGCCTGGTTTAATTGTGGTTTCTCCCTTCTGTCAATAGGTGACACTGTTGCCTTTGGCATTAGTATGATGAGCTACAGTGAGACGGAGTTATAAATATGCATATCTCTTTCATCCAATCGGTAGGTGTTTCAGGCCACTGTGCATGCTGGGAAAGAATATATATTTGAGGGAAGTCAGGTGATCGGGGTCCTCCCACCCAGGTCTTGGTCTGGAGTGGATGTGTGAGAAACAGCTGCGTTGGGTGAGGCCTGGAGTCTAGGGCCCTGCCATGTGCTCGGGGCTCTGCCAGAGAGAGCCTGTTTCTTGCCTGGGGGCATGGGAGAGGCTCTGCCAGAGAGAGAGAACCTATTGTTGCCTGGGGGCATAAGGAAGGGGATGGAGTTCTGAGATGATGTACCAGAGGTTACTCTTCATGAGCCGGGGACTGTGGAGAGGCTGGAAAAGCATCAAGAGGGACTCATCCAAGGCAACTCTGCAAGGTGATGTGAGTTTTTTGGTTGCTATAGGAGACAGCTATTGATGCGTAGATACAGAACATTGGGTGCAGGCCTAAGGTCCTTGTTCTGTATTGCTGTCTACCTGGCTGTTTTGTTTTTTCAAAGTCTGCTGATGTGTTTGTCTATGGTTCTAGGGTGTCCTGTGCCCTAACCCTCTTTCCCGCATTTTTCTGTTGTGAGCAATAAACTCACTTTTGTTCATTCTAAAAGTGCCTGGTGTCCATCTTTTCTGCAACCGACCACACCCACAATGCCGAAGAACCAGCACCCTGAGATAAAATGTCAGCCCTCCCTAATGCCGGGGTCAGGGGGTGCTACAAAACAATACTGCACTGTCACCACCAAAAGTATTATAAAAAAGAGGCTTGACTCCTATGAGAATAGTGTTGCCTAAATAATTTACAGAAATTGCACTTCAACCCCAAAATAAAGCAAAAAAAGTTTCCCAAACAGGAGGGGTTAGAGAAAAGCAGGGCTAAACGGAAAAGCAACAACCTGATATAATTATCAAAAATGAAAATTTATTGGCAAAACACACATATATAACAGGCAACAGGGTAGAGACCCAATATAGTACTGTATCTAAAAATATCGCCGACCACCTGTAAAGGTTGGTCTGTCACGATCACAGACAGGGGGAACAGGACAACATAAGACAAGACAGAGACAGCGTCCGGACACACAATAAATTGATGCCAGCCTTGCTGTCCACTGTAGGGCATAAAATAGCAATTGCTAAGTAGGGCTACAAGGCTGGCATCAATCCCAGAGGTGGATGGGCTGGAGGGAGGGGGATGGAAGGCAGAGAGCTTTGGAAAGGGCCGTGGAGATCCGTCGAGCAGCAGGGAAGCTGAAGGTGAGTACCAGTGGTGTCCGTGTCTAGTAAATGTCTACAGGACAGCTGGACTGGGCAGACTGGAATCAAGAGGCAGAGTTGTGAAAGTTTGGTGCTATATGGAAATGCATCATTAGCACCGCTAATTAGTGTCCTGGACAGGGAGTATACACATAAAGCCAGAGGCAATGCACAGTTTATGAGGACACCGAACTATATCAGAACTGGACAAAAAGCCATGGTACATTACTATCCCTGGGATGCTGTCATGCCTTTCAGGAACTGGCGTCTTCCCATAAGGATGTCCTGCCATCAGGGGATCACATCACCGCTGCGCGGTGTACGTGTGAAAGTCCTAGCGCTGTATGAGGAGTGCACTTGGGTGGGCATTCATGGAGAAGCTTCTGTGGGATGGCGATCTGAGTGTATAATCTCCACCTTGTCCTCTCCGCTCTCCGTCCAAGCCATGCGATCACATGATTGGTATCCTCCCGTGAAGTCACATGCCCATCAACACCAATAGGGAGTAGCGTCTGAGCGTGGCGTCCGGGCGGAAGTGACGTCAACGCGTTTCACATTTGGGGGTGTGTAGCTTCATTTGGACGTGATAGGTGGTTCTTGAGGGCTCCTTTTAAAGTAACGTTCCTGCCTCGGAAACACCCACCTAGAGTAATTGATGACAAAAAGGAGGTGCTATCCCTGTGCTGTAAACTGGCTGGACTACTGTGATCTACTTGACATTACTCGCCTAAGAGTGTAATGACTGTATTAGATCATTTTCATTCTGTGCAGCTCAAATCCAGGCATATAACTAGTAAAGAATGCCTGGAAACCCAGGTATGATGTAAAAAGGAGTAACATACGAGATGGTGATTGATATCCAATGTACATAGACGGCTAGAAAATTATATTATACATCCAAGATGTTAATAAAAGGGGGGGAGGGAGGGAGGGAACACGGGGGAAGGGAAAAGGAAATGGAAAGGGTTAAGGGAAAGGGAGGGAAAGAAACGAGGATAAAATAACAAACAGCAGACTTGGACATAACACAGACGGAAAACAGGCTATATGGGTGTATGGGCAGACCAGGAAAACCCAGCGTGCCCACCCACCCATCCATACGTATACAACAGCAGCAGATCATGCTGCATAGACCAGTCGGGGATACGACAAAGAGGTATGTCAAGTCCCCAAAATTAGTCCAATGGCAGTCAGGACCTAAGACACCAGGAAAGGTTGTAGATTTAATTCCGTGTTGAGGCCCATGGGTACGAGGGAACCCAGCCGGAAAATCCACCGTTTTTCCTGTTGCTGAAGTATCTGGTCAAAGTCCCCTATTCTAGAGGAGAGATTGAGAACATAAATACCCTTTACTCGCATACCGGAGAGTTTGCCCTGATGGAACTGGGCGAAGTGCCTAGCCACCGGTTTCTCCGGATTCTTTTCCTCAATTTCTCTCATGTGCTCACCAAGGCGGATTCTAAGTTGTCGTTTTGTTTTGCCTATATACATCTTGTTGCAGGGACAGGTAATCATATAGGTGAGTGGCTGTCCATTGGGAGAGTGGTCACTGAACACAGAGGTGTGGTGGAAGAATTTGGGAGAAGAGCTTGCACTCCTGAAATAGAGGGACTTGCTGTTGCACATTTGAAGTTGCTTTGATCACGATCACGGACACTTTGCACATATGTGTGTTTCCCACAGAGTTTTATTATTTATATATGTATACTTTTATTGTTGTAGTTATATAGGCATTGTTACGACACTTTAAGATTATTAATTGGGATGGTGTGCACGGCCCTTATGTAATTATTGCGTGGGGACTAAAACACACTAGCATCTGAGCAGTATTGGCACATAGTCACTTTATGTACTGTTTATTTGGTGTTTTATAATCATTTGGTTTTATCACCAGTGTGTTATTATTATTGCACATATATATATATATATATTTTTTTATATATATATATTTTTATTCATATGTAGATACACACCAGTAAATGGGTGGTCACTAGATTAGTTATTTCACCACAAGAGGTGGGAAAAGTTTGAGAGATAGCGCCACGATTTAACTCTTCACGTGGGGTGCATCGCACTTAGTACACGTCATAGTTTTAAATATATTTTTATAATCATATAGATGACCCTCTTGGTGGCACAGTTGACTAAGTTTTTTATGTGAAACTGTTTTGTTTTGGGAGTCACTAAAGACTGCGGTTCTGTGAACAAATGGGCATACTTGGCAATGCCCACAGGGGAACATCCCCTTAGTCCTGGGGAATTGGGACAACCAGGTGGTGTCCAGGCTCCTAATATGTTCTGATTGGATGAGGCTGTCCCCCAGATTGCGTGCTCTCCTTGCCGTCATCTTCTGGGAGAGCGCCCCACTATTTGTGCTAGGCCAGGGGTGTTTGTCAGGATCCCCCAATGTTTTTGTAATATGGATCTTACAGTATCCCATTGGGTACCGAATTGTGTAATGATCCTTATGGGGCCTGAATCAGTGATAGGAGGAGGGGAGGAAGAGGAGATCTTGTCAGATTTTTGTAGGAGGGAAGAGCGTTCTCGTTCTGGTGCCTTCCGCTTAGCCCTGCGGATCTGTTTCTGGGAATACCCACATTCACGGAAGCGACGGTAAAGGTCATCGCTTTCCCGTCTGTAATCGCCTGCCTTCGTGCAATTTCATTTGATACGAAGGAATTGGCCCACTGGGATGCCAGCCTTCAACCAGCGTGGGTGATGGCTGTCGGCATGCAGAAGGGTGTTGGCCGAGGTCTCTTTCCGATAAGTATGGGTTACCAGGGAAAGGTCCTCTACACCTATGGAAAGGTCCAAAAAGGAGATCCATTTGTAATCACAGGTAAAGGTCAATTTAATGTTGTGATCGTTGCAGTTGAGGGTATCAATGAATTCCTTGAGTGATACCTCATCACCCATCCAAATGACCAACACGTCATCAATGTACCTGAGCCACGTATGCACATGGCTCAGGTACATTGGCGAGGTATAGACCAGATCCTCCTCCCACAATCCCAAGTGCAGACAGGCGTATGCTGGATTCCAGGGTGCACCCATGGAGGTGCCATTGATTTGTTGGTAAAAATTAGAAAGGAATTGAAAGTAGTTATTATTATTACCAGGAACTCATTTTGAGGTCCACAGTGCAGAAAGAGTTTCTCGAGGAACGTCTCCACAGCTTTTATGCCCCACTCGTGGGGGATCGACATGTCGAGTGATTCCACTTCGATCCCCACGAGTAGAGGATCCCATACAGGTCAATCTCAGCTATATGGCCAAGGATGTCACCGGTGTCCCTGACATATGATTTGAGGTCAATGACCATATCTTTGAGAAGGTTGTCAAGGTACTTGTCCACCCTCTCCAAGGGTCCTTTTATGGCCGAGACGATGGGTCTCCCTGGGGGGTTGTCAAGGGACTTGTGTACTTTCGGGATAGCGTAGAAGATGGGTATGTTAAATTCTTCCACCAGTAAGTAATTTAGCTCACGCTTACTCAAGAGGCCCTCCTCGCCTGCAAGGCGCAGCATGGTATTGAGGTTAAAGATAAGATTGGGAAAGGGGTCGATGGAAAGTTTCCTGTACATAGTTACATAGTTACATAGTAGGTGAGGTTGAAAAAAGACACAAGTCCATCAAGTCTAACCTATGTGTGTGATTATGTGTCAGTATTACATTGTATATCCCTGTATGTTGCGGTCATTCAGGTGCTTATCTAATAGTTTCTTGAAGCTATCAATGCTCCCCGCTGAGACCACCGCCTGTGGAAGGGAATTCCACATCCTTGCCGCTCTTACAGTAAAGAACCCTCTACATAGTTTAAGGTTAAACCTCTTTTCTTCTAATTTTAATGAGTGGCCACGAGTCTTGTTAAACTCTCTTCTGCGTGTTGTACGTGTTAGTGTCTCCTAAGAGGCGAAACACCTCTCTCTCGTAGTCTTTCTCATTGAGGAGAACCACATTACCCCCTTTGTCACTGTTTTTTATAATCAGTTGCTGCGTTTCGGTGAGTTCCCTAATGGCTCTCCGCTCCTCAGGGGGAAGGTTACCAGTAGTCTTGGATTCCCAATCAACTTTGCCCAGATCTATTTGTATGAGGTCAAGGAAGAGGGTCAGCCATTTGTTTTTACTTAGGGGGGCATCTTGTTCGATCTAAAGTTAAGTTTGGATTGTCTCTTATAGGGGCCAGAGTTTTCCTCCCCTATTTCTTCACTTTCTTCTAAGAGGGAATTTAAAATCTCCAAAATCTCCTTGTCTTTGCTATTGGGAGACTCCTTTTCCTCACCTAATAATGGTTTATCTATGTATAGGGAGCGAAAGAAGACTTTATGGAGAAACAGGGAGATATCTTTAAATACAGTAAACTCATCCATATGGTTTGTGGGTGAGAATGACATGCCGCGCTGTAAAAGATCTATATGTCTTTTTTAAGCTTAAAGTTGGAAAGGTTAATGATTTTCATGTCAGTCTGTCCTATTCCATCACGAGCTAGTCCCGTTGGTTGTGTTGGCTTCTGGTGCGTGTCCCCCCCCTGTGTGGGTGTCGTTCCCTGTTTATTTTCTTTATCTTGGGGGCCTGTTGTTTGTGTGTGTGCGACCTCTCATCCTGGTTGTCCCCCCTGTCTTCGCCCACTACCCCCTCGTTCTCTAAAAAAGAAACACTCTTAGTAGTATTTTCCTCATCAGTGTCACTGTGAGGTTTTTGGCCCCTCGAGAAAGATCTATGTCTTAATCTGCTGCGACTGCGACATGGAGTAAGATCAAAGATCTCCCCTCTTTCCCAGTCGCCTAAATCTCGTCTGAATTTTGATTGTTTTGTGGCCTTCAGTATCTGTTGTGTCACCACCAGAAACATGTCCACAGAGATACAAACAATACTGTACTGACGCCATCAGAAATACATCTGCAGTAGGGTTGCCACCTTTTCTTCAAGCCAAACCTGAACACTTTAGTGGCGCATGGAATTTATTTTTATTTTTTTGTAGTATACAAAACTAATGAAAAACAAAATGTAGTACAAATAAATATAAAACCTGTATAACCTTTTTAAAAACTCTGCTGCACCAAAATGCATGGTATTTTGTTACCTTACATTTTGCTGCAGGTGAAGAAGCACAAAAGCAAGGGGTGTGGTTGTGGAATTAAGACTTAAAGGCACCACCTGCAAAAGGGCTGTGTGCGTGTTTGTGCATTGCAGGAATGCACAAAATTTTGCGCACATTTCTGCAAAGCAAAAATGTCCACCTAGAGCAGCATGATTCAAAACCTGGACTGTCCAGGTGAATCCCGGACAGGTGGCACCCCTAATCTGCAGAGACACAATCAGGTATGTGTATGCAGAGACAAACTAGGTACCAGAAGGCAATTTTAAAGGCAATTTTCATTTTTTATGCCTCTGAATGCAGCTTTATATCAGCCAATGTGTCCATGCACATTGTGGTGTTTAGATTCATATTTTAGAGCATCATTCAGGGGCATAAAAAATGCCCCAAACCTGCATTCAGAGAGAAGCTTTCTGGCATAATTTATGCACATAGGAGCCTAAACCTGCACTTGTGCATATAAGTTTATTCCAGTGGCTAGAATAAATGAATATTCTGGCCAGTAGAATGAGTTTACGCTCACACACTTCTAAATGCCTGTTTTATGCATAAACATGCATAATTATGGGCCAAAATTAGATTTTTTTTTTACGCTTGATTTTTCTGCCAGCTCCTGGCAGAAAGATTCAACCTAGTTAGGAGTATTTTAATATGCCCGTGTACATGAAGCCTTGTATGGGAGATACAGTGCCTTGAAAAAGTATTCATTTTGTCATATTACAACCAAAAACGCAAATGTATTTTATTGGGATTTTATGTGATCGACCAACACAAAGTGGAAGGAAAATGATAAATGGTTTTCAACTTAAAAAAAAAAAATATCTGTAAAGTGTGGCGTGAATTTGTATTCAGCCCCCTTTACTCTGACACCCCTAACTAAAATCTAGTGGAAGTCACCTAATTAGTAAATAGTCCACATGGGTGTAATTTAATCTCAGTATAAATACAGCTGTTATGTGAAGCCCTCAGAAGTTTGTTAGAGAACCTTAGTGAACAAACCGCATCATGAAGGCCAAGGAACACACCAGACAGGTCAGGGATAAAGTTGTGGAGAAGTTTAAAGCAGGGTAGGTTATAAAAAAATATGCCAAACTTTGAACATCTCACGAAGCACTATTCAATCCATCATCTGAAAATGGAAAGAGTATGGCACAACTGCAAGCCTACCAAGACACGGCCGTCCACCTAAACTGACAGGCTGGGCAAGGAGAGCATTAATCAAAGGAGCAGCCAAGAGGCCCATGGTAACTCTGGAGGACCTATAGAGATCCGAGGCTCGGGAGGGAAAATCTGTCCACAGGACAACTATTAGTTGTGCATCCGACAAATCTGGCCTTTTTGGAAGATTGGCAAGAAGAAAGCCATTGTTGAAAGAAAGACATAAGGAGTTCCATTTGCTGTTTGTGAGAAGCCATGTGGAGGACACAGCAAACATGTGGAAGAAGGTGCTCTGTTCAGATGAGAACAAAATTGAACTTTTTGGCCTAAAAGCAAAACGCTATGTGTGGTGGAGAACTAACACTGCACATTACCCTGACCACACCATCCCCAATGTTAGACATGGTGGTGGCAGCATCATGTTGTGGGGATGCTTATCTTCAGCAGGGACAGGGAAGCTGGTCAGAGTTGATGGGAAGATGGATGGAGCCAAATACAGGGCAATCTTAGAAGAAAACCTGTTAGGGGCCGCAAGAGATTTGAGACTGGGGCAGAGGTTCACCTTCCAGCAGGACAACAACCCTAAACATACAGCAGTGGTGTATTTAGGTTTTGTGCTGCCCTAGGCATGACTAAACTCGTGCACCCCCTAATTTAAATATGACCCACCCCTTCCCACTTTTTCTGGTCAAGGCCACAACCCCGTTTAATACCTGCCCTGACATTTTCCAGTGGGAATACTAGTTCTGAGGGTCTTGGGAGGGTGGGGGGGCAGTGGAGTCTCCTAATTTGCAGGGATCTCCTCTTACTTCCTGTTTGGCTATGGAGCAGGAAAAGAAGGGAAATCTCCGCAATGGGACAGGGATGGCAAAAAATAAACTTACAGGGGCTATAACCCTCCCTTACTCTATCCAAAATGAAAATAAAAAGTATTGCCTATAGTTCTACTTTAAAGTGGATGTAAACCCACTCTCATCCTTTCTAAACTACTTCCATAGTGGTTATCTATAAGGATATACATGCCTCCTGCATGTATGCTTACCTGTCAAATGTTTCCCCTCTGTCTGTTATAAGACCCGAAAAACTGCAGATTCGGTGGGTCTGTTGTCTGGAGCTCGGTGGGTGGAGTTGTGATGTCAGTAGACTCCCTGCTCACCTCCACACTCCCCTTGTCAACATACATTTTCTCCTGTGTATTTCTTACACTGAACTTCTGCTATGATCACTAATATCCAGTCAAAACCCAGAAAAGTCACCACATGACTTCACCATGTCAAATCATGCTAAAGGTGTGGAGCAGCCAATCCTGGGATAGCTGGAGAAGAAAGGAGAAGGGGATCTGAAGTACACAGAATGTCTTCCTCACGCTCGTGCATCGGATATGTAAATCACCTGGCACTCACAGCAAGGGGGAGGAACTGACTCCTATTTCTCTGTGTGTCAGTTTTTATCTCACTGAAAAAAGAGAAGAGGATTGCTCAGAGCTGGATTAACTCTTCATGGCAAGACTGGGCACAGATGACATGAAATCCTATATTGTACAAGGTGCAAGCCTTAATTTAAAAAAAAATCGGGTTTACATCCACTTCTGCTAAATTTATGGAGAGGACTAAGAGGATATAACTTTGCCAGCGGTCCGTCAGAAAACATATAGCACATTGATGAAGGTATGTGGTCCAGGCTTTGAGCAAATAAATCCATCTGTTTATTTTTCCCATCAGCAATCACCAGAAATAAAATTAAGATTCCATAATATGTACAACTGACACAAGCAAAGGATTACAGGAGAGTCCTACTACCTACCTGTCAGGTATAGGTGACCATGTCAGTGTCCCTTGTGTCTGCACTATCCCTAGATTAAAAGCCCTTTGGCAGCTAGGTAAGTGCCATGCAAGTTTCACCCTAATAGTGTAGCTTTACTTCTACCCTGGGTACCCCATGCTATATTATCTAGTCAGCTACTGTATAAACATTAACCCTGATGGCGATCCTGCTGGTATTATCATACCAGCAGCAGTAAAGCCGCTTTATAGGGGCGCCAGACCGATTTGCCTCCCGGCCCAGTCTGCCCCATAAGACTGACGCTACACTAAAAGTGTAGCGCAAACCGCAGGTACTCTTTTTGTGCTGCCCCCTGCAAAGTGCCGCCCTAGGCCTGGGCCTTGTTGGCCTAGGCCAAGATACAGCGTTGACATACAGCCAAAGCTGCAATGGAATGGTTTAGATCAGGGGTCTTCAAACTACGGCTCTCCAGTTGTTTAGGAACTACAATTCCCATAATGCTTAGTCATGTCTGTGGATGTCAGAGTTTTACAATGCCTCGTGGGACGTGTAGTTCCGCAACAGCTGGAGGGCTGTAGCTTGGTGATCCCTGGTTTAGATCAAAGCATATTCATGTTTTAGATTGGCCCAGTCAAAGTCCAGACCTAAATCCAATTGAGAATTTGTGGCAAGACTTGAAAATTGTTGTTCACAGATGCTCTCCATCCAATCTGACAGAGCTTGAGCTATTATGCAAAGAAAAATGGGCAAAAATTTTACTCTCTAGATGTGCAAAGCTGGTAGAGACATCCCCAAAAAGACTTGCAGCTGTAATTGCAGTGAAAGGTGGTACCACAAAGTATTGACTCAGGGGGGATGAATATAAATGCATGCCACACTTTTCAGATATTTATTTTGTAACAAAAAATTGAAAACCATTTATCATTTTCCTTCCACTTCACAATTATGTGATACTTTGTGCTGGTCTATCACATAAAATTCCAATAAAATACATTTACGTTTTTGGTTGTAACATGACAAACATTTCAAGGGGTATGAATACTTTTTCAAGGCACTGTAAAAGTAGGCCTTTAAAAAGAGAAAGAGGCAAATAATAGCTGAAGAATGACAACACAAAAGGAGACTGCACAGGATGGACTGGTCAGTCATACACAGTCCTGCTTCTGCAAGCACTACCTAAAAATGTAAGCAATAGTGGGGCCACATTTACACTTTGAACTGCATATGCGTAGTGTATGACCTTGCCTTAAAGCGGTAGTAAACCCCCCAAAAAAGAAAAATTGGACCCCTGCACGATAAGGTCATAATGTGCTAGTATGCACCTCATGCTAGCACTTTATGACAGACTTTCCCTAAAATGAAGCCCTTCAGTGGTGTGCTGTCACCACCTACAGGGCTTCCATCTTCGCATGGTCTTTTTTTCTAGGTTCGTGGGCTTCAGCTGTTTGAATGGCTGAGCCGCGTTGAAGTCACTCCCGCACATGCACGCGGGAGTCATGAGCATGCCATGGCACAGCTCTTTTTTTTTTTTTTTTAATCAGAAAGGTTTTTATTTTGCATAAAGAAACAAATACAGGTAGCATACAGGTACTCGTATATGACATGTACAAATTTCGGAATTCTCATAAAGCATGTTATGGGAACAATTATCAGCTACCTTAGATTATTGTAGGCTGTTCCGATGATATGCTATCAGGAGTATCACCTGTCGTACTCATATCTTTTAATTGTAATAGGTCTAACACGTAATATATTTCGCAGGGAGTATGACTCCACACAATGTACAGATTTAAGCAAATACCAGCTATAATAATATTACCCTTATATGCTGAACGCTCTAATGATTTCTAATCATATCAGAGTATAAAAATAGCGAACCTGTTGTTCATTCAACAGCAATATTAGAATCAACTCTTACTGTATTATAATTCCGACAACCTTAACTTGATTCGTTATGTTTAGTTCAATATAATATTCATCTTTAAAGTAAGGAAATAAAATAGAAGGGAAAAAAAAGAAGAAATAGAGAAAAGGAGAAAGAGAAAAAGAAAGATAGGAACAAAGCAGAGTAAAGCCTTGCCATGCAGTACCTCATCATACATACTGTTTCATATTCCCCAGGGGCTGTCTCTTTTTAAAAAAAATTTCACGTTCCCTTGCATGCGCATAGTTACTATACAGTAGTCAAGTCTACATCAACCCAAGAGTAACCTATCCCTAATTAATTGATGCGGGGCCAAACCAGGAACGTCCAACCACGCCTGCCATATGGAGAGGAACTTTTGTGGAGCCCTCCTACGTTGGTAGGTTATTTTTTCTCTTATTAGGATTCTATTCACGCTGTCTATCCATTGCCCCCTGGTGGGAACTCGCGGGGTAATCCACCACTGGGCAATTAATTTCTTTGCTATGTATAGTAAACGAAGAAGCGCTATACGTGTAGGTGGGGGTGCAAACTCTTCGTCTATTCCCCCCAGTACACAGACCACCGGAGTTCTCTCAAGAGGTACCATATATACTTCTGAAATCGTGTCCAGTACTTCCTTCCAATATCTGAATAGCTTGGGGCATTTCCAGATCATGTGGAGTAGATTTCCATGATCCCGTTCACATTTTGGGCACAGGGGTGAATCTCTAATTCCCCACTTATAGAGTTGAAGAGGGGTTCTGTACGCCCTATGTAGAAGGTAAAGATGTGAAAGTTTCTGTGATGCAGAAAGTGATACCAAGGGGGCACTCATAAGGCATATCTCCCAGGTGTCTCCATCTATTGCTCCTATATCTTCCTCCCACCGCTGTCTGCATGGTAGTCTAGAGGGGTCTTGTATTCGTGCTATAAGTGTATTATAACATCTAGATATCATGCCCTTTTTAACTTCATCCATAAATACATCCTGTATAATCGGATGTTCTGTCGGTTGGATTCTAGCATTTCTATTCTGGGTTTGTAAGGCATGTCGCAATTGGAGGTACTTATAAAAATTATTATGTGGGATTCCAAACTCTGTGTGGATCTGTTGGAATGATTTGAGAGTGTTGCCCTGGTATAACTGTGAGATATATTTGATACCTGCGTCCTCCCAGCCCTTGAAGTCTTTTAGTTTTTGTATTTCTTTCAGTTGTCTATTTCGCCAGAGAGGCGTGCTGGACAGAAAGCCCGTGATGCCCATTAGTTTTTTGACATAGGCCCAAAGTGAGTTTAATAATTTAACTGTAGGAGCTTCCGGGTCTAAGTGTAAGAATCCCGCCTCCAAATTTGTCAGTGCTGAATAGTTATTGTCTTCTAGCATTACAAGTTTACGGATCGGGTCTTTCGGGTCCAGCAGGCCCCATCCTCCTAGTTGTTGTAGTTGGGAGGCGAGATAATACATCCTAGGATGAGGGACTGCAAGTCCTCCCTCCTCTTTGCCGTATTGTAACGTTGATAGTTTTATCCTCGCTATTTTTTTTCTCCATATGAGCTCTCTGAATTGGGTCTCTAATCTATCGAACCATTTTTTAGGTATCCAAACCGGGGAATTGTTAAAAATATAAAGCAGTTGTGGTGCCCAGACCATTTTAATAAGGTTAATTCTACCAACAACAGACAGGGGCAGTTTACACCAGGCCCTGCTTTTTTCGCGGAATTTGGTTAATAAGGGTGTTAGGTTCTGTTCAACATAAGTGGCTGGGTTAGGGGTCACCTGGATCCCTAGGTAGCGGAATGAGCCTACTTGTTGTATCATCTCTGCACCTAGTGGTAATGGAGTGTTCAGGGGGTCAAGCGGCATCAGCACTGACTTGTCCCAGTTAATGGAGAAGCCCGATAGCTCCCCGAAGTCCTTGATGAGGGACATAACCGTTTCTAATGAGTCTTTTGTGTCTCCTAGGTAGAGCAGGGTATCATCTGCGTACATGGACACTACATCTTTATTCATACCTCTTTGGAATCCCGTTATTCTAGAGTCTCCTCTGATTTTTGCTCCCAGAGGTTCCAGGGCCAAGGCAAACAGCAGGGGCGACAGTGGGCACCCCTGTCTGGTGCCTCTAAACAAAGGAAAGGGTTCTGAAAGTTCCCCATTAATCCGTATTCTGGCCGTGGGCGCAGCATACAAAAGCTGTATCCATCGAATAAAGGTATCTCCCAATCCCATATTTTGTAATGTTTTCCACAGATAAGGCCACTCGACACTGTCGAAGGCTTTAGCTGCGTCCAGCGAAAAAATTGCTCTATTGCCTGTGTTGTCCACTGGGAGCTGTAAGTTCAGGAATAGTCTTCTTATATTTTGGGCCGTGGATCTCGTGGGGATAAACCCGGATTGGTCTCTATGCACTATTTTATGAATTACCTTGGCCAATCTGTTTGCTAACATCCGGGCCAGCAACTTGATATCGGATGTAAGCAGTGAGATGGGTCTATAAGATCCCGGGGAATTCGCATCTTTACCCGGTTTTAATATAACAATAATGATTGCCTCATTCATTGAACTTGGCAATGAACCCTCCTTTAATGCCTCATTGTATACTTTCAGCAGTGTGGGGAGCATGGAGTCTGCATAGCGTTTGTATATCTCTGCAGGGAGGCCATCTATACCTGGTGCTTTATTATTTTTAGTTTGAGATAGGGCAATATCCAGTTCTTCTGCAGTTAAAGGGGCATTGAGCATGACCCTATCCTCTAGTGGGAGACTGGGGAGTTCACAGCTATCTAAGAAGTGTGTTATTGCACTATCAGTGGGCGTAACTTTAGACGTATAGAGATCAGCATAGAAATCACCAAAGACCTTCAGAATATCAGGAGTAGAGCATTTCAGATCACCCTGTGCGTCACATATGGCGGAGATGAGAGAGGTCGATTGTTGAGACCGCGCCAGTACTGCAAGCATATGACCAGTCGTCTCCCCCTCCTCAAAATGTGATTGTTGGAGAAAAAAGCGTTTGTTCTCCGCCAGCTGCAACGCCAGTTGTCCAGACATTGTCTGTGCACTCAACCATGCCCTCTTATTGTCTCCTGTGGGGTTGTTAATATAATCGTTTTCAGTCTCGGTGACTCTATTTCTTATCAATAGTTCCCAAGCCTTGGTGTCAGTTTTAATCTGTGATATTGTTTTGATAAGTTGTCCTCTCAAAAAGGCCTTCGCTGTATCCCAAACCAGCCCCAGCCCAGCCGTGCCAATGTTATCTCTCAGAAACAGTGTAAGTGCTCTGGCTATAGGATCTGGCTCGGCAAACAACGAGAGCCAAAAAGGATTAAGTTTCCACATTGGCCGTTTGTACCTACTTGGTAATGAAATGGTTACACAAAGTGCCGAGTGATCAGATATATGCCTGTCCGCATAGTCAGATTCCACTATTAAATGTAGCATCTTGTCATTCCCAAGGCCCAAATCTATTCTGGATAACCCGTCATGTGAAGCTGAGTGGCAGGAGTATTTTTTATCATTTGGGTGTTTGGATCTCCAGACATCTATCAGCCCTGTTTCTTCAAGTAATCTGGCAAAGGGGGTACTACTTTTCGTCTGAGATGTGCCAGCAGTAGGTACAGGAAATTTATCTTTGAGAGGATTTAAGAGATTATTGTAGTCGCCCATTGCCAGTAAGGGTACTTCTGGGTATTGGGCCATAAAACCTGTTAGGTGTCGGATAACCTCTGAGTTATACGGTGGGGGTATATAGATGCTAGCAAGAATACATTTGAGGCCTGTAATTGAGCATAAAAGAAAGACATATCTGCCAGCCGGGTCAATGCGTTTTCTAATGCAATTGAACTGAATATCTTTTCTGAACAGTATACTTGCTCCCCTTGAGTAAGTGGAGTGGGTTGCATGAAACTGGTTAGTATACAGTCGTGGACAGAGGCTTGGAGGAGGGTCTGTAGAGAAATGGGTCTCCTGTAGGCAGACCACCCCCGCATTCAGCGACTTGAGATGTCTAAGGACCGCCCCCCTTTTAACTGGATTTCCCAGTCCTCTGACATTCCAAGTCACAATGGACAATTTAGTCATCCCCATTTTGTTTCAGGATCATTGACCAGGCCGGCACAATTCTCGGCAAGACTCCCGGGTTATACCGTAACATGTTATCTGGAAGGGGGGATAGGCCCCTTTTCTCCAAATTATGCTTGTTTTCTCCTTTCAGAGAACATGTAGGCATTTGTAGACATGAAATCATGTTGCAAGGCAGGGAGAAATACATTATTAGGTTAGTACATAAGTACAGAAGCCAGTAAATTATTGGGTTAATGCATGTTACTCTGCATGGCAAGAATCTAAAGGTCAACAGTTTACACAGCCACTTGGCTGCAGCGTTAACTTTTCCCACACAACAGGTGTGGGGGGGGTAAAAGCCTTGAAAACTCCTAGTTAACCAGTAGGTTAGTTTCCGTAGGGGTTTCACAGCTACGGTAGGCACGTATTGCTTCATTATTTGTAGGCAAAAATGTGGACAAAAAAGAGGAGCAAAAGGATAAAAAATAGAACAAAAAAAAAGGGAAAAAGAAAATCCTGTGGGGAGGAGGGTGATACAAACAAACAGTTCTCCTCGGCCGCCTGAACATCGGATGTGAGAGTAAGAACTGTCCTCCATAGACAACAATTATTTTGAATCTTAAGGCCTCTTCACGGCCCAGGGATTTATCCCAACAAAAATAGACCTGGTCTTGCCAGGTCATTGCATATCCAGGACTTATCTCTTAAGCAGGGACATCTCTTTGTGGTCTGGCAGCTTTAAGGGCCCTATCCTCACGATCTAGCCATTGAGCCGCCATGTCCGGGCGTTCAAAGAAGCGGGTTTCTCCGAGTGCGACTACCCTAAGGCGGGCAGGATATAGCATCGCATATGGCAAGTTAAGGTCCCTTAATCTTCGTTTGACATCCATAAACTTTGCTCGCTGCTTCTGGAGTTCAGCTGAAAAATCCGGAAACAGGGAGATTTTGGAGTTTTCAATGGATAACTTACTGCCCATGGTTCTGGCTTTAGCAAGGATGGCATCTCTGTCCTTGTAGTTTAAAAGCTTAAACAGAAAAGCACGCGGGTGATTGCCAGGGGGTAGTGGGCGAGATGGCACTCTATGCGCTCTCTCCACCGCAAATAGCGGAGAGAATGCTTCTTTCCCAAATGTAGTGAGGAGCCATTGTTCGATGAAAGCGACAGGGTCTTTACCCTCCATCCTTTCTGGGAATCCTAAGGCGCGGACATTGTTGCGGCGCATGCGATTTTCCAAATCATCTAAACGCGCAGCATGCTGATCCGCAAGATGGCAGTTATACTTTAAATCTCTCTGCATGGGTACTAAGTCATCTTCAATAACACTGACCCTACTCTCCACTGCAGCTGTGCGCTCTCTCAGCTTTTGCATGTCCTGTCTCACAAAGGATATTTCAGCTTTAACACCCTTCACTTCATCAGTCAGGGTTGAGATGGATCTGTTGCATATAGTCACTGCAGAGAGGATATCTCTGAGAGTGGGTTCAGGGCCATCCAGGGGGATACTTGGTGTCTGAGTGCTCTGATAGGGATGTGATACTGTACTCACTGTGGCCCAGTCAGATGGGGATCCAGCGCCATCCTCCAGTGGGATAGTATTATCCATCTCCAGTTGGTTTGCTTCTTCCTCACTGAGGTCAGATGTGGGTGATGGTATTTCTTTTGATGATTTATTACCAAACAGGAGTTTCTGGGCTGCTTCCTTATATTTTTCCTTTTGAGATCGCTGTGGCAGAGCGCCATCTTGGGCCTGTGCTGCGGGCGGGCCGCCACCAGTCTTGTCCCGTTTTGGCATGCTTTTCTGCTGCAGATCGGTCGGGTGGATGGGTCTGCTGTGGCCCGGATAGCGTGCGGTTCCGATCGGAGATGTCAGCGGGCTGGATGAGTGATCTGGAGGATGATTACCAGGATTTTCGGCGGAGCTGAGGAGAAGTGTGTCCTGCTACATGCGCTGCCTGGCCACGCCCCATGGCACAGCTCTTTTAACGGACGGCATGCCGTCTATTGAGAACACAGTACGCATGCGCCGGTGACATCACCAGCTGCTACTGAAGTAAATGTCTCCTCAACGGTGCATTATATTATAGGCTTACCTGTAAAAAAAGCAAACTTTACTACTGCCTTAAGACCCACTGCATGAAGGCAGTTCATCCATTTTGAATAGGCTGATAGCACACCTTGACAAACAGAAAAATGGATGTGACCCTTTTTTTAAATGCATTACACCACAGGGCACGACGTGCAACTTAGTACTTAGAACTGTAGCACAAGTGCATTGTCTGTTACTGTAATAATGCATTGCGTTGCTATTGAAAAAGAATAGCTCCTTGCTGTAGTAACACAAGTTGTGGCAAGATATAAATGTGAATAGGCCCTAATTGTATATGTACATGTATCTCAGTTTTTCTTTAACTCAGCAGATGATAATTGAACTTGGGCACTAGCTGGCAGGATTGTGGACATGCGTATATATGCGAATGTATATGTGCCACCTACGTTTCTCACCTACACGTGGTAAAGGTCTCCAGGGTTTCTGGCTATTATAGAGAAATCAAACTTGTTTTTTTAGAATCCTAATTTCTATTTTAGGATTTTTATTTATTTTTTTATTATTTGTACAATATAACCTTTTCAATATTTATTTATTACAATTTTTTTATTATTAGCCCTGTTGGGGGGTGGCTTTCGTGAGATATCAGGGGTATTAACAGACCCCTGACATCTCCCTTTTGATTTCCCAGTCCCCTTCTCTGCAGCCTCAGCGGCACTAAAGATGAATGGACAGGAGGCACCTGTCCATTCATAAACTGAAGCATCCTAAAATGCTCAGTGACAGTTATGAATGCACAAAGTTAGTGATCACTGACTGTGCATTCATAAAAAGGAAGGAGCCGGTAAATTACATATTTACTGGCTCCTTCTTCCGCTCTCCATCCTGACAGATCGAGGACAGAGGGGGCGGAGAAGCACGGAGGGGGACCGAGAAATACAGAGGGGGACCAAGGAGCACGGAGGGGGACAGAGGAGCAAAGAGGGGGACCGAGGAGCATGGAGGGGGACCGAGGAGCACGGAGGGGACTGGAGCACGGAGAGGGACAGAGAAACACAGAGGGGGACCGAGGGGCACGGAGGGGGACAGAGGAGCAAAAAGGGGGACCGAGGAGCACGAAGGGGGAATGGAGGAGCACAGAGGAGGACTGAAGGAGGATATAGGGGACAGTCAGGGGTGATCAGTGAGGCGCTGGGGAGGAGTTACAATCACCGATCTCCCTGTATAGATTTCAATCAAGCAGCTGAAAGCCGCAGGAGGGAGAGGAGGAGAAGCGGCTGTCAGCTGCTTTATTGAAATGTATACAGGGAGATTGGTGATTGTAACTCCTTCCCAGCACCGCACCGATAACCCCTGCCTGTCCAGGTATCGGATTAACTTGGGCAAATGCTCGGTATCGGCACCGATACCAATACTAGTATTGGTATCGGTGCAACACTAGTTTTTGGGAACCCATTAGGAGGCACCCTGTTTATTAAAGACTGACAGTAATTTAGTTAATGTCTCAGATTAGCACATACAGTATGTTGCTTGTTTCATGCTATAGACTTGCTGAACAAAGCCCTCCTGCATTGATGCTATGTTTGTTACTGCTTTGCTAAACAAAAGTGCATGTCACACTGATTGGAGCTTTTCCTGGGTGTCCTGGGCTCAGGTGGGGATTACAGTTGCCAATACCATTTGAGTTTGTCCCCCTTACACTATGCAGATGCATTGCATTTCATAAAAAATACTTCATGCCTTTAGGCCTCATTGACGCGGATGGCTTGGTCCATCAACATGAAATCCCAGCATTCAAAAGGCACAGTTGCAGCATCCAGCCCTGCTGCTAGCAGTTTGTCAAAATCTATGGCAAGCTAAAATACGGAGTGGCTGGATGCTGTACTGAGCAATACTTGCATTAAAGTGGTTATAATCCCCATTTATGAAATCTGACCTGGGCACATACAGTAGCTCACAAAAGTGAGTACACCCCTCACATTTTTATAAATATTTCATTATATCTATCATGTGACAACACTGAAGAAATTACACTTTGCTACAAAGTAAAGTAGTGAGTGTACAGCTTGTATAACAGTGTAAATTTGCTGTCCCCTCAAAATAACTCAACACACAGCCAATAATGTCTAAACCGCTGGCAACAAAAGTGAGTAACCCCTAAGTGAAAATGTCCAAATTGGGCCCAAAGTGTCAATATTTTGTGGGGCCACCATTGTTTTCCAACATTGCCTTAATCTTCTTGGGCATGACGTTCCCCAGAGCTTCACATATTGCCACTGGAGTCCTCTTCCACTCCTCCATGACGACATCACAGAGCTGGTGGATGTTAGAGACCTTGCGCATACAGCTAATGATGTCTAAACCACTGGCAACAAAAGTGAGTACACCCCTAAGTGAAAATGTCCAAATTGGGCCCTCCCCGGTGTCATGTGACTCGTTAGTGTTACAAGGTCTCAGATGTGAATGGGGAGCAGGTGTGTTAAATTTGGTGTTATCGCTCTCTCATACTGGTCACTGGAAGTTCAACATGGCACCTCATGGCAAAGAACTCTCTAAGGATCTGAAAAAAATAATTGTTGCTCTACATAAAGGTGGCCTAGGCTATAAGAAGATTTCCAAGACCCTGAAACTGAGCTGCAGCAGGGTGGCCAAGACCATACAGCGGTTTAACAGAACAGGTTCCACTCAGGACAGGCCTCGCCATAGTCGACCAAAGAAGTTGAGTGCACATGCTCACCATCATATCCAGAGGTTGTCTTTGGGAAATAGACTTATGAGTGCTGCCAGCATTGCTGCAGAGGTTGAAGGGGTGGGGGGGTCAGCCTGTCAATGCTCAGACCGTACGCCGCACACTGCATCAAGTTGGTCTCCATGGCTGTTTTCCAGAAGGAAGCCTCTTCTAAATATGATGCACAAGAAAGCCCGCAAACAGTTTGCTGAAGACAAGCAGACTAAGGACATGGATTACTAGAACCATGTCCTGTGGTCTGATAAGACCAAGATAAACTTATTTGGTTCAGATGGTGTCAAGTGTGTGTGGTGGCATCCAGGTGTGGAGTACAAAGACAAGTGTGTCTTGCCTACAGCCAAGCATCGTGGTGGGAGTGTCATGGTCTGGGGCTGCATGAGTGCTGCCGGCACTGGGGAGCTACAGTTCAATGAGGGAACCATGACTGTCAACATGTTAATGACCCCAAACACACCTCCAAGACGACCACTGCCTTGCTAAAGAAGCTGAGGGTAAAGGTGATGGACTGGCCAAGCATATTTCCAGACAAAAACCCTATTGATCATCTGTGGGGCATCCTCAAATGAAAGGTGGAGGAGCACAAGGTCTCTAACATCCACCAGCTCTGTGATGTCGTCATGGATCTGGTGAACTTCATGCCCAAGAAGATTAAGGCAATGTTGGAAAACAATGGTGGCCACACAAAATATTGACACTTTGGGCCCAATTTGGACATTTTCACTTGGGGGGGGGTGTATTCACTTTTGTTGCCAGCGGTTTAGACATTAATGGCTGTGTGTTGAGTTATTTTGAGGGGACAGCAAATTTATACTGTTATACAAGCTGTACACTCACTACTTTACATTGTAGCAAAGTGTCATTTCTTCAGTGTTGTCACATGAAAATATAAAATATTTACAAATATAAAAAATATTTACAAAAATGTGAGGGGTGTACTCACTTTTGTGAGATACTGTATATCTGTAGTGTTTACTTATCTTTCTCCAAAGCTCTAAGTCCTGTGTCTTTCTGCTGCTCCGTTCCTCTGTTTATCAGCATGATAACTTCTGGCAAGTTCTCTGACACAGGAGATAAAAGCAGCTGGAAATTTGTGTTGGGGTGGGAACTTAGAGACAGATTAGCAGAGAGCTAGTCTATTCAGCTCTGTAAGTTTCTTCGTTCCTCTGCCTATGTGTATGGGGGATGTGTGCCTTTGCTCCAATCAGCTGTCACACAGTGTATGCCCAGACTCCCCTCCCACTGCTGAAACAGGAAGAAAGATTTTTAACACTTTCTAAAGAATATAGAAAGCTGAAGACAGCAGATATACATGTAAAACTTATGCAGGGAGATTTGTTTCATCTCTATGTATCATCTGAAGTTGTTCACTTCACTGGGCATAAGAAAGGGTTTACATTCACTTTAGGGGGGTATGTGTTCACATATGCATGCCCCAAAAGAAGGAACTCTGCGTGAAGTCCCCAGGGAAAACCCTGAAATATCAGGTGACTTCCCTGTACTGTATCCCCAGAGACTTGATAGGTCTTCCAGTTGCATTTCTGAGACAGGAAGTTAAGGAAAACCTCCCCAAAGGAGCGCAGACAGCAAAAAGATATGACCAAAGGATTTAATTCCTGGAAGGAACAATTGGGCAATCAAAATTCCTGTCTCATTAACATAAGAATAAGATATAAAACCTGATCGGTCACCAGGGTTAATAATTACCCTATTCTTCCCATATACTTTAACACATTTATTTTCATTAATACCTACTGGGTGTTACATAACAGGTGCACTGAATGCAAGCATGTTTCCTATTTTCAGTTCATGAGCGTGCATAATGTTTGATGATACTTCTGCATGAATCGTACAGAGCTGTAGCTCGTAATGGTAAAATGTTACTGGTGGTGATGAAGTCTACTGTAAACACTGATAAAATGACATGGTGTTTTTACCGTAGTGGGGGAAAACACAGGATCTCAGTCTGGCTCACTAATAGATCGCCTTAAAAGGGATTTGTTTTTAAACACGAAGAAATAAAAAATGTTAGATGAACAAGATTCAAACCAGATGGTAACAATGAAGCAGTGTGAAGGATAATTAGTAAATACACGAAAAAGCATATATGTAGTGTATATCACAGTATATATACATTGTAGTCACAGTGTACAGTGCATATGACCAAGGGAGGACTGGGAAGCGCTAGTGGGCGAAAACAACCAACCAGGTCTTTTGTGATAGGGAAAGATTTCTGTGGGTAAAGCATTGGTGACTGGTGGTTTTTTCTTTTGGGGGGTGGCAAACAGCCACCCCCTGGTCAGTCGGTGGCAACCCCCCCCGGAGGACGGTCGGGACATCAAAGCACCACTCCTAACCTGTCTAGGAAGCGGGCGGGCAGCGTGTCCGGCGAGTGGCAGCTTTCTTTCTTCCTCCTCCTGTGGATCACGGCGGCTTCCGCTGTGCATCTCCCTCCTCCTCCTCCTAGGCGTCCAATAGGATTGCCTGTCCTTCAGCCAATTGGGAAACGGGTATCAGACCCACGCTTCCTGTTTGGCGGAGAGGCAATAATTGTTAGAAAAGCGAATATTCATTCAGTGTTAGAAAAGCGGAAATTAATTCAAATGCTCTGTGCCATGAGCCCACCCTATTTTGAAGCCTATTAGAGCCTCTGAAAAGGGCCATACGCATGAATAGGGGGTGGCAGCAGTGATGGAAAGGGGAAGTGGTGCCCGTGCGCCCTTAATGTTCGGGCCGCCCCTGGTGCAAAGTGTGCCATGGTGATTTAATGATTGGGCATGGGGGTTTCGCTTAAACCCCAATTTCAGTTTGGGTGAATAACAGAACAATGGATCCTCCAGCAGCTCTAAAAAAACAGAAGTGCTGAATCACTACTTGGCGTCTCACAAGATGATCTTTGACATCACTGCCAAGAACAAAGAGAATTGGAAAAAAGTTAGGTATACAGATCCCTTTTTTACTGGGGGTGGGGGTTCCCCTATGGACAGGGGTAGTTGGCAAACCTGGAGTTTTGCTTTAAAGTTAAAGGCTGTTTTAGCAGAGGTGAGCAGTGAACATGTAACTATGTAATACATACCATGTGTCAATGACTGCAGGTCCTTCTAAGATGCAGTAAAGCCCCATGTTTTGGGGACTCACAGGGACCTGTAAGACTCAGAAACATGGTGCTACACTGCATAGTTTTTTTTTTTTAATTCTCTTTTTTCAATTTCTATGGTATAAAGTACAAAACAGAGCCAATTTGGCATACCCCGGATCATGTTCACACACTACAGAATGTAAAAAACACAGTACACAAGATTTTAACATGTCACAACCTGTAACGTGGATACACCCCGGACCACCAAAATAGAAGAAATAAAGAGATAAATCAAGAAAAGCATAGCAGTGGATTCTCATCCAATGAGTAAAAAGGCCCAGGAAGTACCTGTAAATATACACTCAACCCTGGGAAGGCCATCTATAACAGCCTTTTTCAACCAGGGTTCCCAAGCACCCTGGGGTGCCTTGAGGTTTCTTCAGGGGTGCCTTGGCAAAATGCCTAATGCCTAAACAGTGCCCCAAAATTGTATATAAGCAAGTGGGTGGATGAAACCTGCCTTTTAGTTACACAAAGCCACAAGTTTTCATTGTACACCATTACAACCTTCTAGCTGCCAACCTCCTAATGACAAATGACATCATAAGTTGATAAGGAGGAAGTCAGTTGCCTGCATATCATCCTTGTTCGACCCTCTCTTGCCTCTCTCCATCAGCTTTGGGGTCTCATTAGCTAAGTGATGGAGAAAAAGTGAGGGAGAAGAGAAACATTGGAATACTAGTCAGTATCAGTTTGCAAAAGTGTATTTGCTTTGGAAGAATAAATCACCTTTATTGTTGAGTGTCCTACGTCTATTGATGCTGCATTATGTGTGGGGCACCTCAAGACTGTCCATAAGTTTGGAGGCTGCCTCAAGATTGTCTTTACTGGGGGCGTGGCCGCGGCATGGAAGCAAGCAGACGTGAGTAAGCCGAGCTCCGTCTGAGCCGTTCCACATTACCGCCTCTGCAGCAGCATCTGACACTCGGACAGCGGGCAATCGTGATGCCATCACAGAGGAAGCAGCCCCAGAGGACGCCACAGCTCCGATCCACCTCCATGGATGTTTATCTTACCGGCGGCGGCCGGCATCGTGGGGCCGATTCCAAGATGGCGCCGGGTGAGTGTTCCCAAACAACACAAGCGGCATCTCCGATCCCCTCTCCACACCATCCGCCTGCTTCACCTCCTCCCTCCTCACCAGGCTCCCTAGGCAGTCCTTTCAGCAGCCCAGGCCGGCATGATGCTCGGGAGACACAGGGCATTGCCTCACACAGCTCTCCTCACAGCTCCCAGATGCACTCTGCTATGTCTCTTTCCTTTATCCCCCAGATCCCCCCCGCATGTTACCTGGGCACATGGGATCACAGGCTGTCCTAGAAGATGGAGATCTGAGGTCACATATCCTTGCCCTCCCTACCTGGGCTGATCTGGAGGGTTTTATGGCCCGGATGGAGAAGACCTTTAGAAAGGACATTACAGATTTGCAGGCTGACACAGCCCACATTGAGGGCAGGGTAGAGGCATTGGAGGAGACCTTAGAGAACATTAACCCTACCCTACAGGCCCTACAGACATGTTGTATGATGCAAGATCAACGCATTGACTCAGCTACGCACCGCAGAACTTAAACATAAACGCCAATTAACACCACCCCTTTATGAGGAGCTTCTGTCCCTTAGGGAAAAGCTCTCTACTCTGCTAGAAACACGCACACGAGATAGACTGAGATATGTGTCTCATAAATTTTATGAATTCGGAAATAAGTGCGGGAGGCTTTTAGCAAGGGCCCTTAAAAGACAACGCACGTCCGGTCACGTACATAGATTGCAAACCGCTTCGGGTTCCCAAACGGTATTGTCCTCCAAAATCGCAGACTCATTTAGCGAGTATTATGCCCAACTCTATCAGCTCCCCACCACTCTTGTGGGTCACACGCCTCCGCAGAAATTGGAATATATTTCACAATACCTAGAGGAGGCCTTAGCCCCACAATTGTCCGCATCCATTAGCGAGCAGCTTGACAGGCCTATAGCTGTGGCGGAGATTGAGGCAGTCATTAAAGACCTTCCGCAGGGAAAAAGCCCTGGCCCGGATGGGTTTACCAATGCATATTACCGTAAATTTTCCTCCCTCCTGTCTGATCGCATGTGCACCTACTTTAACGCCCTGGCATCAGGCACCCCCCTTCCGAAGGAGGCATTGCTTGCCCACATTACAGTTCTTCCAAAGGAGGGAAAGGACCCATCCATCCCTAGCAGCTCTAGGCCGATCTCGTTGCTGAATACCGATATCAAAATCTTAGCAAAGGTCTTGGCGAATCGACTTAAACCTATCCTACCGACGGTAATCCACTCAGACCAAACGGGTTTTATAGCAGGGAGGGAGGCTGGGGACAACTCCAACCGAGCGATACAACTTAATTCATTGGGCGAATATACAGCGGCCCAGTCCACCCTGTCTCTTGTTGTCCACAGATGCTGAAAAAGCTTTTGACCGGGTGGACTGGGCCTATCTTCAGGCGGTACTATCCAGGTTGGGTCTAGGACATAATATGCTTAGGTGGATAGGCTCATTATATAGTTCCCCAGAGGCCCGGGTCAAGGTAAATGGGACACTTTCTAATGCTTTTCCTATTAGAAATGGGACCAGACAGGGGTGCCCTTTATCCCCCCTGATATTCGCCCTCACACTGGAACCGCTACTCAATAAGATAAGGTCCAATCCTAATATCAGAGGGTTCACAGTGGGGACGACAGAACATAAACTATTGGCGTATGCCGATGACGTTCTATTTTACGTCAGGGACCCGCTGATCTCCCTCCCTAACTGAATTACGGAGATTCCATTCTCTCTCCAACTTTAAAATTAATTATAGTAAATCGGAAATTCTTCCCCTTGCTATTCCTCCGGCGATGCACTCCCAACTGCAGGCTTCTTTCTCCTTCACCTGGTGCGGCTCTTCATTAAAATACCTTGGCATTCACCTCCCAAATACGTTTGCACAATTATATACATGTAACTTTGCCCCCTTACTCACCACGATTAAAGCCGACCTTTCGCAATGGGATCGTACCACCTTCTCATGTATGGGCCGAGTCAGCATTCTGAAAATGAACATACTGCCGAGAATCTTTTTTTACCTTCAGATGTTACCTATAGCGCTACCCAGATCTCTCTTCTCAGCCTTCAACAGCTTGTTCCTAAAATTTATATGGCAGGGTCGTACACCTCGTTTGGCCCTCCGCACACTGCAACGTCCTAAGAGGTTTGGGGGGCTGGGGGTCCCCTCTATACGGAGATATTATGAGGCGGTTGCCCTACAAAGGATTCTTGATTGGCAGCATCATACTGCCACCAAATCTTGGGTTCCCCTTGAGAAATTTTTGGCTGGTCATAATCTGTCTCATGCCCCATGGCTTCCTAGAGACTGTCGAGGCCTCTCGGACTTTGTATCGCCGGTCTCTGTCCATGTGCTGAAGTTGTGCGATATCTTAAATGCACAGGGGCAGCTGTCACAGCCTGTGTCCCCGCTTGCTCCTCTTGGGGGCTTCCCTTGGTTCACTCCAGGGGAACACCTCTCCTACTTCCGCATGTGGGCAAGGGACAGAGAGACGCGATGTGGGAGATTTGTACATGAGCAAGGCCTGGTCTCTTTGGACTGGCTCCGCTCTCAATTCGGCCATTTCCCTATGGACGAATGGCGTTATAGACAATTACATCACTTTATATATAATTTGCCATGTCCCGTTCGACCTCCTTCTTCCTTGACCCCGTTCGAGAGGTTATGTATGTTTGAGGACCCCATTCCTCACTCTATTTCAGTACTTTACGAGCTGTTGCAGTCTGCGTAGTCCCAGGGTAAACCAACCTATATACGAGAGTGGGAGAAGGATCTGCAGTACACGTTTACGGAGGTTCAATTGAGCCATTTATATCTTCTCACCCATAAGAGCTCGGTAGATACTAAAATGCAAGAAAACAGCTTTAAACTGCTGACCCGATGGTATAGGGTCCCCACAACCTTAGCTAGGATGTACCCAGGATGTGGCACCTTCCTGCATGTTTGGTGGGAGTGCCCAAGGCTTCGACCCTTCTGGCAGGATATCAGAGCCCAGATAAAAATGATTTTGGATATAGACCTGCCGGACTTACCATTAGAGTTTTTGCTGCACGTCCCATCCACTCCTCTCAGCTTTTACCGCAAGTCAATTCTCCCACATCTATTAAATGCTGCCCGACGTTTGATTCCCATATATTGGAAGTCAACCCAAGTTCCGGGACGAACCGAATGGGTGCGCTTACTTAATTCCATTATGGCAGCGGAGGAGTGGATGGCGAAGTGCAAAGATAGGTATGATAAATTCTATGCTATGTGGGCCACGTGGATACATTATACGACCAACATGACACAAATGCCATCTAATGCGACCCCCAGGCGGGCCGATTAGAGGTTGATGATACATGATCTTTATTTTTTGGGGATGAGACCTGTGAGCCACGAACCCCTAGGTCTTTTATCATAGCTATAGATGTACACTTACTGCAGTTGTGCTGATTGATCGTTATACTTACTGGCTATACTATCATGGCTCAGCGCGCATAGCGCTGTATCCTATATATGAGAACAATATTTTACTCTGCTACTACGGTCAAAGTACTCACATGTCCTCTGTTATAACTTGATTAAGTCATATGAAGCTAATTACTGATTGTACCAGATGTCGTTATGTCCTAGTAACCCAATATCCCTCACTCTTTTGTTCCCCCATATGCCCTTCTGGGCACTCATTGTGTTATTCCTTTTCCTGTTGTATGTTTGTTTTCTTAATGTATGATATCTTGAAAACATAAAATAAAATAAAGATTATAAAAAAAAAAAAGATTGTCTTTACTTTTAAAGGGGGCTTTCACTGAAAAAAAGGTTGGGGAACGCTGATCTATAATATGAGAATAGTCATCTCAACATATTCTCTTGCCTGGCTCTCATCGGTGGGGGGGTTGGGTCAGTGTAGGTATTAGACAGAAGTCTCAGAAGATGTTTTGGTGGATACAGTTTCAATGCCCATTATTTGTGAGCTGTTCTGAGTGCACCACTGTCCACACTTTAAGATGATCCGGGGTATGCTAAATTGGCCCTGTTTTGTACTTTATACCATGGAAATTGAATAAAGAGAATAATAAAAAAAAAAAACTATGCAGTGTAGCCCAGTAAATATGAAAGATTCTCATTTTGGTGTGCTGGCCATTTTTTGCCTAATGCCCTGTAAACACGACTGGTTTTGCCATCGGAATAAACTCTGAAGGTTTTTTCCGATGGAGTTCCAACGGAATTCCGCTCAAACTGTCTTGCATACACACGGTCACACCAAATTCCGACCGTCCAGAACGTGGTGACATACAACACGTTCGACAGGACTAGAAAAAGGAAGTTCAATAGCCAGTAGACAATAGCTTCCGTCTTGTACTTGTTTCAGAGCATGCGTCGTTTTTGGTGCGTCGGAACAGCATACAGACGAGTGGTTTTTCCAATAGTAATTTGTTCTATCGGAAAAATAAAGAACATGTTCTCTATCTAAGTCAGTCTGAATTTTTGATGGAAAAAGTCCGATGGGGCATACACACGGTCGGAATATACGATGAAAAGCTCCCATCGGACTCTTTCTGACGGAATTTCCGCTCGTGTGTACACGGCATAAGAATACAACCCTGTCAAAAATTCTTACTTTTTTAATTCTTAATTCTTACTTTTTTCCAACTCTAATTAAAAAAAATGTTTGTGTGGAGTTTCACTTTTTCTGTTGAGGTGAGCCTTCCCGCAAAGGAAGATATTTACTTCTCTCTAATTAAATGTCTAAGCCATCATTCATGTTACTACTTTTACTGATATATGGACAAACCCTCGCTCCCTTCAACACCACCAGCGACAGTGATTACCTTACAAAACAATTCTTCTAAGAATATATAAGGGCAAAGTTTCTTTTTATGTGCTGGCTAGAGCAGGGAAGGGTTACAACCACTGTACAGTATTTCTTGCTGCCTGTTGAGACTACCTCCTCTATTTATCCTGGTAACCATTGTCAATGTCACACAAAGTGATGGGGAACACAGAAACAGTAGGCAAAAAACTGAAAGTGTTTTGAATGTTAACTTACTGAATAAAGGAAAACCATTTACCTTCTTATAGGTATACTATTTGCCTGGCCTCTCTTTGGTATCAGTACTTTCTCAGGCCAACACTGGGGTCACTGAGAGACAGAAGGTTTGGATGGGGTTGATCCTTGAATCCAAACACCAGGCAGATATTAAAAATATTCACCACTGGCATGTGTTTGCACCAGAACTACCAGATTCAAAAATCACATACCCAGTGAATTAATGTGGAAATTCATCAGACTGATTTTTTTATAACCACAGTGCATTGCTTGGACTTTGAAACCAGGTCAGCTGGCTTTTGCTGTGTCCAGCCAAACCACCAATTCAATACCAAAAATAATAGAAAAAAATATATAGATATATATGACAATAATAAAAATAATAATACAAATATAGAAAAAATAACAAGTAAAAACAAACAAAAAATCAATTGCAGCTGTGAATCTGCCTCTCTGGGGCAATGCAGGTCAGGAAATGTCCACTAAATTATCTGGGATGGGTTTCAGTGCAAAGAGGTTGGACAAAGGGGCTCAAACTCCTGGACTTGGGGGTGGTTATAGTGTAGATTTCTTTTGAAGCTCCAAATGGCAGACAATGCCTACTGCTACCTGGAGCTTCACTGTACAGCTACTGTAATATATTTGTGGCTATTGTCTCTCAAATAACACACTCTAATTCCTATTTCAAGATAAAATCTCTATTATCTTTCTTATTTTGCGTTTTACATACTATCCAGTCACTGTACACAATTTGGAGCTATTGTCTCTCAAATAGTACACTCTAATTTTTATTTCAAGATAAATCCTGCTTCCCACTCCCTTTTATATTGCAGCCTGACCAAGATACCGTCTAGCCAAAAACGTGTTGCTATGTCACTCAGATAATACACTCTAATGTTCATTACAAGATAAAACCTGCCTTGTCTCTTTCCTTTTACTGCCATTTCTACCAAAAACACACCTGAAGTCTATATTTGGAATATTTTGGGAATGATTCTGGATAATAGTATAAGGGGGGGGGTTCAGGGAATGTGTATTGTGGGTTTTTCAAGTGTTTTGTGCATCGGTTTGACATTTTATTAAGCTTCTAAGGCAATACAAAGTACAATGCAGTATTATCATAAAAGAAGCTCACACACTATACTTACAAATTGCTTTGCCACTAGCCAATATGTACAAAGTTGAAGGCTTTAGCTTTGAATTTTTTTAGAGTAAACTTTTATTTAGCTTTTAGATCTGTTATGGCTGCTACTTCCTTGGATTAATTCAGGCCTATATTCACTTGATAAAAAATAGGTGTAGCAGCCAAACTACATAAAAAAATATTTTTTTTGGGTTGAAATAAATCAGACTGGGGTACTGCTGCTGTATTTAAGCCCAGCTAAATTAAAAAATTATACATCCAAAATAGGTGTGTTCTGTAACACCGCGTACAACTTAAAGCGGGATTCCGGCCAGCTAAAAAAATATGTAAAGTCAGCAGCTACAAACACTGTAGCTGCTGACTTTAAATAAGTAGACTTACCTGTCCTGGGTGCCCGCGATGTCGGCCGCCCGAGGCCGACCCGTCCCTCGGCTCTCGGTCCCATCCTAGGTAAGGGAAACAGGCAGTGGAGCCTTGCGGCTTCACTGCCAGTTTCCTACTGCGCATGCGCGAGCAGCGCGGCGATCTGTGAATGGCCCCGTGGTGTTCTGGGAACACACACAGTTCCCAGAAGACAACGGGGCCGCTCACCGAGGAGAAGAACACGCCGCGGAATAGGAAGAGGCAGATTAGGAAGACTGCCTAGCAACAAGGGTTTAGGTAAGTATACATTTTTTTTTTTTTACAAATGTTTTTTTTTTTAATTTTTTTAGGATTTTTGGTGGAATTTTTTTTTCCAGGGTGGCCCTCCACTTTAAGGGCATCTGTCAAGCAAGTAATTTTAGAGACTTGTGTTTTTTCCATGTCACCCTCCAAGCCACATTAAAAGGACCTTTTCCCGGACCCTGCCATACAGTATTTAAAAAAAAATTGTTTTTCTGCTTTATTAAATGTTCCTTATGGCAGTGCTCAGACTTGCATGCCCATTTTATTTAACCCCTAAAGCTGGTGCCTCCCAGCCCTTTAAGGGGTTTCTGATGCCGGGAGGCAGGATGGGTTTATGATCATGTGATCGCCATGATTGCCTGTCACAGCAGTCACATGATCGGAAAGCTTTCCGTTAGGCACCAGTAACTGTGCCGAGAGCATGCGCCCTATATTTAGGAACGCTAATATGTGGGCTCTCCGCATCAAGGCCTGTCCGCTGAGAGGTCACATATTTGCATACTCTCGGCACCAGGAGGTTAACAATATCTTGCCCATTAGTCTTGAAAATGGACAGAATGAAGTATCAAGATTGCCCCCCCATAGACTTTAATGGGATTCACTGTTCGTTTCGGGTGTCACGAATTTTAACCTCTTCCGGACTGCCTTCCACACATTCACTGCGGCAAGGCGACCCGACTGCATGAAGCGACGTACCTGTACGTCGCTCCGTGCAGTAGCCTCTTTTGCGTAAACCAATCAGTATATACTTATTGGGATTTTTTACCAAAAATATGTTTCTGAATACTTATTGGCCTAAATTGATGAATAAATTAGATTTTTTCATTTTTTTTACCAGATATGTATTATAGCAAAAAGTAAAAAATGTTTTTTTTTTTTTTTTAAGTTGTCGCTCTTTTTTTTGTTTATATAGCAAAAAATAAAAACCGCAGGAGGTAATTAAATACCACCAAAAGAAAGCTCTATTTGTGGGAAAAAAGAGGACATTTTATTTGTGTACATCGTCGCACGACCAATTGTCACTTAAAGTAACGCAGTGCCGTATCACAAAAATGGCTGGGTCATGAAGGGGTAAAACCTTCCGGGGCTGAAGTGGTTAAACAGAAATCAAAGAACTCCACACAAATCAGACCTGGACCCACTGTATTTCCCTATCCCTAATATCTAGTTTAGATAACATACCGTCATGACATAACATCATCATGGGATTGTACATGCCCACTATCATCCCACCCCAAAATGCACAATATAAACAAGAAATAAATAATAAAACACCAGACATAGGAAAATGGAAAAGCTTTGGCAACAGCCCTTTATTGGAGTTTATATCTAAATTTACCTTGATCTTTAATTAACTTATAAATTTTAACAATATACATAGTATATATACAGCAATCTTAGTCTTAAAGGAGTACAGCCAAATCTCATTTGGCTGTACTTCTCCTGTGGATCACAGGAGTGCAGGTCTGCACTCCTGTGACCAGTTTTCAGCAGACAGCAGGCTGTAGTCACAGAGTCGGTCCAGGCTCGGAAAGGATCGCGACCATATGGTCGGGATCCACCCACATGTCTGGACCAGCACCCGGCTCAGCCCCTGAGTGAGAGCACTCCCGCCCTCTCACAGCCCAGTGCTCCAGTGAGTGCCAGGGGCATAGCAGAGAGCCAGTGACTGACGGTCACCAGCTCTCTGCTCACGGAGCTCTGAGAACCAAGCGTTCGGCAGTCTTTGATTGCTCGGTTTTGAATCTTAGAGCCAGAAGGTGACAGATACAGCATCGGACTGATGCTGCATCCACCTAGGTAAGTATGATTCTTGGAAAAAAAAAAATTCCCATACTTCTCTTTTAAGTGTTTGTGTACGTGTACGTAAAGTGGCTCACAAGTACAGACATTCCCGTGCCACGCAGCCACAATATGGCCTGGAAGAGGCGGAGCTGCCACCTGGAGTTGTCGCCACTGAAGAGGCCGCAAGTTAAGAGGCAAGGTTCCCACCAGCCACGCCCACCCGCCAGCAATCCCCGCCAGCCAGCCCAGAGTTGCCCACCAGCCAGCCCAGAGTTGCTGCCTAAACTTAAGTGGATTACTGTGCAGTACTGTAAACTTCACCCCCTGACCCCCCTTTAAAGTCCTGACACCCCACACTACAGTCCCTGACCCCCCACTATAGCCCCTGACCTCCCAGAAGTAATACAAGGTATTGCTTCACTTTAAGTACATTTTCGTTTAACAAACATGCTCTGGTCCCATTGTCTACTTAAAATTGGGGTATGCCTGTATAGCTGTTTGTCTGGATTTCAGCTTTAAGGAGTATACTGTAATATATTTCTACATTGTTTAAAGTGTTACTAAAACCACAACAGTAAAATCAGTCTATATACGCAGTAAAGCATGCTTGTTATATTCACTGTGGAACCTAAGGGGTTAATCCTCTGCATTATGTAAAAAGGGCTATTTGATCCTGTATGCACAGATCCTCCCCTCTCTGCACTGTCCCCCTGGACAATTCTGGATAAGACAGAGTGTCTGGAGTCAGGCTGCACATGCTCAGTTTGGTGTGTATTGCTAGAGAGGTTTTTTCTTTTTTTCTTGGGAGAGTGCCTGTGATCAGCACTGGGCCAATCAGCACTGTCTAGACGTGTCCAGACAGAGGGTCAGGAGCCCTGCAGCCTTATAGGACAGCTCAGAGCAGTATGAAAACTCTTCCTACAAGCTTCACCAGGAACTGAGAGAAATCACAAGACTGCTATATACTGCTGATGAGAAAAGGTATTTAGTGGTTTATATTTACTAAAACAATTGCATTTCCATGTTCTGTGTACTGTGGGAGACCAGATATAGTGAATGCAGGGTCCTGGGTTTAGTAACACTTTAAATCTCCTCTACATCGCTGTCACTTAGCTTGACGTCATTTTTTTCACTTTAGACGTTAAACGTTCTTCTTTCTTTGCTGTTTTATTTAACAAAGCATGGAGCCCATTTATAAAATGAAAAAAACTATTAATTAGAAGTAAATTCAAATGAAACTTTAATAATTAATACAAACAGTTCACAAACTCTGCAGAAAAAACAGCACCTTATTTTCACTTTTCCAGTTGACAAGCTGTGAGCTGCCACCACTTACTTATAAGTGCCATTTGGTGTTAGTTAATGCCCAGCAGAACTCATCACATAAATCTGAAAGAGTCACTGAGCACATGACATGAGCTATAATTCATAATATGAAACAAATTAAACCATGGATCAAATAAATCTTATAAAATTGAACAGAAGACACCCACAGGGTCAGCATATATTGAAAAGGAGGGGGTGTAATTACTAGCTGGTGTACTTATCGGCAAACATTCCAAGGATAAAGCAGCAAATATAAATGTCATTCATTTTTGGTATGAAAAATTAAATTGGAGTAATTGAGCCCTCAAACATTTTGACTGTTTAGTTATCATCATCAATTATCCAGTGGGGCAAAAAATTGTTAAATAAATAAGTGGACATTTTTGAAAAATGAGGGAATCTCTGGTGGCCACCAAAACTTTTGCCCCCATTGGAAAAATTTCCCTCTACTGACGTTCCGGAGTCAACCAAAAATTTGGGATTTTCTTTCACTTCACTTCTGGGGATAATAGTAAACATTACAAATAGAGAGGGTAAATCTCCCTAATGGGAACACAGACAGCAATAAAAGACCTTATAGGTGTTCTGCTCTAATCCCTCTCCACTTTATACAAAACTAAAAAAAAAAAGTTTTGCCTTTAGTATTTTTGAGGCTGTAGACAGGTCGCCTGTCTTTCCAAGCAGTTGCTGTTCCACTACAGGGCCTACCACAGCACGGGCTATCCAGGAGCCTACTGCTTCACCCTATAACCACCCTACAGCCCACACAGTTTGGAATGTTTAGCTCTATGCTAAACATTTGTACAGATGGTGGACTAGAAACCCTCCGATACACCATCCCCCTCATCTATTGTAGCGTCAACCCATAGGTGGCCAGGAGTACTAACATTGCAGGGCCCTGCATTTCTCCATGTTCCATGTCAAGGCTTTGAAAGTTTAGTTGAACCCCTAGGGACCATGTCACAGAGGGGCCTAAGTCACCTGGTGCCTGTTCCGTAGAGAGAACTACTTTTACTGCCAGGAGGATGACTTCCTCCATTGACCACCACTTCTTCTGACTTGACCAGGTTTACACTGTGTACCTTTTTTCAGGACACTGTCCACCAGCACTTGTATATTGTACCATGATTTGCACCTACCCAGCTGTCTGTTGCCTTACTGTGTACTGGCGCACCTTACACACTTCCACTCAGGTATCAGGCATCCTCTTGAAAAACATCACTCCAGCCAGAAGCAAAGTCGATCTTCTTTTACTTGGTGGAAAATAGTACAATCTCCAAACATCTGTAAGTTGAATAGAGCATTCCAGATTTCAATCCAGTATACCCATATCTTCTGGTGCAGTGGTAAGTCTGTGTTCTCTTTAGGTCAGTGCTGGAGATCTGGAATCTCAAGGCCCATAGCTAGAGAATGTGGAGGAAACAAATATGTTTCATTTATGTCTCTGCTAGCTACATTTTTACTCTTCAAGGTAAACACTTCTCCCTTCTCATAGGCTCCACCCACTTTATATATGGGGTCCGGCCAGAGGAGCAAAACAACAGGTCACATCTTGTTAAAGGAAGGGCACTTAGCTAGTTAATAAGTTAACACCTTCCTGCAAAGCCATCTCAGACAAGTGATTCTGATGCTGGTGACACATTTCTCAGTCATGTGAGAGAGCCATTTGATGGTGTTGCTCCCTCACTATCCCAAAAAACTAGAGAATCTCACTAGTTCACTAGGAAAAGGTCAGTTAGTGATTTTTTTGCAACCTTACAGTGGTCACATACCGTGGGGACTTAAAGTATTCAGACCCCCTTAAATTTGTCACTCTTTGTTATATTGCAGCCATTTGCTAAAATCATTTAAGTTCATTTTTTTTCCTCATTAATGTACACACAGCACCCCATATTGACAGAAAAACACAGAATTGTTGACATTTTTGCAGATTTATTAAAAAAGAAAAACTGAAGTATCACATGGTCCTAAGTATTCAGACCCTTTGCTCAGTATTTAGTAGAAGCACCCTTTTGATCTAATACAGCCATGAGTCCTTTTGGGAAAGATGCAACAAGTTTTTCACACCTGGATTTGGGGATCCTCTGCCATTCCTCCTTGCAGATCCTCTCCAGTTCTGTCAGGTTGGATGATAAACGTTGGTGGACAGCCATTTTTAAGTCTCTATAGAGATGCTCAATTGGGTTTAAGTCAGGGCTCTGGCTGGGCCATTCAAGAACAGCCACGGAGTTGTTGTGAAACCACTCCTTCGTTATTTTAGCTGTGTGCTTTGTCTTGTTGAAAGGTAAACCTTCGGCCCAGTCTGAGGTCCTGAGCACTCTGGAGAAGGTTTTCATCCAGGATATCCCTGTACTTTGCCGCATTCATCTTTCCCTCGATTGCAACCAGTCGTCCTGCCCCTGCAGCTGAAAAACACCCCCACAGCATGATGCTGCCACCACCATGCTTCACTGTTGGGACTGTATTGGACAGGTGATGAGCAGTGCCTGGTTTTCTCCACATATACCACTTAGAATTAAGGCCAAAAAGTTCTATCTTGGTCTCATCAGACCAGAGAATCTTATTTCTCACCATCTTGGAGTCCTTCAGGTGTTTTTTAGCAAACTCCATGCGGGCTTTCATGTGTCTTGCACTGAGGAGAGGCTTCCGTTGGGCCACTCTGCCATAAAGCCCCGACTGGTGGAGGGCTGCAGTGATGGTTGACTTTCTACAACTTTCTCCCATCTCCCGACTGCATCTCTGGAGCTCAGCCACAGTGATCTTTGGGTTCTTCTTTACCTCTCTCACCAAGGCTCTTCTCCCCCAATAGCTCAGTTTGGCCAGAAAGAGGAAGGGTTCTGTCGTCCCAAACGTCTTCCATTTAAGGATTATGGAGGCCCTTAGGAACCTTAAGTGCACAGAAATTTTTCTGCAACCTTGGCCAAATCTGTGCCTTGCCACAATTCTGTCTTTGAGCTCTTCAGGCAGTTCCTTTGACCTTACGATTCTCATTTGCTCTGACATGCACTGTGAGCTGTAAGGTCTTATATAGACAGGTGTGTGGCTTTCCTAATCAAGTCCAATCAGTATAATCAAACACAGCTGGACTCAAATGAAGGTGTAGAACCATCTCAAGGATGATCAGAAGAAATGGACAGCACCTGAGTTAAATATATGAGTGTCACAGCAAAGGGTCTGAATACTTAGGACCATGTGATATTTCAGTTTTTCTTTTTTAATAAATCTGCAAAAATGTCCCAATTTCTGTGTTTTTCTGTCAATATGGGGTGCTGTGTGTACATTAATGAGGAAAAAAATTAACTTAAATGATTTTAGCAAATGGCTGCAATATAACAAAGAGTGAAAAATTTAAGGGGGTCTGAATACTTTCCGTCCCCACTGTACATACCTCTTCTTGCTGGGTACTGCGCTGTAGGGGGAGACAAAGAGCACAGCACACACTGTGCTTTCACTTTAGGTCAAATCAGTGTGACCAGCTCCCTGCAGTGCCGTTCGGCTGAAGATCGGGGAGCTCAGGGTCGGTCACCCTTGTCGCTCCTCCTATCGAGGTATACAGGGGGCCCTCAAGGGCCTCCTTCAGCATGGGGCTCAGTCGCCATGGCGATCTCAGCAACCCCTATACTTCCGCCACTTTTTTTGTTTTTCAAACAGAATTATTAAACATATTTGTGTGTGATCTCTTCCAATGAATCCATCCATTGTTTTTTTTGCATGCTCTATAAAAGGTTCACTGAATCAAATTGTTTGCTTATGCCACATACATGGTAAAACCACACTGAAAAAGAAAAAACATGTTCATTTTCCTCTAATAGTTTCCTCTTCAACCTGAAAATATGGATCTAAAGAGGTTAAAAAAATGACCTTCAATTTTTGTGTTGACATGATTGGAATTGCTAGATGTTCAGAGTAATGTGCAGTGAACTGGAAATGTTTTGAGATGTTTTTGAGTCCTTGTAAGACATAGGATGACCACGGTTAATATGGCAGGTCCTAAAATCGATACTAATGCTAATGTGGAGTTTGCTTGGTCTCCGTTGGTTGCTATCTTCTATGTCACTAAAGTAAAATTATTACTAACCTTTTTAAAACAAATGAATTAAAATCATCAATCATCATTACAAAACATTTACCACAAGTTTTATGTTAATATGAGTAGTAAATTTTAACTTGAGTTATTATGCTCTGTAATCAACAGGAATTTTTTTTTTTAATTTTCATGCATGCTGCGAGAAGGACCTTTAGTCTGCAGAGGTCTGACACATCCCCTGTTGAGTAGGAGCAATTAGTGATGAGCATGAGGTTTGCTAATTGCAGAGCTCTGAGTCAATAGGGCTGGATCTCTGCAGAAAGACTACTACTTTCACACATAGAGCAAGGGTCCTTCTCTACAGCATACTGGCAAGGGACAGGCTTTTCTACTGCTTTCTAAAGAAAAACGAACTGTAAGACATTTGTTTATTTTGATGCATCTGGAAACAGCCCCCGTACATCTCACAAAGCAATTGGATGCTAAACAACCTAGGGGAGAAAGCTCCTTTTAAGACCCCTTTCAAACTGGGGCCACGGCCCGTTAGTGCTAAAGCGCTGCTCATTTTAGCGATGATTTACCACTGTTTAAGCAGCACTTTTTGGCCGCTAGCCGGGTGCCTTTAAACCCAAAAAAGGGGTTATTGACTCCCGTTTTGCGACGCTTTTAAATCGATCTTAAGGTGCTTTGAAAGCGCTGCCCATTTATTCCAATGGGCAGGGAGAAACTGGGAGAGCCGTATACAGAGCTCCCAATCCACCCCAAAGATGCTGTTTGCAGGACTTTTTTTCCCGTTCCGCAAGCATACCGCCCCAGTGTGAAAAGTCACACTGTAATGAATGAGAGGCGGTTTTCAGGCAATTAGCAGAGGCTACTTCCAGTGCTAAAGCGCCTGAAAACCTCCCCAGTGTAAAAGTTGTATTAAAGAACATAAAATCCCATTGCATTGCTATCAGCCAGAAGTGATTAGCAGTAACTGCCATGCATACACAGTTTAGATTTTGCATTGGGTCAGGTCATCACTGAATAATTCTGTGTGACAATGACAGTGTCATCACCTCCCAACCTGCCATGGTGAATATTGCAATTCCAATCTTGGATTTCTTATACTAGGACAATTATAAAACCTGTTTGTCAAGCCTCGAAATCCACTATTTCTTTAATATGTATGTAATATAGAACAGATAGGGAAAGGAAAAGCTGTGATAAAAATGTTTGTTTAAAAATGGTGAACATTTCTTACAGCACGTCATGACATTCATTTTTTGCAGTGATTGCTTTTTTCATAAACTTGGTGTAGCAAATCTTTAATATTCAGTTTGAGACTACCAAAGGAGAAGTCCCAGAATTAAACATTGAATATATTCAGATTCATACAAGAGGCAGATAGCAAATACGTGACTCATTTAAGAAAATGTGCCACGAATTACTATTACAATTATTTATAAAAATAAAAAAACAGTACAGCTATATAAAACACCCTTCAGTATAGTTTGTATTTCTTTCAAAGTCAAGAAATATTTTTTGATTCAGCTAGTGTACTTGGAACTATTCACCGGAGTCATCATCTCTATGCTATGTGACAGCAAGATGGCAGTGCCCACTCGGAGGAGAACTTGGACTCCGGTTGCAACATAGTTTTTTCCACAATTATGCATGGAGTTTGCATGTTCTCCCTTTGCTTGAGTGGGTTTACTCTGGGTACTCCAAATTTCTCCCATACTCCTAAGACATGTCAGTAGATTAGTTGGCTCTTGTCTAAATTGGCTTCAGTATGTGTACAGTGCATCCGGAAAGCATTCACATTGCTTCACTTTTTCCACATTTTGCTATGTTACAGCCTCATTCCAAAATGGATTAAATTAATTATTTTCCTCAAAATTCTACTAACAATACCCCATATTGACAACGTGAAAAACATTTGTTTGAAATATTTGCTAATTTATTAAAAATAAAAAATGAAAAAAATCACATGTACATAAGTATTCACAGCCTTGACACTCAAAATTGAGCTCAGGTGCATCCTGTTTCCACTAATCATCCTTGAAATGTTTCTACAACTTGATTGGAGTCCACCTGTGGTACATTAAGTTGATTGGACATGATTTGGAAAGGCACACACCTATCTATATAAGGTCCCACAGTTAACAGTGCATGTCTGAGCACAAACCAAGCCATGAAGCCCAAGAAATTATCTGTAGACCTCTGAGAAAGAATTGTATCAAGGCACAGATCTGGGGAAGGGTACAGAAAAATTTCTGCAGTACAGTGGCCTCCATCATATGTAAATGGAAGAAGTTTGGAACCTCCAAGAGCGGGCCGCCCAGCCAAACTGAGCGATCGGGGAAGAAGGGCCATAGTCAGGGAGGTGACCAAGAACTGATGGTCACTCTGACAGAGCTCCAGCATTTCTCTGTGGAGAGGAGAACCTTCCAGAAAAACAACCATCTCTGCAGCACTCCATCAATCAGGCCTGTATGGTAGAGTGGCCAGACGAAAGCCACTCTTCAGTAAAAGGCCCATGACAGCCCACCTGGAGTTTGCCAAAAGGCACCTGAAGAACTCTCAGACCATGAAAAACAAAATTCTCTAGTCTGATAAAACAAAGATTGAACTCTTTGGCCTGAATGGCAAGAGTCATGTCTGGAGGAAACCAGGCACCGCTCATTACCTGGCCAATACCATCACTAAACTGAAGCATGGTGGTTATTATCATATAAAGCCCACTGTGTAAGCGAATTAGCCAGTCCTTGAATGAGTTACATCTGTGGGTGAGCACTTATATGTTCCATGATACCAGTCACCTGCACCACATCACGTGAGTCCCACTCCTTTCAGACAAAACACTCACCAGGCAGCAATAACAATGAGATTTGTTTCCAGTGTCATTAGAAACTTCTTCCAAGAGAAGGCGGATAGACTTCCGGGTGCTGCATCAAGCACTGAGATCCAACTGCATCAATATGATTCCATCGGTGGCCGGAGGCCGATGACAGAGCCCAAGTCCTCCAAAAGCAATTTCCACAGATGGAGGACCTTCAGGCCAATCCAGCATACTCCAAAATTCATATTCTCTTAAAAGGAGTTTCCAATGACACTGCAAACAAAGCACATTGTTATTGCTGGTGAGTGTTTTGTCTAAAGGGAGTGGGACTCATGTGGTGTGGTGCAGATGACTGGTATCAAGGAACATATGAGGACTCACCCACGGATGTAACTAATTCAATTCAATTCAACTAATTCAAGTACTGGCTAATTCACTTACACAGTGGACTTTATATGATAATAACCACCATTGGAGTTGTGCGTAAGCATTTACCACTCCATGTTCATTGACGGAGTGCTGCTTAGTTTTCTATAATGGTTATTTGTATCACTTGCATATTTTACAGTCCAATGTCATTTGTTTCCTTTTCTCTGTTCACAACCATAAAGCCAAATAGTGTGACCTACTGTTTGAAAAAACAATTTCCTAGTTATTGGGTCAAATGCTGCACTTTTCTCTATTGCCCACATTTTGACTCCCAGGGGTTCAGGTATTGCTGCCCTCTGAATGCCTGTTTTTTATTAGACTATTGTCAATTTTACATGGAACTAATGCACTGCAACAGCGAGCCAAGTCTTTGCTCATGGTTGAGGCACAGTTCTATTGACTTCAGTGGGTGAGTTTGACAGATGGTGTAAGCCGAGTTAAATTTTGCTGCCACCTCGATGCAAAGCATTAGGCTTTCGGGCAGTAAGAACATGAAAGAACCTCCTGTTTTCACCGCCTTACTCTTTTGTCTCTTTGACCTCTACACTTTCTATTTAAACATTTGCAGATTTTTTTTCTACTGCACAATACATTTAGAACTCCACTCTTCACACATCTTCAACTGACTCTCTGGGATTAGCAGATACACCTTTAAAAGAGTAAATTTTTATTTTAAAGCAAACCTTTCCACTAGTAATACTCACAAAAGCTGCTGCTAAATATTAAATATTCAGATTTACGCATGAGTAAAATTGAGTGCTTTCATTTCCCTAAAGCTTCAGAGAAAATTGGACAATTTTCCTGTTACCATTTTTATTGAAATGCATTGAATTTAAAAAATTGAGGTTAAAGTTAAGAAAAGTTAAGAAATTAAAGTGTGTTTCCACATTTGCGGTCAAATTGGGATAACACCTACTTTATATTTGTTACATGTTCTCATTCACATAGCACATAACATAAAGCTAAACTCCAACTTTCTTTTCACTAGAACTGAATGGAATGATCAGTCCCAGCATAGATCATACCTTTGTACCATGTTGCTCTTTTGTCTGCAGATCTCCTGATATTCTGGGTTTAGTTGTGGTTTTGTACCATGTAGCAGTCTGTATAGTCTGGATGTAGACTCAGGGCCTTCCAGCTACTTCCTGCTGCATCTCTAGCCTAAAACACACCCCTTTGTAGTCTTTCAGACTCTGCAAATGATGTAACTTGCTTCACAGCTCTGATGGTGGGTGGGATGGAATACATCCTAATTAGCATTCAATCCTGCCCAGTCACACCTACAGGAAGAGTCCAAACCTCCTAAGTTCCATCTCAGATCACACCCTCCCAGAGCCCGAACGGTCCCTGAAACTACTAAGACTCAAAGCATGGTGGGACAGTTTTAAGGACTGGTAAAGCAAGAAAACAGGAAGTCAGAGAACTCCGATATTCAGCCAGGAGAAGGAGTGACATCACAGACACAGACACCTGCCCTTTACAGTTAAAGGAGGTAAGATACAGATAAAATTACACTGGGGTTGTGATTCATTCATGCACAATGCATCTGTTGTTTTGGAGAGGAAAAGCTGGAGTTCTGCTTTAAAGTAGAACTACAGGCAAAACTTTTTTTTTTCATTTGGGTTAGAGTAAGTTATTATAACCCCTATCAGTTTATTTTTTCCCATCTGTGTCCCATTGGTGAAATTTACTTTCACTTGTCCTATAGCCAAAACAGGAAGTTGTTGATAATCCCTGCAAATTAATGGGATTCCTTGGACACCAGAACAAGTGACCCCATCAGAAGATTTCCCCTCTATTACTTTACTGGGGACAACCCTAAATTTGGCGTTTTCTTTACTTTTCCTTTTCACTGATAATAGTAAACAGGACAAAAAGAGAAAGTGAATCTCCCTAAAGGGAAAACAAAGAGCAGTAAAAACCTGACAGGTGTTCTAATCCATCTTTACTCTGTCCAAACTAAAAAAAAGTTTTGCCTTTAGTTATACTTACCTCGCCCAGGCCTGGCCCCCTCGGGTCAACACCTGTAAGGCCATCACCAGGGTGGTGTTTCACTTCATCTGGAGCTCCAAAATGGACAGAGTGAAGCGGGCGGTTATGTTCAAGGAACCCCTCAAGGGCGGTAAGGGCGTGCCCGACGTCGCTACGCTATTGAGGGTGTGCTTTGCTTGTAACTGCATCCGCAGGACATTGGTGGACAGAACTGTGGACTCTGGTGGTAACTCTATGTCCCGTTTTTTCCTCCTGCCTCTATGGAGGACCCTAGGCTGGGACAAATGGGACAGCTCCATCCCCTACAACTGGGACACACCTTGGTACTACTTGGACACCTTCAAGTTTATTAAGGAGCTGGGGCTACATGGAGTGAAGCCCGACTTGTGGAAGCCAAAAACTATCCACAAGTTGATCAGAGCATCGGACATTGATGAGACTGTTCCAGGCCTCCCTTCAGCCACTTGTAAAGTGGTCTGGAGGAATGTTTTTTCAAAGAGACTCACCAACAGGCACAAAGATCTGGCATGGATGGCAATCCAAGGGGGGTTGCCACTCAGGACATTCATGTATGCCAGAAACCTGTGCAGATACAGGCACTGCCCCTTTTGCATCATCCAGGAGGAAACTGCTCTGCATGTTTTCTGGGAGTGTCCCTTTGCACAGGACCTGTTGAGGGCCTTGGAACCTGAACTCAAAGACTTTGTACCACAGACTGCTATCACACACTTTGGTGTGTTGAACGGACTCTTCTGTGGAACTCATTCACAGGAGGACATTGACGGTGCCTGGCGGGTGCTGTGCTGCTTTAAGGACGCTTTATGGTGCGCCAGAAAGCGCCTCATCCACCAGCGGGAGAGGATGTCCATCGAGGACTGCCGCAGACTGGTTCACAGTCTGCTCAGAGACTATCACTTGATGGACTTCAAGGAGGAAGAGGAGGTCTGAAGATTTCCCCATCCCCCCCCTCCCACCCGTGTATCCTTTGGCAGTTCAAATAAAGCTTCGGGCCTGTGAACTCTTTACTCCCTCCCCTACCCCACCTTCTCCACCCCCCCCCCCATCACACCTGTTGCCCATTTGAATGTTATTTGACTGTATAACTGGACTTTTTGTGAAATGTTTTTTTAAGTACTGCTTTCAGGGTAATGCGGCGTCATGCATGATGTGATGTTTCGGGGTATTACTACTCTGCACAACACATTAGGCATCATACCGCAGGATGAATGTAATTTATTTGTATGCTTGGCAATGTATTGTTATGTAGTGTATTTATGCGCTGCGTTGCAGTACAGAATGTACCCTGTTTAAGTATTTGTTTTTTGTATATTTTCTTGCAAAATAAAGTATACATTTTCAATCAAAATATACTTAAAAAAAAATAGCTGATTACATTTTACTTGCTCTTTTCTAAATACTCCAAAACTGAAGGTTTCCTCTGCTATGCAGAGGGTTCTGAGAAGTTGGTGTAGCCAGGTGCTTAGCTAAGAATGAGAGTGAGAGAAACAGGCTGCACCTGCTCTCTATAGCTGCTGCCCTGCAGTGCTGAATTGGTTAACAGCTATATCAGCCAGAGGAGGGAGCTGATGAGCAGGAAGTGTTCAATAGACTGAGTCAGACAGCACTGCACTGTGGGAACTGTAGTCCCGAGGAGAGATCAAGAGCTTTTGAACTGCATTTTCCAGAGGGAGATTGCCAGAAGGAAGGGGAAGAGCTGCATTTTCTCAGGCAGTAGAGGACACAGCTTCCCTTTGCCATGAGGGAGCCAGAGCGTGAACAGCGTTGTCCAGTCTGCACCACTGGACGGTGACCTGAGTGGGATCCAGAGTGTTGAGACCAGGTTTGCCAACAGTCAAAGTCACCTCGGTGCAGAGCAGAGAATGGACTTATTGCTGTAAGTGACCAGCTGGTGAAATGAAATATCGCTGGGACTGGTGAGCTTCTGCTGTGGGGATTTACTATCTGTTGCTATTTGCTTCTAGAAAGACTGAGCTCTTTAGGAACTGACCATACAGCCATCTAGTAGCCTTATTGCTGCTTGCAGGCTCAACTGGGACTATGCTCATGTGCACCAACTCATGTGATACAACTGGGCCCCAAGAGTTAGGACTAATGACTGTCCCTTTGCAAGTTGTTACACAAAGACCTTATGTTGCTTATGATAAGAGCAGGAATTTCCGAAAACAAATGTTCGATGTGAGCTTGTTGTCGGAAATTCCAACTATGTGTATGCTCCATCGGACATTTGCTATCGGAATTTCTGACAATAAATGTTTGAGAGCTGGTTCAAAAAGTTGTTGGAAATTCCGAGCGTGTGTGTACACAATTCGACGCACAAAATTCCACGCATGCTTGGAATCAAGTAGAAGAGCCTCACTGGCTATTGGAGTTCATTTTTCTCAGCTCGTTGTACGTGTTGTACGTCACCGCGTTCTTGACGTTCGGAAATTCCAACATTATTTGTGTGTATGCAAGACAAGTTTGAGCCAACATCTGTAGGAAAAAAATCCACGGTTTTGTTGTCGGTAAGGATGAGCCGAACACCCCCTGGTTCGGTTCGCACCAGAACCTGCGAACGGACCGAAAATTCGCACGAACGTTAGAACCCCATTGACATCTATGGGACTCGAACGTTCAAAATCAAAAGTGCTCATTTTAAAGGCTAATTTGCATGATATTGTCCTAAAAAGGGTTTGGGGACCCGGGTCCTGCCCCAGGGGACATGTATCAATGCAAAAAAAACTTTTAAAAACGCCCTTTTTTTCAGAAGCAGTGAGTTTAATGATGCTTAAAGTAAAAAAAGAAAAGTGAAATATTCCTTTAAATATCGTACCTGGGGGGTGTCTATAGTATGCCTGTAAAGGGGCGCGTGTTTCCCGTGCTTAGAACAGTCCCTGCACAAAATGTCATTTTTAAAGGAAAAAAAGTCATTTAAAACTGCTTGCGGCTTTAATGTAATGTCGGGTCCTGGCAATATGGATGAAAATCAGTGAGACAAACGGCATGGGTACCCCCCAGTCCATTACCAGGCCCTTTGGGTCTTGTATGGATATTAAGGGGAACCCCACACCCAAATTAAAAAAGGAAACAGCAGTATACAGGCTCTGTACTCTGAACAGCAGTATACAGGCGGTGCAAACAAGACAGGGACTGTAGGTTTGTTGTTAAGTAGAATCTGTTTGTAATTTTGAACTGGTACATTTTTAACGTGTTTAGCTCCAGCCAAAAAATCTATTTTAAGCTTTTTGGAAAACATAGGGAAGGGTTTTCACCCCTGTGACATTTGTTTTGCTGTCTGTGCTCCTCTTCAGAAGATTTCACCTCACTTTTTGTCCCAATGACAAATGTTTTTTGAAAATTTGGGTTTTTTGTGAAACAAGGATTGGTGATAAAGCATCAGTGGAAAGGAGAAATGTTTTTCCCATATTAACTCTTACAGGAGAGAATTTCCCTTCCTAGGGGTAGATTTCATCTCACTTCCTGTTGTCTCCTTCCGTTTGCAAGTAGGAGTTGTTTGTAAGTTGGATGTTTGAAAGTAGGGGCCTGCCCTATATACTCAGCAGAAATTTGGGCCTTAGGTGTTGTTGTGGCCACAACACTGTAAGCCCTCACAAGGCCCTGCTGTGAAATATTAGATCAAAAATTGTAATTACATGCCCCTGTTGAACAGGAGCAGAAAAATTGGGCCTTTGGTGGTGGTGGTGGTGCTGGTGCCACAACACTGTAAGTCCTCACTCGCTCTTGGTGGGCGCAGAAACGGGCCCTGCTGTGAAATATTAGATCAAGAATTGTAATTACATGCCCTTGTTGAACAGGGGCTGAAAAATTGGGCCTTAGGCACTGGTGCTGGTGCCACAACACTGCAACCCCTCACAGATACTCTAGTTGGAATGCAGAAACGAGCCCTGCTGCAAAGTATTGCATCAAAAATTGTAATTACACGCCCCTGTTAAACAGGGGCTGAAAAATTAGGCCTTAGGCACTGGTGCCACAACACTGCAACCCCTCACAGATACTCTAGTTGGAACGCAGGAATGAGCCTGCTGCAAAGTATTGCATCAAAAATTCTAATTACACAAACTGCATGACAGGTCAACATATGTCTGGTCAAGCATGTGGTGCCCAAGCGGGAGATGTTTTGGCCACGCGAGATACGCTTGAGACATATGTTGCAAATAGCAGTGGTGCGATCTTATGCACTTGTCTCAAAAAAGGCCCACACCAAAGAACTTTTGGAATAACGTGCAGAGACAGCAGCGCCCTGCACATGTGGAGCTTTGGGGTGTGATGCAGTCAGTGTGCTGCCCTTAGGCTGGCCCCTGGAGGGCATCCTGCCTCGTTGGTGATGTGCCTCCTCCTCCTCTCTCCTATCAGGCACCCACGTTGAGTCAGTGACCTCATCATCCCCTCCCTCCTCACCACTGGAGCAAACCTGGCAGTATGCTACAGCAGGGGGAGCATGACTGCCAGATTGCTGTCCTTCTTGGGCACCCCCTCTGTCCGTGCTTACGTTACTGCCTTCATCTAGCTCAGTATCATCATCAGAGCCTTCTAAATGCTGGGCATCCTCCTGGAGCATGTATCCAACACTGTGGTCAAACAGTTCGAGGGACTCCTCAGGAGGACATGGTGGGGCTAGGGAAGGAGTCACTGATGCCATTGAGCTGAGGGAATTGGCCGCGTTGGCAGCTGTTTTGCCAGACAAAGTACCCTGAGCATGGGTGAGAGAGGATGAGGAGGATGAGGACGGCTTGATCATCCACTCGACCAAGTCTTCTGCATGTTGCGGCTCAATAAGGCCAGCTGCCGAAAAAAAGGCCAAGCGTGTCCCACAGCCACGTGCTGATGAGGATGCAGCGTCTCCACGACCAGCATTGTTGCTTCTAGACACAGAGCCTGCTTGCCCTCTTTAATTGGCTTGTGACTGTCTGCCTCTCCTTGTTGGCCTTCCAGACATACTAATGGCCTGTAGCTGCACTAAGCTGGGATATATATATATATATATATATATATATATATATATATATACTGATACTGCAGCTAGCAAAATCAACTGCCTGCCTGTAGTATGAGAACACCACCAACCTTCTACAGGTAGCTTTAGCTGAACACTGTGCAGAGCTCACAAAAAAAACGGAAAATTGTATACATACCTTTGCGTAATTTTCCTTTCCTGACGCATACCATGGCAGCACACACATTGGGTTGTGACTCCGCCTCCACAACCTGATAGGACTGGTTAGCTATAAGATTTGAAGAGGAGTCCACCTTGCATTCTCAGTAACTATCACCTTAGAAGGGTGGGTTCTGTGTGCTGTCATGGGATGCGTCAGGAAAGGAAAATTACGGAAAGGTATGTATACAATTTTCCGTTTTCCTGACGCATCATGGCAGCACACACATTGGGAAATAACTCGCTAAATGGGCGGTTGCTTGCGAAAGATTTTTATTTGCTCAAGTACAGGGTATAGAAGAATTATTCTGAATGATTGATCTCCCGAACTCAACCGTAGTTAATTGAGCTGGGTCTATTCTGTAGTGTGAAATGAAAGTGTTTCTGGAAGACCAAGATGCTGCCTTGCAAATGGTTTCTGAGGACACTCTACAGTATGCTGCCCAGGAGGTCGCTACCGCTCTAGTCGAGTGGGCTTTTAATCCGTCCGGTATTGGGAGTAGCTGAATTTGGTACGCTCTTTTGATGGTTCTCACTAACCAATACACTATTGTTCTCGAGGAAGCTGCCTGGCCTTTTCTTGGGCCATGCGGTATGACTAGAAGGTTGTCAGTCTTTCTGAATTGTTTGGTAGCTTCTAAGTAGGTGGAGATCACCGTTTTAACGTCCAACAGATGTGGATTCCCTTCACTGGTAAGGAAAACTGGGAGATTGATCTCCGAGTTGAAGTGAAAGGTAGACGCTACCTTAGGTATAAATTGATCTGATGGTCTGAGGACGACTCTATCCGGGTAGAAGACCAGGTGCGGTTCTTTGATTAGTAGCGCTTGTAACTCTGAGACTCTTTTGGCAGATGTTATTGCTACCAAGAAAGATAATTTAAATGTTAGATCCCATAAGGATACTGATTCCAGAGGGAAGAAGGGTTCTCTAGACAGAGCTTCTAGTACAATCGATAGGTCCCATGTCGGAAAGGTTGGCTTTCCTGGTGGCCTTCTTTTCAGGCATGCTTTCTGGAATTGGATTATGAGTGGATCCAGGGCCCATTTGGTTCCCGTCATTGCGGACAGTGCAGAGACCTGGACTTTGAGAGTGTTTGAAGCTAGTCCCTTCTCCAGTCCTAGTTGTAGAAATTCTAGGATTTGAGAGACTGAAGGAGAGAGTGGGCTCCAAGACTGCTGCTGTGAGAATTCGGTGAATTTTTCCCAGATTTTGCTATATGTGTTATTTGTTGTCCCCTTTCTTGCCTGTTGGAGTGTGTTCACTACTCTAAGTGAGCATCCTTGGTCTAGTAGCCTCTCCCTTTCAACCTCCCGGCCGTTAGGTGTAGTCGATCCGGTGCTGGGTGAAGAAATGGGCCTTGTGAGAGCAAATCTGGGGTTACTGGGAGCGGAAACGGCTCTTCTGTGTTTAGTTGTAGGATGGTCGCAAACCATGGCCTTCTCGGCCAGAACGGCAATACCGCTATGACTATGGACGTTGAATCGGAGGAAAGACATATCCCAAGTGGAAACTCCATGGGTGATGGAGACAGTCGATCCCTGCCGCCGTTGGATAGGTGGCTCTCGATAGGAACCGGGGACATTTGTTGTTCTGTGGAGTTGCTGCTAAATCCATATCGGGGGTTCCCCATTTGCGAGTGAGCAGAGCGAATACCTGAGGGTTGAGAGACCACTCGTTTGATATGAATATTCGGCTCAGGTCGTCCGCGAGTTGGTTCTGTACTGCCGGGACGTAGATTGCCTTGAGATCTGTCAGATGAACTTGAGCCCATTCGATTATAGGGCGAACCTCCTCCATGAGTGTGTTGCTCCGGGTGCCTCCCTGTCTGTGAACGTAATTCACAGCCACTGTGTTGTCCATGCGTAGGAGAACGTTTCTTCCTGTAAGAAGTGGACCGAATGTTAGTAGAGCTTTCCAGGCGGCTTTGAGTTCCAGGATGTTTGAAACTATCCCTTGTGGGTGAAAGGACCAACGGCCCTGTGCTCCTTGATGCTGATAATGTGCTCCCCACCCCTGGAGGCTGGCATCCGTGGTGATTATTTCTGGTAGTGGCGGTATTATGGGACGGCTGCATGATAGGTTGCTGATTCGAGTCCACCATCATGCCGACTTCTTTACTGCCGGATTGATTTTGATCCGCTGGTTCATTGATGACCCGTTCCACTGTTTTAGGAATGAATTCTGGAATGTTCTTGAATTTCACTGCGCCCACTGGACCATTAAGAAGGTGGAAGACATTGAACCCAGGATGCTTAGACACGTTCTGGCTGATAAGTACTCTGCTGCCAGGAGTTTTTTTATTTTCTGTACTAGCGGATCTATTTTCGCTTGAGGAAGACCGACCGTGTTGGAGTTGGTGTCTATCTCGGCTCCCAATAAAATAATTCTTTGTGCCGGAATCAGGTTGTTCTTTTTCCAATTTATTATCCAGCCAAACTGTTGGAGTGTGGAAATTAAAATTGTTTGATGTAGAAGCAGAGTTTGTCGGCTGTCGGCTAGTAGTAGTATATCGTCGAGATAATGTAGTCCTTTCTCCCTCAGCTGTGCTATTACTGGTAGCAGGACTTTCGTAAAGGTCCTGGGAGCTGTTGATATTCCAAATGGGAGGCTCTGAAACTGAAAATGTTGGCGACCTATTGCGAAGCGTAGATATTTTTGGAAGGTTTGGTGTACGGGAATATGTAAGTAGGCGTCGGACAAATCGACCAAGAGCATCCAATCCTTTGCTCCTATTGCTAGCAGTACTGATTGCAGGCTCTCCATTTTGAATGATTCGAGTAGAATCGTTTCGTTGAGACTTTTTAGATTGAGTACCGGTCTCAAGTCTCCTGTCTTTTTTGTTACTAGAAAAAGAGGAGAATAGAATCCTGTGCCTTCCTGTTCCCGTGGAACCTCTACGATTGCCTGTTTTTGTAGTAATTCTAGAATATACTTGGTTAGAAGCTTTCGCTTCGGAAGGGAAGACGGTAGTCTGGTAACTCTGTAGAACTCTCTGGGCGGCTTGTGTTTGAATGTCCATCTGTGGCCTTCCTGGATGGTGGAAATCTTTCATGGGTCTCTTATAAAGTGTATCCATATGTGAGCAAACAGCCTCAACCTTGCACCCACTATTGCGAGTTGGGCTTGCGTGCCATCAAAACGACTTTTGTTGATCCCCTGAATTGGGGTTTTTGGGCTTCTGCACCCTCACAAAGGCTGGTTGTGGGTTTTGCCAATTTCGCTTAAATTGTTTACCTGGCCTATAAGACCTTGCTTCTCGATATCTTTCGGGCAGATGTCGTCTGAAGGGTGGGTTTTTTTGCTGTTTGGGTCTCCTATCTGAGGGAATGAGGCCCGATTTACCCCCGATAACTTTCGAGATTGCAGAATCTAGTTTAGGCCCGAATAGGTTTGTTCCGTCGTATGGGATTCTACACCAACTGGATTTTGAAGTCGCATCTGCGACCCATGGCTTTAGCCACAACGCTCTTCTGGATGTAACTGCCGCCAACATTGCTCTCGCTGAGGATCTTATGATGTCCACCGATGCCTCTGCCACGAAGTCTCCCGCCAGGCTGAGTTCCTGTAAAGCAGACGTGATTTTTTCTTGCTCTGCTGCTTCTAGTAATAATTTTTCGATGTTAGACGCCCAGCTAGAGATGGCTCTACCGACTGCAGCTAGTGTAACTGCCGGCCTGCAGGCCCCTCCTGCCGCTGAATAGGCTCTTTTAAGATCGAGGTCTATCTTGCGATCCATTATGTCTCTAAAGGTGACGGCATCTTCAATTGGTAATGTTACATGACGCGCTAGGCGCATTAGTGATGAATCAACCACAGGTGCTGCGATGAGAGGCTTTACCTTTGGTTCCTTCAATGGGTAAAGCTTGGCCAGCCTATTATTTAGCCCGGATTTTTTATCTGGCTTTTGCCACTCATCCTTTATTAACTCTTCGAGCTCATCGATAAAGGGAAAGGTTTCGGGATCTCTTTTTAGGTTAGGAAAGTATTTCCTTAGTTTGCAAGGAGCGTCCCTTTCTTCCTCCCATCCGATCGCCTCCTTTACTGCTCTCGCGAAAGGGTCTATTAATGCGAAGTCGAAGGAGGTGGGTACTAAAACCTCCTCTTCCTCTGGTGAATCCTCTTGGTCCTGGGGATCGTAAGGAGTTGAGGCCGGAGTGGATTGTCCAATTGATTCGGATGTTGCTACCTGCAGGATAGATTCTTTTACGGTTTCTCTTATTATGTTGGATGCCTGCACTGCGTCAGCTTCCTTGTCGCGGGTTTCCTCTTCGAGGCATGTTTGGCATACTAGTTTGCCAGGTAGTGCTTGCGCTCCACAGACCCAGCATTGGCCGCAGGGCGGATACACTGCTCATCTCGCGGTTGACGAGAAGATGTTGAATCTCCATGGCGGGAGGATCTTGAATGACTTCTTCGAGAATGAGAGTGTCTTGAAGGTGAACGCTCTTTTCTTTTAGAATGCGATGACCTTGATGACCTGCCGGAACTACCAATATAAGGTGGTATTAGTGGCAGAGCTCTCTTTTCTCCTCTTCGTTACTTACCCATTATGTTGCCCCCTTACCTTGTAGTCCGTGAGTGGTCTGCTGTGGCAGCGGCCTCCATAGGAGAAAGTAGAGTGTGTCTATGAAGAGAGAAGGAAAAAAGAAAGATTCCCCATTTGAAGATTTTTTTTTTTTTTTTTACATATAAAATAACATAGGGGGGAAAAGAAGTTTTTTTTTTTTTTTTTGTGTTAGGAAGAGAAGGAGAGCGAATGGACTTACCAGCAGTAGGGCAAGCTTGACCCGCAAGGCAGCAATAACTGGGGCAGTAATAGTGAAGAGGGTGTTCTCCTACCCTCCAGGCAACCCAAAATGACAGAATTTGCGTTTTTTTAAATAAACCGCCGTCGCTGCGGTGATGACGTCATGGCCGCGCATGCGCTCTAGCTGTCCGCGGCGTTCGGCGCCATTTTGGGTACTGGCAATTGACCAGCAAGGCACCAATGCTGTCATTTCCTGGCGCCGTGAGACCGAGCCGGCCGCCATGATGGGACAGGCAAGGCAAGGAACTACAGCGCCCAGCGGAACTGGACAAAGATACAGAGGGGGAAAACGAGACAGAATGAAAACAAGAATTTTACTATAGCCACAGTGATGCCTTACCAGGTGGAGAATGGAATTTGAAAGGTAAAAGGTGGAGACCGCTGTGCACTTTTAAACATGTTTAAGGCTTGTTTAAGGTTTTTTGAAAATATAATTAGGACATACCCCTGAGACCACTAGAGTGGGGTTCCCTGCATAAAGCTCGTTTAGAGGCTGTACAGTCAGGGCTTCCAGCTAGGAGAGGCTTGAACCTAGCTGGGGCGAATCGGTAAGGGGTTTCCAAGCTGTAACCAGTCGATCCATTCAGGTGAGGAAAAAAAGGAGAATGCAAGGTGGACTCCTCTTCAAATCTTATAGCTAACCAGTCCTATCAGGTTGTGGAGGTGGAGTCACAACCCAATGTGTGTGCTGCCATGATGCGTCAGGAAACTAACTTGTAGCTTATTTAGCTGCCTGCGGTAGTGATAGGATCAGGAAAACACCACCATCCTTCTACAGGTAGATTTAGCTGAACACAGTGCGGAGCTCGCAAAAAACGAACTTGTAGCTTATTTAGCTGCCTGCGGTAGTGATAGGATCAGGAAAACACCACCAACCTTCTACAGGTAGCTTTAGGTGAACACTGTGCAGAGCTCGCAAAAAAATAACTTGTAGCTTATTTAGCTGCCTGCGGTAGTGATACGATCAGCAAAACACCACCAACCTTCTACAGGTAGCTTTAGTTGAACACTGTGCAGAGCTCGCACTACACTAACTTGTAGTTTTAGCTGAACACTGTGCAGAGGTCACACTAAACTAACTTGTAGCTTTAGCTGAACACTGTGAGGAGGATGCACTACCCTAACTTGTAGTTTTAGCTGAACACTGTGCAGAGGTCACACTAAACTAACCTGTAGCTTGAACACTGTGAGAAGGACGCACTACACTAACTGTAAATAGTCTAGCTGCCTGACTGTGGTACTAATAGGATCAAAAGAACACCAGCAATTTTCTTCAGGTAGCTGTAAATACTGTAACAAGACAAGCCTGCCTGTCAGTAGGAAGATAACAGGAACGGATCTAGCTAAATACAGTGTATATATATATATATATATATATATACAACACCTGGGATGCATATATATACACAATACACTGAAAGTGCAGCTAACTGACTGACTGTCCTGCCTAATCTAGCTAACGCAAATGAAATGACACGGTCTCTCTCTCTCTTTATCTCTCAGCATGCCGGAACACACTACACAGGGCCGCCGTGCAGGCGGCCTTATATAGTGTGGGGCATGTTCATAACCTAAAAATATAAAAAAGAAAAAGCACCGCGCTGTATACCCTTAAACAATTACCAAATAATAAATGACATGCAATATAAAGGAGGAAAAGCAGCCGCTTAAAAGTGAGATACACACACTGTACAATAAATAAATGGAAGAAGCAGCGCTGTAAAGCAATATGTGATAAATAAATGTCACAATAGTGTTAAATAATATTAGAGTCCATATCAGATCAATTGAATCAGCAAAGTTCTATAATAATAGTCTTCAAAGGTGAAACGGATGAGGACCCCAGCTTGGGTCTCTACCAAAAATGATTGACAAATAAACTGGATAACCTTCACCACACCACTGTGATATGAGTAAAATGCACGCTTACCAACTGGCAAGCTTAATAAAGCTTGTGACCTTAACCCGGTCGGGGCCTTTCTTAAAATGGAGACACCACTAAAACGTTCCTTAGACCGTGACTAGACCACTAATCTCCATAGAAGGGGAACCTGGATGCGTGAGGTACTGAGCTCCTAGTTAGGAGTTGTTCTCTCAGACAATGCCACACAAAAAAAGAGGAAAAGCAACATAGCGTAATCCTGGATGGATGTTTATTTAAAATAATTAAAAATACACTTACAATGTGTCGAATAAAATAGGCATAAGAAGCCGGCCGGCTACATACGAACACCCGTCCTACAGACGGTGAGTACGGCACGTCAGCACGCCCTGGGCGTGCTGACGTGCTGACGTGCCGTACTCACCGTCTGTAGGACGGGTGTTCGTATGTAGCCGCCTGGCTTCTTATGCCTATTTTATTCGACACATTGTAAGTGTATTTTTAATTATTTTAAATAAACATGTTCATAACCCCCTGAGCCATAATTGGCCAAAGCCACCCTGGCTTTGGCCAATTACAGCTCTCTCTACTGACGGCGCTGTGATTGGCCAAGCATGCGGGTCATAGTGCATGCTTGGCTAATCTTCAGCCAGCAATGCACTGCGATGCCGCAGTGAATTATGGGCCGTGACGCGCCACACCAATTTGGCGCGAACGGCCCATATCGTTCGCAATTCGGCGAACAGACGATGTTCGAGTCGAACATGGGTTCGACTCGAACACGAAGCTCATCCCTAGTTGTCGGAATGTCCGATTGTGTATACGCGGCATTAGCGAACACAATACAGAGGGATAAGGGAAATGACTATCTACACGAACACACACACATAGGTTGAACTGGATGGACTATTGTCTTTATTAAGCCTTACCAACTATGTAACTATATGTACCATTGCAGTTAATTCTTTTATGCACTGTTTATTGTTACTGATTCATGAGTGAATCCCAGTCTAGTGGTATGGAACTCTATTCAAAGGCTGGCCATACATTGTTGAATTTCGAAATAATATTTTTTTTGAAAATCAGAAATTTTGTGCGTTTTGTGATCCGATCCGATGGTGCCACCATTGATTTCGAAATTCGACCAAGCAAGCCTTCAATTTCACCTCCTAAAATGTTCCCAGATACCTGCAGCAGGATTGCTGTTATCAGCTCACAATAGGTCAGTAGAGACGCGTCAGTGTCAGGATGTGGGGTGTCAGTGTAATATTCCTGCTGGGGGGAGTATAGGTGTGATATTCCTGCTGGGGGGAGTATTGGTGTAATATTCCTGCTGGGAGGAGTATTGGTATAATATTCCTGCTAGGGGGAATATGGGTGTGATATTCCTGCTGGGGGGAGTATTGGTGTAATATTCCTGCTGGGAGGAGTATTGGTGTAATATTCCTGCTAGGGGGAATATGGGTGTGATATTCCTGCTGGGGGGAGTATTGGTGTAATATTCCTGCTGGGAGGAGTATTGGTGTAATATTCCTGCTAGGGGGAATATGGGTGTGATATTCCTGCTGGGGGGAGTATCAATGTAATAGTCCTGCTGGGGGGAGTATCAATGTAATATTCTTGCTGGGGGGGAGTATTGGTGTAATATTCCTGCTGGGGGAGTATGGGTGTGATATTCCTGCTGGGGGGAGTATTGGTGTAATATTCCTGCTGGGGGACTTCAGTGTCAGGATGGTGAGGTGTCAGTGTAATGTTCCTGCTGGGGGGGAATAGTGATGTAATATTCCTGCTGGGGGGAGTATTGGTGTATTATTCCTGCAGGGGGAGTATTGGTGCATTATTCCTGCTGGGGGGGAGTATTGGTGTAATATTCCTGCTGGGAGTTTGTCAGTGTCAGGATGGTGGGGTGTCCTGTAATATTCCTGCTGGGGGGAGTATTGGTGTAATATTCCTGCTGGGAGTTTGTCAGTGTCAAGATGGTGGGGTGTCATGTAATATTCCTGCTGGGGGGGGGTATTGGTGTAATATTCCTGCTGGGGGGAGTATGGGTGTGACATTCCTGCTGGGGGGAGTATTGGTGTAATATTCCTGCTGGGGGGAGTATGGGTATGATATTCCTGCTGGGGGGAGTATTGGTGTAATATTCCTGCTGGGAGTTTGTCAGTGTCAGGATGGTGGGGTGTCGTGTAATATTCCTGCTGGGGGGAGTATTGGTGTAATATTCCTGCTGGGGGGAGTACGGGTGTGATATTCCTGCTGGTGGAGTATTGGTGTAATATTCCTCCTGGGCGGAGTATAGGTATGATATTCCTGCTGGGGGGAGTATTGGTGTAATATTCCTGCTGGGGGGACTTTAGTGTCAGGATGGTGGGGTGTCAGTGTAATGTTCCTGCTGGGGGGAATAGTGGTGTAATATTCCTGCTGGGGGAGTATTGGTGTATTATTCCTGTAGGGTGAGTATTGGTGTATTATTCCTGCTGGGGGGGAGTATTGGTGTAATATTCCTGCTGGGGGGAGTATGGGTGTAATATTCCTGCTGGGGGGAGTATGGGTATGATATTCCTGCTGGGAGTTTGTCAGTGTCAGGATGGTGGGGTGTCATGTAATATTCCTGCTGGGGGGGAGTATTGGTGTAATATTCCTGCTGGGGGGGAGTATGGGTGTGATATTCCTGCTGGGGGGAGTATTGGTTTAATATTCCTGCTGGGGGGAGTATGGGTATGATATTCCTGCTGGGGGGAGTATGGGTGTAATATTCCTGCTGGGGAGCGTATGGGTGTGATATTCCTGCTGGGGGGGTATTGGTGTAATATTCCTGGTGGGGGGAGTATGGGTGTAATATTCCTGCTGGGGGGGTATTGGTGTAATATTCCTGCTGGGGAGAGTATGGGTGTAATATTCCTGCTGGGGGGAGTATGGGTGTAATATTCCTGTTGGGGAGAGTATGGGTGTAATATTCCTGCTGGGGGGAGTATTGGTGTAATATTCCTGCTGGGGGGAGTATGGGTATGATATTTCTGCTGGGGGAGTATTGGTGTAATATTCCTGCTGGGAGTTTGTCAGTGTCAGGATGGTGGGGTGTCGTGTAATATTTGTGCTGGGGGGGAGTATTGGCATAATATTCCTGCTGGGGGGAGTATGGGTGTGATATTCCTGCTGGGGGGAGTATTGATTTAATATTCCTGCTGGGGGGAGTATGGGTATGATATTCCTGCTGGGGGGAGTATTGGTGTAATATTCCTGCTGGGGGGACTTCAGTGTCAGGATGGTGGGGTGTCAGTGTAATGTTCCTGCTGGGGGGAATAGTGTGTAGTATTCCTGCTGGGGGGAATAGTGGTATAGTATTCCTGCTGGGGGGAGTATTGGTGTATTATTCCTGCAGGGGGAGTATTGGTGTATTATTCATGCTGGGGGGAGTATTGGTGTAACATTCCTGCTGGGGGGAGTATGGGTGTAATATTCCTGCTGGGGAGAGTATGGGTGTAATATTCCTGCTGGGGGGTGTATTGGTGTAATATTCCTGCTGGGGGGAGTATGGGTGTAATATTCCTGCTGGGGGGGGGGGGTATTGGTGTAATAATCCTGCTGGGGAGAGTATGGGTGTGATATTCCTGCTGGGGGAGTATTGGTGTAATATTCCTGCTGGGAGGAGTATTGGTGTAATATTCCTGCTAGGGGGAATATGGGTGTGATATTCCTGCTGGGGGGAGTATCAATGTAATAGTCCTGCTGGGGGGAGTATCAATGTAATATTCTTGCTGGGGGGGAGTATTGGTGTAATATTCCTGCTGGGGGAGTATGGGTGTGATATTCCTGCTGGGGGGAGTATTGGTGTAATATTCCTGCTGGGGGACTTCAGTGTCAGGATGGTGAGGTGTCAGTGTAATGTTCCTGCTGGGGGGGAATAGTGATGTAATATTCCTGCTGGGGGGAGTATTGGTGTATTATTCCTGCAGGGGGAGTATTGGTGCATTATTCCTGCTGGGGGGGAGTATTGGTGTAATATTCCTGCTGGGAGTTTGTCAGTGTCAGGATGGTGGGGTGTCCTGTAATATTCCTGCTGGGGGGAGTATTGGTGTAATATTCCTGCTGGGAGTTTGTCAGTGTCAAGATGGTGGGGTGTCATGTAATATTCCTGCTGGGGGGGGGTATTGGTGTAATATTCCTGCTGGGGGGAGTATGGGTGTGACATTCCTGCTGGGGGGAGTATTGGTGTAATATTCCTGCTGGGGGGAGTATGGGTATGATATTCCTGCTGGGGGGAGTATTGGTGTAATATTCCTGCTGGGAGTTTGTCAGTGTCAGGATGGTGGGGTGTCGTGTAATATTCCTGCTGGGGGGAGTATTGGTGTAATATTCCTGCTGGGGGGAGTACGGGTGTGATATTCCTGCTGGTGGAGTATTGGTGTAATATTCCTCCTGGGCGGAGTATAGGTATGATATTCCTGCTGGGGGGAGTATTGGTGTAATATTCCTGCTGGGGGGACTTTAGTGTCAGGATGGTGGGGTGTCAGTGTAATGTTCCTGCTGGGGGGAATAGTGGTGTAATATTCCTGCTGGGGGAGTATTGGTGTATTATTCCTGTAGGGTGAGTATTGGTGTATTATTCCTGCTGGGGGGAGTATTGGTGTAATATTCCTGCTGGGGGGAGTATGGGTGTAATATTCCTGCTGGGGGGAGTATGGGTATGATATTCCTGCTGGGAGTTTGTCAGTGTCAGGATGGTGGGGTGTCATGTAATATTCCTGCTGGGGGGGAGTATTGGTGTAATATTCCTGCTGGGGGGAGTATGGGTGTGATATTCCTGCTGGGGGGAGTATTGGTTTAATATTCCTGCTGGGGGGAGTATGGGTATGATATTCCTGCTGGGGGGAGTATGGGTGTAATATTCCTGCTGGGGAGCGTATGGGTGTGATATTCCTGCTGGGGGGGTATTGGTGTAATATTCCTGGTGGGGCGGAGTATGGGTGTAATATTCCTGCTGGGGGGGTATTGGTGTAATATTCCTGCTGGGGAGAGTATGGGTGTAATATTCCTGCTGGGGGGAGTATGGGTGTAATATTCCTGTTGGGGAGAGTATGGGTGTAATATTCCTGCTGGGGGGAGTATTGGTGTAATATTCCTGCTGGGGGAGTATGGGTATGATATTTCTGCTGGGGGAGTATTGGTGTAATATTCCTGCTGGGAGTTTGTCAGTGTCAGGATGGTGGGGTGTCGTGTAATATTTGTGCTGGGGGGGAGTATTGGCATAATATTCCTGCTGGGGGGAGTATGGGTGTGATATTCCTGCTGGGGGGAGTATTGATTTAATATTCCTGCTGGGGGGAGTATGGGTATGATATTCCTGCTGGGGGGAGTATTGGTGTAATATTCCTGCTGGGGGGACTTCAGTGTCAGGATGGTGGGGTGTCAGTGTAATGTTCCTGCTGGGGGGAATAGTGTGTAGTATTCCTGCTGGGGGGAATAGTGGTATAGTATTCCTGCTGGGGGGAGTATTGGTGTATTATTCCTGCAGGGGGAGTATTGGTGTATTATTCATGCTGGGGGGAGTATTGGTGTAACATTCCTGCTGGGGGGAGTATGGGTGTAATATTCCTGCTGGGGAGAGTATGGGTGTGATATTCCTGCTGGGGGGGTATTGGTGTAATATTCCTGCTGGGGAGAGTATGGGTGTAATATTCCTGCTGGGGGGTGTATTGGTGTAATATTCCTGCTGGGGGGAGTATGGGTGTAATATTCCTGCTGGGGGGGGGGTATTGGTGTAATATTCCTGCTGGGGAGAGTATGGGTGTGATATTCCTGCTGGGGTGTAATATTCCTGCTGGGGAGAGTATGGGTGTAATATTCCTGCTGGGGGGAGTATTGGTGTAATATTTCTGCTGGTCAGGAAGTTCTTGTCATACAATGGACACAGGAAGGACTTAGGCTCTGTTCACACCTAGGTGTTCCGGATTTCCGAACAGCTGCAAAACGTGGGATGCGCTTGCAATCCTCTTACTTTCAATACCGACAAATCGCAACAAAACCGTGGGAGTGCTTTTGTTGACGGGGCAATATTGATGGGGTAATTTTGATGAGGAAATATTGATTGGGGCAATTTTGAAGAGGGAAATATTGATGGGGCAATACAAAGGTGGCAATTTTGGTGGTTGCAGTATCAATGGAGGCAATTTTTATGGTGTTAATATGATGGGGGCAATACTGATGGGGGCAATATTGGTGGGGCAATATGATGGGGGCAATATTGATGGGGCAATATTGATGGGGGCAATATGATGGGGCAATTTTGATGGCGATATGATTTGGGCTATTTTGATGGTGGCAATTTTGATGGGGCAATATTGATGGTGGTGATATGATGGGGGCAATATTGATGAGGGCAATATTGATGGGGGTGATATGATGAGGAAATATTGATGATGGCAGTATTGATGGGGCAATTTTAATGGGGGCAATATGATGGGGGGAATTTTGATGGGGCAATATCAATGTGGGGCAATATCATATTTGTTGTTAATATTTATTTTTGGAACGTAATCCTGCATAAAACACACTAGTAATTTCATGAGATAATTTACGAGGGTGTGTTTGGGGGCGGACTTATGGAAGGGACAGGGGAGGGTTTGGGTGGGGCAACTGGTGGCCAGTAACTCTTAAGGCCTGGTTAGTGGCTCAGGACTTGAAATTTTGAGCCCTGTATATATATATATGTATGTGTATATATATATATATATATATATATATATATATATATATATATATATATATATATATATATATATATATATATATATATATATATATATATATATATATATATATATATATATACACAGGAAGTTTTTCACCATTTACAAGGATTATAAATCAAGAAATACGAAAAGCTCTTACAAAAGCTAATACCTTAAAAAAAAAACACTAATTGTAAATGATAGCCCTTGTTTCTGTGCATATATATATATATATATATATATATATATATATATATATACTCTCGGATGTACATCGGTGGGCAGAAGTGATCTCTGGAGGTGAGCGGCCTGGGAATCGGGAGAGTGGTGAGCTGTATCTTTGTTGTTTACACCCGACTGAGAACTGACAAAGATTATATGCATACTCACCTTTCCCGTTAAAACCAATTACAGTTCTTTCTGTTCCTGCGGTATTTGCATTGAGGGCATAAACTGTCCAACCGTGCGAGCAGAGACTGCTACACTAGTCCTCATTGTCCCAATTAATCATCAGGACTGCCCACCATCTCCCCATTGGGAATCCATTGGTGTTTTTTCATCACCATACTGGGACTGTATACTATCCGGATCATACTTCCATATATTTTACACTGAACTAATCTGTAGAGCTGTTATCCTCTTCCATGGGAACATCTTACTGTATGTACTGAGCGGCCAGATCTGACAGTATTGCGAATTTCTCCATTCTTTGAGTTAGCTCCTCCAGATTCAGTGGTTCATGGTATGAGTGTGGAGGTTGACTGTCTGTGGTAGCTACCTGTGTCCTCAGACAATGTTGTATCATTTTAACCGCTTCCTGACCAGCTATACTGCGGCAGGTTGGCTCCCCTGCGCGAGCCGTTGTAGCTATACATCGGCTCGCGGGGTCGGGATAGCAGGCGCGCGTGCGTGCGCTCGCTCCGCAGCGGGGATGGCGATGCTCGTGGTTGACTGTCATGATGACCACCGGCCACGAGCGATCGTGAGCAGGAGACACAGAACAGGGACGTGTGTGTGTAAACATACACGTCCCTGTTCTGTTCTGACAGGAGTGACAAATCGTGTGTTCCTATTAGTTAGAAACCACGAACTGTCACTTCCTCTAGTCAGTCCCCTCCCCCTTCAGTTAGAATCACCTCCCAGGGAACACAGTTAACCCCTTGATCGCCCCCTAGTGTTAACCCCTTCTCTGCCAGTGACATTTTTACAGTAATCAATGCATTTTTACAGCATTGATCGCTATATTATTACCAATGGTCCCAAAAATGTGTCAAAATTGTCCGATCTGTCCGCCATAATGTCGCAGTCACCACCAAAAGAAAGTGGGAAAAAAAGGACATCAATTTTATTTGGATACAGGGTCACATGACCGTGCAATTGTCAGTTAAAGCAACGCAGTGCTGTATTGCAAAATATGGTCTGATCATTAAGAGGGTGAAACCTTCCGGGGCTGAAGTGGTTACGGTTGCCATTAATTCTTAATGGTACCCCACATATTGGCAAACGCGGGGTGTTCTTGGTGCAGCACAATTTTAAAAAATGGGTCAGGGATGGGTCAGGGGCTTCTTTCCCTGCATTTCTGCAGATAGGGCAACCTATTGAAATGCATGGGCTGCCCTACACTTGCTACGTGCTGCACTCAGCCACACAGATGTGAACCAAGGGCTTGTTCACATGTGAGGTTGGAGGCAGTAAAAACATGCAGTTGAGCTGTTTTTACCACCCCACCTGCTCCCCCTTTAGCTGCAAATGCAGCAGCTGGGGCTGTATAAATGATGTGGGCATGGCTGGAAGTATACCTCCAGGTGAATGGGGTTGCACTGCAACCACCTAGCAACTGTGTGCATTGCATGTGGTTGCGGTGTGGTGATGCTGCATTTAGGGGGTTAAAACCAGTGGTAAGGAGGCAACATATTGCCTCTTTACCGCCTGTCAAATGCCTCTTAAAAGCAATCTGAACATGGATTGCTTTTCAGAGGAGCGGCAGTCTCTGCTGCTTTTTTTGAAAAAGGCCTAAAAAAGCAGTTCTGATGATACAGGAAGGGGGATCAGGATTAAAAGTAACACAAACACACATTTAAACACACACATACAAACACGTGTGTAAACACATATACAAACACATGTGTATACACATATACACATACATGTGTGCACACATATACAAACACATGTGTACGCACATATACAAACACAAGTGTATACACATACATGTGTACACGCGTATACAAACATGTGTACACACACACTGAGACAGATACATACAGACACATGTACACACACAGACATGCACACACATACAGACACATGTACACACACATACTGACATGTGTACACACACAGACATGCACACACACACATACGCATACAGACACATGTACACACACATACTGACACATGTACACACACAGACATGCACATATACACATATGCATACAGACACATGTGCACACACAGACATGCACACACACACATACAGACACATGTACACACACATACTGACACGTGTACACACACAGACACACACAAACACCTGTATAGGACCCTTTTAAAAGTAGCAGTATGGTACCTTCCTTCTCACGGCTGGGTACTGCACTGTAGAGGGAGGCAGAGAGCACAGCACACACTCCCCTTGCCTTTGCTTTCACTTTGCTGAGAGTATTAAACAGTCGGATGAGCTCCATCACTGCTCAATACAGTTTGGCTGGGAAATGGGACCTCGTCTCCTCTCACAGCTTTTCTCTACCAGCATGCCACCAGGGCCCTTCCCACTGATCCCAGGGCTCTTTACTCCCGACGTGGGGCCCTTTATTACAGTCCCGCAGTGGGACCCTTTCACGTGTTTTGCAGCGGGCCTTCTTCTTGCCGTCTTAGGAACCCCCATGGTGGCGGAACACCAGGGCCCAGTCGCAAGTGCAACCTTTGCAGAGGAGAGTAGGACACAGCCCTCAATCTCCATCTCTGCACAGAATGAATAAACAGGAAGAGCTCTGTACGTAGTTGCATATAGTTAGTAAGGTTGAAAAAAGACACAAGTCCATCGAGTCCAACCTGTGTGTATGAGCTTTTATGTCAAGATTACATTGTATATCTCTGTATGTTGTGGTCGTTTAGGTGCCTATCTAATAGTTCTTTTAAATTATCTATGCGCCCTACTGAAACCACTGTTTGTGGAAGAGAATTCCACATTCTTACAGCTCTTACCGTAAAGAACCCTCTACGCAGTTTTCGGTTAAATCGCTTTTCCTCTATTTTAGTCAATGGCCACAAGTCTTTTTAAATGCCCTTTTACAGAAAAGTTTTATCCACATTGTGGGGTCACCAGTATGGTATTTGTACATTGAACTCATATCCCCTCACAAGCGTCTCTTCTCCAAAGAGAATACGTTCAGTGCTTGCAGTCTTTCCTCATAACTAAGGTCCTCCAGTCCCTTTATTAGCTTTGTTGCCCTTCTCTATACTCTCTCCATTTCCAGCACATGCTTCCTGAGGACTGGAGCCCAGAACTGGACAGCATACTCCAGGTGCGGCCAGACCAGAGTCTTGTAGAGCGGGAGAATTATCGTTTTATCTCTGGAGTTAGTTCCCTTTTTAATGCATGCCAATATTCTATGGGCTTTGCTTGCAGCAGCTTGCCATTGCATGCCGTTGCTGAGCCTGTCATCTACTAGGACCCCCAGGTCCTTTTACATCCTAAATTCCCCCAGAGGTTCTTCCCCTAGTGAGTAGATTGCATTCATATTTTTGCCACCTAAATGCATTATTTTACATTTTTCTACATTAAACCTCATTTGCTATGTAGTTGCCCACCCCATTCATTTGTTCCTCTTGCAAGGTTTCCACATCCTGCGGAGGAGCTATTTCCCTGCTTAGCTTAGTATCGTTCACAAATACTGAGATTGAGCTGTTTATCCCATTCTCCAGGTCATTTATGAATAAATTAAATAGGATTGGTCCCAGGACACAACCCTGTTGGACCCCACTTTCCACATTGGACCATTCCGAGAACTCCCTATTTATCACTACCCTCTGAACCCCTGTAGCCAGTTTTCAATCCAGGTACTCACCCTTTGGTCCATGCCGACAGACCTTGGCTTGTATAGTAAATGTTTGTGGGGAACTGTATCAAATGCCTTTGCAGAATCCAGATACGCCACGTCTATGGGCCTTCCTTCATCTAGATGGCAGCTCACCTCCTCATAGAAGGTGAATAGATTTGTTTGGCAAGAAATCTTGTATATAGTCCCTTATCATCCCTTCCAAGAGCTTGCATACTATTGATGTTAGGCTAACTGGTCTGTAGTTCCCAGGGATATATCTTAGTCCTTTTTTAAAGATTGGTGCTACATTGGCTTTTCTCCAATCAGCTGGTACCATACCAGTCAGTAGACTGTTCGTAAAAATTAGGAACAATGGTCTGGCAATTACTTGACTTGACTTGAGTTCCTTAAGGACCCTCGGGTGCAGGCCACCTGGTCCTGGTGACTTATTTATGTTTTTCAAGTCTGTTTCTGATTTTATCCTATGTTAACCATGAAGGTGCTTCCTGTGACATGTCATGAGGATAAACATTGCAGTTTAGGTTACTGAAGCCCCTCGTTTCCCTTGTGAAGACTAAGGAGAAGAATACATTCAAAACCTTTGCGATCTCACCATCCTTTGTAACCAGAATCCCTTCATCATTCTTTATGGGGCCAATATGATGTGTCCTCCCTCTTTTACTATTTATGTACTTAAATACTTAAATAATTTCTTGTGATTTTTTTTTTCTCCTCTGCTATGTGCCTTTCGTGTTCTATCTTAGCTGCCATGATTACACCCTTACATTTCTGATTGCATTCTTTGTACAGTTGGAATGCTGATGATTCCTCAACCTTGTATTTTTTGAAGGCCTTCTCCTTTGCTTTTATATGAATTTTTATGTTGGCGTTAAGCCACCCAGGGCTTTTATTAGCTCTTTTAAATTTATTACCCTTTGGGTTGCGCTGGCTAATACACTTAATTAATATGCTCCTAAAGCGCACCCATTTTTTGTACAGAAACTGTCAGAAACCATGAATCAGACTGAGACAGAAGTACAGTTAAATCTCACTTGTTTAATAATAATAAAAAAAGCTAAACAGAGTAAATGTAGTCAAAACATAGCCAGAGTTCAGGAACCGGAACTCCATTCGCATACCCAAAGGACGGGTCGTCTGTTTGTGCTCCGGCCGGCACAGCAGACTTCAGGCTCTTTTAAACTGCAACACTGTAAGTGTGTCTTTTTTGTTTTAATGCAATAAACAACCATCAGGTTTTACACTAAGGAGTGCTTATATTTTTTATGCACCGCGGGATCCTTGTGATGATCTGATCGGTTGGGGGGGGACCGCCTGGCACCTGTGACTGTGCTTGATGTCCTTGGAGCCATACAGTGTTTCATTGCACGCATTCCCTGATCCTCTGTTATGGGGGATCATGGAACTCTGGTAAGAGTTCATTTCTGCTGATCTGGTGGTGGATTCAACACAGTCCTTTATTCAGTGTTTTTGAGGATGGCTTGCTTGCAATCTATGGACTTTTAATTTTTTGCACTGGTGGTTTTTTATTTATTAGCTCACTAGATTGTTTTTTCCTTGTCAAAAGAAGTTTATTGAGTATACAATGTTATAAAGATACATAAAGTAAGTTTACAAGGATCTATAAAGTAAGCTCATTGTTTTACAGTAGGGTTTATATAGGTAAATATCATGAAATTTCAAATATTAAACATTGGGTTCACGTAAACCTAAATTAAAGATATATATCATTTCCTTAGTTACTTTTGTAGGTATTTAAATGATTTATACCTACTATACATATTGTTTACAAGTAGAGTGTATATAGGTCAAATAAATTCTGATAATGAGCTTTAATCGTAAGGTGGAGAAAAGGAAAGAGAAAGAAGAAAAAGAGTTGAAAGGCAGAGGTATGGTCCACAAGGTTGTCTCGCTCGTCAGTTTATTATTCTTTTTAGTTCTCTTTGAAGCCTTAGAATGGGTGTCTCTGTAAGTCATTTAATCTGTTACCATGGCAACAGGACAGAGTCATTGAAGTTTGACAGGAACTGTTGTTTTATCCAAGGATGCCAAAGTTTTTCAAATTTTGGAATTTGATTTTGATCGATGGCTACCATCTTAGCATGGGACATTGTATTATTCATTCTGTGAATTGTTTCTGCTAGTACCAATGTAGGAGATTTCCATGCCTTGGCCACTGTTTGTTTTGCAGCCGTTATTAGTTGGATCATAAGTTTGAATTGAGAGAGTGTTAACCATTCCGGTTTTAGATTAAGTAAAGTTAAATATGGATCTGGTTGTATTATTTTTTTAAATATTTTAGATGCAATCACGAAGACTTCCTTCCAGAAGGTTTGGATTACTGGGCACGTCCACCATATGTGTAAATATGTGCCTATTTCTGGGCATCCTCGAAAACAAAGAGTTGAGGTATTAGGTGAATATTTTGCCACTCTAGCGGGTACAAGGTACCAGCGAGTTAGGACTTTATAATTTGTCTCCAGTGCTAAGATGTTGGGTGAAGATGACTTAGATGTGAGCCATATGTTAGACCAGTCCGTGTCTTCTAAAGTTCGTCCCAGGTCCTCCTCCCACCTCTGAACGTAAGAGGGTCTATTAAGATTTGCTACTCCATATAATTGATTATAAAGTGATGAAATTGTACCTTTAGCAAATGGATCTTTTGTACAGATTGATTCAAAAATGGATAATTGGGATAATGGTGTATCCCCCTTTAGGAATGGTGTATAGAAATTTTTGATTTGGAGATATCTAAATATCTCAGAGTTTGGTAGATCATATTTTTCTCTAAGCGATGGGAATGAAAGGAATGATTTAGATGCTATGAAGTCATTTAGTGTCTGAATGCCTGATGTTGTCCAAGCTTTAAAAGAATTTGGGTAGATCCATGCCGGATAAAAGGCCGGATTTCTGATAAAAGAAAGGAGAGGATTGTGTGGAGATTGTAACTGATATTTGGTTTTTAGTTTATCCCAGAGAGATAAGAAGTGTTTAGTTATGGGATTATGAATTTTAAAGCGGTCTTTAGGATCAAGCCATAATAAATTTGATATTAATAGAGGGTCATTTTCTGAAGCCTCTATAAATACCCATAATGGGATTTCCTGTTTTGCATGGTATTTGGACAGACTGGCCAAATGTGCTGCTCTGTAGTAGTTAGTAAAATTAGGGTATCCCAGGCCTCCTTTATTTTTGGGAAGATGTAGTGTGTGTATAGGTATACGTGGTTCAGAAGAGCCCCATATAAACGAAGTTGCTCTTTTTTGTACTATTCTCAAAAAATAGGAAGGAATTGGAATAGGGAGGACTCTGAATAGATAAAGCAATTTGGGTAGAATAGTCATTTTGATTGCATTAATCTTCCCTATCCAGGATAAAGGAAGTTGCGACCATTGTTTTATTAGATTTGTGATCTGTCTTAATACAGGAGGATAATTGGTTGAGAATAAGTCAGAATGAGATGCTGTTAAATGAATTCCAAGATATGGGATTGATTTTTCTGCCCATGTGAATGGGAGTGCAGCCCTAGCTGGGATCAATTCCATGTTTGTGAGTGAAATATTAAGCACTAGGCATTTCTTAGGATTAATCATAAGGCCGGATAGGGCTGCAAATCCATCAAGAGCTGGTATTAAGTTAGGACCAGAGACCTGTGGTGATGATAGAAAAAGTAATATATCGTCTGCAAATATACATAATTTGTGTGTAATACCTCCTACTTCAATGCCAGTTATAGTTTGGTTTGTTCTGATGTATTGGGCCATGGGTTCGAGTATAAGGGCAAATAATAAGGGAGATAATGGGCAACCCTGTCGGGTACCTCTTTCGATATTAAAGGCATCAGATTTGTATCCAGCATATTTTATATAGGCTTTGGGTTTATTATATAATGCTTTGATCCATGTTAAAAAGTGGGGTCCAAAACCCCATTTTTGTAATGAATATTGCATATATTGCCAGGATACTGTGTCAAATGCCCTCTTAATATCGAGAGATAGAAAACATAAAGGGATTTTCCGTTTTTTAGCAATATGTGCCAATAACACTGCCCTGCGTATATTATCGCCTGCCTGTCTATTTGGCATGAAGCCTACTTGATCTCTATGTATTAATTTTCCTATAATGCTATTGAGGCGTTTTGCTATTATTTTTGCTAATAATTTAATATCGAGGTTTAACAGAGAGATAGGCCGATAATTCACACAGGAAGTATCATCAGAAAGGGGTTTAGGGATCATACAAACAATTGCCATTAGTGTTTCTTGCCGAAAAGAATGTCCATCTAGAAGTTTGTTAAAAGTTTCAGTGAGAATGGGAGAGAGTATTTCTGAGAATGTTTTATAGTATAAAGCCGAGTAGCCGTCTGGGCCTGGTCTTTTGTTAAGTTTTAGGTCTTTTATGGCGTTAGCAACTTCATCTATAGTTATAGGCTCATCCAAACTGCTTTTTTGATTCTGAGATAACTCAGGTAAGGTTATTTTTGAGAAGAAGGATTCAGCTTCTGTAGGATTAAATTCATTGTTTGTCTTGTATAAAGTTGCGAGATGTGAGTGAAATTTATGGACTATTTTAACTGGATTACAAGTGTAAACATTTTTTGATAATTTCAAACGTATTGGTTTGAAAGATTTGTTAGTTGAATTTAATGCCCGAGCCAAATATGTACCTGGTTTGTTTGTATTCATGTAGAAATTGTGTTTGGAGCGTTTGAGGGATTTATCAACTGACTCAGTGAGAAATAGATCGTATTCCAATCTAGATTTTTCCAGATGAGATTTTGTACTCTGAGATGGATTATCTTGAAATGATATGTAAGCTGCATTAAAATTGAGTTCTAGTTTTTTTGCTAGATTTTTGCGTTCCCGTTTAAATAGTGCCATTTGTCTTTGTATTGTACCACGCAAGACAGGCTTATGAGCTTCCCACAGTGTTATTGGGGAGATGTCTGTTGTATTATTAATTGATATGTATTCCTTTAAAGCTTGTTCAATGGCCATCTGATGTAGTGGGTGTTTGAGCATTATGTCCGGTAAGTACCACGTTGGGTCATGCGCTTTTGGTATGGCTGAGGCTATAGTAGTGTATACTGCATTATGGTCAGACCACGGAATCGGAATTATATCTGATGCAATAATTTCTGGTATCATTCCTATTGTTAGAAAAATATGATCTATTCTGGTGAAGGTTTGATGAGGGTGCGAGAAATAAGTGAATTTCTTTTTCATTGGGTTACTTTCTCTCCATGAATCTACCAGATTGTATTTGGAAAGAAGTTGAGATAAAGGTAATCTAGAGGTTATTTTGGATGGTGTAAAACGTGATTTATCTAGAAATGGGAGGAGGACCTGGTTCGAATCCCCACACATTATCACTGTTCCTATTTTGTGTGTATTAATCACTTGTAATATATGTGAGAGGAATGGTGTAGGTTGTTTGTTAGGAGCGTAGTAGGAAATCACCGTGATTGCTGTATCCATTATATAACCCATGAGTATCAGGTATCTACCTTCTGGGTCTTTATTTCTGATGATAAGGTGAATGGTGTGGATCGGTGAAATGCAATTAGAGTTCCCCTTTCTTTGGTACAGGCAGAAGCCGTGTAAATTTGTTGATAAAAAGGAGAAATATATTTTGGAGTAGAATCTTTGGTGAAGTGTGTTTCTTGGAGGCATACTATGTGAGCCTTCTTGTTATGGAAAGTACGGAAGGCTTTGGTTCTTTTTTGAGGGACATTTATTCCCTGAACATTCAGGGAAAGTATATTCAGTGGTGCCATGGCAATAGATCAAATAGTTTTGACTTACTTTTTGTTATGCAGAGCTGACTGCGCAGATCAACCTGTGTGGACTGAAGAGATGAATAGATAGAAAAGAAACCAGTGAATTCTGGAGTAAAGAGTAAACAAAAAACATATGAGATTAGATGATACATTGTATAAATTATTTTTTGCAAGTAATCACAATTTACCCGTGAAAGAGAATAAATATCTCTCTCAGGGGAATAAGTGCCTTTGTCACACTCCCACATAATATGGTTGGGAGAATGAGGAGGGCTAATGGGGGTACACGGATCTTCCGCTTACAGGAGAGAAGTGCTATGTCAAAAGACATCAAAATGATGGTTCATTAATTGGAGTGCAGAATATAGTTTTTGTTGAAATTATTTATTCCAGGGTGGTTGTATATGGTTAGTCTTGAATGGTAAAAGTAAATACTGCGCTTACACTAAGTGGCAAAAGCTGCGACTAAAAAGTAGTAAACCATAAATCGTATAAAAATCAGAAAGTCGCGCTAAAAACTGAAGATGACAACAAGAAGTGTCAAAAAAATCTCATACAAATATGAGAGTGAGTGATGGTCATTGAGTGATTTATGTGCTTGTCAATGTAATTAAACACTGTGAAAAATGAAAAATATAATAAATATAAAATAAATCAGAAAATGACAATTAATTGATAGGACACAGATATTAACTCCTATGTCCAAAAGGAAGAATCGATAATAAGTGACACAATCACTGACAAATAAATATCTCAAGTGACAAAAAAAAGGAGATAATGTGACACATCTATGGAAACTAAACCATAATTAATATACAAAAACAATATAGAGATAAAGAAAAATAAACTCAAAAAAAGTCCATAACTCAAATGAAAAAGTAATAATTAAAGTCCATCCATGCTAGATGACATGCATGAAACCAAGTTTGTCTCCAAGTGCTCTGTGAAAATGGAACATAAACTTGCTGTGATGACAGTAGAGTGCGCAGATAGACCTCCACCTCTTAATAAAAATGCTGCCTCTTACCAGATGGAATTGGTCTCTTACTAACAGGAGACCTCAAGGGCGGATGGCTGCAACCCCAGCCAGGGATCTTTAAACAGGCACTTTAGCGTCCAAATCCAGGGACTCACTCCAACTCACATCAGCATAAATGGAAATATCCCCATGTAAAAAACAAAGTGCTCCACATAGCATAAAATCCAACGTTTTATTGAATATAAAAATAAAGGTTGCACTTACAAAACCATTGTAGTTAAAAAGCGTATATATGAAAGCCGGCCGGCTCCAAGGTAACCCGTGTCTTCCGGGTATGTGAATAGCGGTGTCGTCGGGACGTAGCTCCTCCTCCCTACGTCGTTTCGTCACAACAGGACGTGGTCACGGGATATGAGCCACGTCCCGATGCACCGCTTAAATAAGTACATCAACAACACCCAATTGGTATAAACAGAACAAAAGCGCCATCTTGTTTGAGGGAAACAGTATGGGCAAACGTAAAAACGTTAATCTAATAGCAGATATTAACTGCAAAAAGAAAGGATATATGAAACGTCTCTGGCGAGACTATCAAAGTTGGACGTATATTACCAAAACAATTAAAGGACTACTATTATAACAAATTGATTGATTAAAAAAAAGAAAAAACAGGGGAAAAGAAGGGGAAAAAAAAGATAAAAAAGATAAAAAAAAAAAAAAAAAAAAAAATTTCTTTTATTTTATAAATGTATATTCTCCCTCTCTTCATGCATTCCCCTTATATATAGATGGTAGCATGTGTAAATAAGTAAATGTATAATGGATACACATGTTTATGTGTTAAAAATATAAATAAGACAAAATATACAAAAATTTGATAATAATAATAAATAATAATAAAAATACAAGCATATATATTATTAATTTATATATACTTAGAGAACCGTTTCCCTAAAATGAGAGGGCACTCAAAAAGCACCTAATAGTAAACCTATACAAATACCAAAAATAAACTCATAAAAAATATATATAAAAGGGAGGGTAGTGATAACAGAGTGAACCCCACTTACTATGAATTATCTATAAAGGCATTAACATCAACATCGATGTTAAGGCCAAAAGGGGTATACGACTTCAATTTATAAACCCAGGCCATCTCTAATTTAGAGATGCTACGTACCAGGGCGCTACCCCTCCAATGGGGCTTAAATTTATCTATCCCCAGAAAAACAGTACCTGTAGGGTCTCGATGGTGAGCTGTCAGGTAATGTTTTGATACAGAATGTTTTGTGAATCCTCTCCTAATGTTATTAATATGCTCATTTAGTCTCACCTGCAGGGGTCTTTTGGTACGGCCCACATACTGCAGGCCACACGGGCACTGCAGCAAGTAGACTACTCCCGTGGTGGAGCAAGTGATAAAAGGCTCAATGGTGTAGGACCTGCGTGTGCAAGTAGAGGTAAAATTAATCGTTCTTCTACTCCTACATCCATTCAGCGAGCAGACCTGACATCTCCTACATTGGAAGTATCCAGTCAACTCAGAAAAGAAACTAGGCCTAGAGACCGGGGGGTCAAAAACATTGGGTGCCACTTTATCCTTAAGTGAGGGTGCCCCCCTAAACACTACTTGTGGTTTCACTGGTAACATAGATGCCAGCACCCTATCATTTCTGAGAACGTGCCAGTACTTATTAATAATGCGTTTGACTTTAAAATGTTGGCAGGAATAGTCAGTGACAAAAGGGCAGCGAAAGGAAGCATCAATCGGATCTCTGATTCGCTCCACAAGTAAATCCTTGCGGTCCACTTTTGCAACCTGATCCAATGTGCTAGCCACAAAGTCTGGGGAATAACCCTTGGCAATAAATCTCTGAGTCAAAATCTGTGCCTGGTTGCGAAAGGTAACAACATCTGAGCAGTTCCGCTTGAGCCGAAGAAACTGGCTCTTAGGCACAGATTTGAGCCATGAGGCATGGTGGCAGCTATCATGGGGGATAAAAGAGTTCCTATCAGTCGGTTTGAAATATGTAGATGTGACAAATTGGTTGTTATGAATAGAAATGGTAAGATCTAAAAAATTGATCTGTTCTGGACTAGTCTCATAGTTGAGCTGAATGCCTCTATCGTTATTATTGAGGAAGCACATGTACTCAGATAGATCAGAGGCTGTGCCGTCCCACAGGAGGAGGATGTCGTCTATGTAGCGAACCCACAAGGCCACCTGAGGCCTTGGCTGGGCATAGACGACATCCTCCTCCCACCTGGCCATGAAAAGATTTGCCAGGCTAGGGGCGTATTTCGCCCCCATGGCAACCCCCCTATCCTGACGGTAATAATTCCCGTCGAACCAGAAAAAATTGTGCGTTGCCGCAAATTCCAACAATAACATAATAAATCGGATTTGTTCCTCCGGGAGATTGGACAATCGGTGGAGATGGTCCGATACAGCCTCCAAACCTAATTGATGGGGGATAACCGTGTAAAGGGAGGTAACGTCAGCCGTTACCAGCAGCATCCCTTCCCTAGGTACATGGTTCGAGAGGAGGTTGATGACATCACGAGTGTCTTTAACAAAAGACCTCATAGTCCGCACCAATGGTTGTAAATAAAAGTCTATGTATTTGCCCACCCGGGACGTGATAGAATCGATCCCACTAACTATGGGCCGTCCCGGGGGGCAAACAAGACTCTTATGTATTTTTGGTAAATAGTAGATAACCGGCACCCTGGGTGCCCTGGGGATCAGAAAAGTCTTTTCCTTCTTGTTCAGAATACCGGAGCTATGACCTCTAGTGACCAAAAGCACCAATTCCATTTTATAAGTAGCATTAGGGTTAGATGGTAACCTAGTGTAAGTCGTATCGTCACCCAGGATACGGTACATTTCTTGCATGTAATCACTCTTATTCAGAATGACAATCCCACCCCCCTTATCCGCAGGGCGAATCACAAGTTGTTTGTTATTGCATAAAGACTCAATGCCGGACTGAATGTCCTTCTTAGTCCTAACATATTTTACATTCATATCATCCAATTCTCTTAAGGCCAAATCTCTGAAAACTCTAAGAGAGGGAGAGAGGTGACCAGGGGGGTTAAACAAAGATGCGTTAGACAAACCTGAATGGGAATAACCATCATTCACGGTTCTGGGGGGATTGGCAGAATTTGAAACCATATACCTTTGGATATTAAGTTTTCTAACGTATTTATGGATATCCATGTAAGTTTGGAACTTATTGATGTTCCGGGGTGGGGCAAATTTTAAACCTTTGTCCAGAACTCTGATCTCAGAAGCAGTCAGAGTCTGTGAACTAAGGTTGAAAATCCCATTACCATCTATGTCCTTGGTCTTTTTGGGCTTAATGCGCCTCCCCCCTCTAGTTCCTCTCTTAGTTCTACCAGTCTCTTTGTGCCCTGGTTTGCCCTGGGAAAATCCCAGTTTTGATGTCCAGGGTTGTAGGGCTGGTTGGTTTCAATGCCTTCAGTGGGATGAGGGACAAATTCCCTCCTGGAATTCTCATGATCCTCCCTGATATCAGAGGGTGGTGGGTAAGGGTCCCCTTCTGGGTACCTCATGTCCCCCAGAGGTGCAAAACTATTGTGAATTGGTACATTATAACCAGTGTTGTAGTCCCGACGACACCGCTATTCACATACCCGGAAGACACGGGTTACCTTGGAGCCGGCCGGCTTTCATATATACGCTTTTTAACTACAATGGTTTTGTAAGTGCAACCTTTATTTTTATATTCAATAAAACGTTGGATTTTATGCTATGTGGAGCACTTTGTTTTTTACATGGGGATATTTCCATTTATGCTGATGTGAGTTGGAGTGAGTCCCTGGATTTGGACGCTAAAGTGCCTGTTTAAAGATCCCTGGCTGGGGTTGCAGCCATCCGCCCTTGAGGTCTCCTGTTAGTAAGAGACCAATTCCATCTGGTAAGAGGCAGCATTTTTATTAAGAGGTGGAGGTCTATCTGCGCACTCTACTGTCATCACAGCAAGTTTATGTTCCATTTTCACAGAGCACTTGGAGACAAACTTGGTTTCATGCATGTCATCTAGCATGGATGGACTTTAATTATTACTTTTTCATTTGAGTTATGGACTTTTTTTGAGTTTATTTTTCTTTATCTCTATATTGTTTTTGTATATTAATTATGGTTTAGTTTCCATAGATGTGTCACATTATCTCCTTTTTTTTGTCACTTGAGATATTTATTTGTCAGTGATTGTGTCACTTATTATCGATTCTTCCTTTTGGACATAGGAGTTAATATCTGTGTCCTATCAATTAATTGTCATTTTCTGATTTATTTTATATTTATTATATTTTTCATTTTTCACAGTGTTTAATTACATTGACAAGCACATAAATCACTCAATGACCATCACTCACTCTCATATTTGTATGAGATTTTTTTGACACTTCTTGTTGTCATCTTCAGTTTTTAGCGCGACTTTCTGATTTTTATACGATTTATGGTTTACTACTTTTTAGTCGCAGCTTTTGCCACTTAGTGTAAGCGCAGTATTTACTTTTACCATTCCAGATTCTGTATTTTTTATTGCTGCTAACACTTTTATTATTATTTAGTTGGTCCTCACTGTGTTGTCTTTATTTGCCCAATTCTGCCTATGGATATCTTTGAGTTCAGAGCCACCAGGGTAGTCAATACCGAGGGTGTCTTTGAACCCTATAAGAATGGAGACAGTGATATTGGGGGACTGTTCACACGATTAAAAAACTTGGTTATTTCAGAGATCCACACACAATGGGATATCGCCTTTTTAGAAACATACGTTAAAAAGCATATGGTACCCCGCAGCCTTAGATGGGATGTAGGCCCCCAGAAAGGAGAGAATGACTTAGAAGGCTGGTACAAACACTTTAATGAAGCGGGTATCAGTCTTCTGAGGTTTCTACTCGAAAGAAAGGCCAATAAACTGGCCAGACTTGATGAGGAAATAAAACAGATTAAGGAAAAACTCACCCCTTTCCAAACGGGAGAAGAGTATTTGGACAGATCCAAGGGCCTACTTAAACTTTTAGAAAAGGAGGATAGAGAACAAAAAATAAAGAAAAGGAAGAAATTCAATAGGGATGTAACAGACTATGAGTCTCACTTAGTATTTGAATGGCAAAAGAAATTATTTGAGGAACAGAATGGGGAGGCTATTCAATCGATGGACATCACCCCATCCGTCGATAATCAGGCCATGACTGATACTCAGAGGGGCCCATATGTTGGTAGTAATTATGTTATGGCACCGTCTCAGGGGGTACGTACGTTTTCGGGCAGGGCTCAATTACCACTCCCCCAGAAAGTGAACGCTAAACGCTCTCCTATTCCCTATCCGCATTCTAGCCAAGCTGGATTGGGTGTTCAATATACTCAGGTGGGACCTTCGCCTCAACAGCCATATAGGCATGGTTCCCCCCACCGAGGATTCCAACGCGGTCGGGGAAGAGGTTCAACTCGAGGTCCATCTTCAGTACGGGGGCGCGGTAGTGTTCCCAGAAACAACAATAATTATAACCATAATAATTATACAACCAATGGACATCCACAAGGAGGCCATTTTGATCAGCGTATGTCCATTCCACCTCATCTTCGAGGCCCTGGATACGCTCGCCCCAATTATTATGGTGAACAACCTGTAGTCCACTATGAGGGAGACTACAACACTGGTTATAATGTACCAATTCACAATAGTTTTGCACCTCTGGGGGACATGAGGTACCCAGAAGGGGACCCTTACCCACCACCCTCTGATATCAGGGAGGATCATGAGAATTCCAGGAGGGAATTTGTCCCTCATCCCACTGAAGGCATTGAAACCAACCAGCCCTACAACCCTGGACATCAAAACTGGGATTTTCCCAGGGCAAACCAGGGCACAAAGAGACTGGTAGAACTAAGAGAGGAACTAGAGGGGGGAGGCGCATTAAGCCCAAAAAGACCAAGGACATAGATGGTAATGGGATTTTCAACCTTAGTTCACAGACTCTGACTGCTTCTGAGATCAGAGTTCTGGACAAAGGTTTAAAATTTGCCCCACCCCGGAACATCAATAAGTTCCAAACTTACATGGATATCCATAAATACGTTAGAAAACTTAATATCCAAAGGTATATGGTTTCAAATTCTGCCAATCCCCCCAGAACCGTGAATGATGGTTATTCCCATTCAGGTTTGTCTAACGCATCTTTGTTTAACCCCCCTGGTCACCTCTCTCCCTCTCTTAGAGTTTTCAGAGATTTGGCCTTAAGAGAATTGGATGATATGAATGTAAAATATGTTAGGACTAAGAAGGACATTCAGTCCGGCATTGAGTCTTTATGCAATAACAAACAACTTGTGATTCGCCCTGCGGATAAGGGGGGTGGGATTGTCATTCTGAATAAGAGTGATTACATGCAAGAAATGTACCGTATCCTGGGTGACGATACGACTTACACTAGGTTACCATCTAACCCTAATGCTACTTATAAAATGGAATTGGTGCTTTTGGTCACTAGAGGTCATAGCTCCGGTATTCTGAACAAGAAGGAAAAGACTTTTCTGATCCCCAGGGCACCCAGGGTGCCGGTTATCTACTATTTACCAAAAATTACATAAGAGTCTTGTTTGCCCCCCGGGACGGCCCATAGTTAGTGGGATCGATTCTATCACGTCCCGGGTGGGCAAATACATAGACTTTTATTTACAACCATTGGTGCGGACTATGAGGTCTTTTGTTAAAGACACTCGTGATGTCATCAACCTCCTCTCGAACCATGTACCTAGGGAAGGGATGCTGCTGGTAACGGCTGACGTTACCTCCCTTTACACGGTTATCCCCCATCAATTAGGTTTGGAGGCTGTATCGGACCATCTCCACCGATTGTCCAATCTCCCGGAGGAACAAATCCGATTTATTATGTTATTGTTGGAATTTGCGGCAACGCACAATTTTTTCTGGTTCGACGGGAATTATTACCGTCAGGATAGGGGGGTTGCCATGGGGGCGAAATACGCCCCTAGCCTGGCAAATCTTTTCATGGCCAGGTGGGAGGAGGATGTCGTCTATGCCCAGCCAAGGCCTCAGGTGGCCTTGTGGGTTCGCTACATAGACGACATCCTCCTCCTGTGGGACGGCACAGCCTCTGATCTATCTGAGTACATGTGCTTCCTCAATAATAACGATAGAGGCATTCAGCTCAACTATGAGACTAGTCCAGAACAGATCAATTTTTTAGATCTTACCATTTCTATTCATAACAACCAATTTGTCACATCTACATATTTCAAACCGACTGATAGGAACTCTTTTATCCCCCATGATAGCTGCCACCATGCCTCATGGCTCAAATCTGTGCCTAAGAGCCAGTTTCTTCGGCTCAAGCGGAACTGCTCAGATGTTGTTACCTTTCGCAACCAGGCACAGATTTTGACTCAGAGATTTATTGCCAAGGGTTATTCCCCAGACTTTGTGGCTAGCACATTGGATCAGGTTGCAAAAGTGGACCGCAAGGATTTACTTGTGGAGCGAATCAGAGATCCGATTGATGCTTCCTTTCGCTGCCCTTTTGTCACTGACTATTCCTGCCAACATTTTAAAGTCAAACGCATTATTAATAAGTACTGGCACGTTCTCAGAAATGATAGGGTGCTGGCATCTATGTTACCAGTGAAACCACAAGTAGTGTTTAGGGGGGCACCCTCACTTAAGGATAAAGTGGCACCCAATGTTTTTGACCCCCCGGTCTCTAGGCCTAGTTTCTTTTCTGAGTTGACTGGATACTTCCAATGTAGGAGATGTCAGGTCTGCTCGCTGAATGGATGTAGGAGTAGAAGAACGATTAATTTTACCTCTACTTGCACACGCAGGTCCTACACCATTGAGCCTTTTATCACTTGCTCCACCACGGGAGTAGTCTACTTGCTGCAGTGCCCGTGTGGCCTGCAGTATGTGGGCCGTACCAAAAGACCCCTGCAGGTGAGACTAAATGAGCATATTAATAACATTAGGAGAGGATTCACAAAACATTCTGTATCAAAACATTACCTGACAGCTCACCATCGAGACCCTACAGGTACTGTTTTTCTGGGGATAGATAAATTTAAGCCCCATTGGAGGGGTAGCGCCCTGGTACGTAGCATCTCTAAATTAGAGATGGCCTGGGTTTATAAATTGAAGTCGTATACCCCTTTTGGCCTTAACATCGATGTTGATGTTAATGCCTTTATAGATAATTCATAGTAAGTGGGGTTCACTCTGTTATCACTACCCTCCCTTTTATATATATTTTTTATGAGTTTATTTTTGGTATTTGTATAGGTTTACTATTAGGTGCTTTTTGAGTGCCCTCTCATTTTAGGGAAACGGTTCTCTAAGTATATATAAATTAATAATATATATGCTTGTATTTTTATTATTATTTATTATTATTATCAAATTTTTGTATATTTTGTCTTATTTATATTTTTAACACATAAACATGTGTATCCATTATACATTTACTTATTTACACATGCTACCATCTATATATAAGGGGAATGCATGAAGAGAGGGAGAATATACATTTATAAAATAAAAGAAATTTTTTTTTTTTTTTTTTTTTATCTTTTTTATCTTTTTTTTCCCCTTCTTTTCCCCTGTTTTTTCTTTTTTTTAATCAATCAATTTGTTATAATAGTAGTCCTTTAATTGTTTTGGTAATATACGTCCAACTTTGATAGTCTCGCCAGAGACGTTTCATATATCCTTTCTTTTTGCAGTTAATATCTGCTATTAGATTAACGTTTTTACGTTTGCCCATACTGTTTCCCTCAAACAAGATGGCGCTTTTGTTCTGTTTATACCAATTGGGTGTTGTTGATGTACTTATTTAAGCGGTGCATCGGGACGTGGCTCATATCCCGTGACCACGTCCTGTTGTGACGAAACGACGTAGGGAGGAGGAGCTACGTCCCGACGACACCGCTATTCACATACCCGGAAGACACGGGTTACCTTGGAGCCGGCCGGCTTTCATATATACGCTTTTTAACTACAATGGTTTTGTAAGTGCAACCTTTATTTTTATATTCAATAAAACGTTGGATTTTATGCTATGTGGAGCACTTTGTTTTTTACATGGGGATATTTCCATTTATGCTGATGTGAGTTGGAGTGAGTCCCTGGATTTGGACGCTAAAGTGCCTGTTTAAAGATCCCTGGCTGGGGTTGCAGCCATCCGCCCTTGAGGTCTCCTGTTAGTAAGAGACCAATTCCATCTGGTAAGAGGCAGCATTTTTATTAAGAGGTGGAGGTCTATCTGCGCACTCTACTGTCATCACAGCAAGTTTATGTTCCATTTTCACAGAGCACTTGGAGACAAACTTGGTTTCATGCATGTCATCTAGCATGGATGGACTTTAATTATTACTTTTTCATTTGAGTTATGGACTTTTTTTGAGTTTATTTTTCTTTATCTCTATATTGTTTTTGTATATTAATTATGGTTTAGTTTCCATAGATGTGTCACATTATCTCCTTTTTTTTGTCACTTGAGATATTTATTTGTCAGTGATTGTGTCACTTATTATCGATTCTTCCTTTTGGACATAGGAGTTAATATCTGTGTCCTATCAATTAATTGTCATTTTCTGATTTATTTTATATTTATTATATTTTTCATTTTTCACAGTGTTTAATTACATTGACAAGCACATAAATCACTCAATGACCATCACTCACTCTCATATTTGTATGAGATTTTTTTGACACTTCTTGTTGTCATCTTCAGTTTTTAGCGCGACTTTCTGATTTTTATATGGTTAGTCTTGCCCTAGGCTAAATAATTCAGTTAGAAAGGTACTGTTAATAACTTTGGTATTGATGAAGATAGTTTGAATTATTTTGGGATTTTAACCCTTTTAGAGTAAACAATTACATATTTTACTCATATGTAACTGTTTAGATATGTTAACTCATAAAATTGAGGTTGTATTGCTTCAGATTAGAATAAACAAAAACATAATTCTAGGAACTAGTTAGGTAATAATATATTTGTTTTAAGAAAAGAAAGAAAAAGCTTCCATTACTTCTGGATTATTGAACATATTTGTCCTAAAAAGTAATAAATCTATTGTTATTACCTGATAATATATATCCGAACAAGAATTTCCTTATTTCACTTATATATTCTAAGGCTATATGAATCAGAAGTAATAAGAAATATAACTGGAATGTAACATGATCCCACACAGTGTGTGACTATCAGAATGCAGTTACATTCAGTTATAAATACAGGTTTTTTATAGAGAACCATCTCTTAGTATAATAAATGAAAAGATATCAGGAATTAGGATGTCAGTCCATTGAATCTTCTTGGTCCATGGATGATGTGGCATAACGGCCTCTTTTGTGAGAATGATGATTCTCATTTTGTTCTGAAATTATCTGGGTGCTGCCTGAAGGTGAAGATGACGCCATTCTTCTGCGTGTGGGAGTGTTGCTGCTTGTGGGTTCTGTCAGATTTAATTTTAAAAGGGTTTGTTGTAGTTCATCTGCTGATCTGCTTCTGTAAATTGTACCTTGGTAGTTAAATCTGACTGAAAAGGGGAAGCCCCATTGATACATAATGTTGTGGCCTTGCAGTTCCATTAGTTGGGGTTTCATGGATCGTCTTTTAGTAATAGTAAGTTGGGATAGGTCAGCAAAAATTTGATAATTGTGTCCTTGAAAATTAAGTTCCTTTTTTTCTCTTGCAGCAATTAGTATTTGTTCTTTCGTTCTGTAATAATGAAATTTTGTGATTATATCACGTGGGGGTCCATCTTTCTTTTTGGCTGTGAGGGCTCTGTGTACTCTGTCCAGTTCTAAACGTTCAATAGGGATATCTGGCTTTAGTTCTTGTAATAGAGCAGTAATAGTAGATTGCAGGTCTGTCACAGTTTCAGGTATTCCCCTTATGCGCAAGTTTGAACGTCTGGCTCTATTTTCGTAATCTTCGAGCTTAGTTTGAAGTATTAAATTCTCTTTTTTTAATTGTTCCAATTCTGTTATATTTTCTTGGGTTGTAATTTCAATTTCATCCATTTTTATTTCTAAGGCTGCGGTGCGGTTTCCCAGCTCTCTTATTTCTTTGGTTAGGCTTTTTGTTATTTGGTCTGAGGTTTGTTTTAAAGCCTTATGAAGCATCTTTTCAAATTGTAATAATGTTACTGGGGATACTGAGGAGGCTTGTGGAGAAGTTTGTGAGAGGATTTGTTCTGTATCTGACTCAAATGGAGAGTCTTGCTGTGACATTTTCTGTCTGTGAGAGCGCCCTGATGCTGTATCTTGTGAGGTGACTGGAGCTGCTTCAGCTGCAGTGAGTGCCTGTGAGCTCTTTGTGAGGTGATTTTTATTTCTGCCACGGTTTCCTCCCAGTACCATATTTCCTGCCCAAACTTTCACAGTTTGTTCCCTGGGGCAAAAAGGTTCAAATGGATACCTTTTGAGCCTGCAGGCTCCGCTTTGTCCTTCTCTTCTCTCCTCAGCGGTGTGGAGCTCTAACAATGCATGTCTGCTCCACTAGGCTCGGCCTCCTGCCCCCCACTAGATTGTTTTTTCACATTCACAATTAATTTTTATAAGTTATGGACTTATAATTTTTTACATTGATGTATATTATCTCTTCAATTAATCACTCACAGACTTATTAATTTTTGGTTTCCTGATCAAGGTGTTTATGCACAATTTAGTTCTTGGGGAGTTTTTGATTTTTATTAATATTATTTATGAATGTTGCATTATTATCAGATGTATTTATGAGATCAGTTTGAATTTTGGTCAATAACTTACGGATAGCGCGATTCTAACTTTCCAAGCCTTCTTTTTGTATTAATGTCATACTTGTGAATTGCAGCTTCTGAGGGATCACAGTTTTGAAATAACTCCTCTCAATTTTTATTTTATTTTTATTTATTTATCTTAGCGTAGTTTTTTATTATTTTTTCCATATTCTACCGGAACGGATAGTCAGACAAGCCAAAACGTCAGGGAGCTAGAGATGAGCGTAGCAGAACAGCAAGCAGGATCTGGAGCCAGAAGGAATGTCAGCCAAGCAAGTCTTTAACAGGAACACAGGATAGAGATGTGACCAAGGCGAAGGCAGAGATCATCTGGGCTGGACGACTTAAGTAGGCAGGACTGACAAGCAGGATATCATCAACAGGTGAGTCACTGTGAAGCTGGCAAAATTAGCCGACAGCTGAGCGGCCAGCTCAGAGAAGGAAGGGCTGAGAACAGCCCTGACAGAAACACAGTTTACTATGCTTCAGTTATGAATGGACACAGGAGTAATTGGTACCGATAGCTCACTGTGTCCATTCAAAAAAGCAAGGGGCTGGTGAATTATATATTTTCTGGTCCCTTCCCTTGCTTTCCATCCTGAAAAAAATGCAGATGGAGACTACACAGGTGCTGGGGGGCAGCCGGAAACAATTAACCTGGAGGGGAGGGGCGGCGGGCACTGTATATAGAGGAACCAATGCCCTCCATTTTCCTCCTGCAGCCACTGAATGCCAGCAGGAGGGAGAGGAGGAGAAGCTGGCTTTTAGCGGCTGCAGGAGGAAAATGGAGGGCATCCGTTCCTCTATATGCCACCCCTTCTATCCAGCTGTAGAACCAGATATGACAGGGGAGCTGCACAGGCCCCCTGAAGCATGGGGCTGGGTTGCAATTCTGACTTCTGCAACCCCTACAGTTATGTCTCTGAAGGGAGGCCACCTGTGTCTCAAACAATGTCACTTCTCCCTATAACACCTTTATAGTAAATAGATATAGTTCTTATAATTTTTTGACTTTTTTTTACATACATCTCTGTAACTGTTCTACTTCAGTCTGTGATTTTTTTGTATTTACCCTTTAGTCTGGGTTCACACATGTGCGATGCAGATACCGCATGTGATTCATACAGGAATCATACCACATTCCTGTGCACATCACATTCGATGTCTGTGTGGTGCGGTTTGAGCCATACATTTTGTATGGCTCATATCGCATTGCATCCACACCAAAATGGTGCAGGACCCTTTTTTCTTCCCCGCACCTGAATCGCATGGGTGTTCACACTAATGCAATGCGATTATGGCTATCACACTGCATTTTGCGATCTATTTTGGTGTGTCGGTAATCTAACATTGACCCCTGCAGCAGATCACGAGGATGCTGTGCGATTGCTTTGCAGTGCGATGCGATGTGGGGTATCGAGCGGAAACACAGCGAATCTTGTGCGTTTCCCGCCTCGCATCAGTGTGAACCAGGGCTCAATGATAGTTGCTGTCCTTTAAACAGTTTGTACTGGTCATACACTGTTTGAATTTCGTCCAGGTCTTGATGAACCTGACAAAATTTCCTTAGTGGGTGGCCCTGTCAGCACCCTCCTGCTCAACATCCTTCGATCCTTTAACAGTGGGTTAGCACACTGAATTTTACTGCACATGTTCAGAGCCAATGCTGTTTTTAAAGTATATGTAAACTCTAACACTGAACTTCTTATTATTACTCCATTTTGGTCTACAAAAAAATAACAATGAAAGGGTATTAGTATATCTGATAAGTGATCCTGCCAAAAAATCCAATGCAGTCCTGTCCACTCTGCAGTGTTGTTTCAAAAACCGCGTTCTCAGCCCTGTCCAGGAAACACATTCCCACACATTATTAAGATGAGAAGATGGGGAGGTGATCTGTAGTTCTAACACACTTCCTGTCCTAGGGGTGCAGTGCTGCTCCTCCATAGTAGAGTGAAGATTATCACCTTAGGACAGGAAGTGTTGTACCGACAGAATTACCATGTAAAACCAGAAAACCCCCCCCCCAAAAAAAAACCCCAATGCAGCCACCACATCTAAAGACTGGTAAGCGACATTACATTATGTAGCTGGGTGTTCCACCGGCTGCATGTGCCTCTCTCCCTTCACTTCCTTCTCCCCATCATCACTGTGCTGCAGCAGCTGCCTCTCACCCTTAACTTCCCTGCTGTGTGAGCAGAGCGGGCTCCGTGTGAAATCCCCCACTTTTTTCTCCCTTCCACCCCTTGCATTATGGAACATGTGAGGGCCATGCCACACTAGGTGTATCTACCCAGAGATTGGTACGCACTGCCTCAAGTCCATAGTAGACAGCATATGGCGAGAAGCTAGGGAAGTAACTTCCCTAAATTGTGGCAGTTTAATATTTTAAGCCACCTCTGCTAAAATGCCCTTATCCCCTTGTTTTCTGCAACACTAAAGCCCTGTACACAGGGATGTATCTGCCACGAGGCAGACAAGGCATTTGCCTTGGGTGACAGTTTTCCCGGGGGGGGGGGGGGGGCCGCCCCCAGGCTCCCTCTTCCTGCCACTTCACCCCGCTGCACTGACCCCCGCAAACCCTGCAGCTGTCTGCTCTGTGTAGCGGCTGGCCAGCTCTCCCGCCTCCCCCTCCCACCGGATGCAGCCACTGATAGTGCGGGAAATGTGGATGGATGGAAGGCGAGGGGGGGCTGCTCCATGCGGCTGCTGGTCAACCCCCCACCCTCCCCAGCCCTACCTCGGGCTGCAGCCGCTGCTAGTGCGAGAGATCGGGATTGATAGAGAGTGGGGGGCTGGTAAACGTATGTTTACTAGCCCCTTTTCTGAAAGTACTGATTGATCGCTTCTGTATTCATTAACCTCTTGCTTACTGGGCACTTAAACCCCCCTCCTGCCCAGACCAATTTTCAGCTTTCAGCGCTGTCACACTTTGAATGACAATTGCGCGGTCATGCTACACTGTAAAATTTTTATCATTTTTTTCACACAAATGGAGCTTTCTTTTGGTGGTATTTATTCACCACCAAAAGATGGTGGTGAATAAATGGATTTTTTATTTTTTGCTAAACAAACAAAAAAAGACAGAAATTTTTGAAAAAACAAAACATGTTTCATAGTTTGTTATAAAATTTTGCAAACGGGTAATTTTTCTCCTTCATTGATATTCGCTGATGAGGCTGCATTGATATTCGCTGATGAGGCTGCACTGATGGGCAATGATGGGCTGCTCTGATGGGCACAGATAAGGTGAGACTGATAGGCACAGATAAGACGGCACTGATGGGCCCTGATGGATGGCACTGATAGATGTCACTGATGGGCACTGGTAGGTGGCACTGATGGGCACTGAAAGGTGGCACTGGTAGGTAGTATTGATAGGCAGCACTGGAGATGACGCACTGATTGGTGATTTATAGGCAGCATTGTGGGCACTGATAGGTGGCACTGTGGGCACTGATAGGTGACACACTGGACACTGATGGGTGGCACTGGTGGGCACTGGTAGGGGGCACTGGTGGGCAGTGGTAGGTAATGCTGGTGGGCACAGAAGCCGAGGCTCTCCACAATCGGAACCGATGTCCCTCTCGCAGCTGCCAGTGATTGGCTTTTTTTGTCCTCCTCATGCTACCAGCGTGAGGAGAAAAAATAGCCGATTGCCGGCTCTGTTTACATCACAATATCAGCTGTCATTGGCTGACAGCTGATCTAGTGGAAAGGGGTCGGGATCTCATATACTTGCTGATCACATTTAAAAAAGACTTAATCAGTGACATCGGGGGCTTCATAGCTGGTAATCCAGGACTGATTCATTTTTATAAAAGTCAAATGGTCCACAGAGTCTGAGGACAGACGCGTTCTATAATCAGTAGCGAAACCTCCTGCAGCCTGTTCTGAAAGCACACTGGATGCAGGGTAACCTACTGGAGTCAGGTAAAAACTTTCAATAAAATCTGCTTTAACGTATCCTCAAGAGATTTTATTTTCTGCACTCTCTGTGGGAACGGGATGAGTTCTGAGACCTTCCCCTTATAACAGTGGTCAAGGAGGGTTGCCAACCAGTAATCATCCTTCTCCTTTATGCCACGTATTCTTGGGTCCTTTCGCAGGCTTTGAAGCATGAGGTTGTCCATGCGCCTCAAATTTGCCGAGGCTTGAGAAGCAGACTGCTCGGGGTCATTCAGGATGACAGCACCTGGAACTTCCTCCTCCCGGCCACGTACTACTTCCAAGGGTCCTGGGGTTGGAAAGCCATCACTTACAGATTGACGCAGGTCTTCCTCTTCTTTGAAGCCTATGAAAGTGCAAGAATCCTCCTCCTCATCCCCCTCCCCTCTCTTCTCCTGTGTGTTCTGTGACATAGGAATGATGGTGTCTGGATAAAGTGGGCCTTGAGAGAAAATGAAGTCCTCCTCTTCCTCCTGCTGCTTTGCCTCCAGTGCCCTGTCCATAATGCCATGCAGAGTCTGCTCCAGCAGGAACACAACAGGGATTGTGTTCCTGATGCATGCACTGTCACGGCTCGCCATCCTTGTGGCCTCCTCAAATGGTGACAATACAGTGCATGCATCCTAATGATCAGTCATCGGCGTGGGGAAAAAAAGCAGAGGTGGCCTGAGCCTGTCGTCGTGCTGTATTCCCACAGGTACTCGTTGCCGGCCCTCACTGCATATATAGCTGCTGCAGCATTGACAAAGTCGAGTTCTACCTGGTGGGCATGTTACAAATCAGGCGATTTACGGGCAGGTGCATTCCCCGCTGAATTTCAGCCAACCGTGCGCTGGCTGAGTATGACCGCCTGAAATGTCTACAGACTCTTCTGGCCAGCTTTAGCACATTTTGCAACCCTGTGTACGTATTTAAGAAACACTGCACCACCAAATTGAGGACATGTGCCAGGCATGGCACATGTGTTAACTTTCCCTGTCTAAGGGCGGACAGGAGGTTTGAGCCATTATCACACACCACCATTCCTGGCTCCAGCTGGCATGGTGTGAACCACCTCTGGGCCTGTCCCTGCAGAGCTGCAAGAATGTCTGCTCAGGTGTGGTTCCTGTCCCCTATACACACCAGCTGAAGCACCACATGGCACCTTTTAGTTTGACTGTGGGAATAGCCCTTTGAACGCTTAGGGGGTACCTGATGTTCATAGGACAATTCTGCAAAGGTGGGCATGGAGGTGGCGGAGAAGGAGGAGGGGGTAGAGCTCACAGGTCTGGCATCATCACCACCAGCTGTATGGAGACGTGGGGGCACAATAAGCTGCAGCACTGAGCCTTGTCCTCCATCCTTTTGAGTTGCAAGCAGTGTTACCCAGTGTGCTGTGAACAACATTTATTGTCCCTGTCCATGCTTGCTGGACCACGTGTCAGCAGTAGGGTGGATTTTAAGGCTGACTGCCTTGCCCAATGATGCAAGAACATTCCCTTCCACGTGATGGTAGAGAGATGGAATGGCCTTACGTGAAAAGTAGTAGTGACTGGGAACCTGCCATTGTGGTACAGCACATTGTTTAAATTCATGGAAGGGGGCAGAATCCACCAGGCTGAAAGGCAGATGTTGGAGAGCTAACAGCTTTGACAAGCTTGTATTTAGATGCTGGGCATGTGGGTGGCAGGGACTGTATTTTTTTTTCCGGCTGCAGCAGAGAAATGGGGCAGAGAAATTTGCCGGCTACAGTCTACAGCTGGTGGTGTGCTGCTGGCAGATGTGCTGCTAGGACCTGGGCCACCCTGTGCTATACCATCATCCCTGTCAGTGGAGGCTGCTGAAAGGTAATGACTCCGTATAGCAGGGGCAGACTGAAGTGGGTAAGGAGGAGGTGGAGGAGGGACAGATTTGTGCCCCTTTTTGTGTGTCTTTTAGGTGCTCTTGCCAACGGGCTGAGTGGTTGGACTCAGACAGCTGAGCTTTGGGGAGTGGGCCGGGAAAAAACAGCTGCAGAATGTGATGGAACAGGGTGACTGCTCTCTACTCCTGCTTGATGTCGGCCTTCGTGGGGGTGTGCCGCCTCACCTTCAGTTTCCTCCTCTGCTCTATCTGGCACCCAAGTCGCATCAGTGACCTCATCATCATCTCCATCTCCTCCATCTTCATCATTACCACTGCAAACAACTTGGCAATACGCTGCGGCTTGGGGAACATGAATGCCAATTTGTCTACCAGTGTTCCTCCCTCTCTCCAGGCTCATGTTCCTGTCATCCTCAACCTCAGAACCAACATCTGAATCCAGTAATGGCTGGGCATCATCAAGGAGCAAGTGGCTGACGCTGTGGTCAAATAACTCATCTGACTCCTCAATGGCTGATGTTGGGGCTATGGCAGGAATAGATGTGGACAAGAAGGCAAGGTTTATCCACATGGGCAACTGCAGGGGACTGCACAATTGTCTCTGCTTGCGTGACAGAGAATGAGGAGGATGAGGAAGGTTTAGTAAGCCAGTCTATCACCTCCTCTGCATGCTGTGGCTGGATAGCATGGGCAAACTCACTAAACAGGAAATGATACCCTGCCTGAGGACTGACCACCATCTCCACCTTTGCCTGTGGACACATTTGTTGCTGGCCCCCTTACAGTGTCAATGGAACGGCCTTTCCTTGTTGTCTTCCCAGACATTCTTGGGAGGGAGGGGGGCGGTGCTTTTAAGCAAATGTAAAGAAGAAGTTGAAATCTGTACGTAGATGCACTTTAATAAATGTAAAGAGGTGTTTGATGCACTTTAATTTGAGTACTCACACTACACAGACACACTCCACTAATATACTATAATATATTGCAATATAATGCGTCAAACGTACAGTGACTCACAGAACTATATGGCGTTAAACTGGAAGTAACGCACACAAAACTATATGGCGTTAAACTGGCAGTAACGCACACAGAAGTAAATGGCATTAAACTGGTAGTAACGCACACAGATGTAAAGGGCGTTAAACTGGCAGTAACGCACAAAACTATATGGCGTTAAACTGGCAGTAATGCACACAGAACTATATGGCGTTAAACTGGCAGTAACGCACACAGAAGTAAATAGCGTTAAACTGGCAGTAACGCACAAAACTATATGGCGTTATACTGGCAGTAACGCACACAGAATTAAATGGTGTTTAACTGGCAGTAGAGCACAAAACTATATGGCGTTAAACTGTCAGTAACACACACAGAACCATATGGCGTTAAACTTGCAGTAACGCACACAGACGTAAATGGTGTTAAACTGGCAGTAATGTACAAAACTATATGGCGTTAAACTGGCAGTAACGCACACAGAAGTAAATTGCATTAAACTGGCAGTAACGCACAAAACTATATGGCGTTAAACTGGCAGTAACGCACACAGAAGTATATGGCGTTAAACTGGCAGTAATGCACACAGAACTATATGGCGTTAAACTGTCAGTAACGCACACAAAACTTTATGGCGTTAAACTGGCAGTAACGCACACAGAACTATATGGCGTTAAACTGGCAGTAACGCACACAGAAGTAAATAGCGTTAAACTGGCAGTAACGCACAAAACTATATGGCGTTAAACTGGCAGTAACGCACACAGAAGTAAATGGCATTAAACTGGCAGTAACACGCAAAACTATATTGCGTTAAACTTGCAGTAACGCACACAGAACCATATGGCGTTTGTAATGGAAATTTGTAAGTTCTGTATATAATTGTATTGTATTTTGTATGTATTGCACACTGCCCTCACTGTGCACACAGCACTAATAATGTTTTCAGTAAATGTTTACATTCTTTTGAGTCCTGATTAGAATTAGCCTGCCTATGTAACGCCCCTTGTTACCATAAATGTACAATTGTAATATTAATGTGATACCTACGTAATCATGTGCATAAAAACCTTCAATTGCGTCATAATAAAGCAGAACAGTTATTTGGAAAGATGCTGAGCGTATCTTTTGTGTCTGTTCCCTACTGCAGTAGTTATTATTAATTTGGAACCACTAATCAATATGAGGATAGTAGTTGTTTATCATCAATTTAACCAAGTCAGCATGGCGAGCTTTGCCTTAGGAAGGGATTCCAGGTGACCCTGAGTATCCGAAACGAGGAGCTTGAGACGATCCGGGAATTTCTGATAATCAGCCGGCTGAGGTAAGCCTTTGGCTTACATTTGAGTTATCAGACTTCCTTGATCGGTAAGGCATTTTCGGGACAAAGGGTACCTATTTTACTCCCCTTAATCGAACTGTATTGATTGGTGGTTATATGTTATGTTGTCCCTGTCTATTGTCCATCGGAGTGTTATAGATAAGTAAGGGAAGAATAGTACTGTTCACAGGTATATGTAGTACATCTGCTAGATAAAGTAGTTTAGAGGCAAGAGGGTATAGGCATATGTAGAGAAGACTGGCCAGTCATTATGGGCATTGAATTAAGTAAGGGAATGAAGGGTAAGAGACCTTCAAAAATGCCCAGTGCAAGAGGAGCGCTATATATGAACTGAAGGTGCAGTTCGGCCTAAACTGAGCCCCTAGATTAATGGTAAAGTGTACAGGGATCCACAATGGGTAACTGGGTTACCAAGGTCCACAGGGACTAAGAATCATGCAGAGTAAACAGCTAGGGAAACAGCTATCTATGTGAGCAGGATGGATGAAGGGTGACATTAACACTAGACAGAAAGGGACATTTTCATGTTAATTTGTGGGATGAATTTGGGGTCAGGCACTACAACTATTAGAGTCAGAAACAGAGAAATGAGAGGTAAAACAGAATACTTTATATGTTGTCAGAGAGGGAAGATGGGATGAGCACTGTGGCTCCCCGTCTGATCATAGAAGCTAGATATAAAAGATATCTGAACAAAATAAGGAAAGCAGAATTTAGGCAGGGAAATATTAATGAGAGTTAAAAGAAATTGAGAGAATGATATGCATGTGTTGTGTACAAATGGGAAAAATGTAAGCAATTTTAGAGAGATATTGGTGTGTGTGCGAATGCTGGGACCTTTAGTTCTATTGCTTGTGTGTGTCATGTACGCAGATGTGACCCCCTCCTTTGCGCTCTCATGAAAGAAATGTGGCTGGGATGAGAGGTCAGTGATAAGCTGGAAGGACACCATGCCAATTTCTGTTTTTTAGACAAAACATTTATAACAAAATGTGCCGAGTTAACGAATCTAATGGTAAACAATGTGATCACAATTATTTTGAATCTGTATTCCAGACATAATAAAATGAAGGTTACATTTAACCGTGTATTACACAAATTGAATATCCTTTGATAGTGGAAACAGTGCATTTAAAAAAGAGAAATTAAGTAAAATTAAGTAATAATGAGTATTCATTTCTAATATGAGTTTAACAATTTTATTAATAATATACATATATTGAAACTGGTTTAGACAACCTTTGGTTGGAAATGAAATCCAGGTTATTGGGGAAATTTGTAAAAATGGAATTAGTTTAGATTAAGATAACAATTTTGTAATTTTAGATTTATACAATAAGCCCTTATTGAGAGAAAAATAGATTAAGATGAGGATGTTATTTGGAATACAGCTGCCATAATATTTAACAAAGCCAAGATGGATGGGATACATAAGAAGTTTTTCTACAAAAATGATATTGTAAGGTTTTTGATGATAACTTGATGTGTGGTCCATGATGTGAGAGTAATAATAAATAAAATGTAAATATAACAGACCCATCACATCAAGTCCACACACCCTGTTAGGATAGATGCCACCTGCAGCCAGTTGTTTTATAGTTTTTGATGCTTTCTGGTCCATCATACAGATTGGTCCTTTTGTTTTTATTTATTTTTATTTTTGAAATCCAAAGCAGAATATGTGGATTGTGAAATTATGTGCCCCTTTTCCTTGTAAGTGCAGTGGTATAAGCAGAAGAATATTTTGGATTTATGGACATCTCTCCATGACCGCAGGGTATTGTCATCATTTATTATATTATTGCCAGGAAAAAGTTGTCTTTTGAAACATGAAACTGGAGTTCTTACACAAACAGTGTGATAGAAAACAAGCCATTGTAATATATTTATGCAAGCTGGACCCAGTAATGAAGGGTTCATCCCGATATATCAGAGCTGCAGCTTTTATGCAAAGGTGCTATTAGACAAAGTTAGATATTGTTTTGGTCAAACATTTAATTTTTAATGGTCCGACATTTTGTGCAGCAAATATACAGCTAACTAAATGTTTGTCCAATGAAAGGTTTAAAATATGAGTTTGTTTATGTACAAATCTAACAATGAAAAACGTGTACATTTATTCAAAAGAAAAGACACATGTGTTAAATTGATGGTGTAGGAATCAGCTGCTGTGAGCCCAGTGCAGGACACACTCCCTGAAGACCCAGATATTACATTTTTTGTAGATTTGAGTATGCAGTTTATCACCCAGAAGGATATTCTGTATTCAAAGTCATTGGATCCTTTTTCCCCAGCTCAAGAAGCAGAGCTACATGTTTTAGCAAAGCCTGTGAGCTACAAAAAGAGTGTATATTTATATAGATAGTCGAGATATAGAGAGCTTTTGGTTCCATTTGAAGGGCCAGAAGTTTGTTTTTACTTCAGCAGGTAAACCAATAAAGCATGCCATGTTAATTTGATTGGCTGTTTTCAGCCTTCCAGCTTCTTGCTGAGGTAGCCATATTAACTTTCACACATGGAAGCAGACCAGGTGACTAAGGATGCTGCATAACAGCCCCGGACACTTGATGGGTCTGTGCAACTCACAGATTCCACCCTAGTTCTGGCCCAGTATAGCTGGGATTAATAATTCAAATTTAAGGACCCCAGAACAAGAAGAACAAGTGGTCCACAGGGGGCAACTTCCTATGAAACAGGACTTTGGAAAAGGTGATCATTTATGTCTGCCAGCCACTCTTTTCCCTCCAGCTTGACACATGGACCGTGTCATCAGTCACAAGCAGTTATGGCTGCCTTAGTAAATGAGCATGGGATAGAGCCAGGGTTCACCACAGTTGTTTTACTAACATACCACTTCTTGTTTTACCTGTTACCAAAGGTGTTACCAAAAGATGAACATCCCTTCCAGAGATTACAAAAAAGATATATTCAGATGCCCAAGCCAGGATCTCACAAGTATGCATTTTGTCTGTATGGACATGTTTTTTGGATGTCCAGTGGCAAATGCTACTGCAAAGGCCACGGTAAAAAGTGTTATCAGAAGTAGTTTGTAAGTACAGAGTGTCAGAAAGTACAGAGAGTAACAGAGGAAATCATGTTTATAGGAGAGTCCTTACTAGAAGTTTTGAGGTTTTATTTTTACACCCCCTACTGTCTACAATATAGCGGACAAAGTAAAGTAAGAAACTAGAAAACTTTTGCCTGAATGTTTTCTTATATTTTATCAAGCCTCTAAGGGGGATGTTGGACTCCCTCCCTATGGGATTTTGTTTGGGAGTGTGTTACTCACTTGCTTATATTTTGTCTCAGCAGCTGAAGTCCTCCATTCGGATCTCACTGAGAATGTTGATGATCTTTTAAGGTTTTTTACAAACTCATTTATGTGTTTTCTCCCCAATTCCAGATCCTAAAAGTTTGGAAGGATCTAAAACTAAAGCCGGGTGACTTTTGGATTGTTAAGAGACATTTATATATAAGGAAATGTTTGGAGACTCAATACAGCATCTAGTTCATGTACAGTTTTTGCAAAACTTGAAGGAAAAGTCACCTGGATCCACACCAGACACTGCAAAAATGACTTAAAGAAATCTGTGTTTGATTTGTTTCCCTCTTGTCATCACAGTCTAGGGTACTTTTTGATTCAATTACTTTAATTGTAAGGGATATATATATTTGAAAAATAGTTTAGCCATGTTGAAGTCATATTTGTCTTTTGTATGTCTTCCATTTTATGTAGAATTGTCTGTGTTTACATATGCTGATAAGTCAGCATGTCCACAATTCAGCTAGAAGGCCATCTGGCCACAGGAGTGTACAGCCAGTACTCTGTAAATATGTCTTATCAATCATTTGTTTTTCACAATGAAAAGTCATTTTGTAATGAAAAAGTTGCTCAGCTATTATTTTCTCCACAATGGAGTATTTTGCCTCTTTGGCCAGGACTACCTCCGCCTAAGCGTGTGGAGGTTCCAGGTTAAAGGTGATAGCAGGTATGGTTAGTGATCAAAATATTGATCAAAAGAGGGGAGACTGTAATGGAAATTTGTAAGTTCTGTATATAATTATATTGTATTTTGTATGTATTGCACACTGCCCTCACTGTGCACACAGCACTAATAATGTTTTCAGTAAATGTTTACATTCTTTCGAGTCCTGATTAGAATTAGCCTGCCTATGTAACGCCCCTTGTCACCATAAATGTACAATTGTAATATTAATGTGATACCTACGTAATCATGTGCATAAAAGCCTTCAATTGCGTCATAATAAAGCAGAACAGTTATTTGGAAAGATGCTGAGCGTATCTTTTGTGTCTGTTCCCTACTGCAGTAGTTATTATTAATTTGGAACCACTAATCAATATGAGGATAGGAGTTGCCTATCGTTAATTTAACCAAGTCACGTTAAACTGGCAGTAATACACACAGAAGTAAATGGCGTTAAACTGGCAGTAACGCACAAAACTATATGGCGTTAAACTGGCAGTAACGCACACAGAACTAAATGGCATTTTCTGACTCCTCAATGGCTGATGTTGGGGCTTTGGCAGGAATAGATGTGGACAAGGAGGCAGGTTTATCCACATGGGCAACTGCAGGGGACTGCACAATTGTCTCTGTTTGCATGACAGAGAATGAGGAGGATGAGGAAGGTTTACTGAGCCAGTCCTCCACCTCCTCTGCATGCTGTGGCTAGATAGCATGGGCAAACTCACTAAACAGAGGAAATGATGCCCTGCCTGAGGACTGACCACCATGTCCACCTTTGCCTGTGGACACATTTGTTGTTGGCCCCTTTACAGTGCCAAGGGAACGGCCGATCCTTGTTGTCCTCCCAGACATTATTGGAAGGGAGGGGGCGGTACTTATAAGCAAATGTAAAGAAGAAGTTGAAATCTGTACGTAGATGCACTTTAATCAATGTTAAGGAGGTGTTTGGTGCACTTTAATTTGAGTACTTACACTACACAGACACACTCCACTAATACACTATAATATACTGCAATATAATGCGGCAAACGTACAGTGACTCACAGAACTATATGGCGTTAAACTGGCAGTAACGCACACAAAAGTAAATGTTGTTAAACTGGCAGTAACGTACACAAAACTATATGGCGTTGAACTAGCAGTAACGCACACAAAACTATATGGTGTTAAACTGGCAGTAACGTACACAGAAGTAAATGGCGTTAAACTGGCAGTAACGCACACAGACGTAAAGGGTGTTAAACTTGCAGTAATGCACAAAATATATGGAGTTAAACTGGCAGTAACGTACACAGAAGTAAATGGCGTTAAACTGGCAGTAACGCACACAAAACTATATGGCATTAAAATGACAGTAAGGCACACAGAAGTATATGGCGTTAAACTGGCAGTAACGCACAAAACTATATGGCGTTAAACTAGCAGTAACGCACATAGAACTATATGGCGTTAAACTGTCAGTACTGCACACAGAACTATATGGCGTTAAACTGGCAGTAACGCACACAGAAGTAAATGGCGTTAAACTGGCAGTAATGCACAAAACTATATGGTGTTAAACTGGCAGTAACACACACAGAAGTAATTGGCGCTAAAGTGGCAGTAATGCACAAAACTATATGGCGTTAAACTGGCAGTAACGCACACAGAACTATATGGCATTAAACTGGCAGTAATGCACACAGAAGTAAATGGCGTTAAACTGGCAGTAACGCACAAAACTATATTGCGTTAAACTGGCAGTAACACACACAGAAGTAAATGGCGTTAAACTGGCAGTAACGCACAAAACTATATGGCACTGAACTGGTAGTGACACACACAGAACTATATGGTGTTAAACTGGCAGTAATGCACACAGAACTATATGGCGTTAAACTGTCAGTAATGCACACAAAACCTTATGGCGTTAAACTGGCAGTAACGCACAAAGAACTATGTGGCGTTAAACTGGCAGTAACGCACCCAGAAGTAAATGGCATTAAACTGGCAGTAATGCACAAAACTATATGGCGTTAAACTAGCAGTAACGCACACAGAACAATATGGCATTAAACTGGCAGTAACGCACACAGAACTATATGGCGTTAAACTGTCAGTAACGCACACAGAACTATATGGCGTTAAACTGGCAGTAACGCAATCAAATAGACAGTGTTCAACCATCACTACAATGACGCTATCTGAACTGTCCCTACTCTAGCTATACACTAATGTAAAGGTTACTGACACAGTCTCACTACACTACACTGAAACTATCTGAGCTGTCCCTACTCTAGCTGCACACTATGCAAACCTGAATGATGGTCCTCCTCAATTCACTCACACTATCCCTAGACTGACACTAAACTAATATTCTACACTGACAATTGAAGCAAAATAGCCAGTATAGCACACTAACTAACTAATAGCACTGAACAGAGCCCTGTTCTATCTCTCTCCATGCCGAAATCACATTGAAAATGGCTGCCATTGAAAGAATACTTTTATACTGTGGGACGGGAGTGAGCCATGATTGGATAAAGTCATGATGATAGTGTCCAATTATGATTCTGACAGTGCTCTGTGCCCTGATTGACTGAAGCGTTCACTGCTTCAGCCAATCAGGGCTTGCAATGCACTGTTCAGAGCCGCAATGCATTGTGGTTGGTTCGGGGGCCGAACAAACTGTCGAACAATCCGTTTGTTCGGCTGTTCGCCGAAAGTCGGAACAGCGAAAGTTCGGCCCGAACTTATGCTTGGGCCGAACCGTTCGCCAATCCCTACCTACTACATTCCTTTCACTGCTGCTGACACCGATGTATAGATACTTCAATGCGATTGTTAAAGGCAGCCCACTACCACCGGCGGCCTTGTTGGCCCATATTACGGTCCTCCAGAAAGAAGGCAAGGATCATACTTTGCCCCAAATTCACCACCCTATTTCTCTGCTAACCTTAAAATCTTTGCAAAAATTCTCGCAAATTGCTTGAGGTATCTTATACCGTCTGTAGTACATCTGGATCAGACAGGCTTTATAGCGGGTCGAGAAGCCAGGAATAACTCCCTTCGAGCTATTCAGTTAGTTCATTGGGCACATGTCTGTCAACCATCTTTATCCCTTTCATGACTAAGCCTATTTTTGAAATTTGGTGTTTACAAGTTAAAATCAGTATTTTTTGCTAGAAAATGACTTAGAGTTCCCAAACATTATATATATTTTTTTTAGCAGAGAATCTAGATAATAAAATGGAGATTGTTGCAATAGTTTATATCATACGGTATGTGTGCAGCGGTGTTTTAAACGCAAATTTTTGGAAAAGGGACACTTTCATGAATTTTAAAAAATCCAAACAGTAAAGTTACCCCCATTTTTTTGTATAATGTGAAAGATGATGTTACGCTGAGTAAATAGATACCAAACATGTCACCCTTTATAATTGCGCGCACTCGTGGAATGGCGACAAACTACGGTACCTATGAATTTCCATAGGCGACGCTTTAAATTTTTTTTACGGTTACCAGGTTTGAGTTACAGAGGAGGTCTAAGGCTAGAATTATTGCTCTCGCTCTGACGATCGCGGTGATACCTCACATGTGTGATTTGAACACCGTTTACATATGCGGGCGCGACTTACGTATGCGTTTTCTTCGCTGTGCGAGCTCCCGGGGACGGGGGCACTTTAAAAAAAATTTTTTTTAATTTATTTTATTTATTTTTATACTTTATAAATTGTGTTTAAAAAAAAATTATTTTTTTTTTACTTTTATTGCTTTCACGAGGAATGTAAACATCCCTTGTGACAGTAATAGGTGGTGACAGGTACTCTTTATGGAGGGATTGGGAGTCTAAAAGACCCCCGATCCCTCCTTTGCACTGCAAAGTATTCAGATCGCCGAAAACGGCGATTCTGAATACTGTATATTTTTTTAAAACCAGCGCCATTAGCAGCCGATTAAACGGGAAGTGACTTCATGACGTCGCTTCCTTGTTTACAATGAGAAGGCTGGAACGAAGCCACCCACAGCTTCGTTCCAGCCCGCCCCCAGCCGCCGAAGGCAGCCGATTGCACACCGGGCCTCCTGATCGCACGGGAGGCCCGGTAAGAGGGGCGGGAGGCGGCGGGAGGGGGGGATGTCCCCTCCCGCTCCTCCGGTATAACAGCCGAGCAGCTTTTAGCCGCATTGGTTGTTATACTCAGATAGCCGATGGCCCGCTGTAAACAACGGTACCGGGATGATGCCTGCAGCTGCGGGCATCATCCCGGTATAACCCCGGAAAGCCGAGTACGCATATCTGCGTACAGTCGGCGGGAAGGGGTTATATACCATATGGTGGGAGTGCCCTGCAATTCAAGCTTTCTAGGTGGATGTTAAAACTCAGATCAAGCAAACTCTGAACATGGATCTCCCTCCTATCTCCACTTCACTTCCTCATCCATGTGCCCTCTATCCCGCTTAGCTAATATAAAAGAAGTGCCTTACCGCATCTTTTAAATGCTGCCAAACAAGTAATATCTATATATTGGAAGCGGGTACAGGTTCCTGGTGGAGAGGAATAGATTAAGAAGGTAAATGAGATCATGGAGGCAGAGGAGTGGATAGGCGACCTGCAGAGGTACGTCAGAACGATTTAGTAGAACTTGGGCGGCCTGGTGGGAGCATACCAAGGATTCGGACTTTGTTCCATCCAGCCTTGATGTTGCCCTCCTGAAGCTAGCAGACCCTTGCTTTGGATTACCCATCTGATCTCTGAGTAGAGATCTGTTCATACATTTCTTCATGTAAGGTATTGCATAAAAAATTTTTGTCTGCATAACGGTGCATGCCGATGTGAGTGGCCTGGAGCTTTTAACCAGGTATAAGTAGGCGTCCAATCCTACCCTACCCCCTGTTTTTATTTTATTTTTTAGTTTGTCTATTGTCTATCTATCTATGTTGCACTCGTTAGATGATAGGTACTAGGGGAATAATGCTCAATTGATGAAGACAATTCAATACTAGTGTTTTGGTGACACCTGGCACCCAATGGACCGTACTATGGACACCAGGGTAAACCTCCCGTGTGGTGCTCTCATTCTGGGGTCCGTCGACTGCCTTTATGACTATTATGATGGTCAAGGCGGCCTTCCTATCCTGCTGGGTTGGCCCTTGACCAACACTGTAATGCCCCGTACATACGGTCGGATTTTCCGACGGAAAATGTGTGATAGGACCTTGATGTCGGAAATTCCGACCGTGTGTAGGCTCCATCACACATTTTCCATCAGAATTTCTGACACACAAAGTTTGAGAGCTTGCTATAAAATTTTCCGACAACAAAATCCGTTGTCGGAAATTCCGATCATGTGTACACAAATAAATTAAGAGACGAAAGCTATTGGCTACTGCCCCGTTTATAGTCCCGACGTATGTGTTTTACGTCACCACGTCCACATAGGTTGGACTTGATGGACTTGTGTCTTTTTTCAACCTAGAATGATCGGATTTTCCGACAACTTTGTGTGACCGTGTGTATGCAAGACAAGTTTGAACCAATGTCCGACCGTGTGTACAGGGCATTAGTTGCAATGTTGCCAATTCCTGGCCCCTATCCCAGGCCAGGTTAGGCAATACTTTAAAGTTTATACCACTCTTTTACATCCTTTCATGTTATGTCATTTATATATTTTTTGTTGCTGTTTTTTCATACTCTATGTAACATCAAGGTGATTTACGATATATTTTTTAATCATATGCCTGGCTTTGATGCAAATAGTTGATGATCATGATCACCCTGATCTTTTTTGTATAAGTTTGAAAATAAAGATTATATAAAAAAAGAAGAATAGATTAGAAAGAATATAACAATATAAACGTTTTCCAAAAATTCAAATTTCAAATAGAATACATTTGAATTTGAATAGAATAGAAAAGAATACAATATAATTGAAAATAATAGAATGAAAAGAATAGAATAGAAAAAACAATAGAATGAATATAACCATCTTCCAAAATTCGAATTTCGAATAGAATAAGTTTGATTTAATGGAATTCGAATGGAATTCGATTTGAATTTAAATGGAATTTGAAAAATTTGAATTCAAATTAAGGAAATGTATTCCAAAAACAAATTATACAAATTTAACTAAACGAATTTATGGAAATAACGGATCGAAACAAAACTAAACAAATTTTTTCGTTCTGCACTTGTCTATGCACCACACAACTGAGGTATCGCCACGAACATCGCAGTGAGTGCAACAATTCTAGTGCCATAACTTGTGGCTACCTCTAAAATTATAAGTAGTAAAGGCTTTTAAAGCATCGCGTATGGAGATTTTTGGGTACCAATGTTTTTTTTGCAAAATGCACTCAATTTTAGAACCTTACATGTTTAGTCTCTATTTACTCAACGCAACCTCATCCATTATATTTGATTAAAAATGGTGACTTTTATTGTCTTTTTGTGCACTAAAATTCATTTTATATTTTTTCCTGAAAATATACGTTTGATTATTATTATTATTATTATACAGGATAAACAGATAAACAAAAAAAAAATGCAACTACTATGTTTTTATTCTGCAGGACCTCTGCTTTCATAAAATATATAATATTCTGGGGGTTTTAGCAATTTTATGGCCAAAAATTCAGATTTTTACATGGGTGCAAAAAATGTGTGCAGGACTGGTTAAATTAAAATAGTGTTATGTTGTATTTAATCTGAAGGTTGGTACAACACAGTATACATGAATAGGTTACAAATATTATCTGTTTCCATAGTTGGCCATACAAGGGAAGATGTAAAGTGGAGTATCTGGCGTCATTGCGTTATGTAAATGTGTCCTAGTCTTTACAGGCGAATGGAGGAAGACAGTGAAGCCGGATCAAAGAGCTGACAGTGAGGACATTGTAAACTAAAATGAACTCAGATTTCACCGTGTGAAGGGTTGTTGTACTTAGTACATTGTTAAACTGTTCCCTACATAAAAGAGCTATGTGCAGTGCACTTTTCAGACAGCGGTCCCTCGAGATTAGGGGGTTTATTTTTCAAAACATCCTGTCAGGGCATGGAAATTCAGTTTTTCCCACATAACTGTATTCTGTGAACCAGCTGAGGTCATCGCATGAATCATCATTACGACTTGTGACCCCTGGACTGAAGCTGCAGTGCCATTCCAAAACATTCAGGAGCTAGGCTGGGCTTTGTATGTCAGCTTATCAATATTGCTGAATGCATCACCCACCCAAAAAAAGAGTGAGGCCTTATGCACAGTTTCAGAGACATACTATAAAGGGAAGGGGTCAAAGAAAGGCACAAGAAAATGTGTCTCTCTTAGGCCCAAAGACAGTTACTGTGGATATGATGGACAATGATGGGAGAGTAGTATTAAAACTTGAATAAAGTTTATTGATATAACATGTGTTAAAATTGACAAAGATTGCACCAACAATTGTACAAGTAGATACAATCCACCACGCACTGAAAGATTGGCTCATCGGGTGCTAATTGCACACGAAATGCCAATAGGCCAGATTCACAAAAATAACAGACAATAACAAACATATACACACATATAACAAACAAGGTGCAGGCACCTAGACTCCCACAGATGCACAAGGTCCCTATGGCTAATCGCCACATCAAAATTGCATTAAAAAAAAAAAAAAAAAATCTTATCTAATAATAAAGAGACATTGTGCATGCGTGGTCCCCCGGGGGGGGGGGTTGGGGATGTGGATAGTCAATGACCACTAACAAAAGCCAACTAAGAGGGCCCCACTGACTGTATCACCAACTGCTTAAGGATCAAATTGAAAAAATGAAAAAAATTGAAAAAAAGGGAGTTTTGCATGCACATGCTCAAGGCATATCAATAAAATGAAAAAGAATCCATTTCTGCAGTATAATGAAACATGACATGCGACAAATCTCTATAGGGTATGTGGAGTGGTTAAGACCACATAATTGTTTGCTGCGGTCACCGCCAAGTGCTATTCGCAAGGTACAGCTGATTTGCTAGGAGTAACCTGATTGATGTATCAAAGTCAATCGTTAAGTCAGTAGATGGTATTCCATCACAAAATGCTGTCCCAAGATCCGCTTATAACAAAGCACAACCACACTGCTAGTAATGCGGGAAAGAGAGCTGAGACTGACAGAGTTACGTTACCACCTCTTGCTTGTAGGGGGGCCGGACAGCGTCTCCTAGGTTTCCATGGTAGCTGAGCTGCACCGTGGTTTCTCCGCTTGTAAGTTGGATACTTTCTGTGGCTTGCTCCGTCTTGCTTTGTCCTATGGGGCGTGATGGATGGCAGTCCGTTCCTTAGTGGACTCAGGCTACAGCTGCAGCTATTAGCGAATGGACCTATAGTTGTTTGGCGGTTCTTTATGGAGAGATATGATTTCTCGTGTCAACAGCGTCCCCCATCTCCCATATGGAGGGGGAGGTGACTGAGTCGGCGTCTGCACAGCGTGGTTACGTTGACGCGTTTCTCAACGTCATTGTTACGTAGCTTCAACTGGACGTAAAGGGGCCCGGCAAGCATCTCTCCCTCTTATTGCTCCAAGATGCCGCCGCCCCTCCTTCCTTGATTTAACCAATCTATCCAAACAGGGACGGGCTAAAGCAGAAAAACTGTCAGTGATGTCAAGCCCGGATGGAAAGTCCTTTTTGTGTGTGACTTTGATCTATATTTTTTCTCCCCAGTTCTTATAATGAAGGCGGTCATGTTTAAGCAGTTGTTTATAAATGCAGAGAGAGAACAAAAACAGGATCCATTTATATCGTACATCTCCGCTGGAGATCCCCAATCCTTTTCAGTCACATCTAACATTCATACAACATCTATGTTTTACCACTAATAAGGGATATATGTATGAATAGACCACCTATAGTGCCCAATGTTATTGGAAGATGTGTATGAATAAGTAGTACACTGAGATTGACGGTTCCAGTCGTTTTCCTACAGAGGGGGTACTAGGACTGGGACCGGAATAGGGACATAGATGGCCGGGGACCAATGAAATACTATAGAGGATACTGGAGAGCTGGAGGCTTCAACTAATCAAAAATTGAGAGATTTGGAGAGCCGCATAGGGAATAGGTAGAAGGGGAGGGGGGGGGGGCGGAGGGAAGGGGGAAGGGGGAAAAAGGGGGAGACAGGGAGGGGGGGGCCGGGCTACACCGTCTTAATCCAAGAAGGGTTGCATGCTCAGTTCCGTGTTCATTCCTAAGGGTGCGAGGGACTTCAAGGTATATATCCACCATTTTCCTTTTTGAAGTAAGATACGATTAAAGTCACCTCTTCTTGCCGGTAGTTTTAGGACATAAATGCCCTTCTCAATCCCTCGGTTTTGCCCTGATGATAACGGGCAAAATGCTTCGCCACTGGTCTCTCTTCCTTCTTTTCCCTTCTCTCCACAACCCCCTCCCTTTCCTTTTTGATGTCTCTCAAATGTTCCCCTATTCTAGTCCTGAGAGCTCTTTTGGTCTTACCTATATACATTTTTGGACACGGACAGGTGATCATATAAATCACTTTGGTGGTGGAACAATTGATCAAGTCCTTGATCACATATTTTCCCTGTCCCATGGCGTCCTTAAAAGTGTCCGTCCTATCCACAAATGGACATATCTGACACCTCGTGCAGGGGACTATGCCCTTGCAGCGCGGGTAGTCAGATAGCCAGGTGGGATCCTGATGTCTGGTGAATTCAGAGTGGATAAGTATATCCCCCAGATTTTTAGCTCTCCATGCCACCATCTTGGGTCCATCACCCACGATGTTGGCCAGATTTTTATTGTTAGTGAGGATTCCCCAATGTTTTTTTAGGATTCTTTGTACCGATTCCCATTGGGCCCCATATGTGGTGATTAGTCTAACTGGACCCTGTGCCACAGTTTTTGGTTCCATTTCTCCTTCCTTGTGGTCCAAGGATAATAGGCTTGCTCTACCTCTGGCCGCAGCCTTACGTTTGGCATTACGGATCTGTCTATGAGAATATCCCCGATTCCGAAATCTCATATACAGGTCCTTGGATTCCCTACGCAGGTCCGTAGCATTTGAACAATTACGTTTAATTCTTATGAATTGCCCTGTAGGGATACTGTTCTTAAGCCAGTGGGGATGATGGCTGTCTGCTTGCAACAAAGTGTTTGCTGCTGTTTCTTTACGATAAGTGCAGGTGCTAATCATCCTTTCCTTCAAGCCTATCCTTAGATCCAAAAAAGATAATTGGGATCGATCGTAAGTGTAAGTGAGGCGTATGTTGCGCTCATTGGTGTTGAGCTGGTCAATGAATGTATGGAGTGTGTCCACATCACCTGTCCAGATGACCAGCACGTCATCAATGTACCTCAGCCACGTGTGCACATGGCTGAGGTACATCGGACAACTAAACACCTCTTCCTCCTCCCAACTACCTAAATGGAGGCATGCATAAGCAGGTGCCCATGCCGCCCCCATAGAGGTGCCCTTGATTTGCTGATAGAATCGTGAGGCAAATTGAAAGAAATTATTGTGTAGAGCAAAATCAAGGAGTTCCAATAGAAACTCATTCTGAGGACCACAGTGGGGGAAACTTTTTTCCAGAGAACTCCTAACTGCTAAGATGCCATATTCATGGGGGATAGACGTGTATAGTGATTCAACGTCAATTCTGACCAGCCATGCCTCCCCCTCAACTGAAAGGTTGGCTATTCTGGCCAGCACATGGCGTGTATCCTGCACATAGGATCTAAGTTCACCAACCATCCCTTTAAGGAGTGAGTCCAGATATTTCCCTATTCTATCAAGGGGTCCATGGATTGCTGACACAATTGGTCTCCCTGGTGGCTTCTCAAGAGATTTGTGCACCTTAGGTATGCAGTAGAAGGTGGGTATATTGTAGTCCTCTACTGCATCGTCCAATTTGCTATTAAGGTTACGCACCACCCTGGGGAGAGGGTCTCCATCCAATTTCTTGTACATATTAGTATCTCCCAAGAGGCGTTTAGCCTCTTTCTCATAATCAGTGTCGTTCATCAAGACGACATTGCCTCCCTTATCACTTCTTTTGATTATAATGTTTTTGGCATCTTTCAACTCTTTAAGTGCTTGGCGTTCCATTTGAGTGAGATTATCATGGTCAACATGTTTCCACGAAATCCCTCCTAGATCTATCTGAATTATGTCAAGGAACATCCCTAGCCATTTGTTTTTATTTAGGGGAGGCATTTTCTTAGATTTCATGTTTAGGTCTGCTAGTCTCCTTGTTGGGGAGTGGCTGCTTCCACCCTCTTCATTCTCCTCTAACAGTGAATTGAGAATATCAATTGCATTTTGATCATCCGCATCAGAGTTTACTCCTGCCGTTAATAACTAAACAATCAAAATATAGGAGGGATACACAGGATTTTGAAAAGGATCAAGCTTTTGATTTGACAACTAGGAGAGGAAGGAGTAACTCCTCCAGAAGGGGCTTCCGATCCCAATCTAGGAGTAGACAGGACTGCTCCCCCCCTCTGCAGATGAAAGCAATACCCATAGAGCAGTGACTTTTTTAGAGAAAGAGGGGGTGGGGGAGACTGGGGTCCCCTGCACGAGGTGTCAGATATGTCCATTTGTGGATAGGACCGACACTTTTAAGGATGCCATGGTACAGGGAAAATATGTGATCAAGGACTTGATCAATTATTCCACCACCAAAGTGATTTATATGATCACCTGTCCGTGTCCAAAAATGTATATAGGTAAGACCAAAAGAGCTCTCAGGACTAGAATAGGGGAACATTTGAGAGACATCAAAAAGGAAAGGGAGGGGGTTGTGGAGAGAAGGGAAAAGAAGGACGAGAGACCAGTGGCGAAGCATTTTGCCCGTTATCATCAGGGCAAAACCGAGGGATTGAGAGTGAAGGGCATTTATGTCCTAAAACTACGGGCAAGAAGAGGTGACTTTAATCGTATCTTACTTCAAAAAGAAAAATGGTGGATATATACCTTGAAGTCCCTCGCACCCTTAGGAATGAACACGGAACTGAGCATGCAACCCTTCTTGGATTAAGACGGTGTAGCCTGGCCCCCCCCCCTCCCTGTCTCCCCCTTTTTCCCCCTTCCCCCTTTCCCTCCCTCCCCCCCCTCCCCTTCTACCCATTCCCTATGCGGCTCTCCAAATCTCTCAATTTTTGATTAGTTGAAGCCTCCAGCTCTCCAGTATCCTCTACAGTATTTAATTGGTCCCCGGCCATCTATGTCCCTATATTTCGGTCCCAGTCCTAGTACCCCCCTCTGTAGGAAAACGACTGGAACCGTCAATCTCAGTGTACTACTTATTCATACACATCTTCCAATAACATTGGGCACTATAGGTGGTCTATTCATACATATATCCCTTATTAGTGGTAAAACATAGATGTTGTATGAATGTTAGATGTGACTGAAATTGAGACTGGATTGGGGATCTCTAGCGGAGATGTACGATATTAATGGATCCTGTTTTTGTTCTCTCTCTGCATTTATAAACAACTGCTTAAACATGACTGCCTTCATTATAAGAACTGTGGAGAAAAAATATAGATCAAAGTCAGACACAAAAAGAACTTTCCATCCGGGCTTGACATCACTGACAGTTTTTCTGCTTTAGCCTGTTTGGATAGATTGGTTAAATCAAGGAAGGAGGGGCGGCGGCATCTTGGAGCAATAAGAGGGAGAGATGCTTGCCGGGCCCCTTTACGTCCAGTTGAAGCTACATAACAATGACGTTGTGAAACGCGTCAACGTAACCACGCTGTGCAGACGCCGACTCAGTCACCTCCCCCTCCATATGGGAGATGGGGGACGCTGTTGACAGGAGAAATCATATCTCTCCATAAGGAACCGCCAAACAACTATAGGTCCATTCGCTAATAGTTGCAGCTGGAGTCCACTAAGGAACGGACTGCCATCCATCACGCCCCATAGGACAAAGCAAGACGGAGCAAGCCACAGAAAGTATCCAACTTACAAGCGGAGAAACCACGGTGCAGCTCGGCTACCATGGAAACCTAGGAGACGCTGTCCGGCCCCCCTACAAGCAAGAGGTGGTAACGTAACTCTGTCAGTCTCAGCTCTCTTTCCCGCATTACTAGCAGTGTGGTTGTGCTTTGTTATAAGCGGATTTTGGGACAGCATTTTGTGATGGAATACCATCTACTGACTTAACGATTGACTTTGATACATCAATCAGGTTACTCCTAGCAAATCAGCTGTACCTTGCGAATAGCACTTGGCGGTGACCGCAGCAAACAATTATGTGGTCTTAACCACTCCACATACCCTATACATACATACTTTATTTTCCAGGTGGTCCCCCTCCCCCCTTTTCTTTTCACAGTTTCAGAGACGTCTCGTGTTTTTATTTTTATTTTTTTATGCCTGTAAAGGCAGATGCATATTAGCTAAGGTGCCCATGCACATGCAGACATTTAAACACATATTTACGCATTCAGGGGCCTAAAACCCCCCAAAAAACTAGCATCCCCAATACGTATTTGTGCTTTTTACGCATAAACGCGCTTCATAAATGTACTTAAATAGATTTGCGTAAATGCATTCTAATGGCTAAAATAAATTAATATTCCAGCCAATATGATATAAAGTTAAAAAACAAAATGAAATACTGTTTTTTCTTTTTTTTTGTTTGTTTTGCTTTTCAATTAATATTCCAGCCAATAGACTGAGTTTACACACATCTGCTTCTAAACGCCATACGCCTGTAAGCACATATAAACACAACATTATTACGTTCCAAAACAGGTCATTTCTAAATCTGGATTTTTCTGCTAGCTCCTAGCAGAAAGATCCAGCAAACATAAGGGTATTTTAGTATGCCTGTGTGCATGAAGCCTAAAAGGTGGCAAACACAGCTCAAATTTTGACTGATTCAGCATGAATCGACCAAAATTTGAGTTGCACGTGCCCCTGTTGGTACCATTTGGCCCAACAAAAGTTGGTTGTTTAGTCGAGTTGTGTTGAACAAGCTGGGTGTAACATTGTCTGCCAAACAGTAACTGCATTGAATCAGATGCAGGCACTCTTCAGGTAATCTGACAACCATGGGTAATGGCTGTCAGAATACAATAGCCCTCAGGAGAGTGACAGGCTGAACTAAAGATATCTGTTCATGCATAGCAAGCTTTAAAGTGAACTAAAGTCTCATTTTTTTTTTGTTTAAAAAAAAACATATGTTCTATTTACCTGCTCTGCGCAGAGGTTTTGCACAGAGCAGCCCAGATCCTCCTCTTCTCTGGTCCCTCTTCTTCTCTGCTCCTGGCCCCTCCCTCCTGTTCAGGGCCCCCACAGCAAGCAGCTTGCTATGGGGGCACCCAAGCCACAGCTCCATGTGTCCATTCAGACACAGAGACATGGCCCAGCCCGCCCCCCTTCTCTCCTCATTGGCTGACTGACTTTGACAGAAGCAGAAGCCAATAGGGCCGCGCTGCTGTCTTAGCCAATGAGGGGCGACTCCCGGGCAGCCGAGATATCGCTGGATTTAGATGGACCTCAGGTAAGTATAAGAGGGGCTAAGGGGGGCTGCTGCACACAGAAGGCTTCTTATCCTAGCATAGAATGCAATAAGATAAAAAAAAAAACTTCTGCCTTTACAACCGCCACTTCAGCCCCGGAAGATTTGGCTGCTCAATGACCAGGCCATTTTTTGCGATACGGCACTGCATCACTTTAACTGACAATTGCGCAGTCGTGCGACCCTGTACCCAAACAAAATTGACGTCCTTTTTTTCCCCACAAATAGAGCTTTCTTTTGGTGGCATTTGATCACCTCTGCGGTTTTTAAATTTTGAGCTATAAACAAAAGAGTGACAATTTTGAAAAAATACTATATTTTACTTTTTGCTATAATAAATACCCCACATTTTATTTAAAAAAAAAAAAGAAATCTTTTCTTTAGTTTAGGCCGATATGTAATCTTCTACATATTTTTGGTAATAAAAAATTGCAATAAGCTTATATTGATTGGTTTGCGCAAAAGTCATAGCATCTACAAAATAGGGGATAGATTTATGGAATTTTTATTATTATTTTTTTTTTACTAGTAATGGTGGTGATCTGCGATTTTTATCGGGACTGCAATATTGCGGCGGACAAATTGGACACTTTTGACACATTTTTGGGACCATTGACAATTATACAGTGATCAGTGCTATAAAAATTCACTGATTACTGTATAAATGTCACTGGCAGGGAAGGGGTTAACTGTGTCCCCTAGGTGTGTTCTAACTGTAGGGGGGATGGGACTGACTAAGGGAAGAGAGAGATCTGTGTTCATACTTAGTATGAACACACGATCTGTCTCCTCTCCCCTGTGAGAACCGGGATCTGTGTGTTTACACACACAGATCCCGGTTCTCACTCTGTCACGAGTGATCGCGGGTGCCCGGCGGTCATCGTGCCCACTGGGCACTCGCATTGGCTCTGGCCACACGCTGAGGGCACGCGTACCCCTAGTGGGCAAAAGGTGAAGCGACGTAAGGTAACGCCGATTTGCCCAGCCGAGCCAACCTGCCAAAACTGCAGCGGCTGGTCCGGAGGTGGTTAAGGACCTTATCGATAAAACGCAAGGGCTTGAAACCCTCCCGGGGAGAGATTACAATCTCTCCATGTCATCAGACTATTTATCACCTCCCAAGGCACCTTCTGGATACTTCTCTCCAGGGATTGACCAGACCATAATAAATATGCAGGCTGGTCATTTGAATCTCCCTCCCTTTGCTCTGGAAGCTTATTCCAGAGGCAAGAGGAAGCAATCAAACTCCCAGCCTGTGAAACCCTGAACAGATCAGAACAATCACTGCTCCCTTGACTACAGAAGGAGCCAAAATGAAATTTGCCTAGCATCCTATGATAGGAGGGTGCTACATTGGAAATTGACAATGTATTTATTAGCAAGGATAAGCCCTAAATATATAATGTACAGATGCAGAAAGAAAATGCCATCCAGCCCATCACTAAAAATAAAACACATTTCAACCACTCCTGGAAAGGAACAGATTTCATCACTCGTATTTCTGTGTACTGAGGTCTGTGAAATCATCATAGAGGAACATCTGATATTGTTACTTATTAGAATGAACTAGACCTTGGGAAATAACTGAGCACGTAGAGTCAGTGCACAAACAGCCCAGTAACTCATCTGACACCATGAACTGCTTTTAGGGAAAAATGTCTACTTTTTACAGTTGATTTTAGGAATACTTGAATCCATTTAAATTATTTCAATTTTATGAATGGTTAATCGTTTTTTTTTTTTTTTTTTTGCTATATACTTTGTTTTGTTATATACTTTGGAGAAGCCTCTCCAACAGCTCATCAAAGACTGGCACAGACATCCTTGTGAAGTTTAAGAATTTTGCTGGATATAAGTGCATTTGGGCATATATATTTGTAAAGTACCCTGTAGACATCCGACGGGATACCATTGGATGCATCCAAAACGGAAGACGTCTGCTGTTTCTCTTCTCCTCCACCTGTCTCCTCCACAGCCTCCACAAGACAATTAGCAGGATTGCCTTGTCTATCTTCTTTTTTTTTTTTTTTTTACCACTTCAGCAGACAGTGATCAAGGACTTGAATCAGCCCTGCCAATCATCACACCCGTCCCTTCCCCTTAATTGTCACATCATCGTGGCATTTTTAAAAGAAGCAAAGAAAAAGATTTTTTCCCAACAGTTTACAACCAAACAAGTGTAACTCCTTACCCAACATACCCCCTTTACCCCTACCCCGTAACCCCTAACCCACCGCTACTCTCCCACTGGCCGGAAGGTTACAGCCAAGACCAGTCTTCACCATACCCTGGTTCTGCCATCTCAATTCCTGGGCATAGCTCCATGCCTTTTTAAAAGCTATCCATCCCTCCCATTTTGCCGTTGCGCTGTTAATTTCCTCCTCCACCGTCCTACCCCAGCAATCCATGGTGTATGTTTCCTCAACCATATCTATCCACTCCCACAATAAGGGAGCTTCCTTTTTATGCCAATACTTGGGTATGAGTCTCTTAGCAGCATTTAAGAGGTGAGGGGTCAAGGACCTTTTATACTGTTTTATGTCGCCCGCCCCACCGTGGAGCAATACTACTTCTTTTTGAGTGATCTCCTTAATCATTAGCAATATCTTTTTCCAGAATTCCCTAATTTTGGGGCATTCCTACCACAAGTGCGTCATGGTGCCCACCTCTTTGCATCCTCTCCAACACTCCACTGATGTATTACACTGAAATTTGCTTATTTTATCTGGGGTAGCGTACTACCTTACTAGGCATTTATAATTCATCTCTGCCGTTCTGCTGTCCACTGCCGAGGAGTGAGCAAGGTTAAAGATTTTTCCAATAAAGTTCCTATCTTGCAATGTGCCCAGTTCCCTCTCCCATTTAGTGATGAATGGAGGTGTCTCCAGTTCGTCCACCCTCAACAATACCATATACATTTTTGATATAGTGTTTCTCAAGTCCTTTTCCACAAACAATCTCTCAAAGATGGAGAGATCGTCTCTGGATCTGATAGGTTGAGGTAAATTTTTGACAAAGTGACTCAACTGGAGAGACCGCAATTCTACCATCCCCGGTGTGAGATTATTGTGCAATAAATCCTGTATGGGCCTCCTTTTTCCTTTTTTTACAATATCCCTAAGTTGTGAGACGTCCTTTTTTAACCAAACACCTCCTATGCTATTCATCCCAGGTGGAAAGTATTCATTGTCTACTAATGTGACTAAAGGTGAATTATATTTACCGTTAACCCTTTTATATATCCCGTTCTAAATTTTAAAAACATTATGTGTCAGTGTATCAGTGTATTCATCAAGTCTTCTGTGTTGTGGAGGGTTCAAAATTATGCTTCCCAGTTGTGCTTTACTTAGTGTTTTCTCTATGTTAACATTTTTTCTCATTATTTTCCCTTGCCCACTCTACCACTCTGGACAGCACAACAGCTTTGTAGTAGGTTGAGATGTCGGGGACCGCCAGGCCTCCCTTCCTTTTCCCCTGCTTCAGCGTTTGAAAAGACACTCTCGTTTTTTATGTTTCCAAATTAAATTTGACAGCAACATTTTTATTTTTCTCAAGTATTGTTGAGGGAGGGCTAGTGGCACCATCTGGAATCTATACATGACCTTAGGGAGGATCATCATTTTTATGGTGTTAATTCTTCCCAGCCAAAATAGCGACGTTCCTAGAAGTTTATTACAATCAGACCTGACTTCGTCAAGTAGGGGGATATAGTTTATTTTATATATCTTCTCCCTCGTATTTGCTAGTTTAATACCTAAGTATTTTAATTCTTTAGTCCAGGTGAATTTAAACTCATTTTTTAATACTCTTACTTCTGTCTGGTTGATGTTGATATTTAATATCTCAGATTTTGCAGTATTTATTTTGAAGTTGGAGATTTCCCCATATTCTTTCAGGGTATTAGTTAGATTACGCATTGTCTCCCGGGGGTTTGTGACATAAAACAATATGTCATCCGCGAAAGTGGAAAGTTTGTGCTCTTCCTGTCCCAGCTTAAATCCGGATATGCTAGGATCCTTAAGGATCGTGGCCAGAAGTGGTTCTAGGGATAAAACAAATAACATTGGAGACAAGGGACACCCGTGCCTCGTCCCGTTTTTCATCTTGAAAGGGAGAGACATTAAGCCTGGGTGGGAGACCGCCTGGGAATACCAGGTGCCGTAGGCTTTAGCCTACGGCCACATCACCCTGAAAGCGCCCCATCAGGCCATTTTTGTCAGTCAACTGGCTGGTTGAACGAAAAGAAAGCCAGATGACTCCTAATTTATGGAATATTAATGAAGGTTATTACCTAATGTTGATCGTGGTTGCTACTAAGTGCTGGCCCCGGCTGTGGATAAATGACTGTGTTATACACATATAACACCTTCCCTGAGGGGCTTGTTTGGGTACCCTGCATGGAAGTAAGTAGCATACCCTAAAGACTAAAACTCTCTCCTACTGACCATCCTTTGAGATAATTTATTGGTTAATTTCTGCTATTTATAAGTTTACAGTGAGGGGAAAAAGTATTTGATCCCCTGCGGATTTTGTACGTTTGCCCACTGACAAAGAAATAATCAGTCTATAATTTTAATGGTAGGTTTATTTTAACAGTGAGAGATGAAGTAACAACAAAAATATCCAGAAAACGCATTTCAAAAAAGTTATAAATTGATTTGCATTTCAATGAGTGAAATATGTTTTTTATCCCCTATCAATCAGAAAGATTTCTGTCTCCCAGGTGTCTTCTATACAGGTAACGAGCTGAGATTAAGAGCACTCTCTTAAAGGGAGTGCTCCTAATCTCAGTTTGTTACCTGTATTAAAGACACCTGTCCTCAGAAGCAATCAATCAGATTCCAATCTCTCCACCATGGCCAAGACCAAAGAGCTGTCCAAGGATGTCAGCGACAAGATTGTAGACCTACACAAGGCTGGAATGGGCTACAAGACCATCGCCAAGCAGCTTGGTAAGGGGGTGACAACAGTTGGTGCGATTATTCGCAAATGGAAGAAACACAAAATAACTCCCTCGGTCTGGGCCTCCATGCAAGATCTCACCTCGTGGAGTTTCAATAATCATGAGGACGGTGAGGATTCAGCCCAGAACTACACGGGAGAATCTTGTCAATGATCTCAAGGCAGCCGGGACCACAGTCACCAAGAAAACAATTGGTAACACACTACGCGTGAAGCACTGAAATCCTGCAGCACCCGCAAGGTCCCCCTGCTCAAGAAAGCACATGTACAGGCCCGTCTGAAGTGTGTTAATGATCTGAATGATTCAGAGGAGAACTGAGTGAAAGTGTTGTGGTCAGATGAGACCAAAATCAAGCTCTTTGGTATCAACTCAACTTGCCGTGTTTAGAGGAGGAGGAATGCTGCCTATGACCCCAAGAACACCATCCCCACCGTCAACCATGGAGGTGGAAACATTATGCTTTGGGGTGTTTTTTCTGCTAAGGGCACAGGACAACTTCACTGCATCAAAAGGAACGATAGACAGGTCCATGTACCGTCAAATCTTGGGTGAGAACCTCATTCCCTCAGCCAGGGCATTTAAAATGGCTCGTGGATGAGTATTTTAGCATGACAATGACCCAAAACATACTGCCAAGGCAACAAAGGAGTGGCTCAAGAAGAAGCACATTAAGGTCCTGGAGTGGCCTAGCCAGTCTCCAGATCCCAATTACATAGAAAATATGTGGAGGGAGCTGAAGGTTCAAGTTACCAATTGTCTGCAAAGAGGATCTGCATAGAGGAGTGGGACAAAATCCCTCCTAAGATGCGTGCAAACCTGGTGGCCAACTACAAGAAACGTCTGACCTCTGTGATTGCCAACAAGGGTTTTGCCACCAATTAGTAAGTCATATTTTGCAAAGGTGTCAAATACTTTTTCCACTCATTAAAATGCAAATCAATTTATAACTTTTTTGAAATGCGTTTTTCTGGATTTTTTTGTTGTTATTCCATCTCTCTAGCTGGTAAAATAAACCTACCATTAAAATTATAGACGGATCAATTCTTTGTCAGTGGGCAAACAAACAAAATCATCAGGGGATCAAATACTGTTTTCCCTCACTATATATGTCATAGAGTCCATATATTTATCATCTTCAATCTGCTGCATCCTTAACCACTTCAATAGCCGCCCATTGCCATATGACGTCCACAGATGGGATCTCCCATCCTGGGTGGGCGTCATATGACGTCCTCAGCTTCCCGGTGGTATAGGAGGCGTGTGTGCGCTTTGCGTCACAGAGGAGCTAATGCGTGTGCCATTGTACCTTGCACATTCTACCACAATCCTAAGCTATAGTTTGACATACGCATTAGGATGCCATATGCAGAATCTATGTAATATATGATATGTTGATTATTTGTATTTTTCTTTTGAGTAGGCCATTTCTCTTTGCTGCCAAGTTAGGAAGATCCTGGGGAAGCTGATAGTTGTGAAATACGTCAACCTCTTGGATCACATAGAAAAGCTAAGTTGTTATAGTAAATTGTTATTGCATATAAGAATATCCTTTCTATAGTTTTTAGACAATTTTATGAAAGTTTGTAATAAACATTATACATTTCATAGTTTTGTGTGGTCGTCCTTCTCTGGTAGATGTAGATGTCAGTTAAGATGGATGAGGTACCTCCTAAAAAGAAGATTATTCTTAATTTTTATATATCATTTATACTAGATTTAAACACTCTCAGTCCTAACAAGGGGTTAAAAGTTTAAGTCAACTTCTCTAGTATAAAAACCCAATTTTTTTTACAATAGTCTAGTAATGTACTCTTTGTACTTACAAGTTCAGTTTGAAAACCAGGGGAATATTTTTTTGTGACAGTTAAATCACCAACAAGCTGTGCTAGAAACAAGATTACAAGAATATATGACCCGGCACGGAGTGACTCATCAACCGGGTGAAGATGGACGCACACTTGTCAATTTTTATCATCAGAACAAGTACTTATTCTTCCTAACAGTACACTTACATTCTGAAAAGCTTTCTTTTTATTATTTTCAGTTCCCTGTATATTTTACATGAATAATTTAGTTGTTTTATGTTGCTGTTTTCCAATATTGTAATCTATATTTTTACAAAATACATTTCAGGTTATTTCAAATATTGTTGAATCATCTAATATATCATGCTATATGATATATATTATATATTATGCTAAGCAAAGACGAACTGTAGTTCGGGGTTTTCTAAACAAATATTTTGATATCTTTGGATTGCATTCGTGTAATTATCAAAGTATGGCCTTATTCACATGGGCTATGGCACCTGTAATGCAGGTGCTCTGTGCAGGCAGCCCATTCATGTCTATGGAGACACAGTGTCTGCATGGACCCAGCCGCTTGACTGGCAGCCTTGCGGGCGCAATCCAGAATGCGCACTTTTTGCATTTGGGGCGCTCTCCCAAATCTGCATGGCTGTCCAATTTGAGTCGAGCGGCTGTGTCCATGCAGCTACTGCATCCCATAGACAAGAATGCGCTGTATGCACACAGCACCTGGCGGCTCAAGCCAAAAAAACACACAGCCCATCACAGATTATACCTATGAGCTATTGTGGCTGACATTGCACATGCACCTATAGTTCACCCTCTAGAGAGTCGCTGGTAGTTTAGGCCTATTTCCTCCCCTCAGCGCACACACAGCCAGGCATACAGCATTTTCGGCAGTCTTTCTCTATCTCAAGAATCAGTCCAGGGGTTTCTTTTTGTGTTTTTTTGGGGGAAACAATGAACTTGAATGGGGATAGGAAGCATGGGATACCCCAAAACTGTACAACTCGAGGGCTACTAATTTTCTGGCTTTGCTTGTGTGGCTCTTGACAAAAGTCTTGTACACCTTCAGCTGCACCTGTACAACATCCAACTGTATTGCACCCTTGCTTGGCTGCACCGGCACACTTCTGTCTGTACTACTCCCAGCAACTGTCCCTGTGATCTGTCTTCTTACCAAAGACTAAAGCACTATACAGTCACTCTTGCAGCATTGGGGTCTTGTACTCACTCCGACACAGAATCATTAGTTGCCTCCACCAGGCTTTTTCCCCATGAGGGACATAGAGACTCACTCAGCCTCTGGACAACTTGGACTCTCTCTCACAGCTTCCTTCCCGGCTCTCCTCCCATGAGCTTTTTCTTGACCCTTTGGATTGCTGGGATGCTCTGCAAAATGGGCTCTCCAGCAAGGCCTAGCTAAGACCCTCTGCGTCTTCAAACTGGCTTCTGCCCAAGAGAGCAAGGTCCCTCAACAAGTGTCTCCTCCAGGCTGGACCCTGGACTGCTACCTTACACCAGCAAGCTACAATTTCCCCTTGCCACTCAGGCTCAGACTATTTATGGACTCTCCCCCCCACCTTCTGGGCACACCTCCCCAGGGATTGGTGGACTTTCCATAAATATTCAGATGCAGCCTTAGCTCTCCCTTCCACAATGTCCCAGATATTTCTAGAAGGGGAAGTCGCAGAGCAGCAGTCTGTGAAAACCTGAGCAGCGCTAACCAATCAACCACTGATTGCAGTAAAGCCAAACTAAATTTAGCTAGCAGCCTTCCCTGAACCTAAGATTGTGCTACAAACCGATCAGCCCTAACTTTATGACCACCCAACTAATATTGAGTAGGTCCCATTTTTTCTGTGAAAACAGCCCTGGCCCATCGAGGCATGGACTCCACTAGACCTCTGAAGGTATGCTGTGGTATCTGGCACCAAGCCATCAGTAGCAGATCCTTTAAGCCCTGTAAGTTGTAAGGTGGGGACTCCATGGATCAGACGTTTATACAGCACATCCCACAGATTCTCATGATTCACCTTCTTCCATTGCTCCGTAGTCCAGTTCTGATGTTCATGTGCCTATTGCAGGTGCATTTGGCTGTGTACACAGGTCAGCATGGGCACCCTGACTGGTCTGCAGCTACACAACCCCATACACAACAAACAGCAATGCCTATTTTGTCTGTTTTTAACACATTAACTTTAGGGACAACATGTTTACTTGCTGCCGAATATATCCCACCCTCTTACTGATGCCATTGTAATGAGATAATACATGTTATTCACTTTACCTGTCATAAAGTGTACTTTATGTGACATGCTGATTACAACCATGACCTGAACACCAATCAAAGATTTTTATTTATTTATTTTTTTTTTTAGTATTGGATAGGTGTATTTCTTCCAGATCTGTGCAGTAATCCAGAGTAATGCCCTGTACACACAGTCGCACATTCCGACAACAAAATCCATGTTTTTTTTCCGACGGATGTTGGCTCAAACTTGTCTTGCATACACACGGTCACACAAATGTTTTCGGAAATTCTGAACGTCAAGAACGCGGTGACGTACAACACGTATGAGGAACCGAGAAAAATGAAGTTTAATAGCCAGTGCTGCTCTTCTGCTTGATTTTGAGCATGCGTGCAATTGTGTACACACGATCAGAATTTGCGAGAACAGATTTTGTTGTCGGAAAATTTGAGATCCAGATGTCAAATTTTGTTTGTTGGAAATTCCGATGGAAAATGTCCGATGGAGCCTACACATGGTCGGAATTTCAGACAACAAGCTCCTATCGAACATTTTCCGTCGGAAAATCCGACCGTATGTACGCGGCATAAGACTTTACCCCTGTGCCGGAGCTTCCTGTGATGAAGTGACTGTTGCTCTCTCTCCTTGTGCAGGGTGGCTGGTCTTGTCTCCGCCCCCTCCTGTCATTTTCTGCAGGCAGCCTGTAGGGGGTGGAGCCTGCTGGGCCCCTCCCACATCTCTGCTCTTTGCACAGGCTATGTAGACCTGTAGTGATGATGTCACCCTGACAAGGTAATATCTGTGCCTGCAAAGGCATTTTGTGCACACAAAGTGGATTGATATTCTTTATGGCATACCTCCCAACATTTTGAGATGGGAATGAGGGATACCTACTAGCAAACCTATGTAGGCGCATAGGACACACCCCCTGCCACACCCCCTTAAAGGAGAATTAACCAAAAAAAAAGGTTAATTAAATCCACAAGGGCTTTTTTTTTACCACTACTATTCCTTTATATTGGCTTTTAAAATGTACAAATGCAGCAATTTAGAATTCGGATGAAAGGTTTAGCACTGGGAAACACTTTTTGAAAGATAAAAAGTGTATTTTATATACATCTATATAGATCAGAGCAAAATGAGGGACAAATGAGGAGGAATGAGGGACAGAGGGACATTGTCCCAAATCAGAGACAGTCCCTCGAAATCAGGGACAGTTGGGAGCTATGTTTATGGCTATTAAAGAATATGTTTGAATTAAAGCTTTTGTGCCAGAGATCAGCTTGATGGCGGGTTAGACCCTGCATTCGATTTTTACTTCTGTTTTCATTTTACCTCCTTTCCTGTTACAGTGAACTGCAGGAAAGTGCAAAAGTCAATTTCATGTTTTCACTTTCTAGAGTGAATATTTACCTCATCTACTAAGCTCTGGAGCAACTGCAGTGATAGTGCATATTTTTAGCACTGATCACTGTATTAGTGTCCCTGATCACCAAAAAATGTCAAAAGTGTCAGTTAACCCTTTCATGACTAAGCCTATTTTTGACATTTGGTGTTTACCAGTTAAAATCCGTATTTTTTGCTAGAAAATTACTTAGAGCCCCCAAACATTATATATATATATATATATATATATATATATACATATATATATATATATATATATATATATATATATATATATATATATATATATATACATATATATATATATATATATATATATATACATATATATATATATATATATATATATATATATATATATATATATATACACATATATATATATATATATATATATATACACATATATATATATATATATATATATATATATATATATATATATATATATATATATATATATATATATATTTTTTTTTTTTTAGCAGAGAATCTAGAGAATAAAATAGCGATAGTTGCAATATTTTAGATCACGCGGTATTTGTGCAGCAGTGTTTTAAACGAAACTTTTTGGGAAAAGGGACACTTTCATGAATTTTATAAAAACGAAACAGTAAAGTTAGCCCAATTTTTTTGTATAATGTGAAAGATGATGATGCCGAATAAATAGATACCAAACATGTCATGCTTTATAATTGCACGCACTCGTGGAATGGCGTCAAACTACGGTACCTAAAAATCTCCATAGGCGACGCTTTAATTTTTTTTTTTTCTTATTTATTTTATTTATTTTAATATTAATAAATTGTTTTTTTTTTAAAATGATCACTTTTATTGCTGTCACAAGGAATGTAAACATCCCTTGTGACAGTAATAGGAGGTGACAGGTACTCTTTATAGAGGGATCAGGGTCTAAAAGACCCCCGATCCCTCCTTTGCACTTCAAAGTATTCAGATCGCCATTTTTGGCGATTCTGAATACTGTATATTTTTTTAAAACCAGCGCCATTGGCAGCCGAGTAAACGGGAAGTGACGTCATGGCGTCGCTTCCGTTCTTACAATGAGGAGGCTTCGTTCCAGACTGTCACTAGCCGCCGGAGGCGGCAGATTGTTGATCGGGCCTCCAGGTGGAATGGGAGGCCCGGTAAGCGCGGCGGGAGGGGGGGGCTTCCCGGTATGACAGCCGAGCGGCTTTTAGCCGCATTGGTTGTTATCGCTGGAAAGCCAATCGCCGGCTCTAAAAACAGTACCGGGGTGATGCCTGCAGCTGCGGGCATCATCCCGGTATAACCCCTGAAAGCCGAGTACGCACATCTGCGCCCGCTCGGCGGCAAGGGGTTAAGCGTCCGAATGTCCCCCGCAATATCGCAGTTCCACTCTAAGTCACTGATCGCCGCCATTACTGGTAAAAAAATAAATACATATATCCCCTATTTTGTAGACGCTATAACTTTTGCGCAAAACCAATCAATATACGCTTATTGGGATTTGTTTTACCAAAAATATGTAGCAGAATACATATTGGCCTAAACTGATGAAGAAATTAGATTTTTTTTTTTTAAATGTTATTGGATGTGTTTGATAGCAGAAAGAAAGGAATAGTTTTTTTTTTTGTTTATAGCGCAAAAAATAAAAAACGCAGAAGAAAGCTCTATATGTGGGAAAAATGGACACCAATTTTATTTGGGTACAACGTCGCATGACCGCGCAATTGTCAGGTAAAGTAAGGCGGTGCCGTATCGCAAAAAATGGCCCGGTCATGAAGAGGGGGTAAATCTTCCAGAAGTCTAGAAGCTAAGCTAATGCAGGTAAAGCTTCACTTTGCAAAGAATACGCAATCACATGCAAGGAAAATAACAGAAACAGCTTTTTTGCTTGCACATGATTGGATAATGAAAGTCAGCAGAGCTTCTTCTCATTTACTAAGCTCTGGTGCAATTGCTATTACAGAGTGCAAATGCACTTCGCAAAGTGCACAGTCTATTTGCCTTTAGTAAATCAACCCCACAGGATCCATGCCTTCCCTTCTGTCAGACCGCCATTCTGTCTCTCTGCTGGCTCATTGGCGGGTGCCGGCAGACATCGAGTCCACTGTACCCGCTGCTGGGCTCCTGCTGTATGTGATCACAGTGGGAGCAAGCTGCCGGTGGCGTACATGCGCGGCTCCTACCTGGAAGATCTAGATCATGGATATATATCAGTGAACCGGCGCACAGGTGCCGCCCTGTAGCAGTAAAGCTGCTATGGGGCAGACCTGAAGTAGTTGGAGTAATTGCAACAGAAAAGAAACAGCAACAATATCATCATTTACTAATGGATCCCGGGAAAGGACATCAGGAAATCAGCTTATAGCAATTGTCTGGGTGTCACCAGAACACGAAGCTAGGAGAAATTCCACCAAAGGGGACATAGCAATAAAAGCTGGCAAAGGCTCCAATTCTTCACTGCTCCGGAACCAGTTTTGAATATCTCCCAACTTAAGTTTTTTCGACAACAGTTTTTTTTTTCTCAGTTATGTAACAAGTTGGGCTTTTCACAGCGAGTGGGAAATAGTGTGGAATAAATATAGATTGGGATTTTGCAGTTACTTAAGAATGAATGACATTGTTGAAGGCATGCATCGTTTGTAATGGGAAGTAGTTGTTTTTCAGACTCTGATTCTAAACACGTTTTTCTTATGTTTGGTCTCACAAATGTGCCTTCCTTGTTCTTGACATCCAGCAAGCCTGAAAACATATTGTACAGACTTCTGTGTCTTACGTTTAACATACTATATCATAGTGTAAATGAGTTCAGCTGTAAGAAGTCATCTCTGGGCTGTGTATTATCGGCTTTCACTTTTTTTTCTATATCTTAAGTGGTTCTAATGGATGTAATAAATGCTGGAAAAGAACTCCACACAAGTACCTTAACCTAAACATTCGGTTTTATGCCCCAAAAATCGATTCTACCTTACTGGTATAACTGCCTTTCTTAAGCTGGAATAGGCATGCACACAAGATGTGCCTGGGAACACCCTAATTGCCAAGTGCAGTGCCAAGTTCCCCTGGTCCTGGTGCCTCTTGTCTCCCCCCTGCAGTGCTGCCAGCTTCCCTTCTTTCCCACTGGCTGCTGCGGAGGATGTTTCAGGATGGAGAGCGGGGGAAGGGGCCGGTAAATATTTAATTTACCGGCCCCTTCCTTTTCTGAATGAACACAGTAAGTGATCTGTACCAGTCGCTCCTGTGTTTATTCTTAACTATGTTTACTATGCTTCAGTTTTTGAATCAAAGGAAGCTGCCCAGCACAGAGCACTTCCCATTCATTCACTGTGTAGTGCAGATGAGGCTGCAGAGAAAAAGATGGGGAAAGCTCTGTCCTCAGTCCCTTTCTCAAAAGTAAGACATCAGAGGTCTGTTTAGACCCTTGATATTTCACCAGAACCCCCCAACGGGGCTCCTAAAAAAAATTGTAAAAAAATATAACAAAAAATTATATTGTAAAAAAAAAATTGTAACAAAAAAAAAATTAGGATTTTACAAACGACTGACACCAATATAGGCTTTACTGACACCGTCCACTGCTCTGCTTATATACACGCATGTGGTGTTTGTGCTCTGGGGTGCACACCTTAGCAAATTTCCGACCAGCCGCCACAGTCATACTGCGACAGGTTGGCTCGGCTGGGAAAATCGCCGTAGCTGTACATCGCTCCTTTACAACGTGACAGCAGGCGATCCCCAGAGCCGATGCGCATGCCCGGCGGGCGCGATGACCGCCGGGCACCCGCGATCCCTTGCGACAGAGCGAGAACCGGGATCTGTGTGTGTACTCTCAGGGGAGAGGAGAGAGGACGTGTGTTCATACTAAGTATGGACACCAATCTCTCTCCTCCCCTAGTCAGTCCCATCCCCCCTACAGTTAGAACACACCCAGGGAACACAGTTAACTCCTTGATCGCCCCCTAGTGTTAAACCCTTCCCTGCCAATAACATTTATACAGTAATCAATGGCTATTTTTAGCTCTGATCGCTGTATAAATGTCAATGGTCCCAAAATAGTGTCAAAAGTGTCCGTTCTGACTGCCGCAATATTGCAGTCCCGATAAAAATCACAGATCGCTGCCATTACTAGTAAAAAAAAAAAATAATAATAAAAATGACATAAATCTATCCCCTATTTTGTAGACGGGATTACTTTTGCTCAAACCACTCAATATACACTTATTGCTATTTTTTTTACCAAAAATATGTAAGAAGAATATATATCAGCCTAAACTGAGAAAAAAAAAAAATTTTTTAAATTGTGATATTTATTATAGCAAAAACTACAAAATATTGTGTTTTTTTTTCAAAATTGTCTGTCTTTTTTTGTTTATAAAAAATAAAAACCGTAGAGGTGATCTGATCAAATACCACCAAAAGAAAGCTCTATTTGTGGGGAAAAAAGGACATCAATTTTGTTTGGGTACAACGTCGCACGACCGTGCAATTGTCAGTTAAAGCGACGTAGTGCTGAATCGCAAAAAATGGCCTGGTCAGAAAGGGGGCAAATCCTTCCGGGGCTGAAGTGGTTAAAGTGATACTAAAGTTTCGTTTTTTTTTCCGTTAAAAATAACAAACATTATACTTAACTGCTCTGTGCAGTGGTTTTGCACAGAGCAGCCCAGATCCTCCTCTTCTTGGGTCCCTCTTTGGTGCTCCTGGCCCCTCCTTGCTGTCGAGTGCCCCCACAGCAGGCAGCTTGCTATGGGGGCACCCAAGCCGAGCCACAGTTTCCTATGTCCATTCAGACACAGAGCCACGGCCCGCACCGCCCCGCCCCGCCCACTTTCTCTTCTCATTGGCTGACTGACTTTAACTGACAGCAGTAAGAGCCAATGGCGCCACGCTGCTGTCTCAGCCAATGAGAAAAGGAGTCCCGGACAGCCGAATCTCTCGTGCAACATTGCTGGATCTAGAGGGGGCTCAGGTAAGTATTAGGGGGGCTGAGGGGGCTGCTATACACAGAGGGCTTTTTATCTTAATGCATAGAATGCATTAAGATAAAAAACATTCTGACTTTACAACCCCTTTAATATTTTCCCACCAGGCCAATGTACATAAACGGTCGGGTGGGAGCTTCACCGTTCTGAGTGGACATACTCATACGTCCCTCAGAACGGGTGCCCGCTCGTGGTCCTGTGATGGCTGTGATCACAGGACACAGCCAAGATGGGATCGAAATATGGGCGCTGTAATTGGCTCTCCCGAATAATGTTATGACTGTGTCCAAACACAGCCTTCACAGTGTAAATAGAGGCACATGTCTCTGTGTCTGTTCTCCCCACTGAGCTTAGTGAGAGCTTAGTGTGGGGAGGGGGGGGGGGCGGGGGAATCTGCAACCTCTGTGACAGCTCTGTCATTAGGGGGGCTGAGGGGGGCTGCTGTAAAAAGAAGGCTTTTTATCTTAATGCATAAAATGCATTAAGATAAAAAACCTTATGCCTTTACAACCACTTTAACCCCTTCCTACCCGGCCAATGTACATAAACGGTCGGGTGGGAGCTTCACCGTTCTGAGTGCACATACCCCTTACATCCCTCAGAATGGGTGCCTGCTCATGGTCCTGTGATGGCTGTGATCACAGGACACAGCCAAGATGGGACCGAAATATGGGCGCTGTAATTGGCCCTCCCGATCACGTGATGGCTGTGTCCAATCACAGCCTTCACAGTGTAAATAGAGGCATGTGTCTCTGTGTCAGTTCTCCCCACTGAGCTTAGTGAGAGCTTAGTGTGTGTGTGTGTGTGTGTGTGTGTGTGTGGGGGGGGGGGGGGAATCTGCAACCTCTGTGACAGCTCTGTGTGTAGGGGATGATTTTATACACAGAGCTGTCACATATCCCCACACGCAGTACACCAAGCACCACTGTCCCTGTCCTCATAAACATCTGTCACAGTGCCTCCATAAAAATCTGTACCAGTGCACAAAACATCTGTCATAGTGCCCCATCACATCTGTACCAGTGCACAAAACAGCTGTCATAGTGCCCCATCACATCTGTACTAGTGCACAAAACATTGTCACAGTGCACAAAACATCTGTCACAGAGCCCCATCACATCTGTACCAGTGCATAACACATCTGTCACAGTGTCCCATCACATCTGTACCAGTGCATAACACATCTGTCACAGTGTCCCATCACATCTGTACCAGTGCATAACACATCTGTCACAGTGTCCCATCACATCTGTACCAGTGCATAACACATCTGTCACAGTGTCCCATCACATCTGTACCAGTGCATAACACATCTGTCACAGTGTCCCATCACATCTGTACCAGTGCATAACACATCTGTCACAGTGTCCCATCACATCTGTACCAGTGCATAACACATCTGTCACAGTGTCCCATCACATCTGTACCAGTGCATAACACATCTGTCACAGTGTCCCATCACATCTGTACCAGTGCATAATACATCTGTCACAGTGTCCCATCACATCTGTACCAGTGCATAACACATCTGTCAGTGCCCCATCACATCTGTACCAGTGCACAAAACATTGTCACAGTGTCCCATCACATCTGTACCAGTGCAAAAAAAAATCTGTCACAGTGTCCCATCACATCTGTACCAGTGCAAAAAAAAATCTGTCACAGTGTCCCCATGAACATTTGTACCAGTGCACAAAACATCTGTCACAGTGCCCATCACATTTGTACCAGTGCACAAACCATCTGTCAGTGCCCCATCACATCTGTACCAGTGCAAAAAACATTGTCACAGTGTCCCATCACATCTGTACCAGTGCACAAAACATCTGTAGTAGTGCAATAGTGTTCCATTGTGACATCAACATCAGTGTCAGTCAGTGTCCGCCAGTGGACGATCAAGATCTGTCATAGTGTACAAGTGCAAAAAAACTCTGTTAGTGTACCAGTCTCTTACCAATAAATAAATAAAACATTTAAAGCGCCCCGTCTCCCCCGTGCTTGCGTGCAAAGGTGAACGCACATGTTGGGGCCATACGCATACATAAACGGCGACCACACCACACATGTGAGGTATCGCTGCAAAGTGAGAGCAATAATTCTAGCACAAGACCTCTAAACTGGTAACCAATAAAGGCTCATAAAGCGTTGCCTATGGAGATTTTTAAATACCGAGGTTTGGTGCCATTTCACAAGCATGCGCAAATTTAAAGTGTGATATGTTTGGTATCTATTTACCTGGCGCGACACCATATTTTATATTTTACCGAAAATGTGGGTATTATATTGTCTCTGTGTGCATTGAAATTCATTAAAATGTATTTATGTGTTAGTGTTTAAAATTGCGTTTGAAAAACTGCTGCGCAAATACCACGTGACATATAAATTTGTAAGACCCACCATTTTATTCTCTTGGGCCTCTGCTACAAAAATATATAATGTTTGGTAGCTCTAAGTCATTTTCTAGCAAAAATACAGATTTTTACATTGGACTATCTGCTTGCCAAAAAGGGGTCATTTGGGGGGTATTTGTACTGTGTCGACATGTTGGGGGCCTCAAGAAATGAGATAGGCCGTCAGTACATCAGAGATAATCAGGTGTAATCAATTTTCAATGATTGGTACCATAGCTTGTAGTCTTTATGACTTTCACACACACCAAATAATATAAACTGATTTCGGTTATTTTACCAAATAAATGTAGCAGTATAAATTTAGGTGAAATTTTATGAAGAAAAATTCCTTCTTTGCAAAAAATTTTAACAGAAACTAATAAAAACAAAAAAAATTTCAAACATTTTCAGTCTTTTTTCATTTGTAGCGCAAAAAATAAAAACCCCAGTGGTGATTAAATACCACCAAAAGAAAGCTCCTTTTCTGTGAAAAAAATGATATAAATTTCATTTGGGTACAGTGTTGCATGACTGAGTAATTCTCAAGGTTGACAGCGCTGAAAGCTGAAAATTGGCCTGGGTAGGAAGGGGGTGAAAGTGCCCGGTATTGAGGTGGTTAATGCAGTAGGCTGCACACACCGATGTAAGCCGGCCATTCATGGATCAAAATTCAGCTGGTTCAGCAGGGTTCAGACACATTTCAACCTATGTATGGGCAGGCTGGTTGTACAGAAGTCGATCTACTGATCAACTTCTGTACAACCAGCCTGTTGAATTTTCCTTGCACAATTAGCACCACAAACTCTCCATGCATTCTGACAGCGGGAAAGTCTCCCAACTTTCAGAATACAAAAGCTCAGTGGGAGGATTCCCCCATCCACATTGAGTGCATGAATGGAGGAATCGAGTCTTTTTTTTTTTTTTTTTCAACCCATCAATTTGAACAAAAAAAAGTAGTCTATGAGCTGTTTTACTTTCCTTTTTTCTTTTAACAGCATCCCTATGCTAATTGGACAATGAAGGAGCAGAAGTACACGTATGGCATCATCTCCTTGTTCTTACCACTGACAAAAAAAAATGATTACATGACAGAGCGTTTGCCCATCTCTCCTAGATGCCTTTCCTCCTGGCAGCAGAGTTTTGACAAGAAAAAACGCTTGACCAATGTAAATGCGCGGAACGGCACATTTCAACGCGTCTAAAGATTGGGCGTTAATTCATTTACTTGGCCAGAATATTAATTTATTCTGGGCATTGAAATTAATGAATGCTCAAGCGCTTGACGCGCCTAGCGTTAATGTGCATTTAGACGCGTTTACACGCACTGACAGTGTTTTTTTCTTATCTGCCTTTAAACACCTGTGTTGTGTGCATAGACACATAGGGGTTGATTTACTAAAGGCAAATAGACTGTGCACTTGCACTCTGCAAGAGCAGTTGCTCCACAGCTTGGTAAATGGGCAGAAGCTTTGCTGACTTCCATCATCCAATCATATGCAAGCAAAAATTCATTTTTTTTATATTCCTTGCACATGATTGGGTATTCTTTGTAAAGTGAAGCTTTAGCTCATTTACTAAGCTCTGGAGTTACTGCACTTGCAGCGTGCAACTGCCCTTTGTAAAGTGCACAGTCTATTTGCCTTTAGTAAATCGACCCCATAGTGCAGTTGCTCCAGAACTTAGTAAATGAGGTAAAGCTTCACTTTGCGAAGAATACCCAATCGCATGCAAGGAAATAAAAAAAAAAAACAGCATTTTTGCTTGCACATGATTGGATGATGGAAGTCAGCAAATCTTCTGCTCATTTACTAAGCTCTGGAGCAACTGCACTTGCAGAGCGCAACTTTGCAAAGTGCACTGTCTATTGGCCTTTAGTAACTCAACCCCATAAGCTAACATGCAAGGTAGTTTAGAGGCATAAACAAAAATGGCAGACGCCCCTAACAGCAGCGTTATAAAATGACCAGGGTGCGCGAGGCCTTACAATGTCTTTGGAAGGTCTTGATGTCTGTACAGACAGCAGTCTCCTAATCTTCTACAGGGCTCTTGGCCAAGCCGATAAGATGTTCCAAACAAACACAAATTAATATTTCTTGTAATTGTTGATGTGGTTGAGTTAAAATGTAATAAGTTTTCAGAAAGGTCCCACTTTGAAACTGTTTTAAAAGCCTGCATTTCCCCAAAGACTCTATAATTTTGTTAAATTAACCCAAATCTCCATTGTAGACAGAGAGGGCAATTGCACATAACAAGATTGTTCTGGTCCAAATTTATGTAATGTTTTCTGTGTTATATTGAACTGCATCGTTATTGTTGTTCTGTAGTATGCTGACATCAAGTGGTGGTTTTGGCCCACTAAAACTTGTTTACTTATGTGAAACAGTGTTTCCCTCTGTCCTCCCCTCCCTGGCCCTCCTCCTAGTTTCACTCAGCTCAAGGCCATGTACTGTATTTTTAATGGCAGCCAGTAAAAAAAATGGGCACCTTTCTCCTGTCAGTAAATGCCAGTGACAGAAAAAGGTTGCCAGTAAAAAATATGTCTGTGACGCTCAGCTCGAAACTGCCTGCTACAGTGTGTTTGGAGCGGGTCTGGCGGGGGCGGTGCCTGAGTGTGTTGTGTGATGTCATAGTGTCAGGGAGCTGAGCTGGAGCCTCGTGTGCGGGTCTGTGGGATCATTTCTTGCCCTCCTGAGTCCTGTCCCTGAGATACTTACTTATTATATCGGAAATAAAATAAGAAATATGTTTTTTGCCTTAATCTCTACCTTAACCGCTTCCACACCGGAAGATTTTACCCCCTTCCTGACCAGAGCGCTTTTTGCGATTCGGCACTGCGTCGCTTTAACTGACAATTGCGCGCTCGTGCGACGTGTTACCCAAACAAAATTGACGTCCTTTTTTCCCCACAAATAGAGCTTTCTTTTGGTGGTATTTGATCGCCTCTGCGATTTTTTTTTTTTGCGCTATAAACAAAATAAGAGCGACAATTTTGAAAAAAACGCATTATTTTTTACTTTTTGCTATAATAAATATTCCCCCAAAATATATAAAAAAACATTTTTTTTCCTCAGTTTAGGCCGATACGTATTAATAAGCGTTTATTGATTGGTTTGCGCAAAAGTTATAGCGTTTACAAAATAGGGGATAGTTTTATGGCATTTTTATTAATAATTTTTTTTTTTACTAGTAATGACGGCGATCAGCGATTTTTATTGTGACTGCGACGTTATGGCGGACATGTCGGACATTTTTGACACATTTTTGGGACCATTGTCATTTATACAGCGATCAGTGCGATTAATAATGCACTGATTACTGTGTAAATGACACTGGCAGTGAAGGGGTTAACCACTAGGGGGCGGGGAGGGGTTAAGTATGTCGTAGGGGAGTGATTACTAACTGTAGGGGGATGGGCTCGCAGTGTCATTACTCTGATCACTGCTCAAGATGACAGGGAGCTGAGATCATTGACACTTGTCACTAGGCAGAACGGGGAGATGCTGTTTAGATCAGCATCTCCCCGTTCGTCCTCTCCATGAGGCAATCGCGGGTATCCCCGCGGCGATCGAGTCTGCGAGACCCGAGACCTGACTCGCGAGATCCCGACCGGCGTGCGCGCGCCGGCGGCGGCGCACATACAATGGCACGGAGGGGAATTCAAATGGACGTACCTGTAAGTCCAATTGCCCAGCCGTGCCATTCTGCTGATGTACATTGGCGTGCGCCGGTCGGGAAGGGGTTAAATCACATTTCGAATTGCATAATGTACTTGTTTGTGGCCAAAATAATGTAATTTTGTAACTTTTACTAATACACTTCCGAAAACTGGAAAAACATCCTCTCTACTGCAATTATCTGAATAAAAATGGCATGGATTCAAGTTCTGTGTGTTATCGAAGAGTTAGGCTGGCTGTGGATGGTGCCAAGTCAGCAGGTGACCAAACTGTCTGGACAGACTGATGCCCCGTACACACAGTTGGATTTTCTGACGGAAAATGTTCAATGGGAGCTTTTTGTCGGAAATTCCGACCCTGTATAGGCTCCATTACACACTTTCCATAGGAATTTCCGTCACACAAAATTTGAGATCTGGATCTCAAATTTTCTGACAACAAAATCCATTGTCGGAAATTCCGATCGTGTGTACAGAATTCCGACGCACAAAGTTCCACACATGCTCGGAATCAAGCAGAAGAGCCGCACTGGCTATTGAACTTCATTTTTCTCGGCTTGTCATATGTGGTGTACGGCACCGCATTCTTGATGTTCGGAATTTCCGCCCAACTTTGTGTGAGCGTGTGTATGCAAGACAAGTTTGAGCCAACATCCATCGGAAAAAAACATGGATTTGGTTGTCGGAATGTGCGATCGTATGTACAGGGCATTAGTCTAAGGTGGTATGTCAATGCCGAAATCGGCTTTTGAAACACTGATTTTAAGCTTACTGGAAATTTCCTGAAAAACAGAAACGAAAGGGAAATGCTTATTTCATTACTCTTTCACCCAGCTCATATCTCATTACTGTTAATTTGTAAACATACTTAATGGCTTTCAGTAATACTAGGGAGCATCACAGCTATGTGCATGCAATAATCAAATGCTGGCTTTTAAAGCTAATAATCTTGCTCTTCCATTAAACTTCTGTGACCTGATTCTTTCAACTAGTCAGATCTTACAGTGACTTCAACAGCATAAGGAGGCAGAAGACGCTTTGTGTGCAGAGGCTGACATGAAGGAGGAATAGTATTTGCCTTCAGAGCGGGTGATAGCGAATCCTGGAAATAATCTCACAGATGGAATTATTGTAGAAAGGCAATGCAGTGCTGAATCTAGTTATGTGCATTCCTCATGGATCATTTATTAAAGTCAATTACATGTGGATGTTGATTTCACTGAATACCCTAAAAAGTTTGGAACAACGTGTTCAGGTTGATGCTATATATATATATATATATATATATATATATATATATATATATACACTATATTACCAAAAGTATTGGAACGCCTGCCTATACACCCACATGAACTTCAATGGCATCCCACTCTTAGTCCATAGGGCTTAACCACTTCAATACCAGGCACTTAGACACCTTCCCGCCCAGGCCAATTTTCACCTTTCAGTGCTGTCGCAATTTGAATGACAATTACGCGGTCATGCTACACTGTACCCAAACAAATTTATTATCATTTTGTTCCCACAAATAGAGCTTTCTTTTGGTGGTATTTGATCACCTCTGCGGTTTTTATTTTTTGCGCAACAAATAAAAAAAGACCGAAAATTTCGAAAAAAAACAAGTTTTTCTTTGTTTCTGTTAAAATTTTTTGTAAATAAGTACGTTTTCTTCTTCAATGATGGGCACTGATATGGCTGCACTGATGGGCACTGATACGGCGGCACTGATGGGCACCGATGAGGTGGCACCAATGAGGTGGCACTGATGAGGTGGCACTAACAGGCACTGATGATGGGCACTGATAGGCGGCACTGATGGGCACTGATAGGTGGCACTGATAGGCACTGATAGGTGGCACTGGTATGCGGCACTGATGGGCACTCATAGGTGGCACCGATGGGCACTCATAGACGGCACTGATGGGCACGTGTAGGTGGCATTGATTGGTACATATGGGTGGCACTGATGGGTACTTATGGGTGGCACTGATGTGTGGCACTGATGGGCACTGATAGGTGGGCACTGATGGGCACAGATGGGCACAGATGGGCACTGACAGGTGGCACCAATGGGCAATGACAGGTGGCACGATGGGCAATGACAGGTGGCACTGATAAAACATTGCTGGGCAGATCTGGGAATTGCTGGGCAGATCAGTGACATAATGGTGCCAATCAGTGCCCATTTGTGGGCACTGATTGGCACAGATTGGGCACATGTGGATGGCCATGGGGTACATACCTGACCATCCATGTTGCTCTTCCCTGGTGGTCCTAGTGGCGATCCCTGGTGGTCCAGTGTGGTGATCTGAGGGGGGGCTGCGCTGATAAACAATCAGCGCAGACCCCCCCTGCCAGGAGAGCCGCCGATCGGCTCTCCTCTCCTCGCGTCTGTCAGACGCGAGTGAGGAAGAGCCGATCAACGGCTCTTCCCATTGACAGCGTGATCAGCCGTGATTGGACACGGCTGATCACGTGGTAAAGAGCCTCCGCCAGAGGCTCTTTACCAAGATCGGTGGAGCGGTGTGTCAGGCTGACACACCGCTCCACCGATCGCCGCGATGCGCGCTCCCGGGGGCGCGCTGCGGCATGTTATCCTGCTGGACGTCATATGACGTCCAGTCAGGATAACAGAACCACTTCCCGGACATCAATCCGCTATAGGGCGGGCGGGAAGTGGTTAATATTGAGTTGGCCCACACTTTGCTGCTATAACAGCTTCAGCTCTTCTGGGAAGGCTGTCCACAAGGTTTAGGAGTGTGTCTATGGGAATGTTTGACCATTCTTCCAGAAGCACATTTGTGAGGTCAGGCACTGATGTTGGACAAGAAGGTCTGGCTCACAGTCCCCGCTCTAATTCATCCCAAAGGTGTTTGGATTGAGGTCAGGGCTCTGTACAGGCCAGTCAAGTTCCTCTACCCCAAACTCGCTCATTCATGTCTTTATGGACCTTGCTTTGTGCACTGGTAGGCAGTCATGTTGGAACAGGAAGGGGCCATCCCCAAACTGTTCCCTCAAAGTCGGGAGCATGAAATTGTCCAAAATGTCTTGGTATGCTGACGTCTTACAAGTTCCCTTCACTGGAACTATGGGGCCAAGCCCAACCCTTAAAAATCATACCCACGCTATAATCCCCCCTCCACCAAATGATTTGGACCAGTGCACAAAGCACTGAATGAAATGTGATCTATGAATGGAAGACTGGCGGAGGATTGAAAGGTCTGCCCCTTTAATTCATAGAAGCTGTTCTACGTGGCTTTGTTTGCAAACAACCCCAAGCCAACAGTCTCAGCTGTCATTGTGACTCACATACAGAGAGACATTTTTACAGAAACAGCTGTAAGGTAGCGGCTGTTAAAGTGGCATTTGAAGCAGAGTGTAAAAAAAAATAAGTAAAAAAGTTTTTCTTTTTCTAATTATTATAAGCTAAGTAAATAGCATTTTCCTACATTTTTGTCCATTTGTTAGTTTGAAATAAAAAATCTGAGCAGGGTAGTAGTAAAAACGTGTACCATATATAGCCAATTCACTAAAGATTACCACATGCGATAACGCGGTCACGTGACTCATTTGCAAAAATTATTTCATGTGGTAAAAAAATGTCCAATTCACAAAAAATAACGATTCTGCTACACATGTGGTATTTATCAGATGCACCGTGGGGTTCCCCACCCAAAAGCTGGTTGTTAAGGAGCGGGTCAGGAAGCCAGTCGCCGCATCCTTATCAACTGAAGAGTCATCAACTGATGGCAATGAAAATTAAACGAAAAAAAACTGTGCGGGGTCTCCTTCCCTCCAATCCATACCTTTGGGTCTGGTATGGATATTGTGGGGAACCCCCACGCCAAAAAAATGGCATGGGTCCCCCCAAAATCCATACCTGACAAGTATGCAGCATGGCAGGTCAAAAAAGGGAGGGGAATCATGAGCGCCCCCCCCCGAACCATACCAGGCCCTCAACATAGGGGGGGTGTCCTGGGGCAGGGGGGCCCTGCCTCACCCAAAGCACTTTATGCCCATGTTGATGGGGACAAGGGCCTCTTTCCCACAATCCTGGTTGGTGGTTGTGGGGGCCTACGGGCGGGGGGCTTATTGGAATCTGGAAGCCCCCTTTAACAAGGAGGTCCCCAAAACCCACCCCCTCTATGTGAATGAGTATGAGGTACATAGTACCCCTATTCATGCCAAAAAAAAGGTGTAGTGTAAAAAATGACAGTAGGCAGTTTTGACAAGTCCTTTCTTTAACCCCCCTGGCGGTATTCCTGAGTCTGGCTCGGGGTGGATTTTCAATACCAAAAGTGGTATCCCCGAGCCAGACTCAGGATCGCATCGCAGGATCCTTGTAGAGTTTACTTACCTTGTCCCCTGGATCTTGGGATGTCTCCCCGCTGTGATCGGCGAGTCGCCGTGTCTCACTCAATTCACAGTGCCGAGCTCCGCAAATTCAAAAAGTAAAACACACAGTACAGATACAGTACACTGTAATCTTACAGATTACAGTACTGTATCAAATAATTTCACATCCCCTTTGTCCCTAGTAGTCTGTCCAGTGTCCTGCATGCAGTTTTATATTATAAATACTGTTCTTTCTGCCTGGAAACTGGAGATTGTCCATAGCAACCAAAACTGTCCCTTTACATCAAAAGCAGTTTTAGACCAGCTAGAAAACAGCGATAATAAATTAGAATCACTTGCAGAATTGAGTGATAGTGATTTGTGGGGAGATCCGTCATCCAACACTAAAAGTAATGACAGCGACAATTCTGCAACTGAGCAAATTTCACTGTTTTTGATTTGATTACATTATTGAATAATTTGTATTATTATTATATTATTATTTGTTATAATTATTTATAGTTATTTATTATATTATAATTTTTTATTTCATTTTTCAAACTTTATCATACCCGAGATGTCTACTAGACTCTGGTTTGGACAGATTTAAGTGAATTATTCCTAAGAATTACAGGCCTACAATATAAAACGCCAAATTTCTGTGCAAAATAATGGTACCGCTTTCAGCACCTAAAATTTGAAATAATCATACCGCCAGGGAGGTTAAAAAACAAAAATGTAAAAAATGTTCCCCAGCGGAGATCCATTGTCAATCACGATGCCCGCCAGCATCGCCAACCTGAAAGAAAAAAAAAAAAAAAAAAAGGTCTGCTCCTGCCTTCTAACAGTTCTTAAATAAGGAAGGGGTGGGGTGACCCAGTGACCTCACTGGGTGAATCCACACCCTTGTGATGTTGACGCTGGGTCTTTTGAAGTCACAAGGGGGCACCCACAGACCCACACAACCACCAGCCATGGTTGTGGGGAAGAGGCCCCATCAACATGTTGAGGGCATGTGACCTGGTATGGTTCAGGAGGGGGGTGCGCTCACTTGTCCCCTCTCCTTCCTGACCCGCCAGGCTGCATGCTCGGATAAGGGGCTGGTATGGATTTTGGGGGGGGACCTATGCCATTTAAAAAAAAAAAATTGGCATGAGGGTTCAAAATCGATACCAGACCTGAAGGGCCTGGTATGGATTGGAGGGGGGGCCCCACGCAGTTTTTTTTTCTGAATTTTTAATTGACAGAATGTTTTGCTTTCTGCTAGTCATCAGTTGTTAAGGTGGAAGTGAACCCTCCTATCATTTTCAGCCAAGGAAGCTGCCACCTTGATCTCTGTTTGATCTTCAACTGCCATGATGATGCTGCACATGTGATCAGTTATGACACCAGACATTGGATGGTTTTACAGTTTGAGAGCACGTCCCGGAAATGTAACTGTTTTTTCAAACTGTTAATTCGATGGGTTTACTTCTGCTTTAACTATGCGGTGGCCAACTTCCCACCCCACTCCTTAACAACCAGTTATAGTGTAATAAATTATCGCATGAAAATATGCGGTAATTACCTCATTACGGAATCTTTACCGAATTATTTATTTACTGCAAAATTCTTAGTGAATTGCACATTTGAAAACGATATACCGCATGTATTATTCTACCACATTTTTTCAGTTGTTATCTAGCTCTTAGTGAATTGACCTCAAAATGTCCTTAAAGTGGAGTTCCACCCAAAAGTGGAACTTCCACTCATCAGATTCCTCCCCCCCTCCGGTGACACAGTTGGCACCTTTCAGGGGGGAGGGGGGTACAGATACCTGTATATTACAGGTATCTGTACCCACTTCCGGCATAGATAGCCGCAGAATCTGCGGTTATTTACGCCACTTCCTGCTCCCTCCCCGCTGCCTGCTGGGAAACACACGGGTCCCAGAGGCAGCAGGGACCATCCGTATTGCGCTGCGCGACTCGCGCATGCGCAGTAGGGAACCGGGAAGTGAAGCCGCACGGCTTCACTTCCTGATTCCCTTACCGAAGATGGAGGCGGCAGCACCCGAGGACGGAGAGACGCTTCGGCCTCGGGTGCCGACATCGCGGGCACCCTGGACAGGTAAGTGTCCATGTTTTAAAAGTCAGCAGCTGCAGTATTTGTAGCTGCTGACTTTTAAAAAAAATTTTTTCGGCGGCGCTCCGCTTTAAAAAGCTATTTAGGTAATAAAATTGGTTAATGAGTGATAGGCAATTTTTTTGCATAGAATAAGGAAAACCAAGGTGATCAGAACTAGTGCCCCCACTGGAAGATTCCCCTCTATTCCTGTTCTGGTGCCAATCCAAAGTTTGGGATTTTCTTTAACTTGTAGCCTCCCTGGCGGTTTTTCCGAGTGTGGCTCGGGGTTAAAAATCAGGACCATTAGCGGTAACCCCGAGCCACACTCGGGATTACATCGCAGGATCCTGGTGTGCCTTTACTTACCTTGTCCCCGGGATCCTGCGATGTCCCCCGCAGTGTCCGAGGGCTCCGTCCTCCTCCAAAGCCTCTCCTTGCCAGGCTCCGTTCCCTGCGGGCATCGCGACGCACGGGGGCGGAGCCTGGCGGCAAATAAAAAAAAAAGTAAAAATCATAACACATACAGTACTGTAATCTTACAGATTACAGTACTGTATGAAATTATTTCACATCCCTTTTGTCCCCAGTGCTTTGGCCCATGCCCTGCATGCAGTTTTATGTGATATATACTGTTCTTTCTGCATGGAAACTGGAGATTGTCCATAGCAACCAAAAAGTGTCCCTTTACCTCAAAAGTGGCTTTAGACCAGCTAGAAAACAGCGATAATAAATTAGAACACTTGCAGAATTGAGTGATAGTGAATCGTGGGGAAATTTATTTTATTACTATTTATTTTTATTTTTTTTAATTATTTATTTTTATTTATTATATTATAATTTATGTTTTTGTGTTTCAAACTTTATCATACCCGGGATGTCTACTAGACTCTTGTTTGGACAGATTTAAGTGTGTTATTGTTAAGAATTACAGACCTACAATATAAAACGCCAAATTTCCATGCAAAATAATTGTACCGCTTTCAGCACCTAAAATCCGAAATAATCATACTGCCAGGGAGGTTAAAAAGTGCAGTAGATTTTTATTTCTTTTTTTTTTAAGAGCTGGGTACATCACTAAATGTACAAAGTGATGTAATTTAGAGGTAATAATAATAATAATCAGGAAGGTATTTTTCCCCCCACTGGAGTAAACTGTATCATGCTCTATTGGGTTTTTTTGCCTTCCTCTGGATCAACTATGCACTGTAAAAAATATTGTGCTGGGTCTACTCAAAAAAAATTGAGGCAATTATTTGCATCAGCTTTTAAAGTACTGTCAACTAAACTTATTTTTGGCTCATTAGACTTTTCATGTTTTCAACTTTGTTGTTTTAGGTAAAGCCAACTCAATTTTTTTCAGTTTATAGACCATAGTGATATAAGTTAGGAATACATACCTTAACTTGTCTGAAATGACAGTTTTAAGTAAAGCCAACTCAATTTTTCCAGTTTCTAGAAAAGTTTGAGTTAGGAACACATGTGTTAACTTATTTGTTTCAAGTACTTACTCTATATAGCAGCATCAATTTACATATACATTGTACATTCAGATCAGTCCCTGCCCTCAAGGAGCTTTTAATCTAAGTTACCTAACTCACATGCATACATACACATACAGTGGGGACAGAAAGTATTCAGACCCCCTTAAATTTTTCACTCTTTGTTATATTGCAGCCATTTGCTAAAATCATTTAAGTTATTTTTTTTTCCTCATTAATGTACACACAGCACCCCATACTGACAGAAAAACACAGAATTGTTGACATTTTTGCAGATTTATTAAAAAGAAAAGCTGAAATATCACATGGTCCTAAGTATTCAGACCCTTTGCTGTGACACTCATATATTTAACTCAGGTGCTGTCCATTTCTTCTGATCATCCTTGAGATGGTTCTACACCTTCATTTGAGTCCAGCTGTGTTTGATTATACTGATTGGACTTGAGGAAAGCCACACACCTGTCTATATAAGACCTTACAGCTCACAGTGCATGTCAGAGCAAATGGGAATCTTGAGGTCAAAGGAACTGCCTGAAGAGCTCAGAGACAGAACTGTGCCTTGCCACAAATCTGGCCAAGGTTACAAAAAAAATTCTGCTGCACTTAAGGTTCCTAAGAGCACAGTGGCCTCCATAATCCTCCATAATCCTTAAATGGAAGATGTTTGGGACGACCAGAACCCTTCCTAGAGCTGGCCGTCTGACCAAACTGAGCTATCGGGGAGAAAAGCCTTGGTGAGAGAGGTAAAGAAGAACCCAAAGATCACTGTGGCTGAGCTCCAGAGATGCAGTCGGGAGATGGGAGAAAGTTGTAGAAAGTCAACCATCACTGCAGCCCTCCACCAGTCGGGGCTTTATGGCAGAGTGGCCCGACGGAAGCCTCTCCTCAGTGCAAGACACATGAAAGCCCGCATGGAGTTTGCTAAAAAACACCTGAAGGACTCCAAGATGGTGAGAAATAAGATTCTCTGGTCTGATGAGACCAAGATAGAACTTTTTGCCCTTAATTCTAAGCAGTATGTGTGGAGAAAACCAGGCACTGCTCATCCCTGTCCAATACAGTCCCAACAGTGAAGCATGGTGGTGGCAGCATCATGCTGTTGGGGTGTATTTCAGCTGCAGGGACAGGACGACTGGTTGCAATCGAGGGAAAGATGAATGCAGCCAAGTACAGGGATATCCTAGATGAAAACCTTCTCCAGAGTGCTCAGGGCCTCAGACTGGGCCGAAGGTTTACCTTCCAACAAGACAATGACCCTAAGCACACAGCTAAAATAACGAAGGAGTGGCTTCACAACAACTCCATGACTACCAGAGCCCTGACTTAAACCCAATTGAGCATCTCTGGAGGGACCTATAAATGGCTGTTCACCAACGTTTACCATCCAACCTGACAGAACTGGAGAGGATCTGCAAGGAGGAATGACAGAGGATCCCCAAATCCAGGTGTGAAAAACTTGTTGCATCTTTCCCAAAAAGACTCATGGCTGTATTAGATCAAAAGGGTGCTTCTACTAAATACTGAGCAAAGGGTCTGAATACTTAGGACCATGTGATATTTCAGTTTTTATTTTTTAATAAATCTGCAAAAATGTCAACAATTCTGTGTTTTTCTGTCAATATGGGGTGCTGTGTGTACATTAATGAGGAAAAAAATGAACTTAAATGGTTTTAGCAAATGGCTGCAATATAACAAAGAGCCAATTTCCCTACCAGCATGTCTTTGGAGTGTGGGAGGAAACCTACGCAGGTACAGGGTAGAACATGCAAACTCCAGCCAGGTATTCGTTGTTCAAACCAGCAACCCTTTTGCTGCTAGGTGAAAGTGCTAACCACTACACCACTGTGCTGCCCTATTACTTAGTTACTTATTTAGTTACCTAGTTTTAAGTGATATTAACTTCTAACTGACTCAATTTTTTTAAGTTGGTAAAACTTATTTTCCAAATGTATTTGATGTATGTTTGAAGGTTTTTATATAAAAATAAGCCTTTTAGGAAAGTAATTTGCACTTTAACCACTTCAGCCCCGGGAAGGATTTGCCCCCTTAATGACCAGGCCATTTTTTGCAATTATGGCACTGCGTCGCTTTAACTGACAATTGCTCGTGCAATGTTGTACCCAAACAAAATTGATGTCCTTCTTTCCCCACAAATAGAGCTTTCTTTTGGTGGTATTTGATCACCTCTGCGATTTTTTTATTTTTTGCGCTATAAACAAAAAAAAGACCAACAATTTTGAAAATTTTTTATTTTTTTTACTTTTTGCTATATTACATATCCAAAAAGAAATATAAAAAGATAAAAAGGAATTCATTAGTTTAGCCGATATATATTCTTCTACATATTTTTTTAAATCACAATAGGCGTATATTGATTGGTTTTCGCAAATGTTATTGCGTCTACAAACTATGGGATAGATTTAGGGACTTTTATTTTTTTTTATTTTTTTACTGGTAATGGCGGCGATCTGTGATTTTTATAGGGACTGCAACATTGCGGCAGACAAATCTGACCCCAATTGACACTTTTTGGGGACCAGTGACATTATTACATTGATTGGTGCTATAAAAATGTACTGAACAAAGTATAAATGACACTGGCAGGGAAGGGGTTAACACTAGGGGGCAATCAAGGGGTTAAGTGTGTTCCCTGGGTGTGTTCTAACTGTAGCGGGATGGGCTACCAGGGACATGACAGAGATAGCTGTTCCCGATCACTGGGAACAGAAGAACTCTGACATGTCATTAGGCAGAACGGGGAATCGCCTTGTTTACATAGGCAGTTCCCCGTTCTGCCTCTGTACACAGCGATCGAGGGTGGCTGGCGGACATTGAGTCCATCGGACCCATTCTCGCGCCCCCTCCAGGGCCATCTTTATAGCATTATAGGCCCCCGGGCAATACAGTGCACTGGGGCCCTGTCTACACAATCACGCACGAGAATAAAAATGCAAATTATCAATAAGGTTATATTTATTTGGTACTTCCAACAAAATCAGTGTTTAAACATTAACACAACGTTTGGACAATATAACACAAGTTTAATGGGCACAGTGGCTGCGTTTGATGGGTACACTGGCAGCTTTTGATGGGCACACTGGCAGCTTTTGATGGGCACACTGGCAGCTTTGATGGGCACACTGGCAGCTTTTGAGGGGCACAGTGGTAGCTTTTGAGGGGCACAGTGGCAGCGGCTGTGTTTGATGCACAACTTAAACTTACTTAAGTAGACAGTGTTAGACTTACTTGAGGCCGCCGGCCTGGTGCAGTACAGTGTGTCACTCACAGCAGCAAGGCAGCGCCAGCTATCAAGGGCCGTCTTTCTGCTCCACTCCCTCTCAACGCCGTCTGAAGAACATGGCAGAGGTGGGCAGAGCTTGTTTACTAGCAGCTGAGGCGGCCGCGGCACGCTATGAATGCTGGGGCGGCCACGGCCTCTGACTGACGTCACTGGTTGCTAGCTAGACGTTGGGCGGCCGGCGATTCTAGCAAGTGAGCAGCCAGTGCAGTCAGTCAACTAAAGCAGCAGATTGCAACGCTGAGGATCGGCCCTGGATGGGGCCCTCCAGACAAGTGGGGCCCCCGGGCAACTGCCCAGCGTGCCCAGTGGAAAAAACGGCCCTGCCCCCGCTATCTCCTGTGCAAAGACCAACATACACCTATGGCGGTTTGCGCAGGAGAGCTGACCTGCCACAGTATAATGATGGTGGCTGGTTGGCAAGCGGTTAAAGTGTGAACTTTTAAAGATAGATTCCCCACATCTAGCTCTAAAAAGATCTTCTGAAAAACTTCAAAGGTATATTTGAGGTTTTCAGGGTAGCTCAGGCTAAAAGCTTAAATGAGTATCATAATCATCCTTTCTGATACAAAATGAGGGTGCTGTATGAACAAAATACACTATACCCATATGCTTGTTTTTCCTGCCAATGCAGCATAAATATGGTATATTTGTTTTTTAAATGTAATAACATATTCATAATCTAATGTTGAATGTTCAATATCTCAAAAAACGAACAAACAGAACATTGGTTTTTGTGATACAAATCAGCACAAATGCAGCACAAACAAATTGTATAATTGTTTTTAAAATGTAATAACATGTGGTGCAAAGTGGGAGAGGTTTCATCAACTATAATGCGCAATATCTCTGAAACGAAACCAGCACATATGTTCGTTTTTGCAGCACAAATCGGCACAGATGCAGTGCAAACCAATGCTATCTTTGTTTTTTTAATTTTAATAACATTGGGTGCAAAGTGGCCGGGGCTTGATGTTAGGTAATCTGAATTTGAATTCCAATATCTAAAAAATCGAACCAGCTAAAACAATTATTTTTGTGGCACAAAATAGTTTTTAAGCTTAACAGCTGGTGGTCCCTCACCCTGTTTTTTTATTGCGTTTAGCTGCGTTGCAGTAAACGCAAGCTTTGCGTGCGCACAAGTGAGTTGTCTTAATAGGTGCATGCAATGGACGTATGTCCATTTGTTATAAATATATTAATCTGCAAATAAAATAAACATTTTGGATGGTATGTAGCAACATTTAAAGCATGCGAGCGATAATTTGTTCAATGTTCACACTAATGCCCCGTACACACGGTCGGATTTTCCGACAGAAAATGTGTGATAGGACCTTGTTGTCGGAAATTCCGACCGTGTGTGGGCTCCATCACACATTTTCCATCGGAATTTCCGACACACAAAGTTTGAGAGCAGGATATAAAATTTTCCGACAACAAAATCCGTTGTCGGAAATTCCGATCGTGTGTACACAAATCCGACGGACAAAGTGCCACGCATGCTCAGAATAAATAAAGAGATGAAAGCTATTGGCCACTGCCCCGTTTATAGTCCCGACGTACATGTTTTACGTCACCGCGTTTAGAACGATCGGATTTTCCGACAACTTTGTGTGACCGTGTGTATGCAAGACAAGTTTGAGCCAACATCCGTCGGAAAAAATCCAAGGATTTTGTTGTCGGAATGTCCGAACAAAGTCCGACCGTGTGTACGGGGCATTACTGTTCAATGGCATTGCATGGCTTTGTAGTGACTTGGAAAAATTCTTGTCTCTGGTGGTGCGCTCTTGTTCTGATGGGCCCCAAACATATGGGAATTGCCTTAAGTTCCAAAAGATGTCAAACTCTTTAAAATATACAGCATCAAAACTTGTGTGGTTGCACGTTTGGCAAATATATGCGTACCGCAATGTCAGCCAAATGAAAAGATAATTTTTTTTAAGTAAATCAACTCAATTAGAATATGGAAACGCACATACCTTAAAAGTTTTGTCTAGATTACTCAATATTATACATTATTTTTGTAAATGTAAAAGGTGTGTTTTAAGAACTAATGAAAATTAAATAAGGTACTTAACCACTTCAGCCCCGGAAGAATTGGCTGCTGAATGACCGGGCCATTTTTTGCGAATCGGCACTGCGTCGCTTTAACGAACAATTGCGTGGTCGTGCGACGCTGTACTGAAACAAAGTTGACGTCCTTTTTTTCCCACAAATAGAGCTTTCTTTTGGTTGTATTTGATCGCCTCTGCGTTTTATTTTTTTCCGCTATAAACAAAAAAAAGTGACAATTTTGAAAAAAAAAACACAATATTTTGTACTTTTTGCTATAATAAATATCCCCATTTTTTAAAAAAAAAAAAGCAAATTTTTTTTTCAGTTTAGGCCGATATGTATTCTTCTACATATGTTTGGTAAAAAAAAAAAAAAAAAAAACGTAATAAGCGTATATTGATTGGTTTGGGACCAGTGACAATTATACAGCGATCAGTGCTATAAAAATGCACTGATTACTGTATAAATGTCAGTGGCAGGGAAGGGGTTAACACTAGGGGGCGATCAAGAGGTTAACTGTGTTCCCTAGGTGTGTTCTAACTCTGGGGGTGGGGGGAGGGTGGGACTGACTAGGAGACAGAGATCGGTGTTCATATATAGACACCATCCGTCTCCTCTCCCCTGAGAGAACCGGGATCTGTGTGTGCGCCCCTAGTGGTCAAAAGGCGAACCGACGTAAGCTAACGTCGTTTTGCCCGGGGTAGCCAACCTGCCACAGTACAACTGTGGCGGCTGGTCGGGAAGGGGTTAATTGATTTAACTACTCTTTTTTCAACCTGAATAACTGTATAACTATGATGATAACGGTAAACAGGACAAATAGGGAGGGTGAATTTTCCTAATGGGGCTCAGATGGCAATAAAATCCTGACAGGTCTTCTAATCCCTCTCCACTCTATCCAAAATTAAAAAATTATTTGTGGGCAGGTTATTGCTGCTTTGTAAAGTTTGTAAATTTGCTTCATTTTGCCACCTAAAGGCACATCCTTAAAATGTAACCAAAGCAGGTTTGATAAAGGCCTTGGGCAAAAATCAAAGTAGACGTCCTACAACACCCACATCTTTCATCTCCTTGACACCCCAAAAACGTGCCCAGCTGATCAAACACCTGCCTAGGGGACTTCACTTTTAATGCTGTGTTAAGTGGTGCACTTTGTGGTGTTCATACCTCTGACCTGTAGATGTCACTATTTATAGTTGTGGCACGTATAATACTTCCCATACCCTGTACAAGTTCATTCCAGTTCATGTTCTTATTATGATGTTCCCAAAAGCCTGTGTTCTGTCAGAATAGCAAACCCGTCAGATTAGGTAACGGCAGAGACGTTCCTTCAGCTGCACATGCGTTCCACCACTACCAGGTTTGCTAATCTGACAGAACACCTGCACATGTTTTATGGATGCTTGAACTTGTTAATAAAGCATTCTTTAAAGTGATATCAACCACTTTACCCCTGGAAGATTTACCCCCCTTCAAGACCAGGCTATTTTTTGCAATACGGCATTGCGTTACTTTAACTGACAATTGTGCAGTCATGCAACGCTGTACCCAAATAAAATTGATGTCCTTTTTTCCCCACAAATAGAGCTTTCTTTTGGTGGTATTTGATCACCTCTGCGGTTTTTATTTTTTGCGCTATACATAATAAAAGACTAACAATTTTGAAAAAAAATTACTCTTTGCTATAGAACATACCCAATAAAAAAATAGAAAAATCAAATCTCTTCATCAATTTAGGCCAATATGTATTCTGACACATGTTTTTGGTAAAAAAAAATCTCAATAAGCATGTTTTGATTTGTTTGCGCAAAAGTTATAGCGTCTACAAGCTATGGTACAGATTTTTTACATTTTCTTTTTACTAGTAATGGCGGTGGTCAGAACTGCGATATTGCAGCGGACAAATCGGAACAATAACTGACACTTTTGACACTTTTTTTGGGAACCAGTGACACTAATACAGTGATCAGTGCTGAAAATATGCACTGTCACTGTACTAACGACACTGGCTGGGAAGGGGGTAACAGTAGGGGTGATCAAACTGTTAACTGTGTGCCTAGCCAGTGTTTTTGTACAGTGTGGGAGATGCTTTTACTGGGGGAAGGCATGGATCCATGTCCCTGCATTGCAAGAAGACAGGATCCATGCCTTCCCTACTGACAGAACAGTGATCTGCCTTGTTTACATAGGCAGACCACCGTTCCGTCTCTGTGTTGGATGACATTGAGTCTGCAGTACCCGCAGATCAGCTCCCACTGTGTATAATCACAGCGGGAGCAGACTGCCAGCGGCTCGCATGTACGCCCCAGACCTGGAAGTGTACCTAGTATGTGATCTGGCGCAGCAGTACCACCTTGCTGCTGTATATGTAAATTATACGGTTGGCAAGTGTTTAAAGGCTTTTTTGGGGCTTGCAATGAGGGCACCCAAGCAGGCTCACTCCCAAGCCGCTGCTCTGCATGTCCATTCATACACAGAGCCACGCCTTAGTCTGCCCCCTCTCTCTCCTCATTGGTTCACTGGCTGTGACTTATAGCAGTGGGAGCCAATGGCACCTGCTGCTGTCTCAGCCAATAAAAGGAAGAGTCCCTGGAGAGCCGAGGCTTTCGTGCACATCGTTGGATTGCAATGGTTGGGGGTGGGGGGGTGGGGACTGCTGCACAGAGAAGGTTGGAGTCACTTGTAGCACCCTTCTAGGTAGGTGCTAGAGAGTGCATAGTTTGGGTTTCCCTACTTAACAGGGGGACTAGCAGGCAAATTTGGGTGCTCTCTGCCTAACAGGGAGCAGTGATCCATTGATAGGGTCTGCTCAGTGTGATCAGATGCTGTTCATGTTGTCTGCCTGGTTCACACTGGTCCAATAGGAAGGGGCATATTGGAGAGTGGGAGTAAACATGAGAAATGGGAGCATGGGTGTAGATACAGCCCTGGCCATCGGCAGAGGAAGGTGCTTCAAGGCAGGTGTCTCCACTAAAGCTTTATCGCCAACCCAAAATATTCAAACTCCAATGGTCAGGGGGGAAATCTTCTGAACAGAGGCACAGACAGCAAAACAAACATTACAGGGGTGTTGACCCTTCCCTATGCTATCCAAAAAAATGAAAAATATTTTTTTTGGCTGGAGTTACACTTATAAACTTACATACACATTCAACTTAAAGCGGAGCTCCACCCAAAAGGGGAAGCTCTGCTTGCTTGCACCCTCCCCCTCGACTGTCACATTTGGCACTTTTTGGGGGGCGGGCGGGTACCTGGTTTTGGTACCCGCTCCCACTTCCCGGTAATATCGCCGATCTATCGATCTATGACATTTCTGCCAACCCCCCCCTCTGCTGCCTTCTGGGACACACACATTCAGAAAGTGCATGGCTACTCACGCATGCGCAGTAGGAAACAAACTGAGAAGCCGCAAGGTAAGTGTCCTTATGTTAAAAGTCAGCAGGTACAAGTATTTGTAGCTAATGACTTTAATTTTTTTCTGAAGGAGCCTGGAGCTCCTCTTTAAGAAACAAACCTACCGAACCTATCTTGTTTGTAACCCAGGGACTGCCTGTATGTGTAAAATACAGCAAAAATGTTTTAAAAAGCCTTTGAAAGCGTAGTTTATACCTGCAATTGGAGATGGTAAAAACATGCGGCTGAGTCATGTTTCCTACTTACCATTACCCTGACACCCCCCCCCAATGGTCCCTCTGAAAAGGCAGCAAACGGGGGGGTATAAATATTTGCACTGTGACATGGCAAAATCCGAATGCAGATCACTTTTCAGAGGTACAACAATCTTGCTGCGCGTAAAAAAAAAAAACAAGTTTTGCTTTCAGCAAAGTTTCAGCGTCTAACATGCTTCTGTGCATTCTGTATTCTTAGCGCCCCCCCAATGCTGTGCATTGTTCCTCTCGCTGGCCTTTATGTCACCACTGCAGATGCAAAAGGGGACCATGTCTGAATCCAGCACTCCTAGAAGTGTTTCTACCAGAAACTGCAGCTTTTAAAGAGGGCAAGGTTAGGACTTACCAACCACTGGAAAGATGTGCATGTAGCACTGACAGATTTTTGATCAGGCGCTTATATGTAAATTTAGTGGGTCATTTGTTCTGTACATAGTTCAGATTTAATCTGTGTTAAATTAGCCTCTGTTCCAGCATTGGCTGTGTTGCGTGCAGTTCCACACTGTCGCCTGTAGGTGTCGTTGTCACCATAGGTCAATGTTGAAAAGCAACAAGCTGTATTGTGTATTGAGTGGTCTTCTTTCCCAGAGGTAACTCGGCAGAGGTGGTCCACTGCTATGAATTCTGGGAGAGAGTATTTAAGGGACAGATGCCATGTGCTAGGGGGAATTCTACCTTGTGGCCCTCCAGGCCGGAGGGCTGCATTGCTGCAGCCATGCAAGTAGGCCCAGAAGCAATCTGGGGCCTACTACTACAGAGAGGGTCCTGTGCGGTCTGTCCTGCAGGAAGAAGCCAAGCAATTGAGAAGACCCAGGGGAGGATCCATCTTGGAAAGGACCGTGCGGAATGCTGGTGTCTGAAGAGGGGCCTGGTGACTCAATTGGAGGATGCATCTTAATCTAATCTACCGCACAAGTACTGCCGGGTCGGCTTAAAGGTTCTGGTACTGTGTTGCTGTTCATCTAAAACTACTACGTCCTGTGGCAGAGGATCATACAGTTATATTGTTCTTCTCAAGTCTGTGGCAAAGACTTTTTTGTTCGTGCTACGCTCTGGCTGCTAGGTCAGTGAGAGAGACCTATCCGGGTGGGCAAAGATTTAATCTTGGACTGAAGGTATATTCGTCCCCGAGATTTCAATTCCTCAGTGATTTAAAGAAAAGGTATTTGAACTTTCCTGCAACTCCTCTTCTACCTCTTTCCTGCTACTTCTTACAGTTATTTCCCATTAAAGCATTGGAACAGTACTAAAGTGACTGGTGCCTACATTGTCAGATACAAAGCTCAACATGGACTCTAAGCTCTGGTATTGGCGAAACTACAGGTAAAGAGGTGACGGTAACAGCTCGATATTTATCAGCAGCTCCTTCGGGGGTAAGTGCTACATGCATAATTTTTTTTAAGGCCCCTTTCAAACTTGTGCGACTTGTCCTGTGACTTGGGACTGCAAAGTGGCATGACAAGTCATACTCTATGATTTCTCTATGATTTCCAATGAGTACTGTTCATATCTGTGCAACTTTAAGTCGCAGCGACTTCATAGTAGTCCCTGCACTACTTTGGTCCGACTTTGATGCGACTTGAGGTCCATAGACCTCAAGATTACACAGGCATTGCTTCAAGTCGTGTCAAAGTCGTGTGACATTCAGGGCATAGAAGTGTGAAAGGGGCCTAACTCTTTGTTTTGAACAACAGAATAGCTTGAAGCCAGTTACAGCAGTCATTGGTGGCGGCAGACATTTCTCTGCTGTTCATAATAGGATAGGATAGGAGAGCTAGGATTACTTTGCTTCAGCCTGAAATGTTTGCAATTTCAGGCTTCAATGAACAAGTCTTACCAAACATTTGAGGCTTGTATTATGTTATTTGACGTATTGAGGATTGTTATTATGCATTTCCTGACACCAAGACTGGCATTATGCTTTCCACAGACTCCAAAGGCTTATTTTATTTACGGTTTGGTTTTCACTAGCCCATTCTCTGAAAAGCGATCCACAGTCGATTACTTTATAGTGTGCGGCCAAGCATCCACTGTCAGGCATTTAGGAGGCGATACTGCTGCCTTGTGAATATTTTTTATTTTTTTATTTTTCCAATCAGCAATTTGCAATGGGCCTAATGCTCTGCAACCACAAGCCAAACGTCTGGCTCACTTTTGGGGCGTGTCCATATTAACCTGAATATCAGAGTTTGACAAGCAAAGCCACCTGCCTACTTGACATGCTACGTTAAAGCGGTGTTCCACCTGCAAAAAATGTTTTTTTTTTTAAATCAACAGCTACAAACACTGTAGCTGCTGACTTTTAATAAGAACACTTACCTGTCCAGGGAGCCGTGATGTCGGCCCCCCGAGACCGATCCATCCATCGGATCGAGTGCAGGCACCGCCATTCTAACTAAGGGTAACCGGCAGTGGAGCCTTGCGACTTCACTGCTCATTTCCTACTGCGTATGCGCGAGTCGCTAGTCGATAAAAAGAGTCGATAAAAAGAAAAAGCAGGTGCACAATCCAATCTAGCTGTCGGCATGAACATATAATATATTATAATTGAGTCTCTGGCAGTAGTCCATAACATAAAACATGAGTATGCCCATGGTAAACATGGTTCACAATTTATTGATAAATGAATAAAAATCACATAGAGTGCAAATAGTTGAATATAACGCCAATTTGTAGTAATTCCATACCAATACATATATATATATATATATATATATATATATATATATATATATATATATATATATATGTATATATATATATATATTATCCATTGTGATATATATTGATATTCCACTATTTACACTCTATGTGATGAGATTTTTATTTATCAATAAACTGTGAACCATGTTTACCATGTATATAATGGTTGTGTGTGCTGCACCTCATTTGAAGTCCCAGGGCAGACTTGTGTATTTATGGATATATATTAGGGATGGAGGTGCATCACTGGGGGCGCCAGAGCACACATTTTATGTTTTGCTGTATTGATTTAGGTGGAAGGCACCTTTTGCCCACTTGTGGTCTGCTGCTACCTTATAGTTCTTTATCCAACTCTTTTGATGCTAGATACTTATGCTTGATATATGGTTTTTCATATGAACCGTTAGACCTTATTTACGTAGCATCTCCATTTTTGTGACCGGCCTTTGGGGTCTTAAAGTGGAGTTCCACCCACTTTTACAACTCTTCAGCATCCCTCAATAAACTGTGCACTGTAAACGAATTGGATATTTTTACATTTTTTTCTCAGCACCTACTGTATATCTGCTGTATTCATTTTTCACTTCCTCCTCCCTGGCCGTGGCCCATCGCATCATTTCCTGTTTGCAATGCCTTCTGGGAAGAGGCGGCAACTTCCTCTGACACTGCCGTTGCTATGGAAACCTGACCTGAAACCTATTACACTGCTTGTGCTGTACTGAGCATGTGCAAGATCTGCAAGGATGAGATCCAGGAAGAAATACAGTCTGGCTTCAGATGCCCACACTTAAGATGGTCACAGCCTGCTGTAAGTTTATAAAATAACAAACTACTGCTATAAACTAAATAGACCTTAGTTTACAGACTAACTCTACTAGAATACATTAAGCTTGTGTATTATAGGGGTATTTTTATTTAAAAAGTATAATTTCGGCTAGAACACCACTTTAATCTAGTTATTTAGTTTCATTAAATTTGTATTAGTAAAGCACCATCAATTTACACAGCATTTCACATATCCACATCAGTCCCTGCCCTCAAGGAACTTACAAAATAAGGATTCTTAAATCACAAACTAGGACCAGTTTACCTACCAGCATGTCTTTGGAGTGTGGGAGGAAACCAGTACACCCAAAGGAAACCCACACAGGCACAGGGAGAACATGCAAACTTCGTACAGGTAGCGCTGTGGTTGGGATTCAAACTGATGACTCTAGTACTGCTAGGCGGAAGTGCTAATCACTTAACCACTGTGCTTCTTTTGATAAAATATTCTAATGAAAAAAACATCTACACATATAATTACGTATATATGCAAATATACAGTACACATACATGCATACATCCATAGCCTCTTGATACATCATTTTTAAAAAAAGGGTGATTTACCTGAAACTGGAGAAGCTATTAAAGTATAAGTAAAGGCAAAACATGTTTTTAGTTTTGGATAGAGTGGAGAGGTATTAGAAAGCCTACAGTGGCCTACAGTGGCCGCTCGCCCGCAGTACAATGCAGGTGGGCGTTAGGTGGTTAACAATATAAAAAACTATTAGATAAGCACCTGAATGACCGCAACATACAGGGATATACAATGTAATACTGACATATAATTACACACATAGGTTGGACTTAATGGACTTGTGTCTTTTTTCAACCTCACCTACTATGTTACTAAATATGAGTAGCCAATTTTGTGTTTTTTAATAAACAGTCCTTATGCTACATTTAGCAGGTGCTTCCCTCTCTCCCTTGTTTGAATTGGCCATTGCTGGCTATGTTGTCCAGTACACTCTCCATCATGAAAGGGATGTTGAGCTTGGAAAGTCACTCTAACATTTGGACAAAAATTTGGACTCCAGTAAAAAAATGGTAAAGCCAGGTTTTATTGCCATCTATGTAGGGAGGATTAGAAAACCAGGCAGTTTTTAATTGCTGTCTGTGACTAACTTTCTTGGTGATTATGGGAATTTCTTATAAAGGTGTCACAGGGCTTTCTTTCCTTTGCCCCTGAGAGAGATGGTGGCAAGATGAACGACAGTGTCACTATTAGAACTAGGAAGTTTATGACCAACAGACTGCTTCAGAGGAAGCAGATGGTCATAGATGTCCTTCATACTGGAAAAGCCACTGTCCCAAAGACTGAAATCAGGGAGAAGCTGGCCAAAATGTACAAGACTACCCCAGATGTGATCTTTGTATTTGGCTTTAGGACTCACTTTGGAGGTGGCAAAACTACTGGTTTTGGCATAATCTACGATTCCCTGGACTATGCAAAGAAAAAGGAACCCAAACACAGACTTGCCAGGCATGGCTTATATGAGAAGAAAAAGACTTCTAAAAAACAGCGTAAAGAAAGGAAAAACAGAATGAAGGCCCCTTTCAAACTTGTGTGACTTTTCCTGTGACTTGGGACTGCAAAGTGGCATGACAAGTCATACTCTATGATTTCTCTATGATTTCCAATGAGTACTGTTCATATCTGTGCAACTTTAAGTCGCAGCGACTTCAAAGTAGTCCCTGCACTACTTTGGTCCGACTTTGATGCGACTTGAGGTCCATAGACCTCAAGATTACACAGGCATTGCTTCAAGTCGTGTCAAAGTCGTGTGACATTCAGGGCATAGAAGTGTGAAAGGGGCCTAACTCTTTGTTTTGAACAACAGAATAGCTTGAAGCCAGTTACAGCAGTCATTGGTGGCGGCAGACATTTCTCTGCTGTTCATAATAGGATAGGATAGGAGAGCTAGGATTACTTTGCTTCAGCCTGAAATTTTGCAATTTCAGGCTTCAATGAACAAGTCTTACCAAACATTTGAGGCTTGTATTATGTTATTTGACGTATTGAGGATTGTTATTATGCATTTCCTGACACCAAGTCTGGCATTATGCTTTCCACAGACTCCAAAGGCTTATTTTATTTACGGTTTGGTTTTCACTAGCCCATTCTCTGAAAAGCGATCCACAGTCGATTACTTTATAGTGTGCGGCCAAGCGGCTAAGCATCATAGATGTCCTTCATACTGGAAAAGCCACTGCCCCAAAGACTGAAATCAGGGAGAAGCTGGCCAAAATGTACAAGACTACCCCAGATGTGATCTTTGTATTTGGCTTTAGGGCTCACTTTGGAGGTGGCAAAACTACTGGTTTTGGCATGATCTACGATTCCCTGGACTATGCAAAGAAAAAGGAACCCAAACACAGACTTGCCAGGCATGGCTTATATGAGAAGAAAAAGACTTCTAAAAAACAGCGTAAAGAAAGGAAAAACAGAATGAAGAAAGTCAGGGGCACAGCCAAAGCAAGCGTGGGTGCTGGTAAAAAGAAGGGCTAAAGGATCCCAAGATGAACTATCTGAAGATTGTACTTTATTCCAGGATCTTGCAATAAACATTATAAAATATAAGTTGAGTCACAGGCAGAATTTAACAACTGACATAATTTTGAACTACTCTATTCAAAGATTAAAAGAACAAGTAGGCTGACTTTAGGCATTATTAAGGGGAAGTCCTATTGACAAACTATGTTGTACTTAGACTCAAATGTTCTCCAGTGCATTCTTGTTGTACAAAAAAACCTGTTGTTTACAGAGCTTAGTTTCAAATTTACATTCATAAGTGAGAGACTATTAAGTCTTGACACCACTCCTGCTGACGTCAGAGTGATTAAACACGTAGGGTGGGTCCAGGCATCTGACGTCATCCTGCAGAGAACATCTGCTCGCACCCGGTGGGGAAAGCTGGTAGAGCCGGCAATCAATAACAGAGCACGATTGCTATACCTTAAAAAGAAGAGGGGCAGTATACATGGGTGGGGGAGCAGTTGGAGTGTAAGGTGTCCTCATTTTCCCATGTGTCACTGATTAAACTACCTAGAACAAAAGTTTATTTTTTATAAATGCAATAAATTAAATCGGGGCTCTGCTGTATGTAAGCTACTTCTAAAATACAAAATCATTCCGCAGCCAAATATTTTCTGCTAGCATATGCTGCCTGATTCTGAGGCGGTTTGTAAAAATCATGCTGTTCCATAACACAATGTACCGCTTTAATGCATACCCCAAACTTGTGGTTTAAATGATTTGTGTATTTTTATTGTCCCAATAGACGTCATATTTATTTTAATCCTGGCTTTGATACATGTCCCAAATGGCAGTGCCTAGCTTTTTATAATTCTCTATTTTTGATTCCCTTTGTTTATTAGCCCCACAAAAGGAACATGTTGATAATCAAGATTTGCCCCCTATAGACTTCAATAGGGTTCAAGGAAATGTTTTGATATTCTGAATTAAGAGGACGTTTCACAACACTGACGATGAATCAAACCTGAGCAGATTAGCTCATTCCTAATAATAAGGCCATACAAATGAAAATGTAGCTTAATGCGGACCTTTAAATTCAGCTACAATATTTGGGCCCATTATTTTACATATCGCCATAGTTATAGTTATTATTTTGCTGTTTCTTTAATAGTCACATCTGAGCTGCTAAAAGAAAGCTGAAGTCATGTGAATTCTCAGAAAGGATTCATCTATGTGACATCTGAAAGATTTGCTGGCAAACTGATCAAAAGATCTTTACTGAACTGGTTTATGTAAAGTAGACAGCACTCAAGTATACTCATTTTAAAGTGGATGTAAACCCACTCTCATCCTTTCTAAAGTACTGCCATAGTGGTTATCTATAAGGATATACATGCCTCCTGCATGTATCCCAGTGCTGCCAACCTACCAAGCTGAAATTTACTGGCGCAACACCCAAAATATACTGGCACCGCCACGTTTTTACTGGCATTTCAAAAAGTTCCAACTTTGCAGTTTTAAGTGCAAAATTCGGTATTTAATCTACAAATAACTACAATATACAGTTAGTAATGTGATTTCAAGTAGATCTGAAAGGAAAAAAACATTGTTTTATATAGCAAGGCAGGTTATTATAACCCATTCGTTTTTTGTCACCTATGTCCACACAGGGAGAGAGAAACACACACACACAGACAGCCTTTGCCCCCCCAAAGAGACTGCTTTTTTCCCCACTGAGAGACACAGTCTTTGCCCCCGACAGCAAAAGAGCCTCAGGCTGCAGTACCCAGCAAACAGACTGCTACCCCCTCCCGGCTCAGGGAAGACAAGATTTGGGCACATATGAAAACGACTGACTCTGACAGCACTTCAGCAGTGCAACACAGATGACTTCCATGAAAGTGATAGTCACCAGGGAGGCCTGGTCCCCAGCAGCCCACTCTACCACAAGAGGGAAAGAATGAGCACACAATGAAGCTGAATTTGACTTGCAGCAGGCAGCACATATGATTAATAACTCACCTCCTACAGTGACAGTCTCTCTCCACCTCGACCCAGGGCTTTGTTTTGAGCTGTATCTCCACCTGAGAGCTTTGAGTCTGCAGGCTTGCCTTGCTTGTGTGCCTAGTCTGTTCATTGCCGTCGATGATCCGACAGCCTCCGTCCCTCAGACAGCATAATAGTCTGCCAGCCACTTACTGTCGCCACCATGAAGTCACCTCCGCTCTACCCACTCGGCTGATGGTGCAGGTAGGGTTACAGCGCTGTGGTGGTGGGAATCCCTGACTCCTCACAGGCTCCATCACTTCCAGGCAGAGACAGGACCGACTGACCTCCTCCTCCGCGCTGTCACTGTGGGGACATGAACGAGAATGGACAGAGCGCGGCGTCTGACATTCAAAAATGCCGAGCATATATGAGATTTCCCGAGCTCGGCTGGCTTCAGAATGGAGCATGCACAGTTGCACTGTTGGCCAGCAGCCATCTTTTTTACGGGCACAGTTGCCCATAACGGACATTTATGGGCGGTCCGAAAACGGGCTGAAATTTACGGGCTGGCCGTAAATTAACGGACGGTTGGCAACACTGATGTATCCTTACCTGTCAAATGTGGCAAAAATTTGAATGCAATCTATACACTGGGGGGAGAACCTCTGGGGGAATATAGGATGGAAAAAGACCTGGGGGTCCTAGTAGATGATAGGTTCAGCAATGGCATGCAATGCCAAGCTGCTGCTAACAAAGCAAACAGAATATTGGCATGCATTAAAAAGGGGATTCACTCCAGAGAGAAAACGATAATTCTCCCTCTCTACAAGACTCTGGTCCAGCCTCACCTAAAGTATGCTGTCCAGTTCTGGGCACCAGTCCTCAGGAAGGATGTACTGGAAATGGAGCGAGTACAAAGAAGGGCAACTAAGTTATAAAGGGTCTGGAGGATCTTAGTTATGAGGAAAAGTTGCGAGCCCTAATCTTATTCTCTCTGGAGAAAAGACGCTTGAGAGGGGATATGATTTCAATTTATAAATACCTTACTGGTGACCCCACAATAGGGATAAAACTTTTTCGCGGAAGAGAGTTTAATAAGACTCGTGGCCACTCATTAAAATTAGAAGAAAAGAGGTTTAACCTTAAACTACGTAGAGGGTTCTTTACTGTAAGAGCAAGGATGTGGAATTCCCTTCCACAGGCAGATATAATAAAATAGAATATAATATACATATAAACAGATATAATAAATATATGATAAAATATTTACAAAAATGTGAGGGGTGTACTCACTTTTGTGAGATACTGTAGCTGTGTAAATCATTAAAAATAAGTGTCTATACTGTTAAAATCCAGTAATACGCTGTCCCACCCTGCTCTACACCTGATCAGTTGCTCTTCATTTTTAGGCATTGATAGTCACTGCCGAGTTTGTAGAGGGCGATCTGCTGACATCCTTAAAGCAGAATGAAACCCTCCTATCCTTTAAAGTCAAGGAAGCTGCAACTGCCATAGTGCTCCACATGTGATCAGTTATGACACCAGCCATTTGATGGTTTGACAATTTGGTTGAAGACACGAGCAAATGTGACAGTTAGCAATTCTGGTATTCCAGGAATGTAACTGTTTTTTGAAACTGTTAAATCGATGGGTTTAGTTACACTTTATGATTTACTGCTGTTCAGAGGCTTTGGGCTTCATTAAAATGGCAGTCTCCGGCAAGAAGAAACAGGAGCAATGCTGGAGGCAATTTACAGCACACACTAATTTTGGTAGCATTATTAATGTGGAATGTATGTTCCTTGCTAAACAATATTATTTTTTATCAGGCTGTTATGGGTAAAGTTCCACTTTAGGCTGACATTGCAAGGTATTCTGGGAGTTGTAGTTCTCAGCTGCATATACGTCAATGCATCCTGATGTGCACCAGTGCACACAGCCGAAGGAAGTACTAGTGTACTCTGCTGCAGTGCCATTCAGGGTTATGAGGATAAATGTGTGTAAAGGGGTGTTAGCATAGGTTATATAGAGTATAATAGGTTGAGTCTGAGCAACAGGGAGTTTAGACAGAGTCTGAGAAGACAAAGAGGTAGACTCAGAAGCTAGCCTACAGTGGAGCCCTTCCTGAAAAGATGTAGCCATTCCAGCAAGTGGTATTTCTTGGCTGGGGAATACATGGAGAGGTCGATACCCTAGATAGGACTAGAACTGGGAACAGCACAAAGGATGCCCAACATGGGGATAGTGCTGACATCCTCCACTGGAATAGGTGAGAAGTTGTATGCACTGATGTTATGTAAGTAAAGTATTAAAAACCACACTCATCCCCCCCTCTCTCATTGGTGGGATGCGTATCCCTGGAACTGATAACTGGCTTAGCCGTGGAGGAAGCGGAGGAAGTGTTGTGTCAAGGTACTGTGCCTGTGATGGTGAACTGTGTTCTTTATCTGCTCTCTTTGGGGCTCACACTAATATAGAAATTTAGCAAGAGGCCTGTTAGTGGTACCCAGGGATGCAACGCTGTACCAGTGTTTTTTTGGCTCTGCCTACATGTGAGTACACAAACAGTAATTTTTCTATTTTGTTAAACTAAAAAAAAGGGGTGAGTCTCATAATAGAGATTTTTTTTTTTTTACAGAAGGGTTAAAATATACTTTTATATGTTATTGTAATTTTTAAATTTGCGTGTAATACTCCTTAAATCTGCAGCTTTTGAAGGTTCTTTTGGACACAAACGTTGTGTCCTCTAGGCACTTTCGAGTATATGCAGTTCTGTTTGGTGGGTGTCTCCTGTTCTTATCTGAGGAGGATATTTTTGGACAGATTCTTAAGCATTGGCACATCTTGTCTGTATGTGAGTAACATTCACAATTATGTTTTATGGTTGTGATGATGACTTATATAAACATAATTTACTGGCAGCTCTTTCTACATTGCAGGGTGGCGATACATACCCCTGATGAAGATATTTTCGAAACACGTTGGATTTCTCTCTCCGTACATTAACTGTTACTGAATTCTCTGTGATGTACAGTGTTATATGGTATTGGGTATCACCACAATTTCTATACTGTAGAATGTCCTAACTAATGCCTCTTAATATGTTTGAGCCTCATGGAGGTCTTTTTTTAACTGTGAATAATAAAAATTATATTTTTCTACATGAACCATTTGGTGGTATACTGTATGTTGGTTGCTGTGTAAAAGTCCTAATTAGAGGAACTGTTTGATGTTTAAATCTGCAACTTTTATCAAAAGAATGCCATGAAGTCCTTGTTCATGCACTCCATTTTATGGGGTAACAACTGTTTCCCAATGGTGTTCCTGCATGGTCACCATGTGCCCCTGTGGAAGAGTACAAATGGCTGTGCCAACAGACATTGGGCAGACATGGTCCACTGTCAACACTATCAGGAATCTATGTGACGGGAAAATGATAGGTGTGGCAAAACTGTGCTAAATGTGGGAGGAGCTTAAATCTTGAGCCTACATACAGAATGCAGGAGTCAGAAGTATGTAATTTACATAATGTGGTCCAGGGTGCATAACATATATGGTGCAGGAGTCTGGGATGGGTAGCGTACATAATGCAGAGGTCAGGTGGGTAATGGACAGTGTGGAGTTCAGGTGTGTGTCACGTACATAGTTTAGGAGTCAGAATTATATAGAACCCTGTGATTATTTTCACCACCCTCTATACATAGCATAGCAGTACCACTAATTAGGTTCTAAAAGAGATTTGATGTTTTTAGAATATAATTTATTATTTTGTGTTTTGGTAATACATTTGTATTTTAAACCATTTTTCATTAATTCCCATTACATTTTTTAATTATTATGTCTATTGTTTTTCATGAAAAGATATTATGATAAATTTGATCTGAAAATGTTTTAAAAATGTTATTCTGCTTATAATGAATTTCTTATGATGTTTGTGTTTATATTGTTATATAATGAGTTGATATGCATTTTATTTTTACATACCCATATCCCTGAAGAAGGGGGGGGGTTATCAGCCCCTAAAAAGTGATGGCTGTTTGTATTATCATTTTGTGAACTAATACTAGTATTAAAAGAATTTTGAGTCTTGAACACAAGGACCCTCATCCATGGGTTCCCTTTTAAAAGCAGAACTAAACTCTTTCAATCAAGAATAACTATTTGTAATCCTTATGCTGCTAGCCTTAGTAAAGATAGGAAGACACAGATGACAAGGCATATATTTACTAGTTTTTAGGTTTTTTTTACATTTCTTCAGTTGCTTACTGGCTTCTAGCCTAAGCCAAAATGGTGTCATACATCCCAGAAGTCTTCATCTGCATTTATTTCCCTTTGGGGGGGGGGGGCTTTATCAGCTTAGTACATCCTCTGGCCTGCATGCCTGAGCTAAGGGCAGATGGATTCCAGGAAGTAAACCGTACATTAATCTTTGCCCCTACTCAAGATGGCCGTGGCTAAAAAAAGCTAGAGGGGTGTTTTTCAAAGTGATTTCTCAGCAAAATAAAGCATGGAGACATGGATGGATGGGTGAGTTTGCTGAGAATATTAAAAATGAATTAAACAGCATTTTCAGTTTGTGGTGCTCATATACAATTCAGTTGTTTTGCGTTTGTGTCAGGGAATGCCTGAACGATTAATTAATTTGAGTAATTTTATGCCAGTGCAGAAATCTTTAAGAACACAGCAGATTGATGTGACTACAGACTGGCTATTGATAATAGATTTATATTTATTTAATAAGTCAAATATTCACAATAAATAGTTTGATTAGTAGATGGATATAAACACTACAAATTTACATAACAAATACCTAATTGTCTAAAACAATCAAGGATATAGATATCTCCATAGAATTAAATTCAATAATTAAATTCTCCCTGTAGACAGAATAACCATATACAGTATAACTAATTATCAGACAATAGTCTGAATTTTACAGAATCTAACAGTTATTCCCCTGCAAAAGGAATAATCATTAAACTATGTAAAATGGTATGCCACCATGGCCCAAAATTAGAGAAATAATAAAAAATGGAAAAACAAAATAAAAAATGTTTTTTTTTTTTTTAAATGGTTATAATATCGGGGGAGAGCAATTAGGTACCAAAATAAATATGCCAATTAGCTTTCAAACGAATCAACAGAATATATTTTAGTTACCCCTTTTAAAATGGGCTGCTGGCTTAAATGGTGGTTACCAGAGTCTCCTAAGATGGCTACCTTTCCAAAAGGAGGTGTCAGATGATGAGGCGTGAAACCTACCTTCCAACGGGGATGAACCCTCCACCCCCCTTGACCTATATGCTTTTATCTCACTACATCCGCTCCTTAGACAGAAAATTTTCAGACTCAAGAGCACTTACATCCTTTGAAACTCTTTGCCTGATGAGAAGCCCTCAACATCATCTGATCTCAACAACACATGCCCTCCTATTCAAAGGTATTTCCTCTAACTACGGGTTAGCCTGTGCAGCTTGGGAAAGGGACCTTTCCATATCTCTATCACCAGAAGACTAGGAACAAATACATCTAAACATCCACAAGGGCTATATAAACATCTCCACCCAAGAAAATGGCTATAAAATCCAAGCCAACTGCCCATTCTAAAAAAATGGTAGCTGATGCAGCTGCAGGCATCACCCCGGTATAACCCCTTCAAGCCAAGACCGCATATGTGTGTACGGTCAGCGCTAAGGGGTTATGATCTATTGGCTTGTAAGATATATATATATCACACAGGGTCCTGATGATTTGTACAATGGTTGGTCACTGTATAACCAGCCTTGCTTATCATGTGTGTCCTATGTGAATATACATAGCGTCTTCACATTCCACATGCGTGTAAACAGTTGTTTGTTTAATATCCCAGGTGTGTGAGTAAATCATAAACCATTGTTCCTATCCCCAGTTCTGTAAGCAGGCTTGTTTACAGACCCCCAGCAGTTTGAGAAAAAACAGAATGTCTCCGTGTGAAACTTACATGACGACCTAAAATTAACCTTTAAATATTTCGGCCTATCTAAAAATGGGACCAGTCAGTATTAAATCCTGAAATCCTGGGTCATATTTGTTTTTAATTCACCGAGGTTCTGACATAGTTCCGCTTTAAGGGTTGTCCTGTCATGTAGAAAGCAGCCTCACTAGAGCTAATGTGCCCTGTTATAATCTGACAGAAACCACCACTTTGAATCCCACACCTTATTTTCACTTGTTTAGATTTTTATTGCTGTCTTTGCCCTTGCTGGGGAAAATTCACTCTCTATTTCTTTTCCTTGTCAAAAGAAGTTTATTGAGTATACAATATTATAAAGATACATAAAGTAAGTTTACAAGGATCTATAAAGTAAGCTCATTGTTTTACAGTAGGGTTTATATAGGTAAATATCATGAAATTTCAAATATTAAACATTGGGTTCACGTAAACATAAATTAAAGATATATGTCATTTCCTTAGTTACTTTTGTAGGTATTTAAATGATTTATACCTACTATACATATTGTTTACAGGTAGAGTGTATATAGGTCAAATAAATTCTGATAATGAGCTTTAATCGTAAGGTGGAGAAAAGGAAAGAGAAAGAAGAAAAAGGGTAGAAAGGTAGAGGTATGGTCCACAAGGTTGTCCTGCTCGTCAGTTTATTATTCTTTTTAGTTCTCTTTGAAGCCTTAGAATGGGTGTCTCTGTAAGTCATTTAATCTGTTACCATGGCAACAGGACAGAGTCATTGAAGTTTGACAGGAACTGTTGTTTTATCCAAGGATGCCAAAGTTTTTCAAATTTTGGAATTTGATTTTGATCGATGGCTACCATCTTAGCATGGGACATTGTATTATTCATTCTGTGAATTGTTTCTGCTAGTACCAATGTAGGAGATTTCCATGCCTTGGCCACTGTTTGTTTTGCAGCCGTTATTAGTTGGATGATAAGTTTGAATTGAGAGAGTGTTAACCATTCCGGTTTTAGATTAAGTAAAGTTATATATGGATCTGGTTGTATTATTTTTTTAAATATTTTAGATGCAATCACGAAGACTTCCTTCCAGAAGGTTTGGATTACTGGGCACGTCCACCATATGTGTAAATGTGTGCCTATTTTTGGGCATCCTCGAAAACAAAGAGCTGAGGTATTAGGTGAATATTTTGCCACTCTAGCGGGTACAAGGTACCAGCGAGTTAGGACTTTATAATTTGTCTCCAGTGCTAAGATGTTGGGTGAAGATGACTTAGATGTGAGCCATATGTTAGACCAGTCCGTGTCTTCTAAAGTTCGTCCCAGGTCCTCCTCCCACCTCTGAACGTAAGAGGGTCTATTAAGATTTACTACTCCATATAATTGATTATAAAGTGATGAAATTGTACCTTTAGCAAATGGATATTTGGAAAGATTGATTCAAAAATGGATAATTGGGATAATGGTGTATCCCCCTTTAGGAATGGTGTATAGAAATTTTTGATTTGGAGATATCTAAATATCTCAGAGTTTGGTAGATCATATTTTTTTCTAAGCGATGGGAATGAAAGGAATGATTTAGATGCTATGAAGTCATTTAGTGTCTGAATGCCTGATGTTGTCCAAGCTTTAAAAGAATTTGGGTAGATCCATGCCGGATAAAAGGCCGGATTTCTGATAAAAGAAAGGAGAGGATTGTGTGGAGATTGTAACTGATATTTGGTTTTTAGTTTATCCCAGAGAGATAAGAAGTGTTTAGTTATGGGATTATGAATTTTAAAGCGGTCTTTAGGATCAAGCCATAATAAGTTTGATATTAATAGAGGGTCATTTTCTGAAGCCTCTATAAATACTCATAATGGGATTTCCTGTTTTGCATGGTATTTGGACAGACTGGCCAAATGTGCTGCTCTGTAGTAGTTAGTAAAATTAGGGTATCTCAGGCCTCCTTTATTTTTGGGAAGATGTAGTGTGTGTATAGGTATACGTGGTTTAGGAGAGCCCCATATAAACGAAGTTGCTCTTTTTTGTACTATTCTCAAAAAATAGGAAGGAATTGGAATAGGGAGGACTCTGAATAGATAAAGCAATTTGGGTAGAATAGTCATTTTGATTGCATTAATCTTCCCTATCCAGGATAAAGGAAGTTGTGACCATTGTTTTATTAGGTTTGTGATCTGTCTTAATACAGGAGGATAATTGGTTGAGAATAAGTCAGAATGAGATGCTGTTAAATGAATTCCAATATATGGGATTGCTTTTTCTGCCCATGTGAATGGGAGTGCAGCCCTAGCTGGGATCAATTCCATGTTTGTGAGTGAAATATTAAGCACTAGGCATTTCTTAGGATTAATCATAAGGCCGGATAGGGCTGCAAATCCATCCAGAGCTGGTATTAAGTTAGGACCAGAGACCTGTGGTGATGATAGAAAAAGTAATATATCGTCTGCAAATATACATAATTTGTGTGTAATACCTCCTACTTCAATGCCAGTTATAGTTTGGTTTGTTCTGATGTATTGGGCCATGGGTTCGAGTATAAGGGCAAATAATAAGGGAGATAATGGGCAACCCTGTCGGGTACCTCTTTCGATATTAAAGGCATCAGATTTGTATCCAGCATATTTTATATAGGCTTTGGGTTTATTATATAATGCTTTGATCCATGTTAAAAAGTGGGGTCCAAAACCCCATTTTTGTAATGAATATTGCATATACTGTGTCAAATGCCCTCTTAATATCGAGAGATAGAAAACATAAAGGGATTTTCCGTTTTTTAGCAATATGTGCCAATAACACTGCCCTGCGTATATTATCGCCTGCCTGTCTATTTGGCATGAAGCCTACTTGATCTCTATGTATTAATTTTCCTATAATGCTATTGAGGCGTTTTGCTATTATTTTTGCTAATAATTTAATATCAAGGTTTAACAGAGAGATAGGCCGATAATTCACACAGGAAGTATCATCAGAAAGGGGTTTTGGGATCATACAAACAATTGCCATTAGTGTTTCTTGCCGAAAAGAATGTCCATCTAGAAGTTTGTTAAAAGTTTCAGTGAGAATGGGAGAGAGTATTTCTGAGAATGTTTTATAGTATAAAGCCGAGTAGCCGTCTGGGCCTGGTCTTTTATTAAGTTTTAGGTCTTTTATGGCGTTAGCAACTTCATCTATAGTTATAGGCTCATCCAAATTGCTTTTTTGATTCTGAGATAACTCAGGTAAGGTTATTTTTGAGAAGAAGGATTCAGCCTCTGTAGGATTAAATTCATTGTTTGTCTTGTATAAAGTTGCGAGATGTGAGTGAAATTTATGGACTATTTTAGCTGGATTACAAGTATAAACATTTTTTGATAATTTCAAACGTATTGGTTTGAAAGATTTGTTAGTTTAATTTAATGCCCGAGCCAAATATGTACCTGGTTTGTTTGTATTCATGTAGAAATTGTGTTTGGAGCGTTTGAGGGATTTATCAACTGACTCAGTGAGAAATAGATCGTATTCCAATCTAGATTTTTCCAGATGAGATTTTATACTCTGAGATGGATTATCTTGGAATGATATGTAGGCTGCATTAAAATTGAGTTCTAGTTTTTTTGCTAGATTTTTGCGTTCCCGTTTAAATAGTGCCATTTGTCTTTGTATTGTACCACGCAAGACAGGCTTATGAGCTTCCCACAGTGTTATTGGGGAGATGTCTGTTGTATTATTAATTGATATGTATTCCTTTAAAGCTTGTTCAATGGCCATCTGATGTAGTGGGTGTTTGAGCATTATGTCCGGTAAGTACCACGTTGGGTCATGCGCTTTTGGTATGGCTGAGGCTATAGTAGTGTATACTGCATTATGGTCAGACCACGGAATCGGAATTATATCTGATGCAATAATTTCTGGTATCATTCCTATTGTTAGCAAAATATGATCTATTCTGGTGAAGGTTTGATGAGGATGCGAGAAATAAGTGAATTTCTTTTTCATTGGGTTACTTTCTCTCCACGAATCTACCAGATTGTATTTGGAAAGAAGTTGAGAAAAAGGTAATCTAGAGGTTTTTTGGATGGTGTAAAAGGTGATTTATCTAGAAATTGGAGGAGGACCTGGTTCGAATCCCCACACATTATCACTGTTCCTATTTTGTGTGTATTAATCACTTGTAATATATGTGAGAGGAATGGTGTAGGTTGTTTGTTAGGAGCGTAGTAGGAAATCACCGTGATTGCTGTATCCATTATATAACCCATGAGTATCAGGTATCTACCTTCTGGGTCTTTAATTTCTGATGATAAGGTGAATGGTGTGGATCGGTGAAATGCAATTAAAGTTCCCCTTTGCTTGGTACAGGCAGAAGCCGTGTAAATTTGTTGATAAAAAGGAGAAATATATTTTGGAGTAGAATCTTTGGTGAAGTGTGTTTCTTGGAGGCATACTATGTGAGCCTTCTTGTTATGGAAAGTACGGAAGGCTTTGGTCCTTTTTTGAGGGACATTTATTCCCTGAACATTCAGGGAAAGTATATTCAGTGGTGCCATGGCAACAGATCAAATAGTTTTGACTTACTTTTTGTTATGCAGAGCTGACTGCGCAGATCAACCTGTGTGGACTGAAGAGATGAAAAGATAGAAAAGAAACCAGTGAATTCTGGAGTAAAGAGTAAACAAAAAACATATGAGATTAGATGATACATTGTATAAATTATTTTTTGCAAGTAATCACAATTTACCCGTGAAAGAGAATAAATATCTCTCTCAGGGGAATAAGTGCCTTCGTCACACTCCCACATAATATGGTTGGGAGAATGGGGAGGGCTAATGGGGGTACACGGATCTTCCGCTTACAGGAGAGAAGTGCTATGTCAAAAGACATCAAAATGATGTTTCATTAATTGGAGTGCAGAATATAGTTTTTGTTGAAATTATTTATTCCAGGGTGGTTGTATATGGTTAGTCTTGCCCTAGGCTAGATAATTCAGTTAGAAAGGTACTGTTAATAACTTTGGTATTGATGAAGATAGTTTGAATTATTTTGGGATTTTAACCCTTTTAGAGTAAACAATTACATATTTTATTCATATGTTTAGATATGTTAACTCATAAAATTGAGGTTGTATTGCTTCAGATTAGAATAAACAAAAACATAATTCTAGGAACTAGTTAGGTAATAATATATTTGTTTTAAGAAAAGAAAGAAAAAGCTTCCATTACTTCTGGATTATTGAACATATTTGTCCTAAAAAGTAATAAATCTATTGTTATTACCTGATAATATATAACTGAACAAGAATTTCCTTATTTCACTTATATATTCTAATGCCGCGTACACACGGTCGGACTTTTCGTCTACAAAAGTCCGACAGCCTGTCCGACATACTTCCGACGTACCTTCGGCGGACTTGCGGCAGACTTTCTTACGAACGGACTTGCCTACACACGACCACACAAAAGTCCGACGGATTCGTACGTGATGACGTACACCGGACTAAAATAAGGAAGTTCATAGCCAGTAGCCAATAGCTGCCCTAGCATGGGTTTTTGTCCGTCGGACTAGCACACAGACGAGCGGATTTCGGGGTCCGTCGTACTTACGACGTAAAGATTTGAAGCATGTTTCAAATCTAAAGTCCGTCGGATTTGAGGCTAAAAAAGTCAGTTGAAAGTCCGGAGAAGCCCACACACGATCGGATTACCAGCCAGCTTTAGTCCGTCAGCGTCCGTTGGACTTTTGTAGACGAAAAGTCTGACCGTGTGTACGCGGCATAAGGCTATATGAATCAGAAGCAATAAGAAATATAACTGGAATGTAACATGATCCCACACAGTGTGTGACTATCAGAATGCAGTTACATTCAGTTATAAATACAAGTTTTTTATAGAGAACCATCTCTTAGTATAATAAATGAAGAGATATCAGGAATTAGGATGTCAGTCCATTGAATCTTCTTGGTCCATGGATGATGTGGCATAACGGCCTCTTTTGTGAGAATGATGATTCCCATTTTGTTCTGGAATCTTCTGGGTGCTGCCTGAAGGTGAAGATGATGCCATTCTTCTGCGTGTGGGAGAGTTGCTGCTTGTGGGTTCTGTCAGATTTAATTTTAAAAGGGTTTGTTGTAGTTCATCTGCTGATCTGCTTCTGTAAATTGTACCTTGGTGGTTAAATCTGACTGAAAAGGGGAAGCCCCATTGATACATAATGTTGTGGCGTTGCAGTTCCATTAGTTGGGGTTTCATGGATTGTCTTTTAGTAATAGTAAGTTGGGATAGGTCAGCAAAAATTTGATAATTGTGTCCTTGAAAATTAAGTTCCTTTTTTTCTCTTGCAGCAATTAGAATTTGTTCTTTCGTTCTGTAATAATGAAATTTTGTGATTATATCACGTGGAGGTCCATCTTTCTTTTTGGCTGTGAGGGCTCTGTGTACTCTGTCCAGTTCTAAACGTTCAATAGGGATATCTGGCTTTAGTTCTTGTAATAGAGCAGTAATAGTAGATTGCAGGTCTGTCACAGTTTCAGGTACTCCCCTTATGCGCAAGTTTGAACGTCTGGCTCTATTTTCGTAATCTTCAAGCTTAGTTTGAAGTATTAAATTCTCTTCTTTTAATTGTTCCAATTCTGTTATATTTTCTTGGGTTGTAATTTCAATTTCATCCATTTTTATTTCTAAGGCTGCGGTGCGGTTTCCCAGCTCTCTTATTTCTTTGGTTAGGCTTTTTGTTATTTGGTCTGAGGTTTGTTTTAAAGCCTTATGAAGCATCTTTTCAAATTGTAATAATATTACTGGGGATGCTGAGGAGGCTTGTGGAGAAGTTTGTGAGAGGATTTGTTCTGTATCTGACTCAAATGGAGAGTCTTGCTGTGACATTTTCTGTCTGTGAGAGCGCCCTGATGCTGTATCTTGTGAGGTGACTGGAGCTGCTTCAGCTGCAGTGAGTGCCTGTGAGCTCTTTATGAGGTGATTTTTATTTCTGCCACGGTTTCCTCCCAGTACCATATTTCCTGCCCAAACTTTCACAGATTGTTCCCAGGGGCAAAAAGGTTCAAATGGATACCTTTTGAGCCTGCAGCCTCCGCTTTGTCCTTCTCTTCTCTCCTCAGCGGTGTGGAGCTCTAACAATGCATGTCTGCTCCGCTAGGCTCCGCCCATCTCCCCCCCTCTCTATTTCTTTTGATGACCCTCGTTGCTGGGCCTAAAAGTGAGGAAAAATGCAAAATTTTGAGTTGCCACAAACAGGAATAGAAGGTAAATCTTCCACTGGGGACACCTGTTCCATTGACAACTAAGCGGGCATCCCCCTCACTCTGGAGAGTCTTACTACTCATTGTGTCTACACGACAGGAAGTAAAGGGAAATCTTCCAAATAAAACATTGATGGCAAAGATTTTACAGGGGTTTTAACTATTCCCAATGCTAACTAAAATGAAAAAAAAGAAAAGATTTGGATAAACTTAAACTTTTGTGTTTTTGGATATCGTGAGAAACCTGAAGTGCCTTCAGGAACCACCTGCTCCCCCCATCCAAAAATAATTGAAAGAATATGCAAATGTAATGCTCACACTCTCCTAATGGGAATTAGCTTCATGGATATTACAAGGTTACAGTACCAGTCACTTGGCCAATATATCCTGTATAGGAGCCTTGGCTATGTTAGGTGACAGATATTCAGTCAAGTTCTCTTTAAGAGCTAATACTGATGTAACTTAACATTGCTTAACAACCTACTGCTTATCCATGAATGATAGACACTTACATAATGTTACCTTTCAAAGGAAAACACTAACTTTCCACATAATTACCTCCCAATTGAGATTTCACATCTTACCCATCCTGTCAAGCCAGCTATGCCTTCAATTTATCAAAAACCCTCTCCGGAATGTAAATGCACATAAATGAAGCAGTAAGCAGAAAAGTCTCGACTTTAATCTTAGACATTCAGCTTGATGTAACATTTATCATATACACATCAAAGAGCACCAATATTTGTTATACCAAACATATTAATACAACTACTCATAGGCTGAGTTGGCACTTGAAAATAAATGGACCAGACCAAGCTGTTATTTAGAATGATAGATAAGTCTTATGCTCTGTAATAAGAAGCGTTAAAGTGTAACAAGTTGGAAGGGGTTGTGCGGACAAACATGACATTATTTAATAGTTAATATGGTAATGGGGTTATACCTCTGCGCTACCACTGTGCAAGTTATTACAGTGTCCTAAATCTATTGTAAGTCTATTGGTAAGTAAATAAATGAAAAAACTACGGATCAAGTTGCTGCAGACACCCGCTGTGTTCCCACAGATACTGGTAATGTGTCAGTAAAATCGGTGCTGCACAGTGATAAAACAATATTCACATATGATCAAAATTGCTTACTTAAAGTTATAAATAACACATATCCAAAATGAAATCACAAAAATTGCATATCATTGGTGCCCATGTGTTAAAGGTGCATAAAAGTTTATATCCAGATGCAGTTTAGCATGCGCAGTTCACTTCCTTCTATGATATCTGTGTGACAACATATAAAACAAATGGTGTGCTTCCACCCATTGTTACCTAAGTGCTCCCAGTACTCTCACCTTAGTGAGTAATCAAATGCGATTTTGTGCCCATATATGGCAAATAGATGACACTAGAAGTCTGAAAAAATAGCCATGCTCTTGAGCGCCTGTGGCATAGGACTAAGTCTCAGAAAGATTTCAGCCAATATAAATCTGCCCTCCAAAATACAATTCCAGCCTCCTCACTGCCAAGCAGACCCATTTTATCACTCTCATTAACAACTTATTATCCCGTCCCCATCAACTCTTCTCTACCTTCAGCTCTCTACTTCTTCCTCCACTGCCTCCACCCACTAACTAAGGAGATCTCTGCTGTTCAGATACCCTCCATGCTTTACACTTCATGCCCACAGGTACAATTGTTAATTCCCTCATACAACCCCACCACTATAGACAAGGTTGCTAAACTACTTGCTAACGTCCAACTAACCACCTGCCCTCTGGATCCTGTTCCCTTGCAAATGCTACGTTCACCCTCTGGCTCTATTCTACACTCTCTAATCCACTTCTTCAATCTCTCCCTCTCTTCTGGCATCTTCCCCAACTCTCTAAAACATGCACTAGTCAGCTCCATACTTAAAAGGCTGTCACTGGACACAAGCAATCTTAACAACCTATGCCCCATCTCCTTGCTCTCCTTTTTATCCAAACTCCTTGAACAACTGGAATACAACCGACTGAGCGACCACCTTGCTGAGAATAGCCTTCTTGATCCCCTTCAGTCTGGATTTCGTCCTCAAGACTACACGGAAACTGCTCTCCTAAAACTAACAAACAATCTGCTGTTGGCCAAAACCAATGGACATTATTCTGTACTCCTACTCTTGGACCTTTCTGCTGCCTTTGATGCAGTTAACCACCCCGCGCCTCCTCAAAAAACTCCATGCCTTTGGTCTCTGTGACAATTCTCTTTTCTGGTCCTCATCCTACTTATCCAACCGCACCTTTAACGTTACTTACAATTCCACTTCCTCTTCCTTTCTCTGTCGGAGTCCCCCAAGGTTCTGTTCTTGGACCTCTCCTATTTTCAATCTACACCTCCTCCCTGGGTCAGCTCCCATGGCTTCCAATACCATCTCTATGCTGATGAGACCCAAATCTATTTCTCTACCCCTCAGCTCACTCCCTTCATCTCCTCACGTATCACTATTTTACTAACAGATATATCAGTCTGGATGTCACACCACTTCCTCAAACTCAATCTATCCAAAAACAAACTTATCTTTTTTCCTCCCCCACGTGGCCTTTCCCCTGATTTCTGTCAAAATCGATGGCACAACTATCAGCCCATCCCCGCATGCCAAGGTCCTAGGTGAAGTCCTGGACTCTAAACGCTCCTTTAAGCCCCACGTCCAATCACTGTCCAAATCTTGCTGCCCCAACCTCCACAACATCTCCAAAATACACCCCTTTCTAACCAATGACACAACAAAGCTCTTAATTCACTCCCTGGTCATCTCTCGCCTTGATTGCTGCAACTCCCTTTTCATTGGCTTACCTCTACATAGTCTATCCCCCCTTCAACCCATCATGAATGCTGCTGCCAGCCTCCTTCACCTTACCAATCACTCTGTGTCTGCTATGCCTCTCTGTCAATCCCTCCACTGGCTTATGCTCACCCAACAAATTAAATTCAGAATACTAACAACAACTTACAAAGCCACCCACAACTTAGCTCCAGCTTCATCACTAACCTAGTCTCAAAATCTCAAAATACCAACCTGATCATTCTCTTCATTCCTCTCAAGACCTTCTGCTCTCTAGCCCCCTCGCCACCTCCTCCTATGCTCGCCTCAAGGACTTTTCCAGAGCCTCTCCAATCCAAACCCCACTCTGTCCGATTATCTCCTACTCTATTGGTATTTAGACGATACCTGAAAACCCTTCTCTTCAGAGAAGCCTATCTTACCCACACCTAACAACTGTATTTTCATTTTCTCCATCAGCTCATCCCCCACAGTTATTACCTTTTATTCCACTTGACCCTACCTTCTAGGTTGTAAGCTCTAAGGAGCAGGGCCCTCTGATTCTTCCTGTATTGTATTGTATTGTAACTGTACTGTCTGCCCTCATGTTGCAAAGCGCTGCGCAAACTGTTGGCGCTACATAAATCCTGTGTCATAATAATGATATAGAAAACGTCCTCCATCAATGTCTATCTGATCTGGTCCTGTTCAGTTAGTTTTAGTAAACTAAAGTAATGGTTCCTTTAAGACTCCCTCCACCACGCTTGTCCATGTGTTAGGGTAAAACAAAGTGACCTCCCATAGTGTAGTATTGTAAATAAAACACATTTTATTCAAAGAGTAACTCTTACATCAAAGTAGCATTAAAAAAGGCTTCAGTATATCAGTATATCAAATCCCTGATGAAGTCACGTGGGCATGATGTACGCGTAGGGCATCCTGGACCAGAAGTGATGTCGGAGACCTTGTTTTTGCTGAGAATTTTATATACTAAAGGCGTTTTTACTGCTACTTTTATGTTACTCTTTGAAAAAAAAATATTTTTTACTTACAAAACTACACAAATGGGAGGTAATTTTGTTTTACAATAACATATGGACAAGCATGGTGGAGGTAGCCTTAAAAGAACCATTTCTTTTCTAAAACTAACTGAACAGGACCAGGACCAGACAGACATCGATGGAGGACAGTTTCTATATGTAATCAAAAGCTCACTAAGGTGAAAGCACTGGGTGTCACAACAGGTGGAAGCACACCTTTTGTTTTATATGTTGTCAAACATATGTCTTAGAAGGAAGTGAACTACGAGCTCTAAACCGCATCTGGATATGAACTATTATGCACCTTTAACACATGGGCACTATACCATGGACTGTACCAATGATATGCACTTTTTGTGATTTCATTTTGGATATCTGTTATTTATAACTTTAGGTAAGTAATTTTGATCATATTTATATATTGTTTTATCACTGAGTTTGCATAACACCAATTTTATTAACACATTATTTAATAGTTCATGTCATAATTGATAATATCCCAATTTAGGATGTGAATGTTTACAAAAACCTTGGTACCATCCCATCTGCCCCAACCCTCCACACATACACTTGTCAGCCGAGCAGTGGCTGCATCCAGATGCAGCCGCTGTTCAGGTATTTTGACACCCAGCGGGACCAGCTATCAAAATACAAAAGCCGCAGCAAAAGATTAATCTATCTGCGCTGCATTGCATGGATAGAGGAATCAGTTACATTTTTTTCATTCAGCCTGTATAAATGTGTGACCAGCTTAAGATGTCCCTAAGTTTTCTGGTAACTAGAAAAATTTCATAAAGAAAGCCTACACAATCTAACACTATAACCTATACAAAACTTTTTATTGACTTTGAAAAAATATATATCGATAAAATATACAGTAACTCAATATACTATACCTATTAGTATGTGTATGGTAATGAGCATATTTTTATAAAGACACTTCTTGAATTAGTTAAAGCTGTGTGATTGCAGTGATTGCATGAAACCTGTTTATGCAGTTCTTCTATTTAGTGTTTAAAGGATGTTTTCAAGTATTACCTAAATTTGACCCCACATCTTGTCAAGGTGATTCTGAGGGTTCTTGTTCCCATCCTGGAGAGGCAAAACTGCATGGGATTCTATGAAGGGTTTTGGGATAATCGATCCTTGACTCACTTTTGGAAAAAGGGGGTTGATTTTTTTCTTTTTCTGTGAGCCCCCCTTTTATTTATAATACAGTCCATTTAAAGTGTAGGTTCACCTTTACAAAAAATCTGTAAGGTGACCTTACACTGGACCCCCTCCTCATCCCCCCAGGTCCCCCTGTGCTGGAGTCCCGTGATCCTCCGCTGTCAGATGCTGGCATGCCGCCTGACCGGTCCGGCGAAGCAGAAATCCCTGTGACTTTCTCTCCTCTCCTTGCAGTGCTGACAGGATGGGATAGACAAATTCTGATCGGTCAGTGCCATCCATGTGACGGTGCTGACCAATTAGAATCCCTATATTCCATACTGGCTAAGCAGTATGGATAGGAGATTAAGCCACAGGGGCTTAAAATTCCCAGACCGTTAACGCGGCATGCCGGTGTCTGACAGCGGGGGATTGTGGGACTCCGGTACAGTGGGACTAGCGGGGATGAAGAGGGGGTCCAGTGTAAGGTCACCTTACAGATTTTCTGTAAAGGTGAACTTACACTTTTAAGGTAATGTAGTCTTACTCTGGAGAGCATTATTGGCTCAATTATTTTTAAGGGGTCATTTAGAGCTGGTGAGCTTTAGTGTTATTACGTTGTATATGTCTGGAGGTTTAAGCGATATAACCCCTTCCCGCCGACCGAACGCATATATGCGTCCTCGGCTTTCCGGGGTTATACCGGGATGATGCCCGCAGCTGCAGGCATCATCCCGGTACCGTTGTTTTCAGCGGGCGATCGGCTACCCGTGTATAACAACCGATGCGGCTAAAAGCCGCTCGGTTGTTATACCGGAGGAGCGGGAGGGGACATCCCCCCCCTCCCGCCGCCTCCCGCCGCCTCCCGCCGCTGTTACCGGGCCTCCCGTGCGATCGGGAGGCCCGGTGTCCGGTCCGCTGCCTTCGGCGGCTGGGGGCGGACTGGAACGAAGCTGCGAGCGGCTTCGTTCCAGCCTTCTTCTTGTAAATGCGGAAGCGACGTCATGACGTCACTTCCCGTTTACTCGGCTGCCAATGGCGCCGAATTTAAAAAAGTACACAGTATTCAGAATCGCCGTTTTTGGCGATCTGAATACTTTGAAGTGTAAAGGAGGGATGGGGGGTCTTTTAGACCCCCCATCCCTCCATAAAGAGTACCTGTCACCACATATTACTGTCACAAGGGATGTTTACATTGCTTGTGACAGCAATAAAAGTAAAAAAAAAAAAAAAAAAATTTAAACACAATTTATAAAGTACAAAAATAAATAAATTAAATAAAAAAAAAAAAAAAAAATTTTTTAAAGTGCCCCTGTCCCCGCGAGCTTGCGCAGCGAAGAAAACGCATACGGAAGTCGCGCCCGCATATGTAAACGGTGTTCAAACCACACATGTGAGGTATCGCCGCGATCGTCAGAGCGAGAGCAATAATTCTAGCCCTAGACCTCCTCTGTAGCTCAAACCTGGTAACCGTAAAATTTTTTTAAAGCGTCGCCTATGGAAATTCAAAGGTACCGTAGTTCGTCGCCATTCCACGAGTGCGTGCAATTATAAAGGGTGACATGTTTGGTATCTATTTACTCGGCGTAACATCATCTTTCACATTATATAAAAAAATTGGGGTAACTTTACTGTTTGGATTTTTTAAAATTCATGAAAGTGTCACTTTTCCAAAAATTTGCGTTTAAAACACCGCTGCACAAATACCGTGTGATAAAAAATATTGCAACAATCGTCATTTTATTCTCTAGATTCTTTGCTAAAAAAATATATATAATGTTTGGGGGTTCTAAGTAATTTTCTAGCAAAAAATATGGATTTTAACTTGTAAACACCAAATTTCAAAAATAGGCTTAGTCATGAAAGGGATAACAATAAGTGAGTATATCTTTTAAATATTCATTATTTGAGCATTGATTTACTACACTATGGGAGTTTTTCTGTTTTGTATGCTGGTCCTGAGTAGCTTGGGAGATAAGATGAGTTTTGATCCCAGTGGATGAAGTGTAGAGTGTGGAGGTCTTTATATATACATGGTGAAATCATGATGGGGACAGTTACCTATGAGGAATGACTCATGACACAAAAGTAACATAACGAGTCTTCTTAACTTCTGGTAAGCCTTTTATCCTAACATCATATAGGGGCCCTTCTACTATATGGGGAGCAGTTTTAAATATTGATATGTGAGTATGAAACTGTAAGCATATGGATTTATGCTTCTGAAATACCCCGCACTATGGAGACGTTTTTCTTCTAATTGTTGACTCTGAGCCAAGGATTAAAGACAATAAAGAAGTAGTGGAATGGTGGGCTCTACTTAAAGTCTATCCAAGTCAATTTGGGAGAAGAGGTGTATCTGAGAATCTGTTTATCTAAACCTTGTGGGGAAAAGCACTATTTGATTCACTGAAGTATAACGGGTCAATAAATTCTGGTGAGCCTACAACCTTCTCCAAGAGCAAACGAAGCACTGTGGTGGAATATTTCGGGAGTTGAAGAAGTAATATATATTAACCACTTGACCTCTGGAAGATTTTACCCCCTTCACGATCAGGCCATTTTTTTTTTATCATTATTTGCTATTTACCAATGCGCTACTTTAACTGGTAATTGTGCGGTCATGCAACGCTGTACCTAAACAAAATTTATATCATTTTTTTCACACAAATAGAGCCTTCTTTTGGTGGTGATTGATCGCCACAGTGTTTTTTATTTTTTGCGATATAAATGAAAAAGAGTGAATATTTTGAAAAACATTTTTTTTTTACTTTCTGTTATAAAACATATCCAATAAAAAAATGTAAAGAATCAAATTTCTTCATAACTTTTGGCCAGAATGTATTCTGCTACATGTGTTTGAGAAAAATCCCAATAAGAGTATATTGATTGTATTCCATGAAAATTATAGCATCTACAAACTATGGTATACAGTTCCTTGAAAAAGTATTCAAACCCCTTGCAATTTTCCACATTTTGTCATGTTACAACCGAAAACATAAATGTATTTTATTGGGATTTTATGTGATAGACCAACACAAGTGGCACATAATTGTGATGTGGAATGAAAATAATAAATGGTTTTCAATTTTTTTTACAAATAAATATCTGAAAAGTGTGGCGTGCATTTTTATTCAACCCCCTTTACTCAGATACCCCTAACTAAAATCTGGTGGAACCAATTGCCTTCAGAAGTCACCTAAGTAGTAAATAGAGCCCACCCGTGTGTAATTTAATCTTAGTATAAATACAGCTGTTCTGTGAAACCCTCAGAGGTTTGTTGGAGAACCTTAGTGAAGAAACAGCATCATGAAGGTCAAGGAAAACACTAGACAGGTCAGGGATACAGTTGTGGAGAGGTTTAAAGCAGGGTTAGGTTATAAAAAAAATATCCCAAGCTTTGAACATCTCACAGAGCACTGTTCAATCCATCATCCGGAAATGGAAAGAGCAGGGCACAACTGCAAACCTACCAAGACATGGCCGTCCACCTAAACTGACATACAAGAAAAAGAACCGCTGCTCCAGGTGTTTAAAGATAAGGCCGATAGGAGTAGCTTGCAGATTACCAGCCCTGGCCTGCCTCCGTGGGAAACTTGGAAAGAAGAAAGAAATGGCTGCACATCTAGAATTTCCGATTGCCTTTTATTTTGCTTCACATAGATAACACCAAAGACACCAAACTGTGGTCACATACGTCAGCCATTTCTTTCTTCTTTCCACCTAAACTGACAGGCTGGGCAAGGAGAACATTAATCAGAGAAGCAGCCAAGAGACCCATGATAACTCTGGAGGAGCTGCAGAGATCCACAGCTCAGGTGGGAGAATCTGTCCACAGGACCACGCCACAAATCTGGCCTTTATGGAAGAGTGGCAAGAAGAACAAAGGAGAAAGAAAGTCATAAGAAGTCTCGTTTGCAGTTTGCGGGAAGCCATGTGAGGGACACAGCAAATACGTGGAAGAAGGTGCTCTGGTCAGATGAGACCAAAATTGAACTTTTTAGCCTAAAACCAAAACGCTATGTGTGGCAGAAAGTGAACACTGCACAATACTCTGAACACACCATCCCCACTGTGAAACATAGTGGTGGCCAGTGGCGTAGCGTGGGGGGTGCGGAGGGGGCCGTGGCCCCGGGCGCAACATTTAGGGGGGGCGCAATTCCGTGCCAGTGTGTGAATACTGGCTGCCTCCTCCTAAATTCACTGCCCGGTGTCCCCACGCTCTGGCCGCCATGTTCAGTCTCCGGCGCCCTGTGATTGGCCGTATGGGGTCATGTGCGGCTGGCCTATCCATGATCGCGGTACATCCTGGAGTCCCGCCTCTGCACATGTTCAGTCTTTGGCACCCTGTGATTGGGTAAATGGGGTCATGTGCGGAGGCGGGACTCCAGGAGCAAGCGCGAGCGTTAACAGGCCAGCCCCACCGCCGCACATGACCCCATACACCCAATCACAAGGCGCCGGAGACTGAACATGACGGAGCGCGGGGGACACAAAAAGATTGTGAGCGCCGCTGTCTTCTCCTCCTGCTCCCCTCCGGACCGATGGGAAACAAAGAAGAAAAGGTAAGACTCCCTCGTGATGAGAGTCGTGTTGCTGGCCCGGGGGGGGGCGGGACGCAGTCTGGGAAGAGGGAGCACCCAGCCAGAGAGAGTCAGTAGAAGAGCAGCTAGAGTCATGCAGTGTAGTGGTCAGTATAGGAATACTGTAGGTAGGATAGTGTAGTGGACAGTAAAGTAGTCAGTGCAGTATAGTGGACAGTATAGTTTAGTGGTCAGTGTAGTGGACAATATAGTGTAGTGGACCATATAGTGGTCAGTATAGTGGATAGCATAGTGTAGTGGGCAGTATAGTGTAGTGGGCAGTATAGTGGTCAATATAGTGTAGTGGACAGTATAGTATAGAGGTCAGTATAGGAACTGACTAACTGCCACTGACATCGCCAGTGACATTAATACAGTGAGCAGTGATATTATACACTGTCACTGTACTAATAACACTGGCTAATAAGGGGTTAACATCTAGGGTGATCAAGGGGTTAAATGTGTAATGTGTAAAGTGTGCTGCTTTTACTAATAGATCTCTAAGTCAGTGATGATTTGGGGAGCCATGTCATCTGCTGCTGTTGGTCAACTGTGTTTTATCAAGTCCAAACCCAGTGCAGCCCTCTACCAGGAAATTCTAGAGCACTTTAAGCTTCCCTCTGCTGACCAGCTTTATGGGAATGCTGATTTCATTTTCCAGCAGGACTTGGCACCTGCCCACACTGCCAAAAGTACCCATACCTGGTTTAATGATCATGGTATCTGCCAGGAACCATGAATCAGACTGACAGAAATACAGTAAAAATCACACCTTTTAATATAATGGGAAAAATGGTACAGATTAGTAAACGTGGTCAAAACATAAGCCAGGGATCAGTAACCAAAGCGAGTAGTCAGACAGGCCAGTAATCAGGAAATCAGAGATCAGCATAGTCAGAGGCAGAAAAACAGGATCAGGAACCAGAAGGGACTGCAGCCGAGCAAGGTCTTTCACAGGAACGCAGCAGAGAATCTCCAGATATGTTGATCAAGGCGAAGGCAGGGAAGGAATGAACAAGGCAGTTTATATAGCCAGAAGGGGCTGTCTGTAGGTGAGACTGACGAGCAGATAATGATACCCAGGTGAGCCACCGAGGGATCAATGATTGCTGACAATTATCCGGAAGCTGAGCAGCCTGAGCACAAAGAAGGAAGTTGCGAAGAGCCCAGCCCTGACAGTACCCCCGCCTCAACGACCCCTTCCCCTCGGAGGGGCACCAGGTTTGAGAGGAAAACATCTATGGAAAGCACGGAGGAGGACAGGAGCATGTACGTCCGAGAATGAGACTCAAGAGCGTTCCTCTGGTCCATACCCTTTCCAATGAACAAGGTACTGTATGCACCCCCGGAGCCTACAGGAGTCTATAATAGCTTGTATCTCATACTCCTCATGGTTCTCAACTTGAACCGGGTGAGGACGTGGGACCGAGGTGGTGAAGCGGTTGCACACCAAAGGTTTTAATAAGAAAACATGGAATACATTAGAAATACGCATGTTGGAAGGAAGCTATAAAGAGTAGGCCACTGGGTTGATCCTACGAAGAAAACGGAAAGGCCCAATATACCGCGGTGCCAGTTTCAGTGAGGAAACACGGAGTTGGAGGTTATGAGATGACAGCCAGACCCTCTCTCCAACAGGTAGGCGTCGGCGTTCAGCATGGAGTCTGTACCTCTCACTGGCACGTCGCAAGGACTCTTGGACCTGCACCCAAGTGGAATGGAGATCACAGAAATGCTCCTCTAATGTAAGAATTCTTTAAGGAACAAATGTGTCAGGCAACATGGATGGCTGGAACCCATAATTCACCATAAACTGAGACAATCTGGAAGTGGGATTGACGGCACTATTGTGAGCAAACTCCGCCCAAGGTAAGAGGTCTGACCAGTTGTTATGGTGGTCAGAAATACAGCAACGTAGTAACTGCTCCAAGACAATGTTGGCTTGTTCTGCGGCCCCATTGGACTGCGGTTGATATGCAGAGGAGAAGGAAAGTTGAATTCCAAACTGTGCACAAAAGGCTCACCAAAACCTGGACACAAATTGGCTACTCCTGTCCGAGATTATAACCTTGGGTAGTCCATGTAACCCAAAGATCTCCTGAGTGAAAATGGATGCAAGCTCTTTGGGTGTGGGCAAGTTCTTAAGTGGAATACAATGTGACATCTTCGAGAACCGGTCAACCACTATAAGAATAACTGTGTTGCCCTGGGAGTTGGGTAACTCCACAATACAATCAAGTGGGTCCAAGGCCTCTCTCCATTGGGTATGGGTTGTAGGATGCCCACAGAACAAATCAGTTGCGAAGGCAGTTACATCAGCACGGAGACTAGGCCACCGGAATTGTTGAGAAATAGACCAAATAAGTTGATTCTTTCCTGGGTGACCAGCTGCCTTGGGAGAATGGTTCTGAGCACAAGAATTCTGTCACCCAAAGGTGAAGTGAGACTAGTGTGAATAGTGACTAGAATACGATCATGAGGTATCACAAGAGTAAGAACCGACTCCATCTTGGAGGAGGAGGAAAACTGTTGTGATAATGCATCAGCCCTTACATTCTTAGTACCGGGTAAGAATGAGACTACGTTATTGAAGATTGACAGAAAAAGAGCACATTGCGCCCCTTCTGGGAGATAAGCGTTTTGCCTCAGACAAGAATGTGAGATTCTTATGGTCAGTCAAAATGAGGACCGGCACAGCGGTACCCTCGAGGAGATACCTCTATTTTATAAAGCAGCAGTCCACCCAAAACTTCCGCTCATTGTACTTCTTTCCCCCTCCGGTGCCACATTTGGCACCTTTCGGGGGGGCGGGGGACCAGAATACTTGTCTTTCCCAAGTATCCTGTCCCCACTTCACCGCTCCCTGCTCCTCCCTCCTTCTTCCCCGGCCGCCGGGCCAGTAGGAGAGAGGAGCGGAGCCTCGCGTATGCACAGTAGGGTTCCCGACGTGAAGTCATAAGGCTACACTGCCGGGTTCCCTTACTCGCAATGGATGTGGAAGCACCCGACAGCTGATGGAAACATCAGCTGCAGTGCCGACTTTGCTGGACTCCAGGACAGGTAAGTTGTCCGATTATTAAAAGTCAGCAGCTGCAGTATGTGCAGCTGCTGGCTTTTAATTTTTGCAGCAGTGGGCGGACCTCCGCTTTAAGAGCTAAAATGAGAGCTAACAATTCTCTGTCCCCAATCTCGTAGACAGTTTCTTAGAAAAGTGGCCACAAGTATGCTCAGAGGTAGAACGCTGTGACAGAATGGCACCTACCTCAGTCTCAGACGCATCAACCTCAAGAATGAAGGGTAATGTAGGATCAGGATGTGCCAGCACAGGAGCTGAAACAAAGGCAGCTTTGAGAGACTCAAAGGCTTTAATGGAATCCGGAGACCAATTCTGTAGGTTGTTGTCCTTCCTGATCATATCAGTCAGGGGTTTGATCAGAGAAGGAAAATTACGAATAAATTTCCAATAATAATTGGCAAAGGCAAGAAAACGTTGTAGCGCACGTAGACCTATGGATCGAGACCACTGTAGAACTGCAGATAGTTTCTCTGGGTCCATCGAAAAACCAGCAGTAGAAATTACATAACCCAGAAATTTAACCTGTTCACGATGCAACATGCTCTTTTCCAACATACAATACAGGTTATTATCTCTCAACCTCTGTAGCACATGGGAGACATCTGTGTGGTGGCTCTCTAAGGATTTTGAATATATGAGAATATCGTCAAGATAAATCACCACACATTGCTACAACATATCTTGTAGGACATTGTTGATGAATTCCTAAAAAACTGCAGGAGTGTTGCAGAGACCAAACGGCATTACGAGGTATTTGTAAAGTTCGGTCCTGGTATTAAACGCAGTTTTCCAGTAGTCGCCCTCCTTGATACTCACGAGATTGTATGCCCCTCTCAAATCGAGCTTTGTGAACAGGACTGCAACCCCAGAGTCGATTAGAGCCTGTGTATCGATGGACAACTCAGACCAAGAAAGGGTAACCAGAACTAGAAGCTTATCCTTCAGGATAACTGGGGACGCAACAACGCCACCTAAGGTCTGTCCCCTACAGGACCTCAAGGTGGGGGCGTTTCCTGGATGGGTAGGAAAAGACTTCAAAAAGTGACCTGCCTGGCCACAATAAAGGCACAATCTCTCCCTCCTCCTAAATACACTTTCCTCTGCAGAGAGACGTGTGAAGCCCAACAGCATGGGTTCTACTTCACTGGCGGACTCGGTACCCGGAGGCATGGGAGGTGAGGGGGGCAAGGGTGGGAATGCAAAGCTCAGAGTCAAACCTATAGGAGGCTTCCGCATGCACTCCTTAAAAGAAGGTCTCTCTCTGAGCCTGGAGTCAATGAGAATGGCAAACAAGCTTAACTTCTCCAGATCCGTAGGTATGTCTTGGGCTGCTACCTCATTTTTAATGTTATCCAAGACACCATGAGAAAAAGCAGCCACGAGGGCTTATTGTTCCAAGCAACGTCTGCTGCACAAACTCAGGGTAATTCAGGACAAAGGGTTTTAGCATCTCCCATAGAGGGTTTGCCCAGACCTAGGCTCTATCAGAAAGCAAAGAAATAATAAAGCCTACTTTGCTTCTGTCCGTGAGGAACTCCTGGGGCAGCATCTCAAAGTATATCCCAACCTGGTTGAGAAACCCTTTGTATTGAACTGGATTGCCCCCAAATCGTTGGAGAAGCAGAGCAAAACCAGACATACCCCTTACAGAGGTATAATTTGAGGGGGGTGCCTGCACAGAGACTGGAGCAGCAGCAGGGATGGCCTGCAACACTGGTTGTACCAGAACAGCCACAGTGGGAGGATCCAGGTGAGCAGTGCGAATCAGGAGCATCTGTAACACTATGGCAAACTGATCCATGCGGTGGTCCTACTCATTCAATCTGGAAAAAATATTACCACTAGGTGGATTGCCTGCATCTTCTGAATTCATGGCCTTTGCCTACTGTCAAAAACCATGAATCAAACTGAGACAGAAATGCAGTAAAAATCACACCTTTTAACCAGTTGCCGCCCGCCCAATGTCAAATGACGGAGGGACGGTGCAGCTCTCGTTCTGGGAGGACGTCAAATGCTGGCGCCCAAGAAAGCCAGCTATTGCGCGCCCGTGGGGGCGCGCAGCATGGCGATCGTTGCCGTGACGCGTTGCTAGGACATGGCATGACCCCTATCTCTGTAAGGAGCCGCGGCTCTTTAACCATGTGATCGGCTGTGTCCAATCACAGCGGGTCACATATAAATACGGAAGTGCTGTGAATCGGATCTCTTTGCCTCACACTGACAGAATGTGTGGCAGCGAGGAGTGCCAATCAGTGGCATCGCCTTGCAGAGGAGACCTGGGCAGGTAATCAGGGCACTGTCTGATACAGGAAAGCCCCAGCAGTGCCCATCAGTGCCACCAATCAGTATCTATCAGTTCTACCAATCAATGCCCATCAGTGCCACCAATCAGTGCCCATAAGTGATGCCATTCAGTGCCTCCCATCAGTGCCCATCAGTGCCTGCTCATCAGTGCTGCCCATCAATGCCCATTAGTGCCTCCCGTCAGTGCCCATCAGAGCTGCCCATCAGTGCTGTCTATCCGTGCGGCCTATCAATGCCCGCCCATTTTTTCTTTAAAAAAAAAAACCCAACAGTGGTTAAATACCACCAAAACAAAGCTCTATTTGTGTGAAGAAAAAGATAAAAAAATGTATTTGGGTACAGTGTTGCATGACCGCGCAATTGACATTCAAAATGCGACAGCGCTGAAAGCTAAAAAATGGCCTGGGCAGGAAGGGGGTGAAAGTGCCCTGTATTGAGGTGGTTAATATAATGGTAAAAATGGTAAAGATCAGTAAACGTGGTTAGAACATAAGCCAGGGATCGGTAACCAAAGCGGGTAGTCAGACAGGCCAGTAATCAGGAAACCAGACATCAGTGTAGTCGGAGGCAGAAGAACAGGCTCAGGAACCAGAAGGGCCATCAGCCGAGCAAAAGTCTTTCACAGGAACACAACAAGAATCTCCAGATATGTTGACCAAGGCAAAGGCAGAAAAGGAATGAACAAGGCAGTTTAAATAGCCAGAAGGGACTGGACACTGAGGGATTGATGATTGCTGACAATAATAAGGCAGCTGAGCAGCCTGAGCACAAAGAAGGGAGCTGCTAAGAGCACAGCCCTGACAGGTATCACTGTGCTTGATTGGCCAGCAAACTTGCCTGACCTAAACCCCATAGAGAATCTGTGGGGTCTTGTCAAGAGAAAGATGAGACACAGCAGACCCAACAACTCCACTATCAAAGAAACCTGGGCTTCCATAACACCTCAGCAGTGCCACAGGCTGATCCCCTCCATGCCACGCTGCATTGATGCAGTAATTCATGCAAAAAGAGCCCCGACCAAGTATTGAGTGCATACTATACTGTACATGGACATACTTTTCAGTAAGCCAACATTTATGTATTAAAAATCCCTTTTTTATATTGGTCTTGTGTAATATTTTAATTTTCTGAGTTACTGAATTTTGGGTTTTCACTAGCCGTAAGCCATAATCATTAAAATTAAAAGAAATGCTTGAAATATATCACTCTGTAAGGGAAATGTGAAATTCTTGTGAAAATGTTCTTCTAAGCAAATGTTGTAATAGCTACAATAATAACTCAAAATATCCCGAAAATGCATTATATTTTCTAATTTCTCTTGTCTGTAAAAGGTTAACAGACTTTAGTGCAATTGTTATGACCATCAAACAGCATCTTACAATGGGGTGCTTTGCCAGTTTGTATGTGATGTTCCTTGCAAGCCCACTCTCAAACTAGAGATAAATGATAAAGGAAAAAATTGCCTTCCTACAAAGCACTGAGCTATAATAGCCAGATAACAGTAAATGAAGCACAAAGAAAGACATTTCACCCCTGGCTGCGTAAATAGAGCTTTCTTTGCTTTTTGGTTCTCTTTGCTATTTACTGTGGACCTGGTCGCCGTCTAGGGCATCGTAGTTCTGTGTTATTGCAGTTCAAATGCACAAAACTATCCTCTGCCTGACTTTACTGTCTATTGATAGACTGAAATTTTAAACAAAATTACCATTTAATGAACTTCTCATTTCCTATTGAGCTCCAAGCAAACAACTAAATATACATATAAAATATTTATATGGGAGCTTTTTTACTGTCTGACCAGTCCTAAAAATTGAATTCCACTTTCGTAAGGGAACTAAATAAATAAATAATATAGCATATACAATTGCTACACAGGCCATTATGTACTTAAATGTTATTAAAAGCGATCTTTACTTTTCAATCTGAAGAGCTGTAAATTTTTGTAAAATTCAATGCAATATGGCAACCTAGATGCCTTCTGTACACAGTTATAGGTGGAAACCACTCCTATAACTAATCTTTGGAAGGGCAACACAAAGTTGTTGTATAGAACTTCCCCAGAAATGTCATTTCCTGCTTGTGTGATTGGGTCATTGATTTTGAGCAGAGGTCTGCTCTATTATTTATTATTATTTATTACACGTACTTATATAGCGCCTTTAATTTACGCAGCACATTACATATATATTATATGTCAAGCCCTGCCCTCTGGGAGCTTACAATTGACGGCCCTTAACTCACATTCATAGGGCCAATTCAGACACATACTAGGGCCAATTCAGACAGGAGCCAGTTAACCCACCAGCATGTCTAGGCGGTAGTGCTAACCATGTACTAAGATACATGTCAGATTGTAGGCATCCTCTGCAACAAAAATGTGATTTTTGGTGAGATGTTCCCAAAGTCACTTCTAAAGGGATACATTCACTGCAACTTTCCTTATTAGAACACTGCAAATGAATCAACTGATTAATAATGAAAAAGTCACTCCTATTCAGATTTGCATAATCAAACAGCTTTTTCTTCAGAGCAGAAACAGGTAGGAATCTGCAACAAAGTTTGTTAAAATCCTTACAATGTACGTTGATCACTCAGAGGGGATTGTTTTTTTCTAAACAAAAGTGAAGTTATTCTGTTAGCAACTACTGTATGTCACACAGCACAACCCTATTTGTCAGGCAGGAGACCTGTTTTTTCCCCCACAGTTAAAGCAGAACTAACCTTAGCAATACTTAGCTTTGCTTCAACAGTTCAACACTCACAAGGTCCCTTGCCGGTGCCAGGATCTTCTCAATGGCTTATTCAGGGCACTGATCTTCGGATCTTCCTCCCACTCTGTCTGTTCCAGTACAACCAGTGTTGCAGGCTGTCCTTGCTGCTGCTCCAGTCTCTGTGCAGGCACCCGCCTCAAATTATACCTCTGCAAGAGGTATGTCTGGTTCCGCTCTGCTTCCCCAGCGATTTGGGGGCAATCCAGTTCAATACAAAGGGTTTCTCAACCAGGGTATACTTTGGGATGCTGCCTCAAGCGTTCCCCACAGACAGAAGCAAAGTAGGCTTTATTATTTCTTTGCTTTCTGATAGAGCCTTGGCCTGAGCAAACCCTCCATGGGAGATGCTAAAACCAATTGTCCTGAATTACCCTGAGTTTGTGCAGCAGATGTTGCTTGGAACAATGAGGCCCTCGTGGCTACTTTTTCTCATGGTCTCTTGGATAACATTAAAGATGAGCTTGTGCTACTATTATGTCATATACCCCTTTTTTCTCCGTATTTGTGAAAAAACAATAAACATTTATTGAAATAAAAAGGATGGAGCAAAAAACGGGACAGAGCTCATAGTGTAGTGATCAAAGGTGTTATAAACAAAGAAGCTACGCACAATACGGACTGCAAAGATTGACATGTAACACAACTCAAACTGAAAGCAAATGCCACCACAAATCTGACTGGTGTGTGATGATGTCATGAATCAGAGGCTCTTCCCAACACATTTCTCCTCAATAGGCATCGTCAGGGAAGGAGCCTCCTTTACTGATGATGCCTGGACACCTTTGATTACACTATGAGCTCTGCCCTGTTTTTTTGCTCCATCCTTTTGATGTTTATTAAATGCTGGGAAACCTGAACGGGGATGACATACTGTTTACATTGTGCCGAGGTCCTTTCTCATGACATTTGCTGGGTGCTGTTGGACCAGAAAACACCAAAGTTGTGTGACAGCCAAGCGCTCGTTGATCTCACTGAATTGAGATCTTTTGTTCTGGTAAGAGGCAGTGGAGCACTGGGGTTGTGCACTATATCACACAAGTTGAAAATTGCAGTGGTGCACCTAAAGTGATTTCTGTATTCTCACAGTGGAAGAATTGAAAGAATTATGGACTTGATGATTATACATATATATTTGTTTTTGCACAAAGTTTATACCTTTTTGATGAATACACATTTGTCTTCATACATTTGGTGATTTGATGCCATAACATTAGAAGTGATAAGTACCTATTTGTGCATGTTCATATGTATTTCTAAGTATTCTAACATTGTACTTGTTCATTTTACACTAAGTACAGGTTTTCTTTTTTTCATTTGCACAATAAAGAGTCAGCCTGTTTGCATTTTTTTAATAGTATAAATTAGTTTTACTTTAAGTAACACTTGTTCCTCCTCTAGCCTGAAACTAAACACTGGAAGGAGAAGCAACAGACTGATGAGCTAATTTCGCTATCACTCCACTCTTTCTTCCTATCAGCATAATCCTTGTTAGCGCATGAGCGCTAGAGTACTGATTGGATCCTTCTGCTGATTCTTTCTCCCCCAGTCTGAGCTCTGTTATGCAAGGGTTAAAAAAGGCTGACATCAAATCAAATTCAGGTTATTAAACTGCTTGCATTAAAAAAAAAAAAAACAGCGCTGTATTCATTTGTGTCTTTTATATCTGGTTAGAGTTCAGCTTTACAGTAGACCTATAAATAACTTTATAAGCCTGCTTTCCTAGCCTGAAATAGTTCCTTTTATCGTTAAAAAACAGTGTTTGATCTCTTGTAAACTCTTGTAACTTTATGAGAGCCTCCATAGTGGAAGCTCATGCATTTTAATGGATAGATAGAGGGCAGGTGAGCCTGGAGGTAGCCCAACCCTCCTTAAAGGCACAAGAGTTAGGACTGCAGAAATATTGGGGTGCTGTGGAGTGGCTCTGCAGCTTACACATGTATTTGCAAATGTGTCCTAACTAAACCCCTGTTTTTAACGCAAACTGTTATACAGAATAATTCTGTTGGTAGCAGATTGGCTAGTGAGTTGAGCTGGGAATTTTCTTTGGTTTTGTTTTGCATACGTTGCCCTTCCATTTGCTCCTTACTGTGAAGGCCAGTTATAGAAGGGGGCAGTGGCCATTTGTTTATTACTGATGTAACATTGGTGAGGGGACACACTGAACACCTTTGCTGCCATTGTGTTGGGTGTCCAGTGTGCCCATGTGCCTTTAAGGAGGGGCGGGCTACCTCCAGGCTCACCTGCCCTCTATTTATCCATTAGAATGCATGTGCTTCTACTGTGGAGACTCTCGTTAATTTACAAGAGTTAGGACTGCAGATAATACTGGGGTGCCTTGGAGCGGCTCTGCAATTAATGCATGTGTTTGCAAGTGTATGCTGACTAAACCCCTGTTTTTATCGCAAATCTGTTATACATTATAATTCGGTTGGTAGAAGATTGGCTGGTGACTTGAGCTGAAAATTTTCTTTGGTTTTATTTTGTTTGGGAATTGTTTCCTTACATCAGAAGCAGAGGTTTCCAGATCAGGAGATAACAGTGTAGCCAGGAGCTGGATACTTACATTTTCCTGCAATTAAAAGATGCTATGTGGTAATATTCAGAGGAAGCTGTTTCCCTCTAGTGTTCCAGTTTGACTGTCCTGTGACTCTTTCGATTAAAGGCAGAGCAAGGCATCTTGGGACATGTAGTCCATACAGAAAGGATTTGCCCTCTTGCTGTATGGTTTGAAACTACAACTACCAGGGGGCTGATGGAGAAGATCAGACCACTGGGAGAGACTATAAGAGGCAAGGCTGGGGGCCTAGCGTGCTCTCTTGGGACCAGCGTGGATCTGTGTGCAGGGAATCTATGATAGAGTGAGCTGCCACTGTTTTGTGGCCTGCCTTAACAGATCTACCCAGAGAACGTCTGGAAGGACACCTATGGACAGTTTCCCCTCACTGTCTGGTGGCAGCTTGAAGGCCGCTCCTGTTCTATCCACCCTGCAGGGACATCAGATCCGTGTGAGCCGTGGCGCAGTGCGGCGGAGACCAGTGGTCTTTCCTTGAGCCAAACACCCTCATCACCATCCTCATCATCCTTGTCATCATCATCACTTCCTGTTCCAGTATGATGAGCGGGCGATAGCTCAGTTTGATAGACACTGTGTGTAGACATCATTGATCCCTGCACTTCTTACCATCATTAGTTCAAAGATCTGTTCAAGCATATCAAAGACACTATACAGAGACATCAATGCCATCTATTGTTCTGCTGCTGCTTGTAGTTCCACAGAGTTTACTATCTTTAAGTCGGAGTTCACTGTGAATTCAATTACAATTCTGATTAGTATAGGAAAATTGTCTACTGGTTGTATACCATCTATTGGATCAGCTATTCTGCCTTGCCAATTAATATTCTTTGCATGCAATTAAATACCTGAGAGCTAGGTGAAGATTAGCCGGATTGCCACCCAGCAACACTGGACTACTCTTATTTTCCTCTCCACTTCAAGAAATTGTGTTGCTGAAACTATTAAAGCTGCATTTCACCAAGAACTCTCTCTAAGAGCAGGTTGAATTGTGCTATAGTTACTGTTTGCCGGAGTATTTGTTTATCCGTTATTTTCCTATTTTCTTTTATGTGAGAGGGGTCTGACACTCATAGGAGTCATTCCTTTGCTTTCCTGTAGCCCACTCACATAGATATTATATACATTTATTTGGGTATAGGAAATATAGTATGCACTGTTTTTTGAATCATAAATGTGATAGTTATTTTGGTGCTAAGGATTTTCTTTGAAGGACAACCTGTTTGGAGTTAAATTCAGGTTTGTCCTTTAAATCTTTCTCCTTTCATTCCATTGAGTAAACCATATCTGATTTAACTAATCCTGTTGTATTTCATTATTGCTGTTGTTATCTAAAGGAAAAAAAATGTTTGAACCCAGGGTGTCAGGAGATGGCAGAGGACTCACAGGGTCAGGGAAACCGGAGGGGTATTGATTCATCTTCTGACCTTCAAGAGGGCAGCACTACAACAGCAATACGTGGAAGAAAATCTGACTAGGTAGGCTGCACTCTCTGTGTTTGCCTTAAGTTATCAACTGCATTGCTTGCATTAATATGTATGTGCGTATAAATGAGGGCTGTACCAAGCATAGGTGGACATAACTTTTTTGTTAACTTACATAGGTCATTCAAATTTCACATGTTATTAGAGCAACTCTTCCTCTATAGTATCTCTTCTTTTTCATTGCAGGTAAATGATGGATTCCAAGCAGAAGCAATGCGCCATCATTGAGTTCTTGAGGAAGGAGGAGGTGCAGGCTGTACACCATCCACAGAAAGCTACAGAATGTTTATATAGATGACTCTATTGTATATACTGTGCCTTAAAAAAGTATTCATACCCCTTGACTTTTTCCACATTTTCTCATCTCAAAAACGTAAATATATTTTATTGGGAGTTTATGTGATAAACCAACACAGATTGGCACATAATTGTGAAATGGAAGGAAACGATAAATGGTTTTCAACATTTTTTACAAATAAATCTGTGAAAAGTGTGGCGAGCATTTGTATTCTGCCCCGTTTACTATGATACCCCTAACTAAAATCTAGTAGAACTAATTGTCTTCAGAAGTCACATAATTAGTAAATACAGTCTACCTGTGTGTAATTTAATCTCAATATAAATGCAGCTGTTCTGTGAAGCCCTCAGAGGTTTGTTAGAGAACCTTAGTAAAAACAAACAGCATCATGAAGAGCAAGAAAGACACCAGACAGGTCAGAGATAAAGCTGTGGAGAAGTTTAAAGCAGGGTTAGGTTATAAACAAAAAATATCCCAAGCTTTCAACATCTCACGGAGCACTATTTATTCCACATCTGAAAATGGAAAGAGTATGGCACAAGTGCAAACCTACCAAGACATGGCTGTCCATCTAAACTGACAGGCCGGGCAAAGAAAGCATTACTCAGAGAAGCAGCCAAGAGGCCCATGGCAGCTTTGGAGGAGCTGCTGAGATCCACAGCTCAGGTGGGAGAATCTGTCCACAGGACAACTATTATGCCCCGTACACACGATCGGACATTCCGACAACAAAATACATGTATTTTTTCCGACAGATGTTGGCTCAAACTTGTCTTGCATACACACGGTCACACGGTCTTGTGTACAACAAGTACGACGAGCCAAGAAAAATTAAGTTCAATAGCCAGTACGGCTCTTCTGCTTGATTCCAAGCATGCGTGGAACTTTGTGCGTTGGAATTATGTACACACGATCGGAATTTACGACAATGGATTTTGTATGAATACATTATCCCCAACATGAAACATGGTAGTGGCAGCATCATGTTGTGGGGATGCTGTTCTTCAGCAGGGACAGGGAAGCTGGTCAGATTTGATGGGAAGATGGATGGAGCCAAATACAGGGCAATCTTAGAAGAAAACATTTTAGAGTCTGCAAAAGACTTGGGACTGGGGCGGTTGGTTCACCATCCAGCAAGACAACGACCCTAAACATACAGCCAGAGCTACAATGGAATAGTTTAGATCAAAGCATATTCATGTGTTAGAATGGCCCAGTTAAAGTCCAGACCTAAATCCAACTGAGAATCCGTGGCAAGACTTGAAAATTGCTGTTCACAGACGCTCTCCATCCAATCTGACAGAGCTTGAACTATTTTGCAAAGAAGAATGGACCAAAATGTCACTCTCTAGATGTGCAAAGCTGGTAGAGACATCCCCAAAAAGACTTGCAGCTGTAATTGCAGTGAAAGGTGGTTCTACAAAGTATTGACTCAGGGGGGCTGAATACAAATGCATGCCACACTTTTCACATATTTATTTGTAAAAAATGTTGAAAACCATTTATCATTTCACTTCCACTTCACAATTATGTGCCACTTTGTGTTGGTCTATCACATAAAATCCCAATAAAATACATTTACGTTTTTGGTTGTAACGTGACAAAAGGTGGAACATTTCTAGGGTTATGAATACTTTTTCAAGGCACCGTATACAGTATATACACACACGCAGCCATGTGAAAAAGTAAGTATAGAATGGAAATTGTTGACTTTTTCAATATAATGGAATGGAATTTGTTGACTTTTTAAAATATATTTGAAAAAGGAAAACATTTGATTTTAATTCAAACAGGAAAATGATTTTCACTCATTTATTCAAAAAAAATATCAATAGATGTAATGATGTACTGTGGAAAAAGTAAATACACCCCTGTGTTCAGAATCCAGTATTTCCCTCTTTAGTTGAAAAGACTTAATGTAGGCATTTTATAAAACCACCCACTGGTTTCTGACATCAATATGAAATTTTTACCACTCCTCCAAGAAAAAATCCTTCAGTTACAAGATGTTTGTGGGTCCCCTTGCATGAACTGCCTGTTTCAAATTCCCCACAACATTTGAACGGGATTCAAATCAGGGCTTTGACAAGGCCAGTCCATCATATTCTATTTCTTCTTTATGAGCCATCTCTTGGTGGATTTGCTAGTGTGCTTCAGGTCATTATATTGTTGAAAAAAACACATTTTGATTCAATTTCAACTTTTGCTCAGATGGCCTCACATTCTCATCAAGCACAATATAAAATGATGCAGGATTCATAGTCTACTTGAGCATTTCCACCGCCATACCTCACAATTGGTATGGAGTTCTTCTGCTGTCTTTGGTTTGCGCCAAACATGTCTATGGTTACTGTGGCTAAACAACTCTATCTTTGATGCATCAGACCACAGTACATTGTTCAAGAAGGCCTGAAAGTTTGTCTATTTGTTCAAGGGCAAGCTGTAGCCTTGTATCCAAATTTAAGGGAAATCCCCTCATTTGTCCCCCAGAAGAATGGGTGTCCTATTCCAAAATGTCCCCCTTTATTCCTGTTTTAGTGCTGACTGTAAACATTTGTATCTGCCACCAATTTGTACCAGTGACAATAGTTACCAGGACAGAAAACATACGTTGAATCTCCCCACATACAGCAGTAAACCCCTTCAGTGTGTCTTTACTATTGTAAGGGGAATTTATCAAAACTGGAGAAGCCAGAATCTGGAGCAAGTATGCATGGCAACCAATCAGCTTCTATATTTCATTTTCAAAGCGTAACGAAACAAGCTTGTGAAATAAATGTTAAACTCAGTATATACATGTACTTTATTTTGTATATTTTGTCCACTGCAGCCAATGTACTTGAGATTATGCGAACTCTTCTGCCATGTATTTACATTCTTAAGACCCTGATAAGAAACTAGCCTGTCTATTTACTGCTTCAGTACAATATTAACCTCCCTAGCAGTATGATTATTTCGGATTTTAGGTGCTGAAAGCGGTACAATTATTTTGCATGGAAATTTGGCATTTTATATTGTAGGTCTGTAATTCTTAACAATAACGACTTAAATCTGTCCAAACAAGAGTCTAGTAGATATCCCGGGTATGATAAAGTTTGAAACACAAAAACATAAATTATAATATAATAAATAAAAATAAATAATTAAAAAAAAAAAATTAATAATAAAATAAATTTCCCCACAATTCACTATCGCTCAATTCTGCAAGTGTTCTAATTTACTATCGCTGTTTTCTAGCTGGTCTAAAGCCACTTTTGATGTTAAGGGACACTTTTTGGTTGCTATGGACAATCTCCAGTTTCCATGCAGAAAGAACAGTATATATAACATAAAACTGCATGCAGGGTATAGGACAAAGTACTGGGGACAAAAGGGATGTGAAATAATTTCATACAGTACTGTAATCTGTAAGATTACAGTACTGTATGTGTTATGATTTTACAATTTTTTGAATTTGCCGCCAGGCTCCGCCCCCGTGCATCGCGCCGCTCGCAGGGAACGGAACCTGGCACGGAGAGGCTTCGGAGGAGGACGGAGCCCGCAGACACAGCGGGGGACAAGGTTCCCGGGGACAAGGTAAGTAAAGCCACACCAGGATCCTGCGATGTAATCCCGAGTGTGGCTCGGGGTTACCGCTAATGGTCCTGAATTTTAACCCCGAGCCACACTCGGGAAAACCGCCAGGGAGGTTAATGTGATACCTGTGTAAGCATGTTTATATAAAAATTCAAATGTGCCAGACAAACAAAACCGTTATTTTGAAGAAAGCCGAGTGTATCTTTGTGTGTCTGTTCCCTACTTTAGTACTCAATACTAATTTGGAACTGCTGATCAATTTTAGGATTTACTTGGCTACAAAATGTCCAAAACAAGATAAAGATAGAAGCTGATAGTATAAAAGGGGGAATTTTGGGACTTTAAATTAGTTATATGGTCCAAACGAGCATACACCTCCATCCCTATTAATCGTTAAGAAAAGGGGGGGATTTGGGATTTGAGTGAGATGTGTGTTAGACAAAAATAAATAAATTGCACAATAATGAGAAAGTTTATTTATATTAATACACATGGGACATGGTAAATAGCAGATATGATGAGCTGATGGGCATATAATAGACAAATGTGAAAATTCCATTATTGCACATGATACATAAAATCAAAGAAAAGGGTATAATATATACGCATGATTGAATAAAAAACTGCATTTAAAAGCTTGACACGTTTTGTGGATGAAATTCCACTTCTTCAGAAGCAAGTGCAGAATGCGTATCTATAAAAAATATTCCAAATAACTCCATTAAATTAAATAAGGATGTAGGGTGGGGAGAAAACCAAACACCGCAAAATTACTTACATATCAACTCTAAAGTTGTTCATGGAATGCTAAAACCTGATAGTTGATTGTTAGCCGACAAGGATATTTCCCGACTAGAAAAAGATAGACTCTCAGGAGTTGATGTGAGAAGTTGCCACCATCCCTAAACAATGCAAAAAGAACCTCAAAACAAATGGGATTTTAAGGGCAAAATTACTTAGAAAAAATTATATTGATTAAAAAATACAAATTTTATTATACAAAAAAAATATTTTTAAAAACAATTTGTACAAGAAGCACACACAAGACAACACAATGGTAGTGTATTACAGTAATGACAAAAAAATCTAATCCAATGCGTTTCAAAATGGTTAATTATGCAATCTTCCTCAGGGACAATTTTTGCCATTTCTGAAAGGTACAAAATGAAGTATAAGTAAACATATATCACATGACATGCATATGAAACCTGTGCTGAAATATATAAAGAACTTACAAAAATAGTAATACACATAAGAATTTCCAATGGTTCATCGGACATCCACCCGATCTGTGTACGCCTTTTATCATGCAAAAGAACCCCCGGATATCAAGATCCAAAAGAGGCGCCAATTTGAAGAGGCGAAAAATCGCCTTATCGAAAATGCAAATGGCAGTAATGTGGAAATCTAAGAGAGGAACACACAGCGTAAGGGAAAGCATGGGAAAAAAAAAATCTTACATGAAATTTTACAATTTGTGACGTAATCAATATAAGTTTTTCTAAGTAATTTTGCCCTTAAAATCCCATTTGTTTTGAGGTTCTTTTTGCAGGATATTTCCCGACTTTCCTCAGCTATCAGGTTTTAGCATTCCGTGACCAACTTTAATGCTGATATGTAAGTAATTTTGGGGTGTTTGGTTTTCTCCTCCCCCTATATCCTTATTTAATTTAATGGAGTAATTTGGAATATTTTTTATAGATACGCATTCTGCACTTGCTTTTGTTCTTTGATTTTATGCACCATGTGCAATAATGGAATTTTCACAATTGTCTATTATATGCCCATCAGCTCATCATATCTGCTATGTACCATGTCCCATGTGTATTTATATGAATAAACCTTCTCATTATTGTGCAATTTATTTATTTTTGTCTAACACACATCTCACTCAAAGTCCCAAATCCCCCCCTTTTCTTAAAGATAGAAGCTGATTGGCTGCCATGCTCAGCTTCTCCAGTTTTGATAAATTCCCCTCTTTGACTATAGATACATATTAATTTCACTGTTCACTAGCAGGTTAATTCCATGTCATGTCATATTCTAATTTACAGCAATCCTGGATTGATTACTTGCTTGCGGAGTGCAGTCTGTTTTATAAAGGAGATGCTGAACTGCAGAATTTAATAAACGCCATGCTTTTCTGATTAAGCCTTCACGAAAATTATTATTTCATATATTTAAATATTAATATCATATACATTAAGTAAATCATATGCTCCCCCATACTGCCTGGAGGGAGCATATGCCTGGGATGGAAGGATAAAGCAAACCTGTTGCTTTGCTCTGAATTGTTGAAGCACAGGTTTGCATTAACCACCTAAGGACCAGAAGGATTTACCACCTTAATCTCCCTGGCGGTATGATTATGTCAGATTTTGTGTCTCAAATCGGTACATTGCTTTGCAAAGAAATTTGGCGTTTTATATTGTAGGCCTGTAATTCTTAGGAATATCTCACTTAAATCTGTCCAAATGTATGATTTCATTTTGAAAAACAAAATCATAAATTATAATATAATAAATAACTATAAATAATTATCAAAATTAATAATATAATAATAATAAAATGTATTCAATAATGTAATCAAATCAAAAACACTGAAATTTGCTCAGTCGCAGAATTGTCGCTTTCGTCACTTTCAGTGTCAGATGACATATTTCCCCACAAATCACTATCGCTCAATTTTGCAAGTGATTCTTATTTACTATTGCTGTTTTCTAAGCTTTTGACGTAAAGGGACACTTCCTGGTTGCCATGGACATTCTTAAGTTTCCAGGCAGAAAGAACAGTATATATAATATAAAAGTGCATACAGGGCACTGGACAAAGCACTCGGGACAAAAGGAATGTGAAATGATTTGATATAGTAATATAATCTTACAGATCACAGTGTACTGCATGTGTTATGTTTTTTTCACTTTTTAAATTTGCCGCTGGGCTCGGCCTCCACGCGTTGCGACGCTCGCAGGGAACAGAGCCCAGCACACAGTACATCGGGTGGAGGGCACAGCCCGCGGACACAGCCGGAGGTCATTGTAGGATCCTGGGGACAAGGTAAGTAACTTTGCCTTGATCCTGCGATGGGATCCCGAGTGTGGCTCGGGGGTTACCGCTTTTGGTAGTGAAAATTCACCCCGAGCCAGACTCGGTAATACCACTAGAAAGGTTAATGACCAGACCATTTTTTGCAACACGGCACTGTATTGCTTTAACTGACAATTGCGTGGTCGTGCGACGCTGTACCCAAACAAATCTTATCTCCTTTTTTCCCACAAATAGAGCTTTCTTTTGGTGGTATTTGATCACCTCTGCAGTTTTTATTTTTTTTGCGCTATAAACAAAAAAAGAGCGACAATTTAAAAAAAAAAAGCAAAATTTTTAACTTTTTGCTATAATAAATATCCCCAAAAAAATATATAAACAAATTTCTTCCTCAGTTTAGGCTGATATGTATTCTTCTACTGTACATATTTTTGGTAAAAAAAAAAAAAAATCGCAAAAAGCATATATTGATTGGTTTGCACAAAAGTTATAGCGTTTACAAAATAGGGAATAGATTTATGACATTTTTATTATTTATTTATTATTTTACTAGTAATGGTGGTGATCTGCGTTTTTCAGCAGGACTGCGAAATTGGGGCGGACAGATTGGACACCTAACTGACATTTTTGACACTTTTTTGGGAGCCAGTGACACTATTATAGTAATCAGTGCTAAAAATATGCACTGTTATTGTACTAATGACACTGGCAGGGAAGGGGTTAACATCAGGGAGCTCAAAAGGTAAATGTATTCCCTGCAGGTGTTTTCTAAATGTATGGGGGGTGGGCTGCCTGGGGAAACACACAGATCCATCTTCCTGCGTAGCAGAAAGACAGAATCTGTGTGGTCTCTCCTGTTAGAACGGAGAACTGCCTTGTTTGCACAGGCAGTTCCCCATTTGGTCACTGCGGGAAACGATCGCAGGTGGCCGGCGGACATCAAGTATGCCCCACCCGCTGATTGGCACCCCCCGCTGGCCAGTGGGCGCGCGCCCCCAAAGTAGAGTTCTGGAGCCGACGTACAATGACGGCGATTCCCGGGAACGAGCCGACCTGCCGCAGTACAATGACGGCGGCTGGTCGGCAAGTCGTTAAAGTAGAACTAAACTGTGTCTGAGCACCACAAACTGTAAATGCTATATAATTAATTTTTTAGATTCAAAGCAAACTCGCCCATTTATCCATGTCTCCAGGCATTATTTTGTTGAGAAATCACTTTGAAAACATCCCCCAGCATTTCTAGCCATGGCTATCTTGAGTAGGGTAAGATAAGTTGGCTGCACATTACTACTGTGAAGATGCTTAAATCCTTTATTCCATAAATCATCAAATGAAGACAACACAAAAAACACAGACTATGCTGTGGCTGTTAATGTGTTTCAAACATATGCTAGTGCTTTTTCATAGCCATGGTTATGAATAAGCACTAGTATATGTGTCAAACACGTTAACAGCCACAGCATACTCTGTGTTTTTTGTGCTGTCTTCACTTGAAGATATATGGAATAAAAGATTTAAGCATCTTCACAGTAGTGGTGTGCAGCCAACTTCTCCTATGCTATGTGAAGGTGGCAAGCCGGGGCGAGCACCCACCACGGAGATCATAGGATGTGGGCAGCGATCTCACCTGGAGCCGTGTAATCTCTTTTCTGGACATCTTGAGAGAATGTTCCTCCACTCCTCCTCCAGATAAAAAAAATGCCCATGAAGACTCCTGGGATGCATGACATCATTTTGTCATAGGACAGAAACCAGGGAGCAACTAAAAAAAACTTAAAAAATAACAAAAAATGTTTAACAAGTAAATATAATATACCTTTCTATGTATTTACTAATGCTAGCAGCATAAGGATTAAAATAGTTAAAGTGGAAGTCCACGCTAACATTAAAATCCCTGCATCTACAGCAGTGTTTCTCAACTCCAGTCCTCAAGGCGCACCAACAGGTCATGTTTTCAGGATTCCCACTATTTTGCACAGGTGATTTGATCAGTTTTCACTGCCTTAGCAATTACCATAGCCGTTTCATCTGAGGGAAATCCTGAAAACATGACCTGTTGGTGTGCCTTGAGGACTGGAGTTGAGAAACACTGATCTACAGACATCCACGATCTAACACTAACTTATCTAGCCCTGTAAAGAAGAAATCAGTATATATACCTTTTTTGAAGCCAATCCAACCCAATCCCACTCTGAGCTGTCAGCTGCAGCTTTGCGGATGCAGGGGACACTGCCAACAACGGAAGCCCCATAGTAAGTCTATGGGTGACATCACTCCCCATTAATTTCAAAGCTGTTGTCGGTCGTGCCCTCTGCAGAGATTCCGCTGCTGGAGACCGGATATGATTGGCTTCAAAAAAGGTATGTATACTGATTTCTTCTTTACAGGGCTAGATAGGTTATTGTTAGATCATGGAAGTCTTGTGGACTTACACTTTAATGCTGATTAACAGAGTTGAGTTCCACTTTAAGTGTGCATCTTTCCAAAGACTTTGGTTATATTAATGCATTTTAGTTGAAGGCTATGTACAGTGGTGTATTTTAGAAGCACCTTACATTTGTTTTACAGGCATCTCTGCGTTGAGTAAAAACGTGAACCACTATGAGGTACCATTTATTTTAAATGGTACCCCAATAAATATCCTCAATACATCACAACAAACCTGTAATGCACTGATGTGAACCACAACTGGGAACCACATGAAAACATGGAGGTCCATGCTAAGGCTTATTGGGGTGTGTTGGCAGCCAATTCAAAATGAATAAGCTGCTTTACCAAAATGCCTGTTAAAGCAACACTGTCATTACCAAATACATTTAAACAGGTATACCTGTAAAACAAAAATGTATATTTGTGCTGTTTCTTCCTGTGCCAACAGAACATTGCTCAGTTCTCAAAAAGTCCACTGAGAAGGTGAAATTTCTAGGAGTGTCAATCTCCTTGTTCCCTAGCAGAGCTTAGTGGTCCCCCTGCCATCCTTTCCATCACCACTGTATCTTATTGTTATGTGGAAGTCGGTGGGAGGATCCACTGAGCTCTCTGATGGAATCAAGTTAACATCAATTCCAGGATTGTTGGTCATCTTGTGAACGGAGGAACATTCTAGTGGCATGTGCAGTGGAAAGGTATTTACATTCTTCTTATGCAGGTATACATGTTTGGAATTGTTACATTATTGACAGAGTTGCTTCAATGTGTGATGTAAAACTAACCCAACGCAAAGGTCCCAATCTGGCCATACTAACCTATCAAAGCCAAGGTGGCCAAATGACAAGGAATGAAGGTAACCATAAAAAAGTCTATAATAACAGATAAAACATGAAAGCTTAATTTCCAAACAGTTAAAGATAGAAACATGGAAATTATTAACATCCTATGATAAAAAATGTAAAACCACATAACATGATATAATATTTAGGTTGTGCTGTGTGCTTTAAATGAGATGATCTTTTGGAACTGCCACACAGTAACAAATCCACTGTACAGTGTTTACTTCCATAACTGACTAAAAGCATCAATTTTTGATCAGTTATCTTTCATTATATATTCAACAAAGTTGTGTGTGCGCAAAGTGGCAGTTAATGCAATGAAAGATAGCTGAAAATATCTGCTAAACACATTGCTAAATGAATGTCCCTTGGCGAAAATAGCAGATACTTGTTCGTATTGCCAGAAAGGTAACATGAATAGCACAATTACCACTGGCCTGTAATATATGAAACATGAGCTGGAAAATAACATCAACTCTTCAATGCACCAACGTCGCTTAGCAGAGCCAGCAGTGTGGAATCAATGGAGCCCTATTTCTTGTATCTCAGGTAATTTTTTTAGGTGTCTATAATGAAAATGAGCTTTTTATGTCAAGCTTACCCCTAACGCAGGTGGTCAGACACTATAGCTAGCTACTATGTTCTTTACCTATAGCAGCCCAGTTTCCGATAAGGCAAGCAGGTCTACAGGTACTCGGTTGCCCCAGGACTCATACACAATGCTACTACACTGGGCAGGCACGAACTGAGCAAAGAAAACAGGTCATTTAAGTTGGCAGACAGACAGAGTGGTTCAATGACAGTCCAGGTAAGAGGCAGGCAAGAGTTCAAAGAATAGTCGGTATCCGATACGAGGTCATACACAGGGAAATCCAATCTAGTATAGCAGGCCAGACACGAGAGCTTGATCAGGTATTAGGCCCTTTTCACACTGACAGACCGATCAGGTCCTCCTGTCAGTTTTTCAGGTGGACCCGATTGGAGACTTTCATAGCTCTCTATGGAGCGGCAAAAGTCAGCAGACATGTATCCGCTGACACCCGCCAGCATCCGACCCTGTCCGCTAAAAACAGACAAATGGGGATCCGTTTCCCCATCGGTCTGGTGGATCGGATCGTCTGACAGCCGGATGGAAACAAACAGGCGGTCTGTTTCCATCCGACAGCCCCATAAAGAACAGCAGGCTATGCAGAGCGGACATGGACCTGTCATCCATCTGCTCAGCAAGGATCAGCAGAGAGATCCCCCGCTGAGCAGGTGGATCTGCTTGATGGTGTCCGCTCCGTCTGAAAGGGACCTTAAACGCGTTATCCCAAGCATGACACTAAAGGTTTGGCTGGCTTAAATCAGGTTTGGTCTCCAACAAGAGACTAGTCACATTAATCACCTTGCAGATGGACAGACAGATGAGCAGAATGCCACAGCCAAAACCAGGATGCTAGAATGAGGAGCAGGAGTGCTAGATGCTCCTGACGTTTTAGCTTTCTATAAATGGGGCTATTCCCACTGACCCCCAATGCAGGTGTCTTTCTGTAGGAATTGAATAAATATATTGCAGAGGTGATGCACTTCACTACATTGAGCATCTAACCCAGTACAACACCTAATGCATGACTTTTTTCATTAGTTAGAATCATTGTGATTGGTTTTAATAGTTTCCCCAATTTTTTCCACACATCTTAAAAGTGTTTCCTTCAGGAGTTGGCTGAGATACACGCCTCTTTCTTGGTCTTCTCTAGATAGATATTCTTTCTGACATTTCTAATAACTTTTATGCCAGGAGATAAGCTCCTACTCTTTTTCCATGATTTAGATTGTAATAAATACATTAAATATATTACTAATTCAATTTCCCTCACTCATTTCTTTTCATGAAATATTTAGATATCTTCTTTTACTATTTAATCTGTTATCATTCGTCTGCTTTTTTCACTCTTTCTCTATCTATTTTCAATAATACAGCAACCTGTCTATTAATATACTATTTATTGAAGTATCTTAAATATATCTTCCTTCCTTAATTACGTTTTCTCCACGTTCTTCTTCCTGTTAATGATTAAAGCACTATAGAATAGATGCAAACATTGGAAAAGCATTTGGAGTGCCACCTTAAATGGAATGAGAAGAAAAATGTGGCACCCACTGACAGTATGACTCTGCACCCCTCACCCACCACTTGCCCCTGCACAACTCATACATCGATCACCTCCCCCCCCCCACTCCCCTCCCCCCTTTTTTTCCACTCTAGGCACAGCTCCCCTCTGCAACTCTTGTTCTCAGCTATCCTCTATCAGTGCTTGCACCTGCACTCATCATCCACAGTTCACTTGTGCACAGTTCTTCCACAGTTCACCTCGGCACCTCTTATCCACAGTTTCCCTGTACCCTTCATTTACAGCTTATTTGCACCACCTACACCCCTTATCCACAGCTCACATGCACCCATCGACCCCCTTGTCCACATCTTCACTGTACCCTTCATCCACAGCTTATTTGCACCACCTGCACCCCTTGTCCACAGCTCACCTGCACCCTTCTCTACAGATCACCTGACCCCCTTGTCCACAGCTCACCTGAACCCTCCTCTACGGCTCACCTGAACCCCTTGTCCACAGTTCACCTGCATCCTCCATTTGCTCTTTACTGCTTTCCCTCCAGGACCCAGCTTCACCCTTCAGGAGGTACTGTCCATCTACAACACAGAAACACATGAATGAGCAGTGGTACTGACATTAATTCACATATGAATGAATCATGGTACTTGCAAATACATGTAATGCATTCAATTGCAAATCCCAAGTTTAATTCATATACAAATCTAGCTGCTCATTCATATGTTTAAAACGTGCTCCATTCATGTGCAAATCCAGTGGTTCATTTATATGCATAGGCCGATGGGCCCTGGGCCCAGTATGAAAGGGTTGGCTGTACCTAGTACAGGCCTTGCCCCAGGATAATGGGTTATTTCTCCACCTGAACCTCGATGTACCAGATACTCTTTCCACTGGCCCCCAACATAACAAAGTTTATTTTCCACTGGCCTGTAGTATAATGGAACATTTTTCTCACTGACCCCAATGCGGTAAAACATTATTTCCCCTGACCAACAGTATAGGGTCCCTTTTTCCACTGATCACCAATGTAAAGGGGGCATGTAAGGGAGAACTTCTCCACTGACTACCAATGTAGGGGAGCATTTTTCCACTAACCACCAATGTATGGAAGCACTTCTGCACTGACCGCCAATGTAAGGGAACATTTCTCCACTAACCAGCAATGTATAGGAGAATTTCTCCACTGACCATCAATGTAAGGGAGCATTTCTCCACTAACCAGCAATGTATGGGAGAACTTCTTCACTGAGCACCAATGTATGGGATCACTTCTCCTCTGACCACCAATGTATGGGATCACTTCTCCTCTGACCACCAATGTATGGGATCACTTCTCCGCTGACCACCAATGCATGGGAGCATTTCTCCTCTGACCACCAATGTATGGGAGCATTTCTCCACTAACCAGCAATGTATGGGAAAACTTCTCCACTGACCACCAATGGATGGGAGCACTTCTCCAGTGACCACCAATGTAAGAGAGTATTTTTCCACTCATAAAAAGGGGAACTTTTTTGATGACCACACATATACAAGGGAATTTTTCCACTGACCATCTATGTAAAGGGACTTTACAATTTTCACTATATTTTCTTCTTTATGATTATTATTATTATTAATTTCATGATGATTACTGGTACAAAACAGGAGGTGTATCTGCTATGGGTGTTAAATGCGCCAATACACTCCATTTATTATCCTTTTTTTTTATTATATCTAAAACGTATTAATCATAATAATGTACCAAGAGCTTTGGATATAATTTATAGCAGAGGTTTTCTGAGACCTGAAAATAATTTAATGGATTACTCTATGGTAAAAAAAGGCTTAGGAAGACTGCTCTAAACCATTTAGATTTTAAACCCATTGCTGCTGAATTTTGTTTTCAATATTGCTCCACAAAGCTTGAGTAAGGATTGCTGTATTTCAAAGCAATAAATTACTTGTATGCTGTTTCTCCTCAGCCAAATTTCCCTTTTAAGTTCACTTAAAATATGTAATGGTGGTTTAGCTTGAAGCCATAAGCCATCATTTGTTATTCCATGTTAAGTCATCAGCAACACACATAACATAGTACATTTCGAGTTTTTGCTTTCTAAGCTGCATTTTGTGCTTCATTATTGCTTTTCTTATTTTTGATTTTGAAAGAAGAAATAGGAAAAATGTTTTTAATAATTAGCACAGCATATACCTGTAAAAGACTCTGTCCCTTAAAAAGAAAGAAATATGTTAGTAGGTAAAAAGTGCACCTAGGGGTGCCTGCACATAACTGAAGAACTGTCAGACCCAGAATAATTGTCACTGTTACTGTAATACAGTGGTGGCTGGTGCTCAATATTTTTTGCGCGGGAGATGGAAGGCGACGATCAGTGCCCCCCCCCTGCGGGAGACGGACGGCAGCAATCAGTGCCCCCCCTGTGCGTGAGATGGACGGTGGCAATCAGTGGCCTTACCTTAGAAGGCCAATGCTGCTCCTCGCTCCAGCTTGCCTAGGGAATAGCCAGGGCCATTGCTTCTCCTCCTGGTCCAACAGGAAGTGTGTTCTAAAACCCAATTGACCGGGAGTCCTTCCTGATTGGCCAGGAGGAGAAGCAGGAAGACATTAGCGAATCTTCATTCGCTAATGTCACACAACTGGGTGGGCTCACCATTTTTTTAAGCCAATTAGAGCCTCAGGCTCTAATCATGTGCTTCAAAAAAAAAAAAAAATTGAAATCCATGCTTCTGGTGCCCTGCATGTAGATTAGGGCCCGGGCGCATGGATTAGGGGGGAGGCGCCCCTAATGGAGCGGCCACCACTGTTGTAATAGCTACTTTCAATCCATCTTTGTCCTTCACATTAAGTCTTTCTTGCCACAATATGTTGCTGCTTTTCTGGGTTGAATGACAGATAGCATCATTCATCTGAGTTCCTGTGATGCCAGGATGTCATGAACCCTTCCCTTGGGATGGGTCTGTCAACATACCAGCCCAGGGGAGCACACAGTATTGCAGCACGAAATGAAAATCACATGTCATTACATGACTGCCATTTTTAGTCCTGCTGTGAGGAATAACCACCTCCAGACAGCAAGAGGAAGGACCACTTGCTAGAGGAGCTCAGACTTAAAGTGGCTGTAAAGCTGAATGCAGATAAACATGTACAATTTATGTAGGAGGATTTGTTTCACCGCCGGGTTTTTTATAATTTGCTAAAAAAAACGAAATAAGGACGAACATATTAAAAAAAAAAAAAATCTGAAAATGTTGTAAATAACTAATTTTCCTCCTTGAAGAAAACACCTGGGGCAGCTCAAGCATGCCCCTGGTTTAGAAAGACGCTTACATCGGTCTTCACCTAGAAGACGGCTGTAACCCGGGGGCATTCAGGACTCAAGGCTACTCATGGTAAGGTTCACTTTATCACCCTAACTACCTACTGTGATGGGAAGTCTGCATACTTATCGGCAGCCCCTCCCAAGTGGTGAGAGTTGCTGCTGCAGACTCAAAACCCCACACATACTACTCCGTGCTTCTAGATGAAGTGCTCAGTTTGGTGCACAAGCCCTGCTCTCATGAATATATATGTATATTATTTTTCCAGAGGCTCTGATTTGGCTATCATTAGATCCATCTGGAATATTGAATATTGAATAGAGCCTCTACCTAACAGAATATATAGCCTTGCACTGATGGAATGATACTGCCATCAGCCCTCTGCCCCTGGGTTTTTATACACTATATTGACATATTAGATGGGTTTGGACCATTTACTAATTCCCCTTCTCCTCTATCTCGGTCCTTCTTGTACTCCACTTTTCTTCTCTCCCCCCCCCCCCAAACTTGTCCCTCCACCATACCCCCCCTTTTTTCCCCCCTTACTCTCCTCTTCCTCTTTCCACTACCAACCCCCCCCCCGCCCCCACGCTCTCCTTCTCCTCTTTTCCCCCCTCCCCCACTTTTCTTTCCTCCTTTCCCCCTCCTTCCTCCTTTCTCCTCCCCTCCTTCTTTTCTTTCCTCCTCTACTTATCTCTGTCCCCCCTCCCTCTTTTCTTTTTTCCCCTTTTCTTCCCTTTACTTTCTCTTCCCACCTTCCTTCCCCTCCCCCCCCCCCCCCCCCACGCTTCGCTTCCCTTTATTTATTTATTCCCTATTCTTCATTTTTTTATTATCCTTTATCTTCTATCTATGGTTCCCCACCCTGTTTCCAATGGACTATCACTTTGTTGTAGCTGCCTGAGGGTGACTACCTTTATATATTATTACTCTATTTTATTCCTTTTCTTTAAAAATAGGAAATCCACGCCCTCAAGTGTCTCCCATATCCGCCGTGGGGTGATTACCTTTGGGTGCCTCAATAGGTGCTGCTTTGTTCTCCGCTGGTCCCCATTGGTAAGCAACACACGAACAAATAGGAACTACAACATTCATACTATGTGTGTTCTCATGTATATAGTTTCGTTTATTTTCATTTTTTTGTCATTAAATATTTAAATTATTTTTGAATGTGTAACTATGAGAATGTGCTTACCTTATAGATGGTGTAATTGACTCCTCCTGAGGAAGAGTCTACAGTCGCGAAACATGTAGAGGACAACGTCAAGACATACATCTCATCTCCCCTTACTACCCATGGGGTTCACCTGTTCCTTTGGAACCATTTGTTCTTACCATGTACAGTTGTAATTACCTGTTTAACAATTTATGTACAATTGCTTTTTTTTTTTTTTCGAAAAATATTTATTGATTTTTTCAAAATATATTCATATAGAACATTGTACAAAACAATTGTAAGACACAGATATACAATAAATTTTTGGTACAAAATGCATGTTATATCTGAACACAGGTAGAGGGAACACAGGGGAGAGGGGGAGGGGGAAGGGAGAGGGGGGAAAGCAATTCACATTTACCATCTTGTCACGAACATTTGGCAAGAAATTGCCAGAGGGGGTTTAACTTAAACCTTTAGGCCTTTAGGGAATGGAGGCGACTTATGAACATGTCTAACTAGATAACCTACATTATGATCTGGTTAAAACAATATGTTTGGGTGAAGATAGTCCCAGGGTGAGATAAATGAAGTTGGTGGATGTTAAGGAGCCTTAGGTGATTGTAGACAGCTTATGGTGGTTTAAATGAAGAAGGGTCAGACATTGAAGGTATTTTGAGTTTGCCCAGTGTGTTAGTAATATCACTCTTCAGGTACCATGCTGTGTAGCGAAATGGATGCATTATGTCCTGGATGGTCTGTTGAGGGAATGTGGCTTCTAAAAATCTTTTCCAGCGCTTGAAAAATCGTGGGGTAAAACGGAGATTTGATGTGATGAGGTCCACTCTTTCCAGATAGAATAATGACGTCATAGCTTTTATAACCGCGGGTAGACTAGGCAGTGTTGTCGTAATCCAGTGGGACATGATAGTGCTGCGGGCTACAAGAAGACAGATATGAGCCCATTGTGGTATATTTGGTAGATCCAGTGTGGATGATGAGGAGGCTGAAGGTGGAATGCTAAACAGGCATAGTAGGCAGTCACTATATAGACGGATATGGCTGATTTTGTTAATATAGGCTATCACATCATTCCAGTATCTGGTAATAGCAGAGCACTCCCAGAGCCTGTGGAGTAGTGTGGGACGAGGCAGTGAGCACCATGGGCAGAGCGCTTGAAACGGGTCTGCTTTGTTGAAACGAAATGGGAAGTATGCTCTGTGGATAATCTTTAATTGAGTCTCACGCCATGTTTCAGATATTGTGAGTTTTCGAATAAGCCTTTAGCCCTCAAGAATTTTGTCCGGTAGATCTTCGTCCCCCAGTAGGTGAGACCATTTTTGGAAAGGTGTAAGGCGGTACTTCCGCGATTGGTGTTGAATGAGGTGAGAATAGATGGTAGAAATAGAGTAATCCTTGCTCTGAAGTATGTTATCAATGAAGGATGGTTTAAAGGGATCAGACTCAGGACCACAGCAGGATCTCAAATAATCCGTGAGTTGGTGATAGAAGAAGCTGTGAGTTGGTGGCAGGGAGAATTCCCGCATCACGGTGAGATAGGGTTTGAATTTACATGGCTTATCTTGATATATCGAAATTATCCTTATGAGGCCCCTGTATTGCCATTGGGTGAAGGCTTTATGTAAAGTGGAAGGTATGAACATAGGGTTGCCTTGTATTCTTAGATGTTTAGAGATGCTAGAGGGCAGTCCAAGTAATTTTCTGACTTCTCTCCAGGCGATGACAGTATCTCTGAAAAGTACACTAGTTTTGAGGCGATGTGGCAGGTTGTTAGGATTAGAGTGGAGGATGCCTGTAAGTTCGTATGGGGAAGCCATAGAAACTTCTAAGGCGTAGTTGGAGTATTTGGATCCTCCTGTTAACCAATCTAGGCCCTGTCTAAGTAAGCAGGCTAGGTTATAAAAACGAATGTTGGGGAGTCCTGCCCCGCCCTCGCTCTTCGGGAGACATAATTTTTGAAGCGCAATGCGTGGTTTTTTGCTAGACCATAGGAAAGCTGTCAATGCCTTCTGGAGTTTTTGTACGTCTGAGTGCCTCAGCAGAAGCGGTATGGTCTGCATGGGGTATAGCAGACGCGCAAATGAGACCATTTTAAAAAGGTGGCATCTCCCAAAAAGCGAGAGGGGAAGGGCACCCCAAGCCTACAATTCCCTAACAATTTTGGCAACCAAGGGAGGATAGTTAAGTATATATAAAGAGGATGGTTCTCATCCTATGTGAATACCTAAGTATGTAATATGTTGAGATGCAATGGCCAGCGGGGACAAATGTTTCCATTTAGTAGATAGGCGTGGGTGTAGTGCTAAGATTTCACTCTTATCAAAGTTTATACGAAAGCCAGAGCATAGTCGGAAGGCCGCAAAGAGTTGTTTAAGTCTGTCAAAGTCTGATGCGGGGTCGGTAGAAAACAATAAAATATCGTCTGCAAATAGTGCAGAACGGAGTGTTTGGTTTCCTATAGTGATGCCACTAACCCCTTCGGATGAATTGAGGATTCTAGATAAAGGTTCAATCGCAATGTTGAACAACAACGAGGATAGGGGGCAGCCCTGTCACGTTCCCTTCGCTAAGGGGATAGTGTCTGAAATAAAGTCCGGGGTGACAAGGCGAGCCGTTGGTGAGGCATACATTTGTGAGAGGAATCTTGTGATTTGTCCTGAAAAGCCAAATTTTTCCATTACCGTGAAAAGCCATGAGAAACCAATGTTGTCAAAGGCTTTTTCCGCGTCTAGGGACATGATAGCGACGTCTTGATCGGGGTGGGTTTTAGCATACTCTAGAGCCATTAGGACCTTACGAATGTTCAGTGTAGCTGATCGTCCTGAAACAAATCCAGATTGGGCTGGGTGTAGGAGGGACGGAAGCAAGAGAGCTAAACGTGACGCTACTATTTTAGACAGGATTTTTACATCCACATTGATTAACGAGATTGGACGATAGGATCCTGGAAGTAAGGGATCTTTCCCTTTCTTGGAAATTAATTTGATATGGGCCTGTGTCCCTGTGGGGAGGTATGGACCTCCGTCCCACATGGCTGCATACACATGCTTCAGGGTGTCGGGAATAAAATCTGTCGTTAATTTGAAGAATTCCGCAGTGTACCCGTCGGGGCCTGGGGCTTTAGCAGAGGCCATAGATTTGATCGTGTGTCGTATGTCTTCTAAGGTAATAGGCGCATTAAGTGCCTCCAGTTGTGCCGTTTGAAGTATGGGCAGGCGTATCTTGGCTAGCAGAGCTTCAGCAGCATGTTGATCTGCTGGGTCTGCTCGGTATAAATCAGTATAGTAGTCTGCAAGTAATTTGCTAACTTCGGCAGGTGAGGTAACCAGCGAGCCAGAGGTATTTCTCAAGGTTGAGATATGTGTAGGACGTCTTGGTCCTGAACATAATCTGGCAAGCAATCTGCCTGCCTTGTTGCCAAACCTGTGAAAGTGAAGAGTAGAGTACGAAGTTTTAGCAGCTTCGTGATGTTCTGCCCAGAGATCAAAGGCGCACTTGGCTTGTCTCCATTCCTGTATGTTAGCTAAGGTGCGGTTTAGTGTTAGCTTCTCGTGGGCTAAGCGTAAGGCTTCACTTGCTTGCATATATTGTTGTCGGGTGTGCTTTTTAAATTAAACGGTGTAGGAAATGATTTTACCTCGTAGGAAGGCTTTACCTGCTTCCCAGAAGAGGTTTGGGTCAGAAATATGTGCTCCATTTGTGGAAATATATTCTTCCCATGTTTGGTTTAACACTTGTCGGAAGTCTTCATTATCCGCCAGGTATGAGGGGGAGCACCAGGTAGGGAAAGGGGTTGATAGTGTGGTCTGTCATGTGGACTGCGATGGGACTGTGATCTGAAATTCTGGCATCATTAATGTCTGGGGTATTGATTATAGAAACTAGGGCTGGGGAGGCAAAGAAGTAGTCTATACGAGAAAAGGTATTGTGTGGGGGCGAGAAAAAAGTATATCTCTGTCCGTTGGATGCATCAGGCGCCAGATGTCGACAAAATGCATAGAGTCGATGGAATGAGCTAAGGGGGTGGAGTCTGGTGTATGGGAGGTATCGGAACGTGACCTTTGCGTAGGGCGATGTGTGCGATCTGCCAGTGTAGACATGACGAGTTGAAGTCCCCGCCCACTAAATGTAGCACCTCAGGGGCAGAGAGAACCCACTGAACCATGTCCTGGAAAAAGGAAGTGTCTGGAGAGTTGGGAGCATATATATTGGTGACAGCCACTGCTTTGTCGTCTATGGTCATATGTAAAGTCAGTTTGCGACCTAGGGAGTCAGCCCTCACCTCTCTCACAGAGTGTTGAAGGTTTTTGTGTATTAAAATAGCTACACCAGCTTTACGGCCCACTGCAGGGGACCCGTATACAGATCCTACCCACATTTTTCGAAGGCATGTTAAATCGTCTGCGGAGAGGTGTGTCTCCTGTAGTAGAGCCACATCTGCCCGGAGACGTCGCAAATGTCTAAGAATGGACATACGTTTATTCGAGAATGAAGCCCCTTAACATTCCATGAAATAAATTTCAGGTGACTCCCATCGGTTGAGAGAGACATGACTGGAGGTAATAAATGTATTGAGTGGGAGGCTTGTTAGGAGGCCTCCTGATATGTACAGTGTCAACCATATAGGAGTCACCCGAATGTTGTAGGTCACAAAAAAGGAAAGGTACTAATAAGGCAAACATGAATTGCATAACTGTTAAGCAATAAGAATTGACCTGTAACAAGACAAAGTTTCGGTTAAAGCGAAACAAACTACAAACAGTGTACTTCACTTTTTTCCACATGTGGTTCAACTAACCATAATGGCTCGCAGCGGCCCGCTAGCTCCTCACATATGAGCATGATATTGGCAAAGAGGAGTGGAGGGAGGTAGGAAGAGATGGGGGAAGAGAGGAAGGGGGGAGGGGGGGAAGGGGGGGTGGGTAGGGGTTGGTGGAAAGGGGTAAGCAAGGGAAGGAGGGTCAGGGAAAGGGCTCCTCGTATCTGTGCCATGAAGTAGGCTCAGATAAGATAAAAAAAGGGCTCAATCAAAGGGTCTGCCCAGTGAGGGGTCGATAGCTGTAAAAACCACATGAGTCCCTAGGTAAACCCTTTGGGCAAACATAATGTGGGCGCTGGGGGGTTGTAGACCAGGCTGGGGAGCATTAAAACAGGACCTTGGGCTAGCACATACTAATAACAGTGTGTAACATAAAAGATAAACAGATTTACAAGTGAAATAAGAATAAACCAGGTTGAAGATAATGGGGGGTAATATTACCCATCCGTGGAAACGCGATTGGTTAGGTAAAGTTCCTGGATTCCTTCAGCGATTTTCAGAGCGGTCCTCCTGGTTGGTGAAGCGGCTGCGTTTGTATGGAGGTTTGGTGGGGCTGCGTTGATGTTTGGGTGGTGCCTTTGCTGTCGATGGTGATGACAATGGTGAATTCTCTTCAGTGTGCTGTGCTCCATTTCGGCTCCTCGGGTGGTGAGATAATGTTCCGCCTCCTCAGGTGTGTTGAATGTGAGGTGTTCTCCTTCATGTGTTTGGATGCGGAGAATAGCTGGGTAGGCTAAGGAGAACCGGATTTGGTTGTAATGTAGGGTTGAGCAGATGGGTGAAAACGCTTTACGTTGCTTCATCACCTCAATGGAATAATCTGCGAAAAGTAGGAGTTTTGCGCCATCGACTATTAAAGGACGTGAACGGCGAAATTTTTGCATTATAGCATTCTTGTCCGCGTAATTGAGGTACTTTACAATAACGTGGCGGGGTTTGGCGCGGGTTTCTGAAAATTGACCTATGCGGTGCGCGCGTTCAATAGTGCAGGGAATGCGAAGGCCCAGTTGTTCTGGGATGATTTTTGCGCATATATTTGTTAGCTGTGCTGTGGACACTGATTCAGGCAAACCAATGATATGTAAATTGTTTCTCCTCGAACGATTTTCCAGATCGTCGAGTTTGTCCCAAATGTCCCTGTTGGTAGCTGTGAGACGTGCCACCGCTGCAGCTGAGGCTGTGAGTTCATCTTCCAGGGAGGATATCCTATCCTCTACCTGATTGATTCTCTGTGCCTGTGCTTGTAAGTCAATGTGCAGCTGCTCTAACCCTCTATGAACTGCGGCGTCAACAGTAGCTGTGAGAGTAGGGCCCAGCAGTGTAACTACTGCTTGTGCAATGCCAGCAGGGTAGGTAGGGTCCGTACCTGTCATGTCTGGAGCTGAGGGGAGCTGTGGCTGCGGCTGTGGCTGCATGTGTGCCTGCTCCGTCCTGCCTTGAGCGGCCGCCATCTTGGCTGTGTCTGCCTCCGTATCTCCTCCGGGGGAGACCGTGGATGTCACCGCCCGGGCGTACGATCGCTCCACAAAGCGATCCATGGGAGCCCGCTATGTGTCAGCAGTACCTGGGGGATCTCCTCAGAGCAGTAGCCGGCTTGGAAGGCAGATTAGTGAGGAGCGCTGCGCGAGCTGGAGCTGACTATCTCCTCCTCATGTGGCGCCGGAACCGGAAGTTCTACAATTGCTTTTAATCATGTCTTTTTCTTAAATAAATTGTTAATTTTATTACAATCCCCTGCTTTATCTATGGGTACTGTGATAGTCCTAATTACTTTCTAAACCAGGGACATGCTTGGAGCAGCCCCAGGTCTTTTTCTCCAATAGTTCACTTCAAAGGATGATGGTACCGTCTCTACCTCTAGATTTAACTGATCGAGGCAACCCTCTCTATTCATTTCTATCTCCTTCACTGATGTTCGTGATGAGGCTACACTGATGGGCACTGCTGAGGCGGCACTGAAGGGCACTGATGAAGAGGCACTAATATGCAGCACTGATAAGCACTGATAGGTGGCGCTAATGGGCACTGATGGGTGGCACTGATGGGCACTGAAAGACAGCACTGACTTGCATCACTGATGAGCGAGGAATGGCCTCACTGATGCCCACAAATTGGCATCCCTGATGGGCACGGATTGGAGTCACTGATGGGCACAGTTTGATGTCACTGATGGGCACAGACTTGCGTCACTACTGGGCACGGACTGGCGCCACTTCTGGGCACTGTTGGGGATGCACTGATAATCAGGGCAGTGATTATCTGTACAGATCTCCCCTGGGAGGAGATGCTGCTAATCAGCTTTCCTCTCCTCACACTCTGTCAGTGTGAGATGAGGAGAGCCGATTACTGGCTCTTCTGTGTGTACATGTGATTGGCTGTGATTTGACACAGCCGATCACAAGGTTAAAGAGCCACGTCATCAGCTCTTTACCGAGATCAGGGTTGCGCCATACCCCAGGGACACAGCGCTATTGCCACGTTGCATCAACCCGGGGGCATGCAATCACAATGAGACTGGGCAATGCCATATGACATCGGCCCAGGACAAGAGGGGATCCCGCCCGCCCTCATTTGTCTATAATCGGTAAACAGAGATTTGATGAAGGATATACTATGCACCACATCCCTCACAATTCAGTATAAACACTTTCCGGCCACTTTATTAGGTACATCTCGCTAGTCCTGGGTTGGACCCCCTTTGCCTTCAGAACTGCCTTAATTCTTTGTGGCATAGATTCTACAAGGTGTTGGAAACATTTCTCAGAGATTTTGGTCTATATTAACTCGAAAGCATCACGCAGTTGCAGCAGATTTGTCGGCTGCACATCCATTAGGCGAATCACCCATTCCACCACATCCCAAAGCTGCTCTATTGGATGAGATCTGGTGACTGTGGAGGCCATTGGAGTACAGTGACCTCATTGTCATGTTCAAGAAACCAGTGGTGAGATGATTGGAGCTTTGTGACATGGTGTATTATCCTGCTTGAAGGAGCCATCAGAAGATGGGTACACTGTAGTCATAAAGGGATGGACATGGTCAGCAACAATACTCAGGTAGGCCATGGTAACAATGCTCAATTGGTACTAAGGGGCCCAAAGTGTGCCAAGAAAATATCCCCCACACCATTACATCACCACCACCAGCCTGAACCGTTGATACAAGGCAGGATGGATCCATGCTTTCATGTTGTTTATACCAATTTCTGACCCGACCATCTTAATGTCGCAATTGAAATCGAGACTCATCAGACCAGGCAACGCTTTTCCAGTCTTCTATTGTCCAATTTTGGTGAGCCTGTGAGAATTGTAGCCTCAGTTTCCTGTTCTTAGCTAACAGGAGTGGCACCCGGTGTGGTCTTCTTCTGCTGTAGCCCATCTGCCTCAAGGTTCAATGTGTTGTGTATTCAGAGATGGTATTCTGCATACCTTGGTTGTAATGTGTGGTTATTTGAGTTACTGCTGCCTTTCTATCATCTCAAACCAGTCTGTCCATTCTCCTCTGACCTCTGACAGCAACAAGGCATTTTCCTCAACACAACTGCCGCTCACTGGATATTTTCTCTTTTTCGGACCATTCTCTGTAAACCCGAGAGATAGTTGTGCTTGAAAATCCCAGTGGATCAGCAGTTTTTGAAATACTCAGACCAGCCCGTCTGGCACCAACAATCATGCCACGTTCAAAGTCACTTAAATCCCCTTTCTTCCCCATTCTGATGCTCAGTTTGAACTTCAGCAAGTTGTCTACAACATATCTAGATGCCTAAATGTACTGAGTTGCTACCATGTGATTGGCTGATTAGAAATTTGTGTTGCCAAGCAATTGAACAGGTGAGTATACACAGAAAGAAAAAAGGAAATGGGACTTTTTCTCGGTGCTCTATGCTGAATGTTTCACATTGTAGCTTCCTCCGGAGGCACCAAGGTAATGTAATTCCAGCTTACTTGCAAACAAGTGGGATCAGTGCAGTTGACAGAATACCAGGAGAGAAGAGAAGCTCGGGATAGTATTACCATACAGGAAGGGAGAGGACACTGAGGAGCCAAGGACAGCCTTACATGTACCAGCACTTTGCACTTATAAGTCAATGCAGCAGTCCGGTCCCAGGGGGAGACCATGCAGGTCAAACAGGAGGGCCCAGTTTGGAAATAACTGTAAGATAGGAACTAGTATCTTAGAACAGCGGAAATATTGAATTGATGTGCAGTGGTCTGGTACATGTAAGCAGCGTCATGTAAACAATACTATATGATCCAGAGTGCAGGCTGTGTTTCTAGCCATGATCTGTTAAAAATCTGAGCTTGTTTTATGCTGATGAGTTCGAGGGAGATGTGAGATGTTTTCTATATATTTGTGCTAAAAACTCTGGGATCGGCAAAAAAATCCCCCATTAGTACAACCCCCTACACAAACCACTAAAGAGTTATTACATTTGTGAAATTCCTTTCTATTGAAGAGAAAAGTCTAGCTGAATTTTCAGGAAGTCATCTCTGTAATTCAAAAGATGCATCATCTGTTATGCCAAGGAGGAGCTGTTACAGCAGGGATTACATCATATCCTCTCCCTCTACACTATAATGAGAACTACACTTCCCATCATGCTTTGGGAATTAATAATAAGGTGTGGCGCTAATAAAATACTGAACAAGTAATATCTGTGAAGACCGTGTTCAAAACTTGAAGTGTGTAACCATAGAGAGAGTGTTAAAGCATCACAGAAAATAAACACAATTAATACCAATAATTGCTTAGGTATGTAAAGAAGTGAATGTTGAGTAGCAAAAGATGGGGAATAGAAAACAATTATGCATAAAGTGCTGTATTCAACCAAAGTATATGCGAATAATAAAATGTCCCAATAAATTGAGTGTATGACTCAGTACGGACGTACACTCAATTTATTGGGACATTTTATTATTCGCATATACTTTGGTTGAATACAGCACTTTATGCATAATTGTTTTCTATTCCCCATCTTTTGCTACTCAACATTCACTTCTTTACATACCTAAGCAATTATTGGTATTAATTGTGTTTATTTTCTGTGATGCTTTAACACTCTCTCTATGGTTACACACTTCAAGTTTTGAACACGGTCTTCACAGATATTACTTGTTCAGTATTTTATTAGCGCCACACCTTATTATTATTTTCACATTTACAACGGTCAGATTGTTGTGTTGGCTGCTTTATTTTTAGTTGTTTTGAGAGTTGGCGCGATCTACACACTTTCCCTTTCTATATGCTTTGGGAATTGCAGTGAATGTGGGACGGTACACTAGGTCTGTACATGTTAAAAGTGAACAAGCCTACTTCAACATAAACCACACCCCCCTCATTCTGCTGCCACACTACTCAGCAATAGGGATCTGCCGAACACCCCCCGGTTCGGTTCGCACCAGAATATACCGAACAGGCAAAAAATTCGGCAGAACACACGAACACCGTTAAAGTCTATGGGACACGAACAAGAATAATCAAAAGTGCTCATTTTAAAGGCTTATATGCAAGTTATTGTCATAAAAAGTGTTTGGGGACCCGGGTCCTGCCCCAGGGGACATGTATCAATGCAAAAAAAAGTTTAAAAAATGTGTGTTTATTCGGGAGCAGTGATTTTTTTTAATGCTTAACCCCTTCCCGACCGGCACACGCCAACAGAATGGCATGGCTGGGCCAATGGATGTACAGGTATTTGAATTCCCCGCCGTGCCATTGCGTGCGCGCCGCCGGCAGCACGCACGCGCGCCGGCTGGGAACCCGTGAGTCATGTTGCCGGTCCCGCAGACTCGATCGCTGCGGGGATACCCGCGATCGCCTCATGGAGAGGACGAACGGGGAGATGCTGATGTAAACAGCATCTCCCCGTTCTGCCTAGTGACAAGTGTCACTGATGACAGCCCCCTGTCATCGGGAGCAGTGATCAGAGTAATGACACTGCTAGCCCATCCCCCTACAGTTAGTAATCACTCCCCTAGGACATACTTAACCCCTCCCCGCCCCCTAGTGGTTAACCCCTTCACTGCCAGTGTCATTTACACAGTAATCAGTGCATTTTTAATCGCACTGATCGCTGTATAAATGACAATGGTCCCAAAAATGTGTCAAAAATGTCCGACATGTCCGCCATAACATCACAGTCACAATAAAAATCGCTGATCGCCGCCATTACTAGTAAAAAAAAAATTATTAATAAAAATGCCATAAACTATATCCTATTTTGTAAACGCTATAACTTTTGCGCAAACCAATCAATAAACGCTTATTGCGATTTTTTTTTTTACCAAAAATATGTCGAAGAATACGATCGGCCTAAACTGAGGAGAAATAACGTTTTTTTATATATTTTTGGGGGATATTTATTATAGCAAAATGTAAAAAACAATGCGTTTTTTTCAAAATTGTCGCTCTTATTTTGCTTATAGCGCAAAAGATAAAAATCGCAGAGGCGATCAAATAACACCAAAAGAAAGCTCTATTTGTGGGGGAAAAAGGACGTCAATTTTGTTTGGGAGACACGTCGCACGAGCGCGCAATTGTCAGTTAAAGCGACGCAGTGCCGAATTGCAAAAAACGCTCTGGTCAGGAAGGGGGTAAAATCTTCCGGGGCTGAAGCGGTTAAAGTGAAACAGTAAAAATGAAATATTCCTTTAAATATCGTGCCTGGGGGGTGTCTATAGTATGCCTGTAAAGTGGCATGGTTTTCCCGTGTTTAGAACAGTGCCGCAGCAAAATGACATTTCTAAAGTAAAAAATGTCATTCAAAACTGCTCGTGGGTGTAATGAATTGTCGGGTCTCGGCAATATATAAAAAAAACCCATTGCCACGCCCTTTGGGTCTGGTATGAATATTAAGGGGATCCCCGAACCAAAATTTTTAAAAAAATAGCGTGGTGGTCCCCCTAGAATCCATACCAGGCCCTTTGGGTCTGATATGGAAATTAAGGTGAACCCTGTGCCAAATTTAAAAAAAAATGGCGTAGGGGTCCCCCCCAAAATCCATACCAGACCTGAAGGGTCTGGTATGGATTTTAAGGGGGACCATGTGCCAAATTTTTTTTAAAAATTGGCGTAGGGGTCCCTCCCAAAATCTATACCAGACCCTTATCCGAGCATGCAATCTGGCAGGCCACAGGAAAAGAGGGGGGATGAGAGAGCGCCCCCCTCCTGAACCATGCCAGGCCACATGCCGTCAACATGGAGAGGGTGCTTTGGGGTAGCCTCCCAAAGCACCTTGTCCCCATGTTGATGGGGACAAGGGCCTCATCCCCACAACCCTTGCCCAGTGGTTGTGAGGTTCTGCGGGCAGGGGGCTTATCGGAATCTGCAAGCCCCCTACAACAAGGGGACCCCCAGATCCCGGCCTCCCCTCCTGTGTGAAATGGTTACAGGTACCCGTACCATTTCACAAAAAAAGTGTCAACATGTTCAAAAAAAAAAGACACAGCTTGGGACAAGTCCTTTATTAAAAAATAAAAAAATAAAAATGTCCCACGATGTCCATTCATCTTCTTCTATCGCTACGGCAGGGGAAGCCATGGGGAAGTCACCGTGCATCAGAGGGGGGCAGGGTCACCCAGGTACGTCACCGTGTGGACCCGCCCTCAGTTATATAAGAACTGTCAAAGGTGCTGAAGCGTCATACGGCGGGAGCCTCCCATGGAGGTGGATTGGTGGCGGTTTTTTTTCTTTCATTCCGTCGGCAGAGCGGTAGAAGAAGATGAATGGACTTTGTGGGACATATTTATTTTTAAATTTTTTAATAAAGGACTTGTCCCAAGCTGTGTCTTTTTTTTTAACATTTTGACACTTTTTTTGTGAAATGGTACGGGTACAATGTACCCATTACCATTTTACACAGGGGGGGGAAGGCCGGAATCTGGGGGTCCCCTTGTTAAAGGGGGCTTCCAGATTCCGATAAGCCCCCTGCCCGCAGACCCCCACAACCACCGGGCAAGACTTGTGGGGATGAGGCCCTTGTCCCCATCAACATGGGGACAAGGTGCTTTGGGGGGCTACCCCAAAGCACCCTCCCCATGTTGTGGGTATGTGGCCTGGTATGGTTCAGGTGGGGTGGCGCTCTCTTGTCCCCCCCTCTTTTTCTGCGGTCTGCCAGGTTGCGTGCTTGGATAAGGGTCTGGTATGGATTTTGGGGGGACCCCTGCACTATTTTTTTTTACATTTTGGTGCAGGGTTCCCCTTAAAATCCATGCCAGACCTGAAGGGTCTGGTATGGATTTTGGGGGGACCCCCTATGCCATTTTTTTTAAATTTGGCGCAGGGTTCCCCTTAATTTCCATATTAGGCCTGAAGGGCCTGGTATGAATTTTAGGGGACCCCCACGCAATTTTTTTTTTAAATTTTGGTTCGGGGTTCACCTTAATATTCATACCAGACCCAAAGGGCCTGGTAATGGACTGGGGGGGATCCCATGCTCTTTTTTTCAGTGAGTTGTATCTATATTGCCAAGACCAGAGAATTCATTACAGCCGCGATCAGTTTTGATTGACAATTTTTCCTTTAGAAATGTCATTTTGCTGTGGTATTGTTCTAAACACGGGAAAAATGCGCCACTTTACAAGCATACTATAGACACCCCACAGGTACGATATTTAAAGGAATATTTTATTTTTATTGTTTCACTTTAAGCATTAAAAAAATAACTGCTCCCGAAAAAAACAGCCATTTTTAAAAAATGTTTTTGCATTGATACATGTCCCCTGGGGCAGGATCTGGGTCCCCAAACACTTTTTATGACAATAACTTGCATATAAGCCTTTAAAATGAGCACTTTTGATTTTTCATGTTAGTGTCCCATAGACTTTAACGGTGTTTTGGCTGCTTTTGAATTTGCCCCAAACACCGCATATTGTTCGGTGTTCGCAGAACATTCAAACAACCAAAGTTTGGCCCGAACTTATGCTCGGGCCGAACCGTTCGCCCATCCCTATTGCCTACCAACTACACCCCTTCATGAAAGCGGTATTCCCTGATTGCAGAGACTTCTTTCAGTAGGATAATTTGCCCTGCCACAATGCAAAAGTATTTCAAGAATGGTTTGAGGAAAACAATAACGAATTTGAGGTGTTGACTTGGCCTCTGAATTCTCCAGATCATAATCCAGTTAATGTGATGGAAAAACAAGCCTAATTCACGTAAGGCCCCACCTCACAACTTACAGGACCTAAAGGATCTGCTACTGATGCTTGGTGCCAGATACCACAACATACCTTCAGAGGTTTAGTTGAGTCCATTTCTCGATGGGTTAGGGCTGTTTTGGTGACAAAAGGTGCTGTTTTGGTGGCATAAAGTTATGGCTGATTGGTAAAAATGTCAATTTTTATTTTACTTATTATTTTATTGCCGTTTACCAATCATTAGATGTGGTTGTTGCATTGGTTTTCTTTTTTTTTTTAGTCTTTTTCCCCTTTGTTTTCACCTGGTGATCTGGCCTTTAACACACCTCCTGTATTTGAGTGCCTCCACTCTGAGTGAAGGAGCACAGGGGGCATCTTTGGATAGCAGCATTGTCAGTCTAGGGGAAGGGGGGTGTTAGATGTAGTCAAAGATTTAGATACACTAACTAATTGAAGCTGAATTCCAGCTCACACTTTATAAGCAGTTACAGCTTTTTTTTTTTCTTTTGGGGAAAAAGGTTTTACATAAATAAATAAAACTGATCATTGTAAGCACCCCTGTCAGCGCTGAATGGTTGATCTCACCCCTGTAACTGATACATATTCAAGAGAGCTGGCTCTTTTGAAAAGCAACAGCCTTAGTGGCCGGATCACCAGATGAAATTAGAAGAAAGAAAGCCTTGAAAAAGAAAACAAATGCAGCATCACATCTAAAAATTAGTAAGCTGAAATATAACAAATGCTTACTTTTTGGTTTAATACTGCTTTAAGGTTTTTTAGAATCCTCTCAGTATGGAATGTTGATGAGAAACTGATAGCAGCAAACATGACTACAGGGGCATGTTAGGAAATAGAAAATGTTACACATTGCCAGATGAAGCAGCAATAGTCTGGTAATATTCCATTGTCAAGTACAGCATGGAGATTGTAGGCATCATTTCACTGTCTAGCTATGTTAATAATGTATTTCTTAGAAAGAGGAAAGAGATGACAATACTCTGTACATAATTCCCTTTAAAGGCATAAGTGGCTTCTCTGATTTATTGTAGTTAATTATTTTCCTAGTTCCTTGATAGTTAAATGATAAAGTTTTGCATATTTCAAAATACAGTCGACCCCCGCAAAGTCTCGCTTCAGTCGTTTGCGGATTTGAATTGTGTACATTTTTTAGTACTGTAGAGAGAACACAAAGCAACCATAGATGAAAACGTGCCCTGTGACACATCTCCGTCAGATGCAGCCCAGTATTCCCGCATCATAAGAGTCCCTATATGGTTCATCCCTCAAAGTTAATAGTGGTATTGACCCTGCCATTCAGACATATAAAACCCTCCTCGTCACCATGAAGAAACAACGACAGCAGCTTCCCATCACAATGTTCCTCAAACCTATGAAGAAAAGCCAGCAGGAAACCCCACCAGAAGAAGACCTGTCAGAAGATACAACTCCTCCTGAAGTGTCTGAGAAGGAGGCGCCACCCAAGGAGCTGTAAATCCTTTGCTTTGCTGTGCAGTCATTATCTTCATTACATACTTTCATCGTACTGCAAACTAATTCATCATCATCATCATCAATCAATATCATTTATTATTGATGAGTACCCCTCACGAATTTCGGGGATCATCTGTTCAATTTATGATGACATATTAAAAGAAAAAGTACAGCAAATTTAAGTGAGCACATATTTTGAGTTATCATTGCATAACCTTATAGCAGATGTCTCCAAACCTTTCAGTAGGAGGGCCACATCACAAATTTTACACATATTCGCGGGCCAAACAAATCAGTTATTTACAAATGAATGAATGCACCTCCTCTGACATCTATGTTTCCATCAGAGCCTTCCCACACATCTGTGTCCCCATCACAGCCTTCCAGCACATCTGTGTCCCCCATCAGAGTCTCGCCCACATCTATGCCCCCTTAAGAGCCTTCACCTCACATCTGTTTCCCCATCAGAGCCTTCCCTCACATCTGTGTCCCCATCAGAGTCTCCCCCACATCTGTGTCCCCATCAGAGTCTCCCCCACATCTGTGTCCCCATCAGAGTCTCCCCCACATCTTTGTCCCCATCAGAGTCTCCCCCACATCTTTGTCCCCATCAGAGTCTCCCCCACATCTTTGTCCCCATCAGAGTCTCCCCCACATCTTTGTCCCCAATAAACTCTTTCCCACATCTATGCCCCCTTCAGAGCCTTCCCTCACACCTGTGTCCCCATCAGAGTCGTCTTACACATCTGTGTCCCCCTTTAGAGCTGTTCTGCACATCTTTGTCCTCATCTGAGCCTTGTTGCACATCTGTGTTTCCATTACAGCTGTTCTGCACATCTGTGTCCCCTTCAGAGCCTTTCTGTACATCTATGTCCCCATCAGAGCTTTGCACACATCTGTGTCCCCATCAGAGTCTTCCCCATATCTGTGCCTATCATCAGTCTCCCCCACATCTGTGTCCCCCATCAGAGTCTTCCCCATATCTGTGCCTATCATCAGTCACCCCCACATCTGTGTCCCCCATCAGAGTCTTCCCCATATCTGTGCCTATCATCAGTCTCCCCCACATCTGTGTCCCCCATCAGAGTCTTCCCCATATCTGTGCCTATCATCAGTCACCCCCACATCTGTATCCCCTATCAGAGTCTTCCCCATATCTGTGCCTATCATCAGTCACCCCCACATCTGTATCCCCCATCAGAGTCTTCCCCATATCTGTGCCTATCATCAGTCACCCCCACATCTGTATCCCCCATCAGAGTCTTCCCCATATCTGTGCCTATCATCAGTCTCCCCCACATCTGTGTCCCCCATCAGAGTCTCCCTCATAACTGTGTCCCCATCAGAGTCTTCCCCATATCTGTGTCTATCATCAGTCTCCTCCACATCTGTGTCCCCCATCAGAGTCTCCCCCATAACTGTATCCCCCATCAGAGTTTCTCCCCATATCTGTGTCCCCCATCACAGTCTCACCCACATCTGTATCCCCCATCAGAGATTTCCCTATATCTGTGCCCCCAATATCTGTGTCCTCATAGCACATTTACACTCACCGGCCACTTTATTAGGTACACCTGTTCAATTGCATGGTAACACAAGCAGCCAATCACATGGCAGCAACTCAGTGCATGAAGGCTTCTAGACGTGATGAAGACAACTTGCTGAAGTTTACACCGAACATCAGAATGGGGAAGAAAGGGGATTTAAGTGACTTTGTATGTGGCATGGTTGTTAGTGTCAGACAGGTTGGACTAAGTATTTGAAAAACTGCTGATCTATTGGGATTTTCACACACAACCATCTCTAGGGTTTACAGAGAATGGGCCGAAAAAGAGAAAATATTAGGTGAGTGGCAGTTGTGTGGAGGAAAATGCCTTGTTGATGTCAGAGGTCAGAGGAGAATGGGCAGACAGGTTTGAGGTGAAAGAAAGGTAACAGTGACGCAAATAACCAAACCAAACAACCAAGCTATGCAGAATACCATCTCTGAACACATGACACATCGAACCTTGAAGCACATGGGCTACAGCAGCAGAGGACCCAACCAGGTGCCACTCCTGTCAGCTAAGAACAGGAAACTGAGGCTACAATTCTCACAGGCTCAACAAAATTGGACAATAGAAGATTGGAAAAACGTTGCCTGGTCTGATAAGTCTCCATTTCAGCTGCGACATTCAGATGGTAGGGTTAGAATTTGGCATAAATATGAAAGCATGGATCCATCCTGCCTTGTATCAATGGTTCAGGCTGGTCGTGGTGGTGTGGGGGATATTTTCTTGGCACACTTTGGGCCCCTTAGTACCAATTGGGCATCATTTAAAGGCTATGGCTTACCCTATTATTGTTGCTGACCATATCCATCCCTTTATGACTACAGTGTACCCATCTTCTGATGGCTTCTTCCAGCACGATAATGCACCATGTCACAAAGCCCAAGTTATCTCACCACTGGTTTCTTGAACATGACAATGAGTTCACCGTATTCCAATGGCCTCCACAGTCACCAGATCTCATCCAATAGAGCACCTTTGGGATGTGGTAGAACAGAAGATTCGCATCATGGGTGTGCAGCGAACAAATCTGCAGCAACTGTGTGATGCTAACATGTCAATATAGACCAAAATCTCTGAGGAATGTTTCCAACACCTTGCTAAATATATGCCACAAAGAATTAAGAAAGTTCTGAAGGCAAAAGGGGGTCCAACCCGCTACTAGCAAAGTGAACCTAATAAAGTGGCCAGGGAGTGTATGTCCAGCACATTTCCCCCATTTGCCTTTTACATTGCTGTCACAATAACAGCACAGTACAGGTCTCCTCCACCTTCTGGCTCCTACTCGCTGCTACACAAGCAGGCTGGATGCAGAAGGATCGTTAATATAACAGCGGGCGGGAGCCAGGAGGTGCTGCACCGATGATGTAATTGGTTGCTAGAATGCCGGCAGTCTTCGCAACCAATCCATAGCACAACATGGTAGAGGTATAGGGGAAACCGCTTTGTCTGTTTTTTGCCAGGAATTGCTGCCAAGAACACCTGGGGTTTAGAAAAGCAGGCAGACCAGCAGTGCTGTGTCTGCAGTGTTGGCAGTATCTGAGTGAGCTGTGGGCCATAGAAAACATACAAGTGGGCCCCGGATGTGGCCAACAGGCTGGGGTCTGGAGACCCCTGCCTTATAGCAATGTTTGAGGCTTCCATATTGCTCTACTGTTTTCGGATTAAAACGGAAAAACAGAACTGAATGAAGACAGTCACAGAAGCTCTTGCACATTATGGCAGACTTCCATCTGGCTTTTCTGTGTTTTAGCACTGATAGCTATATGTTCTATTTTGCAATTTCATTGCCACTGCTGCTGCCATCTTTCTTCAGCTTCATCTGGACCAGCGTCTTCCACCTTGGAAGGCTACTAAAGATGTAACTCCTGCTCTTGCATGCTGGAATTACATTAAACCAGCTCCTGACTCCACTCTCAGCGTCTTACAGATGGACCAAGAGGTACATTGGATCAAGAGTGTACAATGTACAGTATATGCACCACGGGCAGTGTACACACAAAACAAATTGCTAGCAGACAGCCAAATAAGTTTTTGTGCAGAAGAGACATACAGTATCTCACACAAGTGAGTACACCCCTCACATTTTTGTAAATATTTTACTATATCTTTTCATGTGACAACTCTGAAGAAAGGACAATTTGCTACAATAAAAAGTAGTGAGTGTACAGCTTGTATAACAGTGTAAATTTGCTGTCCCCTCAAAACAACTCAACACACAGCCATTAATGTCTAAAACGCTGGCATCAAAAGTGAGTACACCCCTAAGTGAAAATGTCCAATTTGGGCCCAAAGTGTCAATATTTTGCGTGGCCACCATTATTTTCCAGCACTGCCTTAACCCTCTTGGGCATGGAGTTCACCAGAGCTTCACAGGTTGCCACTCCTCCATTAAGACATCACAGAGCTGGTGGATGTTAGAGACCTTGTACTCCTCCACCTTCCGTTTGAGGATGCCACACAGATGCTCAATAGGTTTTAGGTCTGGAGACATACTTGGCCAGTCAATCACCTTTACCCTCAGCTTCTTTAGCAAGGCAGTGGTCGTCTTGGAGGTATGTTTGGGGTCCTTCTCATGTTGGAATACTGCCCTGCGCCCCAGTCTTCAAAGCGAGGGGATCATGCTCTGCTTCAGTATACCACAGTACATGTTGGCATTCATGGTTCCCTCAATGAACTGTAGATCCCCAGTGCCAGCAACACTCATGCAGCCCCAGACCATGACACTCCCATAACTATACTTGACTGTAGGCAAGACACACTTGTCTTTGTACTCCTCACTTGGTTGCCGCCACACACGATTGACACCATCTGAACCAAATAAGTTTATCTTGGTCTCATCAGACCACAGGACATGGTACCAATAATCCATGTCCTTAGTCTGCTTGTCTTCAGAAAACAATTTGCGGGCTTTCTTGTGCATCATCTTTAGAAGAGGTTTACTTCTGGGACAACAGTCATGCAGACCAATTTGATGCAGTGTGTGGGATATGATCTAAGCACTGACAGGCTGACCGCCCACCCCTTCAACCCCTTCAACAATGCTGGCAGCACTCATATGTCTATTTCCCAAAGACAACCTCTGGATATGACACTGAGCACTTGCACTCAACTTCTTTGGTTGGCCATGGGGAGGCCTGTTCTGAGTGGAACCTGTCCTGTTAAACCGCTGTATGGTCTTGGCCACCGTGCTGCAGCTTTCAGGGTCTTGGTAATCTTCTTATAGCCTAGGCCATCTTTATGTAGAGCAACAATTCTTTTTTTTTTCAGATCCTCAGAGAGTTCTTTGCCATGAGGTGCCATGTTGAACTTCCAGTGACCAGTATGAGAGAGTGGGAACGATAGCAGCAAATTTAACACACCTGCTCCCCATTCACACCTGAGACCTTGTAACACTAACGAGTCACATGACACCGGGGAGGGAAAATGGCTAATTAGGCCCAATTTGGACATTTTCACTTAGGGGTGTACTCATTTTTGTTGCCAGAGGTTTAGACATTAATGGCTGTGTGTTGAGTTATATTGAGGGGACAGCAAATTTACATTGTTATACAAGCTGTACACTCACTACTTTACATTGTAGCAAAGTGTAATTTCTTCAGTGTTGTCACATGAAAAGATATAATAAAATATTTACAAAAAATGTGAGAGGTTTACTCACTTGTGTGAGATACTGTATAAGGTCTCTTCCTTCTTCTTCTTTTCCTTTTTTCTTATTCCCCCTCACCCACCTTCGCACCCCCCTCCCCTACTTTTCTACCCAGATCAATTAACACACCTATCAGTCCCTCCTCTCATGCTAGGGTGCTAGGTTTAATCCTTGACTATGGCCCTCTCTTACTGGCCCCACATCCAAACACCGTCCACACTGTAAAGTTTTCAAAATGTACCCCTTACCAACAATATAGCAGCACCACAAAGTGACCAATTCAGTCCATTGTTATCTCTCTGTCTCTCTCCTCAACTATTGCAACTAACTCCTGATTGGCGTACCACTAGACACTAGACTAGACTTCTTTCATTCTATCAGGAATGCCAGACTCATCCAATTTACCAACTGCTCAGTGTACACCTTCCATTCCCTTCCATTGGCTTCCACTCACCTAATGAATAACATTGAAAATACTAACAACGACATCCAAAGCCATTTACATCTCTGCCCCAAGCTACATCGCTAACCTAGTCTCAAAGTATCACCCAAGCTGTCCTCTTCACTCATCCCAAGATCTCCTGCTTTCTAGCTCCATCATCACCTCCTTCTTGATCACTTGAAGGACTTCTCCCAAGTTTGGAACTCCCTACCCCAATCTGTCTCCTACTCTTTAGTCTATCATGAATGCTGCTACCAGACTTATCCGCCTTACCAACCGCTCAGTGTCTGCCAACCCTCTCCTCCAATCCCTACACTGGCTCCAAATCGCTCAGCGAATTAAATTCAAAATTACTAACCACAACATACAAAGTCATTCACAACTCTGCCCCGAGCTACATCACCAATCTTGTCTCCAAATATCATCCAAATCGTCCTCTCCGCTCTTCTCAAGAGCTCCTACTCTCAAACTCTCTCGTCTCCTCCTCCCATGTGCATCTCCAGGATTTCTCCAGAGCCTCTCCCATCCTTTGGAACTCTCTACTTCCACCGGTTTGGCTATCCCCTACTCTTGCTATATTCAGGCGATCCCTAAAAACTCATCTCTTCAGGAAAACCTATCATGTCTCCAACTATACTTCTACCACTTCCATCAGCTCATTCCCCACAGTTACAACCTTTTGTATCACCTGCCCCACCCTATTAGATTGTAAGCTCTTCTGAGCAGGGCCCTCTTAATCCTCTTGTATTTTATTGTATTATAACTGTATTGTCTCCTTTTTATATTGTAAAACGCTGCGTAAACTGTTGGCGCTATATAAATCCTGTATAATAATAATAATAATAATAATAATAATAATAATACTCTGTCTGCCTTTGGATGATCCTAGAAAACAAATTTCTTTAAAAAGCCTATGCCAGCTCCACATAAAAACTGAACCTTTATTTTATCAGCTAATCCCCTCACAGTTCTTACTTTTTATATCACTTGCCTATCCCTTTTAGATTGTAAGCTTTCGTGAGTAGGCCCTTCTAAAGCCGTGTACACACTACCCAGTCGGGAGCCCCTGTACTAACCATGCGAGGTTAGTTCAGCAATCTCCCCCCCGGTAAGCTGTTGTGTTCTGACAGGGAGACAGAACAGAACATTCCGATCAGCGCTCTCTGTCATTGGCTGAGAACACTGATCGGGAGTTGGTCAGCTGCTGTTTTTCCACCATGCACGTCCGACAGAAGCTGGGCGAACGGCTGGCTTCTGTAGGACAAACCGGCATACACATGGGCAGAATGTCGGCCATTATTTTTTGTACTGGCAAATGTCTCTTGACGGGGCTGTATGGGGCATTACTCTCTTGTCTTGAATGGTTATGCAATTATACTGCCTCCCTCTTTATTGTATAGTGCTGGGCAAACTGTTAGCATTATATAAATCCTTTATAATAATAATAATATAATAATAGTTACACCAAAAACTCTACCCGCTGATGATGTTTCTGTCCCCTCACTTCAGTTGTGCGTTAAATATAAGGATGTGTAGTTTATCTACTAGTCTTAAGTGATTTTATAGTGGCTCACTGCATTTCTCTTTTTACAGCATATTAAACCCTGTTGAGATAAGCCTTTAGATACATAGGGAATGCATTGTATTTACTTAGTTGACTGACTGTTAAGCCATCCATAGATGGATCAAAATTCCCTGTTGAACCAGCTGAATTTTAATTCATCTATGAGCAGGCTGGTTGTACGGTAGTCAATGTCTTTTGTGCTTTTTTCGCTCGATCAGTGTCACCAGCTGTAACCAGCAACACTGATTATTGTTGAACTCTCCCTGCTGTAAGGATACAATAACAATGCAGGAGCAATTCCTCTATCAACACTGTCTGGGAGCATCAAACCCTTTTTTTAGTTCAACCCGCTGGTTGAATGAAAAAAGAATGAATCATATATGGCCTGCCATAGACTTGTGAGAAAGCAAGGTACAATCATTGTGTAGCAATGCAAAGCAGGGAGCATAACCTGTATATGTGATTAGCAAATAAGGCTACTCCAATATACAGTGCCTTGCAAAAGTATTTACACTCATTGAAATTTTCCACATTTTGTCATGTTACAACCAAAAACGTATTTTATTGGGATTTTATGTGATAGACCAACACAAAGTGGCACATAAATGTGAAGTGGAAGGAAAATGATAAATGGTTTTCAATTTTTTTTACAAATAAATATCTGAAAAGTGTGGCATGCATTTGTATTCAGCCCCCTTTACTCTGATAACCCTAACTAAAATCTAGTGGAACCAAAATGCCTTCAGAAGTCACCTAATTAGTAAATAGAGTCCACCTGTGTGTAATTTAATCTCAGTATAAACACAGCTGTTCTGTGAAGCCCTCAGAGGTTTGTTAGAGAACCTTAGTGAACAAACAGCATCATGAAGGTCAAGGAACACAACAGACAGATCAGGGATAAAGTTGTGGAGAAGATTAAAGCAGGGTTTGTTTATAAAAAAATATCCCAAGCTTTGAACATCTCACGGAGCAATGTTCAATCCATCATTCAAAAATGGAAAGAGTATGGCACAAATGCAAACCTACCAAGACATGGCCGTCCACCTAAACTGACAGGCCGGGCAAGGAGAGCATTAATTAGAGAAGCAGGCAAGAGGCCCATGGTAACTCTGGAGAAGCTGCAGAGATCCACAGCTCAGGTGGGAGAATCTGTCCACAGCACAACTATTAGTCGTGCCCTCTACAAATCTGGCCTTTATGCAAGAGTGGTAATGGTGGAGGGGCACGGGACACTGTTTTTCACAGGTTATCAAATGTGGACAAAGTCATTATTTGAGCCCAATTACCTGTATATGGCAGTACATCACAAAGATGGGAATTCCCCAAAAGAGGACATTCATCTGAGTGTAAAAGGTCAAAGAGAGCACCAAATGAAAAATCCAAGTCAGCAATTCAACAAGCAGGGCAAAAGACAGCCAATGTGTTTCAGGGGCAACATAATCCTTCTTCATCAGGGTCCAGCAGAATGTGTGCTACTTTTGCTGTGAATATGAGCACTGACTGTTGTCTATAACATCCTCTACGTGCAGATCAGTCAGTTTAGGAGTATTGTTGAGTCCAATTAACATCCTGCTATTTCACTCAGCCCTGATGAAGGGGAATTGCGTGGCCCCCGAAATGCATTGGATATCCTTTGACCTGCTTGTTGTAACCAATAAAGACTTTGGACTTCAATAGATTCCTCATTTGGCATTCTCTTCGACCTATTACCAGGAGTGTAACTACAGGGGTTGCAATTGCAACCTGGCCCCATGCTCTATGGGGCTTGTGTGGCCCCCCTATACACATGGGTAGAAGAGGCAGCATGTAGAGAAACTGATCCCCTCCATTTTCCCCCTATAGCTGCTGAAAGTCTACTTCTCCTCCTCTCCTTCCTGTAGGCATTCAGTGGCAGCAGGAGGAAAATTGAGGGGATCAGTTTCTCTACATGCCGCCCCCTCCACTCCTCCTATCCAGGTCCTCCTGCCCCCCTGTGTGCTCTCCTGCCCCGTGCACCCCTCCACAGAGCTTCTGGCTTCCCTCCTCCCCTCTCCTGCCGGCTGCTGTCAGGATGGAGTGTGGGGAAGGGGCTGGTAAATCTGTCGTTTTTTTGGCCCCTTCCTTTTCTGAATGGTCAGAGTCAGTGATCGGTACTGTCCATTCAAAACTGAAGCATAGTAAACTGTGTTTACACTGTGTCTGTACAGAGCTATTCCTGTCCAGTTATTCTGTATAGCTGAGTCTGCAGAGATAGAGATTGAGGGCTTTATCCTAAATCTTCTTTTCTCTGTCTCAAAGGTGAAACATCAGAGGTCTGTTTGGACCCCTAATATTTCGCCAAAGCCCACCAACAGGGCTCCTAAAAAAAATAATAATAACAAATAAAATTGTATAAAAATAAAATGAATTGGTAAAAAATAATAATAACAAAAATTTTAAAAAACTATTGATACCAGTGGCGGAACTACAGTATCAGAGTCTCAAAGGTCGCACTTGTGACTGGACCCTGGTGTTCCGCCACATGGCTTGGAGGGAAGGGCCCCGGCCTAGCATCAGGGGGGTTTTCTTGCACCGGGCCACTGAAGGTTCTAGTTATGCCTCTGCCTATTACATTTGATGTATGTGTTGGGGCAGCCTCATTCAGGGGCAGCAACTGATGTGAATGGTTCATTGTACTGTGTAATGCAATATATCAGAACTATAAATAATGAAATAACAAGAACCATTGCTGGTTGTGACAGTGGTATTTTTTGCAATGGCTTCCATTCTACGAGAGTCCCATGGAGACTCTTCCACTTTCATCACACTCTAAATCAAGCAAGATAGACACTTTGCCAGCCCTGTTGTATCAAGACAAAAGGAAGGCTTTATTTATTTGCAATGCTTTTTTACTGGTCCTCTAATCTAAAACATTCCCTCTTTTGATGGGAACTTCCTGTGGCTATTTTTGAGTGTGGCTGTAGTTAAGTCAGAAGCCCCAGGGACCTAGTTAGATATGGATTAACGAGTAAACGTAATTTCATCTTCCACATTGATTGTTACACAATGCTTAAGACAAAAATGTAACCAGCCAGTGCCTAATTGGTAATGACAGCTCTGTGGGAAAATAATTGTAGGTGGAAGGGAGAATTTAATTAAATATCTTTCTTGGGTTAAAATATTTCCTCTGTTGTGTTATCTCCATCATTGATCTGTCATGTCTGCTCTTTTTTGAGTTTAGTAAAGTGGAAGAAATTTTTAGAGCGTGAACTGAAAATATACTTTTGTTAAAGATGTAGGACTAAAAGTCCTATCATTTATTTATAAACCTGGAAGGGAAAGGAATTCTCAACTTTGTAACGAACCAGCAGTTTACAGGAAAGCGGTGTTAAATGGGCTTTTTTTGTTGAAATTTGTAAAAATGGTAATTTAATAGATTGGTGTGCTGCTACCAAGTCATGATGAAAAAAGACCCTCAGTGACTCACAGTAAAGTACAAGTGTTGTAAGTTAAAATAGAACTTGAGGCATATATAAAAAACAGACTTTAAGCCTGGTATACGAGTAATTTTAAAACTAGAACAAGGTTATGAACAACACCCATTTTAAATACAAACTTTATTTTACTACAATAATAAACGTAATATTTTAGGTCTTGCTCACACAGTGCAGTGACAGGAATTTTTCTACACTGGATAAGTGCCAGCCACCATTATGTCGCACTCCAAAGCAGTCTAGGGGTTTGATGCAGTGAGCTGCAGTAAAATGCAGATATGCTGCATTTTGACACCAATAATCAGGTTTGTTTTTTCTCTCGCTGTCACCAAAGATAGGACTGATTTTTGCAACTATTATTAATATTATTATTATTCAGGATTTATATAGCTCCAACAGTTTGTGCAGCGTTTTACAACATGAGGGCAGACAGTACAGTCACAATACAACTCAATACAGGAGGAATCAGAGGGCCCTGCTCATTAGAGCTTACAATCTAGGAGGGAGGGTCAAGTGATACAAAAGGTAATAACTGAATTCAGAGAGTAGTTCAGAGAGTAGTGGTTAATGACTCTTACTCTGAATGGTCTAAGGCAGGCATGTCCAAAGTCCGACCCGTGGGCAATCGCGGCCTGCGTTCCGGTTTTGAAGAGCCAGCCTGGTTATCTGGACATATATATCTTGTGTGGCCCCAACGATCTCCCAGTGCCGGGGCCACAAAAGATATATATTCTGGCTGCCTTGGAGGGGACAGGGGTGAGGCGGGACGAGAGTCGTACACACAGGAGTATTTCCTGTTTACACGGCAGCCTCTGTAATAGGAAGTCCTGTCTCTGGTGCTGCCATTGGACGACTGTTCTGTCCATCAAAGAAGGCGGGACTTTCTACTAAAGAGGCCGCCGAGAAAACAGGAGTTCCTCCTGTATGTAATCTTTTGGTGCTTGTCCCGCCCCTTCCCTGTCCCCTTCATGGCTGCAGATGGATGGGCAATCCTTCAGGTTGCACTGATGGCAATGGTGAGTCTGCATTCCTAGCAGTGGTGGGTGCTGCATTCCTGGCAATGCTGGGTGCTGCATTTCTGGCAATGGTGGGTGCTGCATTCCTGGCAATGGTGGGTGCTGCATTCCTGGCAGTGGTGGGTGCTGTATTCCTGGCAGTGGTGGGTGCTGCATTCCTGGCAATGGTGGGTGCTGCATTCCTGACAATGGTGGGTGCTACATTCCTGGCAATACTGGGTGCTGCATTTCTGGCAATGGTGGGTGCTGCATTCTTGGCAATGGTGGGTGCTGCATTCCTGGCAATGGTGGGTGCTGCATTCCTGGCAGTGGTGGGTGCTGCATTCCTGGCAATGGGGGTGCTGCATTCCTCACAATGGGGGTACTGCACTGATGGCAATGGTGGGGCTGCATTCATGGCAATAGTGGTGCTGCATTCATGGTACTTGTGGGGCTGCAGATGGGCACTGACCCTTATTTTGCTTCACAGTTCTTTATTTAAAATTTACGTTTTTTTTCTGAAACTTCCCTCTTAAAATGAAGGTGCGTGTTATACGCCAATAAATACGGTATATCCAAATAACACACCCGAGCTCATCTCTTTACTCACACACAGCCACAAAGGCAAGAGAATTCTTGTTGGTAGTTTATTAGTGCTCAAACGAAAGTCGAAAAGTTGAAAAGACTGAATTTTAATGGTTCAAAGAATGTCAGGCAAAATAGTCGGCCCTCACGCATGTTCACTTCATCAAATCTGGCCCCCTTTGAAAAAAGTTTGGACACCCCTGGTCTAAGGTTATCAGTGGTGTACCCGAAGGTTCAGTGTTGGAACCCTTACTTTTTAATATCTTTATAAATGATATAGGGTCTGGGATTAAAAGTACCATTTCTGTCTTTGCAGATGACACCAAGCTATGCAGTGAAATAACATTCTTATAGGATATCTCCAACTTACAGGCCGGCCTCAATGCACTTTTTAATTGGGCAACTGTGTGGCAAATGAGGTTTCATGTTGATAAATTTAAAGTTATGCACTTGGGGGCTAAGAATATGCATGCATCATACATACTAGGGGGTACAACTGGGGGAATCCATAGCGGAGAAGGATTTAATGTACATAATATAACTGGGCATTTACATTTATAGGTAAAGTAGATTCAGGGAAAATCCGATTGCCTCTCGGGGGATCAGGAAGGAATTTTTTCCCCTGCTGTAGCAAATTGGATCATGCTTTGCTGGGGTTTTTTGCCTTCCTCTGGATCAACTGTGGGTATAGGATTGTATATATAGGATTGTATGATATACAGTGGGGACAGAAAGTATTCAGACCCCCTTAAATTTTTCACTCTTTGTTATATTGCAGCCATTTGCTAAAAGCATTTAAGTTCATTTTTTTCCTCATTATTGTACACACAGCACCCCATATTGACAGAAAAACACAGAATTGTTGATATTTTTGCAGATTTATTAAAAAAGAAAAACTGAAATATAACATCGTCCTAAGTATTCAGACCCTTTCCTCGGTATTTAGTAGAAGCACCCTTTTGATCTAATACAGCCATGAGTCTTTTTGGGAAAGATGCAGCAAGTTTTTCACACCTGGATTTGGGGATCCTCTGCCATTCCTCCTTGCAGATCATCTCCAGTTCTGTCAGGTTGGATGGTAAACGTTGGTGAACAGCCATTTTTAGGTCTCTCCAGAGATGCTCAATTGGGTTTAAGTCAGGGCTCTGGCTGGGCCATTCAAGAACAGTCGCGGAGTTGTTGTAAAGCCACTACTTCGTTATTTTAGCTGTGTGCTTAGGGCAGGGGTGTCCAAACTACGGCCCTCCAGCTGTTCCGGAACTACACTTCCCATGAGGCATTGTAAAACTCTGACATTCACAGACATGACTAGGCATGATGGGAGTTGTAGTTCCTTAACAACTGGAGGGCCATAGTTTGGACATCACTGGCTTAGGGTCATTGTCTTGTTGGAAGGTAAACCTTCGGCCCAGTCTGAGATCCTGAGCACTCTGGAGAAGGTTTTCGTCCAGGATATCCCTGTACTTGGCCGCATTCATCTTTCCCTTGATTGCAACCCGTCGTCCTGTCCCTGCAGCTGAAAACACCCCCGCAGCATGATGCTGCCACCACCATGCTTCACTGTTGGGACTGTATTGGACAGGTGATGAGCAGTGCCTGGTTTTCTCCACACATACCACTTAGAATTAAGGTCAAAAAGTTCTATCTTGGTCTCATCAGACCAGAGAATTATATTTCTCACCATCTTGGAGTCCTTCAGGTGTTTTTTTAGCAAACTCCATGCGGGCTTTCATGTGTCTTGCACTGAGGAGAGGCTTCCCTTGGGCCACTCTGCCATAAATCCCCGACTGGTGGAGCGATGCAGTGATGGTTGACTTTCAACAACTTTCTCCCATCTCCCGACTGCATCTCTGGAGATCAGCCACAGTGATCTTTGGGTTCTTCTTTACCTCTCTCACCAATGCTCTTCTCCCCCGTTAGCTCAGTTTGACCGGACGGCCAGCTCTAGGAAGGGTTCTGGTCGTTCCAAACGTCTTCCATTTAAGGATTATGGAGGCCACTGTGCTCTTAGGAAACTTAAGTGCAGCAGAAATTTTTTTTGTAACCTTGGCCAGATCTGTGCCCTGCCACAATTCTGTCTCTGAGCTCTTCAGGCAGTTCCTTTGACCTCATGATTATCATTTGCTCTGACATGCACTGTGAGCTGTAAGGTCTTATATAGACAGGTGTGTGGCTTTCCTAATCAAGTCCAATCAGTATAATCAAACACAGCTGGACTCAAGTGAAGGTGTAGAACCATCTCAAGGATGATCAGAAGAAATGGACAGCACCTGAGTTAAATATATGAGTGTCACAGCAAAGGGTCTGAATACCTAGGACCATGTGATATTTCAGTTTTTCTTTTTTAATAAATCTGCAAAAATGTCAACAAATCTGTGTTTTTCTGTCAATATGGGGTGCTGTGTGTACATTAATGAGGAAAAAAAATGAACTTAAATGGCTGCAATATAACAAAGAGTGAACAATTTAAAGGGGTCTGAATACTTTCTGTCCCCACTGTATATATATATATATATATATATATATATATATATATATATATATATATATATATATATATATATATATATATATTGGTTGAACTAGATGGACTTGTGTCTTTTTTCAGCCTGACTAACTATGTAACTATATAACTGTCTGTGGGAGATGATCTGATGGAGAAAATAAAAATACAGTTGTTAGGTAGGGCCAAAATAGGCTTCTCTTAAAAGAATGGTTTTCAGGGATTGTCTAAAAGCAAATAGAGTAGGAGATAGTCAGACAGATTGAGGTAGGGAGTTCCATAGGATAGGAGAGCTAGAGAGCAGGAGGTCTTGGGAGGAACGAAGAGAACGATTTGGTTGGTATTTTGAGACTAGGTTAGTAATGTAGCTGGGACCTAGTTGTGGATGACTTTGTAAGCTGTTATTATTATTTTGAATTTAATTTGTTGAATTAACCATTGACCATTAACACTATGTTACACTACTGTACTGTAAACTTTATGCTATACGTTACATACTTGTGACCAAATTATTTATTGTCTCAACTGGTTGCTAATTGATAAGTAGTTTCCAACTGTTTTACTGAAGTTCTTCTTATGCCGTGTACACACGGTTGGAATTTCCAACAATAAATGTTCGATGTGAGCTTGTTGTCGGAAATTCCGACCGTGTGTATGCTCCATCAGACACTTTCTGTCGGAATTTCCGACAACAAAAATTTGAGCGCTGGAACTCAAATTTTCCGACAACAAAATCCATTGTCGTAAATTCGGAGCGTGTGTAGACAATTCCGACGCACAAAAGTCCATGTATGCTCGGAATCAAGCAGAAGAGCCGCACTGGCTATTGAACTTCATTTTTCTCGGCTCGTCGTACGTCATGTATGTCACCACGTTTTTGATGTTCGGAATTTCCGACAACATTTGTGTGACCGTGTGTATGCAAGGCAAGTTTGAGCCAACATCCGTCGGAAAAAAATCCACGGTTTTGTTGTCTGAATGTGTACACGGCATTAGACTATAGACTCAGACAAAGTGTAAGCTCTACATTCTCTGTGAGGAAAAGCATATGTAAAGGGAGAGCTTTTATTCTTAAAAATGATCCTGTGTACTGAGGTTTATTTGTGTCTGTAGACTGAAAGCGATTATTACTTTGATTAGTTTAGGGTTATGAAATGGTATTTATGGACTGTGAATGGTATTTTTTTAAGTTAAAGAAAATGCCTGCATTGCTTACTGTCATGCCCAGTCAGGACTTAAACAGTTTACATTATGGTGGCTCCTCGCAGAGGCAAACATTCTAACAAGAGCATTCAGAGATTCAGAATAATGATTATTACGTATTGTTGTAATAATTAACCTCTTCTTGCCCTCGCTATAAAATTTTTGTTTTTGGGTTTAATACCGATTTACAATGGACTGTGATTTTTCAAACGTGTCACGTTCTCTGGCTGCTTACTACAGGCATTAGTCCTTGCTCCCAGTTACATAGACCATAAGTTATCTATAGAAGCAATATAAAACCCAGAAGTTTTTTTTTCACCAATACTGTTCCTAAAGTTTATACTTACTTTTCATTTCAAAATAACAAATACAATAATTATAAGGACTAGATAAAAGGAATAATACTTTTGGTAGATAAATAGTGCATAAAAAGAAAAGGTTTACAAAACTGACCAAAATTAGGAACAAACTAGGACGAAAGACAAACAGATGGATTTGGTTCCATAGAAGGGATAATTCTCCCAATTGATGGACAGTTGTCAGCTATGACTTTGCCCTGTTATTTCTGTTTAGTTGTATGTAGTTTCCTGTGCTGGTTTGTATGTTTTATTGTACCAGACATTGTTACTAGTTTGTATTTCACTTGTTTAATTATTATGTGTTTACTACGGTTTGCTTATACTGTTTCTACAATAAACACCATTAATACAAACACAGCAGAGTCTGGCTGAGCTCTACTTGCTGATTATAAGTCTGGTCATACCAGTCACTGTGGATTTCCTGACAGCCTGGATGAAAAACTGAACTGCTCAGCAGTAAGGCTCTGCTCCCTGGGTGCATCTCAAGCAGGGCCGTCTTTAAAGCAGGACAAAAGGGGCAGCTGGCCTGGGCCCTGTCATTGTTGTGGGGCCCAAAGCAGCTGCCTCATACTTGCCAACTATCCTGGTTTAAATTTCCTTCTCCCTTGAAGTTTTAGTCCTGTGCTGTGTCCCAATATCTCAGTGTGAAGTGCAGCTACTAATGCTGCCCAGCTGTGCCCTATTGTTGTGTACAGATGACTCACCTGCAGACCCTGTGTTTACATGCAAATAACCAGCATTGGTATGTAAATAGGGATGGCATTCATATGTAAATGGACGGGACCAGCGGCATTCATATGTAAATAGAGGCTGCATTCATATGTATATCATGCCCCCCTGAGGTCATATCCACCATCACTTCTGCTGAATGCTGCCCACTAGGAGAGATAAAGGGGCATGCTTGAAAGTCCTGCCTGCAACTCTGATCATTCAACCTAACATCAGCCTGTTCTGCAAAGGTAAGCAAATTGGTGAGGGGAAGGGTAGTGTGGGGTGTGCAGAGGTAGGCAGAGAAGGAATTACAGTTTGGGTGCACAGGTAAGCAAGGAGGGGATGTATAGAGGTAAGAAAGGTGGGTGCAAAGATGAGCGGAGGAGGCAGGTAGAGTTAAAGGTGTGGAGGGTTGGAGTAGAGAAGGTGGGGGAGATTTGGCGTGCAGAGGTTAGCAGGGGTTTTAGAATGCAAAGATGTATTGACAGGGTGGATAAAGATGTAGGTAGCATGTAGGGAAGCCCAATTATTTCAATGGGCTGCTCTATGCGCTAGAAATCCTGGAAGAAAGTCCCTAACGCTTTTTCAAAATCACACGTTTGCACAGCACATGTCAGCAGATGCGTGAGAGTGTCATTAACAATTAATGGTACTGCTGTGTATTTGCTAAAGGGCAGCACGTTTCTGTTGTGTCAGGAAAGCGATTTTGCATGCAATCCCAACACACACAAATGTGAACGCAGGCTAAATGTCTCAGTTACATTGGTGGTCGGTGTAAATCTTGTCATTACATTGGGGCTTGGTGTAGAGTCCTTTCATTCACACTAATGGCCAGTGTGAAGGTCCTCATTACATTAGTGGCCAGTGTAAATCCCTCCTTACATTGGTGGTTACTGTGAATGCTCCTGTTACATTAGTGGTTAGTGTAAATCCCCTTTACATTGGTGGTCATTGTAAATCTTCTCATTACATTGGGGCTTGGGGTACAAACCTTTTATTCACACTAGTGGCCAGTGTGAAGGTCCTCCTTACATTAGTGGTCAGTGTAAAACCCACCTTACATTGGTGGTTACTGTGAATGCTCCTATTACATTGGTGGCCAGTGAAAACCCCTATTACATTGGTGGCTAGTGTTGAAACTCCTCTTTATATTGGTAGTTGGTAAAAAAAATCAGCATTGCCATTGATCACACACACTCTCCCCTGAGCACTGCCACTGATCCCAGGAGTTCTAGGATTCCTAGGAGTTTTCCATCTATTGATGGGTCCCCTCACCACACCTGTCCATGGTGTTCAGGCAGGTGGAGAACAAAATTGCATGGGGGGGGGGGCAAGAAAATTTTTGCCCAGGGTCCAATCAATATTAAAGACGGCCCTGATCTCAAGGCTTCACTCTCAGTATTTACTGTACAGTACTTCATTTTTAATAAATACAAGTTCATCTTTAAGTATAAAAGGTTACCTTATATGCTTACATTAAAGCTGAACTCCAGGCATATTCTAACATGGAACTCCAGGGGGAAAACATTTTTTTTTTTGATGTAGCGCCCTACTCCTGATGGGCAGGTGCTATCTATGAAAATGTAAGTTTGTCTGAAGCTGTAGTTGAGCTCAGACTAATTATGGTAAATTTGCTGGTTTCTGTACCAGTTCAGCTGGGTTGTGTCAGTTTCCACTTGGCCGTGGGTGTCGCTGAAGCCACCGGTAAGTGTTGGAAATGCAACAGGCTGGATGCATTGGGTACCCCTTTTACTCAGAAACAGCCCGATGGGAGTGGTTCACTCGCCCTGCATTCTGGGTAAGGGTACTTAAGGTACAGGCGCCAATTTGTCGGGGTTCGTTGTTCCCGACCTGAAGGCCCTCCTGGCCCAAGTTGTGGAAACCGTTTGTTCTTGGATTGAAGAAATACCCTGATCCGCAATACCACGTACCTGAATCTCCCTTAACCCTCCATCCCTCTATCTGATTTTGTTAAATAAAAGAATTGGAGAAAAAGAAACTGAGTGTTTGGTGTGGACATCATTGAACATTCTTCTAATGGGACCCCTGTGACGGATACGGTGGAACGATGAGGTAACAGTAAGCCCAATTTAAACTAGCAGCTCCTTCGGGGGGCCAGTGCTGCATTGAGAAAAGCAAAATTGAAATAAATTACCTCTAATAATTGGTATTCTAGGTCTGAAAGGTTGCTGCTTGCTCCAAAAATGACAATTTTATTCCTGCTTAGAACAATATAGAACAAATTAGAATTGTTTTATTATTGAATAGGCCGTAGTCATCTAGTAAAACAAGTAAGCCAACCTCAAGAATTTTGACTTGCCTCCAGAAATCTAAACACTTGGCCCTAAAATTTTAACAAAATGTGAGCACAGAGGAACACATCCAAAATATGCAATGTATCTGCAGGTGACACTGAACATCTCTGGCATGTAGCAATAGGTATTAAACCCATTTTTGCAACCTCGCTGGGGTATAGTTTAGCTGATGGAGACATTTTATTTGAATGAGCTTATCTTTAAACCATATCAGTTCCAGATCTTCCAAGTGATCTTCTTCTAGAGATGGCATTAGGCATTTCCATTTCCATAGAACTGCCTGACAGTTTTATTCCTGGTGGATTCTGCAGACAGCACTCTTCTTCTGGCACTGTTATCAATAGTTATGGCTATAAGTACAATACTATGATCAAACCCTTCGCTCTCCCCTTCTTCTCCATTTTTCCATTTACAAAAAGTATTTTATTCTTTTTACAGAATCCTGATCTGCATACTTGTTCCAGGCCCTTGACACAAAAGCACTTTAGTCTTAGATCAGCAGCCAGAAGACTAGTATTTTCAGAAGGAGAGTTCAACAATGACATCCTCACTACGCCTCTGTACGGGTCTCCTTTAAGGAGAGCTTACGGGTGCTACAGTCCAAAAACAGGTCCCTGAAAGTCCACTGGAAAACTGACAGTTCTGAGAGTGTTGACCTCCTGGCTCTCACTGCTTCCTCTGGCTGACCATCACTACAAGAGACAGAAATGACTCAGTGGTCAGCAGAAGGAACCTGCGTGAGCAGTGAGGGTGAAGAAGTTCTACACTCCCGCAACTGTCAGTTTCCCAGCTGTCTTCAGAGGACCAGTTCTTAGGATCAGAGCACCATTAAAGCGGTAGGAAAGTCTGCTTGTATCTACCGGTAAGCCTAAAATAAAGCTTACCTGCAGGTACAGTGAATATATAAACGTGCACTGTTTAGGAGATATTCACATTTGTAGCAGTCGGTGATGTCACCGGTGCATGAGAACTGTGCTGTGAATGGATGATACACTCGAGTGGGCCATCCATTCAGAGTGCTGTGCCGTGATCGTGGCTCCTGTATGCATGCCGTGAACGCAGAAGGAAGACCAGGTGAAGATGAAAGCCCTGTCAATGGTGACAGCGCGCTGCTGGAGGGATCGATTTACAGGTAAGTCTGTTTAAATGTGCTAGTATGCGATGCATTCTAGCACATTATGACATTAACCTGCAGGAGGACTTTTTTTTTGTCAAAAGTTACTGCCGCTTTAAGCAGTGTAGGCAGCAGCCAAGTTAAGTAAATACACTGTTCTTTCCAGAGTATGTATTTAGGCCAGATATAAATTCATGACAGGGTATCTTTAATAACACTTCTGCTATGACAGTCAGAATCCATTTTCAATCTCAAGAACTGGATTTCATGACAGATTTGAAATTTAAATGCACATTTGGACTCATTTAAGAGTGCAAACTGCACTTTACAAATAAATATTGGTTTGCAGGAGAGGCAAAAAAAAAAAAGAAAAACATAAACATAAGCTATATAAATATGTAATATGTGCATCTCAGCAAAACATATGTAAGGCAAAATATAATATAAAAGAATGCATACATATGCTGTAAATAAATGGAATGATCCTTAGACAGCAGCAGTCTATGTCAGCTTGGAAAATGTACTGTATGGATCTTACTGCTTATAAAGGGCTTATTTTTTAAACCCTTCATGCCTGAGGGTAAAACAAATCTTAACACCAGAACCTAGTTTTGCAACTTTGACATGTGTTACCATAGTAAAACTGTGCATATCATCGAAACTACATAGTACATCCATGTAAATTATACCCTCAACTGGATACATCTGATAAATGGTAATCTCCTGTTTTTTAGATTTCTATTAACAAAGAAAAACTAGCCCAAAACAGTAAAAAAAAAAAAAAAAAAATTTTTTTTTAAAAGTACCTGTATATTACATGCCATTACCAGGTCTATGACCCACTAAATAAATAAATAAATTCCCCAACACCTGATAAGCTTGGCAATGCCATATATTTGCATATGATTGGTTGTACCTGTAGAAGTCCCCAGACACAATAGTGCGCATTTTGCTAGTAAGAGTACCCGAAAAGGGGCCGCTGGCTGATGATGATGACTTAGTATAATAAGAGCACAGTTGCTGCACACTGCTTGATAGCTGCAGCACAGATGATAAGGAAGACCTGAGTTCTCCCTCACTAGTGCAGAAGACATTGACACACAAAGCAGTCTTTTTGTGATTGTATTATAAATAAAATTGGAGGGGGTGCAGGGTAGTATGGGATACTCTAGAACACTAACAATAACAGGAGGACACACTTCTCTATGTTGCAAATGTCATGAACAAATCTTTTGCTATATTTAGAGTATAATCCTCCAGCGAGAGATCAGAGGAGGCTAGAGGTATGAACCCATCAGGAGAGGAACTACTTGGCCCAAGTTCAAAGTATAGTCTTTCCAGGAGAGATTAGGGGAGGTCAGAGGTATGAACCCCTCAGGAGGTGAACTACTTGACCCAGTATCCCAATAGTGCATAGTCACCAGAATCTTTATAGGAAAGTAGTACTCACTAGGCCAAGAGAGGAGCTGTGCCCATTCAGCTTCTTCCAGATGCCTTCTAGTGAGGCTACGTGGACTGGATCCTTAGGTGAAGTCTCCAGATGTCAGAGAAACTTTCTGGTGTAGGTTCCTGAACTGTGCCACAGCCGGGACCTTGATGAACAACTGCTTGAATCAGCAGAACGGCTTGGGAGGGGGTAGCCACCTTACCTTGACAGGTGGAATCCCTTGAACCGGAAGACCCTGCTGTTCTAAAGCTCAGACTGTTTATATGCTCCTCAGCCAACTTCTGGGCCCACCTCCCCAGGGATTGGCTGCAGCACCATTAATATCCAATAATACAAACAAAATCTGCGCTGGCAACCTCTACAAAAAATTGGAATATGAAAACAAAAAATTATTAATTGTCAATGGTGATATCGCTGCTAGAATGCGACTATGAAAAGATAGTAATGTCGCTATTCGTATGCGATTCATCAAAATTGTGACATATTATTGCTATTAATAACCATTATTAAATAAAACATAAATCCTCTAAAAATATATATATGTGTGACCATGTGGGAAAACACAAAATAACACCAATATATAGATTCCAACAGTGATGTCACTGGTTCTCAGGCGTAGGCCGGATGTTGCGTCGAAGCGTTTCGCCCCTCCCCCAGGGGGTTATCAAAGACTTTGACAATTAATAATTTTTTGTTTTCATATTCCAATTTTTTGTAGAGGTTGCCAGCGCAGGTTTTGTTTGTATTATTACTCTAAGTCACAGTGCTTGTATCCAGCAGCTGCAACACAAATTATGGTGTGTATATTTAAATAACAATTTTCTTGCGAGCACTGTTTTATACACTTATATACCATTAATATCCATGCAGCCTTTTTGCTTTGCTCCACTCCCTATGTTCTAGAACTTACTAGAAAACAGGGGAGACCAATCTAATCTGTAGCCGGTGAAATCCAGAACAGCCAAAAGGAATCAACAACTATTCCACTGACTACAGAGGGGCCAAAAATACTAGATTTACCTAACAGCCTAACAACCTATCTAGGAGGGTGCTCCATACTTTTTTATCCTACCCACACACACCAACACTAATAATTCTTTTTTAATCCTAACAAAAAACAAAACAGAAACTCTGACCTTTGTCTCTGATTGTGACCCTAGATCAAACTCTGATCTAGCCATTCTGTTTAATTTTTTTTTCATTTACATTCACAAATTTTTTACACAATTTTACATTTACATTCACAATTTTTTTACATTCTGCTCATCTGGCTAGGAGAAAAAGATATTCAGAGGAGAAATAGAGTACAGGGGTGGATTTTACGGAGTGATCACTGCAGTGGTGTATTTAGGTTTTGTGCTGCCCTAGGCCTGCCTAAACTTGTGCACCCCCTAATTTAAATACAACCCACCCTTTCCTGTCAATGCCATGGCCCTTCCTGTTTAAGACTGTACTTTAACCACCTCCTACCCGGCCACTGCACATAAATGGCCGGGTGGTCATTTCCTTGTCCTGAGTGGACATCCTTCAGAGCGAGTGCTCGCAGCACGGCCACAAGGCGTGCTGCGGCTTGATCCTGTGATCATTATGATCACAGAATCCAGCTGAGCAGAGATATGGGCGGTGTGACTGGCCCTCCCAATCACGTGACGGCTGTGTCCAATCACAGCCGTCACAATGTAAACAGAGACGCATGTGTCTGCGAAAGTTCTCCCCGCCGAGCTGAGTGCGGGGGGGACTGCAGATCTGTGACAGCTCTCTGTGTGAGAATGATTTTACACAGAGAGCTGTTACAGATCACCCCACAAACAGTACACCAAGCACCACTGTCACCCCTGTCCCCATACACATGTCAGTGTCCCCATAAAACATCTGTCTGTCCCCCATCACTGCCAACACCAAATAAACACTGATTTGGGTTATTTTTACCAAAGAAATGTAGCAGCATCATTTTTGGTCAAAATTTATCAAAAGAAATTACTTATTTGCAAAATTTTATAACAGAAACTAAGAAAAATGCTTTTTTTCTTGAATATTTTCTGTATTTTTTTATTTGTAGCGTAAAAAATAAAAACCCCGGCGGTGATTAAATACCACCAAAGAAAAGCTCTATTTGTGTGAAAAAAATTATAAAAATGTAATTTGGGTACAGTGTAGCATGACTGCGCAATTGTCATTCAAAATGTGACAGCGCTGAAAGCTAAAAATTGGTTTGGGAAGGGGGGGGGGTGAAAGTGCCCAGTATTGAAGTGGTTAAAAGTGGGTACCAAGTGCAGCCTCGTCAGTGCCCATCAGTGCAGCCTCATCAGTGCCTATCAAAGCAGCCCCCTCAGTGCCCATCAGCGCAGCATCATTAGTGCCCATCAGTGTAGCCTCATTAGTGCCCATCAGTGTAGCCTCATTAGTGCCCATCAAAGCAGCCTCATCAGTGCCCATCAAAGAAGCCTCACCAGTGCCCATCAAAGCAGCCTCACCAACATTAACAGTGCCCATCAGCGCAGCCTTGTCAGTGCCCATCAATGCAGCCTGATCAGTGCCCATCAGCACAGCCTCATCAGTGCCCAATAAGGGTCTCCAAATGCATTCTAATAATACCAAATTATGTGTGCAGACTGCAGTTCCTATTTAAGCACCCATTCACATTGGGCCGATTTGGCATGCGATTTGACATGTCAAATCGCATGCCAAATCGGCAGCTTTGCCAGCAATGGCACTGTCTGAATTGGTGCGACGCCGACTTTGCGGCACCGCACCGATTCCCAAAAGTAGTTTCTGTACTACTTTTGCCGATTTCAGGTGCAACTTCAATAGACCTCTGTGAATGAAGCCACACAAATGTCTATTAAGTAGCACCTGAAATCGCACTGACCTTGCTACTTCAAGTAGTGTGATTTCAAAGTAGCATCAATGTGAACCAGGGCTTAGAGATACAAGTAGCTATGAAAGGTTACCACATAAACAAGCAGACACTAAGGTGTTAAATGCCATTGATTCCAGTTAACCATATATGTAAGCAGCAGTGTACATGTGTCCATTGAAGCAGAGTAGTAAAGCACAGCAAGGACACAGAGGGATAATAATCAGAGAGTCAGTATTTCAGATAACAGGGAGATAATAGGAGAAACAAAGTTGGAGCACAGATAAGCCCTGTGTGAGGTTTTCAAGGAGAGACAGTGAAGAGGATCAGTATTTCATTCTCACCCTCCAGGATATACAGACTGTAGCTGGGTCTGCCCACTGAAGACACAATCGGATTGGCCCTGGAATTACAACACTGGAGAAGATGCTGACAAGTTCTCTCTCCCTCCTGTCTGTGCAGAGGGGGGAACAGTGAGCACACGCTATGTGTGTGCTCCATGTGAGAGACACTGCTGCAGCCAGGAACCTCCGGCAATCAAATAGACTGACTCGGGAGGCAGAGGGGGGGGCTTTTTTCGTGCGGGGGGAGGGGCGGCACCGACCGCCGCCCCCCCACAAAGTGCCGCCCTAGGCCTGGGCCTTGTTGGCCTAGGCCAAAATACAGCACTGGATCACTGTGATAACCAATTACAAGCTATCACAACAACAATGATGTGATTGAGAGCCAGTCCTCCTGTTTGTTAGTATGAGACCACGTGTTGTCAGTGACAGCTCGGTCTCTGTGCTGAGGGAACACTATGGAGCACACTTCCAGCACAAATGCCAGAATTAATATATGTAGCACCTTCCATGGCTCCGAATATGTGTGTGAGCTCAGCATAAACTAATAACAGTAATGCTGACTGTAGAAAAATGTAAAAAAAAAAAAAATAGCTGAACTTCAGACAGATTGCTATACACATAGTTGAAATGCATATATGTGAATTGTCTTACCTGCCGAAATGTTCATAATTCTGCTATATTTGTGATCCAGAAAATCTAAAAACAATGTATACAGCATATCAGTACATCAGTCTCAGTATCATACAGTCCAGTTCAACACCCGTATGTATTCTTATTCTCTTTTCAGGCATGAAATGTGTCTGTTTCTTTAGCTAAAGCTGGCCATATACTGTAAATCCTCGTACACACGATCTGATTGTTTGCCAACAAAACCGTGGAATTTTGTCTGAAGGGCGTTGGCCCAAATTTGTCTTGCATACACACGGTCACACAATTGTTGGCCAACAATTACGAACGTAGTGACGTACTACATTGTTTTTCAGCTCTTTAGCGCCACCCTTTGGGCTCCTTCTGCTAATTTTGTGTTAGTAGAAGTTTGGTGAGTGTTGATTCGCACTTTTCATTTCGCACTTTTCAGTTCGTTTCTGAATGGCCGTTCGTCAACCAGCCATGTTGTGGAATCAGAGGAGATAACGTGTTATTTATTATTGGCCTTGGAGTTATCGCTTTGACATTATTTTTTTGGTTAAATAATGAATTCATTTGGTATATTTTCTATATTTTTGAATGCATAGAATGCACTTTTTGGTTAAGTTCTATTGGCAGATAGCATGTCTAATTATATTTGTTTTCTTTTTTTAATGCACATTAAAAAAATTGCGGAGAATAATACTTGGCTATGTGTTTTACTTTAAATGACAGTTTGTGAGTAGGCAGTTACATTTTAAAACATACAACGTAAAATTAACAAGGGAACCACCATAGTTGTATCTTTGATCTTAAAAACTACAGGATAATGGTGTTGTGGTAACTTGCCCAAAAAAAAAAAAAAAAAAAAAAAAAAGCATAATCCATTAAAGAAGAAGAGAATGTGCGCTGCATTTCGAGATTTCATAATTTGCCACATCACGAATTTTAATTCTCCATTACGAACGCTAGTTTACAAGACCAACTGCTTCTGCTTCCGAGCATGCGTGTTTGTACTTTGGACTTTTGTCCGACGGACTTGTGTACACACGCTCGGAAAATCCGACAACAGACATTTTCCTGTGGAAAATTTTAAAGCCTGCCATCCAACATTTGTCCGCGGAAAATCTGACAATTGTCCGATGGAGCATACAAATGGTCGGATTTTCCGCCAACAGCCTGTCATCACACATTTCCCGTCAGAAAATCCGAACGTGTGTACGCGGCTTTAGTGTGTTTTTTTTTGTTTAGCCAGTGGGCTCCATCCACACAAACAAGGAGAATGGACGAATCTCCCACACCAGGACACTGTATTCTGACTACAGAATACACTGATCAGTGGCTGCATCTGACTGGCCGGAACCGCCGATCGACCAACAATTTCTAACATTTCCCTTCAACAGAAGTCGATTAAACAATCAACTTCTGTCAAGCGGTGGAGCTCACTTAGTAATCAAAATTCAGCCTGTGCCTGCTGGGCCAGCCCATTTTTGATCAGTGTATGGCCAGTTTAAAGTGTTTGTAAAGCCTCATGGTTTTTCACCCTAATGAATTCTATGCGTTAAGGTGAAAAGCTTTCTGTGTTGCAGCTCCCCCCAGACCCCCTTTTTCTTACCTGAACCTGATCTGATCCAGCGATGTGCACGAGGGTAGTGGCTCCCACTGCTGTCAATCAAATCCAGTGACACGGGAGCAGGGGGCGGGGCCAAGTCCCGTGTCAATGGAGGCAGCAGGCCTTGGGAGCGTGCCCTCACGGGTGACCCATGCAAAGTGGGGGCATACAATAAAGAGGAGGGGTCTGGAGCACTGGTGGGGGACCCCAGAAGAAGAGGATCTGGGCTGCTCTGTGCAAAACGATTGCACAGAGCTGGTATGTATAGGTACGTTTCTTATTTTTTATAAAAACAAAACGAGGGTTTACAACCCCTTTAACTCTGCAGAGTGACCTTTACTTTCTAACAATAGAGAACTTTTTATCTGTTTGAGAAAGAACACCTTCTGGTCAGGGAGTGACTCTGTTGCCAACTACAGTGGTACAAATCTTGTATAATTCTTGTACAGGGCCAAATCTTGTAACAATCCCTTTCATACTCACTCTGCTTTCTTCTTCTCTCAGAAAGCTCCTGCTGCTAGAACATCAGCTCGTGAAATCCACTATATACTTCTAAAGAGGGCATCATTGCAATTGTCTATTGAATCTTGGTTAACCAAAATATAATATATTTTACTGAGCTATACTCATTCATTTAAAATATGTGCAGGGCCAGATTTCCATTACTGGAGCCTGTAAGCACACAAACATTTGTACATAAAGCAATGCCCCATGTGCACGGATATATCTTTTTACAAAGAGCATTTTCTTGTCTTCCCTTGGCTGAATATAATGCGTTAATAAGTTTTATATCAGATGATTGTATTTCTACTGTACCTAATGTACAGTATGTTTGGAAAAAGAAAAAATATGCAGTACAAATTTTCAATACACTGTAAAATGTCCAATGTTCCCCAAGTACAGAAAAACATATGCTGATCCTGCTAGAAATCAATTGTTATCCTAACTTCCGAATTGCAGTAGTAATGAATTTAAACAAATCCGAAATAACGAAAAAAAAATTTAGACGAACTTCGAATTACAATCGTTTTCGAATCGTTTTCAAATACTTTTCTAATTCGAATAGTTTTCAAATTCGAAAAGTTTTCCAATTTCCAAAGAGAATAAAATAGAAAATAAAAGAATAGAATAGAAAAAATAAATAATAGTCTAGAAAATAATATAACAACATAGAAATAATAAAACTATCTTCTGAAATTCGAATTTCAAATAGAATAAATTTGAATACATAAGAAAAGAACAGAATAGAAAAAAAAGAATAGAATAGAATAGACTATAATTTAATAGAAAAGAATAGAATAAAAAAAAAAACAATAGAATAGAATAAAAAGAATATAACCATTTCCTAAAATTCAAATAGAATAGAATAAAATAGATTAGAATAGAATTGAAAATAACAGAATAGTATATAAAAAAACAATAGATTGTTTTTGAATTGTTTTTTTCTTTCCTCATGTGTTATTTTCTATTCTATTCTCCTCTATTGTTTTCTATTCTATTTAAATTCAAATTGATTCTATTTTAATTTTGGAAAATTGTTATATTATTTATATTTTATTCTATTGTTTTTAATCCTATTATTTTCTATTCTTTTCGAATTTCTGCAGATGGTTATAATCTTTATATTTTTTTTTATTCTACCGATATTCCTTTCTATTTTATTCCATTCCATTCTATTCTGTTCTTTTATTTTCTATCCTATTTTGTTCTGTTTTACTCTATTATATTATATTCTTTTATTTTCTGTTATATTCTTTTCTATGCTATTCAATTTTCTTTTATTCTATGCCTTTATTTTCTATTCTATTTTATTCTCTTCGGAAATTGGAAAACAATTTAAATTGGAAAACTTTTCAAATTCGAAAACTATTCAAATTTTTATTCGAAAACTTTTCAAATCGATCCGAAAACGAATAAACAAAACTAATTCTGAAAACGTATTAAACTAATTAAACGAATTTAACTAAATGAATTTATGTAAATAACAAATCAAAATAGAACAAATGTTTTCGTTCTGCACATGTCTAATAGTGATCTGACAACACTGCCACTGCCACTAAAATCCCAAGCAGTGTTGTCAGCCTGGCCCATTTCTCTCATGATAGACTATAGGAAACCTCCTTTGCTCCTGGAGGAGCACACCGGATACCTGACAGCTCAGCATCTAGAAAGATTCAAAACATGGAGAAAAGTACATGTATTGCAGAAAATTACTGAATATGTTTTTATTTCTTTGAGTTGCCCAGAATAACGTTTTAATTCTCCTTTGTTTGGTCTTGCACATATTATAAACTAATGTCGTACTGTTCTGCAGATCCCTTTTCCTTTTTTTTTTTTCCTCTCTTTGTCTTTTCTTCAGCTATTTTATTATTTACTGATTTTCCTATTTGCTTCTGTATCTACTTTCTACTTATTCAGCATTATATACGTTTGCAGACACTGCATAGTAAAATGTGTAGCTTTGCTTTTTATCTTTAGGATGTCACTGCAAACCATTCTATACAATATACTACTGCACAGTTTTATGTAGACTTGTACATCTTACTGTTGTCTGAACTAAATGCAAAATGAAATAAAAAAAAAAAACCTAAAATAAACAATAAAGTATGAATAACACTAAATTATGTAAAACATAAAAATTATGTAAAACATTGAATAAAATAAATATTGACTTAGTTAACAGTGAAGTCGAATCTGCAACCAGTTTCCAGTATTTAAAAAAAACACCATCCCTAGATCATGATTAGTTAATGACTTTTCATTAAATTGTAACAATAATAAAATTCCAATTAATTCAGTTTTAATTGTAGTGCTAAACTATAGTTCTTAAACGGCACAATTTGTGTTATTTTACTGACTTGTATACTCTTTGCAAAACTGTCTGGACTATAGTTTTGAATTTTAATTTATCGTTTATACTAAGATGGAAATTGCTGCCTCTACAACCAATGTATACAAGAAATGAATAGATCTTGATCAAGAAAAAAATGTTCAATTTTAAATTGGTCTGAAACAATAAAATCATTTTAATTTAGCAAAATATACTCCCCCATTTGTAGTTCTGCCCTAATTGAATTTGAACGGAAATCAAAATGTTGCTTAATGGCTTCTAGAGGAAGGTATTTCAAGCCCAATAATTACTTGCAAAATTGTGTGTTCACTTTGGCCCCATTTTCACCTGTGTGTTTTAAGTGTAATTGAGGGGTGGTGCCTTAAAAAAAGTCCTGCCTGCTGCATTTTTGATATGCTTTCATCCAAACACATGTTTTGTTGAATTCAATTGCACCTAAAATGCAACGCACCAAAAATGCACCACACAGGTGTCAAGGATGCCATCTTTGCCCCCCCCCCAGATTTCCAGTGGCGCTCCCCCAGGAACAGTGATATTGGTATCAGAAAGTATAGCTGGGTGTGTAGCGCGCAGCCTAAGCTGTGCCAAGTTGGCATAGCACACAGTGTCTTGCCCCTATCCACCACAACGCATCATTTGTTTCCATGGTTCAGGGGGTGGACCAAGAGGAAAGATATCATTCTTTGCTATTTGTGAAGGGGACTATGTTGTGAAGAGTTGTGGAGGGGGGGGGGCTCTGTTGGAGTACTCTGTTATGATAGGTGGATTGTTTTGTGATGAAGGGCTTCAATGGAAGGGGGGGATTCTGAAGGTATGGGGGTGACTTAGATTTGAAGGAGGTGACGTGAAGAGGGCTGGTTCTAAAGTGATGGGTAGAATCTGATGTGAAGGGTGATCTCCCTCATGTGGTGCCAAGGAGTGGATGACATCATCGTCCAGTGCAGATATATCCGTGTAGTTCTTGGTATTTTGCATGCTTTTAAAGGGTGCCATGAATTAAAAAAGGTTGAAAAATGGTGGCCTAATAATCTGTTTTTCATTGCAGCCATGTAAAGATGCAAGAGAGAAGAGGAGAGGATACAATTATAGCATGTTGGCATCATGCACCCCTGACATTTTTACTACACCCCCAGATCAGACAGGCTATATTCGGACCTGTTTCCAAAGCCATCATCCAAAGCTGGCCAAGGATGGTTAATTTTGTCGATCAGCCATTTGGATTCCCAAGTCCACACAATTGAGGTGGATGGAGGAATCCTCTCCGTGGTGCCATTGTATTCTGACAGCGGGATTGCTCCCCTGTCAGAATACACTAATCAGCACCTGTAGCTGTTTGGCTGCAAGCCGCTGAACAACAAATGTTTCCCAACAGTTCAGTATGAGAGAAGTCAAGATCGACTTCTGATGAGCGCCAACAGTCATAGATCAAAATCGAAATTTGGCTGAACCATGCTGAGCCAGACAAATTTCAATCTATCTGTGGACAACTTAAGCCTTAAAGTGATTGTAAAGGTAATTTTTTTTTTAAATAACAAACATATCCTACTTACCTCCACTGTGCAGCTCATTTTGCACAGAGTGGCCCCAAACATCCTCTTCTGGGGTCCCCCGGTGGCTCTTGCGGCTCCTCCCCACATTTGATAACCCCCTAGGAGAAGCGCTCTCCCGAGGGGTTTACCTTGCATCCATAGACGCCGAATGCAGGACTCGGGCCCGTCCCCTGGCGCTCGCGTCATTGGATTTGATTGACAGCAGCAGGAGCCAATGGCTGTGCTGCTATCAATCTATCCAATTAAGAGCAGAGAACCCCGGGAAGAGAGACAGCATGTCCACGCTGGGTCAAGTTCGAGAGTTCAGGTGAGTAGAACAGGGGGGCGGTCACTGACAGGTGTTTTTTTCACCTTAATGCATAAGATGCATTAAGGTGAAAAAAAAACACAAAAGTTTGCAGCTTAAGTAATGGTAAACCTGATCTGGACTGAGGTCATTCACCTAAAATTCTAGTCCAACAGTCCTTCCAAAGCTACTCCAAGTCCTTTTCCATAAGCCCCCCATTTTCCCATTACATAGTTACATAGTAGGTGAGGTCGAAAAAAGAGGTCGAAAAAAGACATATATCCCCTCTCAAGCGTCTCTTCTCCAGAGAGAATAAGTTCAATGCTCGCAACCTTTCCTCATAACTAAGATCCTCCAGACCCTTTATTAGCTTTGTTGTCCTTCTTTGTACTCGCTCCATTTCCAGTACATCCTTCCTAAGGACTGGGGCCCAGAACTGGACAGCATACTCTAGGTGCGGCCGGACCAGAGTCTTGTAGAGCGGGAGAATTATCGTTTTATCTCTGGAATTAATCTCCTTTTTAATGCATGTCAATATTCTGTTTGCTTTGTAAGCAGCAGCTTGGTATTGCATGCCATTGCCAGGTCCTTTTCCATCCTAGATTCCCCCAGAGGTTCTCCCGCCAGTGTATAGATTGCATTCATATTTTTTGCTACCCAAATGCATTATTTTACATTTTTCTACATTGAACCTCATTTGCCATGTAGTTGCCCACCCCATTAATTTGTTCAGATCTGGGGAGAATTTATTGCCCTGCTTAGCTCAGTATCGTCCACAAATACAAAGATTGAACTGTTTACCCCATCCTCCAGGTCGTTTATGTACAAATTAAACAGGATTGGTCCCAGCACAGAACCCTGGGGGACCCCACTTTCCACCCCTGACCATTTTGAGTGTCAACCATCGGTTGACAATTTGATGAACACATACCTCATACATATAAATTACTTAGAACCCTCATATATATATATATATATATATATATATATATATATATATATATATATATATATATACATACAGTATTTTAGCAGAGACCCTAGAGAATAAAATGGCAATCGCTGCAATATTTTATGTCCCACAGTAGTTGCTCAGCGGTTTTTCAAAAGCAATATTTTTGGAAAAAAATACACTTTCATGAATTAAAAAAAAAAACAGTAAAATTAGCCAAATTTTTTGTATAATGTGAAAGATGATGTTACGCTGAATAAATAACTACCTAACATGTCATGCTTTAAAATGTAAAAATTTCTGCTAGACATGTGCGGTTTGTTTCATTCCGAATTACTATTCGGACAAATGTTTTGTTATTAATTGATTTGGATATTTTAGAATACCCAAATTACAATATAAACAAATTTTACCGAATGCTCTGAATAACGTAACGAAACGTATTTCCGTAACGTGTTTCCGTAACGTATTTCAGAAATTCGGACTAAAATTCAAATCGAATTTTATAATGAACTCCAGTTGAATTCTCACTACACATATTGCTGAAATCAAAGATAGTGTGTGTTATTAGAGAACCATTTTGAAATAATGCTGTTTTTGTTAAGCCAAAGGTGATTTAAAGAGTCATTGTAATAATTTGATGAAGATTTTTCTTTTGTTTGTTCCTTTGCTGCATTCGAATATAACTAGATTAATGCATCAAAACGAAACAAAACAAATCATGCACATGTCTACAGGTTACTAATTTAGAGTTACAGAGGAGGTCTTGTACTATAATTATTCCTCTCGCTCTAACAATTGCGGAGATACCTCACATGTGTGGTTTTAACACTGTTTACATTTTCGGTCGCGACTTATGTATGCGTTCGCTTGTGCGTGCAAGCACGGAGGGATGGGGCGCTTAAAACTTTTTTTTTCTTATTTATTTCCTTTTTCTTTTTTTTTTTTTTACACTGTCCCTTTGAAAAAAAAAGATTCTGATCACTTTTATTGCTGTCAGAAGGAATGTAAACATCCCTTGTGACAGTAATAGGCAGTGACAGGTACTCTTTATGGAGATATCTGGGACGTGATGTCATGACATCATTTCCCAGTTACTAGATCCGAGACCCAATCGAAGTCGATTCTGGCTTCGTTCAGGTCTTCAGCCAGCTGCCGCACGAGCCGGGTGGTTGCTGGGGTCTCCTGGTGGGACGGGAGAGCTTGGGCGAGCTGCGGAAGGCAGTGTGTGGGGGGGGGGGGGTCCTCTCCCACTGCTTAGGATAACAGACAGCCGCCGGCTCTAAAAAACGGTACCAGGATGATGTGTGCAGCTGCAGACATCACCTCGGTACAACCCCTTAAAGCCGAGGCAACATATTTGCATTTATTAGGGTTTTTTTGCCTTTCTCTGGATCAACTGTGGGTATAGGATCATGTATATGGACCGTTTCCTCTTTGTGTGTTATTTTTTTTATTGGTTGAACTAGATGGACAGATGTCTGTTTTCATCTTGACTAACTATATATATATATATATATATATATATATATATATATATATATATATATATATATATATATATATATATATATATATATATATATATATATACATACAGTGCCTTTCAAAAATATTCACCCCCCCTTGGCCTATTTGGCCTATACCTATTTTGTTACACTACAGCCTTTAGTTTAATGTTTTTTTTTAATCTGAATTATATGTGATGGATCAGAACACAATAGTCTAAGTTGGTGAAGTAAAATTAGAAAAATATACACATAAAACTATTTTTCAGAAATAAAAAACTGATAATTGGCATGTGCGTATGTATTCACCCCCTGTGTTATGAAGCCCATAAAAAGCTCTGGAGCAATCAATTACCTTCAGAAGTCACATAATTAGTGAAATGATGTCCACCTGTGTGCAATCTAAGTGTCACATGATCTGTCATTACATATACACACCTTTTTGAAAGGCCCCAGAAGCTGCAACACCTAAGCAAGAGGCACCTCTAACCAAACACTGCCATGAAGACCAAGGAACTCTCCAAACAAGTAAGGGACAATGTTGTTGAGAAGTATAAGTCAGGGTTAGGTTATAAAAAAATATCCAAATCTATCCCTAGGAGCACCATCAAATCTATCATAACCAAATGGAAAGAACATGGCACAACAGCAAACCTGCCAAGAGACGACCGCACACAAAAACTCAAAGACCAGGCAAGGAGGGCATTAATCATAGAGGCAGCACAGAGACCTAAGGTAACCCTGGAGGAGCTGCAAAGTTCCACAGCAGAGACTGGAGTATCTGTATATAGTCAGAGCCGTCTTTAGCGCAGGGCAAACGGGGCACTTGCCCTGGGCCCAATCTTTGTTGGGGGGCCAGCGCTAGCCTTGAGTTGGGGCCCCGATGACAGCTTTGCAGAGCGCACAGAGGACATGGGAGGATGTATTCCTCGCTAGCCAGCTGAGAGGGGGAGGCCGGGAGCTCCACTGACGCTCTGACCCCGCCCATGTGCAGCCTGTGTACTCGGAAAAGAGCTTCTGTAGTGAGAGCCAGTGATCGGAGTGGGAGTGTCAGTGGAGCTTTCGGCCCCGCCCCCTCTATACTGGCTGGTGAATACAGAGGTCCTGGGGCGGGGCCGGGAGCTCCAATGACACTCCCACTCCGATCACTGGCTCTCACTACAGGCGCTCTATCACCAGTACACAGGCTGCACGTAGGCGGGGTCAGAGCGTCAGTGGAGCTCCGGGCCCGCCCCCTCTCACCTGGCTAGCGAGGAATACATCCTCCCATGTCCTCTGTGTGCTCTGCAAAGCTGTCATCGGGGCGACAATTCACGGGTGACGTGGGCCCCCCAACAAAGCATCAGTGGAGCTCCCAGCTGCTTTAGTGAGAGCAGAGAGTGGAAGCCCCGCCCACAGTCCTGAATGTATGTAGTGAGTTTGGCTGGCCAGGTATGTCCTTACAACCATAAAATGCCTGACTGTTTAAACCCTGAGATGTGTTATTTAACTGTAAAGCTGTGCATTCCTGAAAGTTCTCTGACCATCCCCTGTATAATGTCTGCAATCTCTGATTGTCTCCTGCAGTATGTCCACAGTCTCTGATTGTCTCCTGCAGTATGTCCGCAGTCTCTGATTGCCTCCTGCAATATGTCCGCAGTCTCTGATTGTCTCCTGCAGTATGTCCGCAGTCTCTGATTGTCTCCTGCAGTATGTCCGCAGTCTCTGATTACCTCCTGCAGTATGTCCGCAGTCTCTGAGTGTCTCCTGCAGTATTTACACAGTCTCTGATTGTCTCCTGCAGTATGTCCGCAGTCTCTGATTGCCTCCTGCAATATGTCCGCAGTCTCTGATTGTCTCCTGCAGTATGTCCGCAGTCTCTGATTGTCTCCTGCAGTATGTCCGCAGTCTCTGATTACCTCCTGCAGTATGTCCGCAGTCTCTGAGTGTCTCCTGCAGTATTTACACAGTCTCTGATTGTCTCCTGCAGTATGTCCACAGTCTCTGAGTGTCTCCAGTATTTACACAGTCTCTGATTGTCTCCTGCAGTATGTCCACAGTCTCTGATTGTCTCCTGCAGTATGTCCACAGTCTCTGAGTGTCTCCTGCAGTATTTACACAGTCTCTGATTGTCTCCTGCAGTATGTCCGCAGTCTCTGATTGTCTCCTGCAGTATGTCCGCAGCCTCTGAGTATCTCCTGCAGTATGTCCGCAGCCTCTGAGTGTCTCCTGCAGTATGTCCGCAGCCTCTGAGTGTCTCCTGCAGTATGTCCGCAGTCTCTGAGTGTCTCCTGCAGTATGTCCGCAGCCTCTGGTAATCTCCTGCAGTATGTCCGCAGTCTCTGATTGTCTCCTGCAGTATTACGCAATCTCTGATTGTCTCCTGCCGTATGTCCGCAGTCTCTGGTAATCTCCTGCAGTATGTTCGCAGTCTCTGATTGTCTCCTGCAGTATGTACGCAATCTCTGATTGTCTCCTGCCGTATGTCCGCAGTCTCTGGTAATCTCCTGCAGTATGTCCGCAGTCTCTGATTGTCTCCTGCAGTATGTCCGCAGTCTCTGATTGTCTCCTGCAGTATGTCCGCAGTCTCTGAGTGTCTCCTGCAGTATTTCTGCAGTCTCTGGTAATCTCCTGCAGTATGTCTGCAGTCTCTGTCTCCTGCAGTATGTCTGCAGTCTCTGTCTCCTGCAGTATGTCTGCAGTCTCTGTCTCCTGCAGTATGTCTGCAGTCTCTGTCTCCTGCAGTATGTCCGCAGCCTCTGAGTGTCTCCTGCAGTATGTCCGCAGTCTCTGATTCTCTCCTGCAGTATGTCCGCAGTCTCTGAACCTCTCCTGTAGTATGTGTATTAATGTGCCCCTTTACTTGCTCAATTATTTGGGATTGCTCCACTGCTCAGTGAGAGGTAATGATGTGCATGAACCTCTAGCAACCAATCAGCAAACAGCAGTGATCTGCTTTAATCTCTAGCAACCAATCAGTAAGTGCTAATGATGTGCTGTAACCCCTAGCAACCAATTAGTGAGCGCTAATAATGTACATTAACCTCTAGCAACCAATCGGCAAGCAGAAATTATGTGTTGTAACCTCTAGAAACCAGCCATTGAGCAGTAATGATAGGCTGTAACATCTGGCAAACAATTGCAATCGCTGCGTGATCTGCTGCAGTAAACTGATTTTGAGTCTACCTGCTATTTTTTATATGTCTCAGAATGGAGGGGGGCCCCAAGAAAATGTTTGCCCAGGGCCCAATCAAAATTAAAGACGGCCCTGTATATAGTACAACAATAAGCCATACACTCCATAGAGTTGGGCTTTATGGCAGAGTGGCCAGAAGAAAGCCATTAATTTCAGCAAAAAACAAAATGGCACGTTTTGAGTTTGCGAAAAGGCATGTGGGAGACTCCCAAAATGTATGGAGGAAGGTGCTCTGGTCTGATGAGACTAAAATTTAACTTTTTGGCCATCTGGTGCCAACCCAACACATCACATCACCCAAAGAACACCATCCCCACAGTGAAACATGGTGGGGGCAGCATCATGCTGTGGGGATGTTTTTCAGCAGTCGGGACTGGGAAACTGGTTAGAGTTGAGGGAAAGATGGATGGTGCTAAATACAGGGATATTCTTGAACAAAACCTGTACCACTGTGTGTGATTTGAGGCTAGGACGGAGGTTCACCTTCCAGCAGGACAATGTCCCCAAACACACTGCTAAAGCAACACTTGAGTGGTTTAAGGGGAAACATGTAAATGTGTTGGAATGGCCTAGTCAAAGCCCAGACCTCAATCCAATAGAAAATCTGTGGTCAGACTTAAAGATTGCTGTTCACAAGCACAAACCATCCAACTTGAAGGAGCTGGAGCAGTTTTGCAAGGAGGAATGGGCAAAAATCCCAGTGGTAAGATGTGGCAAGCTCATAGAGACTATCCAAAGCGACTTGGAGCTGTGATAGCCGCAAAAGGTGGCTCTACAAAGTATTGACTTTAGGGGGGTGAATAGTTATGCACATTGACTTTTTCTGTTATTTTGTCCTATTTGTTGTTTGATTCACAATAAAAAGAAAAACATCTTCAAAGTTGTGGGCATGTTCTGTAAATTAAATGATGCAAATCCTCAAACAATCCATGTTAATTCCAGGTTGTGAGGCAACAAAACACGAAAAGTGTCAAGGGGGTGAATACTTTTGCAAGGCACTGTATATATACACACACACACACACACTTTTTGCCTTGCATTTCTACATTAAACTGAATAGGTTGTTTTACAAGGTTAGAGTACATATATACATTAAACATTCTTTAATGTTGGGGGTCTATACATCAGACCAAAATGAGGACCAAGTAAAGAGGAAACAAAATAAAATAAAAGGTCTGCAGTCACCAGTGATACACCTCTATCCCTATATACATATGCAAAAAAAGAGAGAGTCGCCCTGGGACTTTAAATGAGGTGGTCACAGTTAGCCACTGAGTAACAAGAGTAATAGCAGTATAAATGTTTATTAAAAATAATGTACATACATGAATAATATAGCATATTAGCTCAGCCAATGGATTTGCACATAATGAAGAGAATAAATAAAGTTGATACAAACGTTATACAATGCAGTATATACAAATGCACGCATCAGAAAACCCGACGTGCGTTTCGCGAGATCATAGCTTGCTCATCAGGGGTGGATGCGGATGAGGTGTATCAATGAACGAAACCAGAGTCTCCATCACTGAACCCCCAAATTGACGGCAGCAGCCAGAGTGTGGCACGGGAGCTGAGAGGGAGAAGACAGACACAAGTACCCCCAGGGGGGACGCCAGGCGGCAGACATGGCAAGAGTGAAGGTGAATGGTCCTATTGTCTCAGTATGTAGCTTGATAGATATCAGCTGATCCAAAAATGGAGCAGAAATAGAGACCATGGGTAAGAAAGTAAATGCTGAAAAAATGTGTTTGTCTTGCTATGCAAACAGCTGAACAGCAATGAAAATCTCTGTGGTGTGCATAGTAGTGCATTGGTGAGCGAAGAAAGTGAAAGAGTAAAGAGGAAATGGGGACAGAAGGAGTAAAAGAAAAAAAGCCCCCATTTACATCAGTGCGATTTACACTGCTGATTTCATTGCGGCTTGCGACCTCATACAACAGAAGTCTATGCAAGTCGCAATTAAATCTGCAAATAGTAGTGCAGGAATCATTTTCATTTTCAAAGTCGCTGTGACATGAGTTGCGGCAATTTAAACTGTTCCATTGCCGACAATGGGGTGCGACTTTTCATGCAATTTGGAACTGTCAAATCGCATGACAAATCGTATCGGAGTGAATGGGGGCTAAAGGACAGTTGGAAGCTTTGTGAACAGTCAGTACATTTCTCTAACTCTTCTCAGCATGTCCCATGCTGCCTCATACATCCCTCAGACACTGATATCTGTTTATATGAAGTTCTCTGTTTATACAATATTTTTATTTTAACACACAATTATGTCAGTAAAACAATAAACACAGAAACAATTATAGCTATTACATGTATTTATATCTGCTGCTTTTGCGTTTTTTTCTGCTAAACAGATTTTTTAATAGGGCTGTTACTGATTAAAATTTACGTGTTCGATTAATCGTTATTTTTTTAATCGATTAATCGACTAATTTCGATTAATTATAATGCACATACAGATCCAACTGCTTTGATTATCAGCCACTCTAAATTACTGAAGAGATAACCTACAATATTGTGTATGTAACATAAAATATTCTTTAGTAAGCCTGTCCAAAGAGGAAAGTCACTATACAATTACCACTTAACACACTGTAATTATCACACTACAAAACAAAATATGTGCTTGCTGGAACTACACCACAATTTCCATTTAAGTACCTTTAATACATGTGGGTATTGAGGAAATATATACAATAAATGAAGTAATAAAAAAAAAGTACTTGCCGTGCCATGCACGTATAGCCAGAAAACAGACAGGAAATAAAACATTCTGTGTTTCCATTTTTCCTTTTTTTTTTTTTTTACTCCTGTTCTCAAGGTTATTTACTAACATGTCCTGGCTGCAGGAAATTATATTTAAACAGACCTTCCTCTTACATCCTTATTTTTTTAAGCCTCTCTTGATCATTGAGAATAACCAATTATATAGCTAACTATGGCTAATTTTATGTAGTATATAATAAACAGTTTTAATTAAATTAATAAAAAATATAATGAAGAACACATTTCCTTTTCTAAATCTCAACTAATAGGGGCATATACCAATATTCTAAAAATGTACATAATCCTTGCTCTTTCCAGTCTGCAATCACCCAACAGGTCTGGCAATTTTCCATAAGTGCAAATTAATATCAGCTGGTGTCTTGGCTTTATATTTACCTAGAAAAATGGTGATGTGTTCAATATTTATTTTACCCACTGTGTGTATATATATATATATATATATATATATATATATACATAAACATATACATACACACACACACACATATATATATATATATATATATATATACCGTATTTATCGACGTATAACACGCACCCCAAGTTTAGGAGGGAATTTTAAGGAAAAAAACTTTTAGGAGGGAAGTTTAAGGAAAAAAAACTTACATTAAAATACCCATCAATGCAGCCTTATCAGTGTCTATCTGCAGCCTTGTCAGTGTCATTGCAGCCTTTTCAGTGTCAGTGCAGCCTTGCCCAGTGTCCATTGCAGCCTTGTCAGTGCAGCTTTGCCCCAGTGCAGAATTGTTAGTGCAGCTTTGTCCCAGTGCAGCCTTGTCAGTGCAGCCTTGCCCCAGTGCAGCCTTGTCAGTGTAGCCTTGTCAGTGTAGCCTTGTCAGTGCAGCCTTGCCCCAGTGCAGCCTTGTCAGTGCAGCTTTGCCCCAGTGCAGCCTTGTCAGTGCAGCCTTGCCCCAGTGCAGCCTTGTCAGTGTAGCCTTGCCCCAGTGCAGCCTTGTCAGTGCAGCTTTGCCCCAGTGCAGCCTTGTCAGTGCAGCCTTGCCCCAGTGCAGCCTTGTCAGTGTAGCTTTGCCCCAGTGCAGCCTTGTCAGTGTAGCCTTGCCCCAGTGCAGCCTTGTCAGTGTAGCTTTGCCCCAGTGCAGCCTTGTCAGTGCAGCTTTGCCCCAGTGCAGCCTTGTCAGTGCAGCTTTGCCCCAGTGGTCAGTGCAGCCTTGCCCCAGTGGTCAGTGCAGCCTTGCCCCCAGTGTCCATTACGTGCTTGGACAGATCACTTGAAAGATCGCCGCCGACATACACATAGCATGTAGTTTTAAATATGGCACCGCGAAGTTCGGAGGGACTCGGCGGAGCTGAACGAGCGCCGCCGAGATACACATAGTCGAGTGTACTCGGTTCTTTCCGGCGCCGCTCACAGTCCCACCCAGTCCCGCCCTATGATGGACATGACACAGGTCCAATGGCGGGACTGGGCGTGACTGTGAGCTGCGCCGGAAAGAGCAGAGAACACTCGACTATGTGTATCTCGGCGGCACTCGTTCAGCTCCGCCGAGTCCCACCGAACTCCGCGGCGCCATATTTAAAACTACACGCTATGTGAATGTCGGCTGCGATCACGGCGAACGCTCCGATAGTTCACAATTAGCCGGGATCAGCGTATAACACGCACACACGATTTTACCCTGATTTTAAGGGGAAAAAAGTGCGTGTTATATGCCGATAAATACGGTATATATATATATATATATATATATATATATATATATATATATATATACATATATATATATATATATATATATATATACACAAATAAGTATTAAACACATCACAATTTTTCTAGGTAAATATAAAGCCAAGACACCAGCTGATATTAATTTGCACTGACAAGGGGCAGGATTGCTTTTTACTTACTGATAGATTTCAGCTGGTGTCTTGGCTTTCCATGCCTTTTTGCACCTCCGTTTCTTCATGTGTTCAATACTTTTTCCCTGTGACATTCTATTTTATTACACATAACTTAGGCTACTTTCACACTGGGACGACCAGCCGTTAGCGATAAAGAGCCACTCTTTTAGCGATGCTTTAGCGCTGTTTTAGCGGCTATTTTAGCTGCGCTTTTCGGCCTCTAGCGGGGTGCCTTTTACCAAAAAAAAATTTATAAAAAGTCCACTTTTGCAGCACTTCCAAAGCGCTTTTAAGGTGCTTTGGCAGCGCTGCCCATTCATTGCAATGGGCACCGCCCGAGTGTGTAAAGACACACTGCAATTGCAATGGGCACCGCCCGAGTGTGTAAAGACACACTGCAATGAATGGGAAGTGGTTTTCAGGCGCTTTTCAGAGGCTATTTCTGGCGCGAAAGTGTCTGAAAACCTCCTGAAAAACAGTGTGAAAGTAGCCTTAATTTCTGAACTTATCTGTTTAGGTTTCTTTGCATGTATGGATTGCATGGGTTTTTAACTGACATGTGGTGAACATTTCATGTCAATAGCACCTCTAGAAATATATTTACGCAGAAAAATGGTGATGCGTGCAATACTTATTTTAGCCGCTGTGTATATAATGTATATGTTTATGTGTATATATATATATATATATATATATATATATTTATATTATTTTTTATTTTATTTTTTTTTACTTGCAATATATTTATCATTTTCCTTCCACTTCACAATTATGTGCCACTTTGTGTTGGTCTATCACATAAAATCCCAAAAAAATACAACTACGTTTTTGGTTGTAACATGACAAAATGTGGAACATGTCAAGGGGTATGAATACTTTTTCAAGGCGTTGTATGGGTGAACAATGTCCTCTGGTGGGGTGGCTCCTGAATTTCTGATCAGGTCTATCAGATCGCAAACCAATGGGCAACTGAAGAAGCACAACACTGATGCTAATTGTGGGGTAGTGGCATTAGCGCTGAAATGTTGCATCAACTGCAGTGACATCATCACTATGTGACATATAGCTGGTGCGGAGGGCAGAACTCTGGGTGGGACCACCTACTACAAACTAACTGCTGATAACTAGAACTACAGGAGGGCAGATACAAGACCTATCACCCTGCACAAGGAAAGCGTGTAGCAATGACGGGTCTTTATAAAAGTTCCTAAACAGTGGCAGATTAAAGGAATTGTTTTTCACACTGGAATACTGCACAGATCTGGAAGAAACACATAAAGGACACCAAGATTCAATAAAACATGTTGTATTATTGTTGTAATAATTTTTGTACAATCTTGTATTTAGACAATTAAAGCGGAGACAATTAAAGCGGAGACAATTAAAGCGGAGTTCCATCCATTTAAAAGTCAGCAGCTACAAAAAGTAAAGCTGCTGACTTTTAATAATCAGACACTTACCTGTCCCAGAGTCCAGTAATGCGGGTGCAGGACACCCCACTCCTCTCCCCTCCTCTCCGAGGCACCGGCATTCTAACTGTGGGCGCCCTGCTGTGGCTTCACAGCCGGGCACGAGCTGCGCTGCGAATGGCCGGGCAATCTTCGGGGACCTGTGACATGTCCCAGAAGATTGCAGGGAGGGAGGGGGGGGGAGAGGTGATCTTCCTTCCAGCACCCAGGGAGGAAGTGGGAGCTGGGTGCCCGTAAAAACAGGGTACCCGCTCCTCCCCCAAAAAGATGACATGCCAAATGTGGCATGTCGGGGGTCACCTGCACTTAAAGTCGAAGTTCCATTTTTGGGTGGAACACCACTTTAACTATATATTTTGACACGGCAACTAAATTAATTCAGAGATTTTGCTCTTTGTTTGTTGCATTATTGTATCAGAGAGTAGATTGAAGCTCTATATGTCCAATTTTAACAACTTTCTAAAGAAGAAGAATGCATAGCTTGTGGGTTTTTAATAGCACACATCTTTAAATACTATTACTTTTTCCATGCAGACATTTCCATTTCAGCTAGATGCTGACACGTCAAATCATCCAACAGATGCCTTGCCTAAAGGTCCTCCGCAGCTTCTTCCACATGTCATACCATTAAGGTTTTAGGATACTATGCAAACCAATGAGAGTTTCCAACTCAGTGGGATCTAAAAAAACCTGAGATGTTAATTTGGGTGAATTAACATTTTTAAGTATGTGCTGTCCAAATCTCCTTATTTTAGTTTTTAATATGTTTCTTTATCACAATGTAGCAAGCATTTAGATTCCCTTCTCTGCCTCAGGAGAATGTGATTGCTATGTTGTAGGTCAGGAACCGAGCTGTGAAACTACAGAAAATCCCAATAGATAGGCCCATAATTTATTCTAATATTTAAAGATCATTAACGATAAGAAAGCTGTAAAAAAAAAAAAAAGAAGATAACATGTCAAACACACTGGTTACTATTCACTAACAATATCAATGTAATCACTTACCCTCTACCACTTCCCTCTAACAACCATTCCCTAATTTGCTTAAATTGACTACATTAATTTGCCACAGTAACGAAGTAAGTCACTGTCTTAAAACAGCACACTTTAGACTGTTTCAATGGGCCATGAAATCTATACCCTATTTAAAGATTCAGTTAACCACTTCAATACAAACATTTGAATGCAACTAATCCCTCATATACTCTACTAGAAGAAATGTATCTTTTTTAGGGCCCTCCCAATCCTGGTGCCTAGCCAGGTATGCAGATCATTCAGAACATTGTTCACTTCTGAGACCCTGGGAGGACTGGACGACCACAACTTAAAGCAGAACTAAAGTACAAAATACTTACCTTACAGCACCAGCATCTTCTACATTGCTTCTTTCAGGTCCATCTTGATTGGCCAGTGCAGGATGACGTTTCTGCAATAAAGAGTTTGCCTGCTCCTAGTATTTTTTTTAAGCCTTTAACCACGTCTTCATTAAGACCATAGTCACCTATTGATTTAGCCTGTAAACACCACTTCTTTTGGCTTATAGCCACTTCTTCATTTCCCCATAGCCCCCTTCTTGTTTAACCCGTAGCCCCTTCTTCATTTAACCCATAACCACCTCTTCAGTCAGCCTGTAACCACCTTTTTTATTTACTTGAAATCACCTCTTTAACCCATTTAGCCCATAGCCACCTCTTCATTTACTTGGAGCCACCTTTTCAGTTAGCTCTTAGACACCTTTTCATTTAGCTTGTAGCCCCTCTCCTTTAGCTTTACTTTAATCCCTTACCACTAAACAGCACAAAGAGCGCAGCTAGCTCAGACCACTACCAGAAGCTCTCAGCCCCAGTGGGTCTATATGGCAGGTCTGGCATGTTCCTCATTAGCAATAGACTCATTGATGTGGATCCCAATAGCTGCAACCCCTATCTTGAGTTCTAAACTTTCCTACTCTCTTTCTGTTTGGAACAGATGGATATCTAGAAAACAATTGAGCTCATTGCACACTCCCCTTGCACCTATCATGGGCATCCTAAATTTTCGAACCTGGTCACAATTTGCAACTCTTCCATTGGTGGTAGAGAAAAGGCTTAATAGACCAGGGGATTTACCAGGGAAGGGAATCTGTAGTTTGGATTATTTAAAAAAAAAAAAAAAAAAGGAGTACAAATTCCCTCCATCAGAGATTTTTCACTACAGTCAGGTTGTTTCATAGGTAAAGACTAAGATTTAACAAGCCACATGACCCCTTACAATGACATTGTTTGAGTCTTGCAGGTCTGGTGAGGTTTCCAAGAGAATTTCTATTCTGTATATGCTGCTTCCTGATTCTACCCCAAAATTCTCTTAAATGCAATAATGGGAGCAGGACTTTAATACAAATATGTATGTCCACGACTGGAAGAAAGCCACGAACAATGAATCCCAGATCTCTATCAAAACAACTTTGATGGACGCCAGCTATAAACACTAATGTGATGGTACATGCTGCTTATAAGAATAGCAAATCTGCATTCTCAAGCTTCACTCAACCACTTCAGAGGCTGCGGACAGGTAAAGGTTTCAATGTCCCAAATTGTGTTGATTCTGGATACATATTTTCAACCTTATTTATTTAGGATGGGTTCACATAATTGCAAATTGGATGCGGGTTCCCCACATCCAATTCACAAAATCAGGAGATTTGACCGGCTCTCTATTGAGCCGGTTCACATATCTCCACTGCGGCTCCAGTGTGAATTTGCACAGTAGCCCTGTGCGTCTTTTGGTCCGTTTCAGATTCGAATTCAGCCAAAAATTCAGGCTGAAATCGGCTGGAATCGGACCTGAAACGAGGAACGGGGACGGACAGGACCCCTGAGAGGAGCCGCATCGGTATTAGGTGTGAACCCAGCCTCAGTGGCTAAGGTTAATTTGCCCAATCTATCAGTAACCACTTTACTCCACAAATTTGAAAAGGAGAAATCCCTAAACACCCGAAAAGTGTCAATAATTTCTACTGGCGGCTAGGATAGCAATAATGAAGCAGTGGAAACAGGCTATGGCTGATATTGATCTTGTAAAATATACCTGGGACCTGGGAGGGATGACCTTCTCCTATAGTGTTTTATTTTACATTCCTTATCTTATTCTCTATCCCTTCCTTTTCTATTTTTCTATTTTCCTCTTTCTAATCAGCCAATTGTCTTTTATTCCTGGGCTGACACAACCAGGTTTTTGAGGGGTCAGTTAAACTCTCGTTTTTTAGAATTTTAAGTTATTTTGACTAAAGATAGACCAGATAGACAAGTTGGCCAGATAGACAAGTTGGCCAGATAGACAAGTTGCAGTCAGCAAGTGGAATATACATCAGTACATCACATTTTCCCCTATTCCTTTTGTTAATATGGGATACTCCGTGCACGATGGAGGTTTATATATTTCTCGTTATTGTTCACAGAAGCCCTCAACAAATGGTGTTATTTACATTCCCATTCCCAAAGGAATCCAGCGTCCATGGATGCCTGTCCACCTTAGGGGAGGCTCTGGGGTGGGATGCTATCTTGCCACACGCTCCCTCAGTTCCCGTGATTGACATCACCGGTTGGCTTCCGGTTCATAGTGCCGCACCGTGCCTCCTATACACAGCAGACCTGTTTGGAAGTATTACTATGGAGTTAGTTCCATCCCTAAATTTGCATAATTTCCTGTTATATGCCAATTACTTACGGACAATTATGTAACTTGTTTTTGATTTATATCACGTGCCTGCTTCTGAAGAGTGATAAATGGCAAACCACGAAACGCGTCGAGCTATTTTGAAGCTGTGTTTGTGCTGACATGTTTTTCACATTGAATATGTCATATTTTTTATACACTTGTAGTTATAGGATTGAGATACTATCACCCTAGGGTTTCTTTCCTATCACACCTATGCAGATTAGAGAATTTGGAGGTCATTATAATTATTGTAGTTATTGCTGTGATATGCTAACAATCAATATGTACGTGTGTGTATATACATGCAATTGAATGGGTTATAATATATTAATACTATCCATTGTTTTTACCTTGCTATTTATGGTCCTACTGTACCTAAATAAACATATTTATACTTTCATTGGTAGTTGGTTTCCCTGAGACTGTGTGCTTCATATAAAGTCTCACTTGCCCCCCTTTCCCCCTTCCCTCGTCTTTCTCAGCAAGTGGAATAAGTTTTGGTCGAATGCCTGCAAAACTAGATGTGTCAAGATTGGAGCTGAAACTATATACTCAGGTTCTAAGCTCACTTCACTAGAGTCAGGTGTATTCTAGTATGATAATGTACCTGATTTGTCTTGATCATTGAATCTGTGCTTTGTCCATGCAAGGCAACAGGTTCATTTTAATACAAACTTATAAAGCAGCATATTCACCCACCAACCTCCATTCCTTATGCAGCTTTATTAGGCCGCCAGGAGCAAAGGCAAACCCTGTGTAAGTCACTGGAGTTAAACCTTACACAGGGCTATGGACTTCTCATGTGACACTGCCGATTAGATAAGCCCTACTATATGGAGTGAGTCACATGCTCCTCCATTCCCAGAAGTACCAGGGTATATCCTGTGGCTTACAGCATCGAATGGAGCTGCGGAGAAACAAACAGGCTATAAGTATAAGTACACTATATTACCAAAAGTATTGGGACACCTGCCTTTACAAGCACATTAACTTTAATGGCATCCCAGTCTTATGCCGCGTACACACGATCGCACATTCCGACAACAAAATCCATGTTTTTTTTCCGACGGATGTAGGCTCAAACTTGTCTTGCATACACACGGTCACACAAATCTTGTCGGAAATTCCGATCACCAAGAACGCGGTGACGTACAACACGTACGACGAGCCGAGAAAATTGAAGTTCAATAGTCAGTGCAGCTCTTCTGCTCGATTCCGAGCATGCCTGGAACTTTGTGCGTTGGAATTGTGTACACACGATCGGAATTTCCGACAATGGATTTTGTTGTCGGAAAATTTGAGATCCAGATCTCAAATTTTGTTTGTTGGAAATTCCGACGGAAAATGTCTGATGGAGCCTACATACGGTCGGAATTTCTGACAAAAAGCTCACATTGAACATTTGTTGTCGGAAAATCCGACCGTGTGTACAGGGCATTAGTCTGTAGGGTTTCATTATTGAGTTGGTCCACCCTTTGCAGCTATAACAGCTTCAACTCTTCTGGGAAGGTTGTCCACAAGGTTTAGGAGTGTGCCTATGAGAATGTTTGACCATTTTTCCAGAAGGGCATTTGTAAAGTCAGGCACAGATGTGGATGAGAAGACCTGGCTTGCAGTCTCTGCTCTAATTCATCCCAAAGGTGTTCTATCGCGTTGAGGCCAGGTCATGGACCTTTTTGTGCACTGGGGCACAGTCATGTGGAACAGTAAGGGGCCATCCCCAAACTGTTCCCACAAAGTTGGGAGCTTGAAATTGTCCAAAATGTCTTAGTATGCCGACACCTTAAGAGTTCCCTTCACTGGAACTAAGGGGCCAAGCCCAACTCCTGAAAAAAACACACACAATAATTCCCCCTCCAAATGATTTGGACCAGTGCACAAAGCAAGGTCCATAAGGACATGGATGAGCGAGTTTGGGGTGGAGGAACTTGAGTGGCCTGCACAGTGTTCTGACCTCAACCCGACAGAACACCTTTGGGATGAATAAAAGTTCATCTGCATGTAAAGGCAGATATCTCAAATCTTTGGGTAATATGGTGTATAAGTTAGGGAGGGGGATTAAAGGAAACCTTTTGAAATTTAAATTGCTTTTTCTTTAATCCTTGGATGTGGTGGCATCATTGGGTTTCTTCTTTCAGGCGTTTTTCCTTTATTTTCAACGAGTGATCCTGAAAATAAAGTACGGTACTTGCTGCCCCTTCATGTGTACATTAATTTCTCCATTGTATTTATGGAGGGAGCGATGGTTGTCACACAAGCTGGATTTGAAACCTAAATTAATGTAAAAATGTACAATCAGCTGTGAACCTTCAAATAAAATACTGCTAAACAAATAGCGCTTTTCACCACACCATATAAATCTTAACATGCATAAGATGTAGCACAAATTCCTAATAACAAATTATCCACACACAAAAGTCCAAATGCTCAGTGTCAAATAGTCTTTCACAAATGTGGAAAACACATAAAATCTTCAATCTTCTAAAACTTTTCTTCCTGCCACTCCGATCACCCCGTATATTGTATGTGTTCATCCTTTAGAGTGGACCCCAATATCAAAGTTATAGGGCATATACTATTTTAACCAAGGGTGTCTCAGCCACTCCACTTCTGTCTTTTCCTCCTCCTTCTGCCGCAACTCCACTTCCACGGATACAAGTACATGCAAAAAAAAAAAAAAATTAAAAATAGTGCTCTCTGTATAGAAGTAACTTATGGAAAACCATCACAATTTGCACTCATATTGAACTATTAAATATATGCAAATATACATATAATCCTTTATGCATGTTATGAATCATTCAGGCTACATATATAAATCCTCTGGGCAAAATGGCTGCTCATATCCACAAATGGACCCCAATATACTTATCAAGGTCATAAAGGCATATGTTACCCCTTACAATATGGAAGGAGACACCATATTGGAAGGAGTAATATATGCCTTCTATACAGAGAGCACTATGTTTTTATTTTATTTTTTTGCATGTACTTTTATCCGTGAGAGTGAAGTTGCGGCAGAAGGAGGAGGAAAAGACAGAAGTGGAGTGGTTGAGTGGTTGAGACATCCTCGATTAAGAGGATATATGCTCATATGATCTTCATTAATATTGGGGACCACTCTGGAAGGTGAGCACATGCAGGGGGTGATCGGAGTGACGGTTAGAAAAGTATTCGAAGATTGACGTTTATGTGTTTTCCACATTTGTAAAGGGCTATTTGACACTGAGCATTTGGACTTTTATGTGTGGATAATTTTTAATCAGGAATTTGAAACCTGTCTGCATTTGTTCATTTCGATCACATGGTTGATTGGTGGCACTAGAAGCTTACACATTGGAGATAAAGTTCTTTGTACTTTAATTTAGGCTTACAGGAAATGACAAGTACTCTGCATTTCAGGCAACAAAAAAAAGGCATTTTCTGTACTTGCTGAAAATGTTCTTAGCCTGAAAAAACAAATGCAGCCAGCACATCAAAGGATTTGTAAACTTGAATATATCACATTTTTATGGGTTTAGATACAGTATGCTTTAATATGTGCTATTTACAGTTGGAGGGGGAAATAAAAAAGCAGATAAGGTGGAAAAAAAAGAAGAGAGGAAAACTAAAGATTCTACAGTTATCTTGTAGACTTAACTGAAGGTGGAAAACTCGAAATAGGGATCATCTTTATCTTAACTACTTGCCGACCAGCCGCCGTCGTTATACGACAGCAGGTAGGCTCCCCTGGGCTATAGGGGTGCGTGGGCCCGCAGCACAACCCTGGAGATGATGTGCGTGGCCGGCAGCCGCGATGTCCGCCGGTGACCCGCGATCGCTCCTCAGAGAGCCAGAACGGGGATCTGTCAATGTGAACAGAGAGATCCCAGTTCTGTCAGGGAAGTAGAGAGAGATCTGCTGTTCCTAGTGTTCAGGAACAGCGATCTCTTTCTACTCCCTGTCAGCACACTCCCCCTACAGTTAGAAACACCTCCCTAGGGAACACTTAACCCCTTGATCGCCCCCTAGTGTTAACCCCTTCCCTGCCCATGACATTTATACAGTAATCAGTGGCTATTTTTAGCTCTGATTGCTGTATAAATTTCAATAGTCCCAAAAAAGTGTCAAAAGTGTCCGATCTGTCCGCCACAATGTCGCAGTCCTGCTAAAAATCGCAGATCACCGCCATTACTAGTAAAAAATAAATAAATAAATAAAAATGCCATAAATCTATCCCCTATTTTGTAGATGCTATAACTTTTGCGCAAACCAATCGGATTTACACTTAATACGATTTTTTTTTACCAAAACTATTTAGAAGAATACATATTGGCCTAATCTGATGAAGATTTTTTTTTTTTATTTGGGGGATATTTATTATAGCAAAAAGTAAAAAATATTGGTTTTTTTTTCCAAAATTTTTGCTATTTTTTGTTTAATACCACTTCAAAGAGATGATGTAAGTCTGCAAAAAAAAAATTGCAAGGCCCCTGCAATAGCAGAGTGCTATACCCCACTTCGATCTATTTGCGGGAAAAAAGGTACATTTAAAAAAAAATAATAACAAGAATGTCACAGTTAGCTGCTCTGTGCAATGGATCCTTTTTTCAGGCCCCCCCACAGGCACTCCTGGCTCTGCCCCCTTGGCCGGTGCCCCCAGTAGCAAGCTGCTTGCTATGGGGGCACTGGTGCGTGGTCGCTCCTGAGCCCTGCTCTATGCATCTATAAGTTCGACCCCGCCCCCCACCCTTTCCTCATTGGCTCACTGGCTGTGATTGACAGTAGTGGGAGCCAATGGCACCACTACTGTGTCTCAGCCAATGAGGAGAGAGAAACCCGGGACAGCCGAGGCTCCCGTGAACATCGCTGGATCGAGAGGGGGCTCAGGTGAGTATAAGCGAGGGGCTGGGGGGGGGGGGGGAGCAGCACACAGAAGGTTTATTACCTTCATGCATAGAATGCATGAAGGTAATAAACCTTCAGCCTTTACAACCACTTTAAATCACAATTACTAATAATGAACCCCATCCCATTGAAATATTAACCATGCAACATCTTCAAAAAGCAGCTCCATACAGTAAACTTGGACATGCCCTTTAAGTTACTTGTAAGCATATTGGACATCAGACTTTGTTTCTAACGTGATTTTGACATTTATTTCAATTTAGAGTAAATTAGAGCTTGTCACCCATTCTCGTCAATGTGACAAAATCTAGGCGCTATAGATTTTTAGCACTTTACAGTGTCGCAACTTCACGTTGCTGTAAAAAGGGTTCGTCTCGGAGGAACTTAGTGTAAATTTTCAGTGAGGACAATCTGTTGTTTAAAAAAAGATCAATAATTGTTCTAGTTACTAATTACAATGTAATGCTTCATCCAGTGGGCAAAAGGAGCACAACCGGGAGACTGGCAGAGGCTGCAGTGCTGGAAGGGGGTGCAGACAGGAGACACAGGCCATCATAGAAGTGAGTATAGCGCTCTGCTATTGCAGGGGCCTTGCAATTCTTTTTTTGCAGACTTACATGATCTCTTTAAAGTGGTATTAAACCCAAAAGCAAACATTTCTATTATTGCAGCTTCCAATTCTTATGCCGCGTACACACAATCAGAAATGCAACCAGCAAAAGACTGATGAGCGCTTTTGGTCAGAAAACGCGACCGTGTGTATGCTCCATGGGGCTTTTGCTGGCGGAATTCGAGCCAGCAAAAGATTGAGAGCATGTTCTCTATTTTTCGGTCGGGAAAAGTTCCTATCCGAAAATGCGATTGTCTGTATGCAATTCGGACGCACAAAAAAAAAACGCATGCTCGGAAACAATTTAATGCATGCATTGAACTTAATTTTCTCGGCTCGTCGTAGTGTTATACGTCACCGCGTTCTTGACGGTCGAAAGTTCAGAGAACTTTTGTGTGACGGTGTGTATGCAAGGCGAGCTTGAGTGGAATTCAGTCGGAAAAACCATCCAAGTTTTTTCTGATGGAATTTCTGATTGTGTATATGGGGCATTAGATGTGGCTGCATTAGTTTACTTTTTTTGATCTTTCTTTCTTCTGTTTATATCTGGTGATCCAGCCAGTAAGTCTGTTTCTTTTTCAAAAGCACACGCTCTCCATCAGAATATATCTGTTTACATTTATGAAGCAAAACATTTAACACTGGCAGGGGTGATTAAAATGATCAGCATTTATTTATTCATGTAAAAACGTTTTCCCAAAAGGAAAAAAAAAAAAAACAACTGTTTGCTTTAACTGATTATAAAGTATGAGCTGGAGTTTGGCATCGATTTGCTAGTGTATTTAAATCTTCTAATACATCCAGGGTGGTTTCTGTATAATACAGGGGGTGTGTTACTGGCCAGATCACCAGGAGGAAAAAAACGGATGCAGCCACCACATCTAATGATTGGTAAATTGCAATATAATACATTTTTGGTTTTGGGTTTAATACCGCTTTTATCATGACAACAGGTAAACCACTCTCCTGAGATTGATAGAATATTTCCACAACATACATTATTTTATACATACAGATTGTAACAAGATGAATGTTCCCAACTGAAAGACTTTTCAATGTGAATCTAGATGAACACTATCAGTTTGAGCTGCACAAATGAAGCTCCTATTACCTAATGAATGATAGTTATTGTAATATTTTGATAATATTGTAATAACAGTATTTAATAATATTTCTGCACTAATCTTGTGAATAATATTTTATTTTCTATGTAATCAATAGACAAATAGATGTAAAAAATTAATATTGGTTTTAAAATACACTATATTGCCAAAAGTATTGGGACGCCTGCCTTTACACGCATATGAACTTTAATGTCATCTCAGTCTTAGTCCGTAGGGTTCAATATTGAGTCGGCCCACCCTTTGCAGCTATAACAGCTTCAACTCTTCTGGGAAGGCTGTCCACAAGGTTTAGGAGTGTCTATGGGAATGTTTGACCATTCTTCCAGAAGCTTATGTTGGACGAGAAGGTCTGGCTCGCAGTCTCTGGTCTAATTCTTCCCAAAAGTGTTCTATCGAGTTGAACTTGCAGTCAAGTTCCTCCACTCCAAACTTGCTCCTCCACGTCTTTATGGACCTTACTTTGTGTACTGGTGCGCAGTCATGTTGGAATAGGAAGGGGCCATCCCCAAACTGTTCCCACAAAGTTGGGAGCATGAAATCGTCCAAAATGTCTTGGTATGCAGATGCCTTAAGAGTTCCCTTCACTGGAACTAAGGGGCCAAGCCCAACCCCTGAAAAACAAATCACACCATAATCCCCCCTCCACCAAATGATTTGGACCAGTGCACAAACAAGGTCCATAGAGACATGGATGAGCGAGTTTGGAGTGGAGGAGCTTGACTGGCCTGTACGGAGTCCTGACCTCAACCCGATAGAACACCTTTGGGATGAATTAGAGCAGAGACTGGGAGCCAGGCCTTCTCCAACATCAGTGCCTAACCTCAGAAATGCTCTTCTGAAAGAATGGTCAAACATTCCCATAGACACACTCCTAAACCTTGTGGACAGCCTTCCCAGAAGAGTTGAAGCTGTTATAGCTGCAAAGGGTTGGCCAACTCAATATTGAACCCTACGGACTAAGACTGGGATGCCATTAAAGTTCCTGTGAGTGTAGAGGCAGGTGTCCCAATACTTTTGGTATTATATTGTAGCAAATAATGTCATTTTAACAGCCAGGAATTTTCAACAACAGCAGCAGGGGAGAGCATAAGCAGGAGGAATGGAGCACGACATCCTAGGAACTTTTTGTTGAAGTTTTTTAAGGCATAGAGCCACTACCAGGAATTGATGGAGTTTGGTCTCTCAGAGTGGTCCAATATTCGACTGTTATTATCATTATACAGGATTTATGTACCGCAGTTTGCTCAGTGCTTTGCACTATAAAGGGAAACAATACAGCAACAATGCAATTCAATACAAGAAGGTCAGGAGGGCCCTGCTCCTGTGAGCTTATATTCTAATAGGGAGGGGCTGGTGGAACAAAAGGTAATAACTGCGAGGGATAAACAGATAGGAGAAATAGAAGATTTGGTTACTAGCTGATAGGCTTCCCTGAAGAGATGAGTTTTCAGGGATCGCCTAAAAGTGGACAGAGTAGGAGATAACTTGACAGATTGGGGTAGTGAGTTCCACAGGATTGTAGAGGCTCTGGAGAAGTCCTGGAGAAGAGCATGGGAGGAGAAGACAAGGGAGCTAGAAAGGAGGTCTTGGGAGGTGCGGAGAGGATGGTTTGGGTGACATTTTGGAGATAAGATTGGTGATGTAGTTCGGGGCAGAGTTGTATATGGCTTTGTATGTTATTGTTAGTGTTTTGAATTTTATTTGTTGGGCAATGGCAAGCAAGTGGAGAAATTGGCAGAGAGGGATGGCGGACACTGAACGGTTGGCAAGGTAGATGAGTCTTGAGCATTCATGATGGACTGAAGAGGGGATAGTCTATGGAGAGGTAGGCCTAAGAGGAAGAAGTTACAATAGTCAAGGCGAGAGATAACGAGAGAGTCAATAGGTTGCTTAGTGGTTTCAACGGTTAAAAAGGGGCATATTTTAGATGTTACGGAGGTGAAGTCTACAAGATTTGATTTGGAGCTGAAAGGAGAGGTCAGAGTCCAGAATTACACTTTGTACCTTGGCATGAGGGGAGGGATTGTTAGCTGTATTGTTACTAGACTGTAGACCCTTCCCTCACTGCTTAGTCCGGTAGTGACCTGTGAGGAGGAGACCACAGAGTACAGAGGGAGAGAGGGGTATCCAAAACCTCAGGAAGTGCCGGATATTGAACAGACTGAGGCTGCATTGCTGGAGCAAAGAGAAGGTAGGAGACACAGGCTGAGAAGGAAGTATAGGATTTTTTTTTTTTTTTTTGGGAAGGGGGGGGGGGGGAATAGAGTACCAAGCACATCAGTTATATGTACTGATGGGTATCCCTTTACCTGCAGGTTGCTGCTTCTTGTTAACATCTTCTCTTTGACCCCTTTCACACTGGGGCTCTTTGCAGGCGCTATAACGCTAAAAATAGGGCCTGCAAAGTGCCCTGAAAGTGCCGCTGCTGTCTCTCCAATGTGAAAGCCCCGAGGGCTTTCACACTGGAGCGGTGCGCTGGCAGGTCGGTAAAAGAAGTCCTGCTAGCAGCATCTTTGGAGCGCTCCTGCCAATTGAAATCAATGGGGCAGCGCGGCTATACCGCCGGCATAGCGCTGCTGCAGCGGCACTTTGCGGTGGTTTTAACCCTTTCTTGGCCGCCAGCCGGGTGGTAAAAGCGCCGCGCTAGCGGGCGAAAAGCGCCGCAAAATTGAAGGTAAAGCGCCGCTAAAAATAGCGGCGCTTTACCACCGATGCACCCACCGCCCCAGTGTGAAAGGGGCCTTCATGTTTCCTTCATAGCTGACAAATATTGCCCTTAGTGTCTGTCTTCTGGAAGTTAACAGTTTCCGTTGATAATCTGGACAGTTGTGCCGCTCACCCGCCCCCTTCTGCCCTCTCTGCTACTCACAAAACTCATATTACTATTCTCCCACAATGCCTCACATTCTGAGAATGAAGGAGGAGCAGTAGAGTGTGTGCAAATGGGAAAATCCGGACAGCCGCACTCCAGGAAATTATAATCCAAACTTCTATATTTTAAAATCAGGAACATGTCATACAGTACATCAAAGGCAGAGTGTACAGACAGGCAGCTTACGCGTTTCGCACTAGATCAAGTGCTTACTCATGAGTAAGCACTTGATCTAGTGCAAAACGCGTAAGCTGCCTGTCTGTACACTCTGCCTTTGATGTACTGTATGACATGTTCCTGATTTTAAAATATAGAAGTTTGGATTAAAATTTCCTGGAGTGCGGCTGTCCGGATTTTCCCATTTGCACACAGCCTTTACTAGCATTAGCCAGCACCTGGGGCTCTTTGTTCCTGGAGACCAACAGCCAGTTCATACCTGGACAGATTCACCCTAGTGCGGGGACAACATCCGCAGGAGCAGTAGAGTGACTGGATTTCTACAGTCCATTCATAGAACACAATGCATTGTGGGAGAATAGTAAAACAAGCTCTCTGAATGGTGCAGAGGGCAGAAGGGGCCAGGTGAACGGCACAACTTTTAAGACTAGCAGGCTGCTAAAGTGGTTGTAAACCCTTACATATAACCAGTGAAGTGAATGGCCTTGTGTCATACAGAGAGATGAAACAAATCCTACTACATACGTTGTACCTGTTTATCTACGATCGACTCTTCTCAACATGTGTTAAAAGTGTATTGGATGTATAAAGCTTGTATGAGCTGTCAGAGAAAAGGGGGCAGGAAGCAGAAATTACACTCTGCAGAGCTCAGTAAGGATAGCTCTGACAGCCGATTGGAGGGAAGGGACACACCCACCTTCATACAGCACACAGAAACAGAGCTGAAGCGGTCAATCAACTAGACCTCCCCTGTCACTTTTTCTCTTGGTGTCAGGAAAACTTGTCAGAAATGAGTCATGCTGATAGTAGAGGAATGAAGCAGAAGACAGAAATGACACTTAGTGCTTTGGATTGAGACACGTAAACACTATAGAAGGATATGCTTTGTTCATATTTTATGTTTGTGGCTTACAACTACTTTAACTCTCACCGAGCCGTAGGATCGTTGCTCAGGGCAATATTTGGCAGCTATAAAGTTGACATTAAAGGGAAGATTTTAGTAAGAAGCAGCTGCCTGCAGGTAATTGGATACACACCATTACACATTACTTACAGTCAGGTCCATAAATATTGGGACATCGACACAATTCTAATCTTTTTAGCTCTATACACCACCACAATGGATTTGAAATGAAACAAACAAGATGTGCTTTACCTGCAGACTTTCAGCTTTAATTTGAGTTCTGAAGCATTTTGCTGAATATGCTGAATATGAGCAGATAATATTGACCGAAACACTTCAGAATTCATCCTGCTGCTTTTGTCAGCAGTCACATCATCAATAAATACAAGAGAACCAGTTCAATTGGCCACACCTAATGTTTTTGCTATCTCTCTGATGGGTTTGTTTTGTTTTTTTCAGCCTAATGATGGCTTGCTTCACTGATAGTGACAGCTCTTTGGATCTCATATTTAGAGTTGACAGCAACAGATTCCAAATGCAAATAGCACACTTGAAATGAACTCTGGACCTTTTATCTGCTCCTTGTAAATGGGATAATGAGGGAATAACACACACCTGGCCATAGAACAGCTGAGCAGCCAATTGTCCCATTACTTTTGGTCCCTTAAAAAGTGGGAGGCACATATACAAACTGTTGTAATTCCTACACCGTTCACCTGATTTGGATGTATATATTCTCAAATTAAAGCTGAAAGTCTGCAGTTAAAGTACATCTTGTTCCTTTCATTTCAAATGCATTGTGGTGGTGTATAGAGCTAAAAAGATTAGAATTGTGTCCATGTCCCAATATTTATGGATCTGACTGTATATTTTTTAGGTGTATACAAAAAAAAAAAAAGAAAAACAATACTAAACTTCAGCTTAAAGGGGTTGTAAACCCTCATGTTTTTTCACCTCAATGCATCTTATGCATTGAGGTGAAAAAACTTCCGTCACCGACAAGCCCCCTAGGCCCCCCCCCCCCCCTGTTTTACTCACCTGAGCTTGTTTGTTCCCACGCCGGAGATGTGCACACCCTCTCTACCCGTTGTCTCGGCTCTTGATTGGATAGATTGATAGCAGCGCAGTCATTGGCTCCCACTGCTGTCAATCAAGTCCAGTGACGTGGGGGGGGGGGGGCTATGGATGCAAATGCTGGACTCGGGGCGCGTCCGCAAGGTAACCCCCTGGGAAAGCGCTTCTCCTAGGGGGTTTCCCGGTGCGGGGAGGAGCCGCGAGCATCATTGGGGGACCCCAGAAGGCAAGGTTCGGGGCCACTCTGTGGAAAACGAACTGCACAGTGGAGGTAAGTATGATATGTTTGTTATTTAAAAAAAAAAAATTAAATAACCCTTTAAGTAGCAGTTGAAACACACTTCTGGCATTAATATAATATTTTCTCAACATATGTTTAACTAGATAATATTTCATAGAGACTCTGTAAATCAGGGTGGCTAAAAATCGATGATTTTTAAAAAAAATAAATAAAAAGAAAATCATGTTTTTTTTTTTTTATTTAAATCGGATTATTTAAATCAGATTTTTTTTTTTTAATCAAATTTATTTTAATAAAATGCTTTTGGAGTAAAAATCTATCTAGATTTACATTTAAGATACATTAATAATTTAGTTTATTCAGCATGAAGCGGAGCTTAGTTATGTAGCATCAGGCTGTATATTCTGCAATATTTACATTTTTGGTAAACTCATTCCATAAATTCAAGCTCTGCAAGCTGAGATAACATGCACTGGCAATGTTATTGTTTTAATTAAATAAAATAATCTTAGTAGTTCTCCAACTATGTGTGATTAACCTATTAACTTAAAATCGGTTCTGATATTGCTGTTTTACTAACCTGACAGCTTATTACTCTAAATAGGAAACTTTCATTTTGTTTGCAAATATTAAAGATTATAACTACCAGCAAGAATGAGTCCTTACATTTAAAGATCACCTGACATTTCAGATCCATCATGACAGCGCCTGTTAGTGGGCATCCACTCAACTGCTGCCGCCACATCCCTCACCTTGTTGTGTCACTACCGCATCACCAGCCACCCCATTAAAGTGATTGGGACTGTCGGTGAGTCAACAGCGGGTCAGAAAAGGAGCCACTGCAGGACAGAGATGACAGTTACTATTTAAACATTATGATCTAAATCAAGCCTTTTTACTAGTGATTTAAATCAAATCCACCCTGCTAGAAATTAATTTCCCGACTTTTAAACACAGAAGAACCCTTATGCCGCGTACACACGAGCGGAATGTCCGACAGAAAAAGTCCGACGGAAGCTTTTCATCGTCTATTCCGATCGTGTGTATGCCTCATGGGACTTTTTTTTCCGAAAATTCTGACGGACCTAGAAATAGAACATGTTCTAAATATTTCCGATGGAACCAATTCCTGTCGGGAAAACCGCTTATCTGTATGCTGTTCCGACGAACCGAAAAGCGACGCATGGTCTGAAGCAAGTACGAGACGGAAGCTATTGGTTACTGGCTATTAAACTTCCTTTTCCTAGTCCCATCGTACGTGTTGTACGTCACCGCGTTCTGGACGGTCGGACTTTGGTGTGACCGTGTGTAGGCAAGACCGCTTGAATGGAATTCCATTGGAGAAACCTTCAGAGTTTATTCTAACGGCAAAACCGGTCGTGTGTACAGGGCATCACAATAACTTCCTGGTCTCGGGAGAACCCCTGCTTATAACTACTATAGATACAGCTAACGGTACATGTGCGTAATGGTCAGTGGGAGGAATGCTCCTTACAAAAGTGGTCTATCAGACGAATCCCTCTTACAGATAGCTAAAAAGATCATTGGCTAACACCTGTAGATGGGCTGTGAATGTCATTCTTGTGTCTTGATAAATAAAGCTTTAAAAGAAAAAAAAAAGATCATAGGATTCAGTACTCATTTGAGAGCCAGAAATTGCTATTTGCTCAAGGAACCGCTAGAAACCTCTAGAAGAACCCTAGGATTTCCCTGAACCCTGGTTGAGAAAGGCTGCTCTGGGTGTATTCTGTATGTTTGAGCTGCACAAAATGAAACTCCTACAGAATGAATAATCAAATTATAATAACAGAATGAGGCCCTAACTGTAAGTGCTTGTTACCATGAATTGTGTGACGGCTCCTCTCCCTGATTAGCAGGAGATTAGACATCTGGGAACCTCATTACATGCAGTTGGTCTCCTGACTCCATATGAGCACAAAATTAGTTGTTCTGTAATTTTATGCTTACGTTGTGCCTTCTAGTACTCCCATTAATGATGTGTTTTTTCAAATAATGCATTTTTTTTTGCAGAGATTACAGGGATCTGTGCATTTTTCATTGGACAGGCTGGTAAAGATATATCGGGAATGGGATATCTTACATTTTCTCTTATTCCTATTTGCTGCCATCACATCATTGAGATATACAAGAAATAGGGATAGTTAAAAGGGGCACGACTTATTGTGACTTGGCACATCTTATCCAACATTTGAACTATGTTGAGGGGAGGGGTGATGCTACAATTGGATCTGGCTGCTGGAGCGGACGTGGACACATACAGATCTGGGAACTCTCCAGAATTGGTACAAAGGTTCTAATCAAACAGATTACGCAATCGCCAAGGCCACCAAGAGTTCTCTCCATCAACATTACTTCTCTAGTCACACAGTGGCCAGAGCAGCGAGCCAATGTTGTAATGATTTGAAAGGAGGTACTGGTTGTACCTAGAGCTGCCCCCTGTCCAGGATTCACCCGGACAGTTCGGGTTTGGAATCAAGCGTCCGGGTTTCAGACGGCCTGAAACCCGGACACATTATTTAGACTGGACTATGGCTTCCCAGCAGGGTTGCTGGCTGCAGTTGTCTAAGCTGAGAGTGTCTGTTACATTCTTTCACAGTGCCCACAGCCAGCACTAACAATCCCCCCTCCACACACACAGACTGGAGAGCAGAGAGGGCTCGATCTGCACCTCTTCCCCCCACCCCTACCCCTCTGTGTGTGCCCACACTCCAATCCCCAGTGTATGTTGGCCCATTCCTCCATGCAGATCTCCTCTAGAGCAGTGATGTTTTGGGGCTGTCGCTGGTCAACATGGACTTTCAACTCCCTCCAAAGGTTTTCTATGGGGTTGAGATCTGGAGACTGGCTAGACCACTCCAGGACCTTGAAATTCTTCTTACGAAGCCACTCCTTCATTGCCCGGGCAGTGTGTTTGGGATCATTGTCATGCTGAAAGACCCAGCCATGTTTCATCTTCAATGCCCTTGCTGATGGGAGGATGCTTGCACTCAAAATCTCACGATACATGGCCCCATTAATTCTTTCATGTACACGGATCAGTCGTCCATCAGTCGTCCTGTTCCCTTTGCAGAGAAACAGCCCCAAAGCATATTGTTGCCACCCCCATGCTTCACAGTAGGTATGGTGTTCTTTGGTTGCAACTCAGCATTCTCTCTCCTCCAAACAGGACGAGTTGTGTTTCTACCAAACAGTTCTACTTTGATTTCACCTGACCATATGACATTCTCCCAATCCTCTTCTAGATCATCCAAATGCTCTCTAGCAAACCTCAGATGGGCCCGGACATGTACTGGCTTAAGCAGGGGGACACGTCTGGCACTGCAGGATCTGAGTCGCTGGCGGCGTAGTGTGTTACTGATGGTAGCCTTTGTTTCAGTGGTCCCAGCTGTCTGCAGGTCATTCACTAGGTCCCCCCGTGTGGTTCTGGGATTTTTGCTCACCGTTCTTGTGATCATTTTGACCCCACGGGGTGAGATCTTGCGTGGAGCCTCAGATCTAGGGAGATTATCAGTGGTCTTCCATTTTCTAATTATTGCTCCCACAGTTGATTTCTTCACACTAAGCTGCTTGCCTATTGCAGAGTCTTCCCAGCCTGGTACAGGTCTACAATTTTGTTTCTGGTGTCCTTCGACAGCTCTTTGGTCTTCACCATAGTGGAGTTTGGAGAGTGACTGTTTGAGGTTGTGGACAGGTGTCTTTTATACTGATAACAAGTTTAAACAGGTGCCATTAATACAGGTAATGAGTGGAGGACAGAGGAGCCTCTTAAAGAAGAAGATACAGGTCTGTGAAAGCCATAAATCTTGCTTGTTTGTAGGTGACCAAATACTTATTTTCCACCATAATTTGCAAATAAATTCTTTCAAAAATCAGACAATGTGATTGTCTGGATTTGTTTCCACATTTTGTCTCTCATAGTTGAGGTATACCTATGATGACAATTACAGGCCTCTCACATCTTTTTAAGTGGGAGAACTTGCACAATTGGTGGCTGACTAAATACTTTTTTGCCCCACTGTATTTAAACTATCAGGTGCTAAAGGGGTGTGGCCACATATTAACACTACAAATTCTGGTTGGATCCTCTGCACACTGCTACATCCTTTCCAGCAAACTATGCAAATGAAAAACATTTTTTTTAATTTTGCATAGTTTGCAGGAAAGTGTGTATAGCAGTGTGCAGAGGATCCAACCAGAATTTGTAGTGTTCACTGTAACGAGCCCCTTGCTCGCTCGGTTCCACTCTCCCGACACTCCTCTGCAGCTATAGAATCAGATTGCAGATCGCAACATCTGATGGTTCGGTCATCAGATGCCCCGGGACTATAACTACAGCTATGTGCCATTCTAATCCAGTTGTGTAGCTCAGAACAAACACCAGGCAGGCTGTAAGTAAGTTCAAACAGGGATCTCTCTTTATTGACAGATATACAGTCTCTTTTATACAGTAAAAGAGGAGGTGCAGACCTCCTGCTCATATTACACTAACAATACACCGGAAACATAATTAACCTAATTAACATGGGCTTATTAACTAATCCCTTTAGACAGCCTAGATGACTCAGACATGACCTTTAGGCCAGACTGGCCGTCTGGTAGCTCAGAAAACCCAATGAACATTATCACAATAGCAGAGTTAATTAACACAAACAACAATGGGGATCTAATGACTCTTAGATCCCATACTAGAGACTTATTTACAATACACATTCTAGTAGGCAACAGACAGACAGGTGGCTGGAATTTACATCAGCATCTCCTAACAGTATCTGTCCCAGCATTATGAATCAGCCACTATTTCTAATATGGCAAATCCAGGGTCCCCAGAGTCTGTGTGTCCTGGGGGACCAGGACCCGAATCCATAGTAATACCACCTCAAGGGTCCCCAGGCACACAGCTCACAAAGAGCACCATTCCCCCAAATGCCAGGGCCCACGATCAATCGGCAAGAGGCTAGCATTCAGTCCCCTCAAAAATTCTCTCTCCCGACTAGGTCTGTCACATTCACCATTTCAGATGTGAATCAGGTGCAAATTTTTGCCTGAATTCCCACTTGAACCAGACGCAAACACGCACAGGACCCTCTTGGAATGCGAACCTGTGTGACATGTCATGCGAATTGGATGTGGGGAAAGCTGCATCCAATTTGCACATATGTGAACCTTGCCTGACTGTTTGTTGTCAACGTGATATAAAGGCCATTGTTGTCTTGACATCATGATCAAGATCATTTATTGACTACATTTTGTAACATTTATTTATTTATTACAGGTACAGTATTTATATAGCACCAACAATTTTATGCAGCGCTTTACATATATACAGTAAAACCTTGGTTTGATAGTAACTTGGTTTGAGAGCGTTTTGCAAGAAAAGCAACATTTTTAAATAAATGTTGATCCTGATATACAAGAGATGTCTTGATATACAAGTAGCGTCAAGTCACAACTGAGTATAAAAGAGAAGAGAGGCGCCTCTAAGTGTAGCAATATGGTTACATTTAATGAAGGTACAACATTTAGAAACTCACATGGTTGATAAGTAAAACAGGCACATCTAAGTATGCAGGCATCCGGGGTAAAGCTGTCCACATAGACCAGGAATCTTCAAACTACGGCTCTCCAACTGTTGCGGAACTACACATCCCACGAGGCATTGTAAAACTCTGACATTCACAGACATGACTAGGCATGATGGGAATTGTAGTTCCTGAACAACTGGAGGGCCGTAGTTTGAAGACCCCTGACACGCTCCACATGCGCTTCAAGCCTCGCTTTCAGATCGCTCTACTGGGTAGTCTTCCTGGTCACGATTGCAGACTGACAGCGGAGAGAGCCAGCAGTGCAGAGGATGGTCTATGTGGACAGCTTTACCCCGGATGCCTGCATATTTAGATGTGCCTCTTTTAATCATCAACCATGTGAGTTGCTAAATGTTGTACCTTCATTATATGTAACCATATTGCTACACTTAGAGGCTGGATTTTGCTTCTAATCCCTTTGTGGATGGACATTTTATGGTTACACAACCTGGTCACATTGCTATAATCTTTTTATATGGACTATAAACTGAAGGACTTATGAATAAATGGTTGTGTAACGAATCATTTGAATTTCCATTATTTCTTATGGGGAAATTCGCTTTGATATACAAGTGCTTTGGATTACAAGCATGCTTCCGGAACAAATTATGCTCGCAATCCAAGGTTTTACTGTATATATATTTTACATTCACATCAGCTCCTGCCTGTCACATACCTGGTAGGAAGAGCCTGGTTTGCAGAGGAAGGTCTCACTTACACCTCTGACTCGGGGCCCCTGATAGAGTAGACAGGTGGCACTGGAGTGCAGAGTCGCACGAGTGCCGGTAGTCGTGTTAGCTGGTGGGCTTCTGGTTGAGTGGTATACCAGATGACAGCGGAGGACTGGAACAAGCTGGTACTTAGACGTTATCAGTGGAAGAGCAGGTCCCAACAGCAGGTGGACAGAAGCTTGCAGCTAGGTAGCTCCGTATGGACTTGAACATAAACAGAGTCAGACAAGCCGGGTTATACACAGTGCGATCAGATAAGGTACAGATGCGGAGACTGGAGAGTGGTCAAGGCACAAGCCGGGGTTGGTGCAGGTGGAGAGCAGGAGTAGTCAGAACAAGCCGGGTTGATGCAGATATACAGGGAACAGGACAATCGCGGAAAACGGTAGACAAGACAGCACTGATCGTGGGTACCAACCCAGTTTAAATAGCCCATTTGGCGCCCTCATCTGTCACGGGATGCCCCGTGCACATTAATGCACGCATGCGCACATCCATTCGCATTCTGGCGCATGTTTTTGCTCATGCTCCTCTTCTAAGAGGAGTTTGGGGAACAGGAATTTGCCTACAGGAACCATCTCGTGTTCTGGCAAATCCTTCCTGACCCTGCCCTTCAGGAGCTTGCATTCAAAGGTCCATAAGCACATTCATACAAACACATACTAGGGCCAATTTAGACTAGAGCCAATTAACCTAACAGCATGTTTTTGGAGCGATTATAATGCAATCTCCTTAAAGTTGATGTAAACCCGAAATAGTTTTTTTTTTTATGTCATAATGTAGAGTATAAGATTTCCTATCATTTGAGCCCAGTCTTGCCAGAAAGAGTTAATCCATCTCTGAGCAATCCTCTTTTATTGTTCAGTGAGATAAAACTTGACAAACAGAGAAAAACTTTGTCAAATCCTCCCCCTTGCTGTGAGTGAAAGGTGATTTACATCTCGTGCACTAGCCTAAGACAGGCATTATTTTTTAATTCCCACCCCCACTGCTTTCTTCAGCAGCTCTGCAAGGATTGGCTGTTCCACACCTCACTATGATTTGGCATGCTGAAGTCATGTGATTACTTTCCTGTCTTTTCACTGGATGTTAGAGATCATAGCAGAAGTTCAGTGTAAGAAATACACAGGAGAAAATGCATATTAGAGGTGGGCGGGGAGTCTACTGACATCAGGACTCCACCCACCGAGCTCCGGACAACAGACCCGCCCACAGAATATGCAGTTTTTTTCGGGTCTAATAACAGACAGAGGGGAGACATTTGACAGGTAAAGATACATGCAGGAGACATGTATATCATTATATAGATAATCCCTATGGCAGTAGTTTAGAAAGGATGACATTGGGTTTACATCCACTTTAAGTTGCTCATTGGGCTGCCTATTTAATAAACATAATAGGTCAACTGAATGGGGCACACATGGCAGACTAACAATGCTGATACTCTTGTAATTGCAAAGCAGTGGATTAGTGTTGTTATCCTGCAATATAAAGTGCTGTTACTGGCAGGATCTCCAGTTAAGAAGCTTTGTAGCAAATTCATAAAAACAAATTTACTGAAAGTATAAGTAAAGGAAATCTTTTTTTCTAGTTTTGGATAGAGTGGGGAGTGATTAGAACGTTTGTTAGTTTTTATTGTTGCCTGTACCCCGTTAAGGAGATTCACCCTCTCTGTCTTGTTTACCATTATCATTGAAAGTGAAAGTAAAAGAAAATCCCAAATTTTAGGTTGTCCCCAGAAAGGTAATAGAGGGGAAATCTTCCAATTGGGACACTAGTTCTGGTGACCTGGGGTCCCCAAGGAATTCCCTTAATTTGCAGGGATTTTCTTTCACTTCCTGTTTGGCTATGAGATAGGAAGTGATGGGAAATCTTCGCAATGGGATACAGATGAAAAAAAAAAAAAGGGTTATCCAAAATAAAAATAAAAAGTTTTGCCTATAGTTTAAAGTGGAGGGCCACCCTAAAATAAAAAAGTGCAACAATATTTAAAAAAAAAAATAAAAAAAAAACATTTGAAAAAAAAAAAAAAAAATGTAACTTACCTGAAACCCCTGTTGCTAGGCAGTCTTCCTAATCTGCCTCTTCCTATTCCGTGGCGCTTCCTCCTCTTCGGCAAGCGGCCCCGTTGCCTTCTGGGACATGTGTCCCAGGAAGGATGTAGAGACTGGTACAGCTTTGGTGCTCTCCCCTGCGGGGGAGGGGGGGGGGGGAATATGCTTGTTGGGAATGACGGCAGGAGATTTTACATGGAGGTCGCTACTACTGACAGATACAAGGACTGGGAGAGGATCTTCTGTGGAATCATGGATGGTCGCTCGGTAACACATGTGAGTGTAACCCAGGGGAACAGTGCTTCTAAGAGACTTTAAAGGGGTTAGAGTGCGGGTCCAGGAAAAGGAATAGGAGTGGGCCTTAAAGAACTAACACCCTGGAGGAATCCAAAAAGTCACATCTCTTGGACTTTATTCAGAGTATCGTCCTTGAAGATTAAATTAGAAGTGCCGTGCAGTCAGGAAATAGTGACTAACAGGAGGAAGGAAAGATGCATTACATATTTGGAACCACGTGCAAGATGAAAGTTCTATCAGGAAAAGGCTTTACATATTCTGGATGAAGTGATGCATTTACATTGCCTAAATGTTTTGGGAGTTATTCAGAGTGGCTTTCAATGCAATCCAGCAATGACTACAATGTTCATGGACTGTCTGTCGTGTCTATCTGTGAGGGAAAGGGGGTAACGGGAACACACTTCAGGAATGAAAGAACTACCCAGCAGCTCCTACGGGGGTAGTGCGCTACAAAAGTAAAAAAAAAAGTAGACTTAAATAGTAAAAAAAAAAAAGACTCTAAATGTTGGTAATTTAAGGCTAAATGAGAATATTGGGAATGTACCTCTCATCTGTAGCAGCTATCAAGCACATAAATAATATATAAAACATTCCTACAGCATGAAATTCAAATCCAGTGCATGACTTTTCAAAACTTATATTTGACTATTATTTTTTTTTTATGAAAAAGTCCGTGTGCACATAACCTTACAGACATGGGGAAGCTATAAAATATAAGTTTTCATTCACAGAAAGGTTTATGGCTTTTCTAAAATTACATTTTGTTATGTCAGATGGGCAGATAAAATGCTTGCTGGAATTTTTTAATCTTGCGCACATCTGCCATCAATATCTTCTTATAAATCTGGACTGCCGGCTTCATTTAGTTTAGTGTTTGCACTAAAAAAATATCCAATTTAGAGAAATCAGGGATTAAACAAACTGCTACATTCCTTAAAATATATCCTTAAATGCTTAAAATATAATTGGCTTGTAACCTTTTCCTCTTCCATGTCTGCCCTGGATGACAGCACAGGAAGGAACTGGATATCTGCTGATGTATTGCCTCATTTGTAGCTCAGTCCAGTTGTACATGGACATTGCGTGTTGAAGTAGTGTCTGGAAGGGGTTATTCAATTTACAATTACTTTGACCCATAATTGGGCGTTATGTTTCTTTGTTATAAAAATATATGTTGTCTAGTAGCATGTATTTGAATTTATAAGAAAACTAATATTACAATGTATAATATCATAGTAAGTATCTGTATCTTAAAATTTAATCAGGAATATTTCAAAAACACAACCCAAACCTACCCTTGTTGCTAATCAATACATAAAAAACTGACCAATTGTGTAAATAGCAGCCTTTCTTAGCCTTTTTTTTTCAGAGGAACCTTTAAAATAGTATTCAGGTCTCAGGGAACCCTTGCTAGAATTAATTGATTGTAAATGCGTGATTAATAGAAAAGTTCACCCTTTTATTAGTGGTTAGTGAAAAATACTCTCTTATATTGGGGGTCTGTGGAGAAGTGCTCCCTTACATTGGTGATCAATGGAGACATGGGAGTAGCGTAAGGGCTTGCAGGGGTCACAATCGCAACCACGCCCCTAGCTCCAGGGGGGCCCCTGTGGTCTCCCTGTCATATTATCATATCCTCCACAAAATCCAGCTCCGATCTACCCTAGGGCCCCACAGCCACGCTCCAATACTGGGCTTCCACTTTGCCTTCCACAGTCCACACCCCTCTGTTCTCATTGCCTGGGGAGAAGCTGTGAGCCTTTTCCTGAATAGAGAGGAGCGTGGGGTGAGAACAGCCCAGGATGGGGAAGTGTCTGTGCTGTGTGCTGGCAACATGGAACCAAGCTCAGCAAGTTAAGAGGAGAAGAGTGCCGTCCTGTAGCCACAATGGGACGGATGTTACTGGTGAGGTAAGACACCGCTCAGTGTCTCCTAGTCACCAGCTGGTATTATTTGTACCCCCCCACCCGGGGACGTCTATTTACCCCACTTCTCTGACAACTGGGAAAAAGACACGCACCTCTGGGAGGTTACCTTCCCCCAACACCTGCCAACACTGACAAAGAAACCTTCAGAAATTGCTAAAACAAATCCCTCAGGAGGGATGTACTGGAAATGGAGCGAGTACAAAGAAGGGCAACAAAGCTAATAAAGGGTCTGGAGGATCTTAGTTATGAGGAAAGGTTGCGAGCTCTGAACTTATTCTCTCTGGAGAAGAGACGCTTGAGAGGGGATATGATTTCAATTTACAAATGCTGTACTGGTGACCCCACAATAGGGATAAAACTTTTTCGCAGAAGAGAGTTTAATAAGACTCGTGGCCACTCATTACAATTAGAAGAAAAGAGGTTTAACCTTAAACTACGTAGAGGGTTCTTTACTGTAAGAGCGGCAAGGATGTGGAATTCCCTTCCACAGGCGGTGGTCTCAGCGGGGAGCATTGATAGCTTCAAGAAACTATTAGATAATCACCTGAATGACCGCAACATACAGGGATATACAATGTAATACTGACATATAATCACACACATAGGTTAGACTTGATGGACTTTTGTCTTTTTTTAACCTCACCTACTATGTAACTATGTAACTATGTAACACCTCCTAAGGGGGCCCTGAGGGGCTGCAGGCTCCAGATTTTGTGTCACATGGCTTTGCCCCCCCAGATCTAAGTTGCGCCCTCCCCCCCACCCTGGATGCTATGCCCGGCTGCTGAGCTCCTTTCCCATTATGGCGCTCTATACTCCTCCACAGGGCTGAAACAACACAGCCAGTCAGCCACGATCTTCACAGGATGTATCTGCCTACTGCAACTACACTGCCGTTCCGACCAGAGAATTTCACAGGTCAGAACGGCAACATAAAAGCCAGATACACCCTGTGAGGGCTGACAGACTGTATAAAGGAATGTGATTCCAGCCCTGTGTAGTGTGTATGTGTGTGGGGGGGGGGGGGGCTGTATACAGTGTTGGGATGGAAAAGGAGCTCTGCCAAGTGACCTGCTAGGGGTCCCTGTCCTCTGATTCTCCAGCGGTGATCCCTGTCCTCTGATTCTTCAGCGGTGATTCCTGTCCTCTGATGTAAGGAAGAACTCTGGAAACTCATAACTCTTAAGGCACTTTGAGTATCTTGGCATGCGGTGGGTGTATTTGCAAGCACGGTGGAAGTGGTGGGTGGTAATGGGTGGGGGGGCCATATCAACTTTTGCATCGGGCCCACAAGCTTCAAGCTACGCCTCTGAATGCAGAAGTGCTCATTGGTGTTCATTGGGAAGAATGCCCCCCTTACATTGGTTTTCAGTGGCAAGAATGCTTCTTGCACTGGTGTTGGAACGAATGCCCCTTACAGTGCCTTGAAAAAGTATTGATACCCCCTGAAATTGCCCACACTTTGTCATATTACAACCAAAAATGTAAATGTATTTTATTGGGATTTTATGTGCCAGACCAACACAAAGTGGCACATAATTCTGAAGTGGAAGAAGAATGATAAATGGTTTTTAACATTTTTTTACAGATAAATATGTGTGGAGTGCAATTGTATTCAGCCCCTTTACTCTGATACCCCTAGCTAAAATCTAGTGGAACAGATTGCTTTCAGAAGTCACCTAATTAGTAAATAGAGTCCACATGTGTGTAATTTAATCTCAGTATAAATACAGCTGTTCTGTGAAGCCCTCAGAGGTTAGTTAGAGAACCTTAGTAAACAGAGAGCATCATGAAGGCCAAGAAACACACCAGACAGGTCAGGGATAAAGTTGTGGAGAAGTTTAAAGCAGGGTTAGGTTATAAAAAAATATCCCAAGCTTTGAATATCTCACGGAGCACTGTTCAATCCATCAACCGAAAATGGAAAGAGTATGGTACAACTATAAACCTACCAAGACATGGCCGCCCACCTAAACTGACAGGCCGAGCAAGTAGAGCATTAACGAGAGAAACAGCCAAGAGACCCTTGGTAACTGGAGAAGCTGCAGAGATCCACAGCACAGGTGGGAGAATCTGTCCACAGGACAACTATTAGTCATTCACTCCACAAATCTGGCCTTTATGGAAGAGTGGCAAAAGAAAGCCATTGTTGAAAGAAAGCCATAAAAAGTCCTGTTTGCAGTTTGCGAGAAGCCATGTGGGGGACACAGCAAACATGTGGAAGAAGGTGCTCTGGTCAGATGAGACCAAAATGGAACTTTTTGGCCTAAAAGCAAAACGCTATGTGTGGCAGAAAACTTACATCACCCTGAACATACCATCCCCACTGTGAAACATGGTGGTGGCAGCATCATGTTGTGGGGATGCTTTTCTTCAGCAGGGAAAGGGAAGCTGGTCAGGGTTGATAGGAAGATGGATGGAGCCAAATACAGGGCAATCTTAGAAGAAAATCTGTTATGCCCTGTACACATGACCGGTTTTGCCTGAAGGTTTTTACGATGGAGTTCCGACGGAATTCCGCTCAAGCTGTCTTGCATACACACGGTCACACCAAATTCCACAGTGATGTACAACACATATGATGGGGCTAGAAAACGGAAATTCAATAGCCAGTAGCCAATAGTTTCCGTCTCCTACTTGCTTCAGAGCATGCGTCGTTTTTGGTGCGTCGGAACAGCATACAGACGAGCGTTTTTTCCGATAGTAATTTGTTCCGTCGGAAAAATATAGAACATGTTTTCTATCTAAGTCCATCTGAATGGCATACACACGGTCGGAATATACGCTGAAGAGCTCAAATCGGACTCTTTCTGTCCGAAATTCCGCCCCTGTGTACGGGGCATTAGAGTCTGCAAAGGACTTGAGACTAGGGCGGAGGTTCACCTTCCAGCAGTACAACGACCCTAAACATACAGCCAGAGCTACAATGGAATAGTTTCGATCAAAGCATATTCATGTGTTAAAATGGCCCAGTCAAAGTCCAGACCTAAATCCAATTGAGAATCTGTGGCAAGACTTGAAAATTGCTGTTCACAGACGCTCTCCATCCAATCTGACAGAACTTGAGTTATTTTGCAAAGAACAATGGGCAAGAATGTCACTCTCTAGATGTGCAAAGCTGGTAGAGACATCCCCAAAAAGACTTGCAGCTGTAATTGCAGCGAAAGGTGATTCTACAAATCATTGACTCAGGGGGTATGAATAGAAATGCACACCACACTTTTCACATATTTATTTGTAAAAAATGTTGAAAACCATTTATCATTTTCCTTCCACTTCACAATTATGTGCCACTTTGTGTTGGTCGATCACATAAAATCCCAATAAAATACATTTACGTTTTTGGTTGTAACATGACAAAATGTGGAAAATTTCAAGGGGTATGAATACTTTTTCAAGGCACTGTACATTGGGGGTCAGTAGGAAGAATTCTCCTTACGTTGGTTATCATTGGTAAAAATGCTCCTAAGATTGATGGTCAGTGGGTAGAACATTCCGTATGTTGGTGATCAGTAGGGAGAATACTCCTTACATTGGTGGTCAGTGGAAAAATGCACCTTACGTTGGTGGTCAGATGATTGCCTCTCAAACAGCTAAAAAGATCATTGGTGCCATGTTACTGGCTCTGCCAAGTAGCATTGAACCCTGAACTATGCGGGCACCATCAGATAGGAGGTAAATTAGCCACAGCTCAAGAAAACCCTAGCAATCTGTGGAGGAACCCTAGAGTTCCACAGTACCCTGGTTGAGAATGGCTGGTGAAATGTCACTTATGTATGCAAATAGCAACCAAATCCTATGGTTAGTGGCTTTGCCTCCTCCCACCTCCTTCGAAGAAAAAAAAAGGGGGTATACAGAATGAATGTAAAGAAGAGCAAAATGCAGGAAAAATGTCCACAGGTTTTAAACAGGTGCGCAACTTGAATGACCAAAAACAATGAAACACATAAACAATCAAAAGGTTATTAGAAGGTGTATACCAGCATACTGACAATCCATCTGTAACAATACAAATATAAGGTTAGTTGTCACATGGCCTGTTGTGTTCTTCCACTCTACATGCCACTGGCACTAGTATTTTTTCTCTGATTTGACAAGGTGGAAATGGTAAAGTCTCTCTACCTCATCCAATCAGAGACTGCTTTGTATTGACTGAATAAAAATACAAGACTTTCTCATTATGGCAGCAGGGTACCTGGAAGACTGCTGCTATCACTATAGTAGCAACGACTTATACAGTGATTTGCAGCTTACACAGGGTTCGGTCACATATGAGATATGCATACATACACCGGTCCAAGTCAGACCAATGTAACTATTCTATAAAGAATCATACCTAGAAATGAACTTCAACAAGTTCCCCAGCAGGGGTTTAAAATGCAAGTCGCACTGGCACTGGCACTTGTAATTCCCTTCTGCCACTAGATGTTCTATAGTGTTCTGTCTTCAGGCCATTGTTTATCTTTGTGTAGCACCCTCGTCCTAAAAGTAGGGCTACAGATACATTTAGTTGTGCTGGGTGGTAACCAGCCTGGCTAATTTGTAGTGTTTAGTGGTCAATTTACTTTTTCCCTAATCCTATTGGCTGTGGTTTCTCCCCTTTGTCAGAAGGTGGTGCTGTTGCCTTTGACATTGGAGTGATGAGCTACAGTGAAGTTCACGGTATAGAGAACCATATCTTTCTCAGCCAATCGGACTGGTAGCTTTGCATGCTGGGAAAAGGTATATATCTGGAAGAAGTCGGGTCATCAGGGTAAGTCTGCCCAGGGCTTCGGCCTGGGTGGATGTGTGTGTACAGTTCCTGGCTGAAGCCTGAGGCCTATCGAGGTGGTTGCCGGATGCTAGGCCTGTCTGAGGCCTATCCGGTGTTCAAGTTTATGCAGCGGTAAGTCTAGCAAAGATCCAGAAATGATTCTAGAGGGGTGGAGTTCTGAGGAAGCACCAGAGGTGACTCTTCATGAGCTGGAGGCTATGAAGTTGCAGGGAGGACTTCAGGAAGAACTCATCCAAGGGAATCTGTGTATGAAGTTGTGAGTAAAGTTCAGTTACTAGAGGAGACAGCCTTTCCTACAAAGTACAGATGTGCTGGTTCTGCTTAAAGGCTCTTATTCCTGTACTGCTGTCTACCTCATCTCACCTATTTTTGTCTAAGGAGTCTGCCATTCTGCCTGTTGCTGATCATTTATTAAGGGTGTCCTGTGCCCAATCCCATCTCTCCCACATTTTTCCTGTTCAAGAAATAAACCTTATTCTTTTTAAAGCATAAAAGTGACTGGCGCCCAATGTTCTTTTCATGTTCATCACCCACCATGCCCACAAACCCACACCCTGAGACTGTAAGCCCATCGTACCTAACCCCCGTAGTCAGCAAAATCGGGGTAGGTGCTACATTTGAAAGATTAGGGACATAGTGTGAATGCAAGGCATCATGGACCCGTAACCTGAGTGAGGAGGATGTAATAATATAATGCGGAAAACAGTGCAGATGTCATCAAATCAGTACCATTCTCTGCATTGTGAACTGGGAACAGGGCCTGGAGGAGATCGAAACAAAAAGCTGACCCTTAAGCCATGTGACTGACCTGAAGAAATCATTAAAAGCTAGGTATGTAAAAAAAAAAAGAAGAAATTAGGGGGGTGGGATTGGACATTAAAATTAGAATTCACAAAGATGTCTAGAATGCGGCTCGAATAGCTCTGAAACAGAATGAAAATTGTCCCCCTGCTGGCTAGGGCAGTATCCTGTTTCATTTATTATAGGGTGGTCTAAGCTCATAGTTTGTTCAAAACAGAGCAACAGGGTAACTTTAAAGAGTAACTTCACTTTCATGGGGAAAAAAAATTAGCAAATTAAAAAAAAATATATAATAATATAGCGTATACAATTGCGACACAAGTCATATTGTAATTGAATGCTTTTAAAAATGACCTTTCCTTTTCAATCAGCAGTGCTGTAATTCTCTGTAAAATGCAATGCAATATGGCTACATGGAGGTGTTCTGTAAGAGATGTTGTACAGAACGCCCCCCCAGGTATGTCATTTCCTGCTTGTGTGATTGGGCTTATTGATATTCCCAGAAGTCTGCACTAAGATACAAATTTGATTTTGAGCATCCCCTGCAACAAAAATTTAATTTTTGGTGAGATATTCCCAAAGGGAAATCATGTCTAAAGGGATGCAGACCCTGTGATTTCCCTCCTTAAAGTCCTGCAGGTGCAGCAGCTGATTAATAATTACAAAACCACTCCCATACGGATACACAGACAAACACACAGGGATTTCCTCAGAAAAACAAAAGGTAGGGAACTCCAACAAAGTTTGTTAAAATCCTTGCAATGTACACCCAGAGGGGAATGTATTTTTCTCCACAAAAGTAAAGTTACTCTTTAACCACTTCAGCCCCGGACCATTTGGCTAGCAAAAGACCAGAGCACTTTTTGCGATTCGGCACTGCGTCGCTTTAACTGACAATTGCGCGGTCATGCGACGTGGCTCCCAAACAAAATTGACGTCCTTTTTTACCCACAAATAGAGCTTTCTTTTGGTGGTATTTGATCACCTCTACTTTTTTTATTTTTTGCGCTATAAACAAAAAAAAAAGCGACAATTTTGAAAAAATCGCATTATTTTTTACTTTTTGCTATAATAAATATCCCCAAAAAATATATTTTTTTCTCTTCAGTTTAGGCCGATATGTATTCTTCTACATATTTTTGGTAAATAGGCGTTTATTGATTGGTTTGCGCAAAAGTTATAGCGTCTAAAAAATAGGGGATAGTTTTATGGTATTTTTATTAATAACTTTTTTTTTAATAGTAATGGCGGTGATCAGTGATTTTTATCATGACTGCGACATTATGGCGGACAGATCGGACACTTTTGGCGCTATTTTGGGACCATTCACATTTATACAGCGATCAGTGCAATTAAAAATGCATTGATTACTGTGTAAATGTGACTGGCAGTGAAGGGGTTAACCACTAGGTGGCGCTCTAGGGGTTAAGTGTGTCCTAGGGAGTGATTCTAACTGTGGGGGGAGGGGCTACGTGTGACACGACACTGATCATCGCTGCCGATTACAGGGAGCTGTAATCAGTGTCAGTGTCACTAGGCAGAACGGGGTAATGCTTGTTTACATCAGCATTTCCTCGTTCTTCCTCTCCATGAGACGATCGCAGGTATCCCCGCAGACATCGAATCCGTGGGACCCGCGATCACACTCACAGAGCCCGCGGCGTACTGGTACGTTAATATGCCTGAACGTGCCTTCCTGCCGACGTATATCGGCGTGAGCCATTCGGCAAGCGGTTAACTGACAATTGCGCGGTTGTGCGACGTTTCGATGTTTACATGTAAAAGTCCTTTTTTTCCCCACAAATACAGCTTTTTTTTTGGTGGTATTTGATCACCTCTGCGACAATTTTGTAAAAAAGAGCGCCAATTTTGAAAAAAAGAAATATTTTTTACTTTTTGCTATAATAAATATCCCCCAAAAATATATGAAAAAATGAATTTCTTCCACAGTTTAGGCCGATATGTATTCTTCTACATATTTTTGGTAAAAAAAAAAAAAAAAAAATCACAATAACCCTTTATTGATTGGTTTGTGCAAAAGTTATCTACAAAATAGGGGATAGATTTATGGCATTTTTATTAATATTTTTTTTTATTAGTAATGGCAGTTATCAGCGATTTTTATCATGACTGCGACATTGCGGCGGACAGATCAGACACTTTTGACACTATTTTGGGACCATTGCCATTTATACAGCGATCAGTTCTATAAAAATTCACTGATTACTGTGTAAATGTCACTGTCAGGGAAGGGGTATAACACTAGGGGGCGATCAAGGGGTTAACTGTGTTCCCTCAGCATGTTCTAACTGTAGGGGGGATGGGCTCACTAGAACATGACAGAGATCACTGGGAGCAGTAGATTCCTGTCATGTTGGTAAGAAGAACAGGGAAATGCCTTGTTTACATGTTTTGCTCACCCGTGCCACTTTGCCGACGTAAATCGGCGTGAGCCGGTCCTGCAAGTTGTTAAGAATACTTGCACAAGGTACTGATGCTTACAGATGTTTGAACATCAGTATTCTTGGCTGAAATTTCAGGCACTTATTTAGCAGGTATACACACGTTTGAGCATACACAAGTAAACCTAATTCCAACCTCTTCATATTAACATTTTACACCAGTATTTGCGCGTATGTGCGTGAAATACTGACTCAGATTTCTGCATTTTTTTTTTTTATTCATCTATACGCATGTGTGTACAGCCACATTACAAACAATTGGTTGTATTTAGATCAGTAAAAAAAAAACCCTGAATGTCTTAAAACGTTCAGTATTTGGGCAGCAGTGTGCAAGAGGCCTAACAACGCTCATTGCTTCTAATATGCAAATGATATGAGCAACAAGTACACCGCCTTCACACCTTCACATGTACATTGCTTCTCCCATTTCCTCTTGATGCCACATTTGGGCAGAAAGTAGAGGGAATGTTCAATAGGGCAGTGGATGCCAGTCAAATCCTGTAAGGAGAGTACAGGGGGGGCGGGGCTGAGATGTGCTGTCCGTGTCTATGGACACAGGCAGTGAGGCACGGGATCAAGTCTTTAGGTGTGCCACCATAGGAAGCGGCTACTACGGTGGGTGGTGGACCAAGAAGGCAAGGAGCCAGGAGTGCCATCGGTGAAGGATCAGAGATGCTCTGTGCAATTCTATTCTATAGACCAAAAAAAAAAAAATCTCCGCAAACAACCTAATATTAAATTGCAGCTGTACACTTAAGGTCAATGATACAACACCTCACATCAAACATATAAAATAAAATAGTGCAGCACAAACGGTATTCTTCTATCCACAGAGTAAATCAATAAAAGTTATTGAATAAAAAGTGCATTGAAAGTTCTTAAGACAAAAGGAGACAAGGATCCCTGATGGTGCAAAGTTGTGGATCAAGGCAAAACAGTGTCTAAACCCGTACTGCTCCTCCACCATAGATAAGGGTGGCCACTTACCTGACATGCATGACCCCTGAATGAACAGAAAGGTCAGACAAGCATGCCCCTATCAGGGTCTCAGATCTCCTTTTGGCCAATATAATAAGCAGGACGCTCCCTGACGTGGTGGCAGCAAAGCGGGTATATAAAACAACTGAAAAGAAATATAGTGCTCTCTGCTATACTTCTGTTTATTAATGGATTAAAAAGTTACTCACAAATCAGGTACTTCTACCAAGTGCAAATCACGAGCGCTCGATATATAGAAATACATGCCAAACGCACAAGATGGCGTCATGCGTGGCTCCTCCCCATACTCGTTACGTCCTGCGTCAGCGGGTACCTATTAATTCTATTCTATAGAGCAGGTAAGTATAACATGTTTATTATAAAAAAAAAAAATAAAAATAGTCTTCATGCTTTAATCAAGGGCCCAAAAACTTTTCTTGCACAGGGAATCATCACTGGACCCAAGAAAAAGTAAACCAAAAGTAACTATTTATAGGTCTAGCTATCTGTCTACTTATCTCTATACTTTAATACTATAATTTTTAAAATAAAAGCTATTAATAATCTGAAAATCCTTCCTTGCAGTGAGGCTGTGCCCAAACTGCAAGGGTTAAATGCTAGTTTAGTCTAGAGAATAGTAAAAGCAGTTTTACTTACCTGATCCTTCCCTCCCTTGCAGACAATGCTCTCCCAGGCTCTGGCATTGGACTGTTCTGCAGCATCCTCATGTCCAAAGCAGGTCTATGGACCGTGCATTGGTCTTGGTGAAGTCAAGGCCTTAGGCCACCAAAGCATGGGAGAGAAGATGCTGCTGGGCCAGTCTATCAGTGTAGAGGAGTGCAGGACGGGGTAATTAAATCTACTTTTGCATGCCTCCTAGACCAGTGGTTCTCAACTCCTGTCCTCAGGGCCCACCTATGCCTCGTTTCCACTGAGCGGATCGGTTCGGTACGCTATTTTGGGTGTTTCCATTATGAAAGCGGCCCATACAACCGAACCGAACCGTTCCATTCAGGATCCTGCTTCAGATGTGGGGCCATAGAAAATGGAACGGTTCGGTTAGGGCGGAGCTATGATACATTCCACTGATTGGTGGACGTGTGACGCCAAGACGGCATTTTTTCTAAACCCACGTATGGCCCCTGTCGGTCCGACTTGCAGTGGAAACGCTCACCTGAATAGGCCGGACCATTCTAGGCCTTCCAAACCGATCCGACCCGAACCGATCTGCTCGGTGGAAACGAGGCATAACAGGCCAGGTTTTAAGTATTACCTTGGTGAGATGCAGACTAGAATACTACAATCACTGAGCAGCAAATGATACCACCTGTGATGTATTTCAGTTATCTTGCAAACCTGGCCTGTTAGTGGGTCCCGAGGACAGCAGTTGAGAACCACTGTACTAGACGTTAACTATCAGTCAACCCATGCAGTGTGGGCACAGCTTCATTGCAAGGATGATTTTTTACATTTCTTTGAGCTAGGCTTTAGATGAATTTGCGCAAAAAATATACGATACATTACATTTTATGGTACTGTGTTGAAAAAAATCAGGTAGACATCCAGGGACAAAATGGGTCAGCACAGTTGCTTAGTCCTTACCACTTCTGCCTTGCAGTGTGCAAGGGGTCCGAATTGGAACCTTAGCTGGGACCCTATCTGCATGGAGTTTGCATGTTTTATCCATACTTGCGTGGGTTTCCCCCCTCGATACAAAGACATGCTTATTTGAACATGTGAAAAACGTTTGTTTGAAATCTTTGCAAACTTTTTAAAAATAAAAAAATGGAAAAATCATATGTACATAAGTACAGCCTTTGCCATGACACTCAAAATTGAGCTCAGGTTGATCCTGTTTCCACAGATCATCCTTGAGGTATTTCTACAACTTGATTGGAGTCCACCTGTGGTAAATTAAGTTGATTGGACATGATTTGGAAAGGCACACAACTGTCTATATAAGTTCCCACAGTTAACAGTGCATGTCAGAGCACAAACCAAGCCATGAAGTCCAAGGAATTGTCTGTAGACCTCCAAGACAGCATTGTATCGAGGCACAGATCTGGAGAAGGCTACAGAAACATGTCTGCAGCATTGAAGGTCCCAATGAGCACAGTGGCCTCCATCATCCATAAATGGAAGAAGTTTGAAACCACGGGACTCCTCCTAGACTCTTCCCGGCCAAACTGAGGGATCGTGGGAGAAGAGCCTTGGTCAGGAAGGTGACCAAGATCCCGATGGTCACTCTGACAGAGCTCCAGCATTTTTCTGTGGAGAGAGGGGAACCTTCCAGAAGAACAACCATCTCTGCAGCACTTCACTAATCAGGCCTGTATGGTAGAGTGGCTAGGCGGAAGCCACTCCTCTGTACAAGGCACATGACAGCCCGCGTGGAGTTTGCCAAAAGGCACCTGAAGGACTCTCAGACCATGAGAACAGTGGCGGCAAACAATGCACCCACAGCCATCCCCCCGGTCGGTCACCAGCCCAGCACTTACCTCATCTATCGGGCAGCGATTCCTCCGGGCGATGGGCGGCGCTTCTCCTGCGTCTCCTCCTCCGCATCACAGCGGCTTCCACCATGCATCTCCTCCCTCCTCCTCATAGGTGGCCAATAGGACGCTTCTCCTTTCTGCCAATCGGGTGACGGGTCTCTGGACCTGCTTCCTGAATGGCCAGGTGGAGAATCAGGAAAACAATAGCGAATATTCATTTGCTATTGTCACACAACTAGGTAGGCTCAGGGAGCAGTGCTCTGCTCCTCGAGCTCACCCTTTTTTGAACCCTATAAGAGCCTCTGGCTCTAATCATGTGCGTCAAAAAAACCCAAAACATTGGAATCCATGCATTTGGCGCCCCGCGTGTAGATTAGGGGGCTGGACGCATAAATAGGGGGGCAGCGCCCCTGCGCCCTGCATTATGGGCCACCATTGCATGAGAAACTAAATTCTCTGGTCTGATGAAACAAAGATTGAACTCTTTGGCCTGAATGGCTAGCGTCATGTCTGGAGTAAACCAGGCACTGCTCATCACCTGGCCAATACCATCCCTGCAGTGAAGCATGGTGGTGGCAGCATCATGCTGTGGGGATGATTTTTAGTGGCAGGAACTGGGAGATTAGTCAGGATCGAGGGAAAGATGAATGCAGCAATATACAGAGACAATGAGACATCCTTAATGAAAACCTGCTCCAGAGTGCTCTGGACCTCAGACTGGGGCGAAGGTTCATCTTCCAACAGGACAACGACCCTAAGCACACAGCCAAGATAACAAAGGAGTGGCTATGGGACAACTCTGTGAATGTCCTTAAGTAGCCCAGCCCGAGTCCAGACTTGAACCCGATTGAACATCTCTGAAGAGATCTGAAAATGGCTGTGCACCGACACTCCCCATCCAACCTGATGGAGCTTGAGAGGTCCTATAAAGAAAAATGGGAGAAACTGCCCAAAAATAGGTGTGTCAGGCTTGTAGCATAATTTTCAAAAAGACTTGAGGCTGTAATTGGTGCCAAAGGTACTTTAACAAAGTATTGAGCAAAGGCTGTGAAATACTTATGTACATGGGATTTATTTCATTTTTTATTTTTAATAAATTTGCAAAAATTTTAAACAAACTTCTTTTATCATTCAAGTTTTTTATTATCATCATTGAAAAAATAGCACAGTATAATCAACATAAAAAAAAAAATCAGTACAATATAATTCACAGCGAATTCAAAATATGTGATCACAGTTTATTGGTTGTCTTATTACTGTGGTGAACAGCACTAACAATACAAAGAAATAAAGTATAAGTAATATAATGTAAACTCTTAACTTTGACTATATCCATTCAGTTTCAAATTGTACACCTGTCTATTGTAAGATATGTTGAAGCCTCACTCCCCCTTCGACGCCCCAAAGGGGATCACACTGTGTCCAAGGAGGGGGTGAGGATTCTCCCTCTCATTATCCATTTTTTCTCTTATAAACTTTTATTTGAGAGAAGAGAGGAGATATTATTAACAATCCGTTATATCCAGTTCAAAGATTATTACGGAATTTATCAGGGGTACAATATAATGTTCCCATTATAATAGATCAAAAATAGACATCCTGACCCTAGTATGAAAAATTAGTATATAAACCTGAGAATTTCTATGTAACTTTAAGGAAAAATTATACTGTTCCTAAAACAGAAAAAGAAGATATTTAAAGGAAAAAGACTAGGGGAGAAGAAAAAAAAAAGATAAAGCAATAGTACAGAAAAAGAGTATAGAATGCCTGTCTGTCCGATGTGAAACTCAAAAATCAGCGACTGGTGTTGCTACCTATGTCCGGTATCAGAGAAATTCCCATAAACCGAGCCCAGGGTTCCCAAGTGGCCTCAAATTGTGTGGTCTTTTCCAATAAGGAACTAACCATTTTTTCTTGTTCCATTATCCATGAAATCTTCCTTTTCATGGACAATAGAGATACCGAAACAAACTTCTTTTATGTTGTCATTATGGGGTATTTTTTTTAGGATTTTGAGGAAAATAATGAATTTAATCCATTTTGGAATAAGGCGGTAACATAACAAAATGTGGAAAAAGTGAAGCACTGTGAATACTTTCCGGATGAACGGTATGTATGCTTAGACTGTAAGCTCATGAGACTGTGAATGTACAGTATATGTAAAGCGCAGTGTAAATTGTTGGCACTTTATACTGTAATATATGCGTCGCGCTCCACCCCAAAAACGGCAAATGGGAGAAACCATCCATTTGTCTGTATGGAAACACCCTCTATGGAGACCACTACCCCAATGACTGTGTGAGGACCAGGCTTCCGCCTCAAGGGTCTCCAGATCGGATGTCTCCAATTTTGGCATTGTCAATACAAGCCTGTCCTTTTGAGTTCAAACCAGCTGGTAAGCCTTCATCTTATTGGTGGTGGACTACATTCACATATTGTTTTATTATCTATTCACCATTTCCAGATGTCTTAATGATGTTATAAACACTTGGCGAATGTCCCTGTAAGGGCCATCCAGATTCACTACATTTTCCACTTCACCTATGGTGTTTATGTTTATTTAAATAACTTGTTTCCTTTCTGATTTTTTCATACAAAAATCACTGAATATTTATTTTATTAGAGCTCCACATTGTTTGTATTAACCATTGTGAGATTCACTCAATCATCTTTGTTCACTTAAAGTTTTAGCGCTTACCTTTATTACTGTAACATATGTGAATGTGTCCCACATACCTCCCAACTTTTTGAGATGGGAATGAGGGACACCTATAAGCAAAAGTATGCAGGCATAGGACACGCCCCTTGCCATTGTACAAAAAAACATGATTGGTTAAACCCACAAGTGCTTTATTTTTACTACTACTATTCCTTTATATTGGCTTTTGGAATTTCCAAATGCAGCAATTTAGAAATCACATGAAAGGTTTAGCTCTGGAAAACACTTTTTGATAGATAAAAAGTGCATTTTATATACAATTATATGGATCAGACCAAAATGAGGGACACATGAGAAGGAAAGAGGGACATTGCTCCAAATCAGGGACAGTCCCTCGAAACCAGGCAAAGTTGGGAGCTATGGTCCCTGATAATCACAGCTGCCTTCTGCCAATGATAATAAGAAAAACTATCCATTTTTTTTTTTTTTAACCGTTTGCCGACCGTCGCACACAGAATGGCACAGGCAGGCAAATGCGCGTCCCTATCTGCGGGAGCACCCGTGGCCCGTGATTGCGGTGTAGAGCGGTAGAACGGGGAGCTGTCTATGTAAACAAGGCATTTCCCCGTTCTGCCTAGTGACATGACAGGGATCTACTGCTCCCTGTCATCGGGAGCAGTGATCGCTGCCATGTGAGTGGAAGCCCATCCCCCCCACAGTTAGAATCACTCCCTAGGATGCACTTAACCCCTACAGTGCCACCTAGTGGTTAACCCCTTCCCTGCCAGTGTCATTTACACAGTAATCAGTGCATTTTTATAGCAATGATCGCTGTATAAATGACAACGGTCTTAAAAATGTGTCAGAAGTGTCCGATGTGGCCACCATAATGTCGCAGTCATGATAAAAATCACAGATCGCCGCCATTAGTAATAAAAAAAAAAATAATAAAAATGCTATAAATCTATCCCCTATTTTGTAGACGCTATAACTTTTGCGCAAACCAATCAATATACGCTTATTGCAATTTTTTTTTACCAAAAGTATGTAGAAGAATACGTATCAGCCTAAACTGAGAAAGAAATTTGTTTTTTTATATATTTTTTGGGGACAGTTATTATAGCAAAAAGTAAAAAATATTGCTTTTTTTTCAAAATTGTCACTTTTTTTTGTTTATAGTGTAAAAAATAAAAACCACAGAGGTGATCAAATACCACCAAAAGAAAGCTCTATTTGTGGGGGAAAAAAAAGGACATCAATATTGTTTGGGTACAATGGCGCACGACCGCGTAATTGTCAGCTAAAGCGACGCAGTGCTGAATCGCAAAGAAAAGCTTTGCTCAGGAAGGGGTTAAATCTTCCGGGGCTGAAGTGGTTAACCATTTTAGCAAATACTGTCGAGAGACTTATTCAACCTTACATTCATTAATTGTCTTCTTCTCGGTTTCACATCATTGTGGTGTTTTTACAGACGTTTATTTGTTTTTAATTTTGTCTATTCTCAGGTTTTCCAAAATGTAAATATTTTAAATCTTATTCACTAACTTTATTTTATATCTTCAAAAAAAAAAAATGCTATTCTTTCCCTACTCGTAAAAAAAAAAACTATCCAAATGTATATTTTTTAGCTGAATCTATAAAGGAGCAGCTATCCATAATTACAGTAATCATTTTAGTACAATGCAATTCTGATAAAACCAAGAAGCTATAGCATAGACCAATGCTTTTAAACAGTCATTTATTACAGTCCTTTAAATGACCGAGCCACAAATGAATACTAAAAAATGATTTCTTTTCCCAGCCTAATGTATTTAAATGAAAGAGATCTGAGATCAATAAGAGCGGACTTGTCCAGGCTGCATTCTGCTGTGTGCCACTAGGGGGCGTGTGATGACAGAGAGTACCATAGCTGGGGGAGCAGAGCAGCAATAAAAAGCATGCAGGCTGTTGAAGAAGGAGCAGTAATTGGCTGTGTGCTCCTGATGTGCGGAGCATCCTTCCATCCTCTACCCATGAAGCTGCCTCCCTGCCTGGGGAATCTCATTCACTGACAGGTGCCTTGACCTGCCTGCCCTGTGCAAGACTTGCAGCAAAGGATTATTGGAGTTACCATGAGCCAGTGCGAGCCTTCTGTGCCCAGGAATAATAACTGTCCCATCACAGCTCTAAGGAATGAGAGCCAGGACTACCTGTTAATGGAAGCGGAGGATGGGGCGGATAAATCTGTGCTGCACCATGGATACTACCACACGTAAGTGCCTTGTTGCTCTGTTTTTAGACTCTAGGCAGAGAATGCGGTTGGTCCTCCGGCTATCGGTGGACTACAAGTGCCAGCGAACCGCTGTGTCCGACTTAAAGGAGAGATGAATATAGTCATTGCCATTGCTGACTCAGATTTAAAAGGGTTTGGCGTGGTCATCTTGACCTGGAACAAGCATGCGACCAGTGAAGTCTGTACTGCCATTCTTGCACGCTTGTTGCAGGTCAGTGCCAGGATCAGGATGGTGATGCCAGAGACTGAACCTGTTGAATACAAGGCAGCAATGGCAGTTTTTATAATGCAGGGCTTACAGGTTTACTTTACGGTAGCCACAGACATCATTGAATGGATGGATGGATGGGATGTGCTGATGATGTTTTGTGAAATCTGTACCTTTATACACATAAAAGATGTTAGGCTCAATTCATAAAGATCTAAAGTTAAGATCTTTATTTCATCCGTGTGACTGTCATTCTCAAATCTCATTGGACTCACCTGAAGATAACTGTCACTTTTTTTTTTTTAAACAATACCTATTCTTACGCTTGTGTGTGCCTATAATCCATCTTATAGGTTGGGTACACATCTGCATATATATTCCCTTTACTGATCCCTGTTATCCAATGCTACAAGGTTTTGGAACTTCCTTTTGTTAAGAATATTCAGTTGGCATGAAAAATCCTCCATCAATGGCCAGAAAACCCATCAGAATATTGGACTCTCTCAATGCAGTCCAGAGGATGGATTTATAGGCAGATATTGGCTGGTGGTGGGAAGAATGGTTTAAAGCAGTATTACACTCAAAAACACAGATGTATTATCTTGTATCTTACCATTTCTTAAATGTGGTGACTGCATTAGTTTTTTTTGTGTTTTTTTTAGTCTTTAGTTCAGCCAGTAAGTCTGTTCTTTTTCAACTTCCTTTAACCACTTGCTGACCACTGCACACCGATATACGTCGCCACAATGGCAGCGGTGGGCAAATGGGCATACCTGTACGTCCCCTTTAATCGGCGGGGCTAGCAGGCACGCACGCGCCTGCCACGTACAATGTGACCGTGCCCGCAGGGCTCCCATCGATCGTGTCACGGAGCCGCAGAACGGGGAAGTGCCTACGTAAACAAGGCACCTGTATGTCACCTTTAATTGGCAGGGCTATGGAGCGCGAACGCGCCCGCCATGTTCAGCGTGACCGTGCACGTAGGGCTCCCGGCGATCGTGTCACTGGGGCAGCAGAACGGGGAAGTGCCTATGTATACCAGGCATTTCCCTGTTCTGCCTTGTGACATGACAAGAGATCACTGCTCCCTGTCATCGGGAGCAGTGATCGCTGTCATGTCAGTGGAAGCGCAATTGTCAGCTAAAGCGACGCAGTGCCGAATTGCAAAAAGTGCTCTGGTCAGGAAGGGGGTAAAATCTTCCGGGGCTGAAGCATTTAACCTCTTGGCACCGGCGCCTCTTGGCCCTTTAAGAGTTTTATGACACCGGGAGGCGAGGCGCGGCTTAAGATCACAGCCAATCATGGTGTTGACGTGGTCCGAAAGCTCCCGATCGCTCCTTGATCTTTCGGTAAAGAGACGGTAACTGTTCCGGGAGTGCGCAGCGTGCGCGTTCTTGGCACAAGTTATATTGGGGGCAGTTAACGCAAATATGCGGCCCGCTTGGCACTAAGGACCAGGGGCCTGAGATCCCACATATTTGCGTGAAGCCAGCGCCAAGGGGTTAACAGACCAAGCTGCCCAGCAAAAGTGGCAGTTAGAGGATTGAGGCTAACCATTTACCACTGACAGGGGTGCTTACATTGATCACCTTTTATTTATTTATCTAAAATCTTTATCTCAAAAGGCAAAAAAAAAAAAAAAGAAAAACTACTACAGATTGAAATGAAAGCGACTCTTGTGTTTCCTTTTCTCCTGGGCAAACTAGACTTACTTGGATTTATTTGATTTTGATTTATTTTGATTGTTTTTCTCGCTTATTTTATGTTTTTTTTTTATGTGGCTCTTATGAGCATTCTGCTATAAATGCCTTACTAATGCAATCCTAATACTATGGTCCATTACCTTAGTACACTATTCTTCCATGCTTCGAGACCAAACATTGTAATATCTACAAAATCAGATAATATTTTGGTTCCCAAATCTTTTGAAACATTAAAAGGAACTTATAGTGGTACTTGTACCATCAGATTGCTTATTATAGCTTCTCCTTTGTAATTTTATTATTTTATTATATTACTTTCTGTTTGATTATATTATTTTGTCATTTCTTCAAAAACAATAAAAAATTCCATTAAAAAAAAAGTGGCTTTATTTGTTTGTCACGTCCATCAAAATCTGATAATCTAACACAACCCTCTCCCCAGACTGACAGTGCTGCTCTCCAAAGGTTGCTCCTTCATCCAGAGTGGAGACACCCTAGGGCAGTGATGGTGAACCTTGGCACCCCAGATGTTTTGGAACTACATTTCCCATGATAGTCAACTACACTGCAGAGTGCATGAGCATCATGGGAAATGTAGTTCCAAAACATCTGGGGTGCCAAGGTTCGCCATCACTGTCCTAGGACAAGTAGTGTGTTACTGGCTGGATCATCAGGTGAATAAAGGGAAGAAAAAAAACCTCCAGTACAGCCATCACATTTAAGCCTAGGTTCACACTATGAATCGCATATGAATGGTACAGGAACCGCACCACTTTCCTGTACAAATCACATGCAAATCTTAAGAAGAAGTGATTAAGGGGGGATATGATCAACATATATAAATATATAAGGGGTCCATATAGTGAACTTGATGTTGAGTTATTCACTTTAAAGTCATCACAGAGGACACGGGGCACTCTTTATGTCTGGAGGAAAGGAAATGTATTCTCCATATACGGAAAGGTTTCTTCACAGTAAGAGCTGTGAAAATGTGGAATAGACTCCCTCCAGAGGTGGTTCTGGACAGCTCAGTAGATTGCTTTAGGAAAGACCTAGATCTTTTCCTAAATGTACATAATAGAACTGGGTACTGACATTTTGTAGGTAAAGTTGATCAGAGGAATATCCGATTGCCTCTCGGGAAGGAATTTGTTCCCCTGCTGTAGCAAATTGGATGATGCTTTGCTGGGGTTTTTCACCTTCCTCTGCAACAACTGTAGGTATAGGATTATGTATATGGGATTGTATGATTTATTTTTTACCTTCTATTGGACTGGGTGGACTTGTGTCTTTTTTCAACCAGACTAACTATGAAACTAAAAATCTGTGCTGTGCGATTTGAGCCTATTCGTTTAGAACGGGCTCAAATCACACTGCATCCTCACCAAAGTCTTCCAACTTTGTAACTGCACTGTAACCGGATCACATTGTCGTTTTGTACCATGTGATCCGGTGTGGGCAAAGCCACTACGTTTGCGACCTGCGTTTGGGGGTGTCGTTAAGATTGCACTGACACCCACTGCAGTGCGATTTGAATGCAGTGTGGGAAACGCTCACGGATCATGGGGTTTCCTGCACCGCATACCAGTGTGAACCTAGGCTAAAGATGTATGGTGCAATATGTTACATTTTTTTGTTTGTGGGTTTAATACCAGTCTTAAAAACATCTAGCTGCTTAAACAAATGTGTCAAAGTTTTTCCTATTAGATTGTATTCACACATGTGTGATTTGTCGTGCGACTTTGGACATCAAAGTCGCATGACAAATCGTGCACCATTCTTTTCAACGGCACCCATTCAGATCACTGCAACTTAAAGTTGCAGCGGCTTTGTAAAGGCGCCTTCAGTGCCGGGACAAGATCATCCAGTGCCCAGGGTAAAGATGAGAAATTGCACCTCCTCCCCTTCATTATGTGTGGGTTTATGAGGAGGAGGGGGGGAGAGCACAGCCCGCACCTTAGGGTTTCCACCTGTCCGGGACTCACCCGGACAGTTCGGGTTTTGAATCAGGTGGACTGAAACCCGGACACATTATTCAGACTGGGCTGTGGCTCCCAAAGTAACCAAGAAAGATAGTCACACACAAATCTGTTGCCCTCTGGGAGCTGCGGGTGGCTGTCTGGGGGCAGTTTTGGCATCGCTGGGATGCAGGGTGATGATTGATGTCAGCAATAGCAATTTGGTCACAGCCACTGTTTGCTATGGCACGCTATGTACATCACATTACTACTCTTCTTGGGGCACCCAAAGGTGTCCCAGGCTGCTAGTGTTCGGGTTTGGCTTGAAGAAAAGGTGGCAACCCCACCGCACCTCCTCCTGACTCTCTCCTCTTCTCTATGCCGCTTCCAGTGCTGGACTGACAAAAGTAGTGATGCCGCTGTCACTACTCCTGTCAGCCTTACAGTAGAAGGAACTTGCCGTGCCCCCATCCCTACAATACATGCAGCGTCCGAGGCACAGGGGTGCCACCCCCCTAATCCATGTGTCGGTCCCCTAATATACATGATTTCAATGTTTTTCTGGGGTTTTTTTTAAGCACATGATTAGAGCCCGAGGCTTTAATTGGCTTCAAAAGAGGGTGGGCTCGGGGCGCAGAGCACTGTGCCCTGAGCCCACCCACTTGTGTAACAATAGCGAATGAATATTCGCTAATGTCTTCCTGCTTCTCCTCCCGGCTAATCAGGAAGTGGGTCCTGAGACCCGATTGGCCAGGAAGTTTTAGGACTCCTGGCCAATCGGGTCTCAGGACCCACTTTCTGTTTGGCCGGGAGGAGATGCAACCCCTGTTAGGCCAGGAGGAGAAGCAACAGCCCCGGCTTTTCCCTCGGCAAACTGTAGCGAGGAGCAGCATTGGCCTCCTAAGGTAAGGCCACTGATCACCACCTTCCGTCTCCCTTGGGGGGGGGAAACTGATTGCCGCCGCCCGTCTCCCGCGGGGGGCACACTGATCGGCGCTGTCCGTCTCCCGTGGGGGGCGCACTGATCGCCGACGTCCGACTCCTACAGGGGGCGCACTGATGGCCCCCGTCCATCTCCCGTGGGGGGCACTGATCGCCGCTGCTCGTCTCCTGCGGGGGATGCACTGATCGCCGCCATCCGTCTCCCACGGGGGGCGCACTGATCGCCGCCGTCTGACTCCTACAGGGGGCGCACTGATCGCCGCCGTCTGACTCCTACAGGGGGCGCACTGATTGCCGCCTTCCATCTCCTGTGGGGGGGGGCACTGATCGCCACCATCCGTCTCCTGCGCGCGCGCGGGGGGGTCATCAGGTTTTTTTGCCGCTTCCCCCAAAGAATTGGGGACCATCTGCCACTGCGCTGTGCCCAGAGCAGCTGTCCCTTCTGCCCACCCCTTCCCCCCGGCCCTGCCTGCACTACTTTTATGCGACTTTGATCCATAGTATGTAAAGTTGAATCAAAATAGCACCACAAGTCACATCAAAGGCGTGCTTTAAAGTTGCACTGGAAATCGTGTGACTTTGGAGACGCGCTAATGTGAAAGGAGCCTTAACCGTTCACACAAGGTGCGTTCAGCTGCGTGGCATCCATCAATATAGCTTCCATGCAAGGACGCTCTAAAAACGGTCACTGACGATGCGCCCCATTCTCACTACACTAGTGTGTTGGTGTCTGTTGAGGAAAATGTAAGAAAAAAAAAAAATATGTCAAGATGTGTCAATGCAATGCAACACGCCTATCAGAATACAAAAAAAGGATGTTAGTATTTTAACCCTTGAAAAAAACGTGTAAAAAAAAAAAAAACGCATGTCAACACGCTTCAACACACGTGTGTGTTTTTATGTGCAATCTGAGGTGAAGGAGACCTTGTTGTCTATAAAAATCTTCTGCCAAATTTTGGACTGTTTGTAGACGTGTAGTTGCCATTGGCTGCTGATTTCCAGGGACGGCACCTGTTCCTATGTATTCCTGGAAATATCGCAGTTTCAATACACAGCAACTGCTGCAACCTTCCTTACCCTGCGTGTTCGTGTAGATACCGTATAATGTAATGAGCATTTACAGCTCAAACAGATGGATTTTCTAAATGTAGTAAACATGCTATGATTGTGATCTTAGGACGGCGTCCTTCATGGAACGCGGGAACAAAGCTTCCCTGGAAGCTATATATATATATATTTTTTTTTTTATCATTATTTTCAGCATTTCAAAAAAAATTCCAAACATTATCTTGAAACATATACAATGCAAAAAAATAAAGGAAAAAGAAAAGAGGAAGAAGAGAGGAAGCTATTTAAATCTTTTAGCAGCTAGAAGTTCCAGCATGCCGTGTTGGACATTGGGGTCAATCCCAGGGGCTTTATATGTGCTTTATTTACTGTGTTATTGCGCTATTTACTTTTGACCAATCACAACGTATTGTAATACTGAGCATAACCCCTAAAAATAGCAAATTATCACCCTGTAGCGCTCGTTCACACTAATGCCCCGTACACACGGTCGGACATTCCGACGACAAAATCCGTCTGATTTTTTCCGACGGATTTTGGCCCAAACTTGTCTTGCATACACACGGTCACACAAAGTTGTCGGAAAATCCGATCGTTCTGAACGCGGTGACGTAAAACACGTACGTCGGGACTATAAACGGGGCAGTAGCCAATAGCTTTTGTCTAGTAATTTATTCTGAGCATGCGTGGCACTTTGTGCGTCGGATTTGTCTACACACGATCAGAAATTCCGACGGAAAAAGTCCGATGGAGCCCACACGTGCTCGGAATTTCCGTCAACAAAATCCGATCGTACATTTTCCGTCGGAAAGTCCGACCGTGTGTACAAGGCATTACGATTGAGGGGCAGTAAAACTCCACTGTTAAGTTGTATTTTTACCACCCCCAAACCTTCTCTCTTTAGCTGCAGAGACAGCGGCTGGGGCTGCACACATGCCGCAGCAGAGATGCTTGCTTCTCGGCAGGAATTTCACCCCCCCTTTGCACCTGCCGAACATGACCTATTCAAGTGAATGGGGCTACTCTGCAAACACCCTGCAACTGTGTGCCATGTATGTGAACGTGGTGCTCTAGTGCAGGGTTCAAGGGGTTAAGACAGCCTCAGCTCACTGCCTTGCAAATGCTCTCTGAAGTGCGATCTAAAGGTAGATCGCTCTTCAGAGATTCAAGCACGCGTGAACAACCCCTTAATGACATAGTCCACCTTTTGCAAAATAAACAAACTAACTAACTAATTAAATAACGAATAAATGATTCAATAAATGCACCCAATATTGATTACTAAAAAAAATGTGCATTTATCATCAATTTGTATTAGAGCCTGCAAAGCATTGTAACATGATCAGTGGATTGCGGGTGCAGCGCTCTGGCTCCTGCAGGGTCAGGTCTGTACTGATGTTTGGGTCTTCAGCTAAGAGGCTGATGGAAATATTCATTGACTTCAAATAAAGTGATGTCACGGCCCTTGTGCTCCATTGAGAACTATGTTATATTACCAAAAGTATTGGGACGTCTGCCTTTACACACACATGAACTTTAATGGCATCCCAGCCTTGGTCCGTAGGGATCAATATTGAGTTGGCCCATCATTTGCAGCTATAACAGCTTCAACTCTTCTGGGAAGGCTGTGCACAAGGTTTAGGAGTGTGTCTACGGGAATGTTTGACCATTCTTCCAGAAGCGCATTTGTGAGGTCAGGCACTGATGTTGGATGAGAAGGCCTGGCTCACAGTCACCGCTTCAATTCATCCCAAAGGTGTTCTATCAGGTTGAGGTCAGGACTCTGTGCAGGTCAGTCATGTTCCTCCACCCCAAACTCGCTCATCCATGTCTTTATGGACCTTGCTTTGTGCACTGGTGGGCAGTCACGTTGGAACAGGAAGGGGCCATCCCCAAACTGTATCTACAAAGTTGGGAGCATGAAATTGTCCAAAATGTCTTGGTGTGCTGACGCCTTAAGAGTTCGGTTCACTGGAACTAAGGGGCCAAGTTCAACCCCTGAAAAACAACCCCACACTATAATCCCCCCTCCACCAAATGATGCGCACCAGTGCACAAAGCAAGGTCCATATAGACATGGATGAGCCAGTTTGGGGTGGAGGAACTTGACTGTCCTGCACTGAGTCCTGACCTCAACCCGACAGAACACCTTTGGGATGAATAAGACCTTGCTTTGTGCACATCATTTGGTGGAGGGGGGATTATGGTGTGGGGTTGTTTTTCAGGGGTTGGGCTTGACCCCAGTGAAGGGAACTCTTAAGGCGTCAGCATACCAAGAAATTTTGGATCATTTAATATTCCCAACTTTGTGGGAACAGTTTGGGGATGGCCCCTTCCTGTTCCAACATGACTATTCACCAGTGCACAAAAAAGGTCCATGACCTGTCCTCAACCCGATAGAACACCTTTGGGATGAATTAGAGCAAAGACTGCGAGCCAGGACTTCTCATCCACATCAGTGTCTGACCTCATAAATTCTCTTCTGGAAGAATGGTCAAACATCCCCATAGACACTCCTAAACCTTGTGGACAGCCTTCCCAGAAGAGTTGAAGCTGTTATAGCTGAAAAGGGTGGGCAAACTCAATATTGAACCCTACGGACTAATGCCCTGTACACACGATCGGACATTGATCGGACATTCCGACAACAAAATCCATGGATTTTTTCCGACGGATGTTGGCTCAAACTTGTCTTGCATACACACGGTCACACAAAGTTGTCGGAATTTCCGATCGTTCTGAACGCGGTGACGTAAAACACGTACGTCGGGACTATAAACGGGGCAGTGGCCAATAGCTTTCATCTCTTAATTTATTCTGAGCATGCGTGGCACTTTGTGCATCGGATTTGTGTACGCACATTGTGCATCGGAATTTCCGACAACAGATTTTGTTGTCGGAAAATTTTATAGCCTGCTCTCAAACTTTGTGTGTCGGAAATTCCGATGGAAAATGTGTGATGGAGCCCACACACGGTCGGAATTTCCGACAACAAGGTCCTATCACACATTTTCCGTCGGAAAATCCTATCATGTGTACAGGGCATAAGAGTGGGATGCCATTACAACAATATAGTGTATGTGTGCATGAGCACATAGGCTTTAAAAAAAAAGAAAAAAAAAATGTCAAACGCCTGTAAAACAGGCTGTGACCGCATGGACATATCTTGTGGCACCGCTCCAAGCATGTCTGTAGATGCTCTTAATGCCATTAATTAAATACAGGTTATCACAAGCAAATCTATCGCCTACAATGGGTCTAGAGCTGATATCTGCCATTAACCAAATGCTACGTGCAGCTATTTTTTGAATGGCTCGATTTCCCCTGTGAGAGCTGTGCCGGATCACATCAGCCTCATCTGATCAGCGTAGAAGGTGCAGGATGAGATTTATTTATAATAGTAATAATCACATATCGTATCACTACTTTACAACTCTCACTTTTTGAATGAGAAGCTTTTTTTTTTTTAATCTATTACAGTCTCTTATGCCGGGTACACACGGTCGGACTTTTCGTCTACAAAAGTCCAACGGACACCGACGGACTAAAGCTGGCTGGTAATCCGATCGTGTGTGGGCTTCTCCAGACTTTCAGCAGACTTTTTCAGCCTCAAATCCGACGGACTTTAGATTTGAAACATGCTTCAAATCTTTACGTCGTAACTACGACGGACCCCGAAATCCGCTCGTCTGTATGCTAGTCCGACGGACAAAAACCCACGCTAGGGCAGCTATTGGCTACTGGTTATGAACTTCCTTATTTTAGTCCGGTGTACGTCATCACGTACGAATCCGTCGGACTTTTGTGTGGTCGTGTGTAGGCAAGTCCGTTCGTTAGAAAGTCTGCTGCAAGTCCGCCGAAAGTCCGCAGGAAGTCTGTCGGACAGGCTGTCGGACTTTTGTAGACGAAAAGTCCGACCGTGTGTACGCGGCATAAGTCTTTTTTTGTTTTTTAGTCTATTGCTGTCTCTAAGTCTTTTTTTCTTTAGTCTATTACAGTCTCTAAGTCTTTTTTTTTTTTTTTTTTTTTTTTTTTTAGTTTATTAAGTGAAATGAAAACGTTAATGTGGCGTTTGCCGTTGTCATATAGTTTGCATAATCATTGCGATTTTTTTTTTTTTTTATAGCAGAGACTGGCTGGTTTCCAGGCTAGGTTTTTAAATATCCCTAGAAAAGCTCTGAATACATTTCCTGTGTTTAATTTAATTGTGCTAATAATCATTGACTGCTACACGGCACTTTATATATCAGAACATCGGCTGGTGAACGCGCGGCGTCTAGTAGCGGACTTAGTAGACGGAGTGGAAATCCGAAAGATGAGCCAATTAGCTGTAAATTGATCCTCCAATCACGTTTTCATAGTTTGGGAAATGATGAGCGAAATGAAATTAAGCCAGGCTGGGGTTTATGAGGCAACAGATATTGTAAGTGAAGAGGTTTTCTATAAATATTATAGAGTCACCTGTTCATATGCTCTGTATTTATATACCAACAACAGCTGTGCAATAAAAAATAATTGGATTTTCTTTTTAAAAAAAAAAAAAAAATTCTTGTTTTCACCTTTTTTTTTATATCCCGTGTTGAATCTCAGTGCTGCTGATCTCCTGCAGCCTCTTTGCAGTCACTTCTTGTCTTCATATACTCTAGCAATGGCTATATGGAATTTTCATAATGCCTCTTTCACAGGCTGTATTGCCCCCCAACTCATGAAAATCGATCCACAGTGGATCACTTTTTTCAGTGGTGTGAGAGGGACGGTTTGCAGGTGTTCAGAAGGTGACACCACTGCCTCTTGAATGCAGCCTGTGAACAGACCCGAGGGGGTGACATATCACATTGTAGGCGGGCCACCTGTGCGATCTTAGCCTAAAAGTGATAATGGGCCATGGCTTTGTAATCTGTGTTGAAATGCATACTAGTAGTCTCCATCAGAATGCCTGTGTGACAGGGGGACATTGCAGGAGCCCAATAGGGAGATGGGGAGGAGCGTGGTCACCCTATTACGTTAGGTACCTGAACATGCTAATATGAGATTTTAGTGACTGGGTTTACATATTCTTTAACTACTCACTGACCAGCTCACGTACATTTACTGTGGCAGGTCAGCTTTCCTTTGCGAACCGACATACTTGTACGTTGGTCCGGGCAAGGAGAATAGCGGGTGCGCGTGCACCTGCCGGCGCCTCGGGAGCGCGCCCGCGGGTCCCGCTGACTCGATGTCCGCAGCCGACCCACGATCGTTGTGTACTAAGGCAGAATGGGGAACTGCCTATGTAAACAAGGCGATTCCCCATTCTGCCTAATGACATGTCGGGAACAGGGAACACACTTAACCCCTTGATTGTCCCCCTAGTTTTAATCCCTTCCCTGCCAATGTCATTTTTACATTGATCAGTGCATTTTTATAGCACTGATCAATGTAATAACGTCACTGGTCCCCAAAAAGTGTCTGTTGGGGTCAGATCTGTCTACCGCAATGTCGCAATCCTGTTAAAAATCGCAGATCGCCGCCATTACCAGTAAAAACAATAAAAAGTCTCTAAATCTATCCCGTAGATGCGATAACTTTTGCGCAAACCAATCAATATACGTCTATTGCGATTTTTTTTTTTTAAACCAAAAATATGTAGAAGAATATATATCGGCCTAAACTGACGAATACATTTTTTTTTTATATTTTTTTGGGGATATGTATTATAGCAGAAAGTAAAACATTGTTTTTTTTTCACAATTGTCTGTCTTTTTTTTTGTTTATAGTGCAAAAAATAAAAAACGCAGAGGTGATCAAATACCACCAAAAGAAAGCGCTATTTATGGGTGACATGGAAATGTGTTGATAGGCAACTCCTAGCCTCATATTGATTAGTGGTTCCAAATTATTTATAACTACTGCAGTAGGGAACAGACACAAAAGATACACTCTGCATCTTTCCAAATAACTGTTCTGCTTTATTATGACGCAATTGAAGGTTTTTTTATACACATGATTACGTAGGTATCACATTAATATTACAATTGTACGTCTATGGTAACAAGGGGCGTTACATAGGCAGGCTAATTCTAATCAGAAATCGAAAGAATGCAAACATTTACTGAAAACATTATTAGTGTTGTGTGCACAGTCAGGGCAGAGTGCAATACATACAAAATAGAATACAATTATATACAGAACTTACAAATTTCCATTACAGTCGCCTCTCTTTTGATCAATATTTTGATCACTAACCATACCTGCTATCACCTTTAACCTGGAACCTCCACACGCTTAGGTGGAGGTAGCCCACCACCCAAGCTCCATTGTGGAGAATATAATAGCTGAGCAGCTTTTTCATTACAAAATGACTTTTCATTGTGAAAAACAAATGGTTGATAAGACATATTTACAGAGTACTGGCCAGAATGGCCTTTTAGCTTAATTAACACAGACAATTCTACATAAAATGGAAGACGTACAAAAGACAAATATGACTTCAACATGACTAAACTACTTTTCAAATCGCATTATATATATACATATATATATATATATATATATATATATATATATATATATATATATATATATCACTTACAATTAAAGTATTTGAATAAAAAGTACCCTAGACTGTGATTCCAAGAGGGAAACAAATCAAACACAGAGATTTCTTTAATTTAGTCATTTTTGCAGTGTCTGGTGTGGGTCCGGGTGACTTTTCTTTCAAGTGTTGCACAACTGTACATGAAATAGATGCTGTATTGAGTCTCCAAACTTTTCCCAGATATATTTAAATGTCTCTTAACAATCCACAAGTCACCTGGCTTTAGTTTTAGATCCTTCCAAACTTTTAGGATCTGGAATCGGGGAGAAAGCACATAAATTAGTTTGTCAAAAACCTTAAAAGATCAGCAACATTCTCTGTGAGATCCGAATGGAGGACTTCAGCTGCTGAGACAAAATATAAGCAAGTGAGTAACACACTCCCAAACCAAATCCCATAGGGAGAGAGTCCAACATCCCCTTAGGGGCTTCATAAAATATAAGAAAACATTCAGGCAAAAGTTTTCTAGTTTCTTACTTTACTTTGTCTGCTACATTGTAGACAGTAGGGGGTGTAAAAATAAAACCTCAAAACTTCTAGTAAGGACTCTCCTATAAAAATTATTTCCTCTGTTACTCTCTGTACTTTCTGGCACTCTGTACTTACAAACTACTTCTGATAACACTTTTTACTGTGGCCTTTGCAGTAGCATTTGCCACTGGACATCCAGAAAAGATGTCCATACAGACAAAATGCATACTCATAAGATCCTGACTTGGGCATCTGGATATATCTTTTTGTAATCTCTGGAAGGGATGTTCAGCTTTTGGTAACACCTTTGGTAACAGGTAAAACAAGAAGTGGTATGTTATAAAAAAAAACAAAAACAACTGTGGTGAACCCTGGCTCTATCCCATGCTCATTTACTAAGGCAGCCATAACTGCTTGTGACTGATGACATGGTCCATGTGTCAAGCTGGAGGGAAAAGAGTGGCTGGGAGACATAAAAGATCACATTTTTCCAAAATCCTGTTTCATAAGAATTTTCCCCTGTGGACCACTTGTTCTTCTCATTCTGGGGTCCTTAAAGTTGAATTATTAATCCCAGCTATACTGGGCCAGAACTAGGGTGGAATCTGTGAGTTGCACAGACCCAGCAAGAGTCCAGGGCTGTAAATGTGGCATCCTAAGTTGCCTGGTCTGCTTCCATGTATACGTTTTTAATGTTAGCATGGCTGCCTCAGCAAGAACCTGGAAGGCTGAAAACACCCAATCAAATTAGCTTAGCATGCTTGATTGGTTTACCTGCCGAAGTAAAAACAAACTTCTGGCCTTTCAAATGGAACCAAAAGCTCTCTATATCTCGACCAGAGTTGCCAACCCTCCAAAGCAAAATTTACTGGCAGGACGGCAAAATTTACAAACGGCACCAATTTTTTTTTTACTGGCAAATAATCATACAATTTTACTGGCACTGCAAAAAAGTACCTAAAATTGCAGTTTTCCGTGCTAAATAGTGCAAATATCAATATTTAAACTATAAACATATATCTAGTGCTATTAGCAATGCGTTTAAGTTAAACAAAAGTAAAAAAAACATATTTCTGCATTGACATGAAGGTCAGGTTACTAGAACCCAGTCAGCACCTTCCTTACATCAGAGTGTGCAGGATTCCCCCTTACAGTAAAACAAAACTCTTATGTAAAGGGGAACGCTGCAAATCATGATCTAGGGTGGAACTCTGATGTAGAGAGGGGCTCTGGTGACCAGAGACCAGCTTATATCAGAGTCCACTGTGTTCCCTTTACATCAGAGTTCCCAATTACATCAGGGTCCCCAGATTGAGTTCCCCCTTGCACTGTAAGGGGGAATCCTGCAGACTCTGATGTAAAGGGGAACGCCGGGAACTCTGATGTGGGGGCACTCTGGTGACCAGAGACCACCTTCCATAGAGTGAATACACTAAGGTAAGGGGGGGGGGTTACTAATATTAGGGGGGAAACCTTTATATCGGTGCCCCCTTACATTATTGTAGTCACTCCCCTCTTACATCAGCGACCCCCTCAGACTGGCGTGGCGATGCTGTCAGTTGCACCGTGCAGGGGTCAGTCAAAAGGCTCCAGCTTGGTGGATCTGGGTTTTATCCTACAGGAGATGGTCAGAGGCTGCAGACAGGATACAGGAGACAGTCAGAGACTGCGGATATACTACAGGAGATGATCAGAGACTGTGGATATACTACAGGAGATGATCAGAGACTGCGGATATACTACAGGAGACAGTCAGAGACTGCGGATATACTACAGGAGACGGTCAGAGACTGCGGATATACTACAGAAGACGGTCAGAGACTGCGGATATACTACAGGAGACAGTCAGAGACTGCAGACATGATACAGGAGACTAGGGATGTCCCAATACCGATACTAGTATCGGTATTGGCACCAATACCGAGCATTTGCCCTAGTATTTGTACTGGGGCAAATGCTCCCGATGCTTCCCCCGATACCTGGACTGTCAGCGGTGATCGGCATGTGGGGGAGTTACAAGCTTCTCCCCCCGCGGCTTTCAGCTGCTTTAGTGACATACAGCGGTGATCGGTGCTTGTAACTCCCCCCACACACGATCACCGCTGACTGTCACTGCATCCTCCTCCATGTCCCCTCCATGCCCCCTCCGTTCCTCTGTCCCCCTCCGCTGTCACCCCCGTTCCGCCATTCCCCTCTCCTTCTCTGTCCCCTCTGTTCTGCTGTGCCTCTCCACTGTCCCCTCCGTTCCGCCGTTCCCCTCTCCTTCTCTGTCCCCTCCGTTCAGCCGTTCCCCTCTCCTTCTCTGTCCCCTCCGTTCTGCTGTGCCTTTCCGCTGTCCCCTCCGTTCAGCTGTTCCGCTGTCCCCCTCTCCTTCTCTGTCCCCTCCGTTCTGCTGTCCTCCTCCTCCTTCCTTTGTGAATGGACAGAGTCAGCTGACTCTGTCCATTCACATAACTGAAACATTGTAATCTCCTGTGATTATGATGTGTCAGTTTATGAATGGAGAGGAGCCGCTGTCTTCTCTCCATTCATTCTCAGTGCAGCTGAGGCTGCAGAGAAAGGAACTGGGGAATCTCTATCCTCTGTCTCTTTCTCTGTCTCAAGGGGGAGATATCAGAGGTCTGTTAAGACCCCTGATATCTCACCAAAGCCCCCCAACAGGGCTGATAAAAAAAAAAAAAACACATATTGCAATAAAGAATTAAAAAAATATTATTGTAAAAAATAAAAATTGTAAATAAAAAAAAAAACACACAGACAATGTTCCCCCAACCCCCCCCTGCCCCGAAAAAAAGAAAGCATTGTTAAAAAAAACAAAACAAAAAAAAACACTGTCACGTGACATTACAAAAAAAAAGTATCGGTAATCGGTATCGGCGAGTACTTGAAAAAAGTATCGGTACTAGTACTCGGTCCTAAAAAAGTGGTATCGGGACAACCCTACAGGAGACCAAATGTGCTCACTACTACTTATTTAGATAAGAATAAATGAATAAACACCTCAAGACCATCAAGCACAATACATAATCAATTATATTATGAGCAAACAGTACACACGCACTATACAGACACAATATACAGTAGCACTTTTCATCAGAAAATCAGCTAAATCATATTGCTGCTGCCTCCCCTCTTAGCATGCTTGGATTTGTAGTGCCCCAGATACATGAGGTGGTAACTCTGGAGAGGACTGAGGAGGCTGTGCCTGGACCAGACTGGTAAGCACTGTAGGTAATAGTTAGAGATTGGGGGAGATCTCAGAAAACATCCCCCCTAGTCAGTTTAGAAGCAATGCAGATCTGACACAAAAAAACGATCTACTGTACACAACAAGCCTGCTACACAGCCCATTCTCTGCCCCCCTCCTCCTGCCCACTAAGACAAGGCAATGAGAGACATTTAGCTAATCACTAGCTTACCCTCCTCTGCTAGGCTGAAGACAGTCCGTCCGTCTCCACTGCAGGCTGACTCCACTCCTCCCCCTCCCAGCATCTCCTGTGCAGAAATCAAATAAGGCGCGCTGTGGAAGGAAGGGGGGAGGGTACAAGACCAGTAGCAGGCGCAGCAGTGTCAGAAAGATCATCGGGATGATCGGAGACTCTCGGCATGCTTCGGAACTGCACATGCACAGTTCCGAGCCGGGACCGTCATATTTTTACTGGAAAGATTTTTTATTTACGGATTTTCATGGACATGAAAAAATAGCCCCGTTTTTACGGGCTGCCCGTAAAAACACGGACGTTGGCAACACTGATCTTGACTATCTATATAAATATATACTCTTTTTATAGCTCACAGGCTTTGCTAAAACTTGGAGCTCTGCTTCTTGAGCTGGGGAAAAAGGATCCAATGACTCTGAATACAAAGTATCCTTCTGGGTGTTAAACTGTATACTCAGTATGGGTATTGCCATCCTCAGTATACAACTGGGATCAAATCTACAAAAAATTAAATATCTGGGTCTTCAGGGAGTGTGTCCTGCACTGGGCTCACAGCAGCTGATTTCTACGTCATCAATTTAACACATGTGGCTTCCTTTGTCTCCAGCCTCCTCCAATAGAGACAATAAGGTGGCTGGATTCAAATGTACGCATTTTTCATTGTTAGATTTGTACATAAACAAACAAAACAAATTCATATTTTGAACCTTTCATTTGGTAAACATTTAGTTAGCTGCATATTTGCTGTGCAGAATGTGGGACCATTAAAATATAAATATTTGACCAAAATAATGACTGTAACTTTGTCTAATAGCACCTTTGCATAAAAGCTACAGCTCTGATATATATCGGGGTGAACCCTTCATTACTGGGTCCAGCTTACATAAATATATTACAATGGCTTGTTTTCTATCATACTGTTTGTGAAAGAACTTCAGTTTCATGTTTCAAAAAGACAACTTTTTCCTGGCAATATTATAATTTCTCATTGCTTGCTCTGTTGTTAGTTTTAGCTAGATAACACAAGTCCTTAGTTTCCATCTGACATTATTTTCCTGATGTCATAACATAATAAATGATAACAATACCCTGCGGTCATGCAGAGATGTCCATAAGTCCAAAATATTCTTCTGCTTATACCACTGCACTTACAAGGAAAAGGGGCACATCATTTCACAATCCACACATTCTGCTTTGGATTTCAAAAATAAAAATAAATACAAAACAAAATGACCAACAAGATGTATATGACAGAACAGAAAGCTCTCAGCCACATCAAAAATTATACATTTGGCTGCAGGTGGCATCTATCCTAACAGGGTGTGTGGACGTGATGTGATGGGTCTTTTGTATTTAAATTTTATTTATTATTACTATTACTATTATTATTTATTATTACTCTCACATCATGGACTGCACATCAAGTTATTATCCGACCTTTAGATTTCATTTTTGTGGAAAAACTTCTTATGTATCCCATCCATCTTGGCTTTGTTAAATATTATGGCATTCCAATTAACAGCCTCATCTTAATCTTTTTTTTTCACTCAATAAGGGTCTGTTGTATAAATGTAAAATTACAAAATTGTTATCTTACTCTAAAATAATCCAGTTTTACACATTTACCCAATAACCTGGATTTCATTACCAACCAAAGGTTGTCTAAACCAGTTACAATATATTTATTTTTATTACTAATATTGTTAAACTGATAGGTCACTGAACTGTCCCAGATGTCGGTCCCCTGATAGCACGTACATGCATATGTTTTGGACTTGTCCCCGTATTGTGCATTTTTGGGAAACGATCTTTGAAAGCATCAGTATCCGCTTGCAATTAATGTTACCAATATCACCTGAGCTGGCTCTTTTGGGAATCCATGAGGATGACCAGAGACCTAAATATACGAAAACTCTTATCTCATTGTTGTTGTTTTATGCCAAGAAGGAAGTCCTTAAGAAATGGGCGTCACCGTCTCCTCCTAAGGTGGAGACGTGGGATTCCACTATCAACAATGTGCTGCCCCTTTATAAGATGACCTACACTAGCAGGGGGTGCCCACAGGAGTTTGATCGGATATGGTTACCATGGACCGAGCAGTTCTAATATCAATGTCACGGGACTTGTGGAGTACCACCCTGAGGTGCACAGGAGATAGAAGGCTCCCCCCTCCAGATACAGATAAGGATTAATTTGAAAACCTGACATTATTATTTGTGTGCATAGGATTGATTTATGCGCTGTTAATGCTGATCTATGCAACTTACTCTTAGTTTAATGGATGGATGTTAATTCTGATTAAGATATTTTGCTGTACCTCATGTTGAATACTCCCTGAATATGTATAAGAGTTTGATTCTTGTATAATATTTGTTACTTGATGACTTCTACAATAAAGACCAACCTTGTTGTTAAAAAAAAATAATATTGTTAAACTCATATCAGAAATTAATACTCAAGTGATAATCTCAATATCACATCCTAATTCTAATATATATCCACAGATATATTTCCTTTAATGAGGACATTTTACTTAATTTCCCTTTTTTAATTGCACTGTTTTCACTATCAAAGGATATTCAATTTGTGTAATACATGGTTAAATGTAACCTTCATTTTACCATGTTTGGAAAACAGATTCAAAATAATTGTGATCACATTGTTTATCATTAAATTAAATAACCCGGCACAGTTTGTTATAAATGTTTTGTCGAAAAAAACAGAAATTGGCATGGTGTTCTTCCAGCTTATCACTGATCTCTCATCCCAGCTACATTCTTTCATGAGAGCGCAAAGGAGGGGGTCACATCTGCATACATGACACACACAAGAGATAGAACTAAAGGTCCCAGCATTCACACACATACACGAATATCTCTCTAAAATTGCTTACATTTTTCCCATTTGTACACAACACATGCATATCATTCTCTCTCTTTCTTTTAACTCTCTTAATATTGCCCTGCTTTAAATTCTGCTTGACTTATTTTGTTCTTATATCCTTTGCATCCCATGAATTGTAATCCCATACTTCTATGATCAGACAGGCAACCATAGTGCCATCTTCCCTCTCTGACAACATATAAAGTATTCTGTTTTGACTTTACTAGTTGCAGTGCCTGACCCCAAATTCATCCCACAACTTATCATCAAAATGTCCCTTTCTGTCTAGTGTTAACTGTCACCCTTGATCCATCCTGCTCACATAGATAGCTGTTACTCTAGCTGTTTACTCTGCATGATTCTTAGTCCCTGTGGACTTTGGTGTTAACCCAGTTACCCATTGTGGATCCCTGTCCACTTTAACCATTAATCTAGGGGCACAGTATAGGCGGAACCGCACCTTCGGTTCATATATTTTATAGCGCTCCTCTTGCGCTGGGCATTTTTGGGGGTCCCTTACCCTTCGTTCCCTTACTTAATTTAATGCCCATAATGACTGGCCAGTCTTCTCTCTTCTCTACTTGTGCCTATACCCTCTTGCCTCTAAACTACTTTATCTAGCAGATGTACTACATATACCTGTGAACAGCACTATTCTTCCCTTTCTTATCTATAACACTCCGATGGACAATAGACAGGGACAACATAACATATAACCACCAATCAATACAGTTCGATTAAGGGGAGTAAAATAGGTACCCTTTTTCCCCGAAAATGCCTTACCGATCAAGGAAGTCTGATAACTCAAATGTAAGCAAAAATGCTTACCTCAGCCGGCTGATTATCAGAAATTCCCGGATCGTCTCAAACTCTTCATCTCGGATTCTTAGGATCACCTGCAAATCCCCTCCTAGGCAAAGCTCACCATCTGACATGGAAATTTATAAATAGAGAACTCCTATACTCATATTAAATAGTGGTTCCAAATTATTAATAACTACTGCAGTAGGGAACAGACACAAAAGATACACTCCGCATCTTTCCAAATAACTGTTCTGCTTTATTATGACACAATTGAAGTTTTTTATATACATCATTAAATAGGTATCACATTAATATTACAATTGTACTTTTATGGTAACAAGGGGCGTAACATAGGCAGGCTAATTCTAATCAGGACTCGAAAGAATGCAAACATGTACTGAAAACATTATTAGTGCCATGTGTACAATGAGGGCAGTGTGCAATACATACAAAATAGAATACAATTATATACAGAACTTACAAATCTCCCTTACAATGGGTAAAAAATGATGTCAATTTTTTTTGGGTAAAGCGTCGCACGACCGCGCAATTGTCAGTTAAATTGACGCAGTGCCGTATCACAAAAAATAGCCTGGTCATTAAGGGGTGAAATCCTTCCGTGGCTGAAGTGGTTAAAATGATTTTGAGGAGTAGAATAAAACCAATGTACCTTGAGAAGGTCCAGGCAAATACTGTTAGAACATATGATGTTAAATAAATGTGGAGGTGTCTCAACAATAACTGAGATTCAAATATGATATTTTGGATATACAGTGCATTCATAAAGTATTCAGACACCCTTCGCTTTTTTCAAATTTATTATGTTGCAGTCTGATACTACAATTGTTTAAATTCATTTTTTCTCATTAATCTACACTTAGTTCCCCATAACGACAAAGTATAAACAGAATTTTAGAAATGTTTGCAAATGTATGAAAATTGAAAAACTGAAATATCACATTGGCATAAGTATTCAGACCCTTTACAACAATTGTTGTATTTTTGCTCAGGTGCCTCCCATTTCTCTTGATCGTTGTTGAGATGTGTAGCACCCTCTAGTGTGGTAGGATTGATAGTGTCTTTTTGTAAGAATAGGTACATTTCCAGCCAAGACAACACAGGAGTGGCTTAGCGACAACTCTGTGAATTTTCTAGAGTGGCCCTGCCAGAGCCCTATCTTGAACCCTATTGAGTATCTCTGGAGAGGCCTGAAAATGGCTGTCCACCGACGGTCCCCATCCAACCTGACTGAGCTTAAGAAGATTTGCAAAGAAGAATGGCAGAAAATCACCCAATCCAGGTGTGCAAAGCTTGTCGTGTCATACCCAAAAAGACTCAGGGCTGTAATTGCTGCCAAAGGTGCTTCAACAAAGTACTGAGTAAAGAGTCTGAATACTTTTGAAACCACCTGGTATTATTATGTAAACCATTATCTCTTGTGTTTTCTGTCCCCTTTGCCCCTTTTTCTTTTTCTGTACCCTGATTTGTTCTGATTTATTTTTACCTGACGAAAAAAGATTAATAAAAATATATTAAACCTAAAGGGTCTGAATACTTAGGTACATGTAATATTTCAGTTGTTTTTTTTAAAGAAATTCATAAACATTTCTAAAATTCTGTTTTCACTTTGTCAGTAAGGGGTACTGAGTTTAGATGATTGAGGAAAAAAAAATATGTTTAAACAACTGTAGTATCAGACTACAAATAACAAAATTGAAAAAAGTGAAGGGAGTCTGAATACTTTATAAATGCACTGTAGGTAGAGCCTGGATTCAACATAGAGAGAAAAAATTCGACAAGATAGAGACAGTAGCAAAAAAGGTCGAATGTGCCTAACCGAACTCTATTAGTCCAAGATTATTTGACATAGAGAGAAAAGATTCGACATGAAGATTTGACGAAGCAATCGATGCGAGCGGACATTTATGGTCAAATAGGCTATAGAAGAATTCTAATGTTGGCTGACTAGTAATAATAATTAATAAATATAATTATTACTAGTGTCATACAAGATTAGAATTCTACTATAGCTTGTAGGCAAAATATTCGACCGGAAATGTACGATTGCGGCGTCGTAAAGTTTAGCTGCTCCGTCGAATCCTCTTAGAACATTCGACAAACACCATAAGCCTTCAATGACAGATTCAACCTTAATTATTATGGATTTTCGGACAAATGCATTTTTTAACGAAACAAAATAAATAAAAACAAATTTCGGGAGTAACTAAATAAATTTATTTTTTAGACAAACACGAAATTCCGAAACGAAATATTTCAGTGTGCACATGTCTAGTAATTAGTGTGTGTGTATAAAAGGTCAGTGCGTTTCTGGACTCCTGACAGACCCTTGCATCTTTCATCCAGTGCTGCACTAACGTTTCTGGATTCTGAGTCATGGGGAAAGCAAAAGAATTGTCAAAAGATCTGCTGGAAAAGGTAGTTGAAATGTATAAAAAAGGAAAGGGATATAAAAAGATATCCAAGGAACTGAGAATGTCAATCAGCAGGTTCTGTTGAAACCAAACCACGGTCAGGTAGACCAACTAAACTTTCAGCCACAACTGCCAGGAAAATTGTTCGAGATGCAAAGAAAAACCCACAAATAACTTCAGGTGAAATTCAGGACTCTCTGAAAACATGTGGTGTGGCTGTTTCAAGATGCACAATAAGGAGACAATAAGAAGGCACTTGAAGAAAGATGGGCTGCATGGTTGAGTCGCCAGAAAAAAGCCATTACTATGCAAATGCCACAAAGTATCCTGCTTAAAATATGCCAAACAAGCCTCAAACCTTCTGGCACAAAGTAATTTGGAGCGATGAGACCAAAATTGAGGTTTTTGGCCACAACCATAAACGCTTCATTTGGAGAGGAGCCAACAAGGCCTATGATGAAAGGTACACCATTCCTACTGTGAAACACAAAGGTGGATTGCTGATGTTTTGGGGATGTGTGAGCTACAAAGGCACAGGAAATTTGGTCAAAATTGATGGCAAGATTAATGCAGTATGTTATCAAAAAATACTGGAGGAACATTTGCATTCATCAGCCAGGAAGCTGTGCATGGGACATACTTAGACATTCCAACATGACAATGATCCAAAACACAAGGTCAAGTCAACCTGTCATTGGCTGCAGCAGAATAAAGTGAAGGTTCTGGAGTGGCCATCTCAGTCTCCTGACCTCAATATCATTGAGCCACTCTGGGGAGATCTCAAACGTGCAGTTCATGCAAGACAGCCCAAGAATTTACAGGAACTGGAGGCTTTTTGCCAAGAGCAATGGGCATCTTTACCATCTGAGAAGCTAAAGAGCCTCATCCACAAATATCACAAAAGACTTCAAGCTGTCATTGATGTTAAAGGGGGCAATACACGGTATTAAGAACTGGGGTATGTAAACTTTTAATCAGGGTCATTTGGGTAGTTTCTGTTGTCATTATGATTTAAAAAGAGTAAACACAGTTGATTGGCTAAATGGCTTAGCCAAACACTAACCATGAGTGAAAGAAAAGTTTTTGTGTTATCATTCATATTCTCTGAAAAATGGCCAAGAAATCATAAACTCTGCCAGGGTATGTAAACTTATGAGCACAAATGTATATTGTGCAGGACTGTTGTCCACTGCCATTTTGTATTTAGGGTTAATGTAGTTGCCTCTATTGGTTTCTCATAGTGTCTGCTGGTTTTATAGGTCAGATCAAATTGCCGTCAACACTGACAGATTCCTACACAGAATGACAGTGTGTTCCTTCTGGCTTTGCTGTGTGTTACGTTCTCCTGAATGAACCATCCACCTCCCTCTGTACACTGTGCTGTACGTGACACACTCCAGGCTGCTCTACTTTGTAAACTGTGCGTTACATGACATACTCCAGGTTGCTCTGCACTGTACACTGTGCTGCACTTGACATATTAAAATAGAACTATAGGCAAAACTTTTTTTTTACATTTTGGATAGAGCAAGGGAGGGTTATAACCCCTGTCAGACCACCAGAACTAGTGTCCCCATTGAAAGATTTTCCCCTCCATTACTTTTTTGGGGACAACCCAAAATTTGAGATTTTCTTTTACTTTCACTTTCAATGATAATGGTAAACAGGCCAAATAGAAAGGATGAATCTCCCTAACAGGGGCACATAGAGCAATACAAACAGACAGGGGTTCTGATCCCTCTCCACTCTACTGTATACAAAACTAACAAAAAAGTTTTGCCTTTAGGAAAATTAATTTGCTAATATCACACAGCTAGGTGGGCTCGGGGTACAGTACTCTGCGCCCTGAGCCCACCCTTTCTGAAGACAATTAGAGCCTCCGGCGCTAATCATGTGCTTTGAAAAAAAAAAAAATACATTGGAATCCATGGGTCCGGTGCCCTGCATGTAGATTAGGGGTCAGACGCATGGATTGGGGGGACGGCGCCTCTGCGCCCTGCATGAGCGGCTGCCACTGTGACATACTCAGACCACTCTTCTCCCTATACTGTACTGTAATGATATTTTCTGGTCTGCTCTATTTTGTGTTCTGTGGAGTACATTGCATACATTTTTACTGTGTGCTATATACTCTATGCTGCTAATCATTACAGAATTGTCATATTAATAGACAGATGTTGTCTTTACCACTTGGATTTAACATTTTCAACCCATTTAGTGTGAGCAGGCACACTTTTGCTAGTTTTTATTTATTACACAGGAAGCATAGGCTGCTTCTTAGCAGCGTGGTAAAAGAAACGATCAATATCTTCTTTATTAGGGAGCGGTGTTCAACATTTCTGTGCACCCAGCTTTCCTTAAAGATAACAACAAAAAAGTGTGGCGCTAAACAATGTCACATATAACTGTAAACCAGTCAATAAGCAATGAGAAGGATCAATTGTGTCTGCTATGAACAAGTAGTCCTCATGTGGACATTACAGATAGGTAGTACTTATGACAATATGTTGTAAACGAGATAATGAAGGATTATATGGACATCTTGAATAAAGATCAGCTCACTACCACCGAGAGATGAAAAGGCTTACCAGATGAGGTGGACCCAATGAGGCATATGCCGGATTGGGTCGGACAAGGCTTAGGTGGTGAGTGGCTGTGTATATTCCAAGAAGGATGTAATCTCGCGGATTTGCTGTATTCCTCCAGATAGCACCAGGAACTTGAGAGGTGTACGCAATCTCCCGGATGTGGGAGGTCATGTAGGTCTTAAGGAGGTGGTGGGGTGTTCCGTGGTGAACCCCTGCATCTCATCCTCTCTTGCTTCTATGGTTGGGTGTGTTACGCAGCAGGGGATCAAATAATTATTTTCCCCACTGTATTTGTTGTTCCAAAGTTATTTTAGAAAATTGCTATATTCATTTTAATGTGTTATTTTGGGAGATTACTTATGCACTCTATTTGGGTTGGATATGGGTAGATCCATCAGAATCTCAGAATCATAACATAACGAATAGAACAAAATACATTTTGGATTTATTCGTTATGCTATGATTCGGAGATTCTAAAGGATCCACCTTCATTCAACCCAAACACAATCTTTTTTTACTGTATTTATTCCAATAAGTTTCCATTTCATATGTAGTGCATTATTTAGAATACTGAAAAATGTTATTGCAACATAAAAACGAAATGGATCCCAATACATTCGGGAACATTGGTTAGGTTGTTACATTTTTTTCAGATTCTTCAAACATTAATAAAAGGCCTAAACTACCACATCAAGTCATCCGAATGAAACAAACGAATACAAATGAATTTGTTGTTTTCGCTATAATTTATTTCAGATTCATTGACATTAATTACTATTCGTAATTAAACGAATCGCACATATTTTCAGGGGGTGCTAAACTGAGGATCCTTACAGGTATAAGTGTAGGTGAGACATTTTGGCCTGAATTCATGAAGAAAGCTTATTTATTTGCAATTTAATAACTGAAACAAAGAAAAACATATTTGTTTGTGTTTTTTTTTTCCAGATTTTCTGTCTTTTTCTCATTTATTTAGCAAAAAATAAAAAACCCAGAAGTGATTAAATAAATCCAAAAGAGCTCTGGTTGTGTGAACAAAATGATAAAAATGTAGTTTGGGTACAGTGTTACATGACCATGCAATTATCATTCAAAGTGTGACAGCACTCAAAGCTAAATATTGGCCTGGGCAGGAGGGGGTAAAAGTGCCCAGCATTGAAGTGGTTAAAGTGAACAAAGAGCCATTACTGGGGGTTATAAGGATAATGCAAGCTTTTGGAAAATGACTTTTTTCTTATGAAGTAGACATTAATTAGGAGGCAAAAACATTCTGTGAAAGTCTCTCTCTACCATACATGGAGAGCAAGACAGACAAGTCAAGAGGGGCCTGAAGTGTTTGGTGTTCTGCTAATTCAAGTTATGTTTGAGGTCTCTGGAATTGCTTACAGCTTCAGTGAACATACCACAGGGGAGAAAATGATTTGTAATAATAAAATATTGCAGTTGTATGGAACTCTTTTTCTAGGTTAGGTCACACAGCATTAAATAATAATGTGTTGTTTCTTCAGCTGCAGCTACACCAGCGGTTTGCAATAGATTAGCATTAGCTGTGACCACAGAGCAATTATCTGGCCCCGTAGTTATAATAACTATCAACAATGAACTGATAGTATCTCAGGTTATATTTACAGTGCCTTGCAAAAGTATTCACCCCCTTGGCTTTTTACCTATTTTGTTACATTACAGCCTTTAGTCCAATGTTTTTTTTTAATCTGAATTATATGTGATGGATCAGAACACAATAGTCTAAGTTGATGAAGTAAAATTAGAAGAATATATACATAAAACTATTTTTCAGAAATTAAAAATTGATAATTGGCATGTGCGTATGTATTCAACCCCTTTGTTATAAAGCCCATAAAAAGCTCTGGTGCAACCAATTACCTTCAGAAGTCACATAATAAGTGAAATGATGTCCACCTGTGTGCAATCTAAGTGTCACATGATCTGTCATTACATATACACACCTTTTTGAAAGGTCCCAGAGGCTGCAACAACTAAGCAAGAGGCACCACTAACCAAACACTGCCATGAAGACCAAGGAACTCTCCAAACAAGTAAGGAACAATGTTGTTGAGAAGTACAAGTCAGGGTTAGGTTATCAAAAAATATCCAAATCTTTGGAGATCCCTAGGAGCACCATCAAATCTATCATAACCAAATAGAAAGAACATGGCACAACAGCAAACCTGCCAAGAGACGGCCGCACACCAAAACTGACGGACCAGGCAAGGAGGGCATTAATCAGAGAGGCATCACAGAGACCTAAGGTAACCCTGGAGGATCTGTGGAGTTCCACAGCAGAGACTGGAGTATCTGTACATAGGACGACAATAAGCCGTACGCTCCATAGAGTTGGGCTTTATGGCAGAGTGGCCAGAAGAAAGCCATTACTTTCAGCAAAAAACAAAATGGCACGTTTTGAGTTTGTGAAAAGGCATGTGGGAGACTCCCAAAATGTATGGAGGAAGGTGTTCTGGTCTGATGAGACACTATGTCTGGTGCAAACTCAACACTTCACATCACCCAAAGAACACCATCCCCACAGTGAATCATGCTGTGGGGATGTTTTTCAGCAGTCGGGACTGGGAAACTGGTCAGATTTGAGGGAAAGATGGATGGTGCTAAATACAGGGATATTCTTGAGCAAAACCTGTATCACTCTGTGTGTGATTTAAGGCTAGGACGGAGGTTCACCTTCCAGCAGGACAATGACCCCAAACACACTGCTAAAGCAACACTTGAGTGGTTTAAGGGGAAACATGTAAATGTGTTGGAATGGCCTAGTCAAAGCCCAGACCTCAATTCAATAGAAAATCTGTCACCAGACTTAAAGATTGCTATTCACAAGTGCAAACCATTCAACTTGAAGGAGCTGGAGCAGTTTTGCAAGGAAGAATGGGCAAAAATCCCAGCGGTAATATGTGGCAAGCTCATAGAGATTTATCCAAAGCGACTTGGAGCTGTGATAGCCGCAATGGTGGCTCTACAAAGTATTAACTTTAGGGGGGTGAATAGTTATGCACATTGACCTTTTCTGTTATTTTGTCCTATTTGTTGTTTGCTTTACAATAAAAAAAAAACATATTCAAAGTTGTGGGCATGTTCTGTAAATTAAGTTATGCAAATCCATGTTAATTCCAGGTTGTGAGGCAACAAAACACGAAAAATGCCAAAGGGGGTGAATACTTTTGCAAGGCACTGTATTTGTGAGCTGCAGCTGTACTAAGGTGAAAGTTCCTTACAGCTGTTCCAAATAACAGCAGTTTATCTGTAGATCAGTGGTAGGGGATTAAATGGTGAATCAGATCGCACTGTGTGTAATGGCTAGTTGAGGCAAAGATTACAGAGGAACAATATCATGTTGCAGGTATGGCAGGCATGGCATCATTTCACATGCAGTAATGAAACAGCCCAGCAATGTGTCCATGATAGCCTGGGACCATAGGAAAGGGTTTAAATGGTTCTGAGCAGAAGAGAACCAGCCACCAGAGGAGGAGGGTGTGGAGGGAAGAGCTGGAGCATGGTGAGCATGATGAATGTAAACAGGTGCTTGGCTAGAGAGTACTCTCTGTGCTCCCAATTGACTTCAACTGAATGGGTTAACACTACCTCACCTCCACCGGGGAGGGAGCGGGGGGGGCTGATATGCAAAAGGAGCTCAAGAGACTTGATGGTGGGCAGCACTGAATTATGGGAAATGTAGTGCAGGGGAAGGATCATGCTATGGGAGTCAATGGACTATAGAACTACAATTCACAATGTGAGTCAGGTATAGAGAGAGAGCGAGCTGTATCTTCACAGGTAAATATCGATGAATTCCCTCTTTGCTGTGAGGAGAATAGGGTGTGCACATTGCTGCTCCTGTGTGCACATCAACCTGCTACAAGCCTGCAGCTGTGTGCTGAGGACTGGAGTTGCTCCAGGCAGATCCAGAAGTGAGCTGACATCTGCATAGTGAGACCCCTGTTGCTGTATTGCTGGGGCTGGTGAGAGGACACTGCTGTCATTAACTGCTGCTGCTAGCAAAGACTGGGCACATAGGGACTGGCCAACTAATTGGCAAAATTATTTATTTCATGCAGACTTTACTGGGACTGTACTCATGTGCACCACCATAAAGACTGGGTCCCAATGCTAGCCGGCTGAAGAACTAGGGTTAAAGTCTGCTCACTCAGATAGCGGCTTCACAAGAACTTTTCCTATAGTCCATAGTAAGAAATAGCTCTTTAAGGAATCTTAAATGTCATTGCCATTTATATATATTGCCTATAGTTTACAAAGAAGTTATTGCAGTATTATTGCTGTTACTGCTTTCTAATGCCATTACTTATTGCTGATTTTGTTGATTACCAGGTGTACTCTAATTTAGATGCATAGAACTCCATTTTATGCCGCTATAGACAAGAGAACATATTGTCTAGGGCAGTTTTTCTCAACTCCAGTCCTCAAGGCGCCCCAACAGGTCATGTTTTCAGGATTTCCCTCAGAAGAAACAGCTGTGGTAATTACTAAGGCAGTAAAACTAATCAAATCACCTGTGCAAAATAAAGGGAGGCCTGAAAACATAACCTGTTGGGGCGCCTTGAGGAATGGAGTTGAGAAACACTGGTCTAGTGAACCGTGATTCACCTAATCCTTTACTTACTCATTCATGTGCATACTGCTATTATTTCTCTGGGAATGATCTCCCTTCTATATAACATGTTCATCTCTATATTTTTTTTTTAAATCAGATTTTTTTTATTGAAAAAAAACATAGAAAGAGAAAAACTCTTCCATTAAACAAAAACATACATCAAATAGCATTGCAAAGGGCATATTATTATCTAGATGTACAGCCGATCAGTTTTGCTTCTCCTGCATCATTATTTTATGTGAAATTACAGTCCATGTAAAAAAGACAAATCTCTACATACAGTATCTCACAAAAGTGAGTACACCCCTCACATTTTTGTAAATATTTTATTATATCTTTTCATGTGACAATGACACTTAGCTACATTGTAAAGTAGTGAGTGTACAGCTTGTATAACAGTGTAAATTTGCAACTCAACACACAGCCATTAATGTCTAAACCGCCGGCAACAAAAGTGAGTACACCCCTAAGTGAAAATGTCCAAATTGGGCCCAATTAGCCATTTTCCCTCCCCGGTGTCATGTGACTCGTTAGTGTTACCAGGTCTCATGTGTGAGTGGGGAGCAGGTATGTTAAATTTGGTGTTATCGCCCTCACTCTCCCATACTGGTCACTGGAAGTTCAACATGGCACCTCATGGCAAAGAACTCTCTGAGGAACTGAAACAAATTATTGTTGTTCTACGTAAAGATGGCCTAGGCTGTAAGAAGATTGCCAAGACCCTGAAACTGAGCTGCAGCACTGTGGCCAAGACCATACAGCGGTTTAACAGGAAAGGTTCCACTCAGAACAGGCCTTGCCATGGTCGACCAAAGAAGTTGAGTGCACGTGCTCAGGGTCATATCCAGAGGTTGTCTTTGGGAAATAGACGTATGAGTGCAGCCAGCATTGCTGCAGAGGTTGAAGGGGTGGGAGGTCAGCCTGTCAGTGCTCAGACCATACGCAGCACACTGCATCAAATTGGTCTGCATAGCTGTCATCCTAGAAGGAAGCCTCTTCTAAAGATGATGCACAAGAAAGCCCGCAACCAGCTTGCTAAAGACAAGCAAACTAAGGACATGGATTACTGGAACTGTGGTCTGATGAGACCAAGATAAACTTATTTGGTTCAGATGGTGTCAAGCGTGTGTGACGGCAACCAGGTGAGGAGTACAAAGACAAGTGTGTCTTGCCTTCAGTCAAGCATGGTGGTGGGAGTGTCATGGTCTGGGGCTGCATGAGTGCTGCCGGTACCGGGGAGCTACAGTTCATTGAGGGAACCATGAATGCCAACATGTACTGTGACATACTGAAGCAGAGCATGATCCCCTCCCTTCAGAGACTGGTCCGCAGGGCAGTATTTCAACATAATAACCCCAAACACACCTCCAAGATGACCACTGGCTTGTTAAAGAAGCTGAGGGTAAAGGTGATGGACTGGCCAAGCATGTCTCCAGACATAAAACCCTATTGAGCATCTGTGGAGCATCCTCAGACAGAAGGTGGAGGAGCGAAAGGTCTCTAAAATTCATTAGATCAGTGATGTCGTCATGGAGGAGTGGAAGAGGACTCCAGTGGCAAACTGTGAAACTCTGGTGAACTCCATGCCCAAGAGGGTTAAGGCAGTACTGGAAAATAATGGTGGCCACACAAAATATTGTCACTTTGGGCCCAATTTGGACATTTTCACTTAGGGGTGTACTCACTTTTGTTGCCAGCGGTTTAGACATTAATGGCTGTGTGTTGAGTTATTTTGTCACATGAAAAGATAAATAAAATATTTTAAAAAATGTGAGGAGTGTACTCACTTTTGTGAGATACTGTATATATAACCGTGTCTACCATTTTGTATATTTCCTTCTTTAGTAAACGTGTCCTTTTGGTTTTCTGTTCCCCCACTCTGCTCCCGGTCCTAAAAAGGACAATCGGTCGGTGTAGGGGTACTCTCCCCCAGTTCATCTCTATATTTAATCTAGAACTTCTTAACTATATAGTCAGTTTTGAAATGGATTTAGGCGTACACTTAGAGATTAATCAGCGGGACCAAATTTGGCACACCAATAAATCTTGATGTTGGGACACAGCAGTAATTGCGACCAACTATAAAGTTATACTTAGGTGGTATATGGTGCCCATTAGACTGGCCTATGTCAACCCTGATACTCAACCAATCTGCTTTGGGGGCTGTCCAGACCTGGGCACATTCCTCCATATTTGGTAGTCCTGTCCGGTGGCACACAGCCTAGGTGGCTGCTTTATTTAACATTTTACAAGCAGCCACCAGTTTTAATGTTCACATGGTCTAGAATTAATTGACATGTAAGTACTTAGTGGGATGAGTTAATTTCTCCCCTCCTTTACATATATAGTCTCCCTTGTGTTTGGGTGTAACTTTGGACCATATTGTTTATTTATGCTTTTTTACAGACATTGGTGCAGTCGCCCCTGATGATGTGGTAGGAAACCACATAACGTGCATCAGGCCACTTTTGTTGCACCATTTCTTTTTAGATGGCTTTATTTCATCCACTCCCAAGCTACCCCACCATGCTGCTTTTCAAGCGATTCTTTACTATGGACAATTGTCTGATACCTCAATATGTCATCTCCAAGTTGCTATGATTGTTTTTATGAATATCTGGTCAATAATATGTGTTTGTTATGCTTATTTAATATGTATGTACTCATATTGCCATGTCATGTTTTTTAATGAATAAAACATGTCTTGTTACATTGACTCATCTTTTAGCCATGTTAGATCTACCTCATTTAAAGTCCCAAACCCTCTTTTTCTTGCACACAACCTATGGATACAGGTGTATGCTCGTCTGCAAGTACTCTTACAGAAATCCTTACCCATGCTACCACAAAAAGCTCTTGTTAACCGGAAACCTGAAGGGATCACTAAACAACAATTTACTCTTGTTATGTCTTGTCTCCTACGAAAAAATCGCGACAGCCTGGCTGACTGTCACCATATCTTGTTTCAGAAGTTAAATCCTCAATGCATTGGGTGATGATTAATGAGAGACTTACAGGCAGACTACAGGTCACTATACCTAAATTCCACCAATCTTGGAAACCGTGGGTCATACACTTTCTCCCAAGAAATTGTGATTGTTGACTCTTGTAAATATGATGTGTGCCAACACCTATACTGGAAACTAATCATGGCCTGCAAACTCTCCTGGCCACCTCTTCATCTCCCTTTTCCTCTTGCCCCCATTAATCCCTAATTCCTCAACATACTATAGCTTTCTTCAAAGCCATTTTTTTCTCTCTTTTCTTGACTTGTCATATTTCTTCACTCCATTGTTGGTGTTAACTATGTAAGGAACAGCTCCAACGGTGCAATTTTATTTGCAAATGTTTTCTTCATGAGGATGACAAGCCTTTCTTGCTCTTGTATTTCTGAACGATGTGCAATTTAGTAATCGATGTAATGCACCAACGTGTATTTATTGGTTACTCATTGAAGTACCTCATGTTTTTTTTTTTGTTTTGCACTTGAAACAAATAAAACGATTGAACAAAAAAAAAAAAAAAATATGCAGTATATCTCTAGAATAGATGGATATTTCCTGAAATACCCTGCAAGTACAAAAAAAAAAGAAAACCCATTGATCTCTGGTGACAGCAGTTATTGCTGAATGGTTTTCTTCAGGTGAAGAAACCAGCCTTTGAACCCTACTGGAATTCACATTCACATGTTGTGCAAGTACGGTCCAGTCTGAGACACCCACTGAATATTGACCTGCTCCTGGAGATGGCTGGAACCAAAGCAGCTACAAGCAGGTGTCTTCTTGAGGCGATTTAGCAGCTTGGCAAAACAACTGATCAATGGCTTATTTTTTTTTTTTAATTCTTTATTTAAGGTATGCGGTTGAACAAAATGGCATGGCATTATATAACATAGTCAATAAAATCCATTAATAGACAGTAATACCACCAAGTCAAAGAGTCAATGGATATCAACTAAATAACAGGCAAAAAAAGGAAGAACCCTAACTAGTAGGTACCGAACCATCGGGGGGTAGGAAGAAAAACGTGGATAGTGTACAAAATATGGCTCTCAGCCCCATCTTCATAAAAGCGGCACCCATTGATCAATGCATACCAGTAAATTTTTTCTGGGTAATGGAGAAAAGGGACGACACCCTAGGTGTCAAGAAGGGGAGTAAGAAGGAATGGAGACAGTAGGAAGTGAGTAAGAGAGGAGGGAGGGTAAAGTGCTTCGGCGATCAATGGCTTATTTAATAGGGAGTTGCGTTCAAAATTTCTGTACACACGGAGGTAACCATGCACATTTTTTCTTTGCTGCCTTTCATTTAGTGGAGAGCACAGTATTAACCTCTTTCAGTACAGAGAGTAAAACAAATCTTAATGCCTGAACACAGTTTTGCAACTTTGACATGTGTTATTAAAACTGTACATACCATCATAACTACTCTGTGTTTCCACGTGTAATATACCTTGTTTTTTTCAGGACAAATTCGGTTTTCATTTAGTGGTAAAGGGTAATTGATATCTCCTGATTTTTTGTTATATCAAAGGAAAAATGGCACCAAATAGTAAAAAAAATAATTTTGAAAAATGTAGCTCTATATTTCTCTTGTTACCTACCGCCAAAAAACAACCCAAAATAAATTCTCATGCTCACAACGATCACATTGATAACACATATGTGTATTTGTTATTTGTACCCATATTAGAGCCTCAAACAATAGTGCGCATTTTGCTTTTTTTTTTTTTTAAACTACCTAAAACTCAATGGCACTGATATTAATTAAAAAAATGTTTTTTTTTTTAATCCTACTTTAAAAATACATTGACCCTGACCTTTAACTCTGACCATTACCTATGATAAACTTAACCCTAACCTTGACCTGACACTGACTTAGATCAAACCTTGTTCTAACTATTTTTTCTTTATTTTTTATTATTATTATTTTTTTTTTTTTACACACATTTCTTTGTTTACACTTTTTTCTCCTCCAGCAAGGAAAAAAAGATACAATGAATGTTTTTCTCCATTCAAGAGGAGAAAAAAAAAGGGCGGGCTATAGAGTGATTACCAATCAGAGGCTTTTACTGTGATCACGTGATGGGGAACTGTACCTTCCGGTTAATGCTACTAGCATAGTCTCATAGTCTCTGTGCTGAGAGCAGGGTGTATGGAGTGCTCCTAGCACACACACAAAGAGGCAGATATATGTGGCCTCATGCATAAAGACCCACTTCTGTGAGGCCACATATATGTGTACACTCAGCGGGAAGGGGTTAATGTCTTTATAGATAGCTTGCAAATGCATACAGAGAGGCAGGCAAGCTTCTAAACCTTTACTCTTTGTTAGGACAGAGTGTTAAAATATAGTTTACAACTGATAACGAGATCTGCCTGCACAGTAAAGACAGGATTAATTATGGCAAACAGAGCCCCCTCATAACAAAGATAACTAGTAGGATTTTCTAGTGCTGCAGTTTACAGAAAAGAGCATCTAAAAAAGGTAAGTTACAAATTTTGAATATATTTTTTTTAGGTTATGCTATGCGAACGCGACACAAATATACAGTTATAGTAGGTGTTATCCCATGGCTGCAAAGGTGGGAATCCACACAACCATTCAGGCAAGTATATTACTTTTACTCAATTAATATAAAAATGATTTCGCGCAAAACACAAAAACATACTTCACCAGGTGAAAGTAAATAATCAGCAAATACAATATAAAAAGATAGTCCAATAGTGAAATAATGAAAATAAGTGACATGTAAAAAATCCCAACAAGATGGTACTAATGGCAAAAAAACAAAGTTCAATGGCGGAGATGAATCTTCAGTACATATGACATCTATAGTGATAGTATTCATAAAAGTTCATTCGTGCTTGAATTAACAAAAATATATATCCGTGCATAATCTGCGTGTACTCATGCTCACATTGCCCTTACCTTAAGGGGCTTAAATAAAAGCCCTGTAGAAAGCGCTGAGTGATGGTGGAAATGGCTGTTCCAAATGTTGCCGGGTGATGATGGCTGACTTCAGATAGATGGGTGTCTGGGGTGCAGGGAGCTGGTGAGTGGGGATCTTTGAGGGGGAGCACCGCAAGTCACTGGAGCTGATCAGCTGTTTATCAAGAAAGTCACTTACCACAGACGTTTTTTACTTTCTGTTGTTGGACTTTGATACACTAAAAAATTTTTTTACAAGTCAATATATAACTCTTTCACCAATTTTTTCAATTTTTTCACCATTTATTATTTTTTATATATGTCAATGTGCAGTCCTGCACTGTATGCTTAATGTTGGGACTATTTATGATATATGCTAATTCACCTTATGCAAAAAAGCACATTTGGACACAATTGGGGATCAGCATAGGTTCTGACCGTGGTGTTTTATTTATTATTTTTTGTAGTGTCACATATTAATTTTTATAAGTTGTCACCTAATGAATTTATGATGATTAGCCACACGGAGTACACCTGTATGAAGGTATGAGACTGACTTGCTAGTACAGTCCATTCAGGTAATGCTGGACACTTAGATTCACTACTCAATGAGTGATTAAGGGGTTGCATTTATTAATATTATCTTTTTTGATTTTAATAATTTTTTTGAGGTTCATTATATTATAAATCAAGGTACCCTGGTAAGGTAGCGCCATCTACCCCTAATTAATTTTCTTTTACTAATTAACTCACCCCCTCGGGGGTAAGTGTAAGGGGAGGCTGCAAGCCTTCAAGTCCGTGAGCGCGGAAACCCGTCCCTTAATTTATTCAACGTACCACATGCCGTCAACATGGGAGGGTGCTTTGGGGTAGCCCCCCAAAGAAACTTGTTCCCATGTTGATGGGGTCAAGGGCCTTATCCCCACAACCCTTGCCCGGTGGTTGTGGGGGTCTGTGGGCGGGGGGCTTATGAGAATCTGGAAGTCCCCTTTAACAAGGGGACCCCCCAGATCCTGTCCTCCTCCTGTGTGAAATAGTAATGGGGTACAAATGTACCCCTACCATTTCACAAAAAAAGTGTTAAAATGGTAAAAATGACAAAACACGGCTTGGGACAAGTCCTTTATTAAAAAATAAAAATGTCCCACAAAGTCCATTCTTCTTCTTCTCTCGCTCCGCCGACGGACCGAAAAAGAAAGAAAAAAAAAAGCCGCACCATGGGAGGCTCCCGCCGTATGACATGTCTTCGCTTTGACAGTTCTTTTATAACTGAGGGCGGGGCCACACCGTGACGTTCCCGGGTAACCCCACCCCCCTCTGACACACGGGTACTTCCCTATGGGTTTCCCGGGGGTATCAGAGGGGGGCAGGGCCACCCGTTCTTTGCCATGAGGTGCCATGTTGGACTTCCAGTGACCAGTATGAGAGAGTGAGAGCTAAAACAACAAATTTAACACACCTGCTCCCCATTCACACCTGAGACCTTGTAACACTAACGAGTCACATGACACCGGGGAGGGAAAATGGCTAATTGGGCCCAATCTGGACATTTTCACTTGGGGGTGTACTCACTTTTGTTGCCAGCAGTTTAGACATTAAGAGCTGTGTTTTGGAGTTACTTTGAGAGGACAGCAAATTTACACTGTTGTACAAGCTGTACACTCACTACTTTACATTGTAGCAAAGTGTCATTTCTTCAGTGTTGTCACATGAAAAGATAGAATAAAATATTTACAAAAATGTGAGGGGTGCACTCACTTTTGTGAGATATTGTAGATCTCTTTTTATTTATATGGTCCTGGTTTCCCAACCTGCGTTATCGTATTGGAGGATCAGATCCATTAGTCATCTGCTATCACTTAGCCTTGTGAGGGATCTGCGCTTGTGACTGCCTGTTAGTTCAGGGGTCCACTCATTGAGGTAAGCGAAGGGATAAGTTTGGAGGTGGAGGGTTTGTCACTTCAGATTTGTGCTCCCGGATTCTTTCCAAACAGGTGGAAACTTCCTGTTCACCTTTTTCTGGGATTTGTGGTTCATCCGTTCTGTCTATTGGACTTTGAACAATTAGTTTTTATTGTTTTATTGCGCTGCACTCCTTTTTTATATATGAATTCTAAAACACCCTGAAAATCAAAGTGAAAAAATGACGCAGCAGGCTAGTCCATTTTGCTGGAAAATGTAATTGCAGCTACTCAAAATGGTAGTCAGTAGTTTGTGCGGCCCTCATGTGCATGTATGCATGCCTGACAACATCTGGGCATGCTCCTAATGAGACGACAGATGGTGTCCTGGGGTATTTCCTCCCAGATCTGGACCAGGGCATCACTGAGGTCCTGAACAGACTGAGGTACAACCTGGCGGCGTCGGATGGACTAAAGCATCATGTCCTAGAGGTGTTCTATTGTATTTAGGTCAGGCAAGTGTGGGGGCCATTCAATGGTATCAATTCCTTCATCCTCCAGGAATGGCTGCATACTCTCACCAAAAGAGGCCGGGCATTGTCGTGAACCAGGAGGAACCCAGGACCCACTGCACTAGTGTAGGGCATAGCTCCCAACTGTCCCTGATTTCGAGGGACTGTCCCTGATTTGGAGCAATGTCCCTCTGTCCCTCATTCCTCCTCATTTATCCCTCATTTTGGTCCGATCTATGTAGTTGTATATAAAATGCACTTTTTATCTATCAAAAAGTGTTTTCCAGCATTAAACCTTTCATCTAATTTCTGAATCGCTGCATTTTTAAATTCCAAAAGCCAATATAAAGGAATAGTAGTGGTAAAAAAAAAGCACTTGTGGGTTTAACCAATCCTGTTTTTTTACAATTCTCCTTCAAGGGGGCATGAAAGGGGTTGTGTCCTATGCCTGCATACTTTTGCTGATAGGTGTCCCTCATTCCCATCTCAAAAAGTTGGGAGGTATGGTAGGGTCTTACAATGGGTCCAAGGATTTCATCCTCGATACCTAATGGCAGTCAGGGTGCCATTGCCTAGTCTGTAGAGGTCCATGTGTCCCTCCATGGATATACCTCCCCAGACCATCACTGACCCACCACCAAACCTGTCATGCTGAACGATGTTACAGGCAGCATAATGTTCTCCATGGCTTCTCCAGACCCTTTCACGTCTGTCACATTTGCTCAGGGTGAACCTGCTCTCATCTGTGAAAAGCACAGGATGCCAGTGGCAGACCTGCCAATTCTGGTGTTCAGTGGCAAATGCCAATCAAGCTCCACGGTGCCGGGCAGTGAACACAGGGTCCACTAGAGGATGTTAGGCCCTCAGGACACCCTCATGAATCTGTTTCTGTTTCTGTGGTCAGAGACATTGACACCAGTGGCCTGCTGGAGGTCATTCTGCATGGATCTGCCAGTGCTCATCCTGTTCCTCCTTGCACAAAGAAGCAGATATCGGTCCTGCTGATTGGTTAAGGACCTTCTACGGCCCTTGTCCAGCTCTCCTAGAGTAACTGCCTGTCTCCAGGAATCTCCTCCATGCTCTTGAGACGGTACTTGGAGACACAGCAAACCTTCTGGCAATGGTACGTATTGATGTGCCATCCAAGAGAAGTTGACCTGCCTGTGCAACCTCTATAGCAGGGGTCTTCAAATTATGGCCCTCCAGTTGTTCAGGAACTACAATTCCCATCATACCTAGTCATGTCTGCGAATGTCAGAGTTTTACAATGCCTCATAGGATGTGTATTTCCGCAACAGCTGGAGGGCTGTAGTTTGAGGATCCCTGCTCTATAGTGTCCAGGTATCGCCTCATAATAACCAGTAGTGACACTGACCCTAGCCAAATGCAAAACTAGTGAAAAACAGTCAGAAAAGACGAGTAGGGGAAAAGATGTCAGTGGCCTCCACCTGTAAAACATGTGTATGTGTGTGTATATACTGTATATATAAAAAATATATATAAAACTTTAAAAAATGGGCAGAATCGATTGGACTACCCGGCCTTGTTTCTGCCATCACTTTTCTAAGTTTCTATGCGTTGCCATGTAGTAAAGTTAACTTTCCCAACTGTCTTCCATACATCTGAGGCACACTGGGGGAGGGAGGGGTATGCATTACCAACACCTTTGTTTTGGATAAAGTACAGAAGAGTTTAAACGGTATTAACCCTAAAACCAAAAATGTAATATATTGCAGCTTACCAATCCTTACATGTGGTGGCTGCATTCATTTTCTTTTTTTAGGCTTTTCCCATCTGTTTTCACCTGGCCAGTAACACACCGCCTGTATTAGAGTGCCCCCACTCTGGATGAAGGAGCACAGGGGCAGCTTTTGACAGCAGCATTGTCAGTCTGGGGGAGTGTTAGGTTTACAAGCAGATTTAGATACACTAACCAATTCAAGCTGAACTCCAGCTAACGCTTTATAAGCAGTTACAGCAAACTTTTTTTTTCCTTTTGGGATAAAGGTTTTACATAAATAAATAAAAGCTAATCATTGTAAGCACCCCCGTCAGTGGTAAATGGTTTGTCTCAACACTCTATCTGCTACATCTGCAAGAGAGCTTGTTCTGTTGAAAAACAACAGGCTTAGTGGCCAGATCACCAGATGAAAATAAAGGAAAGAAAGCCTATAGAAAACTAATGCAGCCTTTACATCTAAGGATTGGTAAGCTGCAATATAATAAATTCTTGCTTTTGGGTTTAGTACCACAATAAAACCCTGGTCAGTTAATTGCCATTGGGAAGAGAAAATCTGTAAAAACATAGTAAAAATCATAGTTGTCACTGGAACAGTTTTTCCCATTGCAAGATTTCCCCACACCTCATATTTTTGCGGAAAACTAAACATTTTTGTTCACCCAACACTTTCTGTTTTGGCAACACTGGTCATTAGGACAAATAGAAAGGATAAATCTATCTGGTGGGGAGACAAATGGTAATAAAAACTATTAGGGGTTCTTCATCTTGGCTTTCACCCAAAACTGTCTCTAAAATGTCACTGTTGTAGGAAGATGTGCAAGGTTCTCCCAGAACAAGGACAAGGAGGACCTAAATCTCTGTCCCTCCCAACCTCTGCTTACTCTAGATCTAATGTAATAATGAATTCTTATGCCCCGTACACACGGTCGGACTTTGTTCGAACATTTCGACAACAAAATCCATGGATTTTTTCTGACGGATGTTGGCTCAAACTTGTCTTGCATACACACGGTCACACAAAGTTGTCGGAAAATCCGATCATTCTGAACGCGGTGATGTAAAACACGTACGTCGGGACTATAAAATAGGGCGGTGGCCAATAGCTTTCATCTCTTTATTTATTCTGAGCATGCGTGGCACTTTGTCCGTCGGATTTGTGTACACACGATCGGAATTTCCAACAACGGATTTTGTTGTCAGAAAATTTTATAGCAAGCTCTCAAACTTTGTGTGTCGGAAAATCCGATGGAAAATGTCCGATGGAGCCCACACATGGTCGGAATTTCCGACAACACACTCCGATCGGACATTTTCCATCGGAAAATCCGACCGTGTGTACGGGGCATTACGCTGATGAATTGAATAAACTCTCAGGGGAATTTACTAAGACTGGAGCAGCTGTGCTTGGCAGCCAACCAACCTCTACCTTTTATTTTAAAAACTTAACCGAACAAGCTAACGTTAGAAGCTGATTGGTTACTAAGCACAGCTGCACCAGATTCTGGCTATTCCCTGAACTGTAGGAAAGGTCATAATTTCCATCTACACTCTATGATTTAAAACAAATTCCTGGCCCTCCTGAAGAGATGAGAACAGTTCCCAGAGTCGTCCCCCTGCGATGACATTATCAGCTAAAATGTCAGTGCCCAAAGGAATATGTTACTACTCAAAAGCAGTGGCATGTACTGCTTTAAAGTGTTACTAAACCCACAACAGTAAAACCAGTCTGTATAAGCAGTAAAGCATGCTTGTTATACTCACTGTGGGACCTAAGGGGTTAATCCTCTGCATTGTATAACCACGTCAGCCCCGGAAGATTTGGCTGCTCAATGACCAGGCCATTTTTTGTGATCTAGCACTGCGTCGCTTTAACTGACAATTGCACGGTCATGCGACGTTGTACCCAAACAAAATTGCCATCCTTTTTTCCCCACAAATAGAGCTTTCTTTTGGTGGTATTTGATCATCTCTGCGGTTTTTATTTTAAACAAAAAAAGAGCAACAATTTTGAAAAAAACACAATATTTTGTACTTTTTGCTATAATACATATTCCCAATTTCTTTTTAAAAAAGCTAATTTTTTCCTCAGTTTAGGCCGGTATGTATTCTTCTACATATTTTTGGTAATAAAAATCGCAATAAGCGTACAGTTGAAATAAAAAGTATGTGTATCCTTTTGGAATGATATGGATTTCTGCACAATTTGGTCATAAAATGTGATCTGATCTTCATCTAAGTCACAACAATAGACAATCACAGTCTGCTTAAACTAATAACACACAAAGAATTAAATGTTACCAAGTTTTTATTGAACACACCATGTAAACATTCACAGCGCAGGTGGAAAAAGTATGTGAACCCTTGGATTTAATAACTGGTTGAACCTCCTTTGGCAGCAATAACTTCAACCAAACGTTCCTGTAGTTGCAGATCAGACGTGCAAAACGGTCAGGAGTAATTCTTGATCATTCCTCTTTACAGAACTGTTTCAGTTCAGCAATATTCTTGGGATGTCTGGTGTGAATCGCTTTCTTGAGGTCATGCCACAGCATCTCAATCGGGTTGAGGTCAGGACTCTGACTGGGCCACTCCAGAAGGCGTATTTTCTTCTGTTTAAGCCATTCTGTTGTTGATTTACTTCTATGCTTTGGGTCGTTGTCCTGTTGCAACACCCATCTTCTGTTGAGCTTCAGCTGGTGGACAGATGGCCTTAAGTTCTCCTGCAAAATGTCTTGATAAACTTGGGAATTCATTTTTCCTTTGATGATAGCAATCTGTCCAGGCCCTGTCGCAGCAAAGCAGCCCCAAAACATGATGCCCCCACCACCATACTTGTGTTGTGTGTTTCTTCCAAACAACTCAAATTTGGTTTCATCTGTCCACAGAATATTTTGCCAGTACTGCTGTGGAACATCCTTGCAGTCATCTTTACAGGACGCTCACTCCTAGGGAGAGTAGCAGCAGTGCTGAACTTTCTTCACTTGTAGACAATTCGTCTTACCGTGGACTGAACAGCAAGGCTTTTGGAGATACTTTTATAACCCTTTCCAGCTTTATGCAAGTCAACAATTCTTAATCGTAGGTCTTCTGAGAGCTCTTTGTGCGAGGCATCATTCACATCAGGCAATGCTTCTTGTGAAAAGCAAACCCAGAACTGGTGTGTGTTTTTTATAGGGCAGGGCAGCTGTAACCAACACCTCCAATCTCATCTCATTGATTGGACTCCAGTTGGCTGACAACTCACTCCAATTAGTTCTTGGAGATCTCATTAGTCTAGGGGTTCACATACTTTTTACACCTGCACTGTAAATGTTTACATGGTGTGTTAAAAAAAAAAATGGTAACATTTAATTCTTTGTGTGTTATTAGTTTAAGCAGACTGTGATTGTCTATTGTTGTGACTTAGATGAAGATCAGATCACATTTTATGACCAATTTGTACAGAAATCCATATCATTCCAAAAGGGTTCACATACTTTTTATTGTAACTGTATATTGATTGGTTTGCACAAAAGTTATATATCTACAAAATAGTGGAAAGATTTATGGCATTTGTATTATTATTATTTTCTTTTTACTAGTAATGGCGACCATTAGCATTTATACAGCGATCAATGCTATAAAAATGCACTGATTACTGTGTAAATGTCACTGGCAGGCAAGGGGTTAACAGTAGGGGGCGATCAAGGGGTTAATTGTGTGTCCTAGGGAGTGATTCTAACTGTGGGGGAATGGGACTGCCTGAGTGAGGAAAGCAATCTGTTGTTCATACTTAGTATGAACAACATATCACTCTCCTCACCCCTGACAGCATGGAGATCTGTCTGTCTACATTGACAGATCTCCGTTCTGTCTCTGTGAGGAGCGATCGCGGGTGCCCAGCAGTCATCGCGACCACCGGGCACGCACATCAGCTCCAGGCGCGTGCCCCTTGTGGTCAAAAGGCGAACCGATGCAAGGTAACGTCGTTTTGCCCATGGGAGCCAACCTGCCGCAGTAGAACTGCGGCGGCTGGTCGGGAAGGGGTTAAAAAGGTTGTTTGATCATGTCTCCTCTTAACCTCCCCTTCTTCCACTGTCCCCAATCTATTTGCTGACAGAAGAGAGCCTTTGGTGCAAGATGCACATGCTCAGTTTGGTGTGTATTGCTAGAGAGTCGTTTTTTTTTTTTGCTGGGAGAGTGCATGTGATCAGCACAGAGCCAATGAGCACTGTCCAGACAGAGGGTCAGGAGTCCTGTAGCCTTATAGGACAGTCAGAGGAAAAAGAAAACTCCTCCTACAAGATTTAACATGACCCTGATAGAAGTGATAAGACTGCTATACTGTATACTGCTGATGAGAAAAGGTATTTAGCAGTTTATATTTAATACAATAATTGCATTTCCATGTTCTGTGTACTGTGGGAGACCAGATTTAGGGAATGCCTTACTAAGACTTTAACACTGCAGGGGTTTAGCAATGTTCTGAATTATTTTTAGTAGCCTTAGAATTCAATATACTGTATTTGTGCCAGGAGAAATGTTCTACGTTAGATTTGGATTTTGGATGTCTTGGGAGGTGTCTTCTTGTCCTTTTAAGACATTTTAGCTGTGATAACCATTATAAGTTATTTTACCAAAGCAGCTTTACAAAATGTTTTAAAGGAATTATATTGTGAAAAAATAGGGAGCCTTCGCTGAGTTCTGTTTATGAAAATACTCGTTGTCTGGCTATCATGCCAATCCAGAGGCTTTAGTTCTTTGAGGCATTGACCCTGTACAAGTATGCAGATCACTAGTTCTGAATTCACTACTTCTATTTCTGTTTTAAATGCTTATTAGCTTTGGTGCTGGGATAAAAAAACTCCCATGTGAAGATGTGAAGGAGTTATATCATCCCAGGCGAGACAATCAAGATGATCGGAGATGTTGATGGCATGCATTTACATCTGCAGCCTCCCCGGATATGTTATGGGGGTTTCCCAGGAGGCTGTAGGGGCCAAATCACAGTAAAAGAAAAGGCAGCCGTCTGAAAAGGACCAAGATGGACATAGGCATAAACAACTGAACAGCGGATCACTACAGGACAAGTTTTTGTAAAAAAAATGTGTTTTCATCATTTTTCCACATTTTCCAAAAACTTGTGGAAAAAAAATGACATGTTCAAAAGACTCATAATGCCTCATAGAATATACCTTGGGGTATTTGCTTTCCAAAATTGAGTTGTTTTGTGGGCACTTCCATTGTCCTCGTTCTCCGAGGCCTTCAAAAATGTGATAGGTAGGAATGAAATTAGATGTGTAATTTATGCTCTTAGAACGCCTGGAGGTGCTACTTGGATGTTGGGCCTCTGTATGTGGCCAGTGAAATAAATCGAGTTATTACTGTATTTATAACGATATTTCAATAATTCATTATGATGAGGGAAGTTCCAAGAAAGTCTGTTCAGTTCTCGTGTAAAAACTCAAAAAATGATTTAATAATAAAAAATAGCAAAATATTACAAAAACAATATCAAAGTATAGAATGTCATTAATATTGTATTATATTCTTCAGATGAAGATTGAATCAGATGTCTCCCTGTGTAAATGTAACAGCAATGTTGTGATGTGTGTGTAGCTGTCTTCGTGGAGTGTAAGTCTCAAAAACTTCTGTGTCTAGCTCTTACTCCACAACTCAAACCCATGAAAACAGCCCTACCTTTCTAAAAAGGGTTGGTTTGTCCTAAAAGTTCTTCTGAATCTTATTGTTCCACAAAAAAGCCGGGAAATTACACAAAGGTGGGGGTTGCTAAGTCTCTAACATTCCTGAGGTGTGGGCTAAGAGGAGCTTATATGTAAAACCATTTTACCTTTTACAACAATATACAAGTTTCCTTTTAACATCTAAATAAAATACTACATATACTAATATGTATATTATATTCATTTAAAACACAATGTTCTTATTAATATCCTAATCAAGAAATATTGTAATATTTAAAGAAGTTCTATCTTACACTTAAACTTATCTAGCTTATACTTAAACATTAAAACTTTAGCATCTTAAGTAATATGAGACCTTTTTTCTCATATGATGGGGAGGGGAAAGGTTAGCTCACTCTTAATTACTGCCATATGTTAGAGCTCCTTAGAAAAGCATTTGAAGCTTCAAACAAAATGTATCTTAAGAAATATATAAAAGTCTATATATTTCACTTTTCCATATCCAAACACAAATATAAATATTTAAATGTATCCAAATCCATTATTTTCAGAGACTCAGGGCCAAACCCTAGGGTCACAGATGCCTGGGTGCAGAAATATTTCTGGCGCTCCCCACATGGGCGTGGTCATCTTACCAACTCCTCACCTTTACAAATGTTTCTATGGCAACGACGCAAACACAGAGATGCTCCCCTAAGAAGTCTTCGTTACCCTGGGATCCTCCCATTATCTTTTAACAATAAAGAAAATACAGGAAGAGTGTACACTAATGAGACCTGGAGGGGAGTCTCTCTGATGCACACTCTCTGTTAGAGAGTCTGTTAGAAAGAGCCCCCAGACATAGTACAGGAGATGGTCAGAGACTGCAGACATGATACAAGAGACAGTCAGAGACTGCAATCATAGTACAGGAGATGGTCAGAGGCAGGCAGACATAGTACAGGAGATAGTCAGAGACTGCAGACATAATATAGGAGATGGTCAGAAACTGCAGACATGATACAAAAGATGGTCAGAGACTGTAGTTATGATACAAGAGACGGTCAGAGACTGCAATCAATGTACAGAAGATGGTCAGAGACTGCAGATATAATACAGGAGATGGTCAGAGACTGCAGACATACTACAGGAGACAGTCAGAGACTGCAGACATACTACAGGAGACAGTCAGAGACTGCAGACATACTACAGGAGATGGTCAGAGACTGCAGACATACTACAGGAGACGTTCAGAGACTGCAGACATAGTACAGGAGACGGTCAGAGACTGCAGACATGGTACAGGAGATGATCAGAGACTGCAGACATGGTACAGGAGATGGTCAGAGACTGCAGACATAGTACAAGAGATGATCAGAGACTGCAGACATAGTACGGGAGATGGTCAGAGACTGCAGATATAGTACAGGAGATGGACAGAGATTGCAGTTCCTATGGACGTTAGTAGATAATGGCCGATCGGCCCTCTCACCTGACCCAGCGATACAGCAAAGGTTCCTCTGATCAGGAGTCCTTGCAATTGCATCGCATTCCTGCAATGACTCCATTCCTTTCTCCGCCAGGGATGGCGCTAGGCTGTGTGGCTTTCCCTCTGGTGGCGCAGGGCAGTGGGGTTCTCTCTCTGATGGTGTTTTCTCAGCACTGTCCTCTCCCTCTGGAGTCCTGGGTGTACTTCCCTGAAAGCTTTCCCAGGCTCCTGTCTCTCTCTCTCACCCATTCAGCTGAGCATGCTGTATGGGCTGAAGTTTCCGTGTTACAGTGGGGCTGCCAGTCCTCGGGACTATATGTCCCACAATCCTCTTCTCTGCTCCTTTTTCTATTCTATTTCTTTCCTGGCTGATATGAAGGCGGGGGAAGAAACATAGTTGTGCTGGCAAGCAAGGCTCACTAGTACAGCAGCGCATGCGAGGAGGAGAGGGAGAGGGAGGGGGAGGGGGGAAAGAAGAGCCCGCAGCTGCATTGGCGTCACTAGGATAGTGGTCACCCCCCCTTCCACCAACTATAGTCGCCCCTCAGTACAGACCCCCCTCCACTAAGTATAGACCCCCTAGGACAAACCACCCCCTCCATTAGTACAGACCCCCCCAGGAAACCCCCCTCCATTAGTACAGACCCCCCCAGGACATACCACCCCCCTCCATTAGTACAGACCCCCCCAGGACAGACCTCCCCCTCCATTAGTACAGATCCCCCCAGGACAAACCACCCTCCATTAGTACAGACCCCCCTTCATTAGTACAGACCCCCCCAGGACAGACCCCCCACTAGTACAGATCCCCCAGGACAAACCCCCCTCCATTAGTACAGACCCCCCTCTGTTAGTACAGACCCCCAGGACAGACCTCCCCCTTCATTAGTACAGACCCCCAGGACAAACCCCCCTCCATTAGTACAGACCCCCCAGGACAAACCCCCCCTCCATTAGTACAGACCCCCAGGACTGAGCCCCCTTCCATTAGTACAGACCCCCCTCCATTAGTACAGACTTCCCTCCATTAGTACAGACCCCAGGACAGACCCCCCTCCATTAGTACAGACCCCCAAGGACAGATCCCCCCTTCATTAGTACAGACCCCCCAGGACAGACCCCCCCTCCATTAGTACAGACCCCCAGGACAGACCCCCCCTCCATTAGTACAAACCCCCCTCCATTAGTACAGACCCCCAAGGACAGACCCCCCCTTCATTAGTACAGACCCCCCCAGGACAGACCCCCCCTCCATTAGTACAGACCCCCCCAGGACAGACCCCCCTTCATTAGTAAAGACCCCCCAGGACAGAACCCCCCATTAGTACAGACCCCCCCTCCATTAGTACAGACCCCCAGGACAGACCCCCTCCTCCATTAGTAAAGACCCCCCTCCATTAGTACAGACCCCAAAGTACAGACCCCCCCACCATTAGTACAGACCCCCCCTCCATTAGTACAGACCCCCCAGGACAGACCTCCCCTCCATTAGTACAGATCCCCCCATTAGTACAGACCCCCCTCCATTAGTACAGACCCACCTAGGACAAATCCCCCTCCAATAGTACAGACCCCCCCCAGGACAGACCCCCCTAGCACAGACCCCCCCTCCATTAGTACAGACCCCCCTCCATTAGTACGGACCCCCCCAGGACAGACCCCCCCTCATTAGTACAGACCCCCCCAGGACAACCCCCCCTCCATTAGTACAGACCCCCCTCCATTAGTACAGACCCCCCGGGACAGACCCCCCTCCATTAGTACAGGCCCCCCAGGACAGACTCCCCTCCATCAGTACAGTCCCCCCCAGGACAGACCCCCCTTCATTAGTACCGACCCCCCAGGACAGACCCCCCCTCCATTAGTACAGATCCCCCTCCATTAGTACAGACCCCCCCAGGACAGACCCCCCTCCATTAGTACAGACCCCCTCTCCATTAGTACAGACCCCCCTCCATTAGTACAGACCCCCCAGGACAGACCCCCCCTCCATTAGGGTACATAAAAACACCCGGGCGGCAGCTGGAGAGGAGAGGACAGTGAGCAGGGTGGAGAACAGTTCACAAGCAGGCAGGAGTGAAAGACACAGAGAGGAGGAGGAGAATGTGTCAGGCACAGACCGCCACCACCCCCCCAGCGACGTCACTGCGCAGCTGGTCTCTCTCCACACAGAGACCAGCCGCTCTGCCTCCGATCTCACCTCCGGCTGCTCTCCTTCTCTCAAAGGAGGAGGGAGGGGCTTGAACAGGAAACACAGCGGCGGCGACCGGCGGAGAGAGCCGCCTCCGGAACACGAACAAGAGGAGGAGGGAAGGGAGCACTCTGGCGCTTCAGCGCCCCCACCTCTCTGGCGCCCGGGTGCAGTGCACCCCGAGCACCCGCCTAGGATCGGCCCTGCAGAGACCCAATCAATTCATAAATTCTAACAGCCAGGCTGTGTAAAAGTCTTACACATGTGGTACTGCCATATTCAGGAGTAGCAGAATGTATTTTGGGGTGTAATTGCAAGTATGCATGTGCTGTGTGAGAGAAATAATTTGTTTATATGACAATTTTGTGTAAAAAAAAAAAACTCACTGTGCCTATTCCTAAATACCTTGGACTGTCTACTTTCCAAAAAGGGCTAATTTGGGGGGGTATTTGTACTGTCCTGGCTTGTTAGTATCTCAAGAAAAAAGATAGGCCGTCAGTACATCAAGTGTGATCAATTTTCAATGATTGGCACTATAGCTTTGTAGACTCTATAACTTTCACAGAGACTAAATAATATCCACTAATTTGGGTTATTTTTGCCAAAGATATGTAGCAGTATAAATTTTGGCCCAAATTTATGAAGAAAAACGACTTATTTGAAAATTTTTACAATGGAAACTATTTTGTTCTCTAAAGAGTGTATGGGTTTTGATGATTTTCCCGTACTCAGTGGTGCAGATTTTACTTGTTGCCATGGGAATCATTGCTCATTTAGCCACATGTCTCTATGGATTGTCAATGCAAAACTCCAACTCCAGCCAAAAAAGCTGAATAGGCAGTAGAAATATATATATCTAGATATATCTAGATATATCTATATATAAAATATTATATATATATATATATATATATATATATATATATATAGCGAGTCAGTTTTTCAGGTGGACCCGATTGGACCACCCATTGTTCTCTATGGGGTGGCAGATGTCAGCTGACACCACCAGCATCCGGGCAGCTAAAAACAAACGGATGGGGATATGTTCATGACCTGTCCGACGGATCGGATGGAAATGGACATGAAGTCCATTTCCATTTGACCATCCCATAGAGAACAGTGGGCTATGTCCGCGCTGCATAGCGGAGCAGACACATACCTGTCATCCGCGTGCTCAGCGGAGAGATCCCCCACTGAGCAGGCGGATCCACTTGGATGGATTCCGCTCCATCTGAAAGGGGCCTTACTAAGAAAAGATAAGGCATGGGAACAAACAATACACGTTGACACAGTGATGCATTTAAACATTCCAGGATCTGTTCAGAAATTGAGTTGATGAACTAGACAACTTCAGCAAGATAAAAAATGCTGATGAGAAGACATTTCTCATCCGACATGGGATATATTTTCAGTTTTCAAGAACAATGTATTAAAGAAAGAAAATATTGAGTATGAAAGGGAGAAAAGTCATATAGGAAGGAAGAGGAAAGGTCTTTTTTAATGATTTTTGATGAAATACAGTACATAATAGGGTATTTGTTGTGTTTCTGGAGATCAGCTTTGATGATTATCACCAAACTGGACTCTTTTCTTGGATGTGGCTGTGGATGGTACTCACGCGGTCAGGCTCTGGCTTGTGTGTTGACACCGATGCAGAGCAGAGAGATTGCTCCGATGAGGAGGGCCATCTCCTGGATCTCCCCGTACATCCTCCCTGGTACTAGCCAATACGGTCACTTCTTCACTCAGCGAATCGGGTCTTAAGTCCCACTTCCTGATTGTCCGGGAGGAGAAGCAGGAAGACAATAGAGAATATTAATTCGCTATTGTCACTCAATTGGGTGGGCTCAGGGCACTGTGCCCCAAGCCCACCCTTTTTTGAAGCCAATTAGAGCCTCAGGCTCTAATCATGTGCTTAAAAAACCCCCATTGAAATCCATGCTTCTGGCGCCCTGCATGTAGATTAGGGGCCAGGCGCATGGATTAGGGGGACGGTGCCCCTGCGCCCCTAATGCAGCAGCCGCCACTGGTAATAGTACACTTTATATTTACATTCCCAGTCAGCTACATCAGAGTCATGTTAAATTCCCCATTGTGCTGTGCAAAAAAGTTTACAATGTCACAAAATTTGCTTTACAAAGCTTTAAAATGATTGTTGGTACAGTAAAACCTTGGATTGAGAGTAACTTGGTTTGAGAGCGTTTTGCAAGACAAGCTAAATTTTTAAATAAATTTTGACTTGATATACAAGCGATGTCTTGATATGTCTTGATATACAAGTAGTGTCATGTCACAACTGAGTATATAAGAGAAGAGAGGCGCCTCCAAGTGTAGCAATATGGTTACATTTAATGAAGGTACAACATTTAGCTACTCACATGGTTGATAATTAAAAGAAGCACATCTAAGTATGCAGGCATCCGGGGTAAAGTCCACATAGACCATCCTCTGCACCGCCATCGACGTCATCCCTTCCACCCTGTGCTCCACGAGTGCTTCAAGCCTTGCTTTCAGATCACTTTACTGCAGGGTAGTGTTCCTGTTCATGATTGCAGACTGATAGCGGTGAGAGCTGGTGGTGCGGAGGATGGTCTATGTGGAAAGCTTTACCCCGGATGCCTGCATACTTAGATGTGCCTGTTTTAATCATCAACCATGTGAGTTACTAAATGTTGTACCTTCATTAAATGTAACCATATTGCTACACTTGGAGGTGCCTCTCTTCTCCTATATACTCAGTTGTGACATGACACTACTTGTATATCAAGACATGGCTCTGTGACCATGGGTCCTGCGGACCTAATGTCCGCCGGGTGCCTGCGATCGTGTCACGGAGAGGAAGAACGGGGAGATGCTTTTGTAAACAAAGCATTTCCCCGTTCTGCCTAGTGACAGGACAGTGATCACAGCTCTCTGTCACCGAGAGCTGTGATCACTGTTCTGTGTGTTGAAGTCCAGCCCCCTAACAGTTAGAATCACTCCCTAGGACACACTTAACCCCTTCACTGCCCCCTAGTGGTTAACCCATTTACTGCCAGTGTCATTTACACAGTAATCAATGCATTTTATAGCACTGATTGCTGTATAAATGACAGTGGTCCCAATATAGTGTCAAAAATGTCCGATGTGTCCGCCATAATGTCCCACGACTGCGCAATTGTGAGTTAAAGCAACGCAGTGCCGAATCGCAAAAAGTGTTCTGGTCAGGAAGGGGTAAATTCTTCCGGGGCTGAAGTGGTTAAGGTTCAACTGCCTGATCTTTCCTGAGCATTATCACTCAATGGTGGATTGCTACTCCCATAGTTACTGTAAAATAAAACAATCAAAATAATAATATGTCAACCCTACAAACTTTATAGCAAGTAGTACATTGGGTTTTGATTAGTTCAGTGGTAAAAGGGGCTTATCTATCTGTATATATCTACTGAAATGTATACTGTACTCTTATTGTTAAGAAGTATAAAGGCATTGCCCTCCAAAATCCTTATAAATGTGACAAATAAAAGGCACAATCTCATATACTGTATTTCAGAAAATCTGTTCCGTCTGTTCCTACCTTCTTTATCTCGCTTCCTTGCCTTATCAGATGATTTCTTTGCCTTGCTATTTGTAGGATGAAATAGGCTGCCTGTAAAACAAGACAGTATCTTTATGGAAGCAAATAAACATTGTCAGTCTTTGATTTCTAGGTCCTCCAACAAATTGCAAAGTGAATGTGAAGATTTGCTTTGTTATAGGGAACATCTAGAAATGGTAACTGTGCCTAAGCAGTACTTTGCCTTGTGTTGCCCCTGAAAAATAACAGTGCACTTCCTGTGCCTACAACCACATAGCTGTATATCAGCACTCTTGTAGCCTTTTAGTTGTTTATTTGCACTGCAGCCTCTGACTGCTAGTCTTGCAAGATTCCAATTGAGATTTGGTCATTTCAATAGTCACTACTGTTCTGCTGACTGTTCTTGTTAGAAGCGATCTCCGCATTTCTAGAACATGCCCTACACCTCCCATTTCTGTATTCACAGAATTCCTGGGACTTCCAGGTCCACCAGGACTTCTACCAGGTCTCTGCCAGTACTTTCATTGGTGCTCACAGCATCACTGCTAATACTTCCAATGACACTTTCAGGAACTCTGCCGTCTTGCCGTTGCTGACCCGGACCTGGTTTTGGATGCAGCCAGACTCAAAATGGATGCAAAATGGTTGGAGGGAAGCATCAGGATGGCAAAAATGTTTTTATTACAAATTATGTGAGCAGACTGTAGTTCCTCTTTAACGGTATCTACACTTGTTTTCCTATAAGTGCTTGCAGTAACTTTCACCCAACTAGGTGTGTCACAGGTGCTGAGGTTGTTCTTGGAGTCGAATCGCAGAACAGAGAATCCAAATTACCGAATGGCTCCTTTGGGGGTAGCACTTCACTGGATTCCAGACAGACTGGCTTTATATGTGTGTTGGGATTAGGGAGGTGGAATCATTAGACTGTAAGCATCTTCAAGGCGAGAAGCTGATGTGAACATTTCAGCATTCTGTGTCTGAGATTTATGAATTGTGGGATCCTTATGCCGCGTACACACGAGCGGACTTTACGGCGGACTTTGCCCGGCGGACTTTTCGACGTACTTTCCGACGGACTTTGTGAATGAACGGACTTGCCTACACACAATCCACCAAAGTCCGTCGAATTCGTACGTGATGACGTACGACCGGACTAAAACAAGGAAGTTCATAGCCAGTAGCCAATAGCTGCCCTAGCGTGGCTTTTTGTCCGTCGAACTAGCATACAGACGGCGGACTTTTCGACCGGACTCGATTTCAACGGATAAATTTTAAACAAGTTTCAAATCTAAGTCCGTCCAACTTTTGAGAAAACAAAGTCCGCTGGAGCCCACACACATCGAATTGTCCGACGAAATCCAGTCCGCCGGGCAAAGTCCGCCGTAAAGTCCGCTCGTGTGTACGCGGCATTAGACATGATTTTCACTAAAGCTGGATATACTCTATTAGAATTTAATTTGACATTTTTCATAGTGGGGTCAAATCAGCATTCGTTTTCGACTGCAGTAATGAGAGAATTCCAAAGAGCAGGATGGAGAATTTTTCTTAAATGTATGAATTTCAAACAGTGTGTGTGGTTTTCATTCGGTAAAGTCCATTCATTCCAAAATCAAATGTTAAAAAAGCAAACAAAATCTTGAACTACTTTTGAAGGACATTAGAATGTACTGAGAATTTTTGTTTGAAATTCTATTGTTGTATACCTAGCCTAAGTCAAAATTATTCTGAATGCCCCGAGACTCCTGCTAAATACTGTCATCTTAGATGTGATATCAGCAGCTCCAGGAGACTCATCACTGTCACTAAAATAACACTCTCTGCAGTATATATGGTTTGTTTTTCTTTATACGTTGAGTAGGCTAGGAGTTAACACAATGGCTCTAGCATTAATATTGCGGAATAGGAGAGACATTCTGGATGGCTATTCAATATTGGGTTCTATTTTGCGAGGTTTCATTTTAATGACGTGTTGTGCTTCTTTTCTTTTTTTTTTTCTGGAATGCCCCGCTGTATGTCTTTGACTGTGTCCTATGACTAAATAAAATATTAAAATAACACTCTCTAATATTCCCAAGGCCACTGATTAGGGGGTACAACCAGTCCTCCTGTACTGGGCCCGGGTCCCATTAGTTTAACAGGGGGGGCCCCGGGCAACTTTAAGATGCATTATAGCATGCAGGCAGTTTTCAAAGCTTAACGGCAGCTCCTAGATCAGGGGTAGGAAACCTCGGCCCTCCGGCTGTGGTGAAACTACAAGTCCCATGAGACGTTGCAAGACCCTGACAACCAGGCATGACTTCTAGACAACACAACACAATCTCCTGCGCTCAGGCCTTAGTCCATGTGTAGATGGTGTAGCCAACCCTTTGGATAAAGTGTGGAAAGTCAAAGGTCTTGCTGCCCTCCTCAGAACAATGGATGTCCTTAAAGCTGAAACATATAGAAAAACAGGAAGGGCGCACCGACCTTGTGCATTACCAAGATAAAGTTTATTTGAATAGTAAAAACAAAGGTCATACTCACAAACAAGCGTTTAAAAAAGGCTTAACATTACTCCAAGGATTCCGAGCTGTGTTTTCTTGACACCTGCAACCTGGACCGGATGTTAGGAGGAACCAGAGGGCATTGCAAAACGACTTATGCATTACGAGGGAGTACCCTCTTCATCAGAGCCTTTGCTGGTGTCACTGAGGCTAACATGCCTTTTGCAGGGAAGTGGTTGGGGGGCAATAAAAATGCATGGCAGAGACCTGTGTTGGCGGGGGCACCCAGTCAGGTAGGCTGTACGGGGTCCCATGATTTCTAACATCAGTCCTGAATATTTTGCTGCAGCGACATCAAAAGATGTGTAGGGGGGTTAGTGCAGGGGCAGAGGAGCTAGGCCAGCAAAGAAAGTAATTAGGCACCCACAGAAAGGAGAGGGTTAAGACATGGTAGGAAGGAGGGGGCTGTGCTAGAAAGTTGACTCTCCTTGAGAAGTCAAATTTTCTAGCAAGGTTAAATACAATTATCCCTATTTCCCTTTAAAGTGGAAGTTCAGTCACTAAATATACTTAAATCTACCTCCACCCCCATTCTAAACCGATTCTATCTGCTCTGCAAAGAAATGATCTGTATACTTACATATGCTGAGGGTACTCCGGTCTGGTCACATGATCTCTCCAGCGGCCAGCTTCTGTGAAGAGGAGAGATCCCCGATAACGGCTATGGCTGCAGAGCCTGGGCAATGGTCACTCATAGACTTACTATGGGGCATCCATTGTCAGCTGTCCCTCCGCTACACTGAAGCTGGAGCTGGGACCCGATCATGGGATTGGACTGGAGCCTCCACAGAATAGGTAGGTATACAGATCCTTTCTTTCACACAGTCGATAGAATAAGCTTAGAATGGGAGTAGATTTAGGTATAATTCGTTTTTGACTGACCTTCCACTTTAAGGGCCTGTGTGGATGGGATGTTTCTTTCTTCAAACAGGTATTGCATTCCCATACTTCTATAGGAGCAGGTCTAATGCAGGTCAGAAGAAGGCCAACTTCAGGTCATATGCACCTGTCAATTAATTCTTAATGAGCTCAGAAGCATTTCAAACTGATGCCATAAACTTAACTAGCCCAAAGCCTGTTGGCACAGGCCGTAAAAAATTATTTAATTATGTGTCTTCCCTATTTATTTATTTTTCTCAACAAACAAAAAAGGTTTATTGAAGAAAGAAAAGAGATTACAGTACAGTATACTAGTCTGTGAGATACAAATGTTACAGATAAATACATATAAACCAAACTAGAAAACAACCCCCTGGTGACAATAGGTGTATAAAATAAAGCAAAGCATTAAACAGTTTCAGAGACCTGCATATATAGCGCTACAGAAGGAGGGCTCAACAATGTGATAAAAGAAAAAAATATGTTTCCCTCCTCTAGAATCCCTTCTGCTGGCAACATTTAAAAAATGAAACATATCCCCACATGAGAAAGATATGTTTTCTTCCAGAGTATCAAAAATATACATTCCAGACGCACACACATATTGATATTTGCGCCATTAGAGTACAAAAATACAGCACATACAGTATATGATACCAGATAAAATCTCCTAATCTTAAAGAACATGTGTTTGGAGTTTGCATTCAGCGGTCCCTAATTTTGTTAAATTTTGTAGGACAACCTCTATTAACATACGCTATACTAACAAAAGTATTGGGAAGCCTGTAATGGACAGCAATAAAACTGCAGGCGCAGGGAGGTATTTGCACTACAGGTCCTCTGGTACAGCTTCCTCTTCAGCAAGTAAAACTTTGCTTAAAACATATAATTTGGAAGGAAGAATTCCTGCTTCAGGACATTAAAAGTTTTTAGTTCCCTGTTATTTAGCACAAGGGAAAGATGGAATACACCTTTGGAGATCCAGAGTCCCTGATCCGGTATAGATAAAAATCCAGGTAATACAGTAGCTAATTGGACCAAAGGGGCATGTCAATGTGAAATCGTTAATCTTAAGCATAGAGAGGTCCCATACACGTTTGTTATGAAAAGCTATGTTTTCATGCATAGGTTGTGTAAGCGAGCCCTTGATGCCTCTAATGTCACAAAATGGGTGTGGACTTATCGATGTGTCGAGGTCCAAGACTAAGGTAGCATATTTTTATCTGTTTTGTCTATATGAAATAAATGAGAGATTCGAGCAGATAATATACACTAAGATCCAGTAGGGCTGTGCCTCATATGGAGGTTGGGTTTTTAAAGGATACGTTTACCTTTCATAACATGTTACATGTTACACCCATATTCAGGGTGTAACATGTTTACGAACGGACTGGCCCCCACAACTCCCCGATCCCCCCTGTGACAGCTAGTGGGGTTCTTCTCCCTCCTCGTTAGCTGCCACAGTTAAAAAAAAAAACATGGCCGAGTGTGGCTCTGCCCACCCGGCCGCATTACTGATTGACAGGGCTCTGTGCATAGAAAACTACAAGGTACGGCCTTTGTGGCTGTCGGCTTGTAGTTTTTAATGAACTACCATGGGGCTGTGGAGCACTGTGGTAGTTCATTTATGCTTCCTGTCAGGTTGTATCTGTTTACCTGTACAGGATGTACAGGCAAGCAGATATACTGGCAGATTTGTTTGAGACCTGTATGGCATCAATCTGCTGATTGCTGGTACAATGCTTTACAGGCTCCAAAAAAAAGTCTGTTTATGCGCTGTTGAGACTATTCAACTGCACATAAACAACTAGCTGACCTTTAGACCCCTTTCACACTGGGGCGGTTTGCAGGCGTTATTGCGCTAAAAATAGCGCCTGCAAACCGACCTAAAACTGCCTCTACTGTTTCTTCAGTGTGAAAGCCTGAGGGCTTTCAAACTAAAGCGGTGCGCTGGCAGGAGAAAAAAAAACTCCTGCAAACCGCATCTTTGGAGCGGTGAAGGAGCGGTGTATTCACCGCTCCTAAACCGCACCTGCCCATTGAAATCAATGGGGCAGCGCAGGTATACCGCAGCTATAACGGCGCTATGCAAGCGTTTTTAACCCTTTTTCGGCCGCCAGTGGTGGTTGAAACCGCACCGCTAGCAGCCGAATACCACTACAAAAACGACGGTAAAGCAGCGCTAAAAATAGAGCTGTTTTACCGCCGACGCCCCCACCGCCCCAGTGTGAAAGGGGCCTTAGTAAGTGCTATTCCATGGAAAAAAATATAGCAAATAAAAAAAAATATATATAGTTATTTTTCATGTGCCTACTGTTGGTGCATATGTGTGGGGCACTTTCGGCTTAGAACTGTTTGCTGTTTTGCCCACCACTCAGTTGGACTGCCTTTGGACATCTAAAAGTTTTTAGACTTCCAATGTTTCTCAATGGATGAGAAAGAAAATAGGGTTTTTTTTTTAACTGCCTTAGAATTTTTTTCTTGGGAGTCCATTGAGAAATATTGGACCACAAGTCCCAGCCTTCTGTATTTATGACCATGTTCCTGGTACTGCTTGGCTATAAACATTCTGGTAGTAGAGGAGTTATACCTTGGGCTTCAGTTTGTTTGTTTTTCCAGCAACCAATCCTGCTGTAGGCAGCATTATAACCTGAAGGTTTAAGAATTCCTGCGTCCCTCAATGGACTCCAAGAAAAAACGTTTTAAGCTGAACAAAATCGTATTTTTAAAAATGTGTTTATGATAAATTCGTATGAATAACTTTAGGCAAAGTATGACCCCCCTCAAGGTTATTTCTGTAGGTACCTGCAACTGAGACATGTCTTGATGCTCAATTTGGGAGTCAAGACACTTGCAAGCAGGTGTAGATAGCTAGTCTTCCACTAAGTGGCTCTGTTCCAGATTAGTGTGTGCGTACAGAAAGCAGTGTCATTAGGTGCTAGGCCCCTTTTAGTTATAGCTCTGCTGCAGTGATGCCTGTAGTGAGTCAGTGCCCATATATAAGCCAGGTTGTGAGGACCCCTAGTGAAGTTGGGAAATAGGAGTCAGAGACCACACCATCGGTCCAATGTAGCTAGCAAGTGGGGGCCCTGGTCAGGGCTTGAGGCTGAGGGGAGGTAGACCTGCACCCAAAAGTGCTGGCTGTAGACTTCCTGACCCTCATGGAGGCGGGGGCTAAGGAAGGTTGCAAAAAGACCGTTTAGGCCAGGTTAAGAGTTGCCTGGAGTGAGGCTATTTCCCTAGAGGGTCCTGGGAGAGATGTGCCCATGGAGGAGGTGACTGCAGAGATCTTATCTCATTGAGTACTACTGACACCAGGCGGAAAGAGGCAGTTTAAGGGAAGATGGCATACCGAAAGTGCTGATGCCTACTTCTGTGGACTAAAGCAGACCGCTAATGTGATCGACAATAGACAGTTGTGTGACCCCGGATAGTTTGTCGATGTGATGTGACTGTTGGTGTTATCTTCCAAGTTCCGTCAGTGAAGTGCAAGAACCCTATCTTTGTGTGGACATTCCTTCCTTTTGGGGATATAAAGGTGAATGGCTGGGAATGTCCAGCCTCCGGCATGGAGTGGGCACAAGATGGCAGAGGGTTAAAGCCTCAAGCAGGAGGGTCACTGTTCTAGCAAGAGAGGAGAGGAAGTGGAGCAGGAACTTGTGCTTTTGGCTCCCAATTCTAGCCATTCACAAGATCCATTACACACTTGCATCTCTACTTATCCCCTGGTCAGGATACGTAAATCCCAAGGTTCTTAGGGTCTGCTTTTAATTTTATATTCCCATTTTCCTACACATGAAATTGGGAAACTGGTGGTCCAAATGGCAGTCCTGTATACTGTCTATGTATGATGAAGACTGGGAGGATACTTGTTTCTCCCACCTATCAGTCTCACCAGCCGAGATCAGTAAACTTATTCAACTATATATTATTCACCAGACATAATTGCCTCCATACTCATGCAATTTCCTACCCTAAATTGCATGAGATGTGCACAGGCTTAAGCAAATTTTTGTCCACATAATCTGGACCTGCCCACTGATGTCTGTTAGAAACAAGTACCGTAGATTTACTTACCTCTTTATTGTCTATCCCTATAACCTGCACCCAAAAAGTGCCTTTCTGGCATTCTAGATGACGAAATTAGGCCAAGGTACATTTGAATCTTTCTAAAAGAATTGTTTAAGGCATGCAAAAATTATAGCCGTTAAATGGATGCAATCCAGTGCACCTACCTCAACCCAGTGAATAGTAGCAGTTAATCAAAAAACCCTGTATGAAAAGATTATATATGATAACATAAACTTCCCACTTAAACATCCAAAAATGTGGGATGCCTGGTGTAATTCAACGCTCACCTTTAATAGACACAGAAGTCAGTTATTGTAAAGGACCACCTAGACACATATGGGACCAGCCTTATGGGCTTAGTATTCTATAATATGTACATGTTATCTATTAACCTGTATTAAAGTGTTACTAAACCCAGGACCCTACTTCACTATATCTTGTCTCCCACAGTACACAGAACATGGAAATGTTATAGTTTTAGTAAATATATACTGCTAAATACCTTTTTTTTATCAGCAGTTAGAGCAGTCTTGTGACTTAGAGCAGTGTCTGGTTAAAGCTTGTAGGAGGAGTTTTAATTTTCCCCAGATCCTCTGTCTGGACAGTGCTGATTGGCCCTGTGCTGATCACATGCACTCTCCCAAGAAAATAATGCTCTGTTCTATCAGGAGATGGGTTGGAGTCAGTTAAAGAAGAGGATGATCAGAGGAGACAGGATCACGCAGCCTTTATACACAAAGCAGAGGATTAACCCCTTAGGTTCCACAGTGAGTATAACAAGCATGCTTTACTGCATATACAGACTGATTTTACTGTTGTGGGTTTAGTAACACTTTAAAGAGGCACAAGAAACAGAGCTTGTTGGTATGTATGATTTTACTGTGTCTGGAACTGTTTATTGGCATGCTGTAAACAAAACAGCACTGTATACCTTTGTAGGCTTTTCAGAAAACTAAATGTCATACAGATATATATCACTCACATATCTTGTCCAGGGTTGCAGTATAGATTAATAGCCTCCAACCCAGAATTTGTTTTTCCCTGGGACGTAATATGTGTTCTAGAGATGACCAATATTTACAGCATAATGTAGGGACTACAAGGAATTGTAATTACTATGAAAGCAAGCCTAATCTTTTTATTTATAAGGCAATTTATTGATGCTGCACACCATAACTAAAACAAATGCAACTCTGTAATCACTATTGTATCATTAAAGCACATGACATCTATTTCTTCTGTTCACTACACTGTCTACAGCAGGGGTTGGCAACCTTTTGAGCGCGGTGTGCCGAAAAATGTTTTCTAAGAAATTGAGCGTGACGATTTTATAACAAAAACATGTCAACTTCACAATCTCAATCATGAAAAGGATTTTTTATACAGTAAATGCTGTAAACTACTTGAGTAGTGACAAATTAACATCCTGCACTCACGCCTCAGATCACCCCAAATTCCTGCACCTATCACTGTCCCCCCGGTCATCTGTCCCACAAACTGTACCCCCCTGCACATCTGCCCCACCACTGTACCCCCCCCTGCACATTTGCCCCACCACTGTACCCCCCTGCACATCTGCCCCACCGCTGTACCCCCCCTACTTATCTGCCCCACCACTGTACCCCCTGCACATCTGCCCCACCACTGTACCCCCCTACACATCTGCCCCACTACTGTAACCCCCTGCACATCTGTCCCACCACTGTAACCCCCTGCAAATCTGCCCCATCACTGTACTACCCTGCTCATCTGCCCCACCACTGTAACCCCCTGCACATCTGTCCCACCACTGTAACCCCCCTGCACATCTGTCCACCAATACACCTCCTTTCACATCTGCCCCACTGCTCTAACCCCCTGCTTTTCTGTCTTACCACTGAACCCCCCTGCTCATCTGTCCCATCACTGTAGCCCCCCTACTCTTCTGTCCCACTACTGAACCCCTTATCTTTTCCACCACTGTACCTCCCTGCACATCTGCCCCGCCGCTGTACCCTCCCCTCCTGCTTTTCTGTCCCACCTCTGAACACTTCCTGCTCATTTTCCCCACTACTGTACCCTCTTCTCATCTATGATACAAGTGATATGCAGAGTGGTAAAGGAAGCAGAGATGAGACACATCTACCTGTCCTGGCACACTCTTCCTGCTGATCCACCTATCGCATCCAGCCCACGTGCTTGTATGTGATGTATGTGATGTATGTGATATATGGGATGTATGTGATGTATGGTATGTATTTGATGTGACATACAAGCATCTGGAATGGTTGCGCAATGATGAGCTCAGGTTAGGGGTATTTTCTGAAAGCAGTGGGCCTGTGTGCAGGATCATAAGTTGGGCCCCCGCAACTGAAAAAAAGTGTGGTGCTCTGCACCGCAGCAAAAGTTGGGTGTGATTTTCATTTAGCTAAATACTGGCTGTGGCTTAAAGGGACACAGAGAGCAGGGATTGAGTAGTAAGTTACGGGAAGGTTCAGGAATAATTTCAGCAAAGTTCCCAGAAGCTCAACAGTAATTCCACAAACTGTCACCTGATTGTGGTTTTCTCAATCCGTATAATACCTTCTATTGGAGATTGGTAGTGGCAACCAAGCGAGCCATTTTCCTCCAGATGGTGGGTGGGGCTAGCACGACTGTGATTGGTTTAGCAGCGGCCAATGACAGTTCTCCTCCTGGAAACAGGGACTGCCCCCCCCAAGAAGAACTGCACCCAATCTCTTCCCCATCACAAAATCTGACAATCACAGCTACAACAAAGTTAGAGAACCAAACAATGTTTCCTATTTTTTACAATGTGTGGGGATACAGTGCCTCCCCCCTCAGTGCAGGTGCGATGTGGGGAATTCTGAAATTGGAATGCATTAGTGTCTCACTGACACTTCCCTGCGCTGCTCTGCTGATGGGGAGGGAGTCAAGTGACGGCAAAAGAGGCTTTGCGTGCCTCTTGCGACACCAGTGACGGGGGTTGCCTACCCCTGGTCTAGAGCTACTCTGACTAACAGTGTTAATTTTGTTGACGAAAATATTTTCGTCAGGGGCATGTTTCCAGTGATGAAAACGAAACGAAAATTAAAATAAAAAAAAATTGACGAAAACGATGACGAAAATCAATTCCAATTTCATCAACAAATAGAAACGGAATAAAAATGTAATGGAGGGACGTTTGGTTTTATTTGTAAAGACAGCTAAGTCTGTGTCTGTAGTTTGACTAAACCTTAATATCATAAATAAAATAAAATTCCACTACTCTATACCAGGGAGGTCATCTAGGGTGACCGCATTGGGTAGTGTGATACATCACTTTCTTCTTTATACAAATTTTCTATATGCATATTCTATACCATTACCATTATTGGTTGTACATGTAGAATCACCTTTATGTCTTGAACTTTATTATATGTCTATATGTTTACTGATTTAAATGCTTTTTGTATAAAATTCACATTTTTTAACGTTGAACGATACAAAATAAAATTGGATTTTATTTAAAAACAAACTCTAAATTCATTGCCTTAAAAATCCCTTAAGAGGTATTATATTTTTCTAAATATCATAAATAATAACATTATTTGTTAATAATAACATTAGATTTTTGCTCCAGGAGTATATAATGAGTTTGGAAATTCTAGAAAAATGCTTAAATAATGCATTACAATTTAACTAAACCCATTAGATTTTAGTCTAAAATGCGCCGTCTTATGCTGGCCATACACTATAAGAAAAATCGGTCAAACACATTTTCGAAAATTGAACATTCGGCCATGAGAGCAAACGATAATGCCATCATGTAATGACTGGTAAATCGTTCAGTGGACATAAATGAATCAATTTTTTGTTAGTTTTTACTTTTAATTTATCATTCATTTGGTAGAAAATTTCCAAACTTGTCCTTTGTTTTTTCGGTTCAAAAACGTCCCACCGATGATCGATTTTGTGCCATTTACTGGCCGAAAAACAAACAAACTGGCCAAATGACTGAATTCCGTCCGATTTTTCGTATAGTGTATGGCCAGCATTACACTATGTTCCACTCCAGTTACCCTCTTAATCCTAAATGTTTTCTACCACACAATTATTTTTTTGGTTCAGTAATAAAGGAATACTTTGTGGGGATAAAGACTGTTGTAGGCACATACATTACTACAACACATACACCTAAAATCTCAGGCCCTATTTAAAACATAAATTCAGCTTTTTATTCTATTACGCCTCCTACCAATATTCAAAATAAGATTTTTTTTCTTAGCACCACTGAGCCTTTGCTGCATCTTATTTCCCACTTCTGTGTTAAATGATGGCCAGCAATGATGCCAATAGAAAAGTAAAAAAAAAATGTCACAATAAGTACATGATATAAAAAATATGCACATGTTTATGTGTAATATGCATATGTGGAATAGTCTTTTCAGAGCTGGTTTTGGCCAGCTCAGTAGATTGCTTTAAAAAAGGCCTGGATTTTTTCCTAAATGTACATAATATAACTGCATAGTAACATTTATAGGTAATGTTGATCCAGGGAAGATCCAATTGCCTCTCGGGGGGATCAGGAAGGAATTTTTTCCCCTGCCGTAGCAAATTGGAGCATGCTTTGCTGGGGTTTTTGCCTTCCTCTAGATTAACTGTGGGTATAGGATTGTGTATATATAGGATTGCATGATTTTTTTTTTTTATTGGTTGAACTAGATGGACTTGTGTCTTTTTTCCTTGTCAAAAGAAGTTTATTGAGTATACAATATTATAAAGATACATAAAGTAAGTTTACAAGGATCTATAAAGTAAGCTCATTGTTTTACAGTAGGGTTTATATAGGTAAATATCATGAAATTTCAAATATTAAACATTGGGTTCACGTAAACCTAAATTAAAGATATATATCATTTCCTTAGTTACTTTTGTAGGTATTTAAATGATTTATACCTACTATACATATTGTTTACAGGTAGAGTGTATATATGTCAAATAAATTCTGATAATGAGCTTTAATCGTAAGGTGGAGAAAAGGAAAGAGAAAGAAGAAAAAGGGTAGAAAGGCAGAGGTATGGTCCACAAGGTTGTCCCGCTCGTCAGTTTATTATTCTTTTTAGTTCTCTTTGAAGCCTTAGAATGGGTATCTCTGTAAGTCATTTAATCTGTTACCATGGCAACAGGACAGAGTCATTGAAATTTGACAGGAACTGTTGTTTTATCCAAGGATGCCAAAGTTTTTCAAATTTTGGAATTTGATTTTGATCGATGGCTACCATCTTAGCATGGGACATTGTATTATTCATTCTGTGAATTGTTTCTGCTAGTACCAATGTAGGAGATTTCCATGCCTTGGCCACTGTTTGTTTTGCAGCCGTTATTAATTGGATCATAAGTTTGAATTGAGAGAGTGTTAACCATTCCGGTTTTAGATTAAGTAAAGTTATATATGGATCTGGTTGTATTATTTTTTAAAATATTTTAGATGCAATCACGAAGACTTCCTTCCAGAAGGTTTGGATTTCTGGGCACGTCCACCATATGTGTAAATGTGTGCCTATTTCTGGGCATCCTCGAAAACAAAGAGCTGAGGTATTAGTTGAATATTTTGCCACTCTAGCGGGTACAAGGTACCAGCGAGTTAGGACTTTATAATTTGTCTCCAGTGCTAAGATGTTGGGTGAAGATGACTTAGATGTGAGCCATTTGTTAGACCAGTCCGTGTCTTCTAAAGTTCGTCCCAGGTCCTCCTCCCACCTCTGAACGTAAGAGGGTCTATTAAGATTTACTACTCTATAAAATTGATTATAAAGTGATGAAATTGTACCTTTAGCAAATGGATCTTTTGTACAGATTGATTCAAAAATGGATAATTGGGATAATGGTGTATCCTCCTTTAGGAATGGTGTATAGAAATTTTTGATTTGGAGATATCTAAATATCTCAGAGTTTGGTAGATCATATTTTTCTCTAAGCGATGGGAATGAAAAGAAATGATTTAGATGCTATGAAGTCATTTAGTGTCTGAATGCCTGATGTTGTCCAAGCTTTAAAAGAATTTGGGTAGATCCATGCTGGATAAAAGGCCGGATTTCTGATAAAAGAAAGGAGAGGATTGTGTGGAGATTGTAACTGATATTTGGTTTTTAGTTTATCCCAGAGAGATAAGAAGTGTTTAGTTATGGGATTATGAATTTTAAAGCGGTCTTTAGGATCAAGCCATAACAAGTTTGATATTAATAGAGGGTCATTTTCTGAAGCCTCTATAAATACCCATAATGGGATTTCCTGTTTTGCATGGTATTTGGACAGACTGGCCAAATGTGCTGCTCTGTAGTAGTTAGTAAAATTAGGGTATCCCAGGCCTCCTTTATTTTTGGGAAGATGTAGTGTGTGTATAGGTATACGTGGTTTAGAAGAGCCCCATATAAACGAAGTTGCTCTTTTTTGTACTATTCTCAAAAAATAGGAAGGAATTGGAATAGGGAGGACTCTGAATAGATAAAGCAATTTGGGTAGAATAGTCATTTTGATTGCATTAATCTTCCCTATCCAGGATAAAGGAAGTTGCGACCATTGTTTTATTAGATTTGTGATCTGTCTTAATACAGGAGGATAATTGGTTGTGAATAAGTCAGAATGAGATGCTGTTAAATGAATTCCAAGATATGGGATTGATTTTTCTGCCCATGTGAATGGGAGTGCAGCCCTAGCCGGGATCAATTCCATGTTTGTGAGCGAAATATTAAGCACTAGGCATTTCTTAGGATTAATCATAAGGCCGGATAGGGCTGCAAATCCATCAAGAGCTGGTATTAAGTTAGGACCAGAGACCTGTGGTGATGATAGAAAAAACGGAAAATTGTATACTCACCTTTCCGTAATTTTCCTTTCCTGTCGTATCTTCATGGCAGCATACACTTTGGGTTGTGACTCCGCCCCCACAACCTGATAGGACTACATAGCTATAAGTTGTAGAGATGGCCCCTGCCCAGTATTCTCCGTATATATATATCTCACCTTAGACGGGAGGGAGATTGTATGCTGCCATGAAGATACGACAGGAAAGGAAAATTACGGAAAGGTGAGTATACAATTTTCCGTTTTCCTGTCGCATCATGGCAGCATACACTTTGGGGAGTAACTCGCAAAGACTGGGTGGGAATTCAAACTAAGTTTATTAATCAAATAATAGAGGAATTGGCCTGGATAACGGATCTTCCGGAATCCACCGTGGATAAGCAGGCGGAATCCACCTTGTAATGAGACATGAAGGTGTTCCTGGAGGACCAGGTAGCCGCTCTGCAAATCGTCTCCGCCGAGACTCTACAATATGCCGCCCAGGAGGTTGCCACTGCCCTGGTGGAGTGTGCCCTTAAGCCCTCAGGTACTTGATGGTTACTCAGTGAGTAAGATCTCTTGATGGTCTTTACTAGCCATGAAGCGATGGTGCGTGAGGATGCCGCTTGACCTCTCCTGAAACCATGTGGGATAATTAGGAGGTTTTCCGACTTTCTGATGGATTTTGTTGCTGAGAGGTATTCTATAACGGTACCCTTAACATCTAGTGGATGAGGGTCTCCCTGATCCGTGCTGAGTGCTGGAAGATTAATCTCCTGGTTAAAATGGAAGGATGAGGACACCTTGGGGATGAATCGATCCGAAGGCCTTAGGACTAGCCTGTCTGGAAGAACAACCAAGTATGGTTCGCTAACCATTAGAGCTTGCATTTCTGACACTCGCTTCGCCGATGTTATGGCTATTAAAAATGAAACCTTCAGCGTTAGATCCCAGAGGGATATGCTCTGCATTGGAAAAAAGGGTTCCTTGGATAATGACTCTAGAACAATTGAGAGATCCCAGACCGGGAATGACGGTTTTCTGGGGGGCCTCAGCTTTAGACAGGCCCTCTGAAACTGAACCACCAGAGGCTCTTGCGCCCATTTAACTCCTGTCAAGGCGGACAGGGCCGATACCTGGACCTTCAGGGTGCTTGACCTAAGGCCTTTCTCTAGGCCTGATTGAAGGAACTCCAAGATGTGAGACACCGACGGGGAGGACGAGTCCCAACCTTGCTGGTGGGAGAAGGAGACAAATTTTTCCCAAACTCTTCTGTACGTGATGTTGGTAGTAGGCTTTCTGGCCTGGAGTAAGGTATCCACCACCTTCTGGGAACAGCCCTGCTCTAGGTACCTAGCCCTTTCAGTCTCCAGGCCATCAAGTGTAGCTTCCCCGGGTTCGGGTGAAGAAGATGTCCCTGGGAGAGTAGGTCTGTCGTCAATGGGAGAGGCAGAGGCTCTGCCGTGTTCAGCTGCATGAGGGTAGTAAACCATGGCCTCCTCGGCCAGAAAGGGATCACTGCTACCACCAATGCTGTTGACTTCTTGAGCCTCAGGAGGAATCTCGCTATGAGAGGCGTCGGGGGGAAAATGTACCCCAGGTGAAAGTTCCAGGGGTGTTGGAGGCAGTCCGTCCCCTCTGCCGAAGGAAACGGTGTCCTTGATAGGAATCTCTGACACTTTGTGTTCTCCGGAGTTGCTGCTAGGTCTATCTCTGGAGGACCCCAGGTTCGGGATATGAGAGCATAGGCTTGTGGACTCAGAGACCATTCGTTGTTGGAGTGGAAATTTCTGCTTAGTGAGTCGGCTAAGGTGTTCTGGACTCCCGGGACATAAACCGCCCTTAGGTCCAGTAGATTCAGCTGCGCCCATTCCAGAACAGGACGGACCTCCTGTAACATGGACCTGCTTCTGGTGCCCCCCTGCCTGTTGATGTAGGCAACGGCCACCTTGTTGTCCATCCTCAGGAGGACGTGCTTCCTCCTCAAGTGAGAACTGAAGGCCAGGAGAGCCTGGAACGCTGCTCTCATCTCCAGAACGTTCGACACTGTATCCTGTGCCCTGAAAGGCCAACGATCCTGGGCCGCAAGGTCCTGATAGTGGGCTCCCCATCCCTGTAGACTGGCATCTGAGGTCACGGTTTCTTGATAGGGAGTGACTATATGCCTGCATCTTCTCAAGTTGTGAGGACGTACCCACCATATCAACGATTGCTTTACCTCCTGAGAGATGAGGATTGGTTGGGACATTGATGTGCCCTTCCACTGACGTAGGAAGGAGATCTGAAGAGGCCTCGAGTTCCATTGCGCCCATTGGACCATTGGAATGGTGGAAGCTAGGGAGCCCAGGATACTGAGACAGGTCCTGGCCGGGAGCATTGTAGTGGAGATTGCCCTTTTCACCTTTTGAATTAGAGGAGGGATTTTTTCCCCCGGAAGTTCCACCGTATTCTCCCTTGTGTCCAATTCGGCCCCCAGAAAGACCATTCTCTGTGTGGGATGGATGTTGCTCTTCTTCCAATTTATCAGCCACCCTAGGGACTGTAATGTGGAGACCAGGATTTCCCTGTGAAGGACAAGAGAGTCCTGGCTGTCTGAGAGAAGTAGGATGTCGTCCAGGTAATGGTGGACCCTCAGCCCGTTTTCTCTCAGGTGGGCTATTACAGGTAATAGGACTTTTGTAAACGTCCTGGGTGCGGTAGAGATCCCGAACGGAAGGCTTCGGAATTGGAAGTGCCGATGATTTAGGGTAAACCGGAGAAATTTTTTGGAACTCGGAATGGATAGGGATATGCAAATACGCGTCCTGGAGGTCGATTGACAGCATCCAATCTCCCAAGTTTATTGCTTGGAGGATTGATTGAAGGCTTTCCATCTTGAATGTTTCTAACCGTATCGACCGGTTGAGGTTTTTTAGGTCCAAGACTGGACGAAGGTCCCCTGATTTCTTTTTCACTAAGAAAAGTGGGGAGTAGAAACCTTTGCCTCTTTGGGATGGCGGAACCTCCACTATTGCTTGTTTCTGGAGCAACTCTTGGATATACTGGACTAGGGATAGTCTTTTCTCTTGAGAAGGAGGAAGTCTGGTTGAGCAGAATTGGTCTCTTGGAGGACGACCTCTGAATGCCCACCTGTGACCGAAATGAATGGTGGACACCGTCCATGGGTCTTTTATCATTCCCGCCCAGACCAACTTGAACTTTGTGAGTCTGGCCCCCACTACCGCTGGTTGGGCGGGCGAACCTTCAAAAGGACTTCTGGTCATTGGAGGCAGGGGTCTTGGGTTTCTGGAACTTAAGGAAGGACGTCTGGGGGTTCTTCCAGCTCCTTCTGTATTCCTTCCCGGGTCTATAGGATTTCGCATCCCTATATCTTTCCGGAAGGTTACGTTTAAAGGGAGGTGGCCTTTGTTGTCTCGGCCTTCTGTCCGATGGTATGAGACCCGACTTCCCGCCTGTTACTTTAGAGATTGCGGTATCCAGCTTTGCTCCAAAGAGGTTCACCCCATCATACGGAATCCTGCACCAGTTTGACTTCGAGGCGGGGTCAGCCGACCAAGGTTTAAGCCATAGCGCCCTTCTGGCCATTACAGAGGCTAACATAGACCTTGAGGTGGATCTGATAGTATCTACGGAAGCCTCCGCCACGAAATCTCCCGCAAGGCTAAGTTCTTGTAAGGCCTTAGTGATCTGTTCTTGATCTGCGCCCTCAGTGACGAGCCTCGCTGTAGCTGAGGACCAGCTGGAGATAGCTTTCCCAACCGCCGCTAATGCCACCGCTGGCCTGCAGGCGCCTCCTGCGAACAGGTAAGCTCTCTTAAGGTCTGTATCCACCTTCCTGTCAAGCACGTCTCTGAACGTTACTGCATCTTCAATGGGGAGCGTCACGTGCCTGGCTAGACGCATCAAAGATGCATCCACTACTGGAGGAGAAAGTAAAGGAGATACTTTGGGTTCCTTGAGAGGGTACAGTTTGGTAAGTCTGTGGGACAGACTGAACTTCTTTTCCGGATTCTGCCACTCCTCCTTAATCTGTTTAGGCTGTGTCTCCTCAAGCTCCTCCCAGTTAATCGCTTCCTTAACCGATCTGATGAACGGTTCTATGAGCGCAAAATCAAAGCCAGCTGAAGCTTCCGGCTCTTCATCATCCGACAGTAGTTCTTGCTCTCTTGATGCACTGGGAATGGTGGGTGAGGTGCTATAGGCCGTAAACTCCACATCAGGAGTCGAGACCTGGGGAGTAGAGACTCCAGTGGGTTCTATGGAATCCGGCTCTTTCTCCCTGGTGGCTTCATCTATGCACTTGCGGCAGGCTAGTTTGTCTGGGAGGGCCGTGGCCCCACATACCCAGCAAGCGTTCCCGGCTGGGCGGGAAGGGTGCGTAGAGGATTGGTGTCCTCGTGCAGGGGATCTTCTGCGGTAGGAACGGCTATGCCTTGAGTGGGATCGACTCCGTCTGCGACTCCCCTTGCGGCCTGAGCGGCTTCTTCCGCGTGAGCGGCTGCGTCTATGGCCGGAGCGGCTTCTCCTGTGCGAAGATTCTCTTCGTCCTGATTTAGATGATCTTGCGGACCTGACAGGGCTGACCAATTAGGTAGCATTAGTATGGTCCTGCTCTCTTTTTCAATCTTCTCTACTTACCGCTGGAATCCCCCCCCCCTACCTATTAGGCTGGTGGTGATCTGCTGGGGCAGCGGCCTCCATAGGAGAGGAAGGTGAATACCTGAGAAAGGTATAGGAAGGTAAGAACATGCAACCAGGTCCCACAAAACAGTGCATAAGCATTAGACACTTACCCAGAGAGAGAGGGAGCTTTAGGAATGCAGAAGTTCAAAATACAGCAGTCAGAAGTCTTCCAGGAAGCAAGGAGAGCTCAGAAATGACAAACAGGGCTTTTAAATTTGCCGCCATGGCCGCCGAGGTCACGACCCGCTCGCGCATGCGCAGTAGCGGCGCGAGGCGCCCGGCGCCATCTTGGAAACTGGCAAAATCGAAAGGACGCCCTGACGGCGCGCACCGCGCATGCGCGGAAGCGCCGAGACGCCCGGGAAGCCTGTAGGGAGGCACAGAGGGACCACAGAGCCCAGCAAAGAGGGAGAAAGACACAAAGTGAAAAAAGGAGGCATGGCGACCGCTGCACAACAACTAAGCCTGTTTAAGGCTTATACTAGACCGCAACATACCCCCGAGATCACCAGAGCGGGGCTCCTTCCATCTAGCTCGTTTAGAGGCTGTACAGGTAAGGACTTCCACCCAGGAGAGGCTAGAACCTGGCTGGGGCGAATTCGGTAGGGGGGTGCTTCTGATATGTTCAGTCCTTCAGGTGAGGAAAAATAAGAGAATACTGGGCAGGGGCCATCTCTACAACTTATAGCTATGTAGTCCTATCAGGTTGTGGGGGCGGAGTCACAACCCAAAGTGTATGCTGCCATGATGCGACAGGAAAGTAATATATCGTCTGCAAATATACATAATTTGTGTGTAATACCTCCTACTTCAATGCCAGTTATAGTTTGGTTTGTTCTGATGTATTGGGCCATGGGTTCGAGTATAAGGGCAAATAATAGGGGAGATAATGGGCAACCCTGTCGGGTACCTCTTTCGATATTAAAGGCATCAGATTTGTATCCAGCATATTTTATATAGGCTTTGGGTTTATTATATAATGCTTTGATCCATGTTAAAAAGTGGGGTCCAAAACCCCATTTTTGTAATGAATATTGCATATATTGCCAGGATACTGTATCAAATGCCCTCTTAATATCGAGAGATAGAAAACATAAAGGGATTTTCCGTTTTTTAGCAATATGTGCCAATAACACTGCCCTGCGTATATTATCGCCTGCCTGTCTATTTGGCATGAAGCCTACTTGATCTCTATGTATTAATTTTCCTATAATGCTATTGAGGCGTTTTGCTATTATTTTTGCTAATAATTTAATATCAAGGTTTAACAGAGAGATAGGCCGATAAGTCACACAGGAAGTATCATCAGAAAGGGGTTTTGGGATCATACAAACAATTGCCATTAATGTTTCTTGCCGAAAAGAATGTCCATCTAGAAGTTTGTTAAAAGTTTCAGTGAGAATGGGAGAGAGTATTTCTGAGAATGTTTTATAGTTTAAAGCCGAGTAGCCGTCTGGGCCTGGTCTTTTGTTAAGTTTTAGGTCTTTTATGGCGTTAGCAACTTCATCTATAGTTATAGGCTCATCCAAACTGCTTTTTTGATTCTGAGACAACTCAGGTAAGGTTATTTTTGAGAAGAAGGATTCAGCCTCTGTAGGATTAAATTCATTGTTTGTCTTGTATAAAGTTGCGAGGTGTGAGTGAAATTTATGGACTATTTTAACTGGATTACAAGTATAAACATTTTTTGATAATTTCAAACGTATTGGTTTGAAAGATTTGTTAGTTGAATTTAATGCCCGTGCCAAATATGTGCCTGGTTTGTTTGTATTCATGTAGAAATTGTGTTTGGAGCGTTTGAGGGATTTATCAACTGACTCAGTGAGAAATAGATCGTATTCCAATCTAGATTTTTCCAGATGAGATTTTGTACTCTGAGATGGATTATCTTGGAATGATATGTAGGCTGCATTAAAATTGAGTTCTAGTTTTTTTGCTAGATTTTTGCGTTCCCGTTTAAATAGTGCCATTTGTCTTTGTATTGTACCACGCAATATGAGCTTCCCACAGTGTTATTGGGGAAATGTCTGTTGTATTATTAATTGTTATGTATTCCTTTAAAGCTTGTTCAATGGCCATCTGATGTAGTGGGTGTTTGAGCATTATGTCCGGTAAGTACCACGTTGGGTCATGCGCTTTTGGTATGGCTGAGGCTATAGTAGTGTATACTGCATTATGGTCAGACCACGGAATCGGAATTATATCTGATGCAATAATTTCTGGTATCATTCCTATTGTTAGAAAAATATTATCTATTCTGGTGAAGGTTTGATGAGGGTGCGAGAAATAAGTGAATTTCTTTTTCATTGGGTTACTTTCTCTCCACGAATCTACCAGATTGTATTTGGAAAGAAGTTGAGGAAAAGGTAATCTAGAGGTTATTTTAGATGGTGTAAAAGGTGATTTATCTAGAAATGGGAGGAGGACCTGGTTCGAATCCCCGCACATTATCACTGTTCCTATTTTGTGTGTATTAATCACTTGTAATATATGTGAGAGGAATGGTGTAGGTTGTTTGTTAGGAGCGTAGTAGGAAATCACCATGATTGCTGTATCCATTATATAACCCATGAGTATCAGGTATCTACCTTCTGGGTCTTTAATTTCTGATGATAAGGTGAATGGTGTGGATCGGTGAAATGCAATTAGAGTTCCCCTTTGCTTGGTACAGGCAGAAGCTGTGTAAATTTGTTGATAAAAAGGAGAAATATATTTTGGAATAGAATCTTTGGTGAAGTGTGTTTCTTGGAGGCATACTATGTGAGCCTTCTTGTTATGGAAAGTACGGAACGCTTTGGTCCTTTTTTGAGGGACATTTATTCCCTGAACATTCAGGGAAAGTATATTCAGTGGTGCCATGGTAACAGATCAAATAGTTTTGACTTACTTTTTGTTATGCAGAGCTGACTGCGCAGATCAACCTGTGTGGACTGAAGAGATGAAAAGATAGGAAAGAAACCAGTGAATTCTGGAGTAAAGAGTAAACAAAAAACATATGAGATTAGATGATACATTGTATAAATTATTTTTTGCAAGTAATCACAATTTACCCGTGAAAGAGAATAAATATCTCTCTCAGGGGAATAAGTGCCTTCGTCACACTCCCACATAATATGGTTGGGAGAATAAGGAGGGCTAATGGGGGTACACGGATCTTCCGCTTACAGGAGAGAAGTGCTATGTCAAAAGACATCAAAATGATGATTCATTAATTGGAGTGCAGATGATAGTTTTTGTTGAAATTATTTATTCCAGGGTGGTTGTATATGGTTAGTCTTGCCCTAGGCTAAATAATTCAGTTAGAAAGGTACTGTTAATAACTTTGGTATTGATGAAGATGGTTTGAATTATTTTGGGATTTTAACCCTTTTAGAGTAAACAATTACATATTTTATTCATATGTAACTGTTTAGATATGTTAACTCATAAAATTGAGGTTGTATTGCTTCAGATTAGAATAAACAAAAACAGTTCTAGGAACTAGTTAGGTAATAATATATTTGTTTTAAGAAAAGAAAGAAAAAGCTTCCATTACTTCTGGATTATTGAACATATTTGTCCTAAAAAGTAATAAATCTATTGTTATTACCTGAAAATATATAACTGAACAAGAATTTCCTTGTTTCACTTATATATTCTAAGGCTATATGAATCAGAAGTAATAAGAAATATAACTGGAATGTAACATGATCCCACACAGTGTGTGACTATCAGAATGCAGTTACGTTCAGTTATAAATACAGGTTTTTTATAGAGAACCATCTCTTAGTATAATAAATGAAGAGATATCAGGAAATAGGATGTCAGTCCATTGAATCTTCTTGGTCCATGGATGATGTGGCATAACGGCCTCTTTTGTGAGAATGATGATTCCCATTTTGTTCTGATATTTTCTGGGTGCTGCCTGAAGGTGAAGATGATGCCATTCTTCTGCGTGTGGGAGAGTTGCTGCTTGTGGGTTCTGTCAGATTTAATTTTAAAAGGGTTTGTTGTAGTTCATCTGCTGATCTGCTTCTGTAAATTGTACCTTGGTAGTTAAATCTGACTGAAAAGGGGAAACCCCATTGATACATAATGTTGTGGCGTTGCAGTTCCATTAGTTGGGGTTTCATGGATCGTCTTTTAGTAATAGTAAGTTGGGATAGGTCAGCAAAAATTTGATAATTGTGTCCTTGAAAATTAAGTTCCTTTTTTTCTCTTGCAGCAATTAGTATTTGTTCTTTCGTTCTGTAATAATGAAATTTTGTGATTATATCACGTGGGGGTCCATCTTTCTTTTTGGCTGTGAGAGCTCTGTGTACTCTGTCCAGTTCTAAACGTTCAATAGGGATATCTGGCTTTAGTTCTTGTAATAGAGCAGTAATAGTAGATTGCAGGTCTGTCACAGTTTCAGGTATTCCCCTTATGCGCAAGTTTGAACGTCTGGCTCTATTTTCGTAATCTTCGAGCTTAATTTGAAGTATTAAATTCTCTTCTTTTAATTGTTCCAATTCTGTTATATTTTCTTGGGTTGTAATTTCAATTTCATCCATTTTTATTTCTAAGGCTGCGGTGCGGTTTCCCAGCTCTCTTATTTCTTTGGTTAGGCTGTTTGTTATTTGGTCTGAGGTTTGTTTTAAAGCCTTATGAAGTATCTTTTCAAATTGTAATAATATTACTGGGGATGCTGAGGAGGCTTGTGGAGAAGTTTGTGAGAGGATTTGTTCTGTATCTGACTCAAATGGAGAGTCTTGCTGTGACATTTTCTGTCTGTGAGAGCGCCCTGATGCTGTATCTTGTGAGGTGACTGGAGCTGCTTTAGTTGCAGTGAGTGCCTGTGAGCTCTTTGTGAGGTGATTTTTATTTCTGCCACGGCTTCCTCCCAGTACCATATTTCCTGCCCAAACTTTCACAGTTTGTTCCCTGGGGCAAAAAGGTTCAAATGGATACCTTTTGAGCCTGCAGGCTCCGCTTTGTCCTTCTCTTCTCTCCTCAGCGGTGTGGAGCTCTAACAATGCATGTCTGCCCTGCTAGACTCCGCGCATGCACCTCGACTTGTGTCTTTTTTCAACCTGACTAAGTTAACTATGTACCTATGTAACTATGCTCAAGCATATATACAAAACTCCACCCTGTATTAATGGAGGAGCAAGGAAATAATAATGGAGGCAAATTCATAAACAGTGTATTCCAAAAATGTATTTACATGTGAAAAAAATAAAATAAAATATCAATTAGTTATCCATATAAAAGTTCATCATGGTGATTCACATACATGGAATCCGCTAATGGCAGTCCAATTAGATAATAGATAGATAGATAGATGATTCAGTGTGCAAAATCAGCAAACAAAAAGTGACAGGGTGCTCATTGAAAGGCTGTCCCCACATCAAGTCACGTCCCTTACCAGAGACTTTGGATCTCAAATTATAGAGATCTTAATCGCCGTTTAATCTCCACTTATCCCTGTGGTTATAGGGAGGGCAAAGGTATCATACACATTTAGCTTCAGCCGTGTTACCATCCGAGGGTTTCACCTGATGTCCAATCAAGCATGTATTATATTCAGTCTTCGATGGTTCTCAGGCATATATAGGAAGAAGAAAGCACTTTATGGTCTAGTATATTATAATCCTATTTTATTAAAAAGCATATATTGCACTTACAGTTAGATGATCAAAAGCTAGAGAAATACAAACAGACACGGGCGCGGACCTCGCCAGCCGGCTCGAGCATGATGACGCCACAGATGTGGCTCCACCCGACGCGTTTCCCTGTAATAAGTGTCAACTGGGAAAGGAGACTCCCAGGAATCACTGTAATATCTATTACAGTATCTAATTGGACTCCGTGTATATGAATCAGCATGATGGACTTTTATATGGATAACTGATTGCTATTTTATTTTTTCACATGTAAATTCATTTTTTGAATACACTGTTTATTAATTTGCGATCATAAGGAAATTGGTGATTATATAGAGAAGCGCACCTAGTTCACTTTTAGATTACTTTTTGAGTCTTATGCCTTGTACACACAATCGGACTTTCCAACAAAAAAAACGTGGAATTTTGTCTGAAGGTTGTTGGCTCAAACTTGTCTTGCATACACATGGTCACACAAATGTTGGCCAACAATTACGAGCGTAGTGACGTACTAGACGTATTACGTGGTTTTTCAGCTCTTTAGCGCCACCCTTTGGGCTCCTTTTGCTAATTTTGTGTTAGTAGAAGTTTGGTGAGTGTTAATTCGCACTTTTCTTTTTGCTTTAGTGCTTTTCAGTTCATGCTTTTCAGTTTGTTTCTGAACGGCCGTTCGTCAACCAGACATGTTATGGAATCGGAGGAGATAACGTGTTATTTATTATTGGCTTTGGAGTTATTGCTTTGACATTATTTTTTTGGTTGAATAATGATTTGATTTGGTATATTTTCTATATTTTTGGATGCATAGAATCCACTTAAGTTAAGTTCTATTGGCAGATAGCATGGCTAATTTTATTTTATTTTTTTTTAATGCACAAAAAAAAAAAATGTGGAGAATAATACTTGGCTATGTGTTTTACTTCAAAGGACAGTTTGGGAGTAGGCAGTTATATTTTAAAAAATACAATGTAAAATTAACAAGGGACACCAACATACAGTGGGGACGGAAAGTATTCAGACCCCCTTAAATTTTGCACTCTTTGTTATATTGCAGCCATTTGCTAAAATCATTTAAGTTCTTTTTTTTTCCTCATTAATGTACACATAGCACCCCATATTGACAAAAAAACACAGAATTTTTGACATTTTTGCAGATTTATTAAAAAAGAAAAACTGAAATATCACATTGTCCTAAGTATTCAGACCCTTTGCTGTGACACTCATATATTTAACTCAGGTGCTGTCCATTTCTTCTAATCATCCTTGAGATGGTTCTACACCTTCATTTGAGTCCAGCTGTGTTTGATTATACTGATTGGACTTGATTAGGAAAGCCACACACCTGTCTATATAAGACCTTACAGCTCACAGTGCATGTCAGAGCAAATGATAATCATGAGGTCAAAGGAACTGCCTGAAGAGCTCAGAGACAGAATTGTGGCAAGGCACAGATCTGGCCAAGGTTACAAAAAATATCTGGTGCACTTAAGGTTCCTAAGAGCACAGTGGCCTCTATAATCCTTAAATGGAAGACGTTTGGGACGACCAGAACCCTTCCTAGAGCTGGCCGTCCGGCCAAACTGAGCTATCGGGGGAGAAGAGCCTTGGTGAGAGAGGTAAAGAAGAACCCAAAGATCACTGTAGCTAAGATCCAGAGATGCAGTCGGGAGATGGGAGAAAGTTGTAGAAAGTCAACCAAGGGCGTAACTACCACCATAACGACCCATGCGGGCGCTATGGGGCCCGCAGCCGAGTGGGGCCCAGTGAGGATAAGAGCACCGCCGGCACAGTCTCCCAGCCAGGGGAAGAGAGAGGAAAGGAAGAGGCGAGCTGTCCGTATAAGCAGAGAGCTGAATTGCTCGATGTAAGAGCTTTCATTAGAACTTCCAGTGTTCCCGGGGCTCACGTCACATAGCTCCACCTTTCGGCCCGGTGCCTTTGATAGACAGAACACCGATCCAATACAGGACATGTGACGTCATCAAAGGCGTCGAGCTAAGAGGTGGGGCTATGTGACGATGAGCCCCGGAAAGACGGGAAATTCAAATGAAAGCTATTACAGCGGGCAATCCCGCTCTCTGCTGATCTGGGTGGCTTGCCTCTTCCTCTGCATAGGTGGGGCTGTATGGGGCACAGGCAGACCAGGCTGTATTGGGCACAGGTCATGCTGTATTGGGCACAGGTCACACTGCATTGAGCACAGGTCACGCTGCATTGACTCTAGGGCAGCTGTGGGGGGAGCTGTTTTTGCTATGGGGCCCTGCTATTTCTAGTTACGCCCCTGAAGTCAACCATCACTGCAGCCCTCCACTAGTCGGGGCTCTATGGCAGAGTGGCCCGACGGAAGCCACTCCTCAGTGAAAGACACATGAAAGCCCGCATGGAGTTTGCTACCTGAACACCTGAAGGACTCCCAGATAGTGAGAAATAAGATTCACTGGCCTGATGAGACCAAGATAGAACTTTTTGGCTTTAATTCTAAGCAGTATGTGTGGAGAAAACCAGACACTGCTCATCATTTGTCCAATACAGTCCCAACAGTGAAGCATGGTGGTGGCAGCATCATGCTGTGGGGGTGTTTTTCAGCTGCAGGGACAGGACGACTGGTTGCAATCGAGGGAAAGATGAATTCAGCCAAGTACAGGGATATCCTGGACAAAAACCTTCTCCAGAGTGCTCAGGACCTCAGACTGGGCTGAAGGTTTACCTTCCAACAAGACAATGACCCTAAGCACACAGCTAAAATAATGGATTGGCTTCACAACAACTCCATGACTGTTCTTGAATGGCTCAGACAAAGCCCTGACTTAAACCCAATTGACCATCTCTGGAGAGACCTAAAAATGGCTGTCCACCAACGTTTACCCTCCAACCTGACAGAACTGGAGAGGATCTGCAAGGAGGAATGGCAGAGGATCCCCAAATCCAGGTGTGAAAAACTTGTTGCATTTTTCCCAAAAAAGACTCATGGCTGTATTAGATCAAAAGGGTGCTTCTACTAAATACTGAGCAAAGGGTCTGAATACTTAGGACCATGTGATATTTCAGTTTTTCTTTTTTAATAAATCTGCAAAAATGTCAACAATTCTGTGTTTTTCTGTCAATATGGGGTGCTGTGTGTACATTAATCAGGAAATAAAGTTAACCTAAATGATTTTAGCAAATGGCTGCAATATAACAAAGAGTGAAAAATTTAAGGAGGTCTGAATACTTTCCATCCCCACTGTATACCTTTGTTATTATAAACTATGGGATAATGGTGTTGTGGTAACTTGCACAAATAAAAAAAAAATAAACATAGTAATATTATTCTTGATATCACTAGAAAAAAAAAGCCTTTGAAAATTTGTTTGCAATAACTCCATCAGTATCACCAGCAAAGCAGCTTCATTATTATCCCATTATAGAAGAAGAGAATGTGCGCTGCATTTGGAGATTTCATAATTTGCCACGTCACGAATGTTGATTCTCCATTACAAACGCTAGTTTACAAGACCGGCCGCTTCTGCTTCCAAGCATGCGTGTTTGTACTTTGGACTTTTGTCCAATGGACTTGTGTACACACAATCGGAAAATCCGACAACACACATTTGTTGGCGGAAAATTTGTCAACAAATTTGTCTGATGGAGCATACAAACGGTCGGATTTTCCGCCAACAGCCTGACATCCAACATTTCCCATCGGAAAATCCAATCGTGTGTACGGGGCCTTACATTCAGACCTACTGGGTAGCGGCTTTCATATTTTGATTATTTCGAGTATTTGGATTGTTTTTTTGTTTTTGTTTTCACATAGTAATTTTTGCAACATTTGTTGGAGGTTAGATAAGCGCAGGATTTTTTAAAGGAAGAATAAATATGGAGGAGCAAGGAAATAAATGAAAAAAAAAAGATAGGGGAAGAAAGTGATGAAGCGGTTAATAAAAAGTAATTAAAGTTAACAAGGGGTTAAAGTCTAACTTTTTTTAACAGGTTTACAGTTCACGCAGAATACAAATTTAGGAATAAAGTCTGCAACTGTAGCTTGTATGGATAAATTAATGAGGAGCATGACTGAGTTGTCACATTGAGAACTCAGCACTGCAGATTACATTGGGAGACTGCCACTCAGTGTAATCAGTGGGGCTCTGCTGTCTGTGTGACAGCTGCCCACTGCACTCTGTTTATCATTAGCAGTTTTAAGCTTGCCATACACAAATATATTTCTTTTGTTCGGCCCGGCAAAAGAAACAGTGGCATGAATGGGCAAATCCCCCCCAATAGGCTACTGTTTCTGACAGCGCTGGTTATCAGAATACCTGAACAGTGTCTGCAGTTGCACATAAGAAAAAAAGATATGTGATGAAAGCAGAAAGGTTTTATTTAAAAATATCATTAGCACGGCACTAACTACAATCATTCACAAATGGATAATTTACTGTACGTTTGCAGTCTAGTTTATCCAATAAGGAAAATGAATAAATAGAAAACCTCCATATACAGAATCCTATACCCACAGTTGATCCAGAGGAAGGCAAAAAACCCAGCAAAGCATGATCCAATTTGCTCCAGCAAGGGAAAATAAATTCCTTCCTGATTCCACAGAAGGCAATCAGATATTTCTTTCATAAACAATCTCTGGGCATATTACCAATACATGTTAATATCCAGTTATATTTATATTATATTTAGGGATGCCAGAACCAGTTCTTGATTGAGTCTATTTTTTTACTTCCCAGTTCTTACTGTGAGGCTGGGTTAACACCATTGCGAAATGGATGCGGATTCCCCACATCCAATTTGCAATAGCAGGAGATTTTGACCAGCTCTCTATAGAGCTGGTTCACATATCTCCACTGTGGCTCCAGTGCCAATTTGCACAGGAGCCCTGTGCGTCTTTTGGTCCATTTCAGGTCTGAATTCAGCCAAACATTCAGGCTGAAATTGGACCTGAAACTTTGAACCAGGACGCACCGGACCCTTGCTGGGAGCTGCATACAAAGATAGTGTGAACCCAGCCTGAAGAAGTCTTTCCGTCCTGTATTGGTAAATCTCTTTTACTGCAGACATAAGGAGTGCCCCCTTGTCCTCTGTGATGACCTGAAAGTCAATAACTCAACATCAAGTTCACTATGTGGACCACTTATGTATTTATATGTTGATCATATCCCCCCTTAATCTCCTCGTCAAGAGGGAATAAATTCAGTTCCTCTAATCTTTCCTCATAGCTGAGCTCCTCCTTGCCTCTTTGGTTGCCCTTCTCTGCACTTTCTCCAGTTCCCCGATATCCTTTCTGAGAACTGGTGCCCAAAACTGAACTGCATATTCCAGATGAGGTCTTACTAATAATTTGTACAGGGGAAAAATTCTCTCTCTCCCTCTTTTGTCTATGCCTCTATTAATACAAGAAAGTATTTTGCTTCCTTTAGAAACTTCAGATTTGCAGTGCATGCTATTCCACCAGAACACTCAGATCCTTCATTGACTCCCCCAGTTGTTCTCCTTCTATTATGTAAGATAAAAGCATATGTTTATGCCCCAAGTGCATAACTTTACATTTATCATCAACATTAAACCTCATTTGTCACCTAGTTGCCCAATTAAACAGTGCATTGAGGTCGGCTTGTAAATTGTGAACATCCTGTAAGGACGTTATTCCACTGCATAGCTTGGTGTCATCTGCAAACACTGAAATGGTACTTTGTATCACTTATAAATATATTAAAAAGTAAGGGTCCCAACATTGAATCTTAGGGCACACCACTAACAACCCTAAACCATTCAGGGTATGAATCATTAATCACTACTCTCTAAATATATTCTTTTAGCCAGTTTTCTATCCATTTACACTGAATTCATTAGATGAATTTTCTAAGCCTATAGAATACAATTTACAGATTAGCCGTGTGGGCTAGTATTGCAATGATAGTATACACCAGCATTTCTCAACTTTTTTTTTATTCTCACCACCCTTTAAGAGTAAAATTTGAAGACACCCCAGTCTAAAATGTAAAAAATATAAATGTTACTTACCATCAATGGGAAACCTGAGCCGAGGACAATGCACACAACTGCTTTAATAAAATGAACTCACGTCAGAGGTCCCTCCATCACATCAGAGTCCTCCATATCACAGTTCCCTTTTCCCCAAAGTAACCCCACCATACAGCTCCAGCGGCATGGCAGAAGGTAAAGCAGGTCTGGATGGCGGTGCAGAATTCTGGGGTGGCCCTGCATGCTGCCTGCTTGGATCCGCAGCATACATTTCCATGGTGCAGGTGGGCTGGCTGCCAGCACCATAGCAACAGATGACACTGTGCATCCTGGCCCTGGAGCATCGTTGGCTGTTATGGTGCTGGTAGCCACCCTGCCCTCACCATGGCAATGCACTATGGGGTGGGAAAAATGGATAGGATGGAAGAGTTTCTAAAGCTAGCCATAGAAAGGTATTTTTTTTTATTTAGCCAGCAGGCTAAATGGAAAAAAAATACTAACAGATTCCCACCACAACTGAGGTGAATGGAGGAATGAACAGAAATAGTAAGTTTCCATTCCATACACTGCGGAATGTCATTTCGATTTTAGATTAGTCTGGGGCCCTTTGAATCTGCTAAAAGCAATTTAAATCCTTGTATGTTAAAATATTTCATACATATCTAATGATGCTGTGCGTGTCTGTATTGACCAGCCTCAGCTTTCATTAGCACTTTCAAGTTCTTGATCGATGAGAAAGCCTCATTCCCAAAGACAGTCACCTAAACTGCCCATAAGACAGTCCTGTTGTCAGCTGTGCCAGCGAAAGAATTAGCCAAGTCAAGACATTTATTGACATGAAGGAAAATTACTCCTAAACACTTAGGTTAAGTAATTATTTAAGGCCTATTGGATTGGCCCTTGGGAATCCTTCTGGATCTTATGAAATCAATAGATTACTGCAGTGTAAAAATGAATTCATTGCTAATCTTAAGGCGACGCTGTCACTAGAAAAAAAATTAAACAAAGGCAGCAGTTTAAATGGACAGGGAAGTGAGATATGATTACCATGTACAAATGTAATTATTCACTTTAAAGAAGATCTATCAGTACAAAATGTTTTACAGTGTTCTGTCCCACATGGGACAAAGTACATGTAATACTCTGGCGGCACAGGGCGGCACAGTGGTGCAGTGGTAGCACTCTCGCCTAGCAGTAAGAAGGGTCACTGGTTTGAATCCCAACCACAACACTACCTGCTTGGAGTTTGCATGTTCTCCCTGTGCCTGCGTGGGTTTCCTCCGGGTGCTCCGGTTTCCTCCCACACTCCAAAGACATGCTGGTAGGTTAATTGGATCCTGTCTAAATTGTCCCTAGTATGTATGAATGTGAGTTAGGGACCTTAGATTGTAAGCCCCTTGAGGGTAGGGACTGATGTGAATGTACAATGTATATGTAAAGCGCTGCGTAAATTGACGGCGCTATATAAGTACCTGAAATAAAAAAAAAAATAATAAATAATACTCTGCCCCATGCGGCTAGGTACTTCCTAAGTGTAGTTATGAAGTCCGACCTGCCCCTTTCCCTCACTGCCCCTTTCCCTCCCTACAAGGCAAATCCAACAACAGATAGAAAGGAGACAGAGTAATCCTGACTGCAGCTTGTCTCAGCTCTGACACATTCCCAAAAAAAGAGGAATGTGTAACTGGGCCCCTGCCGCTACTTCTCTAAGCCACTAATGGTCATGGTTGCATGCTCCCCCTCCACATACAATGCAGGCAGGACCGGTGCTACCACTAGGCAAACTAGGCAGCCGGCCACTGATGTTTTTACTCTCTTCTCTCTGCAGCAAGCAACTAAGTCTCAGCATCAGCAGGCAGCCACCGCTCCATTCACACATAGTGTCAGAGGTGCAGCAGTTGCGGAAGACCGTGTCTGTGTCCCGACTCCCAAATGAATGGAAGCAAGCAAACATTAATTGATGGGCACTGGTAGGCTCCATTGATGGGCACTGGTGATGCTACATTTGATGGGCGCTGGTAAGGCTGCATTAATGGGCGCTGGTAGACTAAATTGGTGGGTGCTGGTAGACTGCATTTGATGCGCACTGGTGAGGCTGCATTTGATGGGTGCTGGTGAGGCTGCATTTGATGGGCGCTGGTAGGCTACATTGATGGGTGCTGGTAGGCTACATTGACTGACGCTGGTGAGGCTGCACTGATGGGCACTGGTGAGGCTGCATTTGATGGGCACTGGTGTGACTGCATTTGATGGGCACTTCATTAAAAAGGTGGGGTTTAAATGAGCAGGGAAAATGGGGTGGAGTCAGGGGTGGAGCCAAGGGGGGGCGGCAAAATGAGATTTCGCCTAGGGTGTCAAAAATCCATGCACCAGCCCTGAATGCAGGGTGAATAGTCTTGTATGTGATGATGCTGAGGGACCACCTGTGGCGCGGAGCATCAGAAGAAGAGGACAGTGACAAGCCTGCTGGAGCAAGGAGTTAGGGAAAGTAATACTGCCTATTCATCCACTCATCTAGACATAACAAGTATATCTTCTTATGCCGCGTACACACGGTCGGACTTTTCGTCTACAAAAGTCCGACAGCCTGTCCGACAGACTTCCGACGTACCTTCGGCGGACTTGCGGCAGACTTTCTTACGAACGGACTTGCCTACACACGACCACACAAAAGTCCGACGGATTCGTACGTGATGACGTACACCGGACTAAAATAAGGAAGTTCATAGCCAGTAGCCAATAGCTGCCCTAGCATGGGTTTTTGTCCGTCGGACTAGCACACAGACGAGCGGATTTCGGGTCCGTCGTACTTACGACGTAAAGATTTGAAGCATGTTTCAAATCTAAAGTCCGTCGGATTTGAGGCTAAAAAAGTCCGTTGAAAGTCCGGAGAAGCCCACACACGATCGGATTACCAGCCAGCTTTAGTCCGTCAGCGTCCGTTGGACTTTTGTAGACGAGAAGTCCGACCGTGTGTACGCGGCATTACAATCCTGGCGTTCCACTTTTGCAGTCAAATTTGAGAAAACCCAACTATATATTTGTTGTGTTCCTGATCACACAGCCTGTGTAAATGTTTTTCTTTTTTTTCTTTTTGTGATATTTCTAATCTTTTAGATGTTTCCCAAGAGGAGGTGTCATGGCTGACTGCCAGGTTTTTTGAATAATCTGTCCCAAGTCTATCTTCACTGTCTTCCTAACCCTTTGTTAAGACGGACAGTGTTCGAATCTAGTTACAATTCATACAATTACAATTGATAATGAAGATATAATTATTAGGGATGAGCCTGATGTTCTAGTCGAATGTAAGTTCGGTGTGGATTCTAAGGGGAACCCCGTGCCAAAATAAAAAAAATGGGGTTGGGGTCCCCCCCAAAATCCAAACCAGACCCTTATCTGAGCACGCAACCTGGCAGGCCGCAGGAAAAAGGGGGGAAGAGAGCGACCCCCCCTCCTGAACCGTACCAGACCACATGCCCTCAACATGGGGAGGGTGTTTTGGGGACCCCCCAAAAATGTCCTGCGATGTAAATCCATCTTCGATCACAGCGCCGACCCGGTGACGTAAACTGGTAACTCCGCCCCCTCTGATGTTACGTGATGCCACGTAATGTCAGAGGGGGAGGGGTAACCCTTTTACATCACTGGGTGGCCCCGCCCTCAACTATATAACAGCTGTCATCATGAAGAGGCTGCAGTCGTGGGAGGCCTCCTATGAAGGCAGAGTTTTTCTGTTTTTTTTTCTGTTTTTTTTTTTTTTTTTAAACAAACATGTCATACTTACCTCCTCTGTGCAGTTGGTTTTGCATACAGGGGCCCCGATCCTCCTCTGCTGGGGTCCCTCAGCGGCGCTCCTCCTCTTCTCGAGTGCCCCGTCGGAGAAGCACTCTCCCTGGGGGGTACGCATGCAGGTGCGCTCCCGTTTCCTGCCACTGCGTCTATTGACACAGACAGCAGTACTCAGCCCCACCCCCGGCTCCCGCGTTATTGGATTTGATTGCCAGCAGTGGGAGCCAATGGCTATGCTGCTATCAATCTATCCAATCAGGACATGAGACACCGGCTGGAGCTGGTGTGCTCGGTCCTGGTGCGGGAAAGACAGGGTTCAGGTAAGTAAAACGGGGGCACTGGGGGGCTGCTACACTAAAGGAGGTTTTTCACCTTAATGCATAGAATGCATTAAGGTGAAAAACCTTGAGGGTTTACAACCCCTTTAGACTGGGTTCACACCTAAGATGAGAGATTCGTCTCACGGCAGGGGTCTGGTGAGTCCTGGTTCACCATTTCAGGTCCAATTTCAGGCCAAATTTTGGGCTGAATTTGGACCTGAAACGGACCAAAAGACGCACAGCGTTTTTCTGCAAAAAGCACCAGACCTGCTGCGGAGCAATGTGAACCGGCTCCATCTATGGAGCCAGTCAAAATCTGCTGCTATTGCGAATTGGATGCGGGATCCGCAATGGTGTGAACCCAGCCTTAAAGGTATAATTGGACTCTAAAAGGGAGTGTGATGTGCTGTTATCAGTGATAGCAGCAACTCCAAAGATTTTTGTTATTGTAAAGTTTATTTGTTTTTTTATTTCTTTGTGGTTGCGCAGATCGTATTTAGCACTTAATAAAGAAGATTTGCCTGCACAGTACAGACAGGGTAAACTATTGCCGCGTACACACGGTCGGACTTTTCGTCTACAAAAGTCCAACGGACGCTGACGGACTAAAGCTGGCTGGTAATCCGATCGTGTGTGGGCTTCTCCGGACTTTCAACGGACTTTTTTAGCCTCAAATCCGACGGACTTTAGATTTGAAACATGCTTCAAATCTTTACGTCGTAAGTACGACGGACCCCGAAATCCGCTCGTCTGTGTGCTAGTCCGACGGACAAAAACCCATGCTAGGGCAGCTATTGGCTACTGGCTATGAACTTCCTTATTTTAGTCCGGTGTACGTCATCACGTACGAATCCGTCGGACTTTTGTGTGGTCGTGTGTAGGCAAGTCCGTTCGTAACAAAGTCTGCCGCAAGTCCGCCGAAGGTACGTCGGAAGTCTGTCGGACAGGCTGTCGGACTTTTGTAGACGAAAAGTCCGACCGTGTGTACGCGGCATATGGCAAATATAGCTATCCAGCCCCTTCATAAACAAATAGAACAATGTAGGATTTTTCCTTGTCCAGAATGGACAATCTTTTATTTTTTTTCAAGTTATGGTATGTGAAGGGGACATGTAACAAATACAAAGTAAGTGTTATGCCAATTTGGAGCAAATGTGGAAACAAATATTAAGTAATGGTAGGTTCTAAGTAATTGCTCATCTTGCAGAGCATTGCTTTCAAAATCATAATGCCGCGTTCACACGGTCGGACTTTACGGCGTACTTTACGACGGACTTTCTGAATGAACGGACTTGCCTACACACAATCCACCAAAGTCTGTCGAATTCGTACGTGATGACGTACGACTGGACTAAAATAAGGAAGTTCATAGCCAGTAGCCAATAGCTGCCCTAGCGTGGCTTTTTGTCCGTCGAACTAGCATACAGACGAGCGGACTTTTCGACCAGACTCGAGTTCGACGGATAGATTTAAAACATGTTTCAAATCTAAGTCCGTCCAACTTTTGAGCAAACAAAGTCCGCTGGAGCCCACACACGATCGAATTGTCAGATGAAATCCCTTCCGCCGGGCAAAGTCTGCCGTAAAGTCTGCTCGTGTGTACGCGGCATTAGGCACAGCTTTGACCCCAGAGAATTGTGGTTAGTGTAGGGAAGATTTATCCAATCCTACGTGCTATCACTCTGCAGGATTCAGGTGATAACTTACTCTTATATGAGATCTGTTCTCTATCTCAATTTTATTTTTCATTTTTATAGTGGGCAGACTGGTATTTTGAGTCTGGCACATTATGGGAGTTGTGGTGAATTAGGAACTAACTTGCTTTCCCCTTCTTATGAACAGTTAAAACAGCACCAAAGTAGAAACATCAATGGCAATAGGTGATCAGATACACTATATGGCCCAAAGTATGTAGATATGCCTTCAAATAATTGAGTTCAGTGAATGGAACTGTTAATACAACATACAAAGCTGATTTAGACAATTGTGTACTTCCAGCCTTGTGGTAGTAGTTTGGAGAAGGCACATATGATTTATTGAATTTGATGTGAAGGATCTCAAGTGACCTGCAAAGAGTCTAGTTGTCAACTCTATTGAACACCTTTAGATGAATTAGAATGCCATTTGGGAGCCAGGTCTTCTCCTCTAACACAGGGGCGGATCCAGAGTCTAGTCTCGGGAGGGGCACTGCCAGAAAATATATTTTTTTGGGGTACATCTATCGGGGAAATGGCTGGTGTTGGCGCTTCAATCATCACGGCACCATGGTTGTTATGGTGTCAGGATGATTGAAGCGCATTATTACTATTATTACATTGTTATAAAAAAGTAAATAGTTTAACTCACCATAATGCAGAATCAGTGGGAGCCCCGAGTGTGTCACTTGCCGCGTCACCTGTCACCAGATGCATATTGTCACTTGCCACGTCGCCTGCCACATGTTGCGGATTGTCACTTGCCACGTCGCCTGTCACCAGATGCAGATTGTCACTTGCCACGTCGCCTGCCACATTGCGGATTGTCACTTGCCATGTCACTTGCCACGTCGCCTGCCACATGTTGCGGATTGTCACTTGCCACGTCACCTGTCACCAGATGCAGATTGTCACTTGCCACGTCGCCTGCCACATGTTGCGGATTGTCACTTGCCACGTCACCTGTCACCAGATGCAGATTGTCACTTGCCACGTCGCCTGCCACATGTTGCGGATTGTCACTTGCCACGTCGCCTGTCACCAGATGCAGATTGTCACTTGCCACGTCGCCTGCCACGTTGCGGATTGTCACTTGCCATGTCACTTGCCACGTCGCCTGCCACATGTTGCGGATTGTCACTTGCCATGTCGCCTGTCACCAGATGCAGATTTTCACTTGCCACCTGCTAAGGTGGTCTCTTGTGTCCCAGAGACAGGCAGCAGAGAGATGATGTAATCTCTCTGCTGCCGCAGCTGCCTGCATGGTGGGGGGGAACTGCAGGGATGCAGGGCGGGCGCCGGGCGGTGAGAGATGATGTCATCTCTCTGCTCCCCCTCCCGCCTGCTCCCTGATTGGCCAGCAGCCGCTCACAAACACATTGAGCGGCACATGTCAGCAGTGGCTCTCTCACCTATGGAGCCTCCCGGCGGCTCTTTTACTCACAGAGCCGCCCAGCGGCTCTCTCTCTCTCACGGAGCCGCCCAGCGGCTCTTTTACTCACGGAGCCGCCCAGCGGCTCTCTCTCTCACGGAGCCGCCCGGTGGCTCTTTTACTCACGGAGCCGCCCAGCGGCTCTTTTACTCACGGAGCCGCCCGGCGGCTCTCTCACCTATGGAGCCGCCCGGTGGGCTCTCTCACAGTTACAAGTCACTCACCTGCATTTCTTGGAAAGTGATTGTAAAGGTTGTCATTGTTGTTTTTAATAACCAACATGTCATACTTACCTGCTCTGTGCAATGGTCCCCCGACAGCGGTCCTTACTTCGCTTGCTATAGGGGCACTCGAGCCGGCTCGCTCCCAAACCACACATTGTCTATTCACACACAGGGCATGGCTCGGCCCTGATCCCGTTCTCTTCTCATGGGCTGACTGGCTGTGATTTCCAGCAGCGAGAGCGAATGGCTCCTGCTGTTGTGTGAGCCAACAAGGAGAGAGAGACGAGGGAGAGACGCTGCTCTCATACTCTCATACACATTGCTGGATTGAGATGGGGCTCAGGTAAGTATAATGGGGGAGGGGCACTGGGCTACACCCAGAAGATGTTTTACCTTAATGTATAGAATGCATTAAGGTAAAAAAAACCTGCCTTTAGAACCATTTTAAAGCCATAAAGGGGAGCTAACTTCATGTTAAAGCCCAAGATTTTGGGATGTCCAACAAGCTTGTATAGTTGCGATGATTATGTATCGAAAAACCTTTGAACACACAGTATAGTGAATCTTGTGGAAAAGGTAGGTGAGCTACCTGCCTGTCCTTGGACAAGTTATAATCTCCACTTGACAGGGAGCAAGCACGCAGTGGTGCCCCCAGGGCAAGCGGCTTTCTCTGGGGGTATTGCTCAAAGGGGAGAAGAGCTAGGAGCGCCGGAGGGAGACCCAAAAAGAAGAGGATCGGAGCTGCTCTGTGCAAAATCAGTGCAAAGAGCAGGTAAGTATGACTTGTTTGTTGTTTAAAAAAAAAAAACAAAGATTTAAAGTGGTTGTAAAGTCAGAAGGTTATTTTATCTTAATGTATATTAAGATAAAAAGCCTTCTGTATGCAGCAGCCCTTCTCGACCCGTCTAATACTTACCTGAGCCCCCTCTATGTCCAGCGATGTCCACGAGTGTCTTGGCCGTTCGGGAACTCTCCCTCCTAATTGACTGAGACACAGCAGTGGTGCCATTGGCTCCTGCTGCTGTCAATCAAAGTCAGTTAGCCAATCAGGAGAGAGATGGGGCAGGGCCGAACTGCAGCTTTGTGTCTCAATGTACACAGGGAGCTGTGGCTCACCTTGCGTGCCCCCATAGCAAGCTGCTTGCTGTGGGGGCACTCAACAGGAGGGAGGGGCCAGAATCACAGAAGAGGGACCCGAGAAGAGAAGGATTGGGGCTGCTCTGTGCAAATCCACTGCACAGAGCAGGTAAGTATGACATGTTTTTTTTTTTTTTTTTATAGAAAAAAAAAAACGAGACTTTACAATCACTTTAATACCACTTTAAAGTGATGGGGATTGCCTGGTCTTATCTATATGAAAAATCCAGTCCATAGTATGTAGCTCATTTTTGGTCAATGTAAATTAAACACTGCAAATTCATTTAGATCAACTTAAATTCCAAAATATGGATCGGCTTCACATTCAGCTTGAATCTGACTCACTAGTCCTGACCATAAAAAGAGAGGAATAAAATATAAAACCACTACACATTCCTTTTATTTGTCAGATATATTTTACATATATTTACATTTACAAATTATACTTGTACATAGCATGGTTTAGAAAAGGACCCAATTGATTCCTTGAACAGAATCACTTATCTTACCATGATTACAAGCAATTCTTTCCCATTGTTCTTGAGCTGTCTTGCCGTATATTGCATTTCTGCGGCTTTCTTTTGATTACAATAGCTTTCATCTTCAAATTGCAAAGTTCCCTGCAGTTCCAGCTGAAGAAAATTACCATATAAATAAATGCCATGCTGCTAATGTTGCTATTATTTTTCTTGCTATGGTTGTTATAGCAGAAATGGCTTATCAGATGGCTTTAGTGGTTCAGATTAGACAGCCACTTGTCCATATGTATCAAATACCTAGGGATTTTCGTGCTTCTTGGAACAAGCCTAATTGAGAGTTAGGATTTTAACTTTGTTTATTTTATTCACCAGTCTATCAGTTCTACATTTGTGAACTGTCTGTTATTTATTATGTTCCTTTTTTTTAAAATTAAAATGGGCTTATCATTAGAATTCACACTTCACATGAATTAAAACTGAGCCTCATGGATGTCTGCATTCCTCGTAGGCATAGGGTTCCTTTGTTTATACTTTTATTCAGGCAGGAGCAGTTGTCTGACTTCAGGTGAACTCTAACCCCTGCCACATAACATAGGACTATGGGCAAAATAAAAAATGATATAAAGTATATTATGCAGTCTATCAATAGCATTAAGGCTCCCTGAACACTGGCATTTAGCCATGAGGTGGAGGGTACAGGTGTACCATCCAGCCTGCTGCAGACTGCCTGTCAAACTCTATGAGAAGCTGACAACTCCTGTGGTTGGGCGGTGTACCTCGCAGTACAAACATTTAGTGCATAGTGCAGCATGTGTCCGAGGACGAATGCCCGGAATTTAAGAAGTCAGCGCTCTAGGCATTTGTCCCTGGGCACATACTCCCCTTAACCAAAGTACCACTAGGTGCCCAGTCCAGCCCCATCAGCTGTCATCCGTCATAGGGTTCAACAGGCTGTCTGCACAGGCCAGATGGTGCACCTGTGCCCTCCGCCTGCGGCTAAACTCCTCTTGTACTCTAATCCAATTCTTATGCTGTCTAGGAATCTTTCCCGGCCTTGAAGCTCTCATCAGATCTGGGAAATCTTTGATACTAAAATAACAAACAGCTCAGCTCTGAGAAAGAGGGCTTGTCCCTCGCAGCATATCAGACGTCTTGCACCTGCTGCATTTTGTTGCACTTACCAAAGAGGTCTTTCTATTGAGCATTTATTATAGGCACTTATGTAGCACCATCAATTTACGCAGCACTTTACATATACCTCCCAACTTTCTGAGATGGGAATGAGGGACACCTATCAGTAAAAGTATGAAAGCATAGGACACACCCCTGGCCACGCCCCCTTAAAGGAGAATTGTACAAAAAAATAAGATTGGTTAAACCCACAAGTGCTTTTTTATCACTACTAGTCTTTTATATTGGCTTTTGGAATTTACAAATGCAGCAATTTAGAAATCAGATGAAAGGTTTAGCTCTGGATAACACATTTTGATAGATAAAAAGTGCATTTTCTATAAATGTATATAGATCAGACCAAAATGAGGGGGAATGAGGGACATTGCTCCAAATCAGAGACAGTCCCTCGAAATCAGGGACAGTTGGCAGGTATGCTTTACATACACAGTATATCGTACATTCACATCAGTCCCTGCCCTCAAGTAGCTTACAATCTTAGGTCCCTAAATCACATCCATACATACACATACTAGGGCCAATTTAGACGGGAGCCAATTAACCTACCAGCATGTCTTTGGAGTGTGGGGGGAAACCCGAGTACCCGGAGGAAACCCACGCAGGCACAGGGAGAACATGCAAACACCAGGCAGGTAGTGCCGTGGTTGGGATTTAAACCGATGACCCTAGCACTGCTAGGCGAAAGTGCTAACCATTTAGCCACTCTGCTGCCCATATGCAGAGTATCCAGGTTCTGGAGATGCAAAGACCCTGGATTTGAGATAAGATGATATGTCTGTGATTTGTGTCCTTTTTTGAGTATTTTAATACATTTATTATATTCAAGTGGTGTCTGAGGTGTTGCACTAGGCCAGTGCGCTCTCTTTTTGATATTTTTAAATAACTAATGACCTTCCTCCCCATGGTAAATAAATGGTCCATATAGGATGGCGCTCAGTTTGAGAAGCCTCCTTACACCCCTGACTCTGAACCTTCCTGCCTCCCAGCACCCCTAACACTGTGCCCCCCTGCCATCCCGCAACTTTGGCCCTACATGCTCCCCCACTGCTTCCTAATCCCTGCTAACCCCCTCTCACTGTTTCTGGGCTCTCTGCCCACTTGGCATTTGGTTCCCCCAGGTCCAATGCAGGCTGTAGATACAGATCATGTTCCAGAGACTTAAAGCGGAGTTCCACCCAAAAATAGAACCTCCATTTTAAGTGATGGTGATCCCCTGACATGCCACATTTGGCATGTAATTTTTTTTTTTTTGGGGGGGGGGGGGGGCGGATATCTTCTTTTTAGAGGCATCCAGCTCCCACTTCCACCTGGGGCTCCGTGGCGCCGGAAGGAAGATCACCTCTCCCCCCTCCCTCCCCGCAATCTTTTGGGACACGTCACAGGTCCCAGAAGATTGTCTGGCCAATCACATCGCAGCTCGCGATTGCGCAGTGCAGGCCCGGCTGTGGCTTCACAGCAATAATGCTGGCACCTTGGAGAAGAGGGGGGGGGGGGAATGAGGCTTTGTACGCCCGCATTGCTGGACCCTGGGACAGGTAAGTGTCCGATTATTAAAAGTCAACAGCTACACTTTTTGTAGCTGCTGATTTTTTATTTTATTTTTTTCGGCGGAACTCCGCTTTAAGTAATTTACTTCAACCCCTGGAAGACCTGGAAAAAGGACCCTCAAAACCCAATGTCGCTCAGATTTTCAGGGTGAGCCAACTGCTATGCACTTGGCAAATATACTCCATGGTCAGTCAGTCCTCCAGCCTCTGGGTGTGCTGTGCACAATATGTGTGTTTCCAGGGGAAAGGGGAAGAAGGTGCACACTTCCTGGCTGAGAGGAAAAGGAAAGCCAGACAGAACCCTTCCAAAGTGGCAGACATCATGTAGAGTAGAAGTCCATTCTCCAAATTTATACTTTTTTCTCTTTTGCTTAAGGGTGGCTTCACACTGTCCCAATGTTCTTTGGGCAAAACAAAGCCAACCCATGGTTTTTGTGCAGGTTAGCTGCGCTTTCCCATAGACTTCTAATATGTCCGACGGTTTTGGCGCGCTTTCTGAAAGCTCATCAAAACCGCAGGACACAATTGAAATCTAGGGGAAAGCGCAGCACATACAAAACCGTGGGCTGGCTGTGCTTTACCCAAAGTGCGGTAGGGCAGTGCGAAGCCACCCTAGGGTAAATGTTTTAATTGAATAACAACTCAACTATTTATTACTCCTCCCTTCTAAACTACTGAGCCCTTAATAATATCATTTGAAAATGCAATCTCTATATCAAACTGAAACCAAAGAGAAAAACTAAAACTCTATCGTACTTTCAATATCCTTCTTTTAACTGCTTGCTGACCTGCCGTAGTACATTTACTGTGGCAGGTCGCTTGCTTGTACAGGCCCAATCACATACCTGTACATCGTAGGATTCTTCCAGGTTCACTCATGCATCTACGTGCGCACATGGAAGACAGTGCTGTCATTCACTGCAGAGCAAGCTGATCAGTGGGTCTCGGCCAATGATTTATACCCAGAAGCCGGCTTAGGGAATGACAGAAGAGAGCCCTGTGTTGGTAAACAACACAGGGCTCTCTTCATACAACAATGTGCCATTTTTTTTTCTCCCTGCAAAGCTCAGTAGAACACCACACAGTAAACACACTAAACATTGTTAGGCACACATTTAACCCCTTGTGTTCCCAACCAGTGGCACACATTTAACCCCTTCCCAACCAGTGTCATTATTACAGTGACAGTGTACGGTATTATATCTGATCACTGTATTAGTGTCACTGGAGATGTAAGTGGCAGTTAGTCAGTTTCCCCCCAACATCAGTTCATGTCAGATTGCTTGGCACACTATCACAGTCCCGCTATAAGCCACTAAATTTCCTGTATCTATATCATAGATTGTAGATGCTACAACTTTTCATGCAAACCAATCAATGTAACCATACCATGCAGTGTAAAAAGGAATATATATATATATATATATATATATATATATATATATATATATATATATATATATATATATATATATATATATATATATATATATATTTATTTATTATTAGTATTATTATTATATTATTATTATATTATTATATTATTTTATTATTATTATAGATATATTTTCATAATTTGGAAGTTATGTAATAACATCCTTATGGGACTTTTTGGACTATTTTTTTAATAGCATTGCTGCTCTACACTGATATATATATTTTTGTATTATTTTATTAGAAGTGTTGCAGAATCACTTGCACAGTGTTTGGCTGTGTGGCATATTTTCACGTTATTATATCCATATTATTGTTGTTTTATTGTTTATATAATTTTTTAGGGGTTTCATTTGCGCTGATTGCTATCATTATATGAATTTTTCCGTTTATATCACAAAAATAAAGAACCCAATGGTGGTCAAATACCAAAATCAAAACAAAGCTTTATTTGTGTGAAAAAAATTATATAAAATTAGTTTACGCACAGTATTGCATGGCCACACATGTGTTATGTCCCGTACACACGATCGGACATTCTGACAACAAATCCATGGATTTTTTCCGACGGATGTTGGCTCAAACTTGTCTTGCATACACATGGTCACACAAATCTTGTCAGAAATTCCAAACGTCAAGAACGCAGTGACATACAACATGTATGACGAGCCGAGAAAAATGAAAAAATGAAGTTCAATAGCCAGTGTGGCTCTTCTGCTTGATTCCTAGCATGCGTGGAACTTTGTGCGTCGGAACTGTGTACACACTATCGGAATTTACGACAACTGATTTTGTTGTCGGAAAATTTGAGATCCAGGTCTCAAATTTTTTGTGATGGAGATTCCGAATGAAAATGTCCAATGGAGCCTACACAAGCTCCCATCAAACATTTTGCATCGGAAAATCCGACCGTGTGTACGGGGCATATAAGTAGCGCAGGGCCAAATGGCAAAAATGGCCTGGTTATGAAGGGGTAATAAAACCTTCCGGAGCTCAAGTGGTTAATAAATATATATATATATATATATATATATATATATATATATATATATATATATATATATATATATAATATCTCACAAAAGTGAGTACACCCCTCATATTTTTGTAAATATTTTATTATATCTTTTCATGTGACAACACTGAAGAAATGTCCCCTCAAAATAACTCAACATATGGCCATTAATGTCTAAACCGCTGGAAACAAAAGTGAGTACACTCCTAAGTGTAAATGTCCAAATTGGGCCCAATTAGCCATTCGTGTGACATGTGTTATAAGGTCTCAGATGTGAATGGGGAGCAGGTGTGTTAAATTTGGTGTTATCGCTCTCACTCTCTCATACTGGTCACTGGAAGTTCAACATGGCACCTCATGGCAAAGAAATCTGTGAGGATCTAAAAAAAAGAATTGTTGCTCTACATAAAGATGGCCTAGGCCAGTGATGGCGAACCTTGGCATTCCAGATGTTTTGGAACTACATTTCCCATGATGCTCAACTACACTGCAGAGTGCATGAGCATCATGGGAAGTGAAGTTCCAAAACATCTGGGGTGCCAAGGTTCGCCATCACTGGCCTAGGCTATAAGAAGATTGCCAAGACCCTGAAACTGAGCAGCAGCACGGTGGCCAAGACCATACAGCGGTTTAACAGGACAGGTTCCACTCAGAACAGGCCTCGCCATAGTCGACCAAAGAAGTTGAGTGCACGTGCTCAGCATCATATCCAGAGGTTGTCTTTGAGAAATAGATGTATGAATGCTGCCAGCATTGCTGCAGAGGTTGAAGGGGTTGGAGGGTCAACCTGTCAGCGCTCAGACCATACGCTGCACACTGCATCAAATTGGTCTGCATGGCTGTCGTCCCAGAAGGAAGCCTCTTCTAAAGATGATGCACAATAAAGCCCGCAAACAGTTTGCTGAAGACAAGCAGACTAAGGACATGGATTACTGGAACCATGTCCTGTGGTCTGATGAGACCAAGATAAACTTATTTGCTTCAGATGGTGTCAAGCATGTGTGGCGGCAACCAGGTGAGGAGTACAAAGACAAGTGTGTCTTGCCTACAGTCAAGCATGGTGGTGGGAGTGTCATGGTCTGAGGCTGCATGAGTGCTGCCGGCACTGGGGAGCTACAGTTCAATGAGGGAACCATGAATGCCAACATGTACTGTGACATACTGAAGCAGAGCATGAACCCCTCCCTTCAGAGACAGGGATGCAGGGCAGTATTCCAACATGATAATGACCCCAAACACACCTCCAAGACGACCACTACCTTGCTAAAGAAGCTGAGGGTAAAGGTGATGGACTGACCAAGCATGTCACCAGACCTAAACCCTATTGAGCATCTGTGGGGCATCCTCAAACAGAAGGTGTAGAAGTGCAAGGTCTCTAACATCCACCAGCTCCATGATGTCGCCATGGAGGAGTGGAAGAGGACTCCAGTGGCAACCTGTGAAGCTCTGGTGAACTCCATGCCCAAGAGGGTTAAGGCAGTGCTGGGAAATAATAGTGGCCACAAAAAAAATTTACACTTTGGGCCCAATTTGGACATTTTCACTTAGGGGTGTACTCACTTTTGTTGCCAGCGGTTTAGACATTAATGGCTGTGTGTTGAGTTATTTTGAGGGGACAGCAAATTTACACTGTTATACAAGCTGTACACTCACTACTTTACATTGTAGCAAAGTGTCATTTCTTCAGTGTTGTCACATGAAAAGATAGAATAAAATATTTACAAAAATGTGAGGGGTGTACTCACTTTTTGTGAGATACGATACAGATATACATATATATATATATATATATATATATATATATATATATATATATATATATATATATATATATATATATATATATACCAACTTGCTGATTATGTTCATGTAGTGTGAGCTATGGATATAATCATTTGTAGCCAAGCTTCCCTGAGACCTAAGCATTTTAAGGGTCCCTCCAGGGTAAAAAGTTTGTAAAAAGCTGATGTAGATGCTGATCTGTTTCTTCTGTTCATTGCTGTAAATGTTCATTCATCATGTTTCTTTTGTCGTAGCTTGTTATACAATTCCTTCCCTTGTAAGAACACTGCAGACACAACACATGACATCCAATTGCATCAATTTAGCACTTTTTGCTGCATTTTGCTTTCACAGGAAGTTGTGCATGGTGATATACAGTATGACTTAAATTGGTAAAGGCATTTATCCTCAAAACCAAAACCGTGATTGGCAAATGTTTGTAAGAGGATTGTCTAAAAATAAGGGTCTTTATTTAGTAAAGAGTGTATGAATGATGGCAGTGGATTCTATTTCAACCTCCTTTTGCAGAAAGATAAAAGGCAGTCATGTACAAACAGGAAACAGTACCCAAGAGTGTAATATTCAAGGTAACATTGGTGGTTAATTTGCTATTAAACATTGCTACATGAAACGTCTATTAAACCTTTTAGCTTTGGAGAGTGTGATAGGGTTGGATTGTATGTTTTATTTTTATAACTGCCTCTTACCCTGTCAGAAAAACAGGAATTGTCACTGGTCCACCACCAACATTCAAGAATAGTTTATTCACATTAGGCGAATGGCATTACAGACCCGTGGGGTTGATTTATTAATCCTGGAGAGTGCAAAATCTGGTGCAGCTTTGCAGAGAAACCAATCAGCTTCCAGTTTTTTTTTTTGTCAAAGCTTAATTGAGCAAGCTGAAGTTAGAAGCTGATTGGCTACAATGCACAGCTTCACCAGATTTTGCACTCTCCGGCTTTAGTAAATCAGCCCCATAATGTCTTTGTATGTCTTTGTTCAAATGTGAATAAAATGAACAATTCCTGAACAGTTAGGTGTGCTGATGACAATTCCCGTTCTTTCAAGATTTTTTGTGGTACCATCCACTGATTAAAGTGGAACTCCACCCAAAAGGGAAAGTTCTGTTTTAAGTACTCCTCTCCCCCTCCCCTACCACATTTGGCATGTAATTTTTGGAGCGGAGCTGGTACCTAGTTTCCACAGGTACCCGCTCCCTCTTCCATTCGGATCGCCTAGACCAGGGGTGTCGAACTCAATTTCATCACGGGCCGCATCAGCATTATGGTTGCTCTCAAAGGGCCAGTTGTATCTGTGAGACTAGATTTCCAGAGCACCCCCTTTAGATCAGATGTCAAGAGTCCCCCACCCTCCCTTACATCACAGTGCACCCCCCTTATCTTGTTCTGCTACCAGGAAGAAGCAGGGGCGGATCTGGGAAGCAGAAAGGGCAGGGTCTGCAGGAGAACCTGAGGAGGGCTGGAGTCAGCTGAATTCTGAGATCAGGGGAGGCTGAGATGAGGAGGTGATGCAGCTGCACAAAGAGGAGCAGGATCTGTAAAAGGAGTTCTGTCCTTCCCTCTGCTGCCGACTGCTGAAACAAGGTGGAGGAGGAGACAAGGGAGGTGCCACAGCTGCAGGAAAGGTGCAAGGGCCAGTGGCCACATGAAAAAGCCTGGAGGGTCAGATTTGGACCGCAGGTCTTGTGTTTGACACATGTGGCCTAGGCGATCCGAGCGGAAGTTCTCCCCTCCGTCCCCTGCAGCCTTCTGGGACATGTCACAGGTCCCAGAAGACTGCCAAACCATTCAGGAGGCGCAGTGTGACACATGTGCAGTGCACACCCGGCTGTAAAGCCGCATGCTGTCACAGCCGGGTGCCCACGGTTGAAATGCCCGGGTAAGAAGAGGGTGAGAAGCTCGAGAGACCACATCTCTTGATTGTGGGACAGGCGAGTGTGTTTTTTTTTTTAAAAGTCTGCAGCTACACTTTTTGTAGCTGCTGACTGAAAAAGCACAAAAACGACTGGGGTTCCTCTTTAACTACAGCACACTATGTAGTCTACATGGCAAGCCTGTATAGTGTGCAACAAACACAATGGGGAATTCAAAAAAGAGCTTATGACACAATTCTGGTGGTATGATCTCTTGAAAACAGCCAGTACCTAATTCAGAAAAGCCTTGCGACAGTTTCAGGAACAGTTCCTACACATACTATAGATTAATCTAGTTCTTATTTTTTTAAGCTTTAATATGTTGCTATGACTGTGACAAATTCAAAAAGATTTTTCTCCAGTTTGTAGATAACGGAGTTTATGAAGACGAACATAAAATTGGAGAAACAGAGACTTTGAGTTGGATTACAGAGAACTTGAAAGTTATGGGGAGGTGTTGTGGTAGCTTTTTTATTGTTTTTTGCAGGGTTTGCTTCAATGGTTGCTAGGATGCAGGCCTCCAGCATCCTAGCAACCTATTACAAGAGGCTGGCCTTGGGCAGTGGCAGTGGGTGGAGCCTGATGGGGGAAAACTGTGAGACTAGTTCCTCATCAGGTCTGCCTGCTTTGTGACAGTGGACAACAGTGGGCAGATTCCATAGCTGTTATTCTGGCCCATGGCAGCTATAGAATCTGTACAGTGCTTTTTGCTGTCAGTCACAAGGCAGGCAGACCTGATGGGGTACTCATCTCTCAGAGTTCCCTATCAGGTTCCACCATCCTTCTCTCCAACGGTCAACTTCCTTTTTTGTGCGGTGGGCAGAACCTGATGCAGAACTCTGAGATTAGTTCCACATTAGGTCTGCCTGCCTCAAGACTGACAGCAAAAAGCTGTGGACAGATGCTATTTCCTTGTGATTGACAGCAGAAGGCAGTGCGTGAGTTCCATAGCCACTATTAAACTGAATAGTCCCTATGCAAGCCTCCCACTGCCATCCGTACAAGGCAGTTAGACCTGATGGGGAAGTAGTCGCTCAGAGTTTCCCATCAGACTTTACCCACTCTATAACAAAACTCCTCGGACACTGCGCCTGTCTGTGTGATGGGTGCAGTCGCTAGGGAGGGAAGCCACTAATGCTGAGCCTTGTTAGGGACACAGTTAACCCTTTGATCAACCTAGATGTTAACCCCTTCCCAGCTAGTGTCATTATTACAGTGACAGTGTATAGTATTAGCACTAATCGCTATATTAGTGTCACTGATGATGTCATTGACAGTCAGTTCCCCCCCAGCATCAGTTAGTGTCAGATTTGCTGCTTCACTATGGCAGTCCCATTATAAGTTGCTGATTACCGCCATTAGCAGTACAGTGGAACCTCGGATTGCGAATAACGCAGTTTATGAGTGTTTCTCAATACAAGCTATTTAAAAAAAAAAATCCTGACTCACTTTTGCGAGCGTTGTCTCGCAAGACGAGCAGGATTCAAGCCGCTGAAGTGTGCAGTACCGCCTTTGGCCAGAGGTGCGGGGGCACCTGTGACACTCAGAGACACTCGGAAACACTTGGAAACACTCCGTTCACGAGTATCTCTGAGCGTCTCTGAGTGTTTTCGAGTGTTTCTGCCCCCACACCTCTGGCCACACACAATACTGCATAGACAAACAGTGGCTGTGGAACGGATTATCTGAGCTTCCATTATTTCCTATGGGGAAACTCGCTTTGATACACGAGTGCTTTGGATTAAAAGCATTCTTCTGGAATTAATTATGCTCATAAATTCAAGGTACTATGGAATAAAAAAAAAAAAAAATCAATATATATACACCATACTTTGTAGATGCTATAACTTTCACGCAAACCAATCAATATACACTTATTGAGATTTTTATTAACCAAAGACATGTAGCAGAATACATTTTGGCCAAAATTTATGAAGAAGTTCGATTTTTAAAATATTTTATAGGATATGATTATAGCAATAAGTAGAAAATATTGTTTTTTTATACACTTATTGGGATTTTATTTTACCAAAAACATGTAGCAGAATACATATTGGCCTAAATTTATTGAAGAAATTAGATGATTTTTACATTTTTATAGCAGTTTTATAGCAGAAAGTAAAAAATGCTGTTTTTGTTTTTTTTTTTCCCAAATTGTCGTTTTTTTTTTGTTTATAGCGCAAAAAATAAAAACCACAAGGGGATCAAATACCACCAAAAGAAAGCTCTATTTGTGGGGAAAAATGGTCATAAACTTTATTCGGTACAGCGTTGCACGACTGCACAGTTGCCAGTTAAAGTAACGCAGTGCCATATCGCAAAAAATGGTCGGGTCATGAAGGGGGGTGAACCTTCCAGAGCTGAAATGTTAAAACTGAACTCCATGAAATGTATAAGTTCTCCTTTGCAGTGGGGCTGCACCCACACTGGAAGTGTTTAAGGGGTTGCATTAAGATAAAGAACCTTCTGTGTGCAGCAGCCCCCCTCAGCCCCCCTAATACTTACCTTAGGCCCCCCCTCTGTCCAGCGATGTCCACGAGTGTCTCGACCGTCCGGGACTCCCTCCTGACTGGTTGAGACACACCAGCGCTGCGATTGGCTTCCACTGCTGTCAGCCAAAGTCAGTTAGCCAATCAGGAGATAGATGGGGCGGGGCCGAACCACAGCTCCGTGTGTAAATGGACACACGGAGCTTCAGCTTGGCTTGGGTGCCCCTATAGCAAGCTGCTTACTGAACAGGAGGGATTGGCCAGGAGCACAGAAGTAGAGGAGGATCCGGGCTGCTCTGTGCAAATTCACTGCACAGAAGCAGGTAAGTATAACATGTTTGTTTTTTTTATAGCAAAAAAATGAGACTTTACAATCACTTTAATTGCTCATTTACAGCCGTTTACAAGAGTACAGCAGTTTTACTTACCTGATTCTCTGCCCCGTGCTGCTAGACCTGTCCTTGCAGTCTCTTCTCCCCTGCACTCCGGTGGTCGGATGCTTCTGATGTCATCAAGACTGATGTAGGGCCTACAGCCCTTCATTGGATGTGTCGATGCCTAGGGAGAAGCCACCTACCAGGGATCTGAAATCAGCTCCAGCAGTCCGGGTATTTGAAATCCCCGCTCTTCTCCCTTTTCTCTGTGCAGTGCTTCTTCACTGCCGTGACAATCAAAATCGACATGGTCCATCCTGGAAGCGCTGCATGGAGAAAAGTGAGAAAAGTGTGAATTTCAGACCGCTGGAGCCGGTGGTGGGTGTCTAATGTTAGTTCAGATTTACTTTTTTTTCTGTAAAGCTGAATAAACCCTTTAAGGCCAATGTTTTTGCCATCCCCCCAAAAAAATGTCTTACTAAATGTTCTCTAATCACAAAGGCACTAAATACCCCAACCATGAAGGGGTTAAATTTAGCAGCCAATCATGAAGGCTCAATGACTGTATATTAGACCCAACATTTTCAAGGACAAAATACTGACCTTAATTCAGTGAGAATTACGTCTATGGCAAAACATCTTGCCCTTCTTTCTTGTATATTCCTTCGAAGGCAAGTTCATTCAGCTTTTCCTGCCATCTGTTTGATAAACGTATGTTTGGAAAGCTCTTAGATGCCCCAGGGGCAGTAAACAGCTTACCCTTTCTCAGCGTTATATGTAATTAATATCACTAACTGTGGAAAACTGTTTGAAAAACATCAATTTCTATGCTAATGAGTGTCAAGTAAGCAGATAGGCTTCTCAAGCAAGCACCCATTATTGCTTTTATTCTAAACAATATCCATAACCTTTTCTCCAACATATTATTTAAGGTAATTATTGTTATAGTGGTTTTAAATGAGTCACTTGGGGAAATCCTACTCTGTGGAATGATATGCTGCTGCAAATGTCAGTTTGATTTGATTTTATGTAGCCGGAAATCTTTTACTATTATTTTACACTGTAGAGCAAGGCAGCCTTTCTCAACCAAGGTTCCATAAAACCATCGGGTTCCTCCTGAGGTTGACAGGGGGCACTTCTACATTGACCACTCATGTTAGGGAAAACGACAGTTTTTAATGTCCGTGTTTCTTTTCTGTTACATTGTTTTCTGCCCAGAGTGTCAAATATGCTAGGTATGCCTATTTATTCTTATATTCAAAACATGATTATACTAATGTACTGCAAACTGTAGGTATAATTTTTCAGGTCTCGTGCCCTTAGGGCCGGTTCACACTGCTGTGAATTCTTTTGCGAATTTGAGCCATTGCGATCGCTCAAATTCGCAAGTCATTTAAATAACATAGTTTTCCATTAGTGCCGTTTACATCAATACGTTGCGAATCTAAGCTGCGTACAAAAAGGGTCCTGTGCGAGTTTGATCCGTGTGCAATGCGAATTCAATGCAATATTTACCGTAGAATTGCAGTAGATTCGCCAGAACACATAAAGAATTTGCAACGAAAATTCGCAACACAATCGGATCAAATTTGCGTAAAATTCACACCACAGCAGTGTGAACCAGCCCTAAGACACGAAAATAATTTCAAGGGTTTTTCTGGGGTAAAAAGGTCTGGGGCTGCATGAGTGCTGTAAGCAGGGCCGGAACTTACTATTGGGCTTGACTGGGCTCAAGCCCATGGGCCCCGCCCAATAGGGGGCCCTGCGGCGCCCGCGCTATAGCTGAAAGACGGCTACAGCATGGACGCCAATTGCCAGGAGGGCGTCCCTGGATGTCCTCCTGTTTACTTCCCCTCTGCGCGCTGCCGCGGGCGCACATCAGGGAACTTCTGTGTTGGCCATGTCCCTTGGACACAGCCAATCATAGTTCGTTCTAAATGGCCAATCACAGCGGTCATTTAGCACTCGATCAGAGTGTCCAATGGGAGGTGATCTCATATGTAAACATATGAGATCATCTCTCATCGCCGGCTCTCCCTCCTCACACACAGACAGCGTGTGAGGAGGGAGAGCTTCCTTGCTACAGCGGTGAGTGAACACTCACACTAGTTACAGTTACATTACACAACATAGTGCCATCTGTCCCCAGTGCCACCTATCAGTGCCAAATGTCCCCATCGCCATCTGTCCCCAATGCCATCTGTCCCCAGTGCCACCTATCAGTGCCAAATGTCCCCATCGCCATCTGTCCCCAATGCCATCTGTCCCCAGTGCCATCTGTCCCCAGTGCCACCTGCCTCCAGTGCCACCTGCCCCCAGTGCCACCTGTCCCCAGTGCCACCTGTCAGTGTCACGTGTCATCAGTGCCACATATCAGTGCCATCTGTCATCAGTGCCACCTGTCAGTGTCACGTGCCATCTGTTATTAGTATCACGTGTCATCAGTGCCATGTATTAGTGCCATCTGTCATCAGTGCCACGTATTAGTGCCACATATTAGTGTCATCTGTCATCAGTGTCACGTTTTTCAAGCTTCAACCAATGGTCATATAAATAGATTATTACGTTTTTTTAATATGTAACACTGCCTACGGTACCAGTCAACATTTTGTTCTATTTAAAGTAATGTATAGAAGGTAGGGCCCGAAAGTGACTCAAGCCCAGGGGCCCCCACCACCCTAGGTCCTGCTATGGCTGTCAGCACTGGGAAGCTACAGTTTATTGAGGGAACCATGAATGCCAACATGTACTGTGACATACTGAATCAGAGCATGATCCCCTCCCTTCGGAGACTGGGCCGCAGGGCAATATTCCAACATAATAACTTCCCCAAACACACCTCCAAGATGACCACTGCCTTGCTAAAGAAGCTGAGGGTAAAGGTGATGGACTGGCCAAGCATGTCTCCATACCTAAACCCTATTGAGCATCTGTGGGTCATCCTCAAATGGAAGGTGGAGGAGCGCAAGGTCTCTAACATCCACCAGCTCTATGATGTTGTCATGGAGGAGTGGAAGAGGACTCCTGTGAAGTTCTGGTGAACTCCATGCCCAAGAGGGTTAAGACAGTGCTGGAAAATAATGGTGACCACACAAAATATTGACACTTTGGGCCAGTTTGGACATTTTCACTTAGGGGTGTACTCACTTTTGTTGCCAGCGGTTTAGACATTAATCGCTGTGTGTTGAGTTATTTTGAGGGGACAGCAAATGTACACTGTTATACAAGCTGTACACTTACTACTTTACATTGTAGCAAAGTGTAATTTCTTCAGTGTTGTCCCTTTAAAATATATAATAAAATATTTGCAAAAATGTGAGGGGTGTATTCACTTTTGTGAGCTACTGTGTGTCTAAGCCCTGTGCGGGAAACAAATGCAGTCTTCTTTAACAGTCCAATATAGCTGATTAATTTTTCCCCAATAGTGGTCATCCAGTGGGTGTCTGTGCATAGTAGCCTATCAGCTTCTAACTTCAGTTTGTTCAATTAAGCTGTAAATCCTCCCCCATGTGTCCATAAGGAAACAGTTGTTTCCAGATCTGACCATCAACAATGGAGCTACCACTCCCTCCCTTTCTACAGTGCCCTTCTCCTTCATGTCCACAGCAATACCCTGTCACATTTCTGTGTCAGACCAGATTACATATAGAGCATGTGTGTATTATATTACCAAACGTATTGGGACACCTGCCTTTACACGCACATGAACTTTAATGGCATCCCAGTCTTAGTCTGTAGGGTTCAATATTGAGTTGGCCCACCATTTGCAGCTATAACAGCTTCAACTCTTCTGGGAAGGCTCTCCACAAGGTTTAGGAGTGTGTCTATAGGAATGTTTGACCATTCTTCCAAAAGCGCATTTGTGAGGTCAGGCACTGATGTTAACGAGAAGGCCTGGCTCACAGTCTCTACTCTAATTCATCCCAAAGGTGTTCTGTCGGGTTGTGAGATCAGGACTCTGTGCAGGCCAGTCATGTTCCTCCACCCCAAACGTGCACATCTATGTCTTTATGTGCACTGGTGTGTAGTCATGTTGGAACAGGAAGGGGCCATCCCCAAACTGTTCCCACAAAGTTGGAAGCATGAAATTGTCCAAAATGTCTTGGTATGCTGACACCTTAAGAGCTCCCTTCACTGGAACTAGGATGTCAAGCCCAATCCCTGAAAAACAACCCCACACCATAATCCCCCCTCCACCAAATGATTTGGACCAGTGCACAAAGCAAGGTCCATAAAGACATGGATGAGCGAGTTTGGGGTGGAGGAACTTGACTGGCCTGCACAGAGTTTTGACTTAAACCTGATAGAACACCTCACAAATGCACTTCTGGAAGAACGGTCAGACATTCCCATAGACAGACTCCTAAACATTGTGGACAGCCTTCCCAGAAGAGTTGAAGCTGTTATAGCTGCAAAGGGTGGGTCAACTCAATATTGAACCCTACGGACTAATGCTGGGATGCCATTAAAGTTCAATACTTTTGGTAATGAATTGTGTATATGTATCCACTCTATGTATTGGACACATGGACCACTTTTGGAAGGTAGGGAACAACACGACTTTCTGGGATTATTGTTTTTTTGGAGATCTGCCCTTTACCGCTTTAAAGCATACGAACATGAACATGTGGTGTGTTTCCTAACATAGCAAAGAGGGGGTTGTGTATAAAACCTAGTCATAAAATTATGAATTACTGTCCATTTGTAAAATTAAGTGCTGTAAATCTTAGGGATATCATGGGGGAAAACATAATATTAATGACATTCCTAACAATGATTAATGCTATACAGTATAAACACTAGACTGTTCATATGGACTTCAGCATCTGCCAAGTGAGGGTGCAGGAGTGTACTGCACTGAATGGTCTAGTGCACACCTTACACAATAGACATTAGTTAAAGCAATATTAAATCCAAACATTTTTTTTAATATTTTGCAGCTTCTGAATTCTTAAATGTGTTGGCTGCATTCATTTTTCAGGCTTTTTTCCCCCCTTTTTTCACCTGGTGATGTGGCCTGTAACACACCTCTTGTCTTAGAGTGTCTCCACCCTGGATGGCGAAGCAATGGATACACCATTGAACAGCAATATTTTCAGTCTGCGGT